>NC_140581.1:834997048-836414548 GCF_964204655.1 Triturus cristatus
CATGACCCTGTTATCTGCAAAGTAACTGCACTTGCGGGTTGCCTGTTTACGAATAAAATATTGCAATATTAGGCGTTTAGTGGGGTGTCTGGAGCTTTTGGTCCCGGTGACACTACACCTGTTGCACTGTTGAAATTACGACCCTAATACTTGCTATGTAACTGCACTTGTGACTGCCTGTTTCCCTGTAAAATATAGCAATATTAGGTGTTAAGAGGCGTTCTGGTAACCTTTGGGACTGGTGCCACTGCAACTACCGCACCATTTAAATAACCCTGTTGCATGCAAGATAACTCACCTGTGACTGCCTGTTTAGTAATAAAATATAGCACTATTTAGTGTTTAATGGAGTTATGAGAACTTTTGGCCCTGGTGCCACTGCACCTGCTGCACCATTTTAAAAAGGCACTTTTAACTGCAAGATAGCTGCAATTGTGGCTGCCTGATTTGTAGTAAAATATAATAATATTAGGTGTTTAGAGGAGTTCTGACAACTTGTGGGCCTGGTGCTACTGCACCTTCAAATCAAGGCTCTGTTGTCTGTAAGTTAACAGCACTTATGGCTGCCTGTTTAGTAGTAAAATATAGCATAGCTTTTGTATATCAACTTCATTTTTAACGCACAATGTTTATTACAACATTTAGAATTTGATCATAATGACCAAATAGACTAAGTTGAATAAAAATCAATCCGATAATGCCTACAAAGTGCAAAGAAAGGTACTGAGGCAAGAATAGGAAATGCCACAAAACGTTCTAAGGCAAAAGCATCTGCTATACACAACTAAGTAATAAAAAGCAAGCATTCAAGCAAATTGTTAAAATCTGTCTGCCTGTTCAGTGGGAAGAGATCTTATCTAGACAGTGAATGGGGCTTAAACAGTGTGAACGGTTTTAGTAGAAGTATCGTAAACGCATGCAGCGAGGGTAAGTTAACCCAAAAAACATCCACACAAAAGTGAATGAACACAGTAATTTGGTGATGGGAACTGATAAGAGGCACCTATCAAGATATATTAAATACAAGAGATTTCACAAGCACAGTGTAAGCGCTGTGCAGCCGAAACCTAAAAATGTAGAAGGCAACAGGAGAAGAAAGCTCTTCGAAACAATCAAGCACAACATAAATCCTCTTCCTGACCCTCCCTCCCCACACCCAAGTGTAACACCATCAACTTATTCCTCCCTGAAAAAAATACGGATGATTGGACAGCACTTTGACAATACAACCAAGTCTGCTCCTCCTCTTAAAGCCACCCCTTCTTGCAGCATCCAGCAATGGTCATCCTTCAAAGCCCTGTTTGCTGCAGTTCTCAACAAGATACTCAACTCCAGCAAAGCCATCTCCTATGAAGATATCATCTCACCCTCATCCTGCATCCAAGCCGACTCCGGAGATACTATTTCATCCCGGTTCACCATTTTCAATGCAAGACATGCAAGACATCTTTGGAAACAAGCCAAATCTTCACACTTCTGAAGAAACCCACAGAAGACCTAGGTGACCTGGCGACCTACGAGTCCAGCACTCACCTACCCATCATTGGCAAGATCACTAAAAAAAGCAATCCACTCTCAACTTCAAGATCCATTTAATGCCAGCCATCTACTGCACAGCTCCAAACATGGTTTCAGATCATGCTGCGAATGCAGCAGGCTACATTATGTTATGTGAACAGGTGGTGGCGTAATCAAATATAAAACTTGAAAAGTAAAACATGCATCACAAAGGACAAGAGATTTCTGATTTTTGGGTAATCAATAGAAATTCCAAGGATTACTCTTGGCAATCTATGCAAGCTGTACATCATCAGGAGTTTTCTTACTCACCTACAATTATTCCAGTAGATTGTATGCAGGCATGAAGGGAGGTAGAACTGTGCATTAACATATTTAAGTTATTCTTTTTCTATCCATTACAGAAAGTGGATAAACTATTTTCTCTACACCTCATGAAACATGTGGGTTGGGGAATATGAGCACCCCCTTTACATACTTATTCTAGCCCTTTGTTTGAGTACATTTTATGTGGAAATGGGCTGGGAAAAAACACTTGGAATATATATGAAAGATGTAGCTTGGTGGGTGTGCCCTACCTTCCCAATGGCCACCACTTTTAAGCTTAGCACACACAAATACGATATCGTTTTATAGCGTCACAATTTTGTAATACAGTGACTTCCATTGGAGTCTTATAACCGTCTCCGTTAATAAAATGGCAACAGTTCAGGTCACATGGAAAACGGCTGTTTTTTACCTGTGCAATATTACTCATGGGAACCTTCTAAAATCATTAAACTAGTCTGGAAATTTGGGCAAAGTTTGATTCATAGGTACACTGCAGTATTGGCTAGACAGCACAAGAGGCTGTTGATCAATAGGCATAAATCATGGTTTCCTGCTGGCTAGTTGAGCTATACTAACTAAAACACTGCTAAACTATTGCCAGCTTTATGAATCCTGCCCACAACTACCCCTAAAAGTATGATAAGAATATGACAACCCTCCTGCATGCCCACTTCTCTAAGCTTGACTTTGACTCAGATGTCAGTCCCAAACCATGAGGTGGTAGCCTCTCTTCTATCATCTCGGTCACAAGGAATCACCAAACCGCTTTCCTCCATCTATGCCCATGTGTATCCTCTCACGGTCTACCTTGGAGCTACATTTGCCTTCTTTCCGACAAGACCTCAATCACAACTAACGCCACGCTGGCCGAGACAAAGTCTCTCAGTAGCACAGAGACAACACCTCTTTATCCCTTCAGTCATCCAATCAGATTGAAGGCACCCACGCAGAGCGCAGGAGGCTGGTCCCACTGACGTAAAGGACTTCAGTTTCAGCACCCAAACTCTAAATTCACTGAAGTGCATTAAGGACATTCTACGTGCTCAACAAAGCCACCAACTCACACTTTCTCAACTGGGCATGACAAGTATATAAGCTGCATTGTAATGGAACAGTGTTATTGACAATTAAGATATGGCGAGAAAAGGCTGTTAATATCAAGAACCAAAATAAGTTTATAAATAAATCCAACAATTTTACCGACAACCAACTGTAGTAATGTAAACAGGAAATCGACAAGAACACTCCACCAACCAGGCACCTTTGTTAATTTCCCTTTTTCCTTGACAAACTACTCATATTAGACTTTCAAGTCTGAAAGAACTGAAAGTCTGAGGGATCTTGGCGGTAAGGTATGATAAGCACTCTCCGACAACAGCTTTTAGTTAATGCAACAGATATACCTAGTCGTCGTCGCACATTTTCATTTAGACATCGCTAACCGGTGATTTAAAGGTATAAGTCCGTGAGATAGGGTTTTCTGAATTTCATACTTCATTTAAGTCATTAAAGTTATATTTTTGAGCTAACAAATAATTGCATTTAATTATTTCCAAATGTAAGACTCCTGGATCATGTCTTCAATTGACCCGTAGGTTTCTACTCTCTAACCTTGTTCTCTACCCTTCTGCTAGCACTCGCAGAGGTTTCCCTCACCAATCACAGCCACTGTACTATATGTTTTTTAATATAGTGCTTTCCATTCCCCTTGCGAGATGCAACACACCATCTTATGTCAACATGTCTATCACAAGAGGTCACCAAAGGCATATGAAAAAGGTAGATCGATTTCTACGTTTATGGCCATCTACTTCCATAGTATCAGCTTATCCAAGTACTAGAAATACCACACGCCTTTTGCTCTGCACATAAAGCAGCAACCTCTGAGAAGGAACTGCTGGAGAGTTGGCATGTGAACTGGAAAGTATGACCCAGTTCTAGATAATTTCAATGTAGGCACTCGAAATATTTATGAACTGTAAACAAGGAGTCACGATGTGCATAGACGTAGAAACGGTATTGTACGAGCGGAGTAAAACACTGCTTATTTCCAGGCTCAGCCTCCCACGTGTCTGCGGACAGCGACATGGTTGTGTCTACAGCCTCAATTGTTTTAATTTCCATCCCCTCTATCGAGAGGGCGAAACCTGAAATTAAGCATCTCTGACACATGCCTACTGAAGTCACCATCACAACTCCGCCGATGGATCTAGGAAAGTGACGGGTCTGGCCGCTTTCATTTGGATATTTTCGACGACAACCTCCATGGATCTCTCCAACAAGAGTTCTGCGTAAAAATCAATGGTGATGCTTCCATCACACCTGCAGTGTAGACAATAGAAGCAAGAGCAGGGACAAACTGTGGGATGGCGGATGAACGAACACACTGAAATAACGTTAGAAAACATACCTTACAGATGAAAGCAGGCCCATGGTACACATGTCATGTCTTGCATAACCCACTGTTGCAAGATAAACACCTGCTTCACCTGCAAAGAACCAGACCCATCCCTTCTCTGTAATAAAGCGGTGTGAACGGGTGATATATCAGAATTACCAGGGTAGATGGCAGTGCGCATGTTGACTGCGGTGATGGAGCTTCCGGCGAAAAATACTTCACCCTCACAATTATTTTACATTGCTGATAAATGATTTTAGATATTTGCGAAAACTATGTTATTGCTACTATCTGATGTTTGTAGTGAGCACGTTGACAGAATGTAATGGGTTCTGGAAGAGTAAAGGATGAGAGACAGGCTTTACTCTCAAACTTAAGAACTCCTTTGCTTCGCTTCCTTGTGCTGGTTTGAAAACTCCAGGGCGGGATTCATGGAGGTCTCTCCGCAACTGCATCTTACACCAGGGTGTGACTTACCCATGAATTTCTGGCAGTAATACATGCGTAAAATAAAGCTCCGCGATGTGGTCCATAGGAGAGGAGACTAATAATGAAGGTTGCAATTCACTGACAGAAGCTAACGGGTATGTTATGACTAAGAACCAGACATTGGTCGGAGCAGCAAACACCATAAGGGTAGAGAACCAAGATGGGTAAAGAGAACTCAAAGAGGGTACTGTACTCGTAAGGCAAAGGCACAGCTTCCAATGTCATCAAGGGAATCCCAGACCATCCAAAGCTTTTACCAAGAGTGCTGTCCAAAGATCATCACCATTGGCGGAGCACCGAGCCGGAAGGGCTGTGATCAGGAATAGACAGGTCAGCGGTTTGGCAACAGAAGGACAGGGAAGGTGTGGAGGAACGCATGTACTCCGAGGGGAAAAAGAAACAAAACACCATTTGCATTTGATTGGCCAACTTTGCTGCGACTTTATCCTGTAGCATGCTACATGCCACAAGAGACCACATCAAAACCTATGTGGTATTAGAAATTGTGTGGTCCACATCTGTTCTATTCAAGAAGAAGGTGCAAGTGAACAACTATCTCTAGAAGATCGTGCATAAGTACTCATTAAAGGAGAGATGCTCTAACAACACGATGGGCAAGTACGTTCACCCACGACAATTCCAGCTGCTTGTGCAACTGTAAAGGGCCAATAATACACTCCCAATTAGGGGTGCTTCTCAAACGGATACTAAGAAAGGCTTCTCACAGTAAAGCAAATTTGCTTCTAGTTCCTACAATTGGATCATTGGGGGTTTAATCAACAGTGTGACTCAAGCCCAAACCCTTGGCAGTGTTGGTACAAAGTAACGAAACACCAGAAAGGTTTCGCAGATACACAGGGCAAAGGAAGATGGAGCCTGTTGGCATTATTCAATGAGGCCATTCCCAGCAGAGTGGACAATCCCCTGGTCTCTATCTGCTGTAGGCCTTGGATGCTTTGTGTGGAGAGTGTAATGAGGCTGCTCAATATGCACAACTGGAAGGGGACCCATTCAAAACAAAAACTAAAAATTGGTCAAAGTTTTTTCCAGTGCAAAAGCGGGGCGCTTCTGCAGGACAAATGCTACAATAAAATATTGGAACAGAACGGTAGGCAGAAAAAAGTTCCTGCAAGAAATTTGGATCAAATAGAGGTTAGCACTGTGTGCTAAAAAACTTGGCAAAAAAGGGGAGAGTATTGACTGTAGCTACCACTTTCCCGAGTCATGCATAGTACTCTAACTAATGCTTAAAAATACTACCCCAAAGTATAGTTCAATGCCATAGACTTAGTCATACTACATGCCACATATGGATTGTCACTGAACCGATCAGGAGTTAATGTGCTACTTATCAAGGATTAGTGGGTAACTTATCTATTGGACTATGGGTGGTGCCAACAAGTAGACATGGCACTGGAACGTTTTACCATAACATCCTGAAAAATAAAGTCCCTATTTAATGTGATCTCGCAAGGACTTTATAAAGAATGCGGAAGGTGCATGTTACATGATGAAGACCCACATAGGCCTTCATTATCTGGTCAGGTTAGAGTGGGTCGCTTTGCGTACTAGGGTGCGATGCTCCTTGACGCTGACTTACACAAAGGGGACGCAACATTTGCAAAGAATTTATAATTACAAGTTACTGCCATTGCATGGTTGACAAACCTCTCCAAAATATATAGAACACCAAATAACGAAGTTGCAAGTAGTTCGCTATTTATGCCATACATTAGTTAGAGAAGGCAGCTTCAGCACACTAAATCTAACCACTCATAACCGAAACAATGCATACAGGCTACTGACTAGTGGAGAATCACCTTTTATCATGAGGCATACTTCACAAACAAGGCTTGGAAGGATATGGCTCGAAAAACCCACACATCCGGAATAGAACTTCACACACGTGCACAACCAGCATGGCCCCTGGGCATGATTGTCATCCAAAAACCCAACATACCTACAGAGTAGGAATTTGGGAGTGTATATTATCAGATTACGCCAGAGTAACAACATGGCCCATGGGCATGTAGAGGATAACAATGCAGACTCAACAAAACCCTCATTAACAACCCAAGTCAATAACACAGAAGGTAAAAAAAAACTAAATACAGTGATGAATGACATGAAGAGCTGGGCTCCCATAATTATATATAGCACTGACAGCCGTACTATGAAGAGTTCTCATCTCAGAAGCTAAACAAAAACAAAAATAAAATGGACCAGGTAGAATATGCCTGTAGAGAAATTAAAACATATATGATGAGCATAAGAATTGAGCAAGAAAACTTTCAGCTATCCAGACTACACAAAGAGCATGTAACCAACACAATCCTGGAAGTGAGAGACCCTACAACTGGTACAATTACTGCAGCGCCAAAACAAATTGCCCACATTCAGAGAACTTTACATGACACATTAAGACATAGAAATCCTCCCAGGAATAAAAAGAGATGAAACAACGTGTCACAAAGAAGCAGCCGACATGCAAATCCAAACTGGGCCTCCATGATAAGATGCTGGATATTTAAAAACATAAGTATCTGTGGGGATTGGGATAACAGGAAACTAAAATATCCCCATTGACCAGGTTCAGCTGAGGAAAGCACCCAACATTATTATTCACTGCTGATTAAGAATGCATTGCTATGGTTAAGGTGAATTGCCTTAAGAAAGGCCTCTTGCAGCATTTGCTTTAGAGACATGACTTATGAACATCAGAAAGGGTGAGAAAAGTAAGGAGACTCTTGACAGTGCATAACTTAAAATAGGAATGGGTAGTTGGCGCTCAAGTAATTGCGGTTTAAAAAAAAACAAAAAAAAGCGGTGACCCACAGAGGGTCACGTCTTGGGACAAAATGAGATTCCAATAAAGATTTATAGGTTCATTTAGAAACTATGCTCAAACCCAACATCATGGACAAGTGGTGCACAAAAATCACCAATTGGAACCAAAAGCAGAACATGGCACGGTCGTCACCAATAAGATTGTACCTAGTAATAGAGCCTTTGACAGGAACAGTGAAAAATGAGGACATAAAGAGTGGCAAGGCAGAAAGGTGGATAATCCGATATCCTTCTTCACAGATGACATACCCCTTGACATTAATGAACCTGTAGTTACAATCGGAGCACTGGAGACAATCATTAGAACCTATGGAGCAGTATCGAACTACAAACTAAGGCCTCTATAGACTAACATTTTTCCATAGTCACGGAATGGGGAAAAACTCATAGATACGTCAGACACTTAAGGAGGGCGGAATAAAAACCTCCAGAATGCAAAACATAAGTAGGGCTAGGATTAGAGAGACTCATCTGAATGCAACACTAAAAATCCAAATTCAAACAAAACATTCAATACCTGGGGTTTCAGATCGCACGAAGCAAGTATGACTTATAGAATGAAAATTACCACTTGCAACTCACCAAGCTAAGCTACTCGCCAAACTAAACATCGACCTCAATTAATCAACTGTTCTTCTATAGACATTCAAATGCCGTATTGAGATACTGAAAATGAACCCAATGTTTGACACTGTTAAAGTGGCAAGTTCTTCCATATGGTCAGTCTGCTCCAAGGATCACTTCAAAGCATTGGGTGAAATGGAACAAACCACTTAAACCCTAGACCATTTAACTTTCTTGCATATGAGATTTCTCAGGGCTGAAGGACTATGACAGGCCTCAGGGTTCGTTCTAATAGAGGGGAACTTTAGGTGGAAAAAGCGCGTGTAAAGTACGCTGGAAATAACCATCAACAATAACTTATTCCAATGGAAGGCAAAATTATTTTCACATTAGGTTCAATAAAGGACATACACAGAGAAGATGCTGTGCGTTTTTAGGTCTCGCTAAGAGACAGCTTTAATATGTCTGTCATTAAAAGATTTCTTCTGGACCAAAAACATACAGTAGGCTTTAAATCAGCCAACTGCTTAGCACTTGGACGACTCTTGCTGCTCTTGCTTACTTCCTATTCAATGGCTTTCCTTCCCGATCTTGCTTCTTTATCATCCTTTTAATTTGGTATTCTTCCTCCGCTCATATGTAAGGAGCTTCATTTTTCTTTTTTTAAGCACTCCATGATCGATCATGCATTTTCTTGCGCTCTCCCTAGTGTACTGCTTCCCCCCTCAAATACTCAACCCCTCTAACGCTCTCAGTTTTACATCAGCCTCCTTTCCCCCCAGCTCACCCTAGGTTTCCCGCACCTGGGCTTTCTTTTATTTTTTATTATAAATAATTCTTCCTCACACCTGCACCTCAAACTCCTCCACTGCTTACCCAATGTTGACTTCTCTTCCACTTAGTCCATCTGCGTGGAATTATGTTTCCCCAAATTTGTTCTAGTGGCCAGTAGCAACCATTTGCTCCCTGGCAGCTCAGATTTCAAAAAACAATTTTGTGCACGATTAATTTCTAGAAACAGCAAATACAAAAACACATAAAATGGCAGGAGCGTTATTCCCCATTGGGGAACTTGTCACCACAGAATGAAGCAGCCTTGTGCTCACAACTGTTTCTTTTTCCTTTTTTTTTTTGTCAATGCTGCACAACATCTGCAGCAATTATTGACAAATCCTTTAGGTTGAAAAGGTGAGTCTAATTGTCTTTGCCAATGCTTGTTCTCACAGTTCCCTCAAAACAGCCAATTGAATGTGTTTGAGAGCACGAAACAAAGTTTTGGAACCCCCAACTTCCACTTCAATTCTTACTTTTAAACAAGAACCTACCATTGACGTCATTTAGGGGTCGCAGATGCAAGCCCTGGCTTGCCCTTTGCTACCCCTAGCACTGCCTTTGCGACCCCTGGCCTCGGAGGTCGCAAATTCAGTGCAAGGAACACAGGGACAGCTGGGGCTCCACTCTTTATTTTCTGTCAATTTATTACACTAATAGTGAAAAAATTAAATATATTATTTACTAATAGTGTAATGAAAATGGAGTACAATAAGGTGGAATATGCCATTCCATGGCAGCGGAGGTAAGTGAAAAATACTTTAAAATGCATGTTGTGTGCATGCTTGCAGGTGAGTGTGTTTATGTGTTAGAATGTATATGTGTGAATTTGTGTGTATGTGTAAGTATGTGTGTGTGAGTGAGTGAAAGTGGAGGTCAAACGGCATGTGATGTCACTTCCCCTACCTACCCCTGGCATTTTGATGAATTGATGTCCCTGGAACCTACACACAGCCACACCTCTACATCGCAGAGCCCAGTAACGACACAGGTAGACCAGAAAGAAGAGAAACATTCCCAGGAAACTGGCCTCACACTATTGCAAAGCTAGGATGGGAGCCACCAAAGCAGATGTGCTGGACAAAATAAGATGTATGTGAGAGAGTGAGATGTACAGGGTCAGAGAGTGCAAGCACAGGAATTGGTTTTCCTGGCAGCCCATAAAACTATATTACATCTGCCTTTGAGCGATTTCCAGTGAAAGGAAAGAGGTTTCTTCAGAGTAAAGACAGAAACAGAGCAGTGGAACAAAATGGCAGCGCTATCTCCTGAAGCAACAGCAGAGGCATCCAGCTGGCCTTTAATTGTGTCCCAAAATAGAACAAGCACTGGCAAATCTTTTAGGCCTGGCCTGGACTATACATGGCCTTTTTGTATTTTTTTCTATGTGCATAATAGATAAAAATGCTGCTGTGCGAAGGTGACGCAAATGTTCACAAAGAAAAATATGCAAAAAGTGCACTCTTTTCACACGGCTACGCACATGAATGAATGAATGAATGAAAAAAGAATTTAATTAAGCGCACTGTGACCAAGCGGCTTCCTGGCGCTGAAGGCTCTGAACCAGCAAACACAGAAGTCAGTCCAGGGGAGTTAACGGGAGTACGCCTGAGAGAACAAGAACGTTTTCAGTGCAGAACGGAAGTGAGAATAAATAGGAATAGATCGCATAGAAAGAGGAAGACTATTCCAGAAACGGGGGGCCAAAACGGAAAATCTGGTACCTCCCGTTCTGGATTTACGGAAACGGGGGACATTAAGAAGGGCCAGAGAGGAGGAGCGAAGAGTGCGAGTAGGGGCGTGAGAAGAAATAAGAGAACAAATAAAGGCCGGGGCAGAACGGGCGTGAGCCCGAAAAACAAGGCAACCCAATTTAAAAAGAGATCTCTGGTGAACGGGAAGCCAGTGAAGGGACTTAAGTACAGGAGTGATGTGATGGGTTTTGGGAAGATGAAAGATGAGACGGGCAGCCTGGTTCTGAATGGCTTGTAGGCGATGTATTTCATAGGCTGGTATGCCCACATACAGGCTGTTCCCGTAGTCAAGACGGGAAGTGATCAGGGCCATGATGATAATTTTGAGGGCATCAGAAGAAAAAAAAAACGAGAGATTTTTCGGATGAGCCGAAGAGAGAGAAAACAAGAAGATTTAACGGAACTGACTTGGGCGTGCATGGAAAGGTCATGACTAACCCGGATACCCAGGGTTCTAACAGAGGAGACAGGTGCAGGGGGGGGGGGGGGCAAAGGTAGAGGGCCAGAAGGCAGAAGACCAAGGACTCGATAAGCCACCCGTCAAGACCAACTCGGTCTTGTCCGGGTTGAGCTTAAGGTGATTGAAGCTCATCCACTCAGAAATAAAGACCAGGGTGGAACGAAATTTAGAAAGGGACAAAGAAGGGGAAGAAAGATCAAAGACGAGCTGGAGGTCATCTGCGTAATTATACACAGAGACCCCCAGGTCGAGAAGAGAAGTGATAAGAGGATAGATATAGAGATTAAAAAGAAGAGGGGAAAGAGAAGAACCTTGAGGAACCCCACAGGAGACCAGACGAGTGGGGGCAGAAAAACCAGATAGGTGAACCACTTGAGAGCGTCCCGTAAGAAAAGAGGCCAGCCAGGAAGAAGCGGAGCCCCGAAATGCCCGCTGCGCTGACACGGCCGAGAAGGATGGAATGATCCACCGTGTCAAACGCAGCGGACAAATCGAGGAGGACCAAAGCTTGGGGAAGGGAGGAATCGGCCTTTAATTTCAGTTCATCGAGAACTGCGAGAACCACCGACTCTGTAGAGTGGCCCGGGCGAAAGCCCGCTTGATGGGAAGCCAGAAGGTGGTTCTCCTTGATATAAGTGGAGAGGCAGGAAGTGACGTGGCTTTCCAAAATCTTAGCCAAGTAGGGAAGAAGGGAGATGGGCCTAAAATTGGAAGGAAGGGAAGAATCTAGGCCAGGTTTTTTAAGAATAGGCAAAACAATAGCGGATTTAAAAGATGAAGGGACCAAACCCAAGGAAAGGGAAGCATTAAGAAAGGAAAGAAGGGGAGTGGGACAGTAAGTGAATAGGGCTCTCAAGATACGTGCCGGGGCACAGTCGGCCGGAGAACCAGACTTGATGTTAGTGAGCAGAGCAAGAAATGAGTCTTGAATAAGTGGGGGGAAAGAGTCAAAAGAAGAAGAGGACACAGGAGGGACAAGGGAGGAAGAAGGAGGGGGTACAGAAGGAATATTAGATTTGATCTTAGCGATCTTCTCGATGAAGTAATCGTTAAGTGAAGAGCAAAGAGCCTAAGAGGGGATGAGACTAGAATTGGCGCGATCAGAAATAGCTAAGTCATGAACCAAAGAGAAAATCTCCTTGGATTTGTTGGCAGAGAGGGCGACTTTCTCAGAGAAGTATTTGGTTTTAGCCGAGAGAACAGCTCTCTTATATCCATTTAAGAGACGTTTGTATTTAGCCCGGAGGATGGGGCAGTAATTACGGCTCCAATGTCGCTCAGAGCGTCTAAGGTCCAATTTAAGGATTTTAAGGTCGGTGTTAAACCATTTATGCGCATCATGAGGACGGACGGCCTTAGTTTTCCTGAGGGGAGCAACCCGGTCGCAAGAAGAAGACAGCCAGGAACTAACCGCTCCAGCTTGAGAATCAAGAGAAAGTTCAGCAAGATCAGGAATAGAAGAAACAAGAGAAAGAGAGTTCAGATCGACCCGGTTCCAGTTGCGTGCAACAATGTTTTTAGGTAAAGGAATTTTATCAGGGACACCAAGATTAATAGAGAAAGAGATAAGAAAGTGATCAGACCAAGTGCAAGGGAGAATCTTACAACAAGATGACCAAATTTGGTCGAGAATATGCCCCTGGTCGTGGGTAGGGACAGTGACACGAGTCAAAAAATTGAGGCACTGGAGAGTAGCCGAGAAATCTTTAGAGGACATATCCTCTTTAGGATCGCCCGGCCAATAATTGAAGTCGCCCAGCAGGAGAACCGAGGAATTATTAACCACAAGTGTGGCAAGAAGTTCCTGGAGGGCAGCTACAAACAGGGGCATGTGCTGGGGAGGTCGGTACAGAAGAACAACCGTGAGGGGAGCTAAAAGATTGACTGAACGAGCCACCAGAAAATCCACTCCAGGTATGGAAGGATGGGGTAGAAGCTGAAACTGTAGACTGGAGCGAACAATCATGGCCACCCCCCCACCAAACTTGCCATCAGGGCGATCCGACCGGAGGGCATAGTAAGAATCGGGGAGAATGGCCAGGACATCAGGAAGTCAATCAGACGCAAACCAAGTTTCAGTGAGAAACAGGAAATCAGGGGATTCAGTGTGCAAAAGATTGAATAGTTCCAGTTGGTGCTTTCCGGCCGAACGGGTGTTGAGAAGATAGGCAGAAGCGATATGAGGAGGAGTAGAAATATGAGTAGCAGGGAGAGGTCCCGACAAGGAAAAGGGGCTAGTGGGCAAAGCAAGAGGCACAGAAAAAAACAGGAGGTGCAGCAATACCAAGAGAGTCAAGGCGCTGCTGTACAGGTACAGGAAGTGGTACATAGGCTGTGTGTGAGAGCAGTTCTGCAGAGGAATAGGCCAACAATGGAGCAGAATCTGTGGCCCCTAGTCCCGGCCCGTCGCGGACGGGCGCAGACGTGCTTAACTTAGGCGCAACTTCGGCGCGCCTTCGTCGCGCCCGCTGCGCTCGTCCGCTGCGCTGCCGGAAAATGGATGCCATAAAATAGAGTGTATAGGCAACAGTGTGGGCGTGGCGGGGGGGGGGGGAGGGGCCAAAAGACTGCACCGCCAAACACGGAGCAGCCCAAGATGGCGACCTCGCCCGTCACCGCTCTGAACGCTAGACCAGCAATGAGGAAGAACAATCAATGTGATAAGGGAAAGAGTGCCTTTGCTCACAGTCCAAAGCGGCCAACGGATGAAGTGGGCTGACTCACCGGCCCCTTCTGCGTGCTATGGTGTGAGGAAGTAAAATGTTAACGACTCTCGAACAGACCAATGGGTAAACAGGGTAGAATCATGAAAGTCCCACTATGTAGGCCCACGCTTAGGTTGTGTCTAGGCCTGCCCTAATATCGTGAAGGAAGCAGACAAATTCAAGGCAAACTTAGAAATGCGATAGATTCCAAGGGTGGGGTTGGTGGTTACCGAGCAACATATTATTATTAAAATAATATTTGTCTCTAAATTCGTTACACATCAAAGATGGTGAACGTGGAGTGGAAATGTTAGGGAAATGGAATGCATGACCTGCAATGTTAAACACTAGTTAGGCCTCTTAAACCCGAGGCGCGACCAACCCACCAGGAAACAAAGCTCGGATCGTGCGACTGCGGCGCGCTGCACTCATGACGGGTGGTTAACAAGGGTTTGGTTTGAGCCAATCGTGATATAATAACGAAAGAACCTCATAACCAAGACACAAAAATGCTGTGACTACAGCCTCTGTAAGAGCGCGGGCGGCCACGTGGCTGACAGCACCATTACTGTTCACATTTAACTAGTGTTTGCGTCACGATGCACAAGGGTCACGTCCTGAATACACGCGAGTCACCCGTGACTTTACCTTCACAAAAGCGCCTGAAAGAGATTCAGCATACAGCGTTCACGAAGTAAAATAATAAATCACTACATAATAAACTAATCGCTGCGCACTGAAGTCTGCAGAATGAGTGATATCCCACCATCTGCGTGTGTATGGCGCTAAAGGCACATTATCCCGAACAACGTGGACAGACGACTGGTTTCATTTAATTGCCAACTCAAAAACTCCCCCAGGCTCTTCTTTCCCGAAAGGACATTATTTAACATGCGCGGCAGCAGAGCGTGTAATATCTCGTTTATACCACAGCTCTGTGAGCGACGGGCCCGGTCGCGCACGCGCACACCTCCACGCGCCGAACAGTGAAATGACATACGGCACATTCAAACGTACATGCCGCATTGTTAGGGCCGTATCATTCAATTAATAGTCACAACACACTACATCGATTTCAGTTTACGGAAGAGCTCAATAACATTTATTGTGCTACATATATTGTCATCGAAATATCATAAACAAATGAATGCATTAGTGAGAATTAACGTTCCTCAATAAATTGTGTTGAGACCGTGTATAATAAATCAAAGCAGCACATTAGAAACGCTGCGCTCCTCCGCCACAAACAAATGAAGGACGCTCCATGCGTGATACCGTGGGCGCCACCACTCTGGGTGGGAGGGGGAGGCGGGCAGTAAGTCACGCTCAATTTCGGAGCCCCGCCCCGTATTCGACAGGACATAAATGGAAAGAGTTAATCACCTGCCCTGACAAAAGAAAGCATATTTAGCGCTTGCAGCTCAGCTCTGTTACACTGCCCTGAGACACTCACGCACGTGAATCCAACGCAAACAACGCAGATGAACGGCTTCACACAGTCACTCCAAGCAGGCCCACACCCTGCAATTAGGGCAGCTCAGTTTCCCAAATATTCGCAAATTAATCACAGCCACGGACATGTCGCTCTTTTCAAGTAGGATGAGCGGCTGGACAACGGAAGTCCACTGTGTGGGTGGCGGCGAGTAGGCCTCTTCCACCTTTTGGCACGGACTGAAAGCTGCGAGCCCCGAGAAGGCCCAGGGATGCTTACATCTCCCCTTGCATGCTGTGGGGTTCAAGCCCAGTGTGTACTGCATCTGATGCCCGATGCCAACATGCCTGTTTCGCTGAGCAAGGTCATGGCAAACACCTGCACCTCCTGCTACGGAAATTAGGAGGCTGCAGGCAGGGGCGTAACAAAGGCTCCTGCAGCCCCTACGGTGCGGAGTGTGTGTGGGGGGGCGGGGGGCACGCTCCAGGGGGCCCCCTCAGCACTGCACTCTGGCCGGAGTGCTGCTGATTGAGTTCAGAGGGGGCCCCTCCAAAAACCTTGCAGGAAGGCCCCTTCAATTTTCATTACGCCAGTTGCTGCAGGCCACGGCCGAAGCAGGGTCCACGAAAGGGGGAAGCCCAGCTCAGCGGCACTGAAGGGAAAGCCACGAGGGAACTACAGTGTACAGTACCACCTTTACTCAGGGGAAAGGACTGGCAACTTGTCTTACTCAATGCGCATCATAAACAAAATGACTGATGTGATACATTTCATCTGGCACTGGCCCAAGAAAACACTGTGGAGACATTATTTCACGTGCACTCTCCACAGTACATACATACGCCTTAAGTGACTATTACAGTGTGGCAGAGAGATGCAGTGCTTGCACCCCAGAACAATGTAAAAATAACGAGAAAACGTGGAAATAAAACTAACGTTTGAGGGTACAACACCTTTAAAAAGATCAAAAATCAAATATGCCACTATTCTACCATGATTTGTAGACTTTACATGGCTTGCACAGGCCATGAAGAATTCATAGGGAGCTAACATGCTTATGCTGCCTGATACAGCCCATGTCTTGATAACACCCAAATAAAATAACCCAGGCAGGGATTAGGGGTTGGCCCAACTCAGGGAGTTTCACTCCGCAGAGATACCTAAAAACCCAGTGAGATTCCACAGAGTTCTGCGAGTGGTGGAATTTTGGCACATCGCACTGATCTTTAGCACAGGGAGCATGTGCCGCGCTGTAAAATCAGCATAAAAGGCACCACACGGTATGCCAGAGGGCACAGCTTTTTTCTGTCACTCAAGCAAATTTTCTACTCGAGCGGTAGCTTTCTCAACGCGAACGGTAGAGACCTGTAGAAACCGCCTGCGTTTAGGAATCTCGCCAGGAGGCGTTCTAGTGCTTGAAAATTGCGCTAGAAGATGCAAATTCTTGCAGCTAACTTAACGTTGATGAGCTGTGCGTGAGGAAAAACTCTGCCACTCGGCAGAGTTTTGCTGGAACCCCGCGCTCCAAGTGGGGCACGGAGTGTACAAAACTCTATGAACTCCGCCGGCAGAGCAGAATTTTTCGCCCACCTTTAGAAGGGATCAAAAGCAGTGGAACAATATAATTGAGCGGGGGCTACCTTTAAAACAAACTTGAGAGAGAGAACCCAATATAAACTAAACACTGGCCACTGAGCAACCAAGCCCCTGTTTAAAACATGGGGCGGTCTACGTAAAAATCATTTGACATTGCTTTTGTTGCAAATATGTTGAAATCATGTTTGTACACGTCATAAATAAGCAAGGAGGTAGATCCCTGGAGAACACACTCATACCAATGCACTGTTAATTCTTATGCACTCCTTACATAACATCATATGTCACTCTCCACTGGCTCAAGCAAACGTCTTCCAAGCAAAAATACAATACAAATTGAAATGCAATGCATACACTTATTATCAGTTAAAATAATTTTTACTATTCTTAAAATTTCGAAAAAATTCCGAAAAAGTACATTATTTGTAATACATAAAAAAAAAATCTACATTTAATACATAGCAATGTCCTTCAATAAGATTCCAGAACAATCATAGATGCAAAACCTGTTGTGACCCTACTAGCTACAGGCAATCCATATTTCCTGTTTTAAACGGTGTTAGATCCCAAAGCTTAATAAAATCTATCTGGTACTTTTCAGTGGGGAAAGTTTTCCTTATCATCTAAAAGTCCTTTGCTGTTAGGGATTCAAGAAATGCAGGGGCGGCACGTCCACGTACACGTCACAAGCACGCAGTTCTTGCCATGGTTGATGGATGAGTTATATACACGTTACTCGTAGTCGGATTACGAGATGGTGCAATTTCAACATACTTCATTGATAGAACACAAACTTGCTGAAATATAAGCGCCTGGAAATGCATTTCTTTTTCAATGCCAAGCATGATAATGTGCAAAATCATGGAAAGATTAATCTATCTAACCAGCCACTTGCGTAGTAACTCTAAGTTGGATTGTTTTTCTTCCACATAAGAGACAGCATAACCAATAAATCAAAAAGGAGGGCATTTCTTTGTAACGTATCTTGGTGCCCCAGCACCAATCCCTACTCCCACAGGATACCTTAAACAGAACAGTGAATAAGGACCCAGCACAGATCAGTTATGCTATCTAGTTGGGTTTGAACTTGCTTGTTACTGCACTTTGCACTATGAAACCACACATTAAAAAAACATCCTACTGAACATGTTAGAGACCACAATAGACGCATGCAACACACCAGATACGGCATAAAGTATAGTACCACATTTCTTACAACAGCAGAAGCACTAGCATCACTCCACATGACAACAAAGCGAACATGTAAAAGGAAGTCTTTACACCCAAACAACACAGACCAAATAGTGGGACAAGGAACCCATTATAACCACCTGTTGCCCTATTACCCTCTCTTCATCAGCCGGACAGGCACAAAACTCAAATAACCAAGACGTACCCGGTTGCTTTGGCAAGACCTACAGCCACACTGCTAAACTACATATCCCATTGACCTATCACTTAATAAACAACACGTCTTGTAAACAACAACATCCGAACTACAGATCCTAAAGCACCAAGACAAGCAGATTCCAGTCTCTACTGGTATTCCCAAAGACAAGGAGAGAAGGTACCTACTGCTACAGTGTTGCAATGAATGCAATACAAACATACCTTACACAAATAAATAGACATCCCAGGTACAGGGCTTTGTGTGGTTTGGGGAACCCCGCAATGTGTGTGGACTGGTGGCGGTATGAGGATCACAGGTGGCCACTACCATGCAGAAGAATAAAAAATAAAAAAACACACAAAGAATGCAGATAATTGAACATTATATGTCCACTGGCAAGGCCTTTGTTATATTAAACTCCATGTCTAAACTCACCTGGAATCCTTCCACCTCTTTCAGAATTACTGTAAGAGCTGGAACAAGAAACACTGGTACGTAAAGAAACAGTTAAATGGGCATGTTTTGAGAGTGCTGTGTTGTTTCAGGGAAAGAGGGACAAGTGAAACGGCGAAAGCGTGGGACAACCTGGTGAATAGTATGTTGCCCCTGGAAGCAGACACAGATTTGTCAAATAGCTTCCAGACTCCTTGTGGGTGAAAGATGGGAAATCCAGTTTAATACTGATATATAGGGTGATAATGGATACTACTGTGATATACTTGTCCATGTAGAATATTTTGACACTTTTTGACTGCTTTACTTGATTAGGGGCTACTGTGGGTGGGAGGATTGATGTTATCGTTTATTGGACTCATTGTAGCAGACCAAAGATATGTATTAAATTTACTGTAGTTGAAATATGCTTGAATGCATGTCATATTAGCTATATTGTTATCACTTTGAATCTGTACATTAGAGTTCTCCTGGTATTTTTCCTTTTTAATCTATATCTTAATCTACTATAAATATCGGTGTACCTTTTTAAAGCAAATTGCTGCATGTGTAGTGCACAACATTTCTAGTCTGTATTATATGCCTGTCACTATTGCACTAAGGTCTATTTAATGAAACTAATAAACATTATTTAAACGCAAGAAAAACTGGCAAGAATATGTAAGAAGGTATAAGAAAACAAATAATAGAGAATCAGCCTGTCCATAAAATCAATTAATACAAATGTTAAAAAGAGTAATAAGAAAATGTACTATACAAATGTGGAATAACTCACAAAAATATGCAACATGCACATGGAATTCTGCAGTTACTGTGAGCCATGATGAAATGTTGATTTGCATGTTAAGGTCCCAGCCCAAAGTGAAACAAAGTTAATGAAATGTATCACTGAAAAGTAAATGCAGCTAACACCCAAACAAACAATTCCCTTGTATTCAAATCTTCTGCCCTGCCAACCAAGCAAGAATGTAACTCCTCAAACATTGGCAATTTTACCTTGGGAACACTCCACATACTTCTCTGAAGGAAAACAAAATAATCAAAGAAGCCGGCTGACTGGCATCAGCTATGGGCACACAATTCAGACCTCTCATCTTCGAGTACAAACACCCTAGGTCTGTCTCCCAGAAGAGGCATGGTCAGCAAGATCATTCCACACAACATATATAACAAGCATTGGCAAAGCCAATCGTTCTAGTGTTGACTGCCAGTCTTTTGGCTTTGTCAATGCCTATTTTGTCATGGTTTTTGCAAAACTTTATTGTTGGTAAAGCTGTCCAGCCTTCCAACAATTTAAAATAAATTTAAAAAAGGAACATTGACTACAAGCATAACTATTTTGTTTGTCTCTAAAAGCACATATTACAATTGAAGTACCTGGAACTAAATGTGCCCTTTGAGAAAGGGTAGTATTCCATCACTCACGGCGAAGTTAGCCAATGGCTTAATCGGGCTGACTCCAGTTCCCCATGCCTTATGTTGTAGTGGGTGAAAGAAAAATGTGGCTTGATTAACACATTGTCAAACCAATAGATGAAGAGAGATGGCTGAATGCCCTTATATGTATACTACACATATCATTAAAAAAAAAATCAAATGGTGCTGGATATCGCCGTTCTAAAATAAAGAATCTTATTTTGGATAGAGCAAAATACACCGAACAGAAGTCATTAGCAGAAATATTACTCAATTACCGAGAGAGAACATTTTCCGTTACTATCAGAGCACAGTCACAGTACAGACTTGGAATATCAGTGAGAGGTTGATGGCAAAGATATGCATTTGGGAAAAACATGATTATGCTATTGGCACATATCCATCGTAGACACTGCTAAGGCTTTGCTTTTGCATGGTTCGACAATCTTCTACAAGCGCATTTTGTATTAAGAAGGTTTTGATGATTTGAATCATGGATTTATGAGACCGAAACCAAAGGGCACTTCTATAAAATTTGAAAATATGCTGTGTTTGTTCTTAGATGATCCTCATATAAACAATGACAAGAAACAAATGCTTGCCCCAGCTCACTTGCATTTTTCACATTGTTTGTCCAACTTTGCTCAGGGCTCGCGGGAAAGTGCCAGTGTGGCAACCTCTGTGGTGGTTCCTTTAGTACAGTGACAGGCTGTGGTGGCCTGGAGCATCCAAGCACAAGGCTGATCAAGTTATCGCCTCTGTCTCCCTCCAAAATTCGAGGAGCTTCAGAATCTGCAGAACTACAAGCAGCAGGTAAGTGCAGACCCGATCAGTGTCACATAGTTACAACTAAGATAGGATAGGGTAGTACAGTTCCTTGAAGCCACCAGTGCATTTCTAGTCATGGTGCCCCTTGCCAGAAAGGGTACAGGATTTTTTTAAATCCATGAAAATTACAGATTTTCCATTTACTTTAAAAAGCCAACTTGTTGGGTCTTTTGCATGAATTTGGCACACCACCCAAGCTGGAACCTCAGTGGCTTGCCTTGCCTCATGGAAGGGTGGTCCCTATTCACTGCCTCCACCAACTCAGTGCAGGAGTACACTTGGAGCGGCGGGGGGGGGGGGGGGGGGGGGGGGAGATGCAGTGCCATGCTGGGGAGAGCAAAATGTTGGGCAGAGGAGAGACCATTTAGTGGAGATGAGAGAACTCTGTGAAAGGTCTTAGTGTGAGGAATAAAGGAGCAACTAGTCTTCTTCAGGTGTAGACGGGTAGAGCTGTGGGTGAGGACTAGCTCTGCCATGAAATGCTGAGGACAATGTGTGAGAAACAAACTACATAAGGATGTCGAGAAAGCAAGTACGGGTGGAAAGTGGTAAAGAAGAGGTGGTTTGGGGCTGCAAGGGGATTTGGGGGAGAAAGGAGACACCATGTGCAGAGCAGTTCAGAGAAGGAATGAGGGCGAAAACTGGGAAGACGGGGCAGAGGCCCCTATGGGTTAGAGCTACAGAAAGAAGGGTGGACATGCACTACTCCCTATGCTGAAAGGGAATTTGTTATCGACGCCAGTCCCAAACAGAAGATACAGAAACAAAATGTCACCTCTCTATTGTCACCATTGCATTGAATCAACAGAAGTGTGAAATAAGCAGCCTCCCAGATTAGAAAGCCGAAGTTGTGTACTAATCACAACATTTTATGTCAGTAATGCATGGATCTTTACAAACATATTGTGCAGTCAGTACTGCATCGACTACGAACACTTCACGCTGGACAGAAAAACTGCTAACATAGTCTAGGTGTTGAGTGACATATCATTTGTTAAATCCACCAAGTCTTTTTGAGCCTGACTACACTGGGGAAATCGAGTATAAAGAGTCGGGAAAAGAAAGCAGGACTTCTTAATGGAGCCCGGAGGGCAGTGTTCCATGCCTCACATATCAAATGACTCAACCTGTGGTATCCAATATAAAAACTGCATCTCAAATGACCAATAGGTTCAATAGCAACTACAACTCAGTGGGTCAATGTGCCTCGGCCAGCAAACTGTGTGTATGGTGTTCAAATCCATTTCATATTTTTCTCAATCTGATGGGAGTCATTAAATTGGATTGGTGTACCATCTGGTTACAGCTCAGTTAAAATGCACGACTGGGAAAGCCAGTCCTCTGTGAAAGAAGGAGTTCTGGTTATTAGTCAGCATTTGTTAAGTCAGAACTCTTCAATTGGAATCCCTTACTCCTTGATGGCCCACGTGCCAGCACAGGGAGCCCCCCCAGGCCTTCACGCTGCTGGGACATGCACTCTGCTGGATTCCGATCTCCTCGGCCGAAATACTGTTGGACTCCCCAGAAACACCTTGCCTGCTCTGGGCCCTTGATTTGTGTCTCACTGTGCCTCTGTTTCCTGCAGGTGTAGCCATCCTGCTGCAACATTAAAGTGTCTTTCCTCTCCAGACTGGAGGATGCCAGACAGCTGGCCATAGACAGACAAACAGACAGGCCGTGCGTTGCCCAGTAAGGGAATACTCGGAGCTGTAAGAGTCCTACTCATTCATTTGGGATCCAGGTGAACCTGGAGCTCCTCTGCGTGTGAGTGGGGCTTTCACTTCAAAGGTCTCCCCCATGTCAGAGGACAAAGAGGCAAGGATGGAGAGGAAGGACGAGGGGAGACGTCAATGAAGGGGAGGCCTGCCCGGAACCCCAGACCATCAACAACACGCACTTCATCCCTTTTAGGTTGGCTTGACTGCACAGGTGTCTGCAGGACATAACCTTTCCAAATCAATAAAATATACATTGAGTGGGTTTCACTCTGCCCAGAGAAGTATTCTTCTCTCATATTAAGCGTCCTGCTGTTAGGAGTACCAGTCTGGCTCTAAAGGCATGCTGTCATTGCAGTGCACGAGTGACTATTACAGCTAAAAAGTACACGGAATCGTGGCACATTAACGTATTTTTCTCTGACATACACTTAATAGAGAAGGCACATTTTTTGTTTTGTTTTTTCACTTCGGCAGGTTTTTTATGTTATATTTAGTCAGCAACCAAAAGACTAATAAGAACTCTTGGTGTTGCAAATTCTTGCGCTTATCGCACACATCTCACTCCCGCCTCCAAGAGGCTCCCCAAACCCGAGAGGAGCAAAAGACAAATAAGTAATGTGCACAGAACACATTACAATTACCTCTTAGCGCTAGAGTACCGTTACTATTCAATTCAAAGTTGTTCATATTTTTTTTTTTTTGTAATGTTCGTTTTATGAGACTTCGATGAGCAGCTAAGGAGGGGTGGCTGCTGGGAAGATATTTATGTGCAGTATGTTCATCAATGGGTTTCTCTTGCATAGCTCCCAAACTCACTTTTTGCTTGTGAACAGGAATTTGAACAAGGACCCCCTAGTAAAGCAGGGACAGTGAAGAAAAGTGAAAGAGGATGTGGCGAGGGGTCGATAGCCGTGAAAGTAGAGAAAAGTAGTGCAAGGGGAGAGGGAAAAGAGTACTCTCAGAACCGAAATTTGAAACTGCTTAAGATACACTATTTTCAGACAGAAAGGAAAGGTAGAAAATCTTCTCCGACTTTCCCCACAAACTGGAACAAACACTCAATAACAATAGGGTTAGGAAAAATGTTAAAATGTGGCTCTTGCTTCAAGGTTAAGTCGGACTGAAAGACTGAATTGGGAGAGCCCGCGGCTTCCGCTCCATGAGGCTACCGCGACCCGTTCCGAGGGGAGCTGAGGTGATGTTATAGGACCGCAACCTGAGCACGCGGACTCTACAGAGACCCCTCCCCCCCCCACCCCCCCAAGACAGCACCAGCGAGAAGCTGGCGGTCAGGCGATTCACCCGGTGAGGAGAGAGGGGAAGAGGTGACAAGTGCGGGGGCCTGGCATGCTACGTTCTGACACCCATTGAGACGCCGCAGCAGAGCATCGGCACCTGGGGCATAGGGGACAACAGGACCTGGACTCCCCAGCAGCACCTGAACGAGTAAGAAAGCCCCCAAGCGGCCTGCCTGACTTCAATATGGCGGCTGCTGGGACAAATACAGGAATCAATACCTCCGCGAGTGCCAGAGACGGCGTGCAAGGTAAATAATGTGCAGGAGGAAAGGAGCAACCACAAGACTGGGGCCCAGAAAGGACAATAAGGGCAGATCAATTCTTCTCCCAAGAGGTGAACTGACAAAAGCTACATATCAATGAACTGTCCTCCTTTAGACTCTTAGGGTAATTGAAATCAATACTCTCCGTGAGCCTTTTTTGTGAAACGTGCCTGACCCCAAAATGGCGCCTGCAGAAGATCGTTGCCAGGGGACAAAAACAATCACCCTAAGATAGGCCCCTGACCGTGGAGACCTAGCTTTTTTGGCCGATGCCCGGTGGAGCTACTAGATAGCTAAAGAGGAGATGGGCTGTGGACTACCCCTTCGGCCATCACCTACCCAGCCGGACTTTGGGCAGACCTTACTTCGTCTCTCTGCCATATTCTCACTTCTAACCCTATACTCCACCCACTTTCTCCTTTACAATCCTTTTATCCCTCCTCTTTGCTCTTTAATTGTTTTCCCATTGAGACCTAGCTGTTTGGCTAATGCCCGGTGGAGCTACCCGATAGCTATAGAGGAGATGGGCTGAGGACTTCCCCCTCTGCCGTCACCTACCCAGCCGGACTTTGGGCAGACTCTCCTTCGTCTCTCCATTCCATCTCCCTCCTACCCCTTTACCCCACCCCCTTACCCTTCTTAGTTCCATTAATTTAGTCTTCTACGCTCTTGAAATATTTTTCTAGTAACTGATGTAACTTGTAACTGATGAAATTTTGTGGAACCTTAAGTAAAGCGCTCTGATACCTCCGGGTCTAGCCAGCGCTATATATAACTCAAATAAATAAATAAATCCTTGCTAGTGAGTATCATGGTACCAGCTATTGACTACCACCAGGAAACTCCTTAGGGTCGTAGCGTGCTTTATTAAAAAGAGAAATAAATAAACACATGCTTATTTACCTTTGCCCTGGGCAAACTACCATACCCAGCAGCTTCCCCCAAATACCACAATCCACATGTCTAAATCACAGTGACATTTGAGTTAAAAGAATTTATTAACATTCCTGGTGAGGCTCCCCTGGAAGAGCTCACCGCTCCTCCGTTTGTCAGCATTCTTGGTGCAGTGGCAAGAAAAGGACATACTGGATTGGCTCTCTACCACGTTGGCATCTACTTCTCAAATTGCATTGCAAAATGCGTATTTTAGGAAGACTTACTTTCTGAACACAAACAGTCGTTCATCTAAGGACTCATCAATAACACGTGCACCTACGGCCGGGAGGGAGCGGCTGCTTCCAGAAAGGAGGTACGTGGTAGCCCTCTGACCTTTCAGACACCCAGCCACTAGTATGCTCCTAAAATGCCTCAGTCCTAGCACTGCACGCCTCTTATTGGCAGAATCATCTTGTCACTATTGAGGTGCAGAGATGATAAAAAACTGAAGGGGGTTGTAGTGTAGGTGTTGATCAAGGCTGTGGGTGGCGTGGGGCATTGATTCAGAGATACGGTCTAGCCCCCTGCAGGCACTACGAGGGAAACCCTTTGGAGCATCATTCGGTCTGCCCACCCATTCTTTAAATCACTATTTTTTTTAATAAGCTAGTTTTTCTCAATAATAAATAAAGTATGCAGACTTCAAAACAAGCAGCAATACAAAATGTACATTTTGTTCCATATTTTCACCAGTCGCTACATCAGCTCCCCAACAGACTGCTCCCTGTGGCAGGGTACCTTCTAGACATGCTCTCAGAACTTTCTGTATTACATTACCATATCCACATCACCCACTGTTTAATTCACCTTCAGCTACATCCCTGCACCAACCATCGAAAGATGGGGCCGAATCGCGCCCCACAGCAGAAGGATATGCCTCCTTGCTCGAAGCAGAGACAAAGCACTCATCTTTATCACACCATTCCTTTCCATCACAAATTTTCCCAAAGAGAGTGCTCATGCGGAGACAATATTGATCCCATTCAGCTAGTTCTGGGCAATAGGGATTCACCAAGCAACCCCGATTCAGTCAGTGGATGTCCCCCTTCTCCATGAACTCATGAGCTAATCCTTACAAATAAAAAAAGAGATGTACCAAGATCTAGTTTTGTCCTATATTTCGTGAGTGCTGCAGTCCAGTGAGTCTCACTCAGCAAACCCTGCATTTGGTGCAATGGTGAAAGGATTATTTACAGCAGACATGTTACTGGCCATGAACCGGCAAACTTCTGAGTTGACATCAGAAAAAAGATAGGACGTCTTCGAAAACTCATGAGCAGGACTCCCTGTGGACACTGCGCAATTCTGATTTTGACTTATTTTTGGAGGCCAGTTCAGAATGTAGCCTGCATAAGAGGGCAATCCCCTACTATGTGGCTGGACACCTTGGATCATGAGCAGAACCTACTGGAAGGAAGGTCAGCTACCTCCTTCCAGAAACTAAATGCGCCTCTTATTTTACTCTACAGTCAACTGATTTGTGACGGAGTCCGTCCGCCACTCACCCATTTCTGATATCTTGAAATGTTTCCAGTATTTTTGACCATGATTCAACCAGTGTAAGCCACTCTCAAACAATAGAATGTTTTAACATAAAAATCTGATAATTATGCTAGATTCCTTCCGACACGGAGTATAAGGGAACTGAACTTCTGACAGACTCCCAGCTATTGGGCCAGGTGCAGCTCGCCTTTCAACGCAATCACTGAAATCCGCGTTTAGCATTCACACCACTAGTTACCCCTATTAGAAGGGACAATGAAAAATCCTTACGGTTTATTAGTGTATTTTTGCATTTAGGTACTAGAGTGAATGCATTATTATTTTAACTACTGTTTAACGTCTTCAGATTGCATCACTAAAACATCTTCACTTCTTTGGAAAGTTAAGATGGATGCTTATCCTGAAACCGCAGATTGCTTGTTTGCTAATAAAGGGAACCTCTTCGGCCACTGTCCATGATCTCAAACTGTGTTGAACCTCAGTTCTGTGACGAGGTGACCTGCAGGCCCGCCACACCTTGAACTCAGCAGATGAAAACTCATTCTGACACTAGCAGACGATGACGATGCTCAGAAACTGTAAACACTGGGCCTGGCTTTGAAATCCATCAAAATCTTAGTGATACAGCCACACCCAACCAGCAGTATGTTTCAAGTAAAAACAAAGGTACTTTCTACAGGATTACACCATTTTATACATTGTTTGACCCGAAAGCATAGCGCCGCAAACTTTTGCTGACCGTCAATAGAGTTCAGAGAATGAGTCAAACCTGAGAACACACCTAACAATCAGGTGAGAAGTCACATTCTGCATTGGCTGAGAATTTACACACCACCACGGATTACCTATGCATACAGGCAAAGTGACTGGAACTATGTGGCAGTGGAGGATGGAGTTATGAACCAGGGGGAGGACCAATCTATGTGGTAAGGTTGAAAAAGTAAGTCATGAGGCACAATGAGCATATTTTGAAGCTGTATTTTTTCACTATTTTGACAGTTGTACACATTACCACTATATGGGAAAAGATCCCTGTTTCAACGTAATATCTAAATACAGCAATCAGCAACTTAAAGGTGGTCTGTCTACGTGAAACAAAAGGCCTGCTACTGTAAGGCCACATGTGGTAGCGTTGTAAGTAACTCTTGCGCATTTGAGTAAGAAACAATAGTTTGGCACAAATGTGCAAATTATGTAGAAAATGATGGCTTATGTGGCAAGTGTAGCAAATCCATAATTATGCAGAAAACACCACAGCCGCAGAATTGCATAATTCCAGTTTCCCTGCATAAAGAGTCCAACAGGGCAGACTTGGGGGGAGGAGTCTGTTAACCCTCCTCCAAGGGGCAGCTCTAGCAGCACAGGGCGCCTGGCATGAGTCTTTTCCGTGTCAGGGTGGGTCCTAAAAGTGCACCCCGTGGAGGAGGGTGTGTGTGCGCATGGTGCACCCACATGCAATCTTACTGCCCCAATCTACCGTTCCCCTGACCAGCAGGGCTCCGTCAACGAGTAGGGACGCACAATGCTTTCTGGTGAGCCTAATGCACCCACACTCTTACTGCCCCAATCTACCCCACCCCCTGATCAGCAGAGCTCTGTCAGCAAGTGGTGGCGCACAATGCTTTCTGGCCTAATGCACCCACACTCTTACTGCCCCAATCTACCCCACCCCCTGGCCGGCAGGACCCTATCAACGAGTGGTGGCACAATGCTTTCTGGTGAGCCTGGTGCACCCACATACACTTTTACTGCCCCAATCTACCCCTTCACTGACCAGGAGGGCTCCGTCAACGAGTTGAGATGCACAATGCTTTCTGGTGAGCCTAATGCACCCACACTCTTACTGCCCCAATCTACCCCACCCCCTGATCAGCAGAGCTCTGTCAGCGAGTGGTGGCACACAATGCTTTCTGGTGAGCCTGGTGCACCCACATACACTTTTACTGCCCCAATCTACCCCTTCTCTGACCAGCAGGGCCCAGTCAATGAGTGAAGGCGCACAATGGTTTCTGGTGAGCCTGGTGCACCCACATACACTTTTACTGCCCCAATCTACCCCTTCTCTGACCAGCAGGACCCAGTCAATGTGTGAAGACGCACAATGGTTTCTGGTGAGCCTGGTGCACCCACATACACTTTTACTGCCCCAATCTACTCCACCCCCCACCAGCAGGGCTCAGTCAACGAGTGGCGAGCACAGTGCTTTCTGGTGAGCATTCTGTATCCCAGTAATGTCTCAGAGCCAAGGGTCGCAGCAAAGATTTGAGATTCATGCTAGAGTAATGACCCCAACGCACAAAGCAGTAACACGACAAACCTCTATTGTGACAGCTGTACCCTGGTAAACTCTAGCTCAGGTTACATATTTGTAAACAGTGAACAAAAATCATGTTTAACGAAAGGGCTTTCTTTGTAACACTGCTGGGATCTAAACACCTCCCAGGCCCCCAGTCTTCACCTTCCCTCGGAAAAAAAGAGCCGGATTGGTATCTCTGTCTAAAGTCTGTGGAGTTTTAGCAACTAATGTTGTGAAACCCGGTATGAAATATTTTAATTGAGCACAGCGAACTATTTTAACTGTTATTGCTCGAAACAGATCCGCTGCTTCCAAAGAAGGGCAATTTGACAGCCATCTTTCTTTTATTTCGCTCTGTGTGCTGCACTGGGCTGCCAGGTAAGTGCACTTAATAGGGAAACTTTCAGCCCTGCTGCTGCATTCAACACAGGCTCAACACCAAACCAGTCCATGTACACCACTGTAAGACAATGCGGAAAACAAGGAAGACCGGGTGTGGAAACAGGTCAGTGACAACTTTAAAGTAAACAAACAAACCCGAAGTAATA
This sequence comes from Triturus cristatus, assembly GCF_964204655.1. NCBI lineage: Eukaryota > Metazoa > Chordata > Amphibia > Caudata > Salamandridae > Triturus > Triturus cristatus. The sequence goes on from NC_140581.1 coordinate 835,026,622, forward strand.
CATAATACATAGTTAAAATTCCCTTCCTGACACTCGCTAAGGGAAACGACACACAGCAACATGCAAACGGTCACCTTCTAATGGTCTGAGTTCTCTGACTAACTTTAGGACAAGTAAAAGGCAAGTGCTGCAAATGTTGACCCCTCCGCTTGCTGAATAACGTGACCCCCTGAAGGGCACGCAAGCCGCGCACGAGTATACCAAGGCCAATCTTGTAACTGTACAAGTTCTTAAAAGCCAACCTCTTCTTCATGTATAGTTTGCATATTCAGCGCCATGGGTTTTGGGGGTGGAGGGTTAACATTGGTTAAAGACAGGGCTTTAAGTGGGATGAAAAAACGGGGGGGGTCCACAAAGGGGCGTGGCCAATGTAATTAAGGGCGTGGCTTAAAAACATGTAGCTAATAAATCTGTGCTTAGCATATAGTGTACCGCCCTACTGGTACTTTGCTGTTTCTGTCATTGCATACAGATATATGATACAACAAGTAACATTATAACTGCAACAAGTCACGACTATTGGCTTTGTCAAGGATTGTTAGTTGCATCAGATAAATAAGCAGCAACTATGGCTTATATATAATATTGAAAAAACTTCCACTTAAAGCCCTGGTGACACCACACAATGTTGCTGCTCCTGAGTTTCAAAAAGAGAGAAAATGTCTCTTTTTAAAGGATTTCCCTTCCCCTACATGACTCACCTGGCATGACGTCATGCCGTAACTTCTCCACTAGTGAGAAGTGAGCAGTGTGAACAGGGCACATCGATGTGCCTGTTGTCACTGCAGTCTGGGGAAAAACGGACCACCTGTGCCAGGGCACAAAACAGAGCCCGATAGAGACCCGTTTCGTGGCCACCTGTAAAAAACTGCCGGTGCTCAGACCCGGTGAGATCCGGCCCACTTAAAGCCCTGGTTAAAGATGATCTCAAACAAATATTATTAAAACCAGCATGGACAGTGCTTGTGTGAGCAATGTTTTGGTTTATTTATTTTGTAAACGTGAAATATGTAAAAAAAAATGGCAAAAATATAGCAATAAATTCAAATAAAGGAGTGGCGAGTATCCGAGGTCCACCAGCTCAGGCCCTGGAGTCCATTTCATTTCTGGTGGCTGTGCACGTGATCAGAAAAAACAGAACTTGCATTTACAGTGCATAACAGCCAGCGGAAGAAGCGGGAGGACCCATTTCCCAATTCTGTATGCTGTTGGGGGAAGAAGTAAAGTGTTTGTAAAACTTGAACAGGTCAATGCCTGAACAGGGCGGACAAAATCCCTTCTATAGATCAATGTGCTTATAATGGACTCTTTGCAATACAGGAGGCAGGCATAACAGCCAAAGCGGCCTCTAAGCCGGACATAACATGTGCCCCTACGTCAGACTCACTAGCCTCACCCGCATTTGTATTCACTCTGCTTATGTGCCTTGCTCGCGTTCGCAATTGCTTCATTAAATAGGGCAGCTCTTTATTTGAAGGAAAGGGGTAACCACTCTACCGCACTCTCTGCTCAGATGACCATGTGGCAAGTACTGCATCTTTTTTACAAGGGAGGATGTGACATGATGCCCAAAATGGCCTTTTCTCCATTAGAGAGAATGAATCCACTGCACCACTGCTGGACACAACTAATTGTCTACTCGGATCTCACAGAACCTTGTTACGAAAGACCCAGAAACTAACTGAGATGTCATCTGTTGACCTGCCACCTAGCTTAGTCTAGAGATACCATCAGAAAGCAACTGTTCTGTTGTGTGCCCGATCCACACTGCAGAAGCTTCGTAGCCTACACGTCTATAGAGTGCCATTTATACCACAAGGAGGCTCAACTCCATCCTGCCAGCCATCAAAAGCAGCACATGTGCCTCTCTCTCTCAAAGACCCACGCTCTACAGGGAACATGGGGACTGTGCAAAATAGACTCGCTAAATCTGTAATATCAACAAATGGGGGCTGGGTGGCACAAGGAGCGCATAAAGGTCTAGCATACGTGCTCCAAATAAATCTTAGGTAACAAGAAGAGGTAAGCAGTTCCTTAATAAGAAGTATAAAAAGGCAGGTTGGTGTATGAACTGAGGAATCAGATGGGGGCATCTGATTGCTCCGGAGCAAGAGCCCTCTCACACCCAGATTCATCATAGGGTATGCTCCTCGTCGGGCGGGAGCTGCAATGCCTGACGGGCACCCTCAAGGGGGGGCTCTTTGCTGGAGATCTTTTGTTCTTTAGCCGTATGTGAAGTGTGGGTGCCAGTAGAGTGTAGATTGGTGTGAGTGGAATGTGGGTTAAAATGGGCTAAGAGGTACCCTGGTGATTTAAATCTATGTGTCCTCTTGTCTAGATTATAACCGAATAGTGGTGGGTTGCTGGAAACAGAAGAAATAGTCTGTGTCAGCCCTAAAAAGTTGCGCATAGGTGGGTAAACATGTTTGTTGCTGCTGTTAGTCGTTATTGAGCAATGGCAATTCATCAGAACCGGGCTCCCTAATCTACACAGTGATTGGAATAGTGTTAGGAATATTAGTAAATGGTACCCAATCACCACCATTAATCAGAAACAAGAAGAAGTGTATATAAAAATACCTTCAAATAAAAAACGAGCCAAATAGGGTTAATGGTAGGCCCCCTCGGATGAAAGCAGAGGCCATGCTAATTAAGCTGGCTGGAACCACAATAAGCAGTAACGCGAAGGACGCAGAGTAACCTAGCCCATCTCTGCCCCCTCCAAGGAACTGCATAGCCCTTTTTGTTCCTTCAATTTGTAAACATGATACATGGAGATAGTTTGAGAACTGAAAAATGATTTCTCTCCCACAAAGTTTTATATCCACTCAGAGGATTGTCAAGGTGATAAGATGCAAGATTATTCAACCTTCTTCAGAAAACATTTGCAGAATGTATCAATTTTAGTAAGATTTGGGATCAGAAAGACTTTACCAAAGAGACGGTATATGTGTTGGCTTGGACTCCACTAAGGCCTGAATAAGTAAAACTAACCATGCTCAAAGCATCTCCATGACAGTACACGCTCTATTTATAAGCAAACAAAAAACAACTGAAGGTGAAGTCTCGCTAACCTTAAACCCAAGGAATGCCACTCCCTGGTAACTAAACACCAAACACACTGTCTGCATACTTGTGGATTCTTCAGACCGGATTCCTAAGGATACTGCCTCCGCTTCCAGCTGACAGGAAAGGCTTAACCTAATAAATAGGTACAATTCCTCTATATTATAGCAAATGTGCACACAATGCGCTTCACGTCTCAGTATAAAAAATAATAAACATTCTATTCAAGAACAGCGGCCTATTTACTGTGAATCAATAGAGCCAACAGAGGCTAGCTAAGTGCACTGTTCTCTCAGCTATTTGGTACAAGAAGCACTTGTTTAACCCAAGCCCGCAGAGTGTTTGCTTATCACGAGGTGTGACTCCACACAGACCAGCCACAGCAAGGACACATACCTAGCACAGTGATAATGATCACGTCGGGCAGCCCACGCTTCTTTGACACTGGATAAGTCAACACTTCTTCAGAAAAGGGATCTTCCTACCCACTGCGTCATTAGTGTGGCCAGTTAGCGATAAAACCTCTCATTGGTTCACATTCCTGTTGACTTGTCACAATTCTCGAAGACCAGTCTGACGTGGTAAAGTGGGCTGCTAGCAGCCCTGCCTACGCACTTTCCAACTGGACTCTGAATTTCAAGCTGCCTCCACACCTGTGATTCACTACTTGTAAAAACAAAAACTGCTGGGTCCTTGAAGCTCTTTGTCCTACTTCCCAGGGATTGGGGCACCCACTAAAAGAGTGGGTCAAAAGAAGGCGCTCTGCACCTTGTCACTAGGGACGATGAAAAGCAACATAACAAGCTCATATGTGAATGGGTTTCAGTCGACTATCATTTGAGGGTGGCAAAGGCACCAACATGGGAGCCGTTTCCTTGAAACAGTAGATGTGGCAAAAATAAATATACAGGCACAGCCATGCTGTCAATCACCCTCTTGATAGCCATTTGTCTGCCCTTCCTGTCTGAGGTAAGTACTTCCTGTTTTCTCACGTGACCTGTATTGAATAGTCCACTACCACATATAGGGGCCGATTACGATGGCGGTCGGACATCGTTGTGGTAGTGGGACCGTCCGCTTATATGGCAGCAGTCTCCCACGTGCAATTACGGTGCGACCGCCACCGTGGCAGTCGCATCGCGCATGTTTACCATTGCGGTGGATGCTGCTGGCTGCAGCACCCGCCGCAATGGTAAAAATGCATGTTTTCCATTTCCCTGCACTGCGTGACAGGCACCACGCAGTGCCTGCCACTCAGTGCAGGGAGATGCAGGGGCCCCACAGTACAACACCACCTCCCTCCAACACAAGAGGGGCCCACAACGGGCCCCGAAACCCAATCTCTGCCAGCCTTTCCATGGGCTGGCTGATGCCTGTATCATAATGTGGTGGACAGTGCCTGCTAGCCACTGCCACCATTTCACCCTATCTGGACCATCTGCCAGGCAAATCGGTCAGATTGCCTGTGGCGGTTCCGCGGCGGACGGTCTTTATGTCCGCCATGGTCGCAGTGTGGATCCGCCTGCCATCCTAATCTGGCGGGCGGTCAATCCACGTTTGATGGAGGACGGATCGCCACCGCGCGGGTGGCGGTCCTTCCGCCATCATAATGACCCCCATAGTTAGTTAAGCGACTAAGGACCCACCATAAAACAAGTTTTACAGATGCTCCAGGACATAGAAGCAAATCTATGAAACAGCTTAAGTTGTCACTAACCAACAGAAGAATATGTACACTTTTATATGCTGCAGCAGATCCGTTTATTTTGCAGATTTTAACTTTCACTACTGCTTGAAAAAAGGTAATGTAAAAACGTAATTTTTCATTTTTAGTCAATGTGCATTTGAAGCTTGGCCAATAAAATGTATCGTAGATACATCATGTATATGCCATGTCAGCACTAAATTAATCAAAGGACGAACTAGCACAGCTTTTGGATACGCACCAGTTCACAAAACTACATTTTACAGCAAAAATGTCCATTCTCAAACATATGAAATGATTAATTACTGTGCTCCCTGCAGCTGCCGAGCTGTGTCACTGGAAAGAAATGTAAGCTCCCTCCATGCAAACACTGAAGCAGTGCGTACCAGCTACGGTGCAGATGAAAGACTAATTAATTGTACAAAGTTGGGTGTGGAAAAACAAATTTACAAAAAGCTATTTCCTTCATAGCTATGTACCACACGTCCCCTAAACCATGTCATCCAACACCACAGCCCAAAATCCAGCCCCTTGCAGGCTCTCGCCCAACAAACAAATAAGGCTCGCTGTTTTAGGTCCACCCATGTGAATCCCGCACCATATTCTTTTGTTTGATTGGGCCTGCACACATGTGATAGAGTAGAACATTGATGGACAAACACAGTACATCCCACTGAAAGAGTCCAGCAGAGTTTCAGACACACTTTCTGGTGCAACATCTTCACAGCTGCGCTGTAATGTACTTCACAGTGTATCATGAACCATCCTCAAATCATAACTGCCTGGAAATAGGGGAGTGAGGCCTAGATATGAACATCGTGTACCTTTGGAGAATTCTAGTGAGAGAATTTAAAAAACATTTTCACGTGTTTGCACCTTCGAGAGACCGATATGAAGAAGCCAACTCTGATTTCATGACAATGATCCTTCTACATGAGTGGAAGCTAATCCCCACTCTGCCTCACTCACATATTTTTCTACAGATAGCTCTTTTTAGAACAATTCCTACATTTATGCACTTATGTATCACAAGATCCTTGTTAGAGGTTGGTAGACCCGAACTGGATGACACACAGGATAGCACTTCTTGGCCTTCCAGAGGCAGGGCCCACATTGCTCTAATACAGAGTGCACACAGGCGAGTTTCAAAACATTCTAGAAGGTTCCTGATACTTTTTAAAGTGGCATCCTGTGACTTAATGTGCAGCAAATTCAACATGTCCCTGTGTGTGAACCAAACAGGTGAAAAGTTCTTCTAAGAGGATTTAGAGGGGAGCAGCGAAATTTACCACCAACATGCTACTTCTAATGCAACTGTAGAGAATTATTCATAATTCAGTCAGGATTATATCTGCAAATCTTAATGTCAACCGAAAACAGTTAATTGCTCACTTCCTGGATTCTGCTGCTACAGGTTTAAATAATCTACCAGCAACATGAGCATTTAAAAGTGTGTCATAGGTCCTTCTAGGCCCAGTTCCACAAATTCGGCCATGACATGCGATGACTTCTGCATAAAAAAAGAGGAGAACGCCCTGTGAAGCAGTCTGCTGTAGGAAGGAGGCATGGCCTGGCTATTTATGCTAACCTGTGCTGCCTTACGAGGTGTGCTCATTCCAGAAGAGCAAAGCCACAAGCAGCTGCATCTATATGCAAATATTCAGAGGAAGGCCTCGTTTCTACTTCAGTAACTCACAGAGAAGGAGCAGGAAACAACACACACTGCCTACAATCACGCTTCCCTACGCCGCAGCGCCTTACTTAATGTAAAATCCTCCGTTTGTAAATTGTGAAGTGGGGGAGCCAATTGGAAGTAGATTTCGTTGCATTTACCCCACTAACACATGCACGGTTGTGCATTTTATAATGCATGGTTATTTAGGGGTTCCCCAGAGCCGCAAGTAAAAATTCAGGTGCCATCGGGGATCCCTGTGGTAGAGCACTCAAACCCTCAGACCTGGATTGGATAACGTTGGCAGCCGCTTCCTTCATGGTCAGGGTCACCCTGCAGGGGCCGAAGTTACACCCATGCCGGTCTTGCTCGGACAGGGTAACTACAACAAAAGCAGTAGGCCACGTGACACTTACCCCACAAACTAACCTCAGCAGCCCTAGATGCTTATCAGTAGAGCACCTCACCTGTCAGCAGGGTGTTCCATCCACCATTAACACAGCCCATAGGCACCGTCAACAAGCACCAGCACTGCCCACCCACAATCAGCACAGGCGTTCCGCCACCAGCAGTGCAGGACACTATCAGCATAGGGAAGAGGATGATACTCTGCACATGCTGTCCATCCACGCACCTGTCCGTATAATCAAACTACTCACGCACGCGAACGTCAGCCAACTCATCCACAGAGCATCCGTGCAGCCGCCCCACCACCAGCGCACTCACCCACAACAAACAGCTCAGCACAGGCGGGGTTGCTGCTGTTGGTTGGGGACACTGCTATTAGGGCTCTTGCTGTAGGTGGTGGCCCATGCTGTAGTGAGGATGTGCACCGGTGGAGGGAGCTACTCAGATGCTCGGTGGGTGGGTTGGCCAATTGTTGGGTGGGGGCAGTCAGTTTACACTGAAAGTCAATGGGTTGTGTGTAGAAAGCCTACCCTGTGGATGCGCTGATGTATGTATAGCATGACACATCTTAGTGCAGAACCAGAATTTTACTTAGAACTATCGTTGTCAACAAGCCATGGTACATGCTGCCCTGAACTTAAGGCATGACGTCACTGAGTGCTCTTCTACTCCTCGCCATGCGTGTGCCCCTCAGGATAGAGCTCCTCATATCATGTTGTCGGGCCCTCCATGCCTCGCGGCTCATAGGCTATAGCCGGAGACTGCCAACCCTCCCGGTACTGATGCCCGTCAGAAGCACAGGTGGGGTCACCTACCTGCCCAGCTCCTCGCCGATATCGTAATAATCCTCCACATTTTCCTGTCTGAAGACAGTCATGGTAGCTCCTCTGCTCAGAAGCAACAAAGACCACCGGCTCCGGGAGACACCACCATCGCCCCAGGACCCTCTGCCGCCGCGTCAGCCCCGCATCCAGAGGCATGCCATGAATCCAGACACCCTGAAACAAGGAAGACCGTCATGTTAGGAGAGGTGGGTTATTTGGGGGGGGGGGGGGGGGGGGGCAGGGATCTTCCCTAAAGGCAATGGGTGCAAGAATCACACACAGAAAGGCTCGGCGCCACAGGGTGCACCCCCTCCACCACCCTGGAGCCTGGCCGGAGCTGTACCCACACCAGCACCTGGGGACGCCGCTGCAGGCACCGGGCGGGCGGCGCTGAGCCTCGGGGTGAGCGGCAGGTGCAGGAGGGGAGGAGCCGGCTGTTCAGCTTCGCGTCCCCGGGATGCGAGGCGAGGGGCCAGAGCCGGGCAGTAAGAGTGCCCTGCCCCTCCGAGCATGCAATGCACTGCTCCCTCCGTTGCCCGGTCAACTGCATACGTGCACAGGGCAGGTATGAAGACCGAGCCGTGCAGGGCATACCGGGCCAAGGGCTCCGGGCGAGGGCAGAAGCGGTTCAGCCGGGTACCGGGCTGTCACTGCGAGTGCTGCCCAGCAGCCCGTACAGTCACCGGGCAGGGAGGACAGTTAACCGGGCCGTGCTCCCCGGACTCAGGCAGCAGGAGGCGGCAGGTGCGCACAATACGGAACGCGCAGGGCGCCCTTACCCGAGGCAGCGGTGCCCAGCCTGGCAGCTCCCGGGGCCCGCAGAGCAGCCGGCGCTGGGCAGAGGTGGCAGCAGCATACACCGTCCAGGGGGCGAGAGGCGATCCGAGACAACAGAGGCGAGAGGGGGAGGCTGCCTGCTTCGCCACCAGGAACTGCTGCGAGCAGGGGGAGGAGCGCGCGCGGTGCAGCCCCGCCTGAACGAAGGAGGAGGCGGACGGAGCGTGGGAGAGGGAGGGTACACGCGCCGAGCTGGGAAAGGCAGAGGACGAGGGATATACCTAGCATGGAGTGACACAGGCAGCGTGAGTGGAAGGAAGGGAGAGACGGGGTAGGTCGTAAGAGAGAGAGCAAGGCGAAGAAGAGACGCAAAACTAGGGGTTGAAATTAAAAGAAGACTACATGCGAAGATGAGGCAAGCAGGGGAGAGACTAGGAAGGGGGGTTACACAGGAGATGACTTGAGTAGAGAGACCTACGAGAGGGGGAGTTGGGTAGCCAGAGGCAGTAAGGTTCCAAGGAAAGAAACGGACCGGATGAGACATGATCCGAGTACAGGGAGGAATAATAATAAAAACACACAGAAACAAGACAAAGCGCAGGGAATTATTACGCAGTGGAATAGACAGCGTGAGAAAACTCTCCAAAATTGCAGGCAGGTATCAGCGGAAAATAATATGCAAGAGAAAAGAACACAGGCTCAGGTATCACTCAATCTCTTGAGCCTTCAAGGAAGGTGCCAATGAGTGGCTTTGTCGGGTGTTGTTCCCATTGGAATCAGTGAAGGCGAACATTGGTTTGGAATGTGTGCCCATCACTACGGGTTTCTCCGAGCTGCTTCTAAATGGCCTCCACTCATTAAGTCTGGCCATCTGATGCCTGTTCCTGTGGTAAACTTGCCTCCTTTGTTTGAACAAAATACCGGCAAAACTCGATGTCTCGGTTCTTAGCCGTAAATCAAGCAGACATGCAGTAAGTTTCATCTGCCGTGGGAGTGCACACGGCCGGCCTGTGTAGAAGTCAGCACAGTGAAACAGCACGGGGCCAACACCTGCACAATCGTTACATCAAGAAGCGCGCCTAACCCTCTCTGGCCCTTCACGGTAAACACGCCCTGTCCTTCCCATTCATTTACTACCATACTCACTCACGTGACGTCACCTCCCATTTCTAATAACAAATCCCATTCACCGAAACAAGTCCAGCTTCTGGCATTCAAGTTTCAAAGCAGCCGTGCAAACACAAGCCTTTTAAGTGGTATTTATTGCTGGTGTTACTTATGTGAACCGCGCGAGCATCGTTCTTTGAGACTACAGTGGCGGCTGGTGGTGACATTTGAATGTGTTGAGGTGTAAAATGATTGTCATACTGCACCACAGCGAGCCAGCATAGCGAGTGAGCCCGAACAACCTAAGGGGGCTAGGTGCAGTCTACAATGCATGACTTGCCAAAGCAAATTAACATTCTCTCATATTTAAAAATTCCTGAGGCAGACAACATTTTAAGTTACCCCAAAGCGGGACAAGATTTTATATTCCAACATTCAATGGTCTGTTCCAGTGTCTGATTATAGTAGAGATAACTGTGTACGTATGCTCATACCTATATCTGTCTTACTTTCTATGTCCCTCTTTTTCTCTCTCTAGCTCAACATACTCGTTATACCCCTCTCTCTTTCTGCCACACTCTCTCATTCTGGCTCTGCTTAGCTCCATATCTCTCTGTTTCCCCCCCTCTCTCTCGTTCTCTCTAACAATCTAGCGCTTCTCTCTCCCACACACACTCTCACTCTCACTATCTCCTCTCTTTCATTCTGGCTCTTCATCTTTCTTTCAATTTCGCTTCATCTCTCTTGCTTTATTTATCTATCTATTCTCTCTTATGTTATCATTTACATCCAGTTTAGTTCCATTACACACCAGGCATGACATTTTGGTTTACAGGTGCGTTCTGTGTCTCTTTTCACTTTGCTTTCCATTGACTTTATCTCCAAGTATCTGTTCTCTCTCTTTCCAGACCTGTATCTCTTTCTGTTGTTTTATCTCTACATCCATATTTCTTTAGGTATGTCTTTCTCTTCTTTGCACCCTCTTTCACTCTCGGTGTCTGTCTCTTGATTTCTCTCTATTGTCTCTAGCACTCTATTTGTTCTCTCTCAGTCCTCCGTAGTCACACTCTCTTTTTTGTCACTCATAGCAGCCAGCCACCGCAGAAGCAGCACGCCACTCACACTCTTGCCTGCAACTCACACCGGTCTCCAAGCAATGCTGCTGTGTCAGATTAGCACCGCTGCTCGTTTAATATACCTCAATCCCGAAGCATAGCAGTTAAGCACCGCTGTAGCAGAACGTCACTCCAGGCTGGTCTGCAAATCATCACGCCAGTCTGCAAGCAATGCTGCGGCATCAGATTAGCGCCGCCGCTCTTTCAATGTACCTCAATCCCTACGTATCAGCCACTGCTGTGCCGACACTGCAATCGCCACACAGCTCTGCGTATGCTACAGTAGCCGCAATGAGTCGGACCAACTGACTCTCCAGCCACGTGGAAACCAACACAATCAGGATGCGGGCAGGGGTTGGGTGCTTACTACTGCTTTGGGGGAAATCTGTGAGACGTTTTGAGGCGCAGCCCGGAAACTTAGAAATGCGCGTGCCTCTCAGCCAATCCTGGCACTGCTCCAGCAGCGCCAGGATTGGCTTGAGCAGAGAGACCGGGTGCTGGGGCATGGCAACCCTCGCTCTCCTAAGGGGGAAAGGCTAGTGCGCATGTTCGGGCTGGTCATAAAAATGACCAGCCCAAACCGCACATGCGCACCATTAGTGGCAATGCGCTGTCAATCAACCCTTCTGTGCTTCTGCAGCCCCACCCCCTCAGCGTCCTCCTGAGTCCTGATTGGATATTAGTGTGTCGTCACAAACGATTCACGAAGAATTTATTTTACGAACGGCCCGGGAGCAATGAATTTATTTTAATTGAAACGAATGGGGCTGTGCGTGCCGGCGGCCTGTGGCATTAGTGGGGCAATGCCCCAGGGCCCCAATGGATGCACCGCCACTGTTTAAGAGTTGTGGTCTAAGGGAAAAGCTACTGACGTTGAACGTCACACGTTCAAATCCACTTGGGGCATAACATTGTGTAATCCAAACAAACCTCCTGTAGTAATTTAAAGATATGCATTCCCCTTGCTTGTGATTTGCCCCACACCCTAAAATTGCTGCCTTACTCTCTGATACTTATATATTGCTCGCAGGGCAATGCAAGTGCCTGCCAGAGGCGCAACTAGAGCCACATTCCGGGGGGGGGGGCAACTAAACATTTCAGGGGGGAGCTGATTCTTCCAATAATAGTGGAGATGCAGGGGCTCTAAGAAGAGGTGAAAAACAACAAAGCTTCGTTAACAAGTAAATGGTCTTTTAAAGACCTGCGAAGTACTCAGGTGCGGCTGTGTGTGTGCCCGGGAAGCTTTCTCAGCCCAGGCTGACACACACGACAGGGGGGTTGCTTAAGCCCTTTGAACCCAATGGGCGTTGCGCGCCTGGTGCCTGCTATGTAACACCCCAACACAAAATACTTTTCAGTATATCATCTGTATTTCATAATTACTGGCATTGGCATACAAACCCTAATTACAAGTGGGGGACAGTGAAAAACCGGCCAGGTGGCCACCCTACCTGGGGGTCGCTACTGGCCACACCTGTGTGAACTCCTAAGCATACACTAGGGCTGGCACCACAATTACTGCTGCTCCGTTAATCATGGGTGGAACCTTAAGAGCATATAATATGGATGTTTGAAGGATGCTTATTCCTTCCCCCGCTGAAGCAGGCCAATGGCTGTCTGCGCATTGAACATTTACATGGGTGGTTCCACATCACTTCTCTTGGGATTCTGTAAACCATATGCTGTGGCTGGTTGTATAATGCCCATTCCTTTTGGCTGATACCTGCAATTCCAAGAAGGACTCCTGATGGCGTACACCATGGCTGGTTGTATAATGCCCATTCCTATTGCCAACGGTAAGACTTCTGGTGACAGAGGTGTTCAGTCTTTCTGGCAAAGAAAAGAAAGGCCTTCTTTGTTTCTGTCCAATGTTTGGCCCAGGGTTGAGTTTAGAGACTGCAATCGAACAAGGAGTAACCTCAAATATTCCAGGACCTTAGGAAAAACACTGGAGTACAGAAACACCTCCCCAAAGGTTTCATACAGGACAAAGAAGAACCCTGTGGAAATTTAGCTTGCAAACTGAACATTATCTGTGCCATCTTGCCTCTCCCCAGCGCCACGCACAGCGAATGCACGGCCGCCATTTTAGGCACCCCACTCTCTCCCCGCTCACTCTCGATCGCCAGCGCTTTCCCCTGGCGCTGCGAGCATCCCCCGCGCGCCGGCCACCCCCGCTCTCTCATACACGGGCCATAAACCCTCTCCTTCAGCGCGACCCTGCTACGGAACCACATCCGACCGACATCCCATACATGGTCATGCCGCACCTTTGATAACCCCCTTCCTCTGCGCCCCATTGTCCGAACTGGTCCCAGGCCATCACCTAGCCCTGCGGATGCAGTTTATTGCCCCTACTGTAAGGGAAACACCCCACATCAAAGGAATTACAGTGGATCAAAGCCCCTACCCCCTGAGACCCGGCCGGTCGCACACACCCCCGGGAATTGGCGGAATTCCCTGCTGCGCGATAGCCATCTCCCACTGCGGGTAGGGTGGGAACCTCTACTGTAACTATGTGTGGGATCGGATCTGAGCCGGGGCTTCAGGGGATGTTCTTTCATGCATCAAGAGAATCTCAAGAATGTACTATGTGTAATAAAGCAATAAACCGGTGTATAAGAGACCAGGTCTCAGAGATGCGGTTAGAGCACCTCGTGACGATACCTTGCTGTCTGATCTGATGTGTTCTGCTCCGACGGAATAAAACTTTGTTTCCTGCCTTCCAGTCTCCGGCGCCTGCCTCTTTCATTGGTAAATTATCGAGTGGTATGAGAGGCGATTACCGCCGGGCAAATCCTTGAAAGGTTATCGACTGAAACTGCCGCTACCATTTAACAATTGGCGCCCAACGTGGGGCCCATCAGCGAAACGTGGATCCAGTGGGAGAGGTCCCGACGACAGAGTGAACGACTGCAACGATCGGGAGAGCTCCTGCCCAATAGACCCTCGTCTGGCAGCCGATCATCCGAACTTCACTGGTTCCGAGCAGACCTCTCTCGAGTGATCTACGGTCCTGACTGGGAACCATCAGGAGTGCCGCGGCAAATACGGAGAGTAGAGGACGATCGGGCGCTGGAGGCGGTAGACGAGAAACTGTCCACGCGGTCCGGGTAAGGTCGTGATACACGACAAATTGCGAAATAATTGATTGATTGTTTAAAGCTTTGGAAATACTAGTATTGCTCATTGATTGTTCTTTTTGAGATATTCGCTGTCTACAAACGGGGAGGAGTAGAAATACTCTCTCTCTCTCCCTTTGCAGATAGTGAAGGGTAGGTAACGCAGACTTTTGTCCCCGTTGAAACCCGTCGTGCCTATCTTTATCTCCCCATTGATTGATTGTCCGAACATTGATTGTTTTGGAGAATAGTGCTTTTTGAGATATTCTCTGTTTGCAAATAACGTAGAATAGGAATATTCTGTCTAGTCTTTGCAAATAGTGAAGGGTAGGTAATGCTGACTTTTGTCCCCGTTGAAACCCGTCATGCCTATCTTTATCTCCCATTGATTGATTGATTGATTGATTGATTGTCCGAACACTAGTTGTTCGATATTGGTTCTTTGGAGGTATTCTCTGCTTACAAATAACGAAGAATAGAGATATTCTGTCTAGTCTTTGCAAGCAGGGAAAAGATAAGTAGTGCTGACTTTTGTCCCCGTTGAAACCCGTCATGCCTATCTTCTCCCCACTGATTGGTAGTTGGTTCTGCCCGGACCGCTTATTAGAGGTGAACCATCCGGCTCCACTGGAGGGCACCCCTAATAAGGACATGTTCACTAAATATGGACTAGTCGCCGTAGCTTATACCAAGCTATGGCATAAATATACAAAGAAGGACCCCGAGAGTCAGTGGCCACTGATGGGATCCTTCGACGACCATAAGATAGAAGCGCTAGAAGTAGCTCTGCGTAGCAATAAGACGACGCCTACTATGCTTGACAGTATCGGCATGTGGCGCAAAGAAGCAACGCAACGGAAAAAGAGGGAAGAAGTAAAAGCAGAAAAGGAATTACAAAAGGCAGCTCACCTTGCCGCTAGAAGGTTAGAAGAAGACATAAAGGAGAGAAGGGAAACTAAACTAAGACAGGAGCCCGAAACCTCAGGCCAGTACGCTGTTAGGACCCCTTCTTTGCTCTACCCTGAGTTGTCCTCCAAGCAGCGAACGAATGATGAATTACTGTTAGGTCCCCCGATCATTTACATGCCCCCTCCATATGCACCCTCCCAGTCAGTAGTGCAACACCCACAACCCCCGAACACGATCGAAAGCAGTACAGGGGCCTCGGCCCTCACGGCCTCCGCGCCGGCTGAGCCTCTTGTACTGAACCCAATGTCGGTTACAACGCTAGATGACCATGAGATGGGAAAGAAAGAGTCCACCAGAATGAATCGATTAACAAAGGATGAACGAGCAGGAATTGATAAGATAGTAGGGACACTGGTGGAGCGAAAAGAAAGTGAGGAGTATATAACAGACGTGTATAACTCGTATGCTGACAGCCGCAGATGACACTTCGTCGTACGGCTCTGTTATCACGCCCTGAATGCATATGAGGAAAGATACCACGATAAAGGTCCCGAAGGCTTAGCAGCCCTATATAGGAAGGTAGACATCGGAGAGGAAAGAGAGGGCGACGTTACAAACCTCTTCACTCGTACACTCGAGGTCTACCGACACCTTAAAGAACATGGACAGACCACCAAAGCAGAAACCCCCATAGCGACTAAGCCCCAGGAAGGAAGGGCTGATGCCATGATGCCCATTAAAGAAGCTGCCCCCTACTGGGTCCCCCCACGAGGTCTGGGAACACATGACGACATCAACCACCAAGATGCGAAGGGAAGGGTTGTATATAACTGGGTCTACCAGCCGTGGGACCGGCAAGATATTTTGACCTTTAGAAAGACTCTACCCGACTTGAGAAAGAACCCGACTGCCTTCTACACTGAATTGGGTACAGCCTTAGGCTCAACGATAATGACGTTAGCAGATATCGACTTGTTCTTTGGGCTATGCCTGCCGGCTGATGTGTGGAAACAAATCCGGAGAGTTGACCACACTGAGCCGTTCGGATATACCTGGGTACAACTCGATACCATAGATAAACAGCGAGAACCAGGACAGAAACCCCCGAAAGCCATCTTAGAACTCCCAGACAAGATTGTACAAAAGCTGAAGACTCTAATCCCAGAAAGAAAGGTAGACTGGTCGATAGTGACGGCTTGCCGCCAGAAACCCCAGGAGGATGTGTCTGAATACTTCTCCCGATTCGAGACTGTGTTTTCCGATTACAGTGGCCAAGACATGACCACCGCAACCGGACATCACCTCTTTGTCCAGAATTATGTGAAGGGTCTGTCGCCAGAAGTTTCCCAGAAACTACAGACCAGCGAGAGTAGTTGGGCAGCCTCCAAACCCGCAGCAATTCTCCAGATGGCCCAATACTACGAAAACCAGAAGAACGAGAACGATAGGGCATCAGAGAAGAAGAAAAAGGAATTAAAGGAGAGGGTAATGGTAAGCCGGGGACATGGGGCAGAATCTGGGGGCAATGGAATGTATATCGCGGGGGTATCTGTACGCCCCCCCTGGTGGACACCGATATCGCCATGTCCCCCTGACCCTTGACGGTTCCTGGCACCTTTTGGAATGACTACATATGGACGTTCAGTTCCCTTGGCCCCCCCCCCCGTCCCCAGCCTCCCGGTACTCCTTCCTTTCGTGTGCTGCTTAATGGTCTGACCTGGAGTTCCCCGGAGGAAGCCTGACCTGCGCCGTTTGTCTTTATGCCTCGCCTTTTGTTTTTCTTTTAGTTTTCTGTGTTTTTTGGATCTAAGTCTCCTGTGCCTCTAGAACTATCCGGACTCACTACGGGGCCGACCCCCGGGAACCGACTGCAGCTTTGATAAATGTATATTTCATTCTGTACTTAGCGGCCGGCCCTGGTGGTTGTAGGCCCGTGCTTGTAATCGAATTATTGTTCAATAAAAACTTTTAAAAAAAAAAAAAAAAAAAAAAAAAAAAGGAGAGGGTAATGATAGCACAGTTGCAAGGGGTGACCATGGGAAGGGAACCCCCGAAAGAGAATTACCAACCAACAGCCCCTAGAAAGCTACCCCCTAGAGACCATACACCTACACCCTACAACGGACGGAGAGACTTAGATGGGAATCAATGTGCGTTCTGTAGAGGGTTTGGGCACTGGAAATCCCAGTGCCCGGTCCTTCTGGAACTTAACAAAAATAGGGACCCCAGAGACACAGCATATGACCCCAGAAATAGAGGACAGGGACGAGGGCACACGAACAACGCCATCAACGACAGGCCAGGCAGACCAAACACCTTTGATCGCCCCCGACAAAACCAGTGTCAGCAGTCCGACCACGAAAGCACTCATGACTTCGCATAGGACCGCCAGGGGCAAGGGAGGGATCCAGTCGAACTCCGTGTTGACCAGCAAGGTCCTTACGTCACCGCTAAGGTCTTGGGCACAAAATCTCCATTCCTGGTAGATACTGGGGCGACACGTAGTGCGTTATCTAAACGACTGATTCCTAGGGCACCCTTGTCTGGCTCACACGTAACCTCAATAGGCTTTGACGGAACGCCCTCCACTAACCCCTTATCAGCACCAATCTCCTTTGACTTAGAAGATAACACCACTGACACGACCTTTCTACTCTCCTCCAACACCCCCGATGCTATTATGGGACTTGATTTGCTAAAACATTTTCGAGCTACCATCAGATGCTCCCCAGACGGAGTTCGAGTCATCCTACACGATAACCCAGATCTGTCCAGACCCTGTCACACACGGCGTATGCTCTCTATAACCGATGCTGACATGTCCCTACTCGACACATTACCTTCACATCTATGGGCTAAAACCGACTCAGATGTAGGGCGCATGGTGATCGACCCGGTACACATAACCGTCCGACCGGACGCAGTGCTCCCAAAGCTTCCACAGTATCGGATATCACCCGAAGGCGAGAAGGCATTGGTGGAAATCATCGAGTCCCTAGTGGAGGCAGGAGTGGTAGAAGAAGTAGTCAGTAATGTTTGCAACAGCCCTATCCTACCCATTGTAAAGAAGCAAGGCGAGGGGGATGAGAAAGCCTACCGTTTCATTGTTGACTTGCGAGAGGTTAACAAAGTAGTCATACCCCAGTACCCCGTGGTCTCAGACATCACCACCATCCTCACCCTGATTCCATCCACTGCCACCATCTTTACTGTTATTGATCTCAAGAACGCATTCTTTTCCATCCCCATCCACCCAGACAGCCGCTACCTGTTCGGCTTCACTTTAAAAGCCCGTTCATACAGATTCTGCAGGGCACCCCAAGGCTACACTGAGAGTCCCAGTATTTACAGCCAAGCCCTCAAGAGGCAACTGGATGCCGTCCAACTACCCGATGGAGTGGTGTTGATACAGTACGTCGATGACATTCTTTTGGCGGCCGACACCACTCCACTTGCCGTCACAGCCACCATTCACCTCCTCCGCTTCCTTGCGGAGAACGGTCACAAGGTCTCCAGAAAGAAATTGCAATTCTGCCAGCCCCAAGTAACGTATCTAGGCCACCAGGAGAGAAACTAAAACAAAGTCTGTGGTTCTGCCCGCTACCGAGTCTCTTGAAGGTGATGGAAGCGCCCGACATGAAGATGATGGAAGCAACCGGACGTCCGAAGATCCACTACAAAAACCCAAAGACTGACCGAATGCACAGCTTTAAGACAATAGCACTTTTCATTACCCTTCTCTTTTGCCTTCTCCTCGTGGTCACCTTCTGGATCATGGAGGAGAGCACACCCGCTCATAAGACATTGCTGACCACCGTTCAACCTACCACCACGAAAGAACACCATCTGATCTCACTTTCACCCCAACTCCGAGAAAGGCGTAAGGAGTTCTGGAATAACTCTTTTGTGCAGTTGCTCCACCAACACAATCTTGCCACCAACGCCACTAACTGCTGGATCTGTGGATTGCTACCACATGCCACTGGGCACTCAATCCCTTTCATCCCTTCACCTTTTTCTGTCCATGGTTCCTGCCTCGCCTGGCTGATCCTCCTGCAGGAGAGCTACAAGGACAATGCCACTTCCTGCAGAACCATGTCACACTTCTACCATGGGTTCTGGCTGAACAAAACTGGTAGAACTTCCGCCCTCTTCTGCCCTCTGAGATCGAACACTTCCTTTCACATGGACATCCCCGCCAAAGAACAAGTTGAAATGCAAGTGTTCAACAATCCAGCCAGACCCACCTTCTCTTACCTCCGAAAGCGGACGGCCGCCACCCTAACAGTGGCCCTGTCCGTCATCAACATCACTGGATCTGTATGCCTCGAAGGCCTGGGGGCACAGCTGGTGGGCCACAGCTCCTGCCTCATCACCCGAACATTGGACTCAGTTGACCCACCCTCCTTTGTTGCCTCCCCGAATATGTACTTCGTCTGTGGTACTAAGGCCTACACCTGGCTCCCGAAAGGTTGGGGAGGCACCTGCTACATCGCCTTCGTCCTTCCCCCGACATATGTGGCTCCAGCAAACCATCACCGACAGAAACGTGCCAAAGACATTGTACAAGCCGACTCCGCCGGAGCACAGTTCATGGACGCAGTAAAAGGTCTTGTTCCGCTCTGGGGTCCGATGGCAAACAGCCGTGCCATCCGCCACTTAACCCAGGCAGTCGAAACAGCAATGAACATTACAGCTGGCGCCCTCGCCAACAACACCGCTGAGCTTCAGGCCGTCCGCCTGGTGGCTCTTCAGAACCGCCTTGTTCTAGATGTGGTTCTGGCTGATCGTGGAGGAGCATGCCGCATCATTGGGTCCAGCTGTTGTACCTACGTACCAGATAACTCACCCTCAGTCTACAAAGCAATTGAACACCTCCACAGACTGTCCACAGAGGTCCATCAAGAGCAAGAAGAATGGTCGCTGGGGAGTTGGTTTTGGGACACTATTAAAAGTTGGGGATGGAGGCTGTTTTCATTTATCCTAATACCGATTGTGATACTATGTGGATGTTGTTTGGGGATTCAGTGTCTGCCACCTTTATGTTCGCTTTTTATGAACTGCATCTGCCCTAAGACTTTGAACTTTGAAACAGAGCGGATGAAAGCCCTTTATGAGGTGGAGGTCCGCAGTATTATGGGGATAAATCCGAACTAGACAAGCTGGCGAGATATGTTAAAAGGGAGGACTGTGGAAATTTAGCTTGCAAACTGAACATTATCTGCGCCATCTTGCCTCTCCCCAGCGCCACGCACAGCGAATGCACGGCCGCCATTTTAGGCACCCCACTCTCTCCCCGCTCACTCTCGATCGCCAGCGCTTTCCCCTGGCGCTGCGAGCATCCCCCGCGCGCCGGCCACCCCCGCTCTCTCATACACGGGCCATAAACCCTCTCCTTCAGCGCGACCCTGCTACGGAACCACATCCGACCGACATCCCATACATGGTCATGCCGCACCTTTGATAACCCCCTTCCTCTGCGCCCCATTGTCCGAACTGGTCCCAGGCCATCACCTAGCCCTGCGGATGCAGTTTATTGCCCCTACTGTAAGGGAAACACCCCACATCAAAGGGATTACAGTGGATCAAAGCCCCTACCCCCTGAGACCCGGCCGGTCGCACACACCCCCGGGAATTGGCGGAATTCCCTGCTGCGCGATAGCCATCTCCCACTGCGGGTAGGGTGGGAACCTCTACTGTAACTATGTGTGGGATCGGATCTGAGCCGGGGCTTCAGGGGATGTTCTTTCATGCATCAAGAGAATCTCAAGAATGTACTATGTGTAATAAAGCAATAAACCGGTGTATAAGAGACCAGGTCTCAGAGATGCGGTTAGAGCACCTCGTGACGATACCTTGCTGTCTGATCTGATGTGTTCTGCTCCGACGGAATAAAACTTTGTTTCCTGCCTTCCAGTCTCCGGCGCCTGCCTCTTTCATTGGTAAATTATCGAGTGGTATGAGAGGCGATTACCGCCGGGCAAATCCTTGAAAGGTTATCGACTGAAACTGCCGCTACCATTTAACAACCCAAAGAAACAGGCAGCATAATATGTGGAATTTAAATAAAAAGGTATAACTCCTTCAGAAAGAGCAACAAGCAGAAAAAGCAAAGTTGTGATGAACTTTGGAGAGTGAGCTGCCCATCTAAATGGGTACAGGTGAAGTAATGACCTAGAAACATAGGAAGGAATATAGGAGGAAAAAATCCCATATACAAGCTTTAAACAACTAGTAAATCAGAGCCTAAACTGTTGGCATTAACCCAATAAAAAATATGGACAGAATTATAAACTACTTGAAAGGACATGGAATTAACTGCATTTCACACTAGCCGCATTGAGCCCTGCTTTTTTGAGCCACCAGCAACTCACGGCTCCTTGTCCCCAGCACAGCGGAGCAACACTTGCAGCTTAGAGTAGCCATGGTAATATCGAAGGGGGCGGCCAAGCCAAAGGAACAGATGCAGCTTCCATGCTCTTTTCCCAACAATTGACCCAGCCAAGACCCACAATGTAGCCCTGAAATATCCTTGATCCTCAGATCTGATAGAGTTCCTAGCAGGAGCATTGATTATGCCTTAAGGTGCTGCCAAGATCACCTTCTAGTTCTCCTATGCCCACTGATGAGGTTCCTTGATATGTTGGCCCACCATCCTTCCATACAAGATACAGTAAGGGACTTGGAGACTAGGCCCAGAGAGCTGTATATTACCATGGCCACCAATTCAATTCAATTCCTTTATTAAGATTTGGATCTCAAATGAGGTCCACATAGAGGATAGGACAGACTAAAATTTCACTTCCCCCTAGCAGCAGTAGTTAAGTGCAAAATGTATTCCAATTTTATGCAAAGAGCGACCTAATAGCAGCAGAGATTTATGTGCAACATTTAAAAAAAGAGAAAGATCGGAACCATTTATAGCTAAAACTCCACTCCCCCTAGCAGCAATAATTGAGTGCAAAATTTATTTCAGAGAGCATAAAACACCAGTACCCTTTATAAGAATCTACAAAAGGCCCAGTACGTAAGCGGCTGGTCATAAGAGTTGCCATAGGTCTCAAGATGTAACAGGAGTTAAGTTTGGGTTTCCTCCTGTGGGAGGGTTGGGCGGAAACAGAATCGAGGTAGCTTCTCAATTTTGGTGTGCTTTATTAGAGAGTTGGGGTATATATATTAAGATTGGTGCTCAGAATCCCGGTTTCATCCTCTTGGTTACGTCTTCTCTTTTCTTCCTTCTTTCAGGGTTGTCTTTTCCAGGAGGATGACCCCAGGAGGGTCAAAAAGAGAAGAAAACAGTGGTAAGTATCTTTTGTTTTTTTTTGTGGGTTGTGGATAGGACAGTATCCTTCACCACACCCGGATTGATTGGAGAGGGAAATGACTCAGGCGCTTTGGGTTTATTAAAAGGGGTGTGTTCTAGATGTGGAAGAGAATAATGGTGTGAGGTTGGATCCTTTCCCCTTTACACACACACACTCTTCCACCCCTCTCCCTCCTCAATGTGAACGGAAAAATCACACCAAAGTAGTGAGGGATACGCAAGGAATTCAACTGGACAACAAGAGATAATAAATAAAAGAATGACCCACTTTCATCCAGTCTCTTTAGAATACTGGAATATCAATAATTTAGCATAGAGTTGTTTTCACTCGTGATACTAGCCCAGCCAGATCAGTTATTGGCTCTCACTCGTATCCAAGGTTTAATTTCTGACCCCGCACAAAAATAAACTGAAGGTAAAGAAAATGCTGCTTAAACAAACAATATCTGGCTTCGCTCGCCATAATCCCCTCAGGGTTCCGATCCTTTAAGGTCTTGGTTTGTCCCAAACCCCTTTCTCCTTATGTCTCCCTCCCTCCCCCATTCGGGACACTCACCGCCAGTGCCGCAACTCTTCTGAGTTGCTGCGGTGGATAGGCCTCTCCTGGGGGTGTCCACCATTCTTCACTCAAGTCCTCTGGAGTCTCCTCACCGGCCTCTGTATCTCCGGTCCTGGCATCCTCACTTGGTATCACTGCTTCCACCAATGGCGTTCCCCTCGGGCTCTTCTCTGTGGCGTCTTCCTGCATTTCCCAGCTTTGCCCTTCATCTCCAGGTTTGCGCCATCTTGCTTGGTTGATGTCTTTTTCTTCCGATTCCTGGGCTCCTGGTTCGTTGATCCATTGGGTGGGTACGCCTTCTTCCTGCACTGGAGAGTTAGTGGAAAGCTGTTTAAGCCTTTGTTCTCTTTCCTTCCAGCTGCGAGATGACCGCAGCTTTGAACAGCAGGAGGATGGGGTCATGAGAGGTACGTGAAAGGGTTCCATGGGTAATATACTTGCTCTTCCTCACACCTACCTCCTGTAGCAGGGGCCTCCTTTTATCCATAACCAATAAGATATGGTATATACTACTGAAGGGAGGTCGTACAGTAATAAACTCCTTCCTCTTGAGTGGTAGTATAGTAGGAACTAAAATAATTTCAAAAACTGCTTTAAAATTGAATAATTTTGTACAAACCATTTTGTTCTTTGGATAGAAGAGAAACTCGCAAGCTGATGCTACGCTTTGATGCTATTCTGTATAAACATTGGTCGAAGACCATATGTAACAAGGCTGAGTAAACAAACAGAGTATGATTGAGGTTCTGAATGCCCAAGTTACACATATTACAGTTTTTCTCTATTTTCATAGCAGGGGGCCATGTTGCTCTTAAATCAATTAGTGGTAAGAGATTCCTGCAAAATAAAGTTAGCCAACGGCGGATACCATGGTCTAAATTCCAGGATAAATATTTCTCAGCCACTTCCGGGGTACTTGATGTGGCTATTATCTCCAATCTTTCCTTTGATCTACAATACTTGACACCTCTCTGAAAACAAACAACACAGCCAGTGCTTTTTAAAAATTATTTAAATTCAGGAGCGGGAGGGAGATCACACACTCCTCCTGTGCGTCGAAAAGAATTAGCGCCCTAGTGAAGTGACAGGAGAAGGATTGTTTATATGCTTTTTCTCCAAAGATTTCTTGAAATAGGAAACCCCTTATGTTGTACAAATCACTATTCTTCAACTGGTATCCCCACAGAATTACCCTGGCTAAGCCTTAAACAAATGAGCTTACCAGACCAAATTCCAATCTATTAGCAGGTGTGGGAACCAGTGTATTAAAATTACATAGTTTACGTAAAATCTGGCCTGCTATCTTATCAAGGAAACTCCAAACTTCTACTGGAATGGATTCAATAGTATATAATAGTGTTGGGGGGATTTTCATTTTAAAAACAGATTACAAGTGTAGGAAGTGCTATCGACCCATTACGCTATAAAATACATGTAGATCATTTGCATGTAAAGCAGCTTTACAGGAGCTGTGTTCAATGTGGGGCTTATTCTTTGTGTTACCCACTATAAGTTCCCCAAATAGAGATAAGAATCTACTGTCTCAAGATTTAGTGAGTAACAATTTAATAAAATCATTAATATGAGCACCAAAAGTGGTAATAAAGTAACAATGATAAATGGGGCAAAATCCTAAACTAAAAGATAAAATCGATAAGGACTGAGATGCACGCAGATTTTTTAATTGAATATGTTAAATCAGGTATCATCCCCATTGGTCTACAAGTTAAAAACGAACCCGGTTTGTTAATTGAAAATAGGAAATTCCTAGAAACCTGGACCCAAATCGCCAATAGATGTAGCAGGGATTGGATCCTGCTCATCATTGAAACCGTCCAGGAAATCATTATTTTAGAAAAACAAGAAATAGAAGAACTGGAAATAGAAATTATAAAGAACACAGCCTTAGAGGAGGCAAAAAAGAAATTAGAAGAGCTTAACACCGAAGTAGAGGCTTATAAGGATTACTTGATTAATAAAAAGACAAAAAAATTACAAAAGGATGTCAACAAGTACAGTATAGAGTTAAATTACCCTTATCTAGGGAAAGATTATTATCAGCAGAAAAGAGAACAAGACTGGGATAGACCTCTTCCACAAAGACCTACATACTCAAGAGGCGGGAGGAAACGCATTATGTTTTCAGAGACCTCTGGTTCAAGCAGCAAAGACGAGAGAACACTAAGATCAGATCAAGGCATTTATCATCAAAGCCAGGTATATGGGCCTGGGGCCTCTACCTCTTCTTCTTCCTCCTCTTTTTTAGATCAACGTCCGAGGAGGGGAATCCGAATGAACTGAAATTATGGGAGAGGACAATACATGAGAAATCCCGCCCAGGAGGAATTCCTGCAGACCAGGAACCAGAAATACTGGCGGTGAAGAAATTTCCCATTATTAATCTTTTTAGCAGATCCTAAATAAAATTGAATTGGATGTTTTAGAGAAAGGCTTTAGTTTCGCACCTACAACATATGTCAACAAATGTATGCTGGAAAAGGATCTTAAATCCTTTTTCCAAAAGATCAGATTGAAACGCTTTTTTGAAAATAGGGATTATACCGAGGACAACAATATTTCAGGTTTAAGACCCAAGTCGACTTTTACCCCTAATATAAGCCAGGTTAGTAGGAATATTGATATATTTGAACAAATAGTAGAGTCAAAAATATGCCATATCTGGGACAAATCAGTACCAACCACTAACAATATGGGTAAACTACATAAGAAAGCCATTACATCCCTTAAAAATGACTTAAGTATTACTATAAAACCTGCGGACAAAGGAGAAGGGGTGCTCGTTTTTGACACCCCAAACTATGAACACAGGATTATGGCTCTTTTAAGCGTGGAGGAACATTATTCTAAGGCCCCCATGGGAAAATGGACAGCATTAAAAACAGAGATTGCTGATCTCCTATCCCTTGCGAAGGAGAATGATTGGATAACAGATAGTGAATATACATTTCTGACCAATGATAATGCCATTATACCAGCAATATACGGTCTTCCAAAGATCCATAAAAGTGAAGAAATCCCCCTCTAAGGCCAATTGTAAGCTGCATTGGTTCACCTCTAGAACCATTAAGTAAATACGTAGACGGCTTTCTTAAACCTTTAGTGCAGATGCAAAGGTCATTTATTAAAGATTCAGCACATATGATTAGCATTATTGAGGGTTCCATTTTCAACAATCAATCACAGTTATTGGTAACCCTTGATATTGAGGCCCTTTATACGAACATACCCCAGGATGATGCTATATCTGTCATCAGGAACATCCTGGGGCCTGCAGAATGCAGAGGGCCAATGCAGAATTTATAATTGAATGTACAAGACTAGTTTTAAAACACAATATGTTTTTTTTTAAGGATAGTCTATACCTTCAATGTAAAGGGACCAGTATGGAGGCCACTTGTGCTCCCAGTCTGGCGTGTCTTTATGTGGGTCAATTTGAAGAAAAACACATCTTCAATGAAACTGCACCATTTTTTGAAAACGTGGCAAAATGGTATAGATTCATAGATTATATTTCATTCATTTGGAATGGACCAGAAGAACTTTTAAGCGAATTTCTAGCATGGCTAAACCTAGGGGATAGGAACCTAAAATTTACAGCACAGTACAGCAATAAGTCTGTAAGTTTCTTAGATCTTAACAATAAGGAAATGGGTGGTAGCCTGGAAGTGGAACTTTTAACGAAACCACTGATAAGAATACCTTAATGCATTATACCAGCTACCACCCCAAAGCCCAGAAAGATAATATTCCCTTCGGGCAGTTCCTTCATCTTCGAAAGAACTGCTCGTCATTGGAAGATTTTTTATAAGCATTCAGAGAATCTTAAAATAAAACTTAAAGACAGAGGCTATCCAAAGAAATTTATAAATCACTCTTTTAAACGTGCCCGATTCTATGACCGCGAAAGCATGGTTATCAATGCAAATAAAAAGCGACAAGAGAAAAATAACATGCAAAAAATAGTATTCGTGAGCCAGTTCTCGGGCATTAGTAATAAAATAAAAAATATCATTAACTCCAATTGGAGCATTCTGAATGATAACGAACAAAATACTTTGGACCGGCCACAGTTTGCTTTTAAACGTAATAACAATTTAAAAAAAGAATTGGTACACACCTATGTAGATGTTATAGAATCAGAACAACGCACGATTATGGGGACTAGAGCCATAGGCAACTATAAGTGTGGTAGTTGTATGATTTGTGATCAGTGCACAGTAGGGAAAAACATAATATATAATAAATACACTCTTTCGGCGAAGGACCTTAATAACTGTAGAAACAGCAATATTGTTTAACTACTTGTATGCCCATGTCATCTGGGCTACGTTGGGGAAACAGTACGAGAATTACTAGTCCGTCTATCAGAGCATAAATCTGCAATAAAAAATAGCAAAGAGAATGCTCCACTAGTGGATCATTTCAAAAGGGCAGGTCATGCTTGTACTGATTTTAAGTGGTTAATCATTGAAAAAATCTAAGGAAATAAGAGAGGAGGGAATCTCACTGTCAAACGAAAAAATCGAGATCAGTGGTACAGCTCCATTTTAGACACTGTAAGAACAGGATTAAACTCTAAAGAAGATTGGATGAGACTAATTAGTTGAATTTCCATCTTTGGCAACATGCGAGTTGGATATTATTTAATATCCACTCTACACCAGAGGACCTTATCATAGATTTAGTCACCATAATCTGGATTCGCATCCTACCAATATATTTTGTAAAAGGGGTTGATGCACAATCAGGAATGTTCCCTTAATTCGGGAACCACCTGAAAATAATTAGTGAGGGTGAATATAGGTACTTTATGCCATTAACAGAAGGTTTCGAATTAAGCATGAGGGTCTTGTACCAGCCGGGACCTATTGCACAATTATTTGAAACCACAATTGGCTTTTCTTAGGGATGCTAACTATTCCACATCATCAATATTTTGTTATTGTCATATATATATATATATATATATATATATGTGTATAATATGACATTTACTGTTATTAAATGAACCTTAATAACATAGTAACTTTTAAATACTATAGGTAATCCTACAACAATATAGTTATTACCATTACAGGTCTTTATCTACAATTATTGTAATAAATACATTGTTAAACTCATATAATTGTGATCATTTTCATTGCTAGTTAAAGCAATTTGTGTTGTTTATTTTGAAACATAAGGTAACCCAAACAATATGGAACATATCGGGTATACCTAAACAATATATCAGTTATTGGTAATTAATGTAGGTTTTATTTATAATATTCCCTATAATAACCTTTGAACACTGTGGTCATAGTATTTCTTCTATTTTTAAATTGCCCGGGAAGCACTAGCGATAGCGTGTGAGAAGTTGGCCTGGCATATGCTGGTCACTAGT
The DNA here is from genome assembly GCF_964204655.1 of Triturus cristatus. Classification (NCBI taxonomy): domain Eukaryota; kingdom Metazoa; phylum Chordata; class Amphibia; order Caudata; family Salamandridae; genus Triturus; species Triturus cristatus. The sequence continues at coordinate 835,054,614 of NC_140581.1, forward strand.
TATAGTGGCCACCTTGCACCAGTCCAATTCGACTCTTATGATAGATAGGTTAAAGACAACCTTTTAAAGAAAGCTATCCTAGTGGTAGCTGTGGAGAGCAGCCTTCAGGCTAAGTCTCTGAGGAATGTAAAGCAGCTTGTTTTACCTTATAATCTCTCGAATTACCAAATGAAAAGGACACCACACAGGTATATGGCTGGAGCCCTAGGGGCGTATCAGACCATATACTAAAAAAATGGTTTAACAGACCCGACTTGCAAAATGAAAAGGCCTAGGGCCTTGGGAATCGCTGGGGCTTCACTTCTGCAGTGTTAGCAGGTAAGTAATCAGCCCACGGGAGACGCGTGCAGTGTCTAAACACAGCAGCGGGTTTCCTATTGGTTTCAATGGGGCAAGTCGCGGTTTGTATTTTAAAGTTTTAGGGCCCTTCGAAGAGGTCAACAAGCGAGCCACTTACAAGATAAGTATTTCTAGGGCCAACACACACTTGGGCACCGGAGTGCACGAGTTACCTCACCCAGGGAAGCCGGGTGCACAGGTGTCTTTTGGTGTCGGGTCGAGATGCTGTTTTCAATGGAGATCACTGAAGACTTGCTGCTTGTGACGACTGGAGAGGCGCCCGCTGGAATCCGAAGGTGGATTGAAGTTGAAGAAGACCTTAAAATTGAGGGGACAGTGTTCAAGGTCACTTGCCAGTGACCGGTGGCCAGCAAGATGGATGACCACCGATGTCGCGTCGATTCAGGCTGTTGATGGAGTTTTGTCTCTTCGCTCACGAGGTCCAGGAGTGATCGACGACAATCAGCAGCTGGATTTGGAGGGTTCCACGACGTCTGCAGCTGATGGAGGTGTCGGCAACCGGATTGGCGCCAACAAGCCTTGGCAAATGCAAGTCTCTTGTAGACTGAAGATTGACGATGATGCAGACCAGCAAGGTCTGATAGACTTACCCAGCAAGAGTAAGTGAGGGCAGGCCCGGAGCAACCAGGAGAGCCCTTGAAGTCGATGAGAAAGTCTTTGGGTGAGTCACTAGCCAACGGGCAAGTAACCGCGAAGACGCCTTTGCAGGAAAAGTTTCACAGGAGCCCACGGTCACTCGGGACGGGGTAGGCCGCTGGTTTTCGGAACCAGACCTGCTAGGGACTTGGACTATAGATGGTCCAAGCACAAGTTCGTAGAACGTTGTTTAGGGTTTGCACTCGAAATCAGTGCACGGTTCCCTGGTATTGCTGTTCCTCGTCACTCGTGGGGTCCAGATGCCACAGCTTCTCTGGGGACTCAAAATGGCCGTCGAGAGGTCCGGAAATCCGCTTCAGGAGACACAGGGACTTCGGACTCCGGCGGGAGCGGTGAAGTTTGCAACCGTTGATGAAGAGTTTTGGTGCCTGCCAAGCAGGGGAGTCACTCCTTGACTCCAAGGGAGATTCTTCAGTCTTCCAGAGATAGTGGAACGTCGAAGGGCCAGGACTTTTCTTTGTAGAGCGTCGTCCAGGGTAATCTGGATTGCAGTGGCAATGCTTGCTATCTTATAGTGAAGATAGGGGAGGGACTAGCTCTATGATCACTCCTCTAGGAGGGTCAGGGTAGTGGGTGGTTACACCCACTTCCCTTTGTCCAGTTTCGCGCTAGAGCAGGGGCAGGTAGCCCCTGAACCGGCTTGAGCTGGCATATGCACAGGGGAGCCTACTGCTCCCCCAGGGCAGGACGTCAAAGCACTCTAAGAGTGCACCCACCCTGCTCCAATACACTAAATCCTGTCTGGGAGGTGGTGATACCTCCCTGAGACAGGATAACTTTTGTTGGGCTTCCTCCACTGCGAGTTTCGGTCAGCAGCAGGAGAGCAGCCCAGTGTCTGTGCTGGTGGCATCCATTTTGTGATGCCAGGGCTCTAGAAGATTTCTACCGTTTAGTACAGTGGGTACATGTCATCCCCTCTAGAAGGGTGGGATCATACTCCCACACCAGTTACTGGTGTGGGGGTATGATTCCAAGTTGTTTGACACCAAACACGACATGTTTTGATGCAGTAATTCCAAAGTTAGCATTTACCGCGAGGTTATAATGCACTTAAGAGTATATGGTTTAACCGCATCCACAAACAGCAGCAGAGAATAGACTCTGCCAGCTGCAGAGGGGTCCTGCTCATGCAGAAGCACCCCCTCACATAGTAAACCAAGCACCCTGCCCTCAGGATTGTTAGGGCCTGCAAGAGGGGTGGCTGATAGGTTTATATGTGTGTGTATGGTGAGATGTAGGAACCTATACCTCAGTGAGGAGTGCTAACACTACCTCACACAGGCTGCAGTAGCAGGCCTGTGGTGTCAGATTGTGAATGCTTCCCAGGGGTGGCATAATACATGCTGCAGCCCCTGGTAGGCCTGTGGAGTACCAATGCCCTAGGTACCTAAGGTACCATATACTAGGGGCTCATAAGGTACCACAGTATCCAATCACTAGTGCATCTAATATGCACACTAAGTTGTTTAGATAGATCAGTGAGACTGGGGCCCTGATTAGCAGGGACCCAGCCAGACTATAGCCAGAAACCAGTGTATACATCAGAAAAAAAGTGGGGGCAACATAAGTGCAAATCCTACTCTCCTACATAGCGCAAGTAGCGTGCAATGAGTAATGATCAGCCCACATGAGACGTTGGCTTATACAACGCCATACGCACATTGATGATGCTTCGTTAGCCACCATTAACTTCAGGTATTTAAGACTGCTGGATGAACGCTTGTGCTGTCTTCCTATTGTGGAGCGGTACCGGATGTTCTACCATGCGGCGGATTCATTTACTTAAAGGTAAGAAACAGGGAACATAGGGTCTAAAAGGATTGGGAGATTTAACATCCTTGTTTTGTGTTCATAAAACGAGGTCATCTTCTGAACTGTTTCTTGGACATAGAGATATACAATTTAGCCGTTAAATAACGCTCATACAAATCGATGGATGGTGAATATGTTTCTAAATATCATACATATATTCTTTCAGAATCCTGTGAGAATGGATTGTGAGAACATTGTGAGAACATACAGTGATACAACTTGTTTGATTCAGGGTGATTTGAAACCCCTTCATAGTGAACGGAGGACTGATTTGCCTCTGGTTAAAAGATTGCTGCAATTTGAGGTATGTGGCTCAGATTTTTGACATTATGGCTCTAATTGAATAAGAGCTAGAAGCTGTGCAACACTTGATATCCACTACCTTTATATTTTTCATAGGGCTGCCGAATTCCGTTTACGTTGGCAGGCCTTTTGATATATTGGTATAGAACTGCCTAATTGTTTAGCGGTTGACACATTGTGAAGCAAGAGAACATTTAAGTTCCAGGTGGGTTATTACAGTTACTCCATAACAAGAATTCTGAGAACATATTTCGCTCAGGATTTTTATGGCCTTTATCATTTTATTTTTTCTAATTCAGAACCTACAATCTCAAATAAAAGATATTATATGCCAATAATACTTCACAATTGAGCACTTATTTCTTCTCGATTGGACAGTGCAATAATGAGGTATATAATATGAGCGTAATGATCTACATTAATACAAAAAGCTGAATATAGATAAACATATATCTCTGATATCCTATTGACAATTCATGGATACATAGTGAGGCCCAATCCCTAGATAAAATTACAAGAGCTTCAATGGGGATAGCTATGAATTTCTGGCCACACTACCATAGTCCCGTATGGGAAGTGAGTAGTGATACTTAATCATTAGAATAAAAGAAGTGTGACATCAGGTCCAGTGGTGTGAATTGATTGGTTAATTTAAATACGGGACCCTAAAACAATTATAAACTGTATTGTGATGCTGTTTCATTATGAAATTAGGGGGAAAAAAGTCTTTTCTACCATTCTTCTAATTTTAAACTGCTGGTTTTATGTGCAAGGTTTTTAATTAAAGATGACTATAGGTGTTGTCCTTATTGGTTATATATTAGTTAGGTTGTTGATATATATATTTTGTATCAATACAGGCACATATGACACTGTGCTAACTCTAAGAGAGACATTCATTTTAATAGTCCTGAAGAAGGTGGCGTAAAAATACATAGCACACCGAAACGCGTTGACGCTCTTTTCTATTGTTAAATTTGAAGAACGTTTGAGTCTAGTTATAAAAGGATTGATAGACTCCAACGTAACAGATTCAATCTAATTAACACATTTATGATGATTTTTAATGTGTCACTTGTTTTTGTCTCCCATGTATATTGAAATTTATTTGTTATAACTATGAATTTGTCCAAATATAATTGTTTAACTTGTCTAGATATAATTGGTTATATTACTTTGTTTTATATTGTGTTTTTAATAACTGAATTTTTGCAATACTTACGTAAGATTTTTTGTGTGTTTATAATTGGTTTATGGGTTCTTAAACAATAGTGGATTTAATATACTTGTATGTCCTGTATATGGTCGAATGTGGTAAATTGACCCTTTGTGAGTTGTAATCCGAGAGAAATCTTTGTTTATACACTTGTTGTATTTGGTACCCCATCTCTTGGATAGTGGGGCCACTCCCTCTCTACTTTGAATCAAGATTTTCAGAGCCAATTCTCCATTTGAAATTACAAAACCTTCTGCTCCTTCTACATTTCAAAATTAAAACTTTACTTTTAGAGAAGTTTATCTTCAAATAATGTGCCATCGTATATTTCTGCAGTGACGTCAACTTGTTATTCTGCCAAATGGGAGTCAAATCCATAATTGCAATATCATCTGCATACATGAGACATGAGAAAGTGTGGCCACCTATCTTCGGCGCATCTTCCTCTAGCGGAGAGAAGCATTCGGGCACATATGCTACATACAAAGAGAAAAGTAGCGGGGCTAATTCAGCCTTGATTTAGGACATTTTTTGTGGGTATTACAGCCGATAGGCCCTGATCTCCCCCTAATAGCACCTGGAACCACGTGTGGGAGTGCAAAGCAATAACTACCAATAAAAGGAGGCCAGGCACTCCCATTTGTTTGCAGTTTTTTCCAATGTATTGGCCGGTCTACCTTATCAAAGGCCGTTGAAAAGTCTATAAATGCCACATATACATTTGACCCATGAGATAAAGTGTACTTCTCCTCTATTATTTTCAGCATAAAGATATTATCCATGGTGGAATTTTATTTTCTAAATCCTGCGTGTTCTTTGGGGAGAATTTTCTTCTCCACCACCCAGTAAGTGAGATGATCCAAAATACTATGTGCAAATATTTTCCCTACTGCATCTAGTAGAGCTATTTGCCGGTAGTTACCCGGAAGGTGTCTGAGACCCTTTTTAAATAGTGGAATTAGAATACTACCAGACCAGGAAGGGGGAGTCTTTCCTTGCAAATAGCAGTAATTAAGAAGAGAAGTAAGATATGTATCCCACAGCAGAGGCTCTTTTTTGATTATTGTCATAGGAATTTCATCGGGACCCATTGCTCCTGAAGCTCTAATTCTTTTAATGAGTCCTTCAACCTCGCTCCTTGAAGGGGTATGGCTGGATTCCAGGATATTAGGAGATTTATTTAAAGGAGTGGAAGACCAATATGGATTAGAATTTGCAAAATAAAGATCTGCGAGATAGAGTGTCCAGTCTTCTTCTATTATGGGAATTGAGAGGGATTTTACCCTTGTGCCGTAGCACTCTGAGATTAGTTTCCAATACCTTTTGGCGTCGTTTTCTGAAGCCGACTCTTTTAACTGAACCCACTCATAGTCTTCCTTTTCTTGCCTTAGGGAGCGATTTTTCCGGAGTCTTTTCCTCTTTAGTTATGTTAATTTATTTACTTCCCTCAAGGGAGAAGTTCAGGAATTGGGCCCTCACTAATCTATTTATTTCCCCATTTATATGTAGAAGCAGATTAGAATGCGGTCTCTGCTTAATTGGTAAAGGATTAGTTTTACATGTAGTAACCAGAGTGCTTATACTGCGACCTTAAAATACCAATGGATCTGGCTGAGGAGAGTGTTGATCTCCTAACACTGTGATCTGCTGATCTCCTATTAAAATTGTTAGTGTTTCTTTTAATTTTGAGGCAGCTTTTATATTCCAATATATTCTGCCATTTGTTTTTTTAAAACCTACAGATTTATTCTTAAAATTCCATGGATCATCTCAAATTTACAGGAGATCACCATATCGTCACTATAAGAATTTTCCAGAACTTCCATATAAGAGAGCATACTGAAAGTATCCGCTGAAACTATTAAGTAATTGATAATAGTTCCACCAGAAGACAATTTATGTGTAATTTTTGCTGGGATATAATTTCCTAATCTCCCATTGGCAAATTAATAGGTCTACATTTCAGAAGCCTTTGAGTAGAATCACATCTCTTTTATCTACCCGACTATTATTCGGAAAGAAAGCAGGGGGGATTTTTAGCGCTTTGTCTTTTGAGGCATTAGCGAATAACCTTATACTGTGGGTAGAGATTTTGGCGTTCAAGTCACCAACCAGTATTAAATGCCTACAATCTCCTCTTTCCATGATAGTAGAAATAAAAACAAATAGGTCTTTTAGTAGGTAAGTGTAAGATGAGTCAGTGGGGATATAAGCAGAGTGCCTAAACTTTCTTGCTCCTCCTTAAAATCTATCTTGACTGCCTGAATTAGATTAGAGACGTGGGGAATATCTTTATACACCCACCTAGAACTAGTTCTAAGCAGTATGGCAATGCCTTCTTTCGCATGTCCTCTATTCACTGGAACCGCATGGCGGCTTAGCATAATGTGTTCTTCAATAGACCAATTCTTTACAATCCAAGACTCTTGTATGCATATTATGTTTGCTTTCTGTTCTTTCATAAATAACAATTTGTTTTTATTAGTGAGTAAGCCAGCTGCATTCCAAGAAATTAGTTTGAGATCCTTACTATGAATATATCCCGTAACTTAGCCCTAAAGAGCTATTTGTATTAAGAGCCCCTGCCACCCAACTCCATTTCCTATCTTCCTCATATATAGTCCATGTTTGATTATTCCCTCTCTCTCAGCAAGCAGGAAACTCTTCTTCCACCTTTTCCGATGGAGACTCAGATCAAAATGGGTGATGAACTGGCTGTTATGTATAACTATTTTAAAAACTCCTTTTGGGGAACAAGAACATAGATACAGCAACATCGCAATTTATCGCTATTTAACATTATTAGATTGGAAATCACCTTAGAGCAGGAGGTCACTCTAGACCATCCATGGTTACCATTTAAGGTCACTACTCAAAACCTCTAAACCATTTGGATGTCAGGGATATCAGTGAAACAACCCAGTAGGAAAGACCTATTCATACACAACTCATGATAAAAAATTAAAGAAAATTCTAAAGAGAGAGATGCTGACAGCAGTTGACTAGCCTGGCTATCTCCCACAGGCGTATTCCAAATAGGATTGTAAATGACATTACTGCCTAAAGAAGAAGAAAATAATGCAGCATTAGGCTTCAAATTGTGCAGTGACACCAATGCTGGACAGGAATCTGATGGATTATCTCCTTGTGTAATCGAAGGAGAATCATGTAAGATTTTTGGTGATGGCAAAGAACCTCTTGTGATGGTTTCGACAGGACCGTCTTGCCTCCTAGGAGTAGGTGAGATGGGATTCACGATCAAATTAGGGTCAAAGCTCAGTCGTTTTGTTCTCTTTTTGTTTATTCTACAGAGCTTTTCCCTTTTTTTCTTCTTCTGCACTTTTGCTTTTGGTTTCCTTTTCCTCTATTGCTGATTGTTCAACTTTTGCATCCATTGTTTTTAAAAAGATGGGGAAAACATTCTGTTCTGTATTTGTTTTTTTCTTTTCTGGACACAGAAAGGTCAATGGTGTTAGTAAAGGTAAAGGTTCCTCAAGTTTGAAGAACTGCTGTAGCAAGAGGGGCTAGTTTACTTCAAATAAGTCTGCAATTTCCTTGCCCTTATTTTTCCTACTACCAAAGAGTGCACCAGCCTGAGATCCAAAGTCCCTGCGACTATGGTGGGGAGTAGCATAGGTTTGGGGGGATTTGTTTGGATTAGAGATGCATCAAAGGTATAGGGAAGGAAAATACCCATTGGAAGGAGTGTTTTTATATGAGAAAAAAGGGGTAGCTTTACCATTTAGAGGTCTTTGGTCTGAGATGACAGATTTGGTCATGGACAAAAGAGAATCCAAGATGTGATCGGAATTAGTTACAGATTTATTCTCTGGATGGCTGTTTAGGAGATGTGGACTCAGAGACAAATCAGACGCCCTTGAATTTATTAGACAGATTCCATTGGGTGTACTACTAAAAAGCTGCATCTTTATAGTAGGGCTCCATTTCCAGGTGGATAAACAGTATGATTTGGCTGAAGAGGCTATTCTTTTTCCTCCTCGACCTTTACGGGGAGTGATTCAGACTTATTCTCCATAGCAGCCACTTTGTTTAACCCTGTCTCTCTTTTAGAGAAGAAGGTGGAAATAGCGTTAAAACCTTTTAGCGTATTTATCTGTATCGACTTGTTTCTTAGAGGGTTGGCTTTGTTTTTTTTTTGCAAGTTCTTATAAAAAACAATTTTCCTAAATGCAGTTTTTTGGCAGTCATGTCTCCACCCTTAGCTACCCTCTGTCACTAGCCCTGTGTGGTTTCATCAATTTCCACCTAGAAGGGGATACCAAGAATCCAATTTCAACCTACGGATAGTACTCTATTACCTGGGTTAGAGAGGAATTGGGCTATGGGATTGAATTCTTGTGCTCCTGCTCAACTCTTAAGCTTTTCTTGGTGATTAATAATCAACTCAGGCAGATGATCACCTCCTAGTCCGTGAGTCAGAGATAGGAATAAAGAGCAAGAGAAGGATAACAGGTTCACTGCTGGGGCAAACCGCACTGACCTAAAGCCGGCTGCTTCTGCTCCTGTAGAAAAGGAAGAAATTTGATTATGCAGCCAAGGGAAATTACATTTAGTAGTGAAGACTCTTTTATAAAGTACACACTGCTCTGCTACGTAAATAGAAGTAAATAGAAATAATATATGCAAGAGGGCTGATATTAGCAGCAGTGGCTCTACTATTCCAATACACCATCCAACCAGCCAGACTGCATGTGTTATATGAGGAGAAAAAAGGGGGTTAAGCATGGAATGATGGACAGAGAGGGTGTAGACAGATTTGTTAATCTGCATTTGTAGCTCTGAAAGTCTCAGGCTCGCTCCTGGTTGATGTCTTGGTCATAGCCTGTTTGCCAATTTAAAACTCAGCTCAGTTCAGGTTCAGGTTTGAGTTCAAAATCTTATACTTTGCGCTTTAATGTCCCTTCGCACATTACCCCTTGTACCCCTCTCCTCTCTTTCGGAACTACTCTCCTCCTGTCCTCCTTTGCTTCAAACTCCCAGCTGCCTTCTTGATTGGGGAGCCGGAGAAGCAGGGGAACTAAGGGATTAATTAGGCCTCTCTTGGTCTTGAGGCAAGGTGGATGGACCCAAAGCGGGATCTTACTGGGCCGACCGCAAGCCATGCCCAGACCTAGCTGGGCCACTTCCAGGACATGCTCAGGCTCTCTCTCAGCAGGTGGTAGCTACTACCTCCGTGCTCAGGGCTCACCTTACCTCTTGTGCACTGATATGCGGTTCCTCCTGTTCATATCTGATTGGCGCAGAATGCAGCATCTTGTCCTCCCTCCCTCGATCCAGGAGAGAACCAGGGGAGACACGGTGCAGCGATTTTACTGCTCCTGTTTCAGCCGCAGCCGCAGCCGCTGCCGTGCTTTATGCAGAGATTCTGCCCGCCTGTGCTCCCCACATAATGGTTCACAGCTAACACAGCTCGTGCGGCACGGCTCGGCTCAGCTCAGCTCCGGACGCTGACACGAATGCGAATGCCTGCCATCTGACATCACGACATAGTCACAAGCAGCAAAAAAAGCCACCAGTGCTTCTGAATGCTGTAAATTCATCTTCTGTGTATGGATATGAAAATCGCTACTATCACACCTTTAACTCAGCTTGATTCTTCTGGAGATCTTCTCTTTGGGGACCAGTTCCTCATGGGTATCAATAAGTACCTATCATCCTTCACTTCCGGCTCATTGATCCATTGCATTGTATCTTGTGTAAAAAAAAAAGTATGTTTTTGCCTTGACTGGAGACTGGCAGAAGTTTCTTGGTTGCCATGCCATGGTCACTTCTTTGGTCTCAGTCTTAGAAGTGGAGGTAACTCTTATATTCATTCCATCCAGAGGTTCTTCAACAAAAGAGAAGCTCCGGGTGGTAGATTAAAAGGTAACCTCCTTTCTGCATCCTCCAGTCAGGTATGCCACCCTCTGTAAAATGAATAGGCATATCATGTTTTTTTCTCCCAGGTTGTGAAAAATTAACTTGTTATTATTGAGTTCTCCAGTCTGTTAGGGAAGAGTTTTTAGCTCCCAAACATCACTGACGTTTCTCATGTCATCTCTTATATTCTGAAGAAAGCTTTTAGTAGAACAGGAGAAGGCAAAGGTCATTAAGAAAGGGGTAAATGTTCGCAGTTTGTTCTAAGGGGGTTTCACCAGTCAGTGTTCCTGGAACAGAAGATTCTGAAAGGCATGTACCCAGTGATACATCCGTAGTCCTTAACCAGGTGAGTTCTCTACTAGTATTGCAAGATGGAGGGTACCTATCGTCTCAGAAATACCCTCATCGCTGGAGATTAGATAGTGAATATAGATCTCAAAGATGCTTATATCCCATTTTTATTTGTAAGGTCTACCAGAAGTTTCTCAAGTTTCAATGGGGCAGTCAGCAGTGTAATCTTAAGGATTTTGGGGACCCTGGGAACAACATATTTTGGGTTCTTTCTATTGAGTATATTTGAATTTTATTACCCATTTCTTGTGAATTCAAGTGGCATGGTGCCAAACAATAATTTCTATGTTAAACTTAAATCGACTCACTCTAAAACAGTTGAAATATGTCTTGCCAGGGACCCCAAAAATAGTTGGGATGACATGAGGTAGAGAGACAGAGTCAAAGGTAGTGGCAGGGAGAGATGGAGAGAAATTTAGCTCGAGAAATAGAATAGACAGAGGTGTAAGTTCACTTTCCCATGAGGGCCCATTGCAGGGTGGGGTCCGTGGGCAACTGCCCACTTTGCCCATGCCTTAAAATGTCTCCGGAAGTCAGATGTCTAGATCCACTGCCCTCACTCTGGCATTTCCTCAGCACCAGCATGCTTCAAATTCCTCTGGTTTGTTGTGGGTCACCTTTACACTGAAGCTTTTGACTGGTAATCTACCTACACAATATTCTTCTGATGGCCCAATGCCCGTTTTTACCATGGGACCAGCTTCTGTGCACCACAGGCCTTCTCCGTCACCTGGGCTTCCAGTTAAATTTCTAACAATCTGCTCCCGCCTCATCCTAAGCAAAAAAGTTCCTTGACTTCATTGTGGATTATCTTTGCTTTCTGAAACTTCTCGGTAAGAGGGAGAAGGAGCTCTGCTATCTGAAGAAGGAAGTTAAGCTGACACTAGACCAGAAATTCTTCCTTCTCAGAGACCTTACCCATGTGAGAGAACTTCTCTCATCTTCTGTCCAGGCCATCTTTCCAGAACCACTCCACTTCAATCCTCCCCAGAGTTAGAAGTGCCTTCATTTAAGACAGTGCTTATGTGAGTCAAATTGGAGGAAGTACACTTGTGGTTGAACAACACAACAACATAGAAGCATGGAATAGTAGGACCATCTTCGGCTTCCATCCAGTAATGTCCTGGAATCAGAATGAGCAGGCTTGAATGTGGCACCAACATTCAGGATTTCATGATGGATGGTCTTGTCCCTCAAGGTACATCAATTGCCTGGCATTAAGACTTTTGTTATAAAGAGCCTAGTTTCAACACAAAAAGTACTGGCACACTGTAGCAAACATTTATTTTTATTCTGGAATGAGTGGAGGAAGTGTGTTTTATCACAAACCACCCATGCTCATTATATTGTATAGAATCACCCCATCCAGAATGCTACAAAATTAAAAATTGTATAAGTCAGTAAAGTCAGAATGAAAGAAATGTGAAGTCAGTCCGCAGATAGAAAAACCCTACACACACCCTCGATGATGAAGAGGTGAAAAATGTGTAAAGAGAGAGAGAGTACCTCACGTGCGCACCACCAGAGGAGCTACTGGTTGGTTCTCACCAGCTTGCCCACGTCAATTTCATCATTGGTGACTCTCTCTCAGAAAAAAAGTGTGCAGTGTCCAGTGAAACAACACATAACACAAGACGGTGTAGTGTGAAAACAAAAAGACACATAAACTGTGCGAACAAGAACAGGAAAAAATGGGGAGGGGTATTAGACTCTCAAATAATTGTTTATTCTGGTTAGTGACGGCCAACATGTTTCATTGCCAGTTGATTTGTGGCAAATTCATCAGGGCAAGAAGGGGTCAAAGATCGCCTTCTCTGGACACACACCTTTAAAAATGGACTGACAAACACAAAAGAGACAACACACAGCTTAATTGGTTCAGCGGGAAATATATACACTGTGCATCCCAAAAATGGTTAGGATTATGAGCTCAGATCCATTACCTAGTTGGGGCTATGGGCCCACATACCAGCCACCAACCAGTCGCAGGGGCGTTCTAACCTCTTTACTTTCGCCTTCCTGCTCTGCAAAGCACGACCGTAGTTAGTGCCTGCACCTGTGAAAAGAGTATGTCGATAATGTATGTCTAACCCAACAAGACACGATCCCTAATCTTGTAATGCTCCTAGAGCTCTCATGGATGCTTCACCTGACGAGTCGAGAGAGCACACTGGCGGCGATTCACCCATTTGTATAATGTACCGCAAGACTACCCAGTTCGTAGCTATATCTTCCTAAGTCCCCAAGCTGGCTTAAAAACAATCCCTTCCAGGGGCACATTTGCCTCTGGAAGAGATACATACATGATGTTCTATGTATTTGGACGGGCACTCAACAACGCCTTTGTGAATTTCTGGAATGGCTTAACTCGCTCGATACCTGTTTAAATTTCACCTGGCAGTTCAGTAGAGAAACGGCAACGTACCTTGACCTTGACATCATTGTGGTTGATGATAGACTCAGCACCAGCGTTCATCACAAGCCTACTGACAAAAACTCCTTATTGCATTACCAGTCGTACCACCCTAGAGCTCTAAGGGATAACCTCCCGGTTGGCCAGTTTCTGAGATATCGCAGAAATTGTTCCTCTACAACAGACTATCTGCATCAATCAGAAGTTTTGAGTATGAAATTGGCACAACGTGCTTACCCTAAGAGAATCATTACTAGAGCTCGCAAAAGGGCGCACAACACACCCAGGGAGGCCTTACTTGAAAGGAACAAAAAGGAAGCAAGGGAGAGCTTGCCAGTAGTTCTGACGTTTGACCCTTTGTCTAACAAGATCAGACAAATAATCAGGCGACACTGGTCACTGCTATCGACCAGCGATTTTCAGATGCCCCAGCCCAGATTTGCGTTCAAAAGGACGCAAAACTTAAAAGACAGACTGGTGCATACGAGACCTGTGCATGGGAAGAAGAATGTAAGCCTTCCCCCAGGACATCATCCCTGTGGTAGTTGCTCGGTGTGTGGACTGACGGAGAAAACAACTGAGATTGTACTAGGTAGTGGCAGAACCTGGTTTCTCCGTCAGTTTACCAACTGCAATACATGTCATGTAATTTATAGACTGACATGCCCATGTGGCTTACATTATATTGGTCTAACATCTAGAAAGGTCAAGGTTCGCATACAGGAACATCTGAGCACGATCAGGGCCGGCAAGCTCACCACACGCTTGGAACAACACTATCGAGACCAGCAACATCCCTTTAGATCTTTAAAATGGGTCATTCTGGAAAAAGTTTTTGGCGACATTGGCGAAATAGACAAAAAAATTGGCTGTGAAGGAGGCTCGCTGGATCTACTCAGAGAAGGGGGATACCATCGGTCTTAATGACCAAATTGAGTGGAACAAAGTGAGCAGATAGGTGGTCATCTGTAAGTTTAGTATAACATCATGCAAACACGACCCCACGACATTCGCCATTTCTTGATGTTCTATGTGTGATATTTTGAGTGCAGCCTAATACATAATAGGTGTAGCCTTATGATCCGAATTGATTAATTGGGGTTGATGTTGTCCCTGAAATGGTCTCTTCCGGGCATGTGGGACAATTTCCTTTGGACTGCTGAGACCTTCTTTTATGCAATATATCAAGTGGCCTACGATCGTGTCCTCTTACCCATGATTGAGCTTTGTGCTATAGTCTGGGGTACACTTTATTGAAAGAAATTTGAGGTGATTATATCTTCCGATATCTAACACACTGTAAAGATGGCTGCCCCGTTTCTCACCCTATGGTCGATATTCGTTTGTTCACCCTACGGTTGATATTGGTATGGGTAATGAGTATGCCCGTAGCTGGAAAGTAAAATGGCACACCCTCAACTATCCTTCTGTGGCTGGGAACATTCCTTCCAACTAGGCTGTTACTATCTGTAAATAGGACCAGAGATAGTTCTAAGATGGCCGCCGCATTTCCTTAGAACATATCGTTACGAGATGTGAAACCGCCGAGTCTCGCGAGATGGGGCTAGAGCCGTCTTGAAAACAGACACGGTCGGGCTGCAATCTGTTCCAGTGCTGAGTTTCCGCCTGGCAGTAAAGTTACAGGGTAAGCGGGGGGTACACGAGCCACTGAGAGAAAGCTGCCCGTATTTTAGAGTGTCGCATGGAAGTTTATGGTGTGTAGAACCCGAGCTTTTTTGTAGCATGGCACGTGCTAGAGGGTTGTTTTTAAGCCAGCTTGGGGACTTAGGAAGATATAGCTACGAACTGGGTAGTCTTGCGGTACATTATACAAATGGGTGAATCACCGCCAGTGTGCTCTTTCGACTCGTCAGGTGAAGCATCCATGAGAGCTCTAGGAGCATTACAAGATTAGGGATCGTGTCTTGTTGGGTTAGACATACATTATCGACATACTCTTTTCACAGGTGCAGGCACTAACTACGGTCGTACTTTGCAGAGCAGGAAGGCGAAAGTAAAGAGGTTAGAACGCCCCTGCGACTGGTTGGTGGCTGGTATGTGGGCCCATAGCCCCAAATAGGTAATGGATCTGAGCTCATAATCCTAACCATTTTTGGGATGCACAGTGTATATATTTCCCGCTGAACCAATTTAGCTGTGTGTTGTCTCTTTTGTGTTTGTCAGTCCATTTTTAAAGGTGTGTGTCCAGAGAAGGCGATCTTTGACCCCTTCTTGCCCTGATGAATTTGCCACAAATCAACTGGCAATGAAACATGTTGGCTGTCATTATTAAGGTATGCAACATGCTGTGTTTTTAAATTGGGGGATAGACTCCTAACCAGAATAAACAATTATTTGAGAGTCTAATACCCCTCCCCATTTTTTCCTGTTCTTGTTCGCACAGTTTATGTGTCTTTTTGTTTTCACACTACACCGTCTTGTGTTATGTGTTGTTTCACTGGACACTGCACACTTTTTTTCTGAGAGAGAGTCACCAATGATGAAATTGACGTGGGCAAGCTGGTGAGAACCAACCAGTAGCTCCTCTGGTGGTGCGCACGTGAGGTACTCTCTCTCTCTTTACACATTTTTCACCTCTTCATCATCGAGGGTGTGTGTAGAGTTTTTCTATCTGCGGACTGACTTCACATTTCTTTCATTCTGACTTTACTGACTTATACAATTTTTAATTTTGTAGCATTCTGGATGGGGTGATTCTATACAATATAATGAGCATGGGTGGTTTGTGATAAAACACACTTCCTCCACTCATTCCAGAATAAAAATAAATGTTTGCTACAGTGTGCCAGTACTTTTTGTGTTGAAACTATTGTTGATTGGAGGGCGTTCTGGCACGTTTTCCCTCTTTGGCTCCTCTTTGACTGAATTATAAAAAGCCTAGCCAGGAACTGCTCTAAACTGTACTGTTCTTTATCAAATGGTCAATATTTCAGTGGTTCGTTATATGAACAACCAGGTGGCGTCAGGTCAAAGAACATGAAATGGTCTAGCATAACATCTCACTTTTCAAGCCGAAATCTCCCAAGCCTCTGCAGTTCTCTGGCAGTCGAGATATCTTAAGGATTCCATTGACTGGATGCAGGAGCCCAGGACTTAAAAGCGATCGCTCACCACTTGGACCCTCACAGGTAGACCTTTGTGCTTCTGCCTCAACTGTTATTTTCCCAGAGCTGGCACCCTGATCCAGAATCCTGGCCAATGGATGTCTTTATTCTAAACTGAAACCTCTATCGGAGCTACTTTGTTCCCCTTCTCTGTGATTCTCTTGGTCATGGTCCACATCTGCCATAGTCTGGTTCTCCTGTTCCTTGTGACTCTTGGACCTCACAGGCCTGTTGTCTGTCCCTTGTAGTGCTCAATGGAAACTCCACAGCTATTGCCCTTGTATTTGATATCCTGTGGGACTCTCCTATGAATCCTCAAGCTTTGGGTTTACACATTCTTTTCTAGGCCTGGATCATCACCCGAGTTGGGGAGTACTCCAATACCTTTTATCAGAGACTTTGTGACTTGTACCTGAGTCGTAGGTGCCTAACATTAAAATAGGTGGACTGGGACAGGCTGGGTGGACTGGGGCACTGAATGTGTGTTGATCCCTTAGTCTCCATTCCCTCTCAGATAGATACCGTTTTGGCTTCCCTACACATTAGAAGTATTCCCTATTGCACTGCTACCATTTCCCCTAATCATCCCTTTCTGTAAAATCTTCCAATTGGGAAGGGTCCTTTGGTCAGTAGACCAGTGAGAAAAATGTGTATCTTTCTCTCATCCCCTGTTGTCTTGTTATATTCCATATAGGTACCCTATATAGGCGCAGGTAACACTGCAACCTTTCACCTATATCCTTCCCTACATTACATACATAACAATACATAAGGACTGACCTTTTACCTAGATACGACACTGCATTCAGAACGCAAGTTTTTCCCTAGTTCGAAACTCATACATTATGCATGAGGCTTCTTGGAAGCACAGCAGGACTGACAGCAGGATGAACATCTCCTGTATAATATCTCTGTATAAAGTTCAGGCCCGACGTCTTCCTTTAGGCCGACACACAGTAACACAGCAAAGTAGGACCCCTGGGTAGACCTGTGGGTATATATACATCATGTCTTGCTTAGAAAGACAGAGGAGACCGTGACTTCCCGGCTGACACACTGACCAGAGACGCTGAGGTTCCTGCATGCAGACACATTAGCTCGCAGTGGTCTAACATCCCTCGCGGTGTATCCAACTCGAGACCAGGATGCAGTCCCATGTTCTCTCATTCTCAGGTAATGGGGTCGACTAGAACCTAGAGGGATTTTTGGCATAACAGCTACACAGATGCTAGGTACATTTAGGTACATCTAGTTAGGGAGACATCGTAGGAGTACGCACTTTTTATCATGTGTTTTATATACCTGTATGTATTCATGATTAATGCAAAAAGGTAGAACTGTTCCATCCCCTTACTTTCGTAGTACTGCTAATCATATATCTCTGCTACTGTCTAATGGTTGTTAAAGCACATCTATTTTACACTAGAATAGCAACTGTTCAATAAATTCTTATTGAAACGCCCAGACTGTTTATTCTGTGTATCTCTGAGACAAACTAAGTGAGCATGAGTGACTGAGCGAAAGGTAGTATATTGTTTCCACGATCCTGGAGGATCAGGGTTGTCATGTCCTGAGGTTGCCAGAAACTATTCTCTCCCCGATAAGAGAAGATTCTAGTGGCACCGTTAGCTAGCTAATGCAAACAGGCTAACATATCCGGTGGGGCTGCTTGGAACCAGTCTGCCACCAATCCCACAGTCTATGTTATCCAAACGCGCAGATCCTGTATAGGATATATAGGAACTACACCACAGTCTGTCTCACATCTCCACGTAGGATGTCATCCAAATGTAAGTCATCTTATGTCTTATACATCCTTACTTTCCAGGTTGCCCCAAAGTGTGCATGGTTGGTAGTCGTATAAGTAAAAGAGGTATACATCTCTTCATTGTTTTCCCATGACCTTCCAGCTGTGAATCTCCTGCACGAAGCTGCCTGGCTCTGCTGGTTCATGGCTGAACCTGAGGTTAAAAGAATAGATTTCAAATCCACTCATACTGGGAGGCTGTAACCTCGAAGACCTTGGGGTTTGGTCTGTGGCCTGTCTGACACCTTAAAGACAGTTGATTGGCCCAATTCCTCCATCTCCAGGGCGTTTTACTTCAAACCCCTCAGACACACAGCCCCCTTTGTTCTTGAAGGGCTTTGAACATGCCATGTACTTGATGCCTCCTTCTCTTGCTTTAAAATGAAGGTTCTCGAAGCATGCATAGAAAATAAATCACGTTTATTAAGGACAAGGAGAGAAATATATCACTCATGAACACCCATGAATCCGATGGGGCATGGTTTGCTGGCAATCCAAGGCACACACCTGTTTTTC
This sequence comes from Triturus cristatus, assembly GCF_964204655.1. Classification (NCBI taxonomy): domain Eukaryota; kingdom Metazoa; phylum Chordata; class Amphibia; order Caudata; family Salamandridae; genus Triturus; species Triturus cristatus. Next base: position 835,073,054 of record NC_140581.1, read on the forward strand.
TGTTGATAGTTGTTATTTTTCTTTCCACATTCAGTTTCAGTTATGTTTTGCCTAGTCTTTGCTTTGTCATACTGGTTGTGCTTGCAGGTCCTCTCTTCTAGCTTCGTAGAGCCGTCTTTCCTTGTTCCTCTATACTTTCCCCTTTCTCTTCGCAGTCTGAGTGACCTGAGGCACAATGCTGGCTTTCTTCTTCATCAGTGCAACTTTGTCAACCTTTGGGTGACATGTTCCAATATCTACAGAGTGCTGCAAATATCCAGCTTGGTGATTCATGGGTCATGAAGACCTTTCCTTAGACTGCTCTTCACTGACCTCCCAGTTCTTCACCATTGGTCAACCCTCTTTAGTTGAACACTTGTTGTTATTTGTTGTTTGCCTTTTATTTCTTCGTTCTGGCCCGTGAACACCAATCACAACAGACAGCATCCTGGTACCAGGACCTTTTAGCCTGGTGACATTATCCCTTATTTATAATGTTTCCTGCTGTAATTAAAGGAGAAATTGCCATGTAATACCAGCCTCCTTTTCTTTAATAAAATCTAGATTGCCTCTGTGCACCTTTCAATGAAAATATAATTCACCTAAGGCACTTCCTCTGCCCTTATTTAATATGGTTTATTGTGTTTCATATGGACCACTCAAACATGGCAAGTATCTATATCGCGGACCATGACTGTTCTCGCAGTTTCTCCAGAACACATTTGTGGGTGCTGTTTCATGCATGCTGTGCCCACACAGTCATCACCATACACACACAACTCAAAAACAGGTCCTATACATGCACACACTGCACTCACACATTTCTATCTATCCATACACTACCATCCAAATATTAATGGTCCTATCTGCCCCTTTTTTCTCACTTTAAAGTTCAGCAAAGCTGCTATGACAAAACATATTAAAAGCACTACTCTGGGGGGCGTGGCTTGGATGCCGCGCAAGATGGCCGGCTAGGTACGGAGCTCCGCCGCATCGAACACCTCACGGCGTTTTTTCCCGATGTAAACGGGACCGCTACTCAGCACCGTTGCCGGACTTGGTTGGCGGAACACAAGCGGAATCGGCGGAGCAGCTTTTCATCGCTGGTCGAGCCGTTTTCGCCCCTCTCCGTGATGAATTCCCTGCCCCTCACGGAGCCGCCATTTTGAAGTTCTTTCGAGCATCTGAGCCTCTGCTGATACGAGCCGTCAATACACGATGTGCCACTGGACACCAATGAACTTTCAGACACTGACTTCACCTCAGGGGTGAGATTTATATATATTATACAAGACACCTTTACTCCGTTTTTTTTTTTTTTCTCTCCTCCTCCACATTAGAGGAAACGTCCAAATACGCAGTTTTACGGCGCCTCACCCCTGACAACTGGATGTTTCCCGCTCTAACACGCTCGCTGCTCTGAAATACTTTTTATCCTAAATTTCCTCCTCATGGCGCTATGATAACAATGTTTTCTGAGACTTTTTGCCCGTTTCTCCTGTGCCTCAGTTACTTCAGGATGCTCCTTCCTGTGCTTCCATTTTAGCCATTCTCCCCCTTTTGTACTCGTTATTTTAGCATACTCTAATTCCCTGTCGCCTTTCCCACTGAGTTACGTCTGGGTGCTTCTCCCTTTCTTTGGAGATATTTCTGGAACATTTCACATGCACCTTTAGTCTTCTCACAGGGAATTGAGCCTATATTATCGCACGTTCATTCCTTTCTATGGTCAACTTACGCAAACCTAAATTTGTCTTCATACCATCGAGGAGTGCTTTAGGTGCATCTTCATCTGGTACAAATAGAGCCACTGTATCTGCGAAAATGACGACTCCAAAATCATCATTGGCTCATACTACCACTAGTAAGTCTTCCCCACCCGCTCCGGCGGGCAAGCGCCTCAAGCAAAATTCTCCTACACCAGAAGACAATCCTTCTCATTCTTCTATTGACCAAATTCTAGAGGAATTGCGTGCGCTGCGCCCATTTATTGAAAAGACGAGTACAGATATGCAGCTTTTAAAAGATAAATGGGAAAATATGGATGCCCGTCTCTCTACTGTTGAACAGCACCTTCCTGAAGTTCAGTCCAACACACAACGTATAGACTCTTTAGAAAAAACGGTCCTCTCACTCCAAAAGCATACAGAGGATTTGGAAAATCGAAATAGGAGGAATAACCTCCGTATTTACAATTTGCCGGAAAATCTTGAGGGGGATAATCCAGTAACTTTCTTCACCACTTTCTTGTCGAAACTTCTGGACCTACCACCTTCCACCTCCATTAGTATACAAAGAGCTCATAGACTAGGTGCCAGAACGGGCTCCTCTTCAAAACCTCGTGGAGTCATTATTTTATTTCTGAAATACACAGATCTTTTATTGATTCTCTCAGCCGCGAGGAGTAAAAAACAAGTGTCTTGGCAAGGTCAACGAGTATATTTTTCTCAAGATGTCTCTAGTGTCACCGCCTCCAGACGTAAAGAATTTCTGGCTATGCGTCCCTCTCTGCGCGCCTTGGGAGCAAGATATGGCTTGTTTCATCCTTGTACTTTCAGAGTCACCTATCGAGAAAAAACTTGGTCATTTCAGGAACCTGGAGAATTAAGGAACTTTCTTCTTATACACAGTGGAGAAGGGATGGACGCCTCCTCTTCTGCTTCGACCAGTGGCTGAAATTGGACTTTTATTGTTTAACTTGTTTGTCTTCCTAATGGCTTGTCTTTGACTTCGTGTATTCTCCTTCTTTTCATCTCAGTTCTTACACTCTCTTTTCGTATCTCTTCTCTCCTTTATCTGTTTCTGGTGTCTCCTATATATCCCTCTATTTTCTTTTCCTACTCTCTAGACTTCTTCTATTTTTACGTCTACATGTTATGTTTGTTAACATTTTTCCCTTTTTTCTCCCCAGACGGATATGTATCGGATACTCCTCTCAGCACCTTGTCCCATTCCATGTTCCCTTTGTGCGGTCTCGATGTGGTTCTCCTCCTGATCCTGGTCCGTACGTCTTGTAAAGCATCACCACCTCCCCACCTTCCCTATGTGTATTTTTTCTCTTTCAGGTATGTTTAATACAGTCATCCTTTTGGATTTGTACTGTCTTCTTTGCATTCTCTCTTTTCTTCCTTCTTCCTTCCCCACTGATCTCCCTTCCCTTTTCCCATCCCTCTCCTCCTCCCTTTTCCTTTTTCTTCTTCCTTTTCTACTTGTTCTTCCTTCTTCCTTTTTGAAGAGTTTTATGGTTAATACTTCTATACAGTTTGAATTATTACTACATGTACAGTATGCTTTTGCAATTCTTGATTTAGATCAGTTTAGTAAGCTTTCACCTTCAAAGTCGTTTCATGGAATGTGAAAGGATTTAATCACCCTATCAAAAGGCAAAGAGTACTCTCCCACCTTTCCTCTTATAATCCAGACATCGTCCTTATTCAAGAAACTCACCTATCTGACATCGAATCTTTAAAGCTAAAGCGACTATGGGTTGGAACTGTTTTATTTTCTCCTGCTTCTCAAAAAAAGAATGGAGTAGTCATTTTGATTCATAAGCGACTCCACTGTAAAGTAGTTCTAGAAGAAAAGGATGACGAGGGACGTTGGGTCTTAGCTAAACTACTAATTAACAATATCCCACTTACGATATTCAATGTTTACGGTCCCACATGTTTTGACTCCTCTTTTTGGCCCTCCATTACAGCAAAATGTATTCAACATAAAGATGATGCTTTTCTATTGGGTGGAGATTGTAACCAGATCATTGACCCATTTTTAGACCGAAGATCCTCTGTTCGTTTCTCCCCTCATAAACCACATAAACAATTCCTTGACACTATTACCCAAACTCATCTTGTAGACTCATGGAGACTCACTCACCCAGACGTTATGGATTTCTCCTTCTTCTCTCCTCCTCATGCTTCCTTCTCCCGCTTAGACTATATCTTTCTCTCTTCATCTCTTTCTCAACACCTTATTTCTTCTTCTATTGAACCAATTGTTATCTCTGACCATGCTCCTATTATTACTGTTTTTGACCTTCTCCCTCCTACTCCTAAATCTTCTCGCTGGCGCTTCAACCCTTCTCTTCTTACTGATCCTCTTTTTTCCTCCTCTTTTCGTGCTTTTGCTTCTGAATTTTTTCATCTTAACTCTACGCCTGATATCCTACCTCATATTCTTTGGGATTCCTTCAAGGCCACAGCCCGAGGTTTTATTATTGATTTTGTCTCTAAAAAGAAGAAAAAATTCCTTCAAAAACGTAAAGTCTCCCTTGCTCATATTAAATCTCTGGAACATCAATTCTATACTTCCTCTGATAAGATTATGTCTCCTGAATTGCTTAAGGCTAAAATTGCCTTTAACAAACTTACCACAGACTCTGCCTCCTCTTTTCTTCTCCGGAGCAGCGCGCGATTTTATGGAGGTAGAAATAAATCAGGTAAACTGTTAGCTAATTATTTAAAATCTCGTAAAGAACGTACTAATATTGATTCTATTTATTCCCCCTCTAATGTACTTCTTCATACCAATGCAGAAATTTTGGAACAATTCCACTCTTTTTATAAAACTCTATATACTCCGGAAAACCCTCCCACCCCAGAGCTTATTCAATCCTACTTTGACAACATACCTCAACCAGATACTTCCCACCTTAATATTTCGGCTGTTGATTCTGACCTCACGATTTCGGAACTGTCCTCTGCTCTATCCTCCCTCACTAAGGGGAAAACCCCAGGACCGGACGGCTTCCCAGTTGAATTCTACCTACATTTCTCAGACCTTCTTTTACCCCACCTTCTATCTCTATTTCAGTCTTTTTGTTCTACTGGATCAGCCCAAGGCTCTTTTCAGGACGCTACCATATGCCTTATCCCTAAAGATGGTAGAGACCCTAAGTTCTGTAAAAATTATCGACCTATATCTCTAGTTAATGTTGACTATAAAATTTTTGCGAAACTATTAGCTCTTCGCCTTGACCCGCTCCTACCACATCTTATAGGGAAAGAACAATGCGGCTTTGTCAGGGGCCGCTTGACCTCGGACAATTCTAGACTCTTTCTTAATGTTTTAAGTAAAGCCCCTTCACTATCGATTCCCCTTGCAGCCATTTCAGTAGATGCTGAGAAAGCCTTCGACCGGGTTGACTGGTCTTTTCTTCTGGCTTCCTTAAAATGGCACGGCTTTAACCCTAAATTCATATCCTATATTTCTTTGATATATTCTATGCCCAAAGCGTCTGTTCTCGTTAATGGTCAGCTCACCTCCCCATTCACACTTCAACGGGGTGTTCGTCAGGGCTGTCCCTTATCACCTCTTTTATTTATTTTAGCGCTTGAACCTTTCCTTACCTCCATACGCAGTAATCCATCCATCTCTGGCTTCCCCTACGGTAAACGTCATCTTAAATTATCTGCATATGCTGACGATATTCTTTTATTTATTTCTGACCCGCCTACCTCAATCCCCGCATTACTAAACGAATTTCAGCAATTCTCCTTGGTCTCCGGTTACAAAATAAACTCGGACAAAACAGAGATTCTTCCTTTAACCACACTTTGTCTCCCCCACTTTTTCACGGCTACTGGCTTCGCTTGGAATTCTACAAAAATTAAATATCTCGGCGTTCTTTTTTCTAGCTCTATATCCTCCTCCATTCAACTCAACATGAATGCAGTTATATCTAGGATAGACTCATTACTCACCTCTTGGAATCCACTATTTCTTTCCTGGTGGGGCCGTCTTGACTCCATCAGAATGATGATTGCCCCCATTTTGATCTATTTATTATCCATGCTCCCACTTCGTATCCCAAACTCCTATTTCCGCCGCATTGACTCTACGTTGTCCAAATTTCTTTGGAAGCAGAAAAAAGCCCGCATATCGCTTTCCAACTTACGTAAATCTAAACTTAATGGTGGTACCAACTTTCCAGACTTTCGCCTTTATCATAAGTCCTTTTCCCTTCGACAGGCTTCCCGCTGGTTATCTCAGGAACCCTCCCCTTTTTCTCCCCTCTGGCTTTCTGTTGAACAGGAACTACTGCTTCCGTACTCTTTCCAAGAAGTAATTCGTTTTACCTCTAAAGCCCCATGCCTTAATCCCCTTTTATTCAAGCACACTTCTTCTCTTCTGCGCCCTTTAGTTTCACCTTCCTCAGTAACGCAGGAATCCTTCCTACTATTGCCTATATGGTACAATTCACTTTTATTAATTAACAATCGACCCATTGCATGGCCCTCATGGAGAGCGAAAGGTATCATTTGGATACGTCATCTTTTTGATGGGTCATCCCCCTGCTCATTTCCTGCATTTCGGTCTCAATTCCACTGCCCTCCTTCTTTTGCAAAGAAATTCCCCATCCTTATGGAAACCATTCTAGATCGTTATTACTCTCTCCCCTCTGAAGACCTACCTGCCTCATCTTCCTCTCTACTCACTGTCCTTTCTACAACTCCTAAAGCTTCCATCATTTACCGGTACTTTTCAGCCCCCAATCCAGATCGTCTCAAATCAAAATTAGAATTGTCCTGGGAGACAGACTTACTTTCTTCATGGCCGACTTCTCTCTGGGACAAAATATGGGCTCGGTCCTTGAAGATTTCCCGTACTGCTTCTCTCACTCAATCCTTATTTTTCTTTTACCACAGACTATACCTTTCTCCTTTTTCTATCTCCGGCTTTCAACCTGATGCTGTATCTAACTGTTGGACCTGTAATGCCCCTTCTGCGGATCTTTTCCACCTCTTCTTCTTCTGCCCTTCAACTCGTATTTTCTGGTCTCAGATATTTTCTCGCCTTTCTCGCATTTTCAACCTCTCTATTCAATTTTCTCCTCCTTTAGTATTTCTTGGTAGCCTTTCAGAGGATTTACACCTCCCCCCACATTCTCGCGGTCTTTTTGACCTTATGCTGGCTCTGGCATTACAACATATTGTCTCTAATTGGAAATCTCTGAACAAATTGTCTCTCAATTGTTGGTGGAATCTTGTATGTCACTCACACAGACTTGATGTTGCTTTTGCCTCCTCCTGTAAACCCTCCCGAAGTGTTGAATTTTACTGGCTACCTCTCACTCTACACCTTGATCAATCCGCCAAAAAGTGTTACTCTCCACTATCTTCAGATAATTTCAAGCCCCCCTGAACTCATGTACTCTTGCCTGCAGTTTTTCATGATATTTTTCAGTCTCATTATTGTTATTATTTAGCTTTATATTGACCTTATTCATATTTATTTTTCACTCATGCAATTATTCATATGATGGCCTTTTACTGTACTTTTTGATTGCCATTGACTGTATTTCCTATTATTGCTTACCCATCCTCTAAGATCAATACCATGTTTTTGTTTTCTTCTCTCCTCCCTTCCCCCCCCTCCTTCCCTCCCCGCCATTTAAAATGCTTTGTCTTTCATTGTGATATTGGCTGCCTCTACTTTCTTTGTCCCATCTCATACCTTTGTTCTCATATTGGCTGATGTCACCTTATTGTATTACTTATTTTTCTCTAATAAAGCTTTCAAACTTAAAAAAAAAAGCACTACTCTGGTCTTCATGCGTTGCATCATAACAACCATTACACAGGGTCCACAACAGACAAACACTCTTCTATCAATAGAATTCTCACGGAGTAGCTGCACGTAGCATGCTGCTTGCAAGGAAAGTCACTTCGGGACCTTTTCAGGGTTTGGATGCACCTTATAAATGCAACTACAGTACAGTACAGTGTGTGCAAGAGTCAAGGCATTTAGGAGGACCTTAAAATGGCATTGATTCTATTGGATCAGTTGTAGCTAAATTTTCAGCAGTCTAATATCTATTGTCCTGCTAAATATCTTTGTATCCATGTAAGATCACAGACAGAGGACGGTACGCCTCATAATCCGTTTGTTCCTTTTTGGGTTTTGAAACCATCACTATTCATCCTTTTCTCGCGGATTGGGGTAAAGGGCTTACAGGCCCTTAACTACAGAATCATTTCCTCTCTACGAATCAGCACTTGTAAATTGTCCTGCTGCTCACCTGGCATCTAGAGATTGCACGTGCCATGGATCTCATTAGTCCAATCCAGGCAGGTAGAGGAGCTGGGTCTATAGTTCCCTCAGATAAGTGAGCAATCCATCACCAATGCCCTTCTCCTTATAGACTTGGGTCTATTACAGCAGTATAGGGGCAGCATGGCATATGCCGCCATCAATACCTGCCAGCAAGAAGACGTCCAGATGTATCTGTAAAAGTTGTGTAAAATCCCTCTTTTGAGAGCAATGTAGTATTTCGATTAACTTGAACAACGTCCTTTTCTGTGCCAGATATATTAGCATGACTTTGTTTTCAATATCTGCTGTTCTGTTTTTGAGTGCAATAAGACTGGCTTCCATTCATGGCTTGTTCCTGTGCTTTTCCTCAGGCAAATAATCCTCTAAGCAGTCTCCTCCTTGTTTCCCAATTGTTTCCCAAGAAACCAAGAGTGAAGATTTCCTCTGAAGAGTCTTTCTGTTGAGACTTAAAAGCATTTTACTCCCTAGCTATTGCCCGTTTACAGCGAGGAAAGGCCTGAGAGGAAAACAGCCTGTTAACTCAACTAATGAAATGCTACGCAGTTATAAGCAAGTGCAAAATCTTACATACTCCTCATGCACTGCACAGTAAAATGAAACCACCCTGTGGCTAGGATGTTGCTTCCTTCAAAAACTTACAATCTTGAGATCAAAAGTTCCCTTCTGAAGGCACTAATGAAGACCAGGCAGTGCCTGTCTTTAATGCATCCCATTCGTTATGTCATTAAAATCACCCATCCGTATCATCAGGTCACCAAACTATTGTGCCCTCAATTTAAGAAATTTAGGATAGAATCTACTATCAATAGTATTTGAGGTGAGTACATTGAGCTGTCATGCACAAGTCCCTTATAAATTCTCAGAAAGCAATACATGCTTCCAGGTGGGACACTGACTGTTCCATAGACAACGCAGTCCAGGTACACATTCACTCTCCTTGCTTAATAGAATACGTAATAGACTGATTTCTTGTATTTTGTTATATATTTGTATTCCCTGAGTCCATTATGTGGGCCTGATTCACAAAGGTAACTTACACTTTTGAGTAAGTTAAACTTTGTAATAAGATTACTACTTTCAATATTCAAAAACTCTGACTGTAAACTTACTACAAAAGTGTAAGTTACATGTCTCCATCCCCAGAGTAAAGCAATTGACTTACTCTTGTGTGGGTGAGTGACATCCCTCCCTGACCCTTCCTAAACTCCTCACTAATTCCATCCGTGTAGTTTTTTTTGGGGGGGGGGGGGGGGGGGGGTTATATAAGTTGCTTTACAGACATTCATTTTTGGTAGGCACGGGGAGATTAAGTGATTTGCCCAGAATCACAGGATGTTGAGCGTCCCTGCCAGACTCGAGCCCGGTTCCCCAGCTTCGAGGTCGACCGCCAGAGCTGTTAGGCCATGTCCTCTCCTAGTTGTAAGTCTGCCTCTCTTCCCACCCACTCCCTTGTGTCCCTCCCACATTTACTGTTAAAATATATGCTTTTATGTACAGAGACTCCACAGTTGGATGGAGAAAACTGCATGCATGAGTATACAGAAAACTTACATTTTGTAGTACGTTTTATAGTATTACAAAACATACTACAAAGTGCAATTTGTGAATCAGACCGTTTGTGTCTACTGAGCAACCGCAGATTGTGTATTTTGACCCTTAGGGTAGGGCAACTGAAATTATGCAGCAGGGAAGGACCAAATTATGCAGCAGGGCTTACTAAATTGCACCTCAAGAAGCAAAAAATGGTGTGTCATAGTGTAGCATATTTTTTGGCAGTATTTCATCACTATATTGACTTTTTCCGCACATATACGGTTAAATATCTAAATACAGCACTCAGGGCCTGCCACTTTATGGCAACACGTGTGGCAGTGGTTTTCGTAACTTTTAATCAATTTTAGCTAGAAACAACTTTTTTGTTAAAATCTGCAATTCATGCAGATGATGGAGTATGTAGCAAGCACTGTACATCTATATTTATACAGAAAACATCACAGCCACAGAATCACGTAAATTCAGTTGTCCTGCCTTTAACATATACACCCACTTTATTACATTTAAAATAATTTATTCATCCACCAGAGACCACTTTTGTTGACAGGACCCAAATGACTTTTTGTCTTTGTGAACTAAAAGAAAAGATCAAGGCCAAATTAGTTCGTACTCATCCTCCTACTTCTTTTACTGTACTTATTCAAATAGTTTTGTAACTGAATACACATTTCGAGAGAGATGTAATGAAAGAAAGAAGTCTCAAGTCGGGATTTCAAAATTTCCAAGAGTCTAAACATTTTTTAATATTAAAAAGCAATAGTGGCTCTTTTCTTCAAGAGGGACCTATGCAAGTAGGTACAGCAGGGCCTTTGATACATTTAAAAGAGTGATGATGGAAAGATGGTTTGGGATTTTGTACAGTGAGTTTTTGCATAAGCTTAGACTCTGGTTTAGCACTACAAGGTTTGCCTTCACCCCACGGGTGTCATGAGTAAACTTAGCTCAGTGAATGTGAAGAAGCAGGCTATTGTAGCCCCACATAATCCCACTCAATACATAGTCTAAGTTGTGTTCGTGCTTTCTAGGCTACTAACAGGCCCTAAACAGGGATGCAGGAAAGCAGTGGTAATTTTGAGAAATCCAAATTTCATTCTTTGCAGTACCACCCACAAATACTGAACTAACAAAAGACACTTTATGATTAAAACAGAGCTAATACAAGAGAAAGTAATAAAAACGATCATTTAAAATTTAATCTAGCAACCTAATACCCTATAACCTACTTCTTGCGCAATACTATGAGAGCATGGAGTAGTATAAATTGCATCTAGAGTTGCTTAGGGAGAATCAAGGCACTGCATACCGGTTTACAGCAAAGCACTTTATAAGCAGTAAGTGATATCTCAAAAGGAAAACACACTTCAGCAGCAGCTTTTCTCCGCCTGGATTTGGCTCGGTATCAGCTTTCAGTGCAGAATTGAATAAAGTAGCATCACAGCAGTCTGAAGATCTTTTGGCAGTATCATGCTCGATAATCTGGGGTGAAGGACCTCTCCTGACAAGTGGTTGATTGGCAGGAATTGTATTCGTTATCTTATCTGAGATAGGAATTCTGACGTAAACTTTGGAATGTCTGACATAACCTGCGTGTATCAATATGCCAATCTTAGATGCATTCTTATAAACAAAGAAGTTAAAACATGTCACTTCAAACTACACTGTTTGTACTTTTTTATTATCTGACTATGAGATAGAGATAAGAAGGCACTTGTTCCAGACTGATGTTGCATCAGGTGTCTTACCGATGTCATTGTTTGAATAATGTGACACTTTCACAGGTTCTTAGAAAAATAAGAACAGACAACATCTGCATCAAAGGCAGACATGTCAATGATAATGCAAAAATAGAGAATATGGAGTCTTGGACTGCTCAAGATGGTGTCAGACCATAGGGACTTTACGTCAGAGTCAGTATATTCAATCCATTCTTACTCTATATGCCCTGAAAAGGATTTAGAGAAGACCCCAACCTCTGTGAAAGAGAAAAGGATAGAAGTGCGCTCAATTCCCTACATTGGATTTGCTATGGGTAACTCTTATAGTAATTTTTCCCTGTAACATATTGTGTTGAGATGGAAGATGGGACAGCTATTGCTATTCCTGCGCTGTTCAAAAGCAGAGCTTGTGAGATGTTTATCAATCTTGTTTTGACAAGCTGAAAAGGTACCTGAAGTAGCACAGACTATTTATAGTGCACTAATATCTTCAGTAATAAACAAAAGTTCACTTCCACTACAGGTGTCTTTGATGATCATAGCTAAATACTTTATTTTAAGTTAATAACCTCTCCAAACAATGTTGTGAGTTTTGGAATTTCATTGCTGAAGAGGCTCAATCCTCATTTCATCTGGACTACCAGAAAAAAACCATTATCATCACAGTTTTGTCATAATCATTGCTATGCTTCTGGAGTTAACTGCGTCCTGTGGCAGGACTGAAACAGTCCACATCTACTTCAGCTCTTATAGTGGCTAAGGTCTTTTAAGTGACACTCCAGTATTGCCATTTACAGACAGCACAATTTCCATTGAAATAGCCATTACATTTACACAGACATACAGTTTTACAGCTAAAACTATATAGCACATGAATGATAATGTGTGGAAATCAGGTTTCGCTGACTTTTTATCTTTTGTGCATTACCAAGTAGGTGCCTTGATTTGTTTTAATCCTGTTAACTGTTCCTAGCACACTTCAGTATTACATAAAAGTGCTTAATTTCTGCTTTCCTAACAGCTGGATGCTTACAGTTCATTTAAAAGTATTTACATTTTGTTGTGTATTGCAAAAACAACATCCTACATTGTCACATAATTCACTTTAAAAACTCCTCTCACTTTGACGTCTGAGAAAGAAAAGCAAACACCAATCCCCACGTTAAAAGAGTAACACAGCCTGACATTTGACCTCTGTCTTTGAATCACCAGGATTTGTGATAAGTTAAAGACAGAATTTAAAGGCTTCTTTATTCATTGCTCTGACATTCGCGGCCCACCGAAAATCAGCTCATGTTCCACCAATGGGTTGCAACTCATAGTTTGGAAAACATTGATCTAGAACATGGGGCAAAATTATAATCGAGGCTCCATCAACATCAATTGACTTGTGTTAGACCTAGCATCTTTTGGTGTGGTTTCCCCTATATTTTTGCTTCTGACCTCCTGTTTGTGATTGTTTGCTGAATCTCATTTTTGCTGGCTTTAGGACTATGGGCACTTTACCACTAACCAGTGCTAAAGTGCAGGTGCTCTGTGTCTAAATCCTAATGGTAATTGGTTTCTCCATGATTGGCGTATTTGAATTACTAGTAAGATCCTAGTATAGTGCACCATGAGTGCCCCTGGGCCTGTAACTCGAATGCTATTAGTGGGCCTGCAGCACTGATTCTGACACCAACATGAGTAGCTTCACAAACCTGTCTCAGGCCTGCCACTGTAGAGCCTGTATGCGCAGTTCGAAACTGCCATTTCGATCTGGCAAGTGCACCCACTTGCCAGGTCCAAAGCTTCCCTATTATTACATGTAAGGCACCCCTAATGTAAGCCCTCTAACCCTTTGACACAGTACATCCACTGCCTGATGTTATCCCAGCTCAAAACGGCAAGCAAAAATGGATGCAAAGGAGGAAAGGCCAGAATAAAAGAACAGTCACAAATCAATCAGCTGTGTAGCCCCTCTTCCGACTGCAACAGACCCATTCGGAGAATGCACCCTCCAGCCCAGCTCTCCAATCTACGGACAACTCAGGAGCGACCAGCCAACCGACCTCAGAAGAATTCCACTCCCCACCACCAAAACCTCAGGAGAGCCGACATACGGCAAGCATTAGAAAAATCAACACCGAGGATGAAAGGTCCACCCCACACATGAACAGGGGTCTCCCCAGTCCCTCCTTAGGGAACATCGCCAGTTCACAGAGGCCTCACAGTATGTCAACAACTCCGCCACCGCCCGAACAATCTAGCTCACAGGGAAAGTCCAGCTAGGAACTTGGCAGCAGCCAGAGAAACCGTGAGTGCAGGAGGCAGGCCCAGCTGAGACCTGACGGCAGTACAGACAAAGACCACCAGCCTTCCTACCTCAATAGCAGACATCCCTGATTTGGGATTAGGCCCTCAAATATTGCCCGGTAGCATATGGGCCACTGACCAGGGGCTCCAGCACAGAAGGCTCGACCCGCCAAGTGCTAGCGGACGTTGAGCCCCCACAAACCAATTGGTTCACTCCATCAGCAGGTCAAAGCAATCTAAGAGAAGGGGAGCAAAATCTGTCAGCAGGGATCAGATCAGCCAGCCAGTACCTTAGGGGATGGGGACAAAAAACATGTCGCCGTTCCAACCTACTGATTTTCATATCCTACTCTTCAAACTTGAGTATAAGTCAAGAGGCAACTGCGATGTCCTCAACAGAGGTAAAAATCCTACGGCTGCTGTCAACCATTCCAACTGTAGCTGACATAAGGTCAACTGACCTGCTCATGATGGAGTTCATTAAGCCAGAAGCAGTCTCGGCGCGTGAAGTCACCAAGGCCATCAGGAGATCATCAGTAATCGCCCAAAAAGTACTAGCTAAGAAATAAACATTCACAGAGTGGGGCTTACACACTACTCTCCACTACAGCATTGGAAATGCAACCATCTGCATGACAAAAACCATCAGCTCGGTACTAAGAGGAGCCCACGGGCAGTCGACTGCAAGGGGGCGAGCGCCAAACAACAGGCATAATCAACCTCAGCCCCCACTACAGCAACTAAATATGAACTCTGATGTCCAGTGGATTTCCAGAACCATTAATGGTCTCACTGGCAGCCAATGACAAAATCTGCACCAAGGTGGACCACTTATGCAGAGCAAATCCACCATCCGCCAATGCTCATGAAACATTAGTGGCTGGCAAGCAAAGTTACTGATCCATGGTTCCTGCTCTACATTAAATCCTTTGATATAATTCTGCTTCATGAAACCTGGCTGGCTGAATCGCCCCTACTACCGGGCTTCATGTGCTTTTCCATGCCAGCAGTCAAGTCGTCCCATTACGGTTACCTATCAGGCGGGCTGGCAACTTACTTATCATCAACCTGCACAACTGTGGCAGAAGAAGTACACTTCACTTCAACGACCACCATCACAGTCAAGACCAGCCTAACTTTCAATGGAAACAAGGAGGAGGAAATACATGTTAAAGCCTACTTCCACTCAAAATGCAAAAAACAGGATCCGGAGCATCTCGTAGATCAGCTTCCGATGCACTTCTGCAATTCTGGGGATCTGAATCTATACCTCTTATGCTCCTCGCCGGGTGACAAAGTGATGGGTCAGTCCTCACATCGAAATATCCCTGAACAAAGTAGGAACCTCCACAGCAGAGCAAGCAAAACAGCTCGGCTCCTGCTGGAGGATTTGAAGCATATCAACTTCATGGCGCTCAATGGTAGATTTTGTGATGACTCCCCACCTGTGGCTTCCTTTTACTCTGCATCTACCTGCTCAACACTAGACTACACGCTCATCTCCCCCTCACTGTTCCATCGTGTCTCTTTAGCCGTAGGAGATGCTTCTTCTAGCAGTTGGACCTGCATTGAAATGCTCAGCAGAAGTACTATACATCAGCTACACAATCAATTTTAAGTGAATCAAAACTGCACTAGCGTTCACTGGGGAGGTGCTTCAATCGGCAAAGGATTTACTACAATTACAAGAACCATCCACAAGTGGCTTCGCCAACAAATGGGAAAGTTTCACTGCCAACCTGGTAACCTCTTTCTCCACGCTAGTCAAAACAGAATCCCATCTTACTACTAGGGTAGCAGGATGTGTTCCTAGTGCCTAGCGGAAACAACTGAAGCAACTCAAAAGGAACATAAACTGCTTGCTGAGATCACTGAGACACAATCCGTGGGATTCACACCTCTAACTACACAAAAGCAGGGACAAATCCTCACCAAAAAACGATCACCTGGTCGATCTGATCGACAACCAGGCAAAACACTTTGCTGGCACTCTGTTAGCGGAACCATCAGTGACAAGGTCCTTATGCAGCTTTTCCATCTTTGCTTCACAGATTTCAGGGCAGCATTCAACAACATAGACTGGGCTGGGTTTTGGAGGAAACTAGCCTACTGGAACATCTGGCGGTCTCTGCTGGATATGCTAATCCCACTCCACAAAGACACCTGGGTGCAGGTGAAGTTTGGTGAGGGCACACACCTCTCCATGCAAATTCCAACTACCAAAGTGTTCAAACAGGGGTGTGTGATCGCCCCCACACTATTCAACCTTTACATGGGGGACCTGACGCAGATATTCAATTCCTGCAATTTGCTTTCTCCCAGGTTGGGGGGCACGGCGCTATCCAGCATTCTTTTTACAGATAATGTGGTTCTGGTCAGCCACACACAGGTGCGCCTGCAACACCTCCTCAATGCAATGGATGCCAAAGCAGCAGAGAATTTCCTGGAAGTAAATCTCGAAAAGATAAAAACAATGACCATCAACTGGGGCAGGAAATAAAACCCAGACTAGCAACTAGGGAACACACAAATCCAGACTACAGCAAATTATAAATACTTAGTGTTAGACTTGAGGGTCTCTAGTTGGCACAGGTATGCACTTGTGACGAATAGGGACCCTCGCCTCTAGTCAGGGTAAGGGTGTACACTCCTAAAATAACCCCTGCTCACCCCCTTAAGTCCAACACTTAGGAATAATTATTGATAATGTATGCAAATTCGCTAAACAGCTAGAAGCGATCAGGAGGAAAGGACTGGCTTTGGCATTGTCACTGAGGAATCAAAAATTAAAAATGACAAATCAAAAATTAAAAATGACACGTCCGACACAGCTACCACTCCTCCAGGTAGCTCAATCTAAAATACTACCTTCAAACGCTTATGGAAGTGAAGCCATGAAAGGCAGAGATTCTAGAACTCTGGGCAGCACACTAATCAAGACCTACAGAATCATTTTTACATTCTAAACTACTCCTCGCCAGCACAGATCCGGCTGGAGTTTGGCCTAACTAAACAGTCCTTGGCAAGGCATGCAGCATTCATAGTCTGCTGGCATAAGATTAGGAACTCCGTTCCTAACACTCTGAACCACCTGATCTGGCAAGAGCTGCAGCACAGAAATGCATCGCCTGCCAGAAGCTTCCTTCAAGAATACCTTGCAAGTACCATGCTGTTCCAGCTTTGGGTCTTCCCACCTAGCCATGCATTTTTTGAAAAAGTGGTCCGGAAATCAGTCAAAAGTCTCTCACTGGTACAGGACAAGGCCACATTCTCAGGTCGAAGCCATGCCTGAATGACGATCAACGGCTAAAATACACTTGCTCCACAAAAATACTTTAGCCTAGGATACTCTAAGAACACAAAGGGAAAAGTCTTCAAACACTGTCTGGGCATTCTCCAGTCTGCTATGCATCTTCCACCTTGGCAGAGGGAGAAAACCTCAACTTGCTGCTGCTTGTGTGGTAAAGAGGCATGGAGGACCTGCCACACTTTCTTTGCATCTGTAACAATCTGAAGGAAGAAATGACTTGCTTGCTTAAAACTCAGTTTAACTTAAGAAAGATCCTCACGGGGAGACAGGCAGTACTGGCCTGCTTTAAGACAGAGGACCTTCTGCTTAACTGCAGGCAGGTAAAGGTTCATGCTCTAGCAGAAAAGAAAATGCAGAGAGCCAGCCTCCACACAAAACCCTATGCATCTGCAGCCATCACAAAGCAAGCGGCCTTCAACCCACAATCTTCAAACTCGGCTCATAAGCACCGCATTTTACTCTCCATGTTCAGGTTCATAAAAGACAACTTCTCCATTGACACATTGTTAGGAAATCTCCCTTCCTTTGATGAATACACCACACTTTGCACTATCCCAGGTATACCACACACAAAAGAGTTGGAACACTGGAAAATCTGTACCCCTGTCTTATAAGAGCATATTGCAAGATTCTGCTTGCACTGGACCGACCAACTGTAACTTCTAGTGCTCCTGGAAAATTTTGCTTTATGTCATTTTAACTGCTATGCAATTGTGTTTTGTATCTACCTTTTAACTGTGGCTTTTACATTGTATTTCAGTTCTTCCTTAAGCTGGCTATTTTGCACTGGCTTTAACTAACTATGCAAATAACACAATGTACTTTACTTTACATCTGGGATGGATGACAGTTGGGCTTTGTGAATTCACTCTAGAAAGTCACAGACAAAGGGCTGAGGTGTGCTTCATATCCTGATGGCCGATTACCAGGACGATGAGCCTTCCTGAACTAGAGTGGTGGGAGGAGCTGACATTTGCACCCGAATAGGGCAGTGCCTGTTCCCACACAAACAAGTCTCCACTCCCTGTAGTGTGCCTGGAGACCGGGCCAGGAAGGGCAGGGTCTTATGCACTGCAAAGACTTTCCTTTAAAGTCTCCCTACGTCAAAAGTTAGATTTGTTATAAGTACTGGACCGTTGCCATATAATTGGAACACTTCTGGACTGAGGACATTCTGTAAGGAAGATGAGCTGTTGGGCTGCCAGGAGGGACTGCCACTTTGCGGTTTGCATGGCTGTGCTGGCCTGCTGTCTGCTGCTTCTGTCCTGGGAGTGAGAGCATTGTACTTTGCTCTCTACATCCAGCTTTCTAAAGTTTCTCAAAGGGCTTGCCTTCTGTTTGAAGCCTCAATGCCATCAAAGACTTCACCTGTAGCACCTGGGCTCATCTGCTGAGAGCCCTACTTGCCAAGTGGTGCCAACTCCAGTTCCTAGGCCCTTGAAAGTGAGTTTCAGTGCTACAGTAAGAAACTAGTGCCTGTTTGCAACTTTTATGCCGTGCCACTGCCTGCACGAAGCCGTAATCCCCACTTGATGCAACGAACATGACTTACAATGCAGGTATCGACTATGATGCAGTGCCTCCGAAGAAGTGCCACTGCGGGAGTCCTGAGCACCGTGGCACCAATATCCGTTTCACACAGCTCTGACTCAGATGCCACAGCTGTGGCCTAGTGGTTAGACCTCAATGCTGCGAAATCGAGGGCTTGCGGCATGACCGCCGACTTCATCATTGATACCACACAGCAGTATGGAGTCGAGGTATCGCATCTGCAACCCATGCATCACCTCCCCTGCACCTCACATCATTCCCAGGCGTTAGTAGCTCAACGACCCTGCAGCACCTCCAGGAACCAACGCCTCACTTGCTACCGTGGCGCCTCACCACCTTTGTGGAATGCACCATCCCAAGGGCCAATGTGCCAACGACCCTACCCAACAGTAAGGAACCGATGCATCACCTTCTTTCTCTACGTCTAACATTCCATGTGCCTTGCATCATCTTTGATGTTTGACGCATCCAAGGTACTGTACTGAGGTCTGAGTGACTCCTGTATCTGGCCTGTGTTCCCTCACGGTCGGACTAAACTTGTGGATTTGTCCTGGTCAAGCGCGACCAGAGTGCCCCAGTCGGAGCGTTTTCTAAGAACTATATCTTTATTTATTATTAAACACTTCAAAACCTGATTTGTGTATTTTGGATTTTTGACGTTTTGGTCTTGATTTACTCAGATAAATATTGACTATTTTTTAGGTCTCGGCTGGCGTTAGCAGCGCGCATGCGCTGCATCGCCATGCGAGGCTTTTGGAATCAATATGGTTTGCGAAGTTCACTTTCGGTTCCGGATGTAATTTTCATTGGTGTGGCTTTTTAGTCCCTCCTGGTTACCACCTTGTCCACATTTGGCCCCGAGCACCAGGATTGGATCTTTTACGGGCAGATTTACACTCTTTCCTTTAAAGGACAGTAAGCACTTTTTTTTTCATTTGCAGCGCCGTCCACACGCTTGTACTCTCTGTCTATCTCTTGCTTTCTCTTTATTTCATCTAGTCCATCTTGCCTCCATTCTCTCTCCGGTTCCGCAGTGTGTCATTTAATTTTGCTGTCTCCATTCCCATTCTTATTTACTGCATAGTGGATAGCCGCATAAAGCATGTCGACGGGTGACACATGCGTTGTGTGCACCTATTGGAGCAATCTGCATATTGTGAACACATCATTAAAGAAAACAAATGTTTGCGTCTCTCGGTGCGGGCCCCTCACAATGTCTCCTCTCTGAAGAAACGCGTAGAGAGCTCCTTGTGGTGACTTTCCCGAGAAAGTTGCAAAGGGTGCACCCCAAGAGAGATGTACTTATTGTGTATACAGTGCAATAAGCTTTATACGATACACCCCAGGCGAGCCACGCCTTTTGTTTAACTCAGAATCTGTAGAGTGTGTGTGTGTGTGGGGGGGCTCAAAAATACGTCTCTTGTAAATTTTGCACTTCCACACACAGAGTTTACCCTTCAGGAGAGGCGTGCATATGATGCGGCCAAGGAGAGCTGTACTTCCATCTCACACACCCGCATGTCATGTACCCTCGCGGCACACGTGTAGAGAGCAGCAGGTTGTGTGCCCCTGGGCGATTTCTGTTTTTGTGCATAATCTACGGACGTGTATTTGTGTGCCACAGGGGAGGCAGGTATGTATTTCTCGCCTCACCTCCCCCGGAGCGAGATGCACCCCCTGCTGAAGCTGCCAGTTTGCAAGGCTGGGCCGGGGTACAGCTTGCCCTGACACACGATGGCTTCTGGAGTAGGACTGGCATGTGGGACTCATTCACAAATAAGAGGCTGGCAGTGCCCGCTGATCTCAGAGAGCAGGAATGAGACGGAGCTTCAGGGAAGGGGCGGCCTCCGAGGGCTGCGTTAGGGACGCCACTGTATAGCGCTACACTGGAGTCTAGGCGGCGCAGCGCTACACAGGAGTCCAGGGGGCGCAGTGCTACACTGGAGTCTAGGCGGCTCAGCGCTACCTGGGGCCCAGAGCGCCTACGTGTGTCATGGACTAGAGGGGGCTGGATTTAATTCGGGGCACCGAACTGCCGGGGCTCGGAACACTGGCTTTGAGCACATGGAATTGCACTGCATTTCGGGGAAAGTTGGCGAGTTTGGGTTGTATTATGGGAGGTGGGGGCGTAGAACACCTGGGATTGTGGGGTTCTTTACTCCAACCTGTGGTGTAATAACTGCAGAGATCCCGGAGCACCGTTTAATGCTTGCACAAAAAAAGTGCATTCGTAGATTTAGAGCTTTCCATGCACTGCATTGGGGTAAATGGTGGGGTGGGGGCTATTAAGGCACTTGGAGAGCTGAGCGTGATCCCTAATACTGGGTGTGTCTCTCACTAGCAGGGACCTGACACTCGACGTGGCCTCACTATGAGATAGATTTGATCCTCTATAATTATATTTATATAGCGCTTACTTTCCTGTCGAGTCGTTGAAGCGCTTTAATGTGGCACGAGATGTTATCTTTACAGTAGACCGCCGAGGATGTGACCCTTGACCTGGGTCTCGCTTGGACTAAGAGAGACGGCGTGACCTGACGCCTGACACTGGTCTCCCTGACATCCTGTGAGATGCACTTTGTTTCCAAGAGACTGTATCTCTCTGGACGAGCCTTGCTTTGAGACAGCCAGTGAGTCTGTGTGGCTGCTCTCACCGGGGGGAGGTCAGGTGGGGGCATTTAGCTATGTCTCAAAGTCGAACCTGCAGTCAGCATCCTGCTCTGCACGCACGGCTGCGCCTGCACCCCTTGGGGAAGCTGTGTTTGGCCTGCTGTGCCGCCCCCGTGCAGAGGTGTGCGGGGCTATGAGGGGGCATCATCGAGCAGCTGTTCTTTCAGCGCCGGGGCATCCGCAGTGGGCTACGGGGCAGGGGTTCTTTCAGTGCGGTGTGAGCAGAACCCAGTTGTACCTACGGCCTTTAGGATTCACAGTTGCTGCCCGGCTGCTTGTGACGCCTTCCACACGAGGACTGGCCTTACTCAGCTGCGTAACTTCTGGGGCTGAAAAAACTAAAAAAGTTTTTAATGCTTTGTTTTAATGCTACTTATTTTTTAAACGCTGCGAGGGGAATTGCAAAGTGGTTTGGAGTCGTCTGTCTTCATAGGGGGAACAAGAACCCTGGGCGTGTTTTGGCTTTCTTGGACCTCACCAATGAAGACAGCTTGAGTTCTCATAGCACAACGAGCTACAGTGCCCACTTCATGGCACATGGCCCAGGCTGGCTCACTGAGAGGGAGAGAATGCTCAAATTATATTGAATCACTGGTAGCTTCAGCATAGTATTTCACTCCATCATTCTTTTGCTCATCTGTGCCATTGTAGAACAGGAGCAGCCATTCTTAAAACAGCCATTCCCCCTGTAGGGTGACCAACTGGCATGGGTGCAGATTCAGGACGGTGAGTGTAAAATTCAGGGCAAAGGGTAAAAATTCAGGACAAAAAATCAGGACAAGAGGTCAAAATTCAGGACAAAAGGTTTGCATTAAAAATGCAATAGGTATCACCTTTCATTAAGTTAAAGCCATTTGCTTTGCTATACAATACCATTAGCAAAGCAAATGGCTTTAACTTAATTAAAGGCTAGACCTATTGCATTTTCAATGCTTGTCTAAACTGGTGTGGAGTACCTTTATGGTGTTTTCATTGTGTTACTCTGCTGTGTGTGTGTGTGTGTGTACAAATACTTTACACATTGCCTCTGGGGATAAGCCTGACTGCTCTTGTCAAGCTACCAAGGGGGTGAGCATTGGTTATTCTTAGTGTGTAACTTACTTACCCTAACTAGAGTGAGGGTCCCTACTTGGACAAGGTGTATACCACTGCTAACAACTCGTAAACATGAGAAATGTGAATTCAAAAAGGAAACAGTTGAATACTTGGATTTAGGTTGAATGCTTGAAGGGATGGCTTTTAATTGCTAATGTGAAGTAAACTCAAATTTTTCTTCTATTTGCACAATTTTATTGCCCATTCATTTAGAATTTTGCACATCTCACTGACAATATTGCTTATGTCATTAAGAAGGAAAATATAAAAGGAGGTTTTTCTTGGGTTTCTTAATCTAAAGAAGCATTTAATACATTTACGAGAAAGATTGCTCATGCTCCTATTTTACACCGTTGTATGGTTCCTGGTGAGCAGACCTGCTGAAAACTCCTTCCAAACTTGAACACGTATGCGGGTAAGAAAGATGAAAAATGCACATGCTTGAGGATCGTGACAAAACAGGGAAAAGGAGTGAGAGAGCAACACTGAACAGGGTCTAACTCTTGGAATATATTTATTACCGCCCTGGGAGCATACAGGGCAACCTTGGTGCTTGGGGTATGATGCATCACTGAACCGCCTATAATATAGTCAGAAGACGACAGGTAAGTATGGTACAAGCATGTGTGAACTATTAAAACATATGAGAAATAGCTTACGGGTTTTGGAAGCAGATGTTGCTTTGTCGGGCCCCCTGCAGATGTTTCAGCAGCAGGTGTTGGTATGCCGAGCCCAAGATAGACCACAATACCTGACAGGAACCCCAGAACACCACTGCTAACTACATCAGCCAGGAGGCAAAAAGTAGAAGGATACCCATGGGTATCAAGCACAACATTATAGATAATTGAAGAGAAGAACTGGAGTGGAACCTAACTCATGGGAACGGAAAAGGGAAAACAGCCTATGTCAGGGCCAGTTTACTGAATGTGAACTGGTACGAAGTAGAGATCTACAAGTACCAACATGTTGCCAGGTAAGCACTCAATGTCAGAATGGCTTTTAACACTGACTCTGCTCCTTATGCCCCAGAAGAATACCAATAACCAGGAAGTGAGTCAGTGTTTAATTGTATCAGTCAGTAAGCAGTCTGTGTTCGCAGTCTCTTTAGTTTCCACTGTTCTGTTCTCCTCAATCTCCAGCCCTGGCTAGCCCTACACCCTATCACTTGTGTATACAGGTTGAATCCTAACTACCATCCTGACACCACAAATTTATGCTGGAGACTGATGCTTTCTTTCGAAAAGGCAGCGGGAGCAGTTCTGTTCTCTTGTAAAAGGCTTCATCTTCAATCAAGAACTATCCATATTGCTTTTTGTGGGGTTTTCTTTATATAGAAAGATGAGACATGAAGGAGCCAGGATCCACGTTCTAGACTTACTCTAGAAAACCCTGGCCGATGGTTCTTTTTGTCTGCTTGGAAGTGTAGAGGGGTGAAAGTTTAGTTAGCCAATTATACATTACAGTTCGAATGAACCATGACTCCGTAGATTCACAACTCCAGATTCAAAGTTTAGTTAGTTTATTACAAAGCCAGGAACAGCTGGACATACAAACGCCTCAAATTGAGGGTGTAGAAATACATTGGAACTAATACAAAGCCAAATCTATGGGTGAAGTTAAGACGATGTAGCATAGACAAAATAACCAGTTCCAGAATCAGGACGCAAAATATAACTGCGCCAACAGCAAGAGTCTTCTTCATCGAAGTTCGTAGGTATTGAGCATTAGTCTGTCCCTACACTAGCACTATAGTGGCATCCCTACTTAACATCTCCCAGAGGCAATTTCTGAAAAGGTGTCAGCTCATGAAGGCTTCCTGAGAAGACCATTCACTTTGAACGGGTCAAGTAGCATAAAGCTACAGAGCTCGTTCAGAGATGCTCTCTCCTCTCAAGGCAAGGCAGAAGTCCCCTGAGTCTGTCCCTAACCCCAATACAAGAATCTAATGCAAACTCCCAGAGGATAGTGCGGTATCACCCAGCCACACAAGACACCTCTTTGTATGTAACTTTCCATGCAGCAGCGATGCTCCCAGGCCTTGGCTCGATAACCTTGATTCCCAGGCTCTCTCTGGTGAGAAAGAACACCATCCCACATTATCAGCATCGTCGGTCAATGTATCTACTCCTCCCTAAGCCTAACTCCTAAAACGAAGACATTATTCTAACTAACAAAGTTGTGTTTCTCCACCTGCAACAGAGACGTGAGGAAGAACAAATTCTGCATATACATGAATTCTAATAATAAACCCAACAAGAGATCGACGGTAAGAAATACACATTAGGCCTACAAATTTGGCTAACATAAGAAACAACACGTAAAATCATAAGACACATGTATACATAATTATGGATACTGAGCACATTTAAATCAATGTGTGACATAGGCATACTAATTAATGTTCATTAGTCACTTGCAGCATTCTCAACATCAAGATTTTAGTCTAATCGTATGTAATTGTAATGCAGATTCTCCATGTTATACAGAAATATCTCGATCACTTCACTTTATACGTTATTACAATACCTCCTAAGGTCACAAATGTTAACACGATAAAGGATTATATGCGGTTGGAGACTACCCATGATTATCATGCACCCCTATAGCTGCCAGATCAATGTGCACTCCATCAGATCCCCTCCTTTGATGTCTAGTGTCATCACTCTCACTTTACTCCCTGTAGAAAGAATCGACCTAAACAGAAGTCGTAGCCAGTCTTCCCTGTTGAAACGTCTCCAAACTCTTGAGATTCTCCTAGTGACTGTCCTGCAGTCTCTCCAATCTCCTCTCAAGCTCTCTAAGAAAATTGTCAACTTGCCTGGATCTATGCCACTTGAAAGCTTTCAACATCCTCATCAAAAGAATGACACAAACCACAACTATGACTATTGGCTTCAGAATGTACCCAAGAATTTCCTTTCTAAGATTTGCAAACCAAATTCCAATCTTTCCAAGCCCCTTACCAACCTTAGTCCAAAGTCCCTCTGTTGCCAAGTCATGACCCTCATGGTGTATCTCAGTGATGTTACTTATGTACTTCTTCAGATCCTTACTATGGTCTGGGATATAAGTACAGCAGTTTAACTCTCAGCATTTTACAGACTCCGCCTTCTTTTGCTAATAACACTTCTAAAGCAAAACAGGTTTGCATCACCATAGCTCTTATCGAGACCATCTCTCCGTCCACGAGTAGTAATGACTGGGCTGCATTGACTGCCAACTTATCCACTATAGTTCACAACTTTCTCATCTTGACATCATTCAAAACACTCCCAAACTTGGTATCAATGCTCTGAACACATCTCCTACAATCTGAGCGGTGACTTCTCCTCCAGAAGCTTCAAATCCTCCACATGATATATCTTAGGAAACACTACAGCCACACCAATTCAAAGTCAATCAGATATATGCCTTTTTGCCACACACAAAGTACACATTTGGCACCACTGGTACGGCCTCCTGTAAGAATTTCTTTGCAGTGACCTCAATCGTGAAAATGTGGTCACACACTGTCCCACAAAGATCTTATCATAATAGGTCTGCACTTGCCTAATGCGAAGCGTCCCTAGTTCCTAATCTGAAGCTATTGGACCATAACTCCCCATAGCCTTGTGAGCCAACTCCTCCTTGGTCCATTTATAATTTTCTTTTCTACTAATGAGTTTAACTGCTAATGATCTATGTCTATCCTCTACTTGATCTCTAAACTTATTCTCTATGTCAGTTAAGAGTCAAGTCAAATTATGTCTATGTGCGTAAGCTGTGTCTAATGTAACAGTAGGTATGAAATACTTTCCTACTCTCTCTTCTTGCTTGTAATAGTCATACTTGTTCAGATGCCTAAAAGTTGGAACTTCTGAAAGCACCACATCGTAATTGGAGAAATTGTACTCATAATGACCCGTACCATCAAACATGCTAAGCATCAAACTACAAATGATAACCATATGTCAGGGGTAAATGGTGATACCTGATACCCTAATTGTATTCTTCTTCCAATTGGGCCTCGGTTATCTTCTGTGGAACAAAAGTTTTTTTTTTTTTTAATGTTTACAGTCACAGTTCAATTTACATCCCTTATAAGATCAGAGCCAATTTCCTCGATGACACATTGCAAAAGTTCAAAACTAAATGCTGCAATCTCCTGATCTGGGAGCTGATATCCAAAAGTCGGAAACGTAAGGTCGTCCAGAATCAAGATCTTCAGGCCATTCTGTCTCGGATGCTCTGGCACAGTCAGTGTCAAAACTCCATTGGCTTCTACTCCAGGGTCGAACAGTTCAATTTCAATTATCAACACTGATGTTCCAAGCCTCACTCATCCGGACCTCACTGTTCCGGACCTCACTGTTCCCAACATCTGTAATCACATAAGTCTACTCCAGGGCAGCGTATCTCCAGCAAGGCACTCTCGCTCTCCTGGATCTCCTCAAGCTCCCAGGTGCTTGTTCCGTATCACTTTGCTCTGATTCAGACGTTTCAGATACACGAGCAAGACCTCTGTCAGGTGCTAGTCTCAAGTTCTGCCTCCTCTGTCCCAACCTCAGTTCTTTTTCGCAGCACTCGACCACCTTCCACACCAGTCTCTTCAGCTGAGTCTGACTCTATACCACTAGCAAAGTTACCTTCTCCCTCACAGTCAATACCTGGGCCTTGTGTAGCGTGACCCCCCCTCAGCTCGACCTGGTGGATGACCAGCCTTGTCAGAGACCCCCACAACTTGACTTGCCCTCTCCAGCGGCTTCGCAGCCATGGCTGGATTTTCAGGGTGAGGAGCTGTTTCTTCCAAGGGTCCTGAAACTCTGCGAGTATGGGAGGCATGAATCCAGTTCGGCAAGCCTTCACTCTTCACGGCAGTGTTTGTTACCAAGATCACCTGATATGGACCTCTCCAATGGGCATCGAAACAGCTCTTCCTCACATGTTTCTGGACCAAGACCCAGTCCTCTGGACATATGTCATGGCAGAGGACCTTCAAGGTCGAAGCAGTCGCAGCTTCGAACTGGTGAGAAACAGAATAGACCACGTCAGCCAGTCTCTTGCAGTGATCAAGAATCAGATCATCAGTGATGTTTTCCAGGCTGTAGAAGGCACTGCAGGCAAGCGCAACCAATATAACAAGGGGAACCCCTGTAAAAAGGATGTAGGTAGAGACTCAGGGGGAAGAAGAATTAAAGAGAAAGGAAGGTACTCTACCTATATTTTTCTAAATGTACAGTGTATCATGTCAGTATACTGACACTTAAACTAGACCTATACAGAGCAAAGAACTTTCAGCACATGGTCGAAGAAAAATTCGTTTATATTTTTATTTTTTGTTTTAGTCAATTTTAGACAAAGGGATTCAAAAAATGAATGAAATTTTCAATAATTTGTGGGAATAACAAACAATATCGTGAAACAAAACACAAACAGCGATAATAGATAGGTCCCAATCACAATCACGCACACACAAACACACAAACTTATACCGGTATCATATCAGACCTTAAAAACAAACATCATACATCTACTCATAAAAATGCCACTAGTCGAGTGGGGGTCCAAAGCATTGCCTCGTTAATCAATATATAAGCAAAAGCATATGAACATTCAATGCTGTGCTAAAGAGTACATGTTCAAAATCCAAGATTTAGGGCTTGAGTGGACCCCTATAGGTAGAGCACCTTCCTTTCTCTTTGACTGCAGGCAAGCGCATCACCCTTCCCCATCAAAACTGCATGCGGGGATAATCCAGTCCTTCTATCTGGAATACTGCGCAAACTCATCAGTACCAAAGGCAATGCATCAGGCCAACTCAGGGAAGTTGATGAGCACACCTTTGCCATTCTCATCTTTAAAGTGCCATTGCCTTCCTCCACGATGCCTGATGCCTCCTGCCTGTAGCTACAGTGCAATCTTTCATCAACTTGTAAGGCAGTACACAATAGCTTCTCAAATATGGTGGTTATGACTGTGCGATCATGGAATTGAAACAATTGAGCTTTACAATAAGATATGTGGGTTTTAATTATCTTTTAATTAAGTATTGCTAACCTGGATATAATAAAACTTAAAATTAAAAGTTCCACTCATGGGTGAGCAGAAAGTACATATGAAACTGAACAAATATGATTAGATGTTCCCAGAGCACAATGATGTAATATGAATACATGGCTATTTGTTCCTTGTTAAGAATTGCTTCAAACCTGGATATGGTACAATTTTAAAGTTCCAGCCATGGATGAGCAGAGAATACATATTCACTAATTAAAGTTTTGACCATAGGTGGGCAAGAAATTCATTTTCATTAATTGAGACATCACATGTGTAATGTAAACAATAGTATCAACAAGGTGATCTTACAGTAGCTAAAAGAAAAAATCATCATTAGTCAGCATTCTACCAGTGATGTTATCTTGTTCTTACACAAACGGTAGTTTAAAAACAGTTTACATCAGTCGGTGACACAATTATTCTGAAAACACAAGAAAAGAAAGCACTTCTTATTCATTTAGTCAGTAAGGAATACATGTAATTCTTTGTCAATATTCAATCCCTTTTCCACAGCCCGAAGGCGTAGAATCCATTGGGATTCGGCTCTTCTAAGTGACAAAGTCCTATCACCTCCCCTCAGACCACATCATGGTTGTACGATTCCATGGAAACTAATATTGGTCATGGTCATTCTTGGGTGATTGGTGTTAAAATGTACAGCCAACGGGTAACTCGCATCGTTTTTGCGAATGGCCCTCATGTGTTCCTGTATCCTCACCTTCAAGGGCCGTACACTACTTCCTACATAAATAAGTCCACATGGACATCTTATTCAGTACACAACGAGTTTGGTGCTGCAGTTGATGAAGTCTAAGATTTATAGGTAGTCATGGTGTTCTAACTAAACTCTTGCATTTTATTGCGGGCATACAGACACATATTACAATGGGTACATTTGTATGAGCCTTTTGGTTTGTCCGGTAACCATGTCACAGTAGGGGATTTAGGAGGTAAATAACTAGAACAAAGAACATATCTAAGTGTCTTTCCTCTCCTATGTACAATGCTAGGCTTCTTCGTGATGTACTTTTCCAATGACTTGTCTAAGTTAAGAAGATGCCAGTGTTTGGACATGATCTTAAAAATAGAGTGGCTCTGGGTATTATATTCTGTGATAAAACTTAGTTTGTCCTTGTGTTTAGCTCTGTGTTTCTTTCCTTGTAGCATCTCGCTTGGCGTACTAATGATTTTCTTCTTGGATTTGTTGAGAACTCCAGGAGAGTATCCCCTGCATCTGAAACGCTCCTGTCAGTTATCTAGTTCTTGAAAGAAAGTGGAATCCTCACTGCAATTCCTCCTTATTCTCATCATTTCCCCTAAGGGGATTGCATTTATCTGTGTAAAGGGATGGGCACTAGAGGCATGCAAGACAGCATTGCATACTGTGAGTTTTCTGTATAGCCTGGACATGATGTTATTCTCCTTGTGATACAACACTACATTCAAGAACTCAATTTCCGATTTGCTGTAATTTGTGGTGAATTTCAAATTGTAACTATTGATGATAAGATAGTCTATAAAAGCAGAAAATTCTACATCATTGCCTGCCCAAATGATAAAAATGTCGTCAAGGAAACCAACCCAATACACTATATGTCCCATTAATTCTGGAGGACCATAGATGTTTGGATTCGAATATACGCATGTATAGGTTAGCGTAGGAAGGTGAGAATTTTGAGCCCATTGCTACGCCCATAGCCTGTCTGTACCATGTTCCTTTGTGCAAGAAGACATTATTTTCCAACACCATCACGGTCAGGTCTAAGACCATTTCCGTGTGTTCAAACAGGGTGGCATCTCTCTGGGATAATGTCTGCTGCAATGCTTGTAAGCCTTGTTCTAGTGGTATACTCGTATACAAGGAGCAGACATCTAAAGTTGCAAGTGACAACTCCCCTGTCCATTCAATGTCTTCAAGTTTAGTTAAGAGATCACCCGTATCTCTAAGATATGATGGGAGATTGAGTACAAAGGGTTGTAAGATAGTATCAACGTACTCGGACAGACGCTCCGTCGGTGACCCAATACCGGAGACAGTAGGTCTCCCTGGAGGGAATATGCCTGTTTTGTGTATTTTAGGGAGGATGTAAATACATGGTGCCCTGGGAGATGACACAAAAATATATCTGTACTCATTATGTGAAATGAGGCCCTGATGTTTCCAATGAGTCAACCTGAGTTCAATTTGTTGTGTAATGTCCTTCAATGGGTTGGCCAAGAGTTTAATATAGGCCAAGTCATCTATAAGTTGCCTCTCTATTTCATGAATATAGTCTTGATCCTGCATCACCAGTATATTTCCTCCCTTATCTGCTTCCTTGATAACAATTTCAGAATTGCTTGCTAAGTTCTTTAAAGCATGATATTAATTTCTGGTCAAATTGAATGCATGTGTGTTGTGTGCATTACCCAATTTGTCCTCTAGCAGAAAGAGATCGTTGCTTACAGCCCGATGGAAAGTGTCTATCATGTTATCTGTAGCTAACACAGGGACAAATTTGGACTTACGTTTTAACCCACTATCAGTATTAAGATTTGATGTGATCTCTAAATCAGATAATGTGTCATAGACCGTATTTGAGCAATCATCAAGTGAAAGAAGTAGATGTACATCCTGTATTTCTCAGATTGTTTTATTGCAGGGTGGTACACAAATTGGAGCAGGCAGGGGCGTAGGAGACACTAAAATTCTGGGGGGGGACAGGGACAACCTTGTTCACTTTCCAGTGACCCTAGACAAATCACCGCCCGTTAAACAAATACAATTGCATACTTTCGAAGTGAAATATTGAGAAAAGCAGCCATGTAGTCACAGTTTGCATGTATGCTTTATTGTTATTTACATTCATATAGTAATGAGACCAAATGTTTAAAAAAAACATATATATGAATCTTGCATCTTAATGCACAAAGCAAACAAAGGCCGCTGACTTAGGGTGGGGGCGTCGTGTTTGCAAGTGCATTAGGGTTTGAAAAGTACCTGCTGCTGCATTCCTGGTCTCCAGCAATTTTCAGGCAACAATAAAAATGTGAAGATAACTTTGGTGATTAATGTTCTTTTTTTGAGAGAAATCGAAGGCTTGTCTAGTGAAAGTTTTAATTCAATAGGTCAGTGAGTTACTGCTTTTGTCTGAGATATTCTTTTGGTATTTGAAGTTTATAAGTTAAAATCCTAACATTGAACAGTGAGCTATTAACCGTCATCAAAGAGCTGCATAAAAACTTCAATGTATAGATTAGAACGTTATGATTTGTTCCCAGTCTTTCCCTATCCTAATGTTGGAAAATGGGTTCATTAGGATATAAAAAATCAATTCTGATTATTGAAGAGAACCCCCCAACCATGGTGTTATGTTTTACATTCTGAGTTTGTGTTTCTCTAGTGTTGCAAAGCCGCCCTGGGCACTCCCCAACTTTTTGCTGACTGGTACTGGTGGTACCTGACTGACTGACCCTGGCCTCTGCCTAAACAGCCAGTGCTACTCTGAAAGAGGCACTTAAAAATACAGTGAAAACACCTACATACACTAGGGTGCACTATGGGTTAGGGTACCCCTATGATTGGCATGACCTCTCCTATAAGGCCATAGTACATAATAGGGCAGGGGGATTAGAACTACTTTTAAGTCCCTAGAATATAATAAGGCATGGCAGGTTAGAGGCCAGCAGCCCTTTCTGCGCTTGTATGTGTGCACTGCTGAAGCCTAAGGTCAGTTTAAAAGTAGCCCTGTGTTATAGGGCTGCTTTTAAAATGCAAATTGTGCCCAAACTCGACTTTTGGGTTTGGGGAACTTACAAATTGATCAACTACAATGTTGGGGCAAAATTAAGTGGAAAAATGTTTTCCACTTAACTATGGCTGTATCATATTTGCCACATAATACATCATCTGCTGCATAATCTAACAATTTCCTCCAAAACAATTTATTTTGTAGCTCAAACGGATCCCAAATTACTAAAAGAAATGTGACTTGTGTTGCTGTGAAGTTTAGGACCCTTTGCAAAGGTTAGTAAAGAAAACAATTCCTAAGAAAACAATTGGTCCCAGACACTCCTAATGACACTCAAATTAATACCTGTAGGAGAGTGTAGTATGCAATCAATTCCTAAAACCAAAAATGTATAATGTAAAGGCACATTCAACAGGGGAATCTCATAGATAAGAGGCCAACCAAAGTCAATTAAATTGCAAACATCAATTTATTTCCCGCTGACTCATATTCATAAAATGCAAACTTAGGGGCTGACTACGATGGCAGGCGGACTTCAGTACCACCGCCATCGAATCGGGGAATGGGACCGCTGGCCTTCAAGGTGGAGGCCCCACGATAGGCATTACAATGCGACTGCCACTACGGTGTTCGCAGTGCCTATCTTTTACATTGCAGCAGGTGCTGCTGGCTGCATCATCCGCCGCAAAGTAAAAAAAAAAAGGAACATGTTAAGTATATCGGTGCCTGCCACATGGTGCAGTGATATGTTGTGGGGCATCATAGATGCCCCCCAGGACCCATGTCTGAGGGCCAGGGGTAAAGGGGCCTGCTACGGGCCCCCAATGTCCCTTTCGCCAGCACTTCCATGGCAGGTGAACCGCCATTGATAAGCTGGCGGGTAAGGGACATCGTAATCCCTGCTGCGGTGCATGGTAGGCACCACCAGCATTGTAGGAACCACGAGCCCCTCCACCACACCGGCGGGCTCAAGAAGCCCGTCGGGTGCGTGGTGGTTGGTCTTTCCGACCGCCAGGTAACCACCCGCCATTGTAATATGGCGGGCTGTGATGCAGTCACCAATGGCGGTGGGACCGCCACCAACGGGGTGACGTGGCGGTCCCACTGCCATTATAATCACCCCCTAAGTTTGGTGTGCATGCAAATCCTACATTGCCAACCCCTGGCAAGTTGCACTGCTAGTGCTGGATAAAGGCCAATGGAGGTACCAATGGGTGAGGTGGACTGGCCTCAAGGGTCTTGTGACCTCAGTGACAGATTCACTGTCGATCTAGGATGTGCTTCTTCATATGCCTGCCCGTAAGACTGGAAGTGAACTGCAGTATGGATTGTGGTGGACAGGTCCACCTGCGGGTGCTAAGACACCTGGGCTTCTAAGGTCTATCGGGCCTTCTAAGGTGTAGCATCGGAATAAGCTCTGTCAGTTCCAAATTCAGCAGCTCTGGCCAGAGTGCCACATTCTCTCCCACACTGAACACCATACTGCCCCACTGAGAGAAACTCGCACTGCCTTCAGCACAACTCAGTTGTGCTGCGCCTAAATTCAAATTATGCACTAGACAACAGTAAAATGCTGCCTGAAAAAAAATGAATAACACCCTGGAAAAAGCAAACACTCATAGGGAATGCAAGAATAAGCAAAGCATGTGAACTGTAATCAGAAAAAAACATGGTTACCTTAACGGTTTTAAACTCATTATTCAGAAATCAGTAAGTGATTTTGCCTGAAAAGTTCAAGACATGGCTACAGGACCAGGAAGGGACCCCTTTCAATGTCCATTGCTTATATCCTTTCAAAATGTATGCAGTTTGGTTTAAAAAAGACCACATCCCCAAACACAGAGCCGCATTTTATAAGCTAAAATAATTAAAAAGTTGAAAACTATCATATTAAACGTTTCCACTCTACCCATCATCCAGGTATTGCAGTCCCTTTAAGAATGGCGCACTTACCCACCCTGGAAAAACAATGTTGTTCAAAGAAAGAAGATAAAAAGAAAGTAGCGCTTTCACTGGCAAACTCTGTAAAGTGGCGCTAATGTGTGTGGGTGTAACTAACAGTCTGGCCTGTCTGCTGTCCACTCTGTATTGCTTTATTTAGGTATTTAACTATTTTTTCTCTCCATTCCGAGGTTCTTCTTTTCAATAGAAAACGGTCAGAAAATGAGGACATTTACAGCCAAAGTGTTCAGCCTTTTTTGGATCAATTTCACAGGGGAACAAATAAAGAAAAGGAGAGGCAAGAGAGAGTACCTTAAGAGCTGCCTCTTAAAATCAGCACATAAGCAGGAGCGAGACAGAGACAGAAAGAGATGGAGGAATAAAGAGAGGAGGGCAGCCGCCAGAGGCAGATCAGGAGTAGTGGACACGGTCCTTGCCATGAAGGAAAAGAGACAGCGTTTATTTTTTCTCCATTCTCTGCCCTTCCCAGAAGGGCTGAGCCTTCCTGCAGCAGAACAAAAGGCAGAGGGCGGGTGGCCTCTGACTCCAGGCAGGTCAAGTGCAGGGCCATTAGGTAGCGCTTTCGCGTGCTAATGGCCCTGCGATAACAGAAGGGAGAGGGGAAATTCCTTTGTCCCCTCGTCCCCCCCACCCTTGTCCCCCGTGTCCCCCCCACTCCAAAATCTGGGGGGGATATATCCCCCGCGTCCCCCACACTTCCTACGCCCATGGGAGCAGGTGTGACTGGCATGGGATTCTCTTCACAAAATTTCTTCAATTTGATCCGGCGGGTAAACTTAAACAAATCTATGTGTAGCTTGACAATGTCTGGCTGGGCAGTCGGACAAAAACTAAGACCCTTGGTTAAGACATTTTTGTCACACTGAGAAAGCGTTACATTTGACAAGTTGACAATGTTCACACCATTTGTTGAAGTACAAGCATTTAAAGTTTGACTCAGTTATTCACAGTGCACGACAGGGACCTGGTGTTTGTTGCCCCCTCTCTTATGTTTGCTGCGGCACCCACCCGTCTTGTTTTCTTGGGTTTGCCCTGTTGAAGTTGTTCCTGGTGCCCTTGCGATAACGCGCCATTTCCTCTAAAAAAGAGGATGACGTTGGATCATGTATGGAGCCAAGATTGCCCGGCCTCCTACACTCATCTCACTGTGAGCACTTGATATATCTGATTCACTGGTTGAGGCTGTAACCACAGGAGGGACATTAGCACCACTCACTATGATTTGTCGTGGTTTAGTCTCATCATTTTTTTTTGCAAAAGTGAATACTCTTCCACTTTTGTAATCATTGTCATCCCGTTGAAGTTTTCTCATTTTCTTGTCTCTAATGTACTGCTGATGTGCGCTTGAAACCTCTTTAAGTATATTGAAATGTTTTTCAGTTGCCTCTGGCAAATTTAAATTCTTGATTTCCATTCCTAATTTCTCAATCTCAAGCAACAGACTGCTGCGCTTACGTTCTGTATGTCGGTTAAGGAGAAATACACATTAGGCCTACAGAATACGGCTAACATAAGAAACAACACTTAAATTCATAAGGTAAATGTGTTCATAATTATGGATACTGGGCACGTTTAAATCAATGTGTGACATAAGCATACGAATTAATGCTCATTAGTCACCTGCAGCATTCTTCACATCAAGATTTTAGTCTCATCGTATGTAATTTTAATGCCGATTCTCCACGTTATACAGAAACATTTAGATCACGTCACTTTATACGTTATTACAATAACTCCTAAGGTCACAAATGTTAACACGATAAAGGATTATATGCTGTTGGGGGCTACCCATGAGTATGATGCACCCCTACAACTGACAGAGCAAGTTGCGCTCTATCAGACACATTGTGACACAATTCATGTGTTTGTTAAGTGCATGGTGCTACAGTGGCTGCTGGAAGGAGTCACCCTAGAGCAAACAAGAGCGAGCTTCTCTGCATCACGCCTTTGACATAAATGCATGAACCAAGACAAACTAAATACAAGTTGCTCAATCCTCTGTAGTCTGGCTACCAAAAGATCTGACGCAGCGAGATCACATGTCTGAGGTCAGTAGAAATATTCCCTGACTTTGGTGGGGGATTAATTCCACTTCAGGAGCCTCAGCATCCTACATCAGTGCATCAAAGGGTCAGTATCCCATTAGCTCCCCTTGAGAAATAGATGACTTGAAAAGGCGGGCTTCAGGCAGCGGACAGCACTACGTTCATTCAGGGCGGAAGACGTTTTAGCTGTGAGATACGGTATGGAATGCACGTCCCAAGAAGGTAGGGAAGGAATCTTCACCCGGGTTCAAATATACCATCACGTTATGCTCATAAATTTCTCCTCTGTCTATTAGTGTTAACAATTAGATCAAGGCCCTGAAGTGCCTTGGCAAAAAGTGCACATTTTAAATGTTATTTATTGCATTCAATGATTTTCAATAAACGTTTTATTTTCACTGTAATTTTAGAGAACCCCTTGTAAATATTCTTAGCTGTGCAGCAATAATGCTTATTATCTTCTAATGTGTACAGAAACTTGCAGAAAAGCTGAAGCATCTCACGCATTTTCTGTTCATAGAGAAGTAAAAATGAGAGGAAGGGGTAAGGGAATAACCTTTTTTTTTAAAATCATTTTAGTCTGCTTTAATGTCTGTATTTACTTGAACTCAGATACCAAGCAGTTTGTCACCTGATTCCACAGTATTTACTCTTCCCAGGCTACGCTATGTTTAAAAAATGTGAATTTATATATGAGGCCTTTAGGATTCTGAAACATGACTGTAGCATCCCGATAGTATACTCAGTAAAAGGATTCCTTTTTTCCATGTGGTGTACCCACAGAGCACTTTTAAAATTATCTTAAATAGTACAGACCATGGCTCTGCACAAAGGAAATGGGGTTTCTTCTTAAGGACCCCCTTATATTATTGGCAGTCTGTAAAAAGTACGCATCCATGGACCCGTTCTGCACCTAGTCCCTATTGTCTAATGACTAGCTGTACCTGAGTTATGTATTCAGTGTTTGGCATCACGCCTCTGGAGAAACTGACTTTTTAATCAATATTTGTTTTAACTATTTATTTACTATGCATTATGCACTTTTAAATGCTAGTACTGCTTTTCGCCCTGATTAATTTATTGTCATACTAGATGTGATTATTTCCTGGTGAAATAACCCGAAATGAGGCCACCTTATAGTTATGGCAGGCAATACTTTTTTTTACAAATATTTGCCACATATAATGTCCATATAATGTTTTAATTAAATCTTTTCTATGTAGTATCTGAGACTATGTTTTAGGATAAATTGATCTTTTAAATTATTTATTCATTTCGCACTATGCACTTTCAAATGTGAGCACTGCCTCCTGTCCTGACCAATCCACTGCCATACCCGAAGCGATCAATTTATCTGGTGAAGTAAATTGATTAGAGGACATCCTAAAACTGTGGCAATCTTTATCGACTAATATGTATGCCAAGTTATGCCTACTCTTGTTTAAACAACTGTCTTTGAACAAATTTGTATGCATTGTTATTTGCACTTTTAAAGTCATATTGACCGAGATAACGTTTTATTGATTGATTGATTGATATAGAGGTTGCGACTGAGATGAGGTTTGTCTCAGCTTCTCTTTTTGACTCTGTCCAATGGAAGGCAGTAAAAATCCAGGATTTTGGTAATGCACAACGGCATGAGTTGCGATATAAAGCAGCCCCATATACAAAGGTCAAATCTCAAAGATTTAAATTTGTCTCAGTAATCATTCAGCACGATATTCCCAATAGTCCCATCCACATTCCCTATAGAAATGCAAATTTACTGCCCTTCATTTTTCAAATTAATAAGCCAACTCTGAAAGTGACCACCTATATTTATCTCCTGCTTTTCCTTCTACAACATTTCTTAATATCATTTATTGCTTTAAATAAAAGTTGAACAAATACAAATAGAAGGAAGTATAGCAATCTTTGTGTAGCCCAAAATAATTACAGTGCAGAGGATCAGAAGAAGTGCACAAGACGCCGACTAAGAAACATCAGTGAGCTCTAATGAGGAAGCAGCCATCGGCATCCACAAGATTATTACTTACTCCTAATGACTGGGGTGTCACTTGAATACTCTCATGAATAAGTATGTACGAGTAGGTCCTTTAGACTGAAAATCTACATTTTGACTATACCAAATATATTTAACATTTGT
Organism: Triturus cristatus; assembly: GCF_964204655.1. Classification (NCBI taxonomy): domain Eukaryota; kingdom Metazoa; phylum Chordata; class Amphibia; order Caudata; family Salamandridae; genus Triturus; species Triturus cristatus. Next base: position 835,111,201 of record NC_140581.1, read on the forward strand.
AAATCAAGAAATGTATATGCCTAAGTTAAATTTAGGGGTTCAAGCAGCTTTGCAAATTGGGCCAGAAGTGTGTCTAACCTTTATACACAGACAAATGATTGACAGAATGCTGAATAAATCATGCATTCACCCCCCAGTCAAAAGATCTGGGTCAAATCCATCGTTCTTTAGCTCACTTCGCCACCCCAGTTTAGACCCAGCCATATGCAAATCAGTCTTGAACCTGTTCCTCATGGGAACAGTCCAGCCCGAAGTGCCAAGCCAGGTCCTTCCTTGACCGTAAACAAACATCCTGGGACCGGTTTCAGGGTAACACCCTTCATCAAGCAGGCTAGCTTGAATCCAGTGGCACAGTGAGCAAGGGACCCACGTCTGGGCATACCCGTCCCACATATGGCGAACATTTCTACTCAAACAAATGATGGACCTTTATACACAGCATGCCCAGGTGTGCTTGACGGCTGTGCTTTATGAATGATGCTGCCACTGAACGTTTCTTTACAATATCTCAAAAACAGTAGTTGTTAGGGGTAAATCTGACAATCTTTTATTTTCATATCCTCTTTGGTGTTGTTGTATCGTGAAATTATACCAGATGAGTCACTGTTTTTAGGATATTCATATACTCTGACGAAGGAGAGTCCTGTGTGGTACTATGGGTGTATTACATGATTGCAGTCTTTCAGTATGTTTTTCTTTTTACAATACTCTCTGGTTCCACCTTCTGAAATATTGTAATCACTCCTGGTAGGGAATGGATGACAGTCTGAAATGCCATATCTTCTCTCTTCCTCGGCACAAGACTTTAAACTCACAGGGACGTAACATTCGTTGATTTTAACTGTAGATCTTTTAAAATGTTTTATGACTGTGCACTGTTCCCTTGCAACTGCCTTTCAACCAGTTCATGGGCATAGCAATCAGTAGTGCAGCAGGTGCAGCAGCACAGGGTTCCAGTGGGGGTGAGGGCTCCCTCTCTAGGAAACAACATTCTGGCTATCTTAGACTATCTAAATGCTGTCAAAGGGGGCATTTTTCATTTCTTTCGTTAAAGGCCATGGGACCCATGCTATGTCACTTAATCTGTCCACTAGGACAGTTTACCTTATAACAAATTCCCATTCATTAAGGGTTTTATGGGCCCTGGGCCAAACATATTTTGGGGGCCCCTGTTCGGAACAGCTTTGAATTTATGATCCAGTTTCAGCATTTTCATTCCCTCTACTGACAGTGAACAGGCCCACTTGTTCAAATTCTAAATGTATTTACATCTAATATTGAGGGATAGTGATATTCTCAATATTGGTAACACAGTAGATCACTAATATTATTGTAAGTAATCTTCGTTACACACTCCCATTTCGCATTTGTGAGGTCCTGTTTTGATCTAAAAGTAACTTTGTTAATGGATTTTGCATGAAACACAAACACAACATTTCTCTGCAAACTGTCTATAGTAGACTCTCAAACATAACCCACATTACAAGTAAATGTAAGAAAAAGGGGATTTAAAACACTCTAATTAAGAATTATTCGAGGTCATCTGCAGAACAGAAGTGGCTCAATCAGGGACCCCTAAGAGGCTGGAGCCCTGGGCCAGAGCCCACTTTGCCCCTGCCTTAAAACTTCTCTGGCTATGTGTTTTTGAAAGCCCTCCAGCAATTTTTCCGAAGGCCTGCCTGGTCGTGGGAGACCCTCCACGCGATTCTTATGGCCCCCACTCAGCTTTTATCGTGTCCCAGCTTTCCTCATGGTAAGATGTTCTTTTAAGTGGTATTTTCCTTACATTCAGTGCACCCACATGTTCCTTTGTTGTAATGCGTGTTTGATTCCTTGACGGAGAAAGAATAACGCTCTAAACAAAGGCAATGCAGTCAATCATGAATAGATATTCTTCATATTTCTCCATAAAAATCACGGTGCATCAATATATACATCCAGCATATTTTGTACTAGGACATATATTAAACATCCATTAGAGAAAAACACCCAGTTTGCCATATGCAAATCACTGCAGCACACCATTCTGCATATGCATACTGATTATCCATTATGCTCAGAGATAAAAACCTTCTGTGCACCTTGTAAATGTAAATATCCTCGTTTCACAAAATTGTTAAAGGTTACGTGAACTTTTCAACACTGCATTCTCTATGAATATCCGTAGATCTGATCCCATATTAATTCAAAATAAGTCTTAAGAATTTGCGCAGACAATCAAGATAAAATGCGGAAATAAACAAAGCCTGATTGATGGTCTTTCCAGCAGATAGATAAGCAATACAGCAAAGAAGCCCTAGTCCATTTTGGTGTATGGCCACCGAATGACAAAATTCACAATCTAAGCTTAAAAGAAGGTACTAGAGCATAAGGTGAATTAAATATCTCTGTGTTTGTGTATGTGCTTGCATGCATGTGTATGTGTGTAAGCACGTGCAAATTTGTGACATATATCTGTGGGCGCAGCAGCCGCAGCCCGTGCAGGAAAGAGTGGTGGGGCCAGGTTGGGGGGATTTCGACAGACGACATGGAGTGAAAATTAATTATTTATTTAATTTTCCCTCGTGGTTGTCTGTTGAATTACCCCTCCCAACCCTGCTCCACTGCTCTTACTTGTGCGGGCCGCGGCTGGGGGACAGTTCCTGACACCTGGCAGTCGCTCCCTCACATTATCATGCCCTTCTCATTAGAAGTCTTTCCTTATCATATTGTGAGCATCTCAGGCTGCATAGTGGCCACCCATGTTTTTTTGCTGGTCTGAGATAAAGAGGCCCTCCTTGACATAATGATGGTGCTGACATAAAGTGGCTATCTACACAAAGGTTCGATATGGATGCTTATGAAATATGACAGTACTTTCATGATGTGCAAAGAAAGCCTGATACATCCCAGTGATTTGGAGAAATATCAAGAACATGGTGATAAATTATACATTTTCAGCACAATTTCCCCAAGATGTGTCTTAAACCAATAGACGATACAGGTTTTTCAGGATGAAGTAACTAATTTCTCATGGTCACCCATGGATGTCTTGGCCTTCTTATGGTCCACATATCATTTTCCATTAAATATACAGCAGGAGTACGTCAGAAGAGTAAAATAATACATAGTGTAAGGACTTGCAAACAGCACAGCTGTAGATGTTAACGCTCTTACAACAGTGCTATTGCTCATGTTATGTAGGCCTTAGAGGTTTGGACTGCAGACAGGTTCCAATTCACAGAGGCTATGATCTCAGATGCAGCAGTTTTTATCACACATGAAATATCTCTTTGAAAATGCAATCATTTTTCTGCAGGCCTCAGCTTTTCAGCTAAAATTACATTACATACAAATACACCACAGAAATTGAACATCTTTTGCGATGGATAAACAAAGAATGCCAAGAATTACCATTACCACCACTATACAATGGCCAGCAAAATACTAGGATTACCTATCAACATGCTCTAGTGCCAACAATATGCCAAGTATTACCACTAGTATACCAGAGTAAGTATTGTATCATTAAAGGGCATCATCATATCATGGATGTCCACAACATGCAGAGAGGTAGTATTGTTATGCCAGGGCCAGCACTGTGACAGGCCAACAACCCCTTCTGTTACCTCCAGTAAGTCCCACACAGGGGGATTGCTGAGAGGTGATCGGAGGCCTTCCCTTTTTCTGCACCACTCTGCACACATGCCTCCTGGCACACTACTGGTTGAGAGATGAAACCTTGGATGGTGAGGTTCATTGGGAGCCAGGAACCACTCCTGTTACCTCCAGTAAGTCCCATGCAGCGGGATTACTGAGAGGTCTTTGGAGGCCTGCCCCCTTTATCCGCCACAACACAAACATACCCCCTGGTGTACTGCTGGTTGGGCAATGTTTTGATCTAAAAGTAACTTTGTTAATGGATTTTGCATGAAACACAAACACAACATTTCTCTGCAAACTGTCTATAGTAGACTCTCAAACATAACCCACATTACAAGTAAATGTAAGAAAAAGGGGATTTAAAACACTCTATTTAAGAATTATTCGAGGTCATCTGCAGAACAGAAGTGGCTCAATCAGGGACCCCTAAGAGGCTGGAGCCCTGGGCCAGAGCCCACTTTGCCCCTGCCTTAAAACTTCTCTGGCTATGTGTTTTTAAAAGCCCTCCAGCAATTTTTCCGAAGGCCTGCCTGGTCGTGGGAGACCCTCCACGCGATTCTTAGGGCCCCCACTCAGCTTTCATCGCGTCCCAGCTTCCCTCATGGTAAGATGTTCTTTTAAGTGGTATTTTCCTTACATTCAGTGCACCCACATGTTCCTTTGTTGTAATGCGTGTTTGATTCCTTGACGGAGAAAGAATAACACTCTAAACAAAGGCAATGCAGTCAATCATGAATAGATATTCTTCATATTTCTCCATAAAAATCACAGTGCATCAATATATACATCCAGCATATTTTGTGCTAGGACATATATTAAACATCCATTAGAGAAAAACACCCAGTTTGCCATATGCAAATCACTGCAGCACACCATTCTGCATATGCATACTGATTATCCATTATGCTCAGAGATAAAAACCTTCTGTGCACCTTGTAAATGTAAATATCCTCGTTTCACAAAATTGTTAAAGGTTACGTGAACTTTTCAACACTGCATTCTCTATGAATATCCGTAGATCTGATCCCATATTAATTCAAAATAAGTCTTAAGAATTTGCGCAGACAGTTAACCCCTTCGCTGCGGCGCGAATTCCGCCGCAGCGCTGGGGGGGTTTGGGGGCAGCACGGTGGCGCGGTGCTCATGACGGAACCGCGCCGTCATGAGTCACGGGCGAGCTGTGCTCATGACGGCGTGGTTCCGTCACGACTCCGCCCACTCTCTAATTCGCCCGCACAGCGGGGAATTCGAGCCGCGTGGGAGGAGCGGCCGCTCCATGACGGAACCACGCCGTCATGAGCACACGGTGCCCGTGGCTCATGACGGCGTGGTTCCGTCAAGGGCACACAAGGGGTTAAGATAAAATGCGGAAATAAACAAAGCCTGATTGATGGTCTTTCCAGCAGATAGATAAGCAATACAGCAAAGAAGCCCTAGTCCATTTTGGTGTATGGCCACCGAATGACAAAATTCACAATCTAAGCTTAAAAGAAGGTACTAGAGCATAAGGTGAATTAAATATCTCTGTGTTTGTGTATGTGCTTGCATGCATGTGTATGTGTGTAAGCACGTGCAAATTTGTGACATATATCTGTGGGCGCAGCAGCCGCAGCCCGTGCAGGAAAGAGTGGTGGGGCCGGGTTGGGGGGATTTCGACAGACGACATGGAGTGAAAATTAATTATTTATTTAATTTTCCCTCGTGGTTGTCTGTTGAATTACCCCTCCCAACCCTGCTCCACTGCTCTTACTTGTGCGGGCCGCGGCTGGGGGACAGTTCCTGACACCTGGCAGTCGCTCCCTCACATTATCATGCCCTTCTCATTAGAAGTCTTTCCTTATCATATTGTGAGCATCTCAGGCTGCATAGTGGCCACCCATGTTTTTTTGCTGGTCTGAGATAAAGAGGCCCTCCTTGACATAATGATGGTGCTGACATAAAGTGGCTATCTACACAAAGGTTCGATATGGATGCTTATGAAATATGACAGTACTTTCATGATGTGCAAAGAAAGCCTGATACATCCCAGTGATTTGGAGAAATATCAAGAACATGGTGATAAATTATACATTTTCAGCACAATTTCCCCAAGATGTGTCTTAAACCAATAGACGATACAGGTTTTTCAGGATGAAGTAACTAATTTCTCATGGTCACCCATGGATGTCTTGGCCTTCTTATGGTCCACATATCATTTTCCATTAAATATACAGCAGGAGTACGTCAGAAGAGTAAAATAATACATAGTGTAAGGACTTGCAAACAGCACAGCTGTAGATGTTAACGCTCTTACAACAGTGCTATTGCTCATGTTATGTAGGCCTTAGAGGTTTGGACTGCAGACAGGTTCCAATTCACAGAGGCTATGATCTCAGATGCAGCAGTTTTTATCACACATGAAATATCTCTTTGAAAATGCAATCATTTTTCTGCAGGCCTCAGCTTTTCAGCTAAAATTACATTACATACAAATACACCACAGAAATTGAACATCTTTTGCGATGGATAAACAAAGAATGCCAAGAATTACCATTACCACCACTATACAATGGCCAGCAAAATACTAGGATTACCTATCAACATGCTCTAGTGCCAACAATATGCCAAGTATTACCACTAGTATACCAGAGTAAGTATTGTATCATTAAAGGGCATCATCATATCATGGATGTCCACAACATGCAGAGAGGTAGTATTGTTATGCCAGGGCCAGCACTGTGACAGGCCAACAACCCCTTCTGTTACCTCCAGTAAGTCCCACACAGGGGGATTGCTGAGAGGTGATCGGAGGCCTTCCCTTTTTCTGCACCACTCTGCACACATGCCTCCTGGCACACTACTGGTTGAGAGATGAAACCTTGGATGGTGAGGTTCATTGGGAGCCAGGAACCACTCCTGTTACCTCCAGTAAGTCCCATGCAGCGGGATTACTGAGAGGTCTTTGGAGGCCTGCCCCCTTTATCCGCCACAACACAAACATACCCCCTGGTGTACTGCTGGTTGGGGAATGTTTTGATCTAAAAGTAACTTTGTTAATGGATTTTGCATGAAACACAAACACAACATTTCTCTGCAAACTGTCTATAGTAGACTCTCAAACATAACCCACATTACAAGTAAATGTAAGAAAAAGGGGATTTAAAACACTCTATTTAAGAATTATTCGAGGTCATCTGCAGAACAGAAGTGGCTCAATCAGGGACCCCTAAGAGGCTGGAGCCCTGGGCCAGAGCCCACTTTGCCCCTGCCTTAAAACTTCTCTGGCTATGTGTTTTTAAAAGCCCTCCAGCAATTTTTCCGAAGGCCTGCCTGGTCGTGGGAGACCCTCCACGCGATTCTTAGGGCCCCCACTCAGCTTTCATCGCGTCCCAGCTTCCCTCATGGTAAGATGTTCTTTTAAGTGGTATTTTCCTTACATTCAGTGCACCCACATGTTCCTTTGTTGTAATGCGTGTTTGATTCCTTGACGGAGAAAGAATAACACTCTAAACAAAGGCAATGCAGTCAATCATGAATAGATATTCTTCATATTTCTCCATAAAAATCACAGTGCATCAATATATACATCCAGCATATTTTGTGCTAGGACATATATTAAACATCCATTAGAGAAAAACACCCAGTTTGCCATATGCAAATCACTGCAGCACACCATTCTGCATATGCATACTGATTATCCATTATGCTCAGAGATAAAAACCTTCTGTGCACCTTGTAAATGTAAATATCCTCGTTTCACAAAATTGTTAAAGGTTACGTGAATTTTTCAACACTGCATTCTCTATGAATATCCGTAGATCTGATCCCATATTAATTCAAAATAAGTCTTAAGAATTTGAGCAGACAGTTAACCCCTTCGCTGCGGCGCGAATTCCGCCGCAGCGCTGGGGGGGTTTGGGGGCAGCACGGTGGCGCGGTGCTCATGACGGAACCGCGCCGTCATGAGTCACGGGCGAGCTGTGCTCATGACGGCGTGGTTCCGTCACGACTCCGCCCACTCTCTAATTCGCCCGCACAGCGGGGAATTCGAGCCGCGTGGGAGGAGCGGCCGCTCCATGACGGAACCACGCCGTCATGAGCACACGGTGCCCGTGGCTCATGACGGCGTGGTTCCGTCAAGGGCACACAAGGGGTTAAGATAAAATGCGGAAATAAACAAAGCCTGATTGATGGTCTTTCCAGCAGATAGATAAGCAATACAGCAAAGAAGCCCTAGTCCATTTTGGTGTATGGCCACCGAATGACAAAATTCACAATCTAAGCTTAAAAGAAGGTACTAGAGCATAAGGTGAATTAAATATCTCTGTGTTTGTGTATGTGCTTGCATGCATGTGTATGTGTGTAAGCACGTGCAAATTTGTGACATATATCTGTGGGCGCAGCAGCCGCAGCCCGTGCAGGAAAGAGTGGTGGGGCCGGGTTGGGGGGATTTCGACAGACGACATGGAGTGAAAATTAATTATTTATTTAATTTTCCCTCGTGGTTGTCTGTTGAATTACCCCTCCCAACCCTGCTCCACTGCTCTTACTTGCGCGGGCCGCGGCTGGGGGACAGTTCCTGACACCTGGCAGTCGCTCCCTCACATTATCATGCCCTTCTCATTAGAAGTCTTTCCTTATCATATTGTGAGCATCTCAGGCTGCATAGTGGCCACCCATGTTTTTTTGCTGGTCTGAGATAAAGAGGCCCTCCTTGACATAATGATGGTGCTGACATAAAGTGGCTATCTACACAAAGGTTCGATATGGATGCTTATGAAATATGACAGTACTTTCATGATGTGCAAAGAAAGCCTGATACATCCCAGTGATTTGGAGAAATATCAAGAACATGGTGATAAATTATACATTTTCAGCACAATTTCCCCAAGATGTGTCTTAAACCAATAGACGATACAGGTTTTTCAGGATGAAGTAACTAATTTCTCATGGTCACCCATGGATGTCTTGGCCTTCTTATGGTCCACATATCATTTTCCATTAAATCTACAGCAGGAGTACGTCAGAAGAGTAAAATAATACATAGTGTAAGGACTTGCAAACAGCACAGCTGTAGATGTTAACGCTCTTACACCAGTGCTATTGCTCATGTTATGTAGGCCTTAGAGGTTTGGACTGCAGACAGGTTCCAATTCACAGAGGCTATGATCTCAGATGCAGCAGTTTTTATCACACATGAAATATCTCTTTGAAAATGCAATCATTTTTCTGCAGGCCTCAGCTTTTCAGCTAAAATTACATACAATTACACCACAGAAATTGAACATCTTTTGCGATGGATAAACAAAGAAGGCCAAGAATTACCATTACCACCACTATACAATGGCCAGCAAAATACTAGGATTACCTATCAACATGCTCTAGTGCCAACAATATGCCAAGTATTACCACTAGTATACCAGAGTAAGTATTGTATCATTGAAGGGCATCATCATATCATGGATGTCCACAACATGCAGAGAGGTAGTATTGTTATGCCAGGGCCAGCACTGTGACAGGCCAACAACCCCTTCTGTTACCTCCAGTAAGTCCCACACAGGGGGATTGTTGAGAGGTGATCGGAGGCCTTCCCTTTTTCTGCACCACTCTGCACACATGCCTCCTGGCACACTACTGGCTGAGAGATGAAACCTTTGATGGTGAGGTTCATTGGGAGCCAGGAACCACTCCTGTTACCTCCAGTAAGTCCCATGCAGCGGGATTACTGAGAGGTCTTTGGAGGCCTGCCCCCTTTATCCGCCACAACACAAACATACCCCCTGGTGTACTGCTGGTTGGGGAATGTAGTCCACTTTACTCCTGAGGTTCCTTGGAGGCCAACTACCCCATCTGTTACCTCCAGTAAGTCCCACATAGCTAGATTGCTGAGAGTTTATCAGAGGCCACGCCCCCTTTCTTCATCACTCTGCAGACATGTCTCCTGGCGCACAACTGGTTGAGGGGTGAACTCCCCTTAGTTGCTGAGGGTCTTTCGAGGCCAACTACTCCTCCTGTTACCTCCAGTAAGTCCCACACAGCTGGGCTGCGGAGAGAACTTCAGATACATTCCCCCTTTCTCCACTATTCTGCAAATGAACGTCCTGGCACGCTACTGGTTAGGGGATGAAGTCCTCTTGGATGCTAAGAGTCCTTGGGGGCCAAGAAGCCCTACTGTTACCTCCAGTAAGTCTCATATAGTGGAATTCCTGACAGTTGGTCAGAGGCCCGCCCCCTTTCTCCACCACTCTGCAAACACAACTGCTAGTTAAGAAAACATAGACGTTCACTTAAAAAGCCAAAGGTGCAGAGACGTTATAGTTAGGAAATAGAATTTGAAAAACCTTACACATTCAATTAAAAAACCCAAAGGTTGCAGTGTGTGAGTGTCTGTATGGCTACATGAGTACATATATCAGTAACTGTATTGATGAGTGACTGTGTGAATGAGTTAGTGGATGAGTGTGTAGACCTATGAATCAGTGAGTGTGTGTATATACTAACTGGTATTGATGTGTTTATGATTTTGAGAATGGTAGTTTGTGTTTTAGAGTGGGTGTATGAAAGGTAATATTAGGGTGTGAGGAGGTTCATCAGATATGAAGTGGATGATGTCATCAGTGATGTCATTTGAGATGTCATGAGTGATGTCACTGACCATGTCATGAGTGATGTAATATATTGTGTCATCAGCAGTGCATTGCGGGTGCGCGAGTTATAGTTAGCTCAGCTAACTATAACGGCTGAATTTCTCTGCTTATGTACGAGTGAAAATGTCAGCCTAACTATAACATCCCTGAAACCTGTGTTTTTTTCAGTGAATATCTAAGGTTTTTTGAATGCCAATACTAACTATAACGTCCCTGAAACCTATGGGGTTTCCAGTGAATTTCTAAGGTTTTTGAAATGCTAATTTGTAACTATGCCTACATAGGTAGGATATGTACAGAAAGAGGAAGAAAGGTGAAGAAAGAAGCAACAGAGGTGCAGAAAGAGGCCTACTTCGACTGTACCTTTCCACAGACTCATACAAAGTAGCCTAATCACTAATCCTTCTCCCAAGATGTCTTAAATCTCACTTTTCTCTTGAAGGTTCACTATTCATTGACTGCTCAAAATTGTAGGCCTACCAAATGTAAAACAGCAATCCTAACCATATCACTGTTGTATGTCTGACCACGTTTGTGAAGGTATCCATGCGTGTTTCTCTGCTTTTACCTAGTGACATGTTACATAAAAATAAACATACAAAGTCTTGAATATCTGTGCTTCAAACAGCATACTCTGTAAATTTGTGTACAAAAAGATAAAAGCAAGAGAAGTGCAGAAAGAAGCAACAGGGTGCAGAAAGAAGGAAGAGGGATGCAGAGGCAAGAGAAGTGCAGAAAGAAGCAACAGAAGTGCAGAAAGAGGCAAGAAAAGTGCAGAAAGAGGCAACAGAGGTGCAGAAACAGGCAGGAGAGGTGCAGAAAGAGGGAAGAAGGGTGCAGGAAGAGGTAAGAGGGGTGCAGAATGAAGCAAGAGAGATCCTGAAAAAAGCCAGAGAAGTTAGGAAAGAACCAACACAGATGCAGAAAGATGCAAGAGGGGTGCAGAAAGAGGCAAGAGAAGTGCATAAAGAAGCAACAGAGGTGCAGAAGAGGCAAGAGAATTGCTGAAAGGGGAAAGAGAGTTGCAGAAACAGGCACAAGAGGTGCAGAAAGAGAAAACAGGGGTGCAGATAGAGGCAAGAGAGGTACAGAAAGAGGGGTACAGAAAGAGGCAAGAGGGGTGCATACATTTGCGAAGAGAGGTGCAGAAAGAAGCAAGTGCAGAAAGAACCAGCAGAGGTGCAGAAAGAGGCAGGAGGGGGTACAGAATGAGGTAACAGAAGTTCAGAAAGAAGCAAAAGAGGCACAGAAAGATTCAAGAGAACTGCAGAAAGAGGAAAGAGAGGTGCAGAAAGAGACAAGAGAGGTGCATAAAGAGGGAAGAAGGGTGCTGAAAGAGGCAAGAGGGTACAGAAAGAAGCAAGAGAGGTGCAGAAAGAAGCAAGAGAAGTATAGAAAGATGCAACAGAGGTGCAGAAATAGGGAAGAGGGGTGCAGAAAGAGGCAAGAGAAGTGCAGAAAGAGACAACAGATGTGCAGAAACAGGCAGGAGAGGGGCAGAAAGAGGGAACAAGGGTGCTGAAAGAGGCAATAGAGGTACAGAAAGAGGGCGGAGGGGTGCAGAAAGGGGCAACAGGGGTGCAAAAGAAGCAAGTGAGGTGCAGAAAAAGGCAACAGAGGTGCAGAAAGAGGCAGGAGAACTGCTGAAAGAGGCAAGAGAGGTGCAGGCAGAGGCAAGAGAGGTGCAGAAAGAGGCAAAAGGGGTGCAGAAATTTGCAAAGAGCAGTGCAGAAAGAGCCAACAGAGGTGCAGAAAGAGGCAAGAGGGGGTACAGAATAAGGCAACAGACATGCAGAAAGAAGCAAAATAGGTGCAGAAAGAGGCAATAGAGGTGCACAAAGAGGGAAGAAGGGTGCTGAAAGAGGCTAGAGGGGTGCAGAAAGAAGCAAGAGAGGTGCATTAAGAAGTAAAAGAAGTGCAGAAAGAAGCAACAGATGTGCAAAAAGAGGGAAGAAGGGTGCAGAAAGAGGCAAGAAAAGTGCAGAAAGAGGCATCAGAGGTGCAGAAACAGGCAGGAGTGGGGCAGAAAGAGGCAACATAGTTATAGAAACAGGCAGGAGATGTGGAGAAAGAGGGAACAGGGGTGCAGAAGTAGGCAAGAGAGGTACAGAAAGAGGGAAGAGAGGTGGAGAAAGAGGCAAGAGAAGTTCAGAAAGAAGCAAGTGAGGTGCAGAAAGAGGCCACCGTGGTGCAGAGAGAGGAAAGACAGGTGCAGAAACAGGCAAGAGAAGAGCAGAAAGAGTCAAGAGAAGTGCTGAAAGAAGCAACAGAGGTGTAGAAAGAAGCAAGAGATGTGATGAAAGAGACAGCAGAGTTGCAGAAAGAAGCAAGAGAGGTGTAGAAAGAAGCAAGAGATGTGATGAAAGAGACAGCAGAGTTGCAGAAAGAAGCAAGAGAGGTGCAAAAAAAGCAAGAGAAGTACAGAAAGAGGCTAGTGAGGTGCAGACAGAGTCAAGAGAAGTGCAGAAACAGACAAGAGAGGTGTATAAAGGCAAGTAAGGTGCAGAAAGAGGCAAGAGAAGTGCAGAAAGAGGTGCAAAAAGAGCCAAAAGAGGTGCAGAAAGAGGCAAGTGAGGTGCAGAAAGAGGCAAGAGAAGTGCACAAAGAAGCAACAGATGTGCAAAAGGAGGCAAGAGAACTGCAGAAAGAGGCAAGAGATTTGCAGAAAAAGGCAAGAGAGGTGCCAAAAGAGGCAAGAGGGGTGTAGAAAGAAGCAAGAGAGATGCCGAAAAAAGCAAGTGAAGTGCAGAATGAACCAACAGAGGTGCAGAAAGAGGCGAGAGGGGTGCAGAAAGAGGCGAGAGAAGTGAAGAAAGAAGCAACAGAGGTGCAGAAAGAGGCAAGAGAACTGCAGAAAGAGGCAAGAGAGTTGCAGAAACAGGCACAACAGGTGCAGAAATAGAGAACAGGGGTGCAGACAGAGGCACGAGAGGTGCAGAAAGATGGAAGAGAGGTGCAGAAAGAAGCAAGACCAGTGCAGAAAGAGGTGAGAGGGGTGCAGAATTAGGCAACAGAAGTGCAGAAAGAAGCAATAGAGGTGCAGAAAGAGGCAAGAGAACTGCAGAAAAAGGAAAGAGAGATGCAGAAAGAGGCAAGAGAGGTGCACAAAGAGGGAAGAAGGGTGCAGAAAGATGGAAGAGAGGTGCAGAAAGAAGCAAGAGCAGTGCAGAAAGGACCAAGAGCGGTGCAGAAAGAGGCAACAGATGTGCAGAAACAGGCAAGAGAGGGGCAGAAAGAGGGAACAAGGGTGCTGAAAGAGGCAATAGAGGTACAGAAAGAGGGCGGAGGGGTGCAGAAAGGGGCAACAGGGGTGCAAAAAGAAGCAAGTGAGGTGCAGAAAAAGGCAACAGAGGTGCAGAAAGAGGCAGGAGAACTGCTGAGAGAGGCAAGAGAGGTGCAGACAGAGGCAAGAGAGGTGCAGAAAGAGGCAAAAGGGGTGCAGAAATTTACAAAGAGAGGTGCAGAAATGCAAGAGCAGTGCAGAAAGAGCCAACAGAGGTGCAGAAAGAGGCAAGAGGGGGTACAGAATAAGGCAACAGACATGCAGAAAGAAGCAAAATAGGTGCAGAAAGAGGCAATAGAGGTGCACAAAGAGGGAAGAAGGGTGCTGAAAGAGGCTAGAGGGGTGCAGAAAGAAGCAAGAGAGGTGCATTAAGAAGTAAAAGAAGTGCAGAAAGAAGCAACAGATGTGCAGAAAGAGGGAAGAAGGGTGCAGAAAGAGGCATCAGAGGTGCAGAAACAGGCAGGAGTGGGGCAGAAAGAGACAACATAGTTATAGAAACAGGCAGGAGATGTGCAGAAAGAGGGAACAGGGGTGCAGAAGGAGGCAAGAGAGGTACAGAAAGAGGGAAGAGAAGTGGAGAAAGAGGCAAGAGAAGTTCAGAAAGAAGCAAGCGAGGTGCATAAAGAGGCCACCGTGGTGCAGAGAGAGGCAAGACAGGTGCAGAAAGAGGCAAGAGAAGAGCAGAAAGAGTCAAGAGAAGTGCTGAAAGAAGCAACAGAGGTGTAGAAAGAAGCAAGAGATGTGATGAAAGAGACAGCAGAGTTGCAGAAAGAAGCAAGAGAGGTGCAAAAAAAGCAAGAGAAGTGCAGAAAGAGGCTAGTGAGGTGCAGACAGAGTCAAGAGAAGTGTAGAAACAGACAAGAGAGGTGCAGAAAGGCAAGTAAGGTGCAGAAAGAGGCAAGAGAAGTACAGAAAGAGGTGCAAAAAGAGGCAAAAGAGGTGCAGAAAGAGGCAAGTGAGGTGCAGAAAGAGGCAAGAGATGTGCACAAAGAAGCAACAGATGTGCAAAAGGAGGCAAGAGAACTGCAGAAAGAGGCAAGAGATTTGCAGAAAAAGGCAAGAGATGTGCCAAAAGAGGCAAGAGGGGTGTAGAAAGAAGCAAGAGAGATGCCGAAAAAAGCAAGTGAAGTGCAGAATGAACCAACAGAGGTGCAGAAAGAGGCGAGAGGGGTGCAGAAAGAGGCGAGAGAAGTGAAGAAAGAAGCAACAGAGGTGCAGAAAGAGGCAAGAGAACTGCAGAAAGAGGCAAGAGAGTTGCAGAAACAGGCACAACAGGTGCAGAAATAGAGAACAGGGGTGCAGACAGAGGCACGAGAGGTGCAGAAAGATGGAAGAGAGGTGCAGAAAGAAGCAAGACCAGTGCAGAAAGAGGTGAGAGGGGTGCAGAATTAGGCAACAGAAGTGCAGAAAGAAGCAATAGAGGTGCAGAAAGAGGCAAGAGAACTGCAGAAAAAGGAAAGAGAGATGCAGAAAGAGGCAAGAGAGGTGCACAAAGAGGGAAGAAGGGTGCAGAAAGATGGAAGAGAGGTGCAGAAAGAAGCAAGAGCAGTGCAGAAAGGACCAAGAGCGGTGCAGAAAGAGGCAAGTGGGGTGCAGAATTAGGCAACAGAAGTGCAGAAAGAAGCAATAGAGGTGCAGAAAGAGGCAAGAGAACTGCAGCAAAAGGAAAGAGAGGTGCAGAAAGAGGCAAGAGAGGTGCACAAAGAGGGAAGAAGGGTGCAGAAACAGGGAAGAGGGGTGCAGAAAGAAGCAAGAGAGGTGGAGAAGGAAGCAAGAGAAGTGCAGAAAGAAGTAACAGAGGTGCAAAAAAAGGCAAAAGGGGTGCAGAAAGAAGCAAGAGAGGTGCAGAAAGTAGCAAGGGAAGTGCAGAAAGAAGCAAGTGAGGTGCAGAAAGAGGCAAGAGAGGTGCAGAAAGAGGCGAGGGGTGCTGAAAGAGGGAAGAGGGTGCATAAAGAGGTAAGAGGTACAGAAGAAAGAAGCAAGAGAGGTGCAGCAAGAAGCAAGAGAGGTACAGAAAGAAGGGAGGTGCAGAAAAGAACGTGGAAGAGATGTGCAAAAAGAGGCAAGAGAAGTACAGAAAAAGAAAGAAGGTGCACAAAGAAGCAAGAGAAATGCAGAAAGAGGCAAGAGAGGCACAGAAAGAAGAAAGAGTGGTTAGTGCACCATTAGTACTAATTTAACACCCACATTTAGCAATAAGTAACAGGTGACCATCCCAGGTTTGCAAAGTGCCTTCCACCACGCTGTAACACTTGTCGCTGCATTTTTGGTAAAGTTTGAACCGTTTGAGCTAGAAACAAGTTTTTTTTTCAAATTTGCAGAATATGCAGCTCCCTTTGCCCAAAAGCAATTCTGCTTCGCTTCATGGAAGTAAGAGCAGTTTTCCTGCTCTCGCTTCCATGAAGCAAAGCAGTGTTTGCTATGACTGGGCAGGAGCTGTGCTCTCGCCCTGTCATAGCAAATTGCAATGTCCCTGGGGTGGGCACCCCCGGCCATTGCTGGAGCCAGCCCTGGTGGGTGGTGGTCCCCAGGGCCATGGAGGACTCCATGAGGGGGGCCACGTGGCCCCCTCCAACATGTGTGGAACCGTGGGAGGTGGTGGTCCCTTGGGCCGGGCGTCCGCAACGGACCCTATATTAGAATAATTAGTGCCGACACTTAGTTGTTAAAAGTAGCCTTGGGGAGGTGGTGGTTGATGGGGCTGCGAGGGGGCCACGTGGCCCCCACATTTTAAGCATATAGCCCTGGGGAGGTGGTGGTCCTCGGTGCTTTGGGGCCCCCCGCCCAAAATAAATTAAGGCCCATGGTATGTGGCAGTCCTCGGAACTTGGGGAACCCGCGAAGCCCCCAACTCAAAATAAATGTAAGCCCCGTGGAGGTGGCAGTCCCCGGGGCAGCATGGGGGGCAGGAGCCCCCCACCCATTTGTACAAAAAAGCCCTGGGGAGGTGGCGTTCCCCGGGGCTGCAGGGGGGCCGAATGCCACCGCACATTTTTGACAATGCCCCAGGAAGGTGGCAGTCCCTAGGGCTGCGGGGGCCCTTGCTACATAAATATGTATTGCCCCAGGACCTGGCCCACCCGGGGGTTTAAAACAAAGTGCAGGAGCCCGCGCTTTGTTTTTTAAAAAGTTTTCGCCGAGATTCGCAGACCCTATGCGAATCCCGCCAAAAAGAAAAAAACATGCTTTTTGACCAGGCCTAGGGAGTGAGGGTGTTTCTACCCTGCCCCCTTTTCTTGTTTTTGAATGTTTTTTCACCTTTTTTCTTGTGACTCGGTTCAACCGAGTCACAAGATGGCTGCCAACACTTTCTGGTTTGAAGTGTTAACAGCCAATCAGAATCAAGCTCGTGCTTGGGAGGGTTTGCAGTCCACCGCAGTCACCAGATACTAATATTTTTTTATGTACGTATTTCTCAGGAACTACTGAATGGATTTACACCATTTAAAAAAAGGTCGCTTTCTGAACCAAGACCTACCTTTTTGCCCAATTTGGTGTACTTCTGTTCAGCAGTTAGGGCTGTAGCCTTGTCTAAAGTTTCCTATGGAAATTAACATGGAGAAAACACGTTTTGGGACCCCCCGTTTTCTCAGCCCTCTCTTGACGAATCACCCTGAAACTTTCAAGACAGGAGTTGACCGGAGAGCCCCATTAGTTTTGAAAATTTGGTGAAGATTCGTCAAATGGTACCAAAGATATTGTCAAAAGAAAAAATGCTTTTTGAATAGAAACAAGGTCCTAACTATGACTACCTACTGGCGACCGCCAATAGGATATATATCCGGGTGCTTCCATAATATTGAACATAATCTTGCCTTGGAATTTTTTTTTTCTTGTATGTGTTATGTTAATGCATGCATTGCCCACTTGGACTGAATCAGTTGGGTTTTATTGCATTATCTGTAACCTTATAAGAAAAAATTAAGGTAATACAGCATTATTTGTGCACTCATTGTGATTTTGCATGCAGGGTCCAAACATTGATATTGTTTGTTCTTTCCTAGCTGATAATATCATTACTTACGTAGGATGAGTTCTTTTGGGCGATTATTATTGATGGCCCATAAGTCATGTATGGTTGTTGTAAAATAGAATCATGGAGTTGATAAAGTGACACTTATTGTACATATGAAGTTTTGACTTTGAGCTCCATTTTTTGTATATTTTGATGTACAAAATGAAGACATGCTGCTCTGTGTTAAGATGGCCGATCCAGTTTCTCTATGTTGATATGTGTTGAAGTCCGTTTTCACTGTTTGTTTTTTATTTAACACTGAAGTTTGTGGCTTGTATACCATGACCATGAGCAAGGCGTAATGCCAAAACACGTCGAAAAGCTATTAAATTGAGGATCAAGCATATTGGAACATCTGAGTTTTTTTGTTCTATGTGAGCAGAAAATTGTGGAAAAATAAAATATATATAAACACACACACTACATATTACTGCATGCATATATAGCAGCCAGCATGATCCATTGAAGTGTAGCATCCCCTATGCTGAAGGGGTCTTGGTTAGTAGAAACTGTAGTTTTACCCAGCTCAATTAGAGGTGATGACTAAGAGATTCAAAGAACATGGATATCCCCTATGGATAACACGTTTAAGCCAGACACTTTACATGACAATACCGGATTGATTACCAGCTACAATGAGAAATCTAAATAATAATACATTTATTAAAAATTAAGTTAGTATTTCTGGAGCATTTTTTATTCTGTTCTATATTTGACATACATGTATAACATTACTTTTCCTCGTACTTTGCCATTGGGAGCTCTCCACTTGATGGCCACCTAAAGTAAAAGAAATATATTTTTTTAAGTATTATTTAAAGTGAAGTATAAAATTAAATAAAAGTAATTTCATAATATTTTAATGAAAATAAGTTTACAATAATGTTTAAATGAAAAAACATGAATCAAAATATTTTAAAATAAATTAATGATTTTTTTGTAACATTAGATTGTAAGAATTTACGTTTTTTAAATTCTATTTCAACTTATTTAATTAAAAATTGTTTCCTATAGGGTTTAATTTTAAGTCCCTATCTCCATTATCTCAGAGCTGTAGTATATATACTACTGTTTAAGATCCTTTTTGGTTGTAGTAGCTTTAGAAGTGCAGTTTGTGAATAGCAATGAGCTCACTCTTTTGCGGTTTGGTGCATGTGTATTTGTGAAGCCCACATTAACCCATAAATGTATCTTGGCATTGAATAATAGATGTTTATTGTTACCCAACTCAATGGTACTCATTTTATTGACTTCAGAAGGATGAAAGGTTGAGTGGATCCACCGGGATTTGAACCTGTGGCCATGAGGTACAGGCCCCTACAGTGAACGTATTAGTCCACTAAGTCACATGTCCCTTACTGAACCCTCCCTCACCTTCCTTAACTCAATTCTTACTCCTCTCTAAACCACAACCATGTAGTAGTAAGTATGCCCCTTTTTCCATCCCCCTCCTCCAGTCCTTCTCACATTCACTACTAAGGGGCCGATTCCGGTCGCTAATCGTAACGAACGCCACGGACCCGGACCGGATACCGACCGACACGGACCAGTGCCGTAACACCCGCGCAGTATGATGCAACGTGTGTGAATCACAACCGACACGTATGGAATACAAGCCGTACGACTGAGCCGTAGGGAAAATAGTGAACCGGACGGAAAACCGACGCGATTTTCACCGACTGACACGAACTGGAATGAACCCGACCAACCCGTACCCGCGATGTCCGATCTGCGCAGTACGATGCAATGCGTGTAAACCCAGACCGACTCGCACGGAGACCAAGCCGCACGACCGACACGCACAGAAAACCGGGCCCACAAGTAATAGAGATCTCCGCGACTGACGCGTATGAAACACAGAAGATAGCGTGAATGAGGCGGAGAAGCCCGCACGAGCCAACATCAGCGCCCGTTTTTGTCAGAAGAACGTCTCCTTCATGCCCACAAAACCCAAAGGAAAAAAGACAAAAAAAGCACCAAACAAGCAATGACAAAGCCAATAAATATCAAATAAAAAAAACCTGGGACAAAGACACACCCACAACTCCAAATATATAAAGGACTACAATCACTACCATGATCCCTTGCAAACAGGAGACACAGCCAGCAGCAAACACCATTACACAGCAACCACAGACACACTCACAACTCACCCATCACACAACTCACACACCATCAGCACTTCATCCAAAAGCACACACACATACAGCCAGCAAAACCAACACCAACCCACCCTCACTTGCACCCTCACACACACATCCCTCACCACCACCACCCATCACCATGCCCCCAAAGAAGAATCCAAAGTTCACAGATAGTGAGTTAGAAGTGCTGGTAGACGAGATCATCAGAGTAGAGCCACATTTGTTTGGTACATTGGTCCAAAGGACCCCCATGTCACAGAAAACCAAGATGTGGGCGAGGATTGTGGACAAGGTGAACACTCAAGCACCAGCAAGGCGCACAAAGGACGATATCCAGAACAGGTGGTATGATGTGCGCAGGAGGGTCAAGAAACTCATCGAAAAAGATCACGCCCTGAGTCAGTGCACCGGCGGTGGCCCTCCTGCCAAACCAGTCTACTTCAGGACCTGGGAGGAGAAGGTGCCTACCACCAGAGAGTGTCCATGGTCTAACAGACATACCAGAGCCTGGTGAGTACACAAACAACATACCTAAGATTGTGTGGCAAGGGGACAGTGAAACCATGCACTGCAAGCAAAGCTACAATAGATAGTCATCCCAAGATGTGTATGCCAGTCAGAACAACACAATACCTGCCATCTCATAGTGACTTGGAACTGTGTCATGACATGCACCAACCTACAAACAAATAGAGCAAGGCAGTGGCACAAAGCTAAATAAACACTGCCAGACAGTTTGCCACCACAAACACACTACCTCACAGTGCAGCTGACTGACAGGAAGGAATAGTGGGGATGCAGGTGAAGTGAGTGTATCCAAAAGCATGATGGGGTTTGTAGTCACAGATAATGCTCCCCCTCCTGATTGGCCAATCAAGACCTCTCTGAAACATGCCCACATCACAGGGAGTGGAAAATGACTGACAAGATGGCTGACACTGGGTCCTGCTGTGGGGAGCACAAGGCCCTGGTAGGGCATGTGCGCAAATCAGAAGCAGGATACCACTGACTGACATCCTGAAAGACAACTTGCATGCCCTCCAATGGAAGCACGTTTGATGGTGGGATGTCTGGCTGGGTGGGAAGGAGGACTGACAGCTCTGACCATACTTACCAGCATGTGGAGACACACCCCCCCAACACAAACTCCACACAACTCACCGGGTAGAATGCATTGACCCACACCTCAGTGAAATATCAGCAAAAGATACCCCGTACTGGGTGCTGCTGTGTGAAGCACAGGGGCTCTCTTTGGACTTGTAGCCAAACAAACACCAGGATTTCACAGTCAGCCATCTTGCCATTGCTGTCACACCCCCTCACAGGGACGCAGAGTCAAGCGGGAGGAAGTATGGGCATGCTGGGAAGGGGGGGGTGTAGCCAAGAGTATTATGGAAGTTGCAGTTAAGGACAATCCACACCCACCCACATGGCCCAGCAAGCTCACCCTGAACCATGCACGCCTCACAGGGAGTGGGAAGGGACTGACAAGATGTCTGACACTGGGCTCTGTTGTGGGGAGAACAAGGCCCTGCTGGGAAATGGGCAACAACAAACACCAGGACTTCACAGTCAGCCATCTTGCCATTGCTGTCACACACCCTCACAGGGAAGCAGAGTCAAGAGGGAGGAAGTATGGGCATGCTGGGAAGGGGGGTTTAGCCAAGAGTATGATGGGAGTTGCAGTCACAGACAATCCACACCCACCCACATGGCTCAGCAAGCAAACACTGAACCATGCTCGCCTCACAGGGAGTGGAAAGGGACTGACAAGATGTCTGACACTGGGCTCTGTTGTGGGGAGCACAAGACCCTGCTGGGAAATGGGCAACAACAATATCAAACTCTGTCCGTGACAAGCTGGAAAAGGCAGTGTACAGGCTGGCATCGGTTCGTACTGTAGAAAATGTCATGTTTGTGAGCCATTGATGCCTGTAGAAATATAACTCACATTGTGTGTCTCTTCCAAACACAGGTGGTGCTGGGGACCCAGCACCAAATGAAGACGATTCCCAGTCCCAGACTCTGGTGGACACTGAGCTCTCTGGTTTGACTCTGTCTCTGTCCTCTTCGGATGACGACGACCAACCTGGCCCCTCCAGTGTGAGTCATCATGCAGCATCAACATCTGCACCCCCTGTACCCACGTCTCCAGCATCTGGAAACCAACAGGGCACCCCCGACAACTCGGACAGATCAAGGCCACTGAACACCCACAGCACAGGGACACAGGACCTCCCGGAAGCTACAGCAAACACCACCAGCAACACCACCCAAGGGGTCCCAGTGTCACCTGTGCGTACCGCCGCTGGTCCTGCCCGTGTGGATAGGGGTGCTGGGAGGGGTGGGAGGCAGAGGGCGCGCCTTGCAGAGTGGTCTGAACTGCATGATGACCCCCAACTGGCACGCATCATAGATGCGTACCAGAATAGCACCGGAGGATTTGGCTAGGTAGTGGGGATCCTCAAGGACATGCAACAGGAGCAGGCTGCCCACCATGCCCGCATGAAGGCAAAGTGGGATGCCCTTACTGCGGTGAATCGGGACATACTCCAATGCCTCCGCCAGATCAACACAAACCTGTCTACACTTCCCTGTGTGGCCACAACATCTGTTGCAACACCATCTGCCAGCACCACAGGGAGGGAGGAGGACTCTGGCGGAGAGTCCACTGCACCGCAGAGGCCTGCACCTGAGGATCCCCCCCCCAGGAAGAAGAGGGGTCGTCCGAAGAAGGACATGTGAGAGGCAGATGTCCCAGCACATCCCCCAGGGCCTCTAAACCTGTTCTGGACAATTTTCTTTGTGCGCAACCCGTTCAGCTTGTTCAATCGCACACAACTCGCCCACATGACATGGAGGGTTCAAGTTGGGCCAATGTAGCAGATGACTGTGGACTTAACTCTGGACATTTCATCTACCAGCACTTCCAACTCTAATGTGAACTTTGGATTCCAAAACCAATGTACAGCACCCTCCATCCTGTGCACTTTCCTCACACATGTTCAAAAATAAACTCACCAGTACACGATACTTGCCTCTGTTGTGATTCCAACTTGTCATGTGTCATGGAGATGTCGATCTGCTACACAACACAGTGCATGCCAAATACTGCAACAATGTGACCAACGTTAGGTGAGTCATGGTGATGTGACACATGTGAGGGAGACACACCACTATGGCAACACAACACATACTCACCATGGCCATGTTACTCATCCCACACAATGATGTTGACCTGAAACACATAGGTATGCACAAACACAACACCTATCCACAGTCAGTGGTAACAAGTCCACAGGTGAGGTAAGAAAATGTCACGCAGATGTGGGAAGACAGACAACGCACCTAACAAAGCATAGCACAGGTTCATTACACATCAGCAACATGTTTATTAAAAAACAGTTGCAAGGCAATTGTACGTTACGGTGGACACACGGTCACAGAGTGTCTGAGAAAAGGAGTCCAGGGGTGTGTGGCACATCACTTGATGTCAATTGACTACTCCCACACTGGTGTCAAATTCTGGGTGTTAGGGGTCAGTGTTGAACAAACAACAGGCAAATTACCCTGTGAAGGACAGACACAAGACACAGTCAAAAGCACAGCAGAACATGAAAGAAATGCAATACACATGCACAAAACATGCCACAAGAAACCTACACAAAAACAAGTTAGCAGTACTATTGTGGAGTACACACCACCTGAATGGACACATCACGGCACGCATCCAGTCAAGTGGCACACAGACACACTCATACAGCAACAGAGCAGCCACAACACATTCCAGGCTAACTCCATACATTGACATAACAACCCTGGAAACTCACATTCAGGTGAAGAAGTTGTTGATGAGCTGTGAGCGGTCGTCACCCTCATCCTCATCATCACTGGCATCTTGGCCTAGGCCGGGATCCTCCACAGGTGCCGGAGGTTGGTCATCGTCATCCTGGATGAGAGGCACCTTCTTCTGCACTGCCATGTTGTGTAGCATGCAGCATACAAGGATTATTTTGCACACCTTTGCAGGTTCATATGGGAGGGCCCCTCCGGTCTTGTCCAGGCAGCGAAAGCGGCTTTTCAGGAGGCCGAATGTCCTCTCAATAACCCTCCTGCTCCGACCATGTGCCTCATTGTAGCGCATCTCGGCTGGTGTCACAGGGTTCCTGAGGGGTGTCAGCAACCACGGCATGTTGGGGTATCCGGAGTCACCTACACACACAAAAATGAACAAGTAGCTGAGTTTTGTAGGAGTGCGGAATACAACATTGACAAACACACACAATGATAAACAGTCAGTACACACCGACAAGCCTGGCATGCTGAGCTGACATCTGTGACATCAGTGTTGCAATGCGACTAATCCTCATTATGTAGGCATCGTGCGCAGAACCAGGGAACCGTGCACACACGTGTGATACACATGCCTGCAAGACATACCACCAGAGCATTGATCGAGTGGAAATGTTTCCTGTTACAGTATGCCTGCTCATGTGCCTGTGGTGGTATCAGGGCCACATGTGTCCCATCAATAGATCCGATGACGTTCGGCATTCTCCCCAGTGTATAAAAGGCATCCTTTATTTCAGGGAGTTCAGCTGGGCTAGGGAACTTGATGTACATGTCAAGGAAATGCAACATCCCCTCCAAGACATCGCGTAGCACACAACTAAACATAGTTTGCGACATCCCACCTGCTGTAGCCACAGTGTACTGGAAGGTACTAGTAGCAAAGAAGTGCAGGGCTGCCATCACCTTCACCTCTGGGGTCAGTGCTGTAGGGTATGTCCGGCCAGGTAGCAGATGTGACGCCAACTGCTCCGCCAACTCCTCAATCAGTGGCCTGGTGAAGTGGTACCGCTGGATGCAGTCGCGTTCCTTCATGGTTTCAAGGTCTGGGAGTGGTTGATGGACAGCTGGTGCCCTGCAGAACAGAGATGAAAAAAGGAAGATTGTCGGTTCATCTACCCATGTGGCCATGACCAGGTTCAATATCACATGATACATCATGACATTACACAATGTACTGAGGTGTGTGCTGTTGGGCATGGACACATATGTCACCTACATGACCATCACCTCACATCTCAATTCCACATGTCCACATGAGTCCCATGTAGTGCAATGGCCAATCATCTGGCTGTGTCACCCGACCTATGTACTGCTGTGATGTTACAAACACACACCACAGTGACAAGTGAGGCCTGATGTCTCCCAGGCATCACAGATCTTTGCCATTCAGATACCCAGAGTCCCTGTATTGCCACATCGACACTGGCATGGACATGGCATATCACGTACACACCACAAGGCAAGCATGAGTCCCACAGGTAGTGACCACTGTTGTCCCTGCAGGCCCTACATGTACGTCTCTTAGACACACACACACCATCAAGGTTGATGCATATACCACATGGATGTGGAGACTGTCTCCCATCGGGCACATTTGATCAGACACATCTGAGACACAACATGCACACAGACTGTGGGTGCACATCAGAATTGTGGCTACAGGTCTCACTGTGACGTACATGCCATCACCCCCAGGACTCAGGGTGTATGTGACATGTCCTAAACATATCCAACATGAAACTGTGTCCGTGACTCATGCCCATTACTGTACATTTGCACATCACAGTGGTAATGTGCACAACACACAAAGGATTCTGCCCCCATGTACACGTGCACAGCCTGGGAGTGGCTGAACAAAGGTGCCGCCCAACAAACCAAATGTGCCCCCTCCCAACACACAGGGAATGCAGCCTTATATGCCATGGGACATTGTGTGGCCAATGCTGTAGTGTGGTAGGTGTGCACAGGTGTCCCTGGCAAGTAATTGTGTGTTGAATCAGTCGAATAGTCACACCAATGAGGTCCGACGCGGGTGACAATGTGTACGCATTGCACGGTTCACGACCGAGCCGTGCATACGCTTTGCCATTGACTGCAATGAGGTCTTACGCGGGTGACAATGCATACGCATTGCACGGTTCATGACCGAGCCGTGTGTATGCTTTGCCATTGACTGCAATGAGGTCCGACGCGGGTGACAATGCGTACACATTGCACGGTTCATGACCGAGCCGTGCGTATGCTTTGCCATTGACTGCAATGAGGTCCGACGCGGGTGACAATGCGTACGCATTGCACGGTTCATAACCGAGCCATGCGTATGCTTAGCCATTGACCGCAATGAAGTCCGACGCGGGTGACAATGCGTACGCAGTGCACGGTTCATGACCGAGCCGTGCATATGCTTTGCCATTGACTGCAATGAGGTCCGACGCGGGTGACAATGCATACGCATTGCACGGTTCATGACTGAGCCGTGCGTACGCTTTGCCATTGACTGCAATGAGGCCCGACGCGGGTGACTATCATGCATGCGTGTCGGGCAGGCATGGTCCGAGACAGGCGTATGCCTTGGCCATTGAATCGTATGGAGATGGGTGCATGTGTATTTTCAAAAATATGCGTTGTACAGTCAGTTGACCGAGCCAGGTGCACCCATTGGCTCTGGACTGTCATGGAGACCGATGCGGATTCAAAACTTGTACGAGATGTGCGCTGGAAATTCAACTGGATGCTTACAACAATGTTGCAATTCCTAGTGTTTCATGAAGGTGAAGATTTAAACGATGCGGAAGGCGTGTACGAGTTGTACATTTCCATGTATTGGCCAGATTCATAGAATGCAACCGTGTTGGACCTATCACTTGGGACACATGGCACAGATTCTGACTCTGCAGCACAGATATAAGGCTGGCTGGCCCCCAGGGAGCTCACTTGCCTGCACTACATGCTCCTGGACCACATCCCTGCTACCACTGCTGCTGTCTCTGCACCCTCTGGCTCCTGCTACGGCACGCACTCTGGAGAGGGCCCCAGCCTTCACTGAGGAGGAGAACCAGGCCCTGCTGGACGGGCTCCTTCCACAGTACAGCAAGCTGTATGGGAAACCAGGGGAGCAGGTGAGTGTGCAGTCCACTGCCTTCCTAATTGTGCATGTTGTCTGACTAGCAGTACTAGCAGTGTGTACACCAGTGGCAAGCATTCTCACTGACTACTTTCATCCTCCAAAGTGTGTAGGTACATGTAATGAACAGGTGTTCTGCTGCTAAAGTGCATTAGTGCAAGCTTAAACTTCCCAGACATTGTTAACATGTCAGACATGCAGGTGATTTGTCCTTCCCCATGGTTGCACTACCTGTGTAACTCATTTCCCTTTGTGATGATTACATGTATATCCAAATGTGTGCAGCACAAATATGGGGCATGTGTGTTAATGGACTTTTAACTTTGTCATCCTCACAGGTTGATGCCCACCAGAAGCAGGAGATATGGCTGACCATCGCCCGGGAAGTTCGTTTGGTGGGGGTCTACAAGCGCCGGATCCGCAACTGCCAGAAGAGGTGGCAGGACCTTCAGGGCTGGACCCGGAGGATCGCTAGAGTCCAGCTGAAACTGTCACCTCCACGCAGGAGAGGCAGACACCGGACCCTGACCCCCCACATGCTCCGGATCCTGGCGGTGGTCTTCCCGGACCTGGATAGGCAGCTGAAGGCCAGACAGCAGCAGGAAGGGGGTAAGTCCATGCCTAATCTGTGTACTATGTCTGACATGCTAATTGCAGTCTTTTGGCCTGGTCACACTTCCAAATTACGTAGATCTTGTAGTCCAATACTCAGGTCCCTCAATTGTGTGATGCACCCATCTCATCTGTTCCACAGGTGTGGCCCCTACAGTCTGTTGCTTGTGTCACTAGGGCACTGTGTCCCTGCAGTCAGCTATGCTTCAGCTACCGGACAGCATCTGTTCCCGTGACTCTGTTGTGTGTTTCATGGGTGGTTCAATTGTTTACCCAATGCCTGGGATCTGACAAGTGATCTGTGTGTGCCCTTGATATGTGTTACAATTGCTGGTCTGACTCGCCACATGTGGCTGGGGTATTTCAAACAAAACCATGCAGCAGGGCACTCCAATTTGTGGGCCTCAGGAGTATGTATATCAAGTGTGTCACACTTGCTTAGCCACCTGACTACTGTCCAGGGCCAAACACTGTTTCACGTAGACCTGGGCAGTCATGCCTCCTCAAGGGCATTTAGAAACTCTGTAATCCCACTCCTGTGTATCAACTTACAGGTTGTGCTTAGTGACATGTGCCTTCAGGTGTCTGCCTCTGTGTCATAATGGTGTGGCTTCCTGTTACGTACAACTGGGGTGTCCATGATTTTGAGGGTCAGCAGGACATCTGAGATGTGAGTGTGAGAGACAAGACCTGTGTGACATATAGGTGTGTGATCATCTGACAGCGCACAATGGTGTATGCAACTTTGTACTTCAGGCAGCTGGGTTACATGCACGGCAGACCGTGATGTGCTAATGTACAGGGAATTGTGTTTGCAGAGACTCATGTGTCTCATTTGCATGATGTGGGGTCTTCTGGGTCCTGGATATGATGTTTGCAGGGGATGGGCAAGTGCACTTGTCAGCTGCAGAGTTAGCTTTACCCCTGAGCTATGATTGTGACACAGTGGATACTGTTGTTGTCTGGATGCCCTGCCCCTGTGACAGGAGACAGTGTTGACTGACTTTCCAGGCATGCCAGTGCCATGGCATTTAACTTTCTATGAGTGATCCTGCATTGTGTTCAAGTGTGCACCATTCTGGCATTGACTATCAGGACATGAAAACATCATAGTGTGTGTTGCTGGCATGCATCACACGCATGTGAAATGAGTCTCTGCCCATCCCTTCATCCGGACACCTGTCCTGAGTCAGTGGCAAGAGATGTGATGTGTGTATAGTGACATACTCCTACATATTCACTTGCATGTCCAACTGATGTGTGGGTGGTGCATGTCGGGACATTAGGGTATTAGCATCCAACATGCAACAGACATATGGGTGTAAGTCAAGGAGGGATATGTGTGCCATGGTTGATGTTGTGAATGACAATTGGCTTATTCTAAACAGTGTTGGCACTTTGAGCAGTGTTCAGCTGATGAAGCCAGGGCTTGCCCTGTGATGTGATGTACTCACTGTGGTGTGTGCAGTCAGTGCAGGTGACTGATGTGGTTCTCTTTCTTCCTATTCCTATCCAGATACATCCACGGCCACAGGAGGGGACAGCTCCACGGACCAGGAGGAGCCACAGAGCCTGACTGGTACAGAAGGAGAGGAGTCGGGGGGACCCAGTGGCACGGAGGGCGAGTGAAGCCACACCGAGGAGTCGTCAGCACCATCCCCCCCAGCTGAGGGCCACAGCAGCTCTGAGGATGACTCCCTTGTGGAGGCGGGTGTCAGCAGCCACCAAACCCCAGCTAGTGAGGCTGTCCCCGCCACCGCCCCCACCACCACCATCACCACCCTCCCATCGGCTCCCATCCCAGAGGTCCGTGGAGGTTCCCGTGTTCGGGAGCATGTCTCCTTTGTGCTAGGCACCGCACCCCCTGCCCTGTGTCCCCTGCTGCCCTGAGTGAGGAGTCTGTGGACTTACTTAGACAGATCCATGTAGGGCAGACATCGACGCTGAGTGTCCTCCATGCACACACCACTCTGTTGACGCAACTGGTGTCGTTCATGGAAGGCATTTCATCGGGCATGTCTGCCCTACAGAGGACCAATCAGTCCGTGGCCTCCTCCCTGACGGCAGCAGTGTCCCTCCTCCAACAGTCCCGCACCCTTCCTACCCCTGCACCACCCACTATTCGTAGCAGCCTACCTGTCCCAAGGACACACACACCTGCACATTCTCACAAAGCCACAGACAAGGGCAGCACACAAACACCCAAACCAAGGTCTAGACATGCACACAAGCAAGCGCAGGGGACTGATACCACACTCACAGGGGCTGGTTTGCAGACACACACACAGTCATCCACAACCACTCCGCAGTCCTCCGAAACCTCTCCCTTCCAGCCCCCTTCCCTTGCCTCACCTGCAACCCTATCTCCACAGAAGTTCTTCCTCTGTGATCTTGGCCTCTTCCCCACCGACCCAGCAGATCCAGATTACAAGGGGAAGAGGAAGTCCCCACACACAGAGGGGAGTGCCCCTCACACCCGGACACCCTCCCCTAGGCGCAGTCAGAATGAGGCCCCCACCCGCAAGTCCCCCCAGAGCCGGAGGAGCAAGACCCCACCGCCGCCACGCAGCTCCAAGGCAAAATCTCCATCCTCCATCCCCCAGGCCACCACTCCAGAGGTTCCCCCGCCACACCCTGCCCCGTGTTCCCCCACCCACAGATATACCATCCCCAAAATGCTGAGGCCCTCCGCCCTACCACTTGCTCCTCCACACTCGGACAGACGGTTTGTGCCACTGATGTGGGGACCGTGTCCCCCCTCTGTCCTGCCGACCTCACCTGTACCCCATTCCGCTCACATGGATTTAGGCACTGCAGTGGAGTCCACGACCACCCCGTTTGACTTGGGCACTGCAGTGGGGACCCAATCCACTCCATCTAACCTGCCCACTGAAGTTGTGCCAGCACCCACCCCATCTGACTTGTGCCCCACAGTTGTGACTGCACCCACCACTTCAGTCAGCTCCACTGCAGTCGCAAGTGACTCTCCTGCATCCACCACCCCTTCACTGCCTCCTTCTGCTGTGCCCTGATCCTGTCCCTGTGGTGTCTGGCCTGCCCCCATGTATGCCCCTCCGAGGTGATATCCCCTGTCCCTCCAGTGCAGGCAAGCAACGTGTGACAGTTGTCACTCAAGTTCACTCCTTGTAATTTGATAATGGACTGGCCATTGGCCTTTTGTTTTAACGGACGTTTCAATTTTTATATGCTGAATAAAGCTTTTTTCTTTATCCTTGTGAACTTAATTTAGTTGTACATTAGGTTGATGATGTTTAGCATGCCCTTGCACCTGTAATGCTTGGTTTCCAATGTTGAATACTGAGGTGTTGATGTGAGGTACTCCATGTGGTCCATGAGATATGTATCCTATTCTGGTCGGTATCCATGTCATCCTCTGCAGCTAACTGGGTGTGTCATGATCAACAATTTGTGGACATGTCTGTGAACATTTCATTTGCATGGTCACATCTGTGGCTTGCACCCATGCACATAGGATGTGCTTCCCATTGTCCAATTTGTCTATTTCCCTGGCTTTGTGCGCATCTCCACTGGACCTACAGTTGTGGGCATCATTGGTATAGAAGCAACTGGTTCCTCTTTGCAACTTGCTGGACATATGTGTTGAGTATGTGCAGATGACTTAGGGGAGACTCACGTACCCAGGCTTTTGTGACCAGTGCCTTCATTGTGTGGTAACTGATGGCTGACTGACCAAGTGTTCTGCTGACATGAGTGGGACGTGCTGTGACTATGTTTGGCACAGCTGGGCTTCCACAGGAGTTGGGTCCCCTCAGGCTGTCACGGATGTGTTGTTCCGTGACATAGCCTGGGCCCATGTTGTGTGTTGTGTGGGCATGTGTGTGTGTGTGTCCACATCCCTTTTCATACACAGGCAATGTTCCCTTGATATGTTCCTGTTGTTGATGCTTGCTGAGTAGTACTGTGTTCATCCCACAACTTTGCCATGGGCTACCAGATGTGTGGGTGCATGACAGACTACTGTTAATTGGTGTTTCATCATTGGGATATGTCCGTTCTGAGTGGTGATGATGTGGTCAGATGCAGATGGGACACAGTCAGGTGTCCCCAAGGCACTTCTTTGTTCGCAATATCATGTAGTTGTCCCTAGGTGGTACCTTTAAGTGATTGAGACATGTGTATGTGTGTGTGACTGATCTCACTTGTCCGGTTCAGGGCTGCAATGTTTGCAGGTGTCAGCATGTGTGCCTTGTGGTTCTCCTTGGCTTCTGCATTGTCCTGGGACTGTGGCAGGTATTCGGAAGGTTACTTGAGCTTTGGCGTCATGGCCATGTACCGCATGCTGTGCAGTATGTCTGTCATTCACCAGGGTTGTAAACTGTCCTTGTGTGATGAGTCTGTGCACCTTAGTTCCTCCCAACAATCCTGTGTTTGACATGGGTGCATGTGCAATGTCACCTGTCCATGTGGGCTTCACAGATGCACATTGGTGCAGTTCAGGGTGTGTGGTGTTGAGGGTGGACTGATGTAAATGTTTGCATGGATGGGCCCCTAGCTCCTGTTTGTCCATGGATGACGGGCCATGCTGAGTGATTTGTGTTTGTGTAGGTGTGATGTACGTTTGTGGCACAGGACACATGTCTGGGTTTCACAGTTTGTATGACATCTACCTTTGTCAGCACAGTGGAGGTGTCATGCATGCTTGTGTCACCCCAATGTCTGGTCCCTGGGGATAGTGCTGCTGTGTGTCAGTCTCTTGCTGTGTTAGTTTGTGTTCATTCCAGCTTGTGTCACATGTGTCTGTTGTGCTCCCTCTCATCTCACAATGCCTGATTGCCCACTAAGGGTGTCCCAATGATGGTTTACTTTTGTATGGCACTGTGTCCACATCTGTGTCACTGTGGTTCAGCCCCCCTCATGTGTTGTGTAGTTGCCTGGGATACTGAGACACACACACACACATGTTGTATGAGATGTGCAGTGTGAGGTTGCCTGTTTGTGTTTGTGCATCTGCATCAGTGCATTGGTATTGCTGTTGTGGGCCATTGTCTGGATGCTGTTTCTGTGATTTTCCCTGCTGTCCCTGTGAGCCATATCACATCATTCTGCACATTCATTCTGGTTGTTAGGTGCCATTGCTGGAATGGAATGGGAGTTTGTGAACTGACACCTACAGTCTACACAGGTTGTTTTGATTAGTGTGTCTATTTTCGAGATGTGTGTATGCTTTGTGATGGTCACTTCTGCTCTTGTGTCATTGTACACTGTATGCATTGTCAGCCCCCATGTGTGGTGCTTGTCTGCACATGGTCGAGAGTATGTTTTGTTTTCACTGCACTGTTAGCCTCACCACATCTCTGTGGGTATGGGACACAACCAATAGTTCGCCCCAAAAGGGTTTCATGTGCTGGGAGCAGGAATCATACATGCTGTTTGGCATTTGCAGCTTTGACCATGATGACACTTACCTTTTGGTCACTGTGATGAGGGGGGGTTTAGACCCCATCACCACAATGCTCGACATTTGCTGCAGTTTGGAACCCCCACACTTAACTTTTGTTATACACAGTGAGGGGGTGTTAGTTTTACATTGACACAGTGCTATAGTGATGATTGCCTTGTGTAGGCCACACTCATTTGTTGGCCACACATGTGCTGTTAGTTACATTGTATGTTTGAAATCATAATCATTGTTGTTGGAGTTTGTCATAGACTACACACTGTTGTCATGATGTTAGGGGGATGTATTTTGCTGACATACCTAATGTTGGAGTATGATGGATGTGTGGTGCATCACCCATCCTATGGGTGGGGTCGGCAGAGGTGATGGGCAACAGGTCCCCTATGAGTGGGGGTGGCAGTAGTGATGGGCAACATGAGCCCTATGGGTGGAGGTGGCAGGGGTGATAGGCAACAGGTCCCCTATGGGTGGGGGTGGCAGGAGTGATGGGCAACAGGTCCCCTATGAGTGGGGGTGGCAGGGGTGATGGGCAACAGGTCCCCTATGAGTGGGGGTGGCAGTAGTAATGGGCAACAGGTCCCGTATGAGTGGGGGTGGCAGGGGTGATGGGAAACATAAGCCCTATGGGTGGGGGTGTCAGTAGTGATGGGCAACAGGTACCCTATGAGTGGGTGTGGCAGGGGTGATGGGCAACATAAGCCCTATGGGTGGGGGTGGCAGGGGTGATGGGCAAAATGAGCCCTATGGGTGGGGGTGGCAGTAGTGATGGGCAACATGAGCCCTATGGGTGGGGGTGGTAGTGGTGCTGGCCATACAAAGCCTATGGTGGCCTGTTGTTAGTGGCCAGGATGTGGATCCCCTGTGTGTGTGTGCCATTTTGCGAGTACGTGCCGTTTGTTTGTATGGTAGGTGTCTGACTTACCGTCTGCGCCGTCGGCGTCTGTTCCTGATCCGGTCATAGACGTAGAGTACTGGTATGACCTGCGCGATGGGATTCATGATGTTTTCGTCTCGTACATGTTGCTTGTTGCTCCGTCTCGTATCCGTTGCAAGCTGGTCCGTCTCGTAGCCGTGGATTGAGTTGTGGCGCGAATCGTAGCTGATATGCTTCTTTTCCGGATGCTGTGACGTGCCGTACGTGGTGACCTGTCCGGCGCGTAGGAAGTACGCATCGTACTTGTCAGGGCGGAAACTGCTATGGATACTGCTTACGGGCGAATCGGTTCGGCGTTAGGAGTTACGGCTCGGACGGAGAATGAAGCTTGAATCACAGCCTACGTGTCGGTCGGGTTTTTGGCAGTTATGCGCATCGTACTTCATCTACAGGACGGACCGGCTACGGGTATGTGTCAGTCGCATGGTAAGGCTACGGACAGCTCTCGGAGAGCTGTCCGACCCGGATCAGAATCGACCCCTAAGTAGTAAACTTACATAAGTGAGGATATCTCCATAGAAAAGATAGGGGCGGTGGAGGTGGAGGTTTACACTCGTAGGTTTATGAGTTAAATTTAGTAGTAAGTAATACTACTTTAGCAGTACCTTATGTACTACAAAATGCAGTTTGTGACTCGGGCTGTAGACCATTACTATTCACAAACTACATTTCTAATATTATTATAGCCCTAAAGCTTGAGTTCCGCAAGAAGCTGAAGAGCTGCCTCTTCGTATAGGCAAGTTGGGGACCACAAACCTATACACCTGCCCAAGCACCTGAATACCCTCTGGGGTGATTAGTGTGCTATACAAATCAACATAACAAAGCTTACAAAACAGGTGTACATTTACTCAAGCCCCTCCTTGGAGTAAGTCAAGCACCACATAGCCACTCCAGGTACTGCAACATACACCCATAGAAAATAATGAAGGAAGGAAAGTTAAAATAATACTCATAGGATATTGTGTTCAAATAATTAAATTATTTGGACTTTTACATATATATTTTTTGTATTAAAAAATATACAAAATTTATAATTTGACATGTTATTATTTTGAAATATAATAGTTACCTTATTAAAGAACATAAAGAATGTTTTAAAATGTTTATTAAAAGGTAAAAAAAAATGAACAGTACTTAAACACGTAGGGGC
The DNA here is from genome assembly GCF_964204655.1 of Triturus cristatus. Lineage (NCBI taxonomy): Eukaryota > Metazoa > Chordata > Amphibia > Caudata > Salamandridae > Triturus > Triturus cristatus. Next base: position 835,146,026 of record NC_140581.1, read on the forward strand.
TTATTACGATGTTGGGCGGAAAGCCTTCACCCGACAGTTGGAATCTTACCAACCACGTTGGAGCCCTTCCGACCGATTCGGTCAGTTTACAGTCCGACCGTCCGATTACGATCTTCACGGTCGGAACGTAAATTGGCCGATCATTCTGACTCTGTTCCGACCGACTAGCATAGTATCCAAAAATGGGCCCAGAGAACTGTTTAATATTGTTAGAAAACAAACATCTTCCGCCCCCCAGAGCTTACGGCTTCAACAGAGAGCTTCAACAAAGCTGAACTCGGACAAAATGGAAGTCCTCATCCTCGGATCCACCCCCTCAGCCTGGGACGACTCCTGATGGCCGACCACACTGGGGACGACACCAACACTCACCGACCATGCACGTAATCTAGGATTCACCCTCGACTCCTCGCTCACCATGGTTAAACAGGTCAACACCGTCTCCTTCTCCTGCTACAACACCCTCCGGATGCTCCGCAGGATCTACAAGTGGATCCCGACCGAAACAAGAAGAACGGTGACACAGGCCCTCATCAGCAGCAGACTGGATTACGGCAGTGCACTCTACGCAGGAATTCCAGCCAAACACCTACGACGACTACAACGCATCCAAAATGCCTCCGCCCGACTGATCGTCAACGTCCCCCGCCGCAGCCACATCACACCCCACCTGAGAGACCTACACTGGCTCCCCGTCGACAAGAGGTTCACCTTCAAGCTCCTCACCCACGCACACAAAGCACTCCACAACACCGGACCAGCCTACCTGAACAGCAGACTCAGCTTCTACACCCCCACCCGCCAGCTCCGCTCCGCCAGCCTCGCCCTCGCCGCTGTCCCCCGCAACCAACGAACGACCTCCGGCAGCAGATCATTCTCCTACCTCGCCGCCAAGACCTGGAACACCCTCCCCACCCACCTACGGCAGACCCAAGACCTACTGGCCTTCAGAAGACTCCTCAAGACCTGGCTCTTCGAGCAGTAGCCTCGGGACCCTCACGGGTAAGTAGCGCGCTTTACAAGTACTCTGATTGGTTGATTGATTGATTGATTGAGGAAATTGCTAACTTCCTCTCGGACAAAATCCCCAAAATAGATCAATCCTTCCACCTAATTCAGGTCCCGCCCAGCCCACAAGATGCCGTAGATGTTCCCTTGTTGTCTCCACCCTACGTACTAATCCTTCCACTCACCTACCCGTCCCAACTTCTCCGGATGACATTCTTACCAACTTACAGCTGAAAAATAATGAATCCTGGCATAATTTCCATCCTGTGACTGAGCTCGAAGTCTTTAATATCATTGCTAAACTAAAGCTGACCTCACACACCAAAGACCCCCTCCCCCCTAACCTCTTCCAAGATCTAAACCACATCATTGCCCAATACTGGACTAATGTCATTAATTAATTTATTTTTTATTTTACAGAGTTTTATGTAGCGCCAACTTGACCCGAATCGGATATCAGAGCGCTTTACATAGCACCAGTTGCATTACATGAGGACACATTTATTTTTGTTAGGCACGGTTAATACCTCCCTTGCCACGGGATGTGTACCCGACTCCTGCCAACTCGGACAAATCACTTCCATTCTTAAAAACCTTACAGCTGACCCCAATGACCCTAACAATCTCCGCCCTATCTCTAACCTCCCACTTCTTTCTAAAACCCTTGAAAAATGTGCACTGCTTCAATTGGACCAACACATAGGCAATTTCAACTTACTTGACTCCTTGCAATCCAGCTTCAGAAAAGGCTGCAGTACAGAGACCGCCATGTTGAACATAGTGGATGACATCCACTGTTCCCTTGACAATGGTGAAACCTACCTTCTTATACTCCTCGACCTCTCTGCTGCCTTTGATACAGTTAACCATTCTTCCTTTCTTAATTCGCTTGAAGCTCGCTTTGGCCTTAATGGTCTGGTCCTCAAATGGTTTGCCTCCTACCTCCAATACAGAACACAACAAATCAAAATCAATGACTGCCTCTCTAATCCTACACCTGTCTCCCTTGGCGTCCTTCAGGGCTCCATTCTCTCGCCCTCTCTCTCCAACTTCTTTATGGAACCCCTTACCCTCATTTTGAAACAAGCAGGAATCAACTATCACCTCTATGTTGATCACACCCAACTCTACTATAAGATTAGATCCCATACTGATGTTCTTCATCTAAACAATACTCTGAGTATGATCCAATCCTGGTTCTACTCTAACCATCTCAAACTGAACCCTATAAAAAACGAAATCATTCTCTTCTCTCTTAAAACAACCGGCTCCCCATCCAAGGCTGAATCACGAACCTTAATGCCCTCAATTGTTCACTCTCCTTATCCAACTCGGTGAAATCACTTGGATTCACTATTGACAAAAACCTAACTCTTAACAACCACATAAAAAACGTGGCTAAAGGAGCACTTTTCACTCTCCAACATCTCAAGAAAATCAAACCCCTCATTCCATCTGACGACTTCAAATGGGTTGTCCAATCAAAAGTCCTCTCTAAACTTGATTATGGTAATGCTATCCTCACCGGAACCCTGAAAGTACACCTTGCCCCCCTTAGATCTGTACTAAACCAAGTGGCCAGGCTCATCACTGACTGTAAACGATTTGATCACTTCTCCCCTGCACTTAAAGCCCTTAATTGGCTACCCGTTGAAGGAAGATGCTTATACAAGACTGCATGCATTACGCACAAAGCTCTTCACCAACAAACCCTGTCGTACCTTACAAACAAACTCAATAAAGCGGGCTACTCCCCACCGATGAGAAGCACAAATACACTCCTCCTTGTCCCCCCCACAATGAAAAAAGCAAACCACCCAATCTCACTCCTTCTCTGGAAACGCCCCGAACATCTGGAATGCTCTCCCTAGGGACCTGCGCTGTAACCCCTCCTATCTCAGCTTTAAAAAAGACCTAAAACATCACCTTCTCAACAAATATTGGGGTCCATAACCTCTCCTCCGACCCTACATTCTGCTTCCTCTGCTCTGGTTTTCCTTTATTTGCTTCTTGGCTCTCACCTCACTCCCTTTTTTACATATCACCATGTTTACTCTCACCCTTCCCCCTTTTCTCCCCACCCCCGTCTCCTACCCTTACCCCCATCTCTTCCCTCAGTCTCTTCTTCGTCGATACTCTCTTCTCTGCCCTAAATTATTCTCATCCATTTATATTAGCCAAATTGTTCATTACCCTCTAATCCACCCAGAATTTTTGTTCTCCCCCTTTAATTAATTTTGAGCCGTACCTGCATTTTTGTTACCTTGCTAAATCGCTCTTCTTGACTGCCTAGATTCATGTAAATAGCTTTTCTGCCCCTTTTTAACTTAATATGTTTTATGCTTGCCTGTCTGTGTTATTTAATGAACAACTGTTTTTCCTGAACTGCTTCTGCTCATGTAAAGCGCTCTGATACCCCCGGGTCTAGCCAGCGCTATATAAAACATTTCAAATAAAAACAAATAAAATGTCCACTGATTGGGCAGCTGTTAGTAGTCCCATTTGCCCTGGGTTGCTGGCTAATGTAGTTCTTTTTGGTGTGTATGTGGTTGTTAGTATTAACATGTAGCATGACAGGAAAAATAATAATAGCCTCCTTGTTTTTAATAAAATTAGTAATTACCTTTACTGTCAGGTAGGAAAATCTGCATTATGTTTGTTATGATCCAGAGTATTTGTTGGGTATTATCTAAGTACTGAAGAATAGTGGTGGTGAGGCAGGGGATGGGTAAATCTACCTAATACCCTAGTGCCTATTAAAGAAAATATATTAACAATTTGACATATTACTGTGTTAATGCTTTGAGTAAATATGCATTAGAAGGACTTGGGATCTAAACTCTACAGTCTGCAGCATCAAACAGCACATCCTACTAAGTGGAATATTTTAATTCTTGTAGTGTGTTATACAATAAATTATTATTGCATTTGAACTAGAAAGAATTCAATGTGCAACAGATAACAATGGGATAATTGCAATAACTATCTCTTAGAGAAAGAGTGACTGAAAAGGCATTAGTTGTTTGCTTGCTAACGAACAGTTAGGTAAAAACAAGACTATAGATTATAGGTTTGTGCAAGAAGGACTCTGCTTTCCTGAAAGCAGTCTCAAGATATTTGTCATTTAGCTATTAAGTCAGGTGCTACCCTCTATGTGTTTGCGCATGTTGAGGTGATGAGGCATGGGCTCTCCCCTGGTGCTGGTGGCAGAGTTCAATCTTTGGGCATGATATTGGATCATCAGGTATCTCTGTTGAGCCTGGTAAATGCAGTGGCTGGGAGCTGCTTTCCCATCATTTGTCTTTTGAGGAAAGTTCATAATTTCTTCATGCTAAGTTAGATTTTTGCAAAGGTCTTTATCTGAAACTACCAACCTACTCCATGATAATCCTTCAGGGAGTCCATTACTTTGCCATGGGAATTGTGAGTCAAAAATGTGATCATGTTACTGAGTCCCGTCAACCTTTTCTTGCTACTAATGGCACATTGTGCTCACTTCAAACATCGTTTTTATGGCTCACATAGTATTTTACATTACTGAGAGATAAGATATTGTTGAAGAAGCATACTGACATCCAGTTTTTGTGCTTGTGGAGTCTTCCTATTTTCCAAGTCCCTCGAATCAAGGAGACCCGCACAGGACGATAATGCAAAAATTATTTGCTTTCAAGGAACACTGGCTCAGCCTACAAAAATAAAAATTGGATAGTTTCTCCAACACAAAAGAACAACTGTGTAGTATTGGGTAAAACATAACAAGGAGAAATTTGATTCCTAATCGAATGTTTGCGGATCTGATAACATTACTGTGTTGTCTTCATCCTAATAGGGTATCAAACTATTAGCTGCTCTCCTCCAGGCAAGGGCAGGCATTTCCTAACAATGTTCCTTTCTTTATCCACATATAAGTAGAGAATCAAAACCTATTTCAGGTGACTGGGACAGAAGTAAAGTAAAATTATTCTAGATAAATGCCTCAGAACAGTGGAGGGCCTTACACTGGGTGGTAGAAGAATGTTGTCTATAGAATTGGGGTTTCCATTGCACAGACTATTCAGCACAATGTTTTTACTAATGCAGAGGAAGCTGAGTTCATAAAAGGTCTGCACCACACATCATTCTTCACTCATTTATTTATTTTGTAAGTCCAAAGCACCTCACTGTCAGGGAGGCATACAAATGTCAAACCCCATTAAAAACTCCAGGGAAACCCCACCATGTCTAACTTTTGCGAACCACATGAAATGGGGCCCACCGATGAAGCATGCGACTTCAGTGGGTGAACACTATCCTCCTTTTAAGGGCAGACCCCAAATAGGGACTAGTGAGTGTAGTATCATATGTATGTTAATGCTGCCCCTCTTAATTTAAAGAGGATCTGGTACCTTCTGTGTAGGTGTCATAGTCTTTTTTTGCTAGAGATTAACTTTTTAGATATCGCCTATAGAGTACTTGGACAGCTGCTTTCACTTATTGCCTACTGCTATTCAGCTGACTTCAGTCACTAGCTAAAATGAGTCTCCATCAGTGTTAGTATTTAAAAAGTAGTCCCTTTCTGCAATCTCACACATACTGGCTGCACTACCTTCCTGCATCCCTTCCATGCTTCTGTGCCTGCTGCTCTTTTGTGCAATCCCCTCACCAGTGTCCATTTCTCTTTGGTGATACCTCTGTGCATCTGTTGGCCATTATCCCAACCAGGAGTGCCCAGCAGACACATCACAAGCCCAGATGTTTCTCCACTTCCTCCAATAGGCCACTCTTTCCATTCATAAATGCCCAGCCAATATGAGCACCTTCTGCTCTTCCCTTCCTTTGTCGGGCTGCTGTTACCTTTATGGGCGCTGTTGTTCTCCTCTTCTTCCATCGGACTACTCTTTCCTATCATGAACAGCCAGCAGAGCTGTCACAAGCACCCGCTGCTCTCACCTTCCCCTTCCATGCCACTCTTACCATTCATGAGTGGCCATCGCAAGCTCCTACTGTTTTCCTTCTTCCTCCATAGTTGTAGAGTGGTTGCTGTTCAAGAGGATACTTTACTGTTGTTTCTGAATAGCTAGGGAAATGGTTGCTAGATATTGATTGGGTGTGATATTGTGTAGAATGCAATGCCCCTGGCAGAGTGTTTACCAGCTGCAATTGGCCATCTTCAATTATTGGTAGTTCCTTGACTCTTTACTGTGTGATTTCTGCTGTTCATATGAGCCAAGGCATGGGCATGAAGCAGACTACACTAAGACCTGAGTGAGCTGCGTGAATAGAATCTTGACTGAGACTTCTTTTAGCTTGACACCCTCAACCCTGGCTTCATCTGTGTCATCTTTGTCAATCCTGCCGAATTACTGAAACTCAGCTTTGAGGACCCTCCATGTGCCACAGAGCTCTTCTTGTACCTGGCACTCTCACTTTAGACAAGCTTTACCTTCTGGATGCCTTAGGCTTGTATCCACTCTTATGGTAGTGAGTGTAACATCTCCTGCACCCACCACTCTGCTCTGCAGGACTGAAGTCAAATATGTGCTGCACCCTCTGACTGAGTTCGGGGATACCACCTTCCACCACCACAGCAGGCATGAATGCTTGCAATTTAAAGTATGTGTCAAACAATAGGATGGCAGCTGTCAAACATTACAGTCTTTATAGACTAGGCATTCAAACAAATATTTTTCTTTCTTTTTCCATTTTAAAATTTTGTCCACGCTTAACACTTGGTTACTGCTGATGCTAATTGACTCATAATGATGTTAAATAACCTATGTCACCAGATACTACTCTGTAGTTGGGAAAGTTTAGATAAATATCACACTTGTTTCTAACAAAATCTTTTTTGCACACATGTTCACTTGAGGAAAAGTGAAACATTGTGATATGAAGGGATTGCTTTTCATTCTGCAGCTGTTTTGGGCCACAATCTGACTAATGTCACAGGGACCTATCTTATCCAGTCCCGATTTTTGTGCACCACAGAAACTAGCTCAGAGTGCCCCCTCTGAACCCCTAAACTCACCAGGTTATTAAATGGTATCTGCAACCTCAAAGATGACCACTCCTATTCCCCAAGGAATACACTTTCATTGTTACTTTTGCATGAAACACAGCTTTGTAACTAGAATTACAAGGATGGTGAAAAAGATAAGCAGATCAACCATTATAACATTACTTTGTGATTATATGATTATGCTCCTATCTAATACTACTTGCACTATCGAGAGCATAGTGGGAGTACCCTCTGCCATACCCATTTGAACAGCCTGTTCATCCATACCTGAGTATGATGTGCCAGGAAACTAGTCTGGATGAAAAAGGCTATCCCCCTTTGTAGGATGAAGGTCAGAGTCAGCAGGGCTGTATCTCAGTCACAGTGCACAACAAGGTACAAAGCTGATGCGATGGCTTGTCTAGAACCTTAGAGCTGTCTCCAACTGAGCAACCACATACAAGGGCATAGCGTTCTATGTGCTTAGCCTAGGAGAGAGTGTACAAGCGACATGATGATAATACTTACTAAGAAATGCACTGCATGTAAAATAGCTTTCTCAGTGCATTATCGTGTAAGTGTAAAACATGTAAAAAGTCACCATTAGAAAAAGATGTCCAGTTAAAACGTGTAGCTAAAATGGAGACCTAGCATTGGCCCTGGTGTACCTTACCTTGACCTGTGGCTACTACAGAAGAAGGACTGCCCAGCTGACCTGCTGCACTGGACCTGCCTGGACCTGCAACTTGACCGGCCTGAGGCCTGCCCTGTTGTCTGAGAAGGAAGGCTGGACCTGTACCCTTCATTCCAGGCTGAAGTGACTCTAAGAGTCAGCTGACTGACCTCCTGTTCTGAGCTACAAGGACACAACAAGCTCCAGAGGTCTCACTGCAACTGCAAAGCAGCTTTGCTGCACTGACCTACCTGGACCTGCAACTGACCTGCTTGAGCCCTGCTGGCCTCTGCTGGAGTGAGTTCAGAATCCCCAAGAAGTGCCCCTTAAATCCTGGATCCTTAGTGTGTCATCAGACGAGCTCCTCCTTAAAGAAAAGGAGAGATCCTGAAGTTCTGGGCTCTTCTCGACCATCAATGGGCCTCTTTGCACCAAGATCTTGCAGCCCACATCAACCACCAACGTGAAGCTCCGTTGAAGCCAATGCTTCATATTACAGTGAGTGCTATAATTGACCGGCATCTTAAGATCTGCATTTCACTCTACAGCATCGACAGCCCGAAGTGACCACCAATGCAAATCTCCAGCAACGACCGTCTGCGATGCACGCCAGGATCTTCGAGCTCCTCAACTAACATCTGTGACACCTGGCCTGCTCTTCTCGCTACAGCGACACTCATCTTCTAATCTCTTCCTGCTCCTTGCGGCCTCTTCCACCACAAACGGAACTGTTCATTCTGGACTTTAGATGGTCATTTTTTCAGCAGCACTAACCTGGTCCCTATGACCGTCCCGCTCTCCATCGAGGTCGGTCTGAACTTGTGACTTTCACCCAGGCTTGCACAATCAGATAACCGTGAGTGCTGCTTTCTGCTTTTAGGAGCTATACTTACCTTGAATCTTTGAAATTGTATATCTCTAGTTCTACTGATTGGATTTTTACTGTTTTGGTATCAAATATTTATTCAATTTTACTTAATTTTTCTAAATTGGTGTCGGATTTTTTGTTGTGTTTTATCTATATTACTATTTGATGCGGCATACATTCTTTACATATTGCCTTTAAGTTAAGCCTGACTGTTTTTGTGTCAAGCTACGAGAGAGAGGGTTAAGCACAGGTTAATTTAGTGACTTTCTTGTGATTCACCCTGACAAGGATTGTGGCTGTTGCATGAGTTGGGTTTCACACCCCTCAAACAACAGCCCAATTTCTCACACCATGTCTTTTGTATGTGGGTGACCTGATATTATTAGATTACAATGCTGTGGGAGTACATAAGAAACGTACAGCTCTTTTTAACTATGGCAACGTTAATAATTTGATTGTTAACAGAGATAAAACTAAAGTATTTGTTATTGGATAAAATACAACCAAATTTTGCATAGCTTTTATAAGATAGTAAAGTGCGAGGAGGAATTCATATTTATCAAGTATTTAGGGTTGCAGATCACAAGCAGTCTAAATTGGGGCAAATCTTTTGATGCCCTTACAATTAGAGCTTTGCTCCCTGTGATTTAGCCAGATTTAACCATGAATAAGAGGGGGTATTTTCCTGCACTATTACTTAACAATTGGGGGGATGAGATGTCCACCTTGAGTATCTACGGCTCTGAAATATTGTGTCATAATCCAAGAGCCTTTTGCGAGTTTATGGTGGGTAGCTGTATGAAATGAGTTTTACATTTGTCTTTAAGGATTATAGTACAGATAATAAGATGCAAACAAAATCTGAATTGTTGGGCAGAAATGGAGGGGTACGCATGTTGTGTTTTTAAAATAAATTAACTTTTAGTGATAACTTTTATAAAATCTCAAGCTTATGCTGGAAAGAGGCTCTAGCTAAAAAGAACCAGGCAAAACATTTATTAAAAGCCAGATAAATAAATATAAACCCAGTCATATGCTACTGAGTAAAATAGATCTTTGGCAACCCTTTCCAGACATTAACTTTGAATTGATCAGTTTTATGTATATTCCTTAAAATGGATAATGAATACTTATCAAATTATTGATCAACTATGTTAACACATGGAATGAAAATGTCTTCCATTATACCCATTGTTTATCAGAATGTAAATTACAATCAGGTTGGATGTAATTCCATTTTTGCCATAGAGGTCTTTACTCAAAGATGAAAGCAAAAGAAGAAATGTGTCTATATACATACAATAATACATGTTCAATCACTTACATGTTATTAGACTGTCTGTTAATTTTTTAAAATTCATTGAAAGTTTTTAAAACCTATGTTTTAAAGTATTCTACTCTCAATGTTTAGCTGTTTTAATTGGTATAAGTTGTTGTATTCTGCGTAATTTTAAGATGCATTTTATTGCTGTAATTTAGTGTGTAACATACTGTTCTTAATAAACTTCTGTTTGAATTTGAGCCAGGTTTCCCCACTGAAGCTTCCCTTTCAGATACATTGACTTTTTAGAAATTCTTATGATCTGACACTGAGTTTTTGAGACCAGTTAGAAATCTTGATATTTGCTCATAGGCCTTTTTGGAGGCACTGGTCTGCCTGATACTTTTCAAATGTTTCAGTAGTCTCATAACTGACTGACGTTTCCCATACCTGCAGGCCATTTTGAAACACTGGTCTAATTATGGATCTCCAGGTTCCTCATTACCTGAGGACTCTTCTACACTTCAATTTGCGGAGTATTCAAACTTCACAAATCGTCTTCCTTTTTAGGTCTCGCCTACAGACAGCTTTAGCTTTTGGTGTCTGGTATTGGAAACCTAGGGCCAGATTCTCAAAGGTAAACTTACATTTTTGTGTAAGTTTACACATTTTTGCAAATCACAAAGGAATTTTACGAGTCGCATCTTTACAACTGCGAAATCTCCTCACTCATGGCGGAGATTCCGCACATAGAAAGATAGGCAGCCGATAGGCAGCCTTAAATATACTTCTCACAAAATTTCTTTGCAAATTGTGTAAAATTGTAAACTTACACAAAAGTGTAAGTTTACCTTTGTGAATCAGGCTCCTACTGTCTTCAATACATTACAATGTATGCATGTATATACATATATTGGCCTTTGGGTCAAACCCTTGCACTTGATCAGATGGCTTCCTTGTCTTTCTCATTCGCTTGGTTCTTGTTTTAGTTACTTTTTCTGGAGGTTAGGAGCCTTGGTGCAGTCTTTATTAAACCGTGAGTATTCTGGGCAAGCCCTCCTTGGTTTTCCTCTTTTAGCAACCCAGAGATAGAGGTACAGATTTTCTCAAAATTATCCTGGATTGTCCCAAGGTTTGCACTTTCAGTTCAGCAAGACATAAACTTGTGCAAATTAGTCGAGGCCAGTTCTGAGTGAATTTTGGAGGTATCTACATTTTTCCAGTTTCTACAGACACCTTGGTTACAAGAGAAATTCAAGGATGCAATCTGTCTAGAAGGCGTGGGATGCGGATAAAAAAGAAAATAGGAGACTAATTGGTCAATGATCACTAAAAGGAGAAGACAACATCTCAAATTTGAAAGGAATCAATGGAGCAGAGACTAAAATGTGATCAATAGCATTCCCCTTCCCACATTAGTCGGTGTATATGCATCAGCATTATACCTGTCACAGAAACTCTTATCATACATCTATGGAAATTGTCTCTGGTGGTGGAGGGGTCTTCTCACAGTGAGAGAATGAGCTCGGTGTTTCTCACAACAAGAGAATGAGCTTGGTGTTGTCGGCGTAGGAGATGATGTTGAGTTCGTGTGATCTGATGGTGTTGGCAAGGTGGGTCATGTATGTGTTGAAGAGGGTGGGGCTGAGGGACAATCTTAGGGGGACACCGCAGATGATCTTGTTGCGTTCCGAGGTTAACTGTGGGAGACGGATTCTCTGGGTTCTTCTGGTGAGGTATGAAGCAATCCATTTTAGGGCGTTTCCCTGGATTCCGACTTGGTGGAGTCTGTTGATTAAGATGTGATGCGAGATGGTGTTGAAGGCAGCTGACAAGTTCAGCAGGATGAGGGCTGCCATTTCGCCATGGTCCAGGAGGGCCATGATGTTATTGATGGCTGCAATCAGGGCTGTCTCAGTGCTGTGGTTGGCTCGGGATCTGGATTGAGAGGGGTCCATGAGGCTGTTGAGTTACAGGTGTTCAGTGAGGTTCTGGTTGATTGCCTTCTCAAGAACTTTCACTGGAAAGGGGAGCAGGGAGATAGGGCGGTAGTTCTGTGGTTCTCCTGGGTCAGTAGATGGTTTCTTCAGGAGAGGCCAAACTACCACCTGTTTCCAGTCCTTGGGGAAGAAGGCCAATGAGATGGACTTTCTTGAGCTCGTCGACGTTCCTCTTGCTCCCAAGGTTGAAGACGTGGTGGGGACAGGGGTCTGTGGGTGCTCTTAAGTGCATGGAGTTTATGATTGAGATTGTGGCTTGAACTGTGAGAGGGTCTCAATGAGTAAGCAGATGTTCTGGGTTTGTGTTCCTGGGTGTGAGCAGGCTGATGCTGTTGGCGGTGGAGGGTTGGAGTTTGATGTTTTCGTAGATGACTGAGATCTTGGCATGGAAGGAGTCCGCCAGGGTATCACACAGTTCTTGGGAGGGGGTTATGCTATTCTCTGTGGCTGTGGGGTTGGAGAACTCTCTCACAAACAGCTCCTTGCTGTGGTTTGTGCTGGCTTCTATTCGGTCTGCAAATGCATTCTTCTTTGTTTCTTTCATCAGGCGGGTGTATCCGTTGAGCGCTGTCTTGAAGGTGGTATGGTCTCCTGTGTCTTGTTGGTGTACCACTTCCTTTCTAGTTGCCAGCAGTAGCGTTTGGTGGATTTCAGTCCGTGGTGAACGAGCTGCTTCTTCTAGCAAATCTTTTGGATTTGGCTGGCTTGGTAAGGGCAATCGCAATGGTGCATTCTATGATCCACTGGGAGCGGTTTTTCCCAGCCTGGTCTGAGTTGAATGTTGCATTTGGGAGGTGGGAGTTGAGGATGTTGTTCCACTGGTCGTCGAATATCTTTTTCCAGTTTCTGCGCATTGAGCTGGGGGGCATGGTGCAGGAGTTGGTGGGTTCTGAGATTGTGAAGTGGACGCTCTATATTGGTTGGACCAGGTGAACTGTGAGATGTGGTTGCAGTTAACTCTGTTGCTGGATGTAAAAATGGAGTTTAGAGTGACAAGCTGCTTGAGGCCGATGTTGCTCATGCTTTTCAGGAGGTTGGTTGTGTTGGTGTCACTTGGGTTGTCGAGGTGGAAGTTGAGATCCCCAAGGAAGATGTAGTGCTTGGAGTCAATGGCAATCATGGCGAAGAGGTCAGGGATGGTGTTGCAGAAGCAGGGCACAAGGTCCTGGCGGTCTGTAGGCAAGGGTGCCCCTTATAGTGGGTTTCAGGTAGTAATCCTCATTCATTGGTCTGTTGTTGTGCCATTCACATTTTTCTTCCATCTACTACTTCAGCCATGGACCAACTTAACTATGAATGATGGCATTTTACTCTTTCATAAGGAGCACACCTGCCCTCATGGTAGTTTCCTTCAGTACCAGAAACCACTATGGCAATGTGCATTTTGAGTCCCAAAAATATTTTTGCTTTTGGCCACCTTTTAAAAAAAATATTGGCAGGTGCTCAGTGATTCCACCAGCACAAAAGCCATGGCAAAAAGAAAAGAAGCATTGACAATGCTGAAAGGCTTGCAGGCAATACCAAACCTATCGGCTTTGCCAAGGCTTGTTTTCTTTGCCAATTCTGTTCGGCATTAGCAATAAAAAGTATTTTTTCAAAATTCACCCATGCTAAAGCCACCATGGGAGCCAATCACCAGTTGAATTTACTAAGGAAACTTAAACCCTTCCTCCCACAGACCGACCTAAAAATGGTGGTACAAGCCCTAGTGTTACCAAGACTGGACTATGGAAGTACCACTCTATGCTGTCTCACCAGATACAAGTTGGCACTGCTGAGGGCATCTCTTAATGCTGCGGCCAGTCTGGTCTCAGGATCTAAAAGAAATAGCCACATATCCCCTACCTTGAAAGCTCTGAACTGGCTACCCTACGAGGCAAGAATACACCTAAGAATCGCTTGCATGACCCATAAAGCCCTGCACAGCAATACCCCCAGTTACTTAGCACTAAAGCTAGAACGATCGGGAGGATGCAGACAATAGCGAAGTGCGAGCTCACTACTACTGAAACCACAGTCCTTCCATAAAACGAGTACCGGGTGCAGAACTTACTCAGGGATCGCACCGAAGATTTGGAACTCCCTACCTCCAGCTGTACGTGGAATCCCTTCCTTTACCTCCTTCAAAAAAGAAGTGAGAATGCTTCTAATGAACAAATTCACATCCTAAGGCATCATACTTTACGCTGACTTCTAGTGACCATGCTATCCATTTATTACCGTCTACCTCTTTTGTATTGAACTGCGAATACCAAATGTATGTATACTTCCTCATCCTGCTAAGGTTGAATAACTGTAATGTGATGCTCTCCGATTCCCTCGTGGATCACTCACCGCTGACTACTAGGCACCTATGCTCTCCATATATATTATTATCTACTTTTTTGTGTTGCATTGCAAATACCAATTGTACCTTTACTACCTCAACCTCCTAAAGCTGAAAAACGGTGTAATTTGAATTGATCCGATTCCCTCGTGGATCATTCTTTGTTGACTACTAGTCACAAGCTATCTATTTACTATCACCTACCTCCTTTGTAATATGGCGAGCACCAAATGTATGCACACCACTTCAACCATCTAATGTTCAATTATGTTATATTGTAAAGCGCTCTGATACCCTCGTGAGTAATGTTCGCGCTATATAAAACTTTATAAATAAATAAATAAATGCTGAGCAGCGTCTACAAAAGCCGTTGGCAGAGGCAATAGCTCTTCCTTGGCAAAGCCAAGAGGTGAGACAGAATGGCTTTGCCAGTGTTTGGTTTTGTTTGTCTATGTTGTTGCTTAGGTTTCAGAGTGCCCACTAAATAATAAAGTAAAAACATAAACTGTTGGAGTACAATTCACAATACCTCCTACATCTCCCCAGTTCATAGATTACATCTGTCCAGGTCTGATCATTTGGGTTTCCAGATGTGGACAGGCGCAATAACGTTTGGCATAAGCATGCAAACAAATTACTTGGCCGTGGAGAAAGAAGCATAGCAGCACAGTGTTTCTTATGCAAACTATATATATATATATATATATATATATATATATATATATATATATATATATATATATATATATATATATATATATATATATATATATATATATATATATATATATATATATATTATCTACTGGCGGTCGCCAGTAGATAGTTATAGTTAGGACCGTGTTTCCATAGGAAATTAGGAAATCTGCAACATTCTATTTGGAATAACTTTGGCGCCGGTTGACGAATCCTCGCGAAATTTTCAAAATAGGTGGGGCGCTCCGCTCCGCTCCTACCCTGAAAGTCTCGGGCGGATTCGTCAAGCGGGGGCTGAGAAAAAAGGGGGGTTCCAAAACACGTTTTCCCCATGCAATTTTCCGTAGGGACCTTTAGTCCAAGGTACAGCCCGAACGGCTGAACAGAATTACTTGAAATTTGGCAGAGAGGTAGTCCTCAGGTCAGGGAAGTGCCTTTTGCAGGTCTGGTGTCAATCTGTTCAGTAGTTCCTGAGAAAATCAATAAGTAAAATCATATATATATGTGGGCGGAGCCTAACCACACATCTCATCCTGAGATCTGATTGGCTGTCAGCACTTCATCCAAGAAGTGTTGGCAGCCATCTTGGGACCAATATACATGATAGCACCTCATTAAAAAGCATTGCAGTTAATAGAAGGTTTTAAGACTTTAGTTACATTATAAATCATTTGTTGATGGTACCATACTCATATTAGGAATTGTGGTATGTTCTAAGGTGATTTCACCATGTGAAAAAACCTTCTGCTGGGATATCATGATTGAGAGAAAAATATTTTCTCATGCTTTTCCCACAGAGGTTTGGAAGGTGATCTATAAGCTAAACTGAGAGCTTATTTTCTGTAAATTCACATTATCTTTCTCAGTCATGTGAGAATGAAGTCTGACATTCTCAGTAAAACATGTACATCCAACAAGGGCAGAGACTGTCAGTTGATTCCTTTGTGTTCTACTGCAGCTTCCCAGAGTGTTCCAAAGAACAACTAGAGCGCTAACAGTCCTACTTATGATAAACGTATGGCACACCTGAAGCCATCTTGCTTGGATTAAAGTGGTAACTCTTAAAACATTTAATTTAAAAAGGTACAAAATGAGGGGGTTCATTTTTCCATAAAAAGTATGATTAGTGCTGCAGAAAGAAAAATTAGGGCACATTTTTAGTGACTTCTCAAATCCTCTTCTATTTCATTAAAATTCTGACATGCAGACTGAAACATGCACTTTCAATACCAGCAGCAGTTTTCCCTGGTGAGCAGTAGCTTTATTACAGTGATTTAATGAGCAAAAAGAGTGCTAACATTCTGAATTTATGGCAAATGTGTGACACATCTGAATGCCTTCTTGGTGGAATCGAAGTAAAAAACTGAAAGTATTTCCTACTGAAGAGGCTGCAGTAAATGAGGAAATTAGGAAACTTCATAACAAATAAGTCTGCCAAGATGGCCACCAGAGACAAAACAGCCCAAATATCACCCAGATGTAGCCCAAGTATAGCCCAATGACAGAATGTCCCAGAGTGTTCTTAAAAACAACTAGAGCGCTTACTGTCTTCATTATGACAAAAGTATGGCACACCTGAAGCCATCTTGATTGGAATAAACTGGTAACACTTAAAACATTTAATTTTAAAAGGAACACAATGAGGGGGTTCATTTTGCCATAGAAATTATGATTAATGCTGAAGAAAGAAAAAATGAGGGCACATTTTGAGTGACTTCTCAAATCCTCTTCTATTTCATTAAAAAATTCTGACATGCAGACTGAAACATGCACTTTTAATACCAGGAGCAGACTTCCATGGTGAACAGTAGTTTTACTACAGTGATCTAATGAGCAACTAGAGTGCTAACTTTCAGAATTTATGGCAAATGTGTGACATATCTGAATACCTTCATGATGGAATCAAGTAAAAAACTGAAAGCATTTCCTACTGAGGAGACTGCAGTACATGAGGAAATTAGGAAACTTCAAAACAAATAAATCTCCCAAGATGGCCACCGTAGACAAAAGAGCCCAAATGTAGCCCAAAATCACCCAGATGTAGCCCAAATAAAGCCCAATGACAGAAGTGTGCAAAACACTTATTATTTTGTGTTTTTGCAGCAGTGTTATATAGTGCAGACTTGTCAGGTATTGGAGTGCTTTACATGAGCATTGGTTACATCACACAAGAACAAATTCATTTTGGTTGTAGACATTGGGAGACTAAGTGATTTGACCAGAATCACAGAATGTCGAGCTGAAGCAGAAACTCCAACCTGGTTCCCCAGTTGCAAAGTCTGCAGTTCTGGAAGTAACACCACATCCTCTCCCCTAAGTGCAACATTTAATCAAGTGGTCAACTGGATAAAAAAACATAAAGATAGCAAATAATTTAAAAGTGCTTTGTCGCTATTTGAAAACTCAGAAAATATGTCCTTATTTTAGTCTTTTAGAGCACTAACCATAATTTTGATGCCAATAAGACCCTCTCATATATGTAATTTCTAAAGGAAATGCTCTAGGTATTACAGTTTTGATTACATCAAGATGACGTCAGGCGTTCCACACTTTTGTAATAAATATAGAATGTTAGCAATCTAGTTGTTCATTAGGATACTGTTGAGAGGCAGAGGCCAGGGACACGGACTCTGAAAATTGAAGGCAGGTAGGAGGGTGCAAAGGCAACAATTTAACCACACTGAGCAGGCAGGAAGGGCCGTGGCAGCACAACAGACTATGGAGGGCAGTGGAAAGGGGGGCAGGGGCAACAAACCAACAATACAGGACTTGCAAGAGAGGCTGTGGCAATGTAATAGACCATTGTGGGCAGAAGGAAGAGGCAATGGTAGTACAACCATACATGCCAACAGACCCGATTCAGCCAGGAAACGTCCAATGTTTTTAAGCACAAATGGGCTTTATTTGATCTGTCTCCTGTCTACAATCTCCTCTTTTTCAATGTAACTCAAAGGGGAAAATCAATACACCAGTTTTTTTTCAAAATCTCCCTCTTACCAAGTTCAAAATGTTCGCAAGTATGGTACATTGGATCATGGAAGGAAATGGGGTAGGGACATGGACTTGGATAACAGAGGACAGGAGGGACATGGAGAGGTGCACCAAACTGACCCTGCAGGGCAGGCATCAGGGTTTGCAGCAGCACAATACACCACACAGGGCATGCGGGACGGGAGTGCAGCACAACAATCCATAGAAAGCAAGAGGGAGGGGACAGGACCATGCACATGGACAACAGAGAACAGAGGGGCAAGAGGCAATGGTAGCTAGTTGACCATAATGGACAGACAGGAGAGAAAGCTGCAGCATAACAGACCATAAAGGGCAGGAGGGACGGATCAGGGGCATTACAATGGAACAGACAAGCCAGGAGGGAGGGAGTAGGGGTCTGTACATGTAAACAGAGGGCTGGGGGCAAGGGGGCAGGGCAGGAGCAGCAAGATAGCCATGGAGGTCAGGCAGGATGGGCACTAGAAGCAAGACACACCGTGAAGAGCAACAGTGAGACTGTGATGGCATACACACAGACCATGGAGGGAAGGAGGGAGGGAGTCAGGGGCAGCTAACTGACCACACAGGGAAGGTGGGAGGGGCCATGGCAGCACAGAAGACCATGCATGGCAAGTGGGAGGGTTAGTGGCAGCACAATGGCTATGATGGGCAAGAAGGAGGGTGCAGGGGCATGCACAAAGGACGATGGAGGATAGAAGGGAGGGTCAGGACCTGTGCACAGACAAGAAAGTTCAGGGGAAGGGGCCTCACAACAGACCGCACGGGGCAGGCAGGAGGAACAGTTGCAGCACAACAGACCAGGGAGGGCAGAAGGGTGTGGCAGTACAATGGACCATGTAGGACAGGAGGAAGAGGATAGGGGCATGGCATGTGGACAGGCAGGGTGGAGGTGGCAGGGACAGGTTACAGTCATCTGACAATGCTAGGCAGGTGGGAGGGGAGTGGCAGCTCAACAGAACACTCAGAGTAGATAGGAGTGGCAGGTCCATGGAACATGGTGGGCAAAAAGGATGGAGCAGGGGCATGCACAAAGACATCGGAGGGCAGGGGGAAGGAGAATAGGGGCAGCAAGCTAAGCACAGAGTTTAAGCAGGAGGTCAATGATGGGGCATAGAATTGGGCAATGGAGGGCAGGAGGAGTGGACTGGTACATCATACTAAATTGAGGGCAGTGGCAGCACATCAGACCATGCATGGCAGGAGGGAGGAGGCTAGTCCATGGATTCACACAACAGAGGATAGGGAGGAGGGGGATGGGGCAGCAAGCTAACTGTTCAGAGACGGCGGGTATTAGGAACTTTATTGTTTTTAAAACGTGTGTCTGTGCGAACTACTTAAAATATGAACAAGTATGCAGCATAATCTCACTTTTATTCAGGAAGAAGAGGACGTTTGTGACTGTGACTCCGGGCTCACTTGGCAGAAACACCCCCTGACCCTCCACCCCCTATCGCAAAATGTAATGCCCGTGAAAAGGGTAGGTGAACACAGTGTTATATAGAACATAGTCCTGAGAGCACGATTGAAAATGAAAACTAGATATAGTGTATGGTATAAACTATGCACCAAAAAGTGTGATATAAGATGAACCGGGCGTGAAATATAATATGCACTACATTGTGCGCAATGACAGATTCATTGGAGAGCGCGAGATAGCACAGGCACTAGCGCGTGCTATGCGATATGCGCCTTGGAGTGTAATATGCACAGGGCAGTGTTGTGTAACCTAACTAGTCTCTAAAGTTGTAATATAAAATATGTGCTGGGGAGTGTAACGTTGCATATGCACTGTGACAAAGATATGGATCTCAGATTGTAATATGTATGGCATAGCACTGTGCGTTATAACATAGGTATCGAGGAAGGCACGTTAGATGGGGCAATATAACCCGTGCGAAGACAAGTGTGGCATGACATATTCACGGGGTGGTGTTACAGTGCACATGGGCTAGAGAGTGTCATAGCATATGCACTAGCTAGTGGAATACAACACAGAGGTGTGTGGCACTCGGCAGGCAATGGTGGGTGTAACACAGCATTGGGCTCTGTCAGGAGCGCGCTGTGACTCTCAAGTGATGTTCGTCCCCTTTCCAGAGAGTAATATAAAAAGTATTACACATCCGGCAGTGGATGTGTGTTTTATTAACCGGGAGGGGGGTTTCTTGCATAGTTTTGGTCGAATTTTTGTCGAATCCCCTTTGAATGGCTTGGTGTGCATGTGTATTAAATGTGCCCGTCAATAGCTACCCATGTTTGTATAAATAAACGACAAGGGTGTCTACCGGGATTAGGCACGGTAGGGCATCAGACATGTCAGAGCTTCACTAGTGGTGTAAATACATTCCACGTGGATTCATTGTATGCATAGTCGCCTTTTAATGAATATCACGCAAATCGTCATGGTGATAGGTACGTACGGTTTGTCCAGCATGTCCTAGGTGTGTCTATAAATATATATTTTTTAAAAATATTAAAAAACAGTGGCCGGCCCTGGGATTGGGGTCAAAAAAATATAATTAGGAGACAGGCCCTGGGGGATGGGGTCATCAGGGCAATTAAATTAGAATAAGAAGGGGAACCACACATCCCCCCTTCTTAAAAAATTAAAATAAATAAAAGACTGGCATCGTGCCGGAGGCCACGCCCCCTCCTTGCAGCACTCTGCAAACGCGCCCCCTGGCGAGTTGTAAGTTGGGGAATTAATTCCTCTTCAATACTGAGGGTCCCTGAGGGCCAACTAGCCCAACAGGCATTTCCAGTATGCGCCAGGGAGCTGCGCTGCAGACAGGTGTTCTGAGGCCAAGCCCCTTTTTACACCTCTCTGCAACGCAGCTCTGTGGCGCTTACTGGAGGTACCTAGTGGTCTAGTTTGACCCTAGGGACCCTTAGGATTCAAGGGGACTTAATCTCTCAACTTAGAACAGCCACAGGGCGCGTTTACACAGTGGTGAAGAGAGGGGATGGGGCCTGAGGTGACTTGTGCAAACACGCACTATGGCACGTTTTAAATTGGGGATATAATTTCCCTTCAATACTGAGGGCCCCTGGGGGCTAACTAGCCCACCAAGTGCTTCCAGTAAGCGTCACTGAGTTGCATTGCAGAGAGGTGGTCCAGGCCGTGGCACTTTTTACACCTCTCTGCAATGCAGCTCTGTGGCACTTACTGGAGGTACCTAGTGGGCTAGTTGGACCCTAGGGATTCAAATGAACTTAATCTCCCAACTAGAAACGGACACAGGGCGTGTTTACACAGTGGTGAAGGGAGGGGACGGGGCCTGAGTTAACGTGTGCAAAAACGCCCTGTGGCCTGTTTTAAGAGGTAGTTTTAATCCCCCTGCCCTATTATATACTAGGGGCTTACAGAGGAGGTCATGCTAATCACAGGGGGACCCCAACGCATAATGTTCCCTAGTGTATGTAGGTGTTTTCACTTTATTCTAAGTGTCTTTTAACATAGCACTGGCTCTAGGACTGGTTAGTCAGACTCAGTTACCACCAGTATCCGTCTGAAAAAGTTGAGGGTACAGGATGATTTTGCAACAAGGATTCTTTCTGCTCTTCTTTTTGTTCTTTCTGCACGTTATCCTTCTTCCTGCACTTTTCTTCGTCTTTGAGGACTTCTGTTGCTTCTTTCTGCACTTCTGTTTTTTTCTTTCTGTGCATTTTTTCTTCTTTCTTCACATGTCCTATCTCTGTAGGCATAGTTAGAAATTAGCATTTAAAAAACCTTTGAAATTCACAGAAAAAACCATAGGTTTCAGGCACGTTATAGTTAGGAATTAGCATTTAAAAAACCTCAGAGATTCACTGAAAAAAACATAGGTTTCAGAGGTGTTATAGTTAGCTGGACTTTTCACTTGTACAAAACCATTGAAATTCCCCCGTTATAGTTAGTTCAGCTAACTATAACTCGCGTGCCCGCAATGCACTGCTGATGACGTCACATATTACATCACTCATGACATGGTCAGTGACATCACTCATGACATCACTGATGACATCTCAAATGACATCACTGATGACATCACTGATGACATCATCCTTGTGATAGAGTGGCAGACCTCCTCTCACCCTAATATATCCTTTGATACACACATTCAGAAATAGAGACTACAATTTTCAAAACAATGGACATACCAATACCAGTTACAACAACCTCTTCAGTAATTCTAAGATCCACATACACATCCACTCATTCACCAACAGTCCTATACAGTCACTCATACATGTACTCACTCATCATATGTACTCATACACCTATACATCCTGTTACACAATGCCACTCATCCATAGAGTTATTCACACACATAGTCACTCATGCTAATAAAGAATCAAACATACATTTACTTGCATATACAGTTATACACACACCACCACACTTACTTCTAGGGAAACTTACACATACTTAGTCTTTTAAACAATCACTTATAGAAACACATACTTATTCATTCAGGAACTCTTTCAATCTCTCACTCTGACATATACTCACTTATATACACCAATAGTCACATATACTAGTTTAAAACATATGTAGTTACTCATAAAGACACTATTGAGACAGTCATTCACTCACTAACACACCCATACACACACTCATCCACCCATACAGTCCTGCACACATGCTGTCTTCAACACATACAAACAGTGAGTCACTCATTCATGCACCTATGCACTACGTAATACCCCCCACCGAACCATGCAGACACTCAGACTGATACTCAAAAAACCAACTAATAACCTATATAGACACCCATGTAGCTACTCACCAACCCATGCAGCCACTTATACACAAAGTGAGAGACTGATACAGATATTTACATATTTAAACATTACTCACTAAGCCATGTATTCACTATGATACACTTAATCAGTCAGTTACACAAACAATTTTTCAAAAACAAATCATCCATTTAGACACTTATATACCCATTTATTCTTCCATCGACCTTGAGATATACATATATAAAACATATTTAATTTTCAGAAAAACACACATTCACTGGATGATGTCATCAGTGATGTCATCAGTGATGTCATTTGAGATGTCATCAGTGATGTCATGAGTGATGTCACTGACCATGTCATGAGTGATGTAATATGTGACGTCATCAGCAGTGCATTGCGGGCGCGCGAGTTATAGTTAGCTGAACTAACTATAATGGGGGAATTTCAATGGTTTTATACAAGTGAAAAGTCCAGCTAACTATAACACCCCTGAAACCTATGGTTTTTTCAGTGAATTTATATATATACCTGTCACCTCATTTCTTGAGTTTCTGTAGATAGAGACATAGGAAACTAGTAAGGGCTTCCAGGGACAAACTCAGAAAAATAGCTTTAAGCGTGGTACTGTGCACTATGTGCGTACTGATCTATTGATACATGTAACAATACTCCCTAAAGTATTTTATTAACGCGTCAGGAAACATATGCATACTTCTTTTAGTTATTGTTTTTTTTGTGTGAATTCATGTCACAGTGTTGCTCTTTCATAAAAAAAGATTTTTTTTAAAGCCTCTTAATTGGTTCATGATTTTTGAGTTGCCTTGACTATAGACGAATACCTTAATGCTCAGTGGTCCGTCACATGGCTGCTATCATTCAGAGGGACTCACAGGCTCTTCGTCCACCCACGCACTGGCTCAGGAAAATTCCAGTGGTAGCTGAACATGAAGCTTTATAGAGACCATCCTGTGTGGAGAAAAAAAACACCGTTCCCCTCAGGGGCGTAGTTTAGTCAGTAAGATTAGGGGATGTAAGCTTCAGGTTTTCCAGCAACCATCCTGGCATATCATGTTAAAATATATTATAAGAGAAGCAGTGCGGAAGGGGAGTTTAAGAGGCGGTGGAAAAGGAGCGGAGTGCTGATTGTAAGGTATACCTAAAACAACATATATTGTAATAAAACCAATATTTTTCATGACATTTACAAAATAGACAATATTAAAATAATCCCAGGTGAAATCCGACAGACTCATCACACCTAACAGCGGCCCGTGCAGGAAAGAGCAGCGAGGCGTTGGTGATGGATGGGGAGGAAATTTCGACAGACGACGAGGGAAAATTAATTATTTATTTAATTTTCGCTCGTGGTCGTCTGTCGAGTCCCCACCAACCCGGCCCCACTGTGGTGTTTGGGCCTCAGGCCCACATGGTAACAAAAGGAGGGACACAGACACTCCGTTGTATGGTGCGATAACTGGCCCAGGGCACGTGCCCCTGGCCCCTTTTATTGACAGGGTCACCTGAATGGTGACGCTTGTGGTGGGTGGGTGAATAGTGAGGGTTACATCCTCGGTGGACCACTAGAACGTATCCAGCAGGATACTACACCCACCTCTCTTAACTGCATGGGCCGCTGTTGATCACATCCGACTCAAAACACCTGTACCGAACTACTTACTAAAGAAGAGATTTATTAGAGAGGGTGTTGCACCCCAAACACCGGCCCCCAATTCTATGCCCCTTATTCCCTTATCCTAGTCGTACATCTCGCGCAATCACCAACAATATGCATGGTAGAACGTTGCTTTGCTTGATGATGTCAGCTGTGGTTTTGAAATGGACTGTGACATCATTATCTGGACGGCCCCTTTAAAAATAGCATGGGTTTCCCTACACAGCTGCACTCGGCTCCATAACCCTGAGGCTTACGTACCTAGCTTAGGTTTATTTAACACAGAGATGTCAGGTTTATTTAAAAATCCAACTGTATTCATATTTATTCTAATTGTATGCACCAACTGATACTGGCTGAAAGGAAGAGTTATAAAGGAACCTAAGTACCAAATCACACTGATGGAGTGATTACCAGTCCACAGGGATGTAGTTAGTTACCCTCATGAAACAGCCGAAGGAGTCTTTGACCTACAAGTGTAGCTCATAAGTTATAATATGGTGGGCTCTTGTTTCCATGGCGGTGACAAAAGAGAGAGAGGAGTTATCCTACCATCCACAAGAAAAATGGCGTCTGAGGAATTATGGGAAGGGTTTTGCCATAACTTGCGTTGTGATGCAGCATATGAACCCCGAGAGCATCCTGCGTCCCTCCCCCTTCCGTGAGACAGACATTGACTACAGGATTGTTTAAATGAACCCCTCTGCTGCATCGTCTGGAATAGAGACGGTCGCCTTGCTGCATGCATGGGCTTCACAAAAACACACTCTGCTTTGGAGAAAACTGGCACTCTTGTTGGCAGTTTCAGCAGAAAGTGCTAATTGCAGGAGCTTATTCAATTAGCTTCTTCCACCCCCGAGAAAGTCTGAGGTACACATGTGGGCACCCTTCTGGCACCAGTGCTCATAATCCAGTTTTCCCCTGAGTACTAATGTGACACACCTGCCTAGATTTTTTGGTACACTCTGCAGTATGTAAGAGAAATCACCCAAATACATCTGATTCATATGCATTTGTAAAATTGACCTATGAATGTAAAGAAGTTGTTAGCCTTTACATACACCTTTTTTTAATGCAAGCTATAGGGACATGGTTGACACTCAAGAACAGTTGTATGTCAGATTATCGACCATCACACATATATACAATTGATATTGATTTCCAGAATATTGTCAAAGTAAGTGTTGAATTACTATTTAAGTCCAGTATGACTTATTTCTGAGTCAGTATTGTTACAGCAATACTGTGGTACAACTCCCACACTTTAGATCCTTGGTACCGGGACAACATCTCACCCGCATAAGGGCTCTAAAGGAGCACTAAACTAAAATTCTTCATCTAAATTCAGTTTTGTTTTCTCTAAATCCTCTATCAAATTATAGTGTAAGGGGATCAGGAAGGAGGAAACACAGGGAACAACCACCAGTATCAAGCATACTTTTATATGAAATCATATGCAAGATCCTTATGTAAAGAATAGTGAATACTTTGTAATTTAAGTTAAAAACTCTTTCCATCACCATTTACCAATAAGATTATTTAATAGATTAACTTAAATACTCAATTATGAATTTACATTATAATTAATTAAATTCATAAGATTATGAATTAAATAATTGTATGAATTAAATAATGCATGAATATGGTAATTATCAATCAATTGTGAAATTATACCGAACCAAGTTACTGGTAACTTTAACTGTTTGGATGCTTATGAAAAGAAAGGATTTACCAAGACAAAACAAACAAGAGATATGACTTATTGTGAAACAAACTTTGCTTCAGAGTAGTGCACCACTCCAGCGTTTGGTTCGTTCTCTCTCTGCCTAGCAGCTGGCACCCAACGACGGCAGGTGCTGGAGTTGTTTTGTGCACACTAGACCGATCATAGTGATAACATGACCGCGAAGGGAACACAGCAGGGGAGTGTGGTTACCGTGTCAGCCGTCGTCCGCAACTGTTCTTAGCTTCAATTATGAAATTCTATTTAATCAGTGGGGGAGGCATTAACCACTCCCTAATAATTTTCAGGTCTGGGATTTGACAATGCGTCTGCGAAGCATATCTATTGGTTTCCGTATACATTCAGTTGACTTTTGATATGCTTCCTTCAACCACTGGGGGTTTTGGACCATCCTCTTTAATCTATTTGCTTAAGACTTTGTCAATCGCATTCATTATAACGGAAGAATATCTCTGTCTCACCTCATGCTACTTACTGCCTAATGAGTGCCTCCTTCTGCCTCACTCATGCTTCCATTGCAAAGCATGAGGGGTTATGATACAAATAATGGCCTCTCCCTGCCACTTCGAACACTTTCACTTGTGTGTCCACGCCTCTTTGCTCCCTCTTAAATCTCTTGCTCTTTCCCCCGTTTGAAGCCCCCTTGTTGCCGTCTCCCAGTTCCCTGTTTACCCCCTGCGTGTTGCTGTTTTTCCTTCCTGCCTACCCCTCTCTCTCATCCCAACCCCCTCTTTATCCTAGTGTCTTACTTAAGATCACAGAGGTTTCTCAACAGTCCTGCTGCGGGCAGATATTCCCTTTTCGTTATTATTATTATTTTTTTAAAGTGAATAACAGGGGGCCCTTCCATATGTTCCTGATGTATTTTTTTAAGTTTCTCTTGCGGTTCCATCTTCGTATTTGATTGCCACGAAAGCCAGTCTATATTGAGGGCTCTTTTGCCTTTATCCCAGTCCTGGTTTCTCTTTCATTATAGTCCTTCATTTCTATAATTTGTCATAGAAATGAAAGAATGACTTTAAGGAAAGCTACCTTACCATCAGATCGTTATTTCATTCACACAGAATCAACAACAGTCCTAGATCGAAGGCAAAGATGCTTAAAATTTGGATCAACATTCGTTTCTTACATTTGCCTGGCTTTAATGTGCTAAGACTGTCTGCATGCATTAGCTCATTAAACTCAGACCTCTTGGTTTTCCTGATACTGTTCTAACATGCAAAGGGCCCTTCGCACCACTCCTCTTTCTTTAAAATAATGCCGTGCCTCCATTATTACTAAACGGAGTATAAGTTTGTTTTATTTCGCTCAATGTAAAAAATGTAATTAAAATGTTGAACTGTAGTTCAAAACCTTTTAAGAAAATATAGTGCAAACAATATTTTTGTACTCCACATTTCCATACTTTTAAAAAGAACATTTTATTTCTAATACTCTAAATTTAAGATTTACATTTTTACTATCAACCACATTTTCAAAGTACCTCTCTTTCAGTGACCTACATTGAGCTGACAAACCCAATCCTCCATTGTACCCTCTCGTCTGCAAAGATCTTTAGGGTGTCACAAGCATTTCCACTCTGCTCACGTTGAAAATAGGCTTGCCATCAGGCCTGGTTTGCTGCCCCTCCCTGTTGATGTCAGCTACAACGTCTCTCAGATGTGGGCCTCCATGACTGCAGCAGACTTACTGCTGGAGATGGTAGTGTAGCCAAAATGAAACAAGTTCTCACCGAAGGCAGGCTGGCTGGCTCTACCCCACTCATTATTTATATAACTAATAAGCCAATTTCTGTGACTGAATGAAGAATTATTTCTAGTTGCAGCAGTAGCAGAGTCAGAGAAATCCAACTTACAGCCCCAAACCTAAAAACAAAAGAAGAGGGAATAATGCAAAATCCTCCGGAATTTGAAAGATAGAAAAGGCCCTTATACAATTCTTTGAAGGCATCGACACTGAAGGTAAGGCATACAGTTGGCCATATTAAAAAAGTTGCCACTTTTACTTAATTTAGTCATTCATTGGCCTTTCGGTAAAATAATGACTCACCTCTGTTTAGATTGCAATACACAACTATCAAAAGTCCCAACTTTACATAACAATTATGCATCAGAAAAAATGAACAGTGAGTCTTGTGCAATTCAAGAACTGCTAGTGCACATGGCATAGCAGACGATCAGACACCTTCTCAGCACTGGGTGGGTAATAAAGATACCAGGAAGTCATTGCTCTAAGTACCACAAAGGTACAGTCTTTTGACTTAATGAATTAACTAGATATGTAAATATGAGGGAGGTAGACCCTTCAGAGTATTATATAGCATTGTGGCCATTTTGAATTACATGCAATTGCTCACTTGCCACCTGTTTGTATCATGTAGAATAGGGATAGTTTTTGGGTAATATTATCTCAGTATCCAAACGCCTAGGATCTACACTATATGTAATGTCCTAACTAACCCACGTAGGTGCTCTGTAAATAAGGTTTTGTCGAATTTTGGTTGCATCACGGCAAATATGTGGTCACATAACCGAAGATCTCTAGCCAACTGGTGGCCGCACAACTCACAGAATACTAATAGATCGTACAATTTGGACATGACCACTGATGTGACTTGCTGTCACATCTTGAGGTGCAATCAAAAATACTCCTCGTTTGTACACTTTAAATGTGAATTTATACCCCTTTTCTCAATGAAACCTGAAAACCCTCTAGTCCTTCCTCAGGCGCTTCTCTGGTCTCGCAATTACTTCTATCTCACCGTAATTAAGAGGTAATCAAACATCCACACTCTCTTGGAACCATCCTGCCAGCTCTTAAGTTAGAGAACTGAACTTTTTAACCAGAAGGTACACCTTTGGAGAACTAGATATATGGAAGAAAGGCACTGAATCTATCCATGGACTACTTGTTTCCTGGTAAACAGCTGTATAGAAATCTCAGTAATCAATGAATGTCATATGTTAAAAGTCAACCCTTAAATTCTGCCACTCACTTTAATTTCTGACACTTGGGATTAAGTAATTGATTTTAGAGTGATATTATTGTTTTTATAAAGTTTGCTTGTGAAGCATCCACAAAGTGGCCTCAGTCAGAAAGACTTCTAGGGTTGCAAGTTCAGTGTGAGATATATCTGTAGTAAAGACATATAGTTGAGAGTCGTAAGCACTGTGATAGCAGTGCAGGTTATGTCCCATAAACAAAGTACCCAGTGACCAGTAGCGGTCCGTGGAGGGAGTTCGGTGGGGCAGTGAGGCGGGGCAGGGGTGGGGCAGGGTGGGGAAATGTAAACACCGGAATATGGATGAACCGAGGTAAGTACACATTTAAATAAATAAAACGAATTTCGTTGCGCGCGCTGCATCGCATTTTGCGATGCAGCACACGCAAAGGAATTCGTTTTATTTATTTAAATGTGTACTTACCTCCGTTCATCCATATTCCGGTGTTTACATTTCCTCACCCTCCCCCGCCCCGCCTCACTGCCCCCACTGAACTCCCTCCACGGACCGCTACTGCCAGTGACTCTACGTATACAAAGAACCCAATGACTCTACATATACCCATTGAAACTGAACTGAGAACATTGACTCAGACAACAACCATTAGGGGAGGCAACTCAGGCAATCCATAGCCAGATTTTGACATATCACATTTTTGTGAAAATGGGTGTATATCAGTTTAAGGAACGCTTAAGTGTGAGGAGGTGGCCCAACACGCTAGTCCTACAAGGGCAAACAAGGCATTCCCATAAAGTATCACTGGTTCACCATTGGTTGCGTAGCTTGAGCTGCAAGACTATGCTCCAAGGCAAACTGTGTTTGATTTGTACACCACAATTTGCACAGCAGCACATTGAAAAATGATAAAGCGCATCATGGTCCAAATTAACTTTGGATCACAATATGAAGATTTAAGAAATGTCCTGCCTCAAAATTGGATCTGAGGATGAAGTTATTAATCATCAAAGTGCCTGATGAAAATAAAGGATAGACATAGTTGAGTCTTCTTTAGACAAGATGCAGATTAACTGGATAAAAAAATACACAGATGTGTCACTTAACTTCGTTGAACCAGCCTTTGAATCAATAACCAGCAGTTCTATGATTGAACCAGGGGATGAAGAGGCGAATCTCTGGTGATGAAGAAAGATGGACGCTGATGCATGATGTTCAGTCTAATCAGTCTTGAAATTATCGAACCGAGTGAACTTCGTGCAAATTGTAATAGTGTGTGGAATGTCAGTTCCTGGTGGGCAATCTGATCCATGCATGTTGTAGTTGAGGCGCGTCAAAGTCAGGAGCACTGACATTAGTTTCAGATTTATGGTCCAAGCTGGTAAACATTCAGTTGCTTCAAACTGGGTGATAAGGATTGAGTTAGAGGTCTCAGTGGGAAGCCTCGAGCAATTGAGGTGCATAGAGGCAAGCAAAATTGAGCCAGGGTGTAGTGGCTCCACGTTTTGCAAGTAGTTTTAAGTTTGAGCAAATGTTCATGTGTCATCGTGTCAAGACACTGGTCTACTGATCAGCAGTCTTCCTGCAAAACTACAGGAAAGTATGGTCTATCCAATAGACACAATAGGCCCACGTCAGCAGTAATGAAGCTAAAACGACAGCCAGAATCTCAGGATCAGTGATTTGTAAAAACCAGAAAGAAGTTTAGTAACCATTAGGCAGCCCATGTAGGTCTCAGCAAGTCTGCAGACTTCTACATCCTTGGGAGTCAAATTCGGGAAATTGGCTGTTAAAAAGCAGAGGATCAGGTCTTGTAAATATAGTCACATCCTTCTTCTTTCAGGTTCCAAGATCATACAATGGTTTATTGATCCTATCAGGGATACTAAAAGGGTTAAAAACCTGTACAGTTCTTGGAGTGCTACTATTTAACTAAGCAAACCATAACTGCTGTTACAATGAAAAGTTATATTTCCTGAACTGTGCGTGCTTTATGGATGAGAATCTCACAAAGACATTGGCACAGGAAAAATCCAGCTTGGTGAACCTAAGCTTCTAGTTCTAGCAGCAGAACATCTTCTGAGCACCAAGTTCTAGGTCTGGAGATAGAAAATCTTCCATATGGTTCGGAGAGCTGTGCTGCCCTGTCTCTTCTTCCTGTCTTATTCTGTTTTCCCCAGCAAGCTTGATAATCATGCAAGCCCACTGGAGGTCCTCCCTATCTATATATAACCTCTTTTAGTGAGTGGCAACTACCCTTTCTACCGCTGCAATAAGAGACTGACGGTACTGGCAGCATCATTATAGTGAAGGGACAGGATTTGTTACTTGTAACATTGCAGGGGAGATGCCTGCTGGCCTCCTATGGGGGGAAAGGATCCATCATCTCTACCCTTAACATATGTCCTTCACATTTATGTTGAGAGGGACATTTATGGAGGGTGAATTCACATGCCCATTTTAGTTTGGGGGGGTTGTTGAAGTCTGTACGCATGTCTGCTCAAGTCATGGTGTAGTGCATTGGACTCCATGTGTGTGTGTAGCATTCTGTATGGTGGAAGATTTTGTGCCAGGCTGTCAAAAGTCCATCTTGGACTTGGGACCTACACATAGACATTCCGGTTCTCCCCTGCCCTTTACTACAGTTGTCCCTATGGGTCTAAGGGGTTTGGGCTGCCAGGCCTTTAAACATGCTGCACTATTTCTGCTAGTGTTATTTGTTTCTGCCCCTCCTTCTGATGCAATCTGCATCTCTTAGGAATTGGGCTCCTTGTCAGGGATGGATACAAACTCTATCTGGACCTCAAGAGTCAAAGGTTGCAAGAGCCTCCATTGGTCGGTCCTAATGATAAGTACTGTTCCACAATTTTCTTGACATGTAAGGTGAAGCTTCACACCAGTGTAGCAGAGAAGATTTAGTTTCAGAGGTACACTCTACTAGTGACCATCTTCCTTTGAGGCTGCGACAAGCCTGGGCTAAAGATTAGAGAAAAGTGGTGCTGCGACTGTTCTGTACAAGGAGAGACTGCTGCTTGTGGAGAAAGGCGCTGGTGTGCACCTTTCAGGAGATGCCCCCACTTGCCATTGAGTTCCAGAGCAAAGCTAACCAGTGAGGATCTGTGGGAGCCATTAGAGGACTGTGGCATCTCCAGGACAAGAAGTCCTACACTTACCTGGTGTTTGCGGATCATTCAGCTTCATCTGTCTGCATGACCTCGGGCCAGGGAAAGTACCTTCTGAAGATAAATCTCTGTTAGGCTTGAGCGTTGTTGCACTGGCTGCATCACTGTTTTCCCCACACCCCTCATTGCAAACAACACATACACAATCATATACACACCTTGGTCACACTGATAGAGGTGATATCAGGAGTCTGCAGCAATATGGAAGAGTGCAATAAAGATTGTACTCATTGTGGGGCGTGGCAGTCCACACAGCAAGCAGCAACACCATTCCACGAGCTGTAAGCTCCTGCCAAGCATGGCCTACGTTTATAGTGAAGATATCTTTGGTTGGTCCCGCCGCCTTTGAATACAAATCCAGCCAGTACAACCTATTTGCAGTCAAGGAAAGGCGTATAAAAGGTGCAGTTTTGGAAACGAGTGTCTCAACAACTTCCTAAATCAGAAGTAGCACAATCTAGGCTGTTTCTATTGCCCAGGCCTGCTCCTGCAATTGAACGTTTAGCTAACTAGAACTTTTACAACTTTGTTCCAATTCCTGGATTGTTCTCTTTCTTGCACAAGAAGAATTCCTTTGGATATTGTTCCTTTCTTATTCAAACTTCTTCTACTCCATCCTAATTTTACCTATTCAGTCGTGATCAAGTGAATCCATCCTTGGGAGTCCTCTCTGACTGAAACCCCTTCGTCTACAACTGTCCAGTACTTCCTATCATTCATTGGAGGGATAGGTCATTATTTCTCTGACATTGGTGCTGAGAATTCATATCATCTGCAAGTTCCCGCAACAGTTCATTCTAGATCAGGTAGGTCACAAAGAAAGTCTGGTGGTGGGGAAGGATTAGCCAAAACATAGACTCCCATTGTACCATAGCACTTCTTACTAATTCTTGTTCTTGTCTTGTTTCAACTCCCTTCATGTTACTGTCTTCTGTTTCCTTACAGCTTGGGGGAATGTTTAAAGTCTGCTCTGATATATTGGTGAACGGTGGCACTTTCAGGAGATTAGTGTTTCATTTGATCTACTCCTGAGGATACATCTGCCTTTGGCCAGCTGAACCAGACAGCCTAGTGCATTCCAGATGTAGACTTTACCACAGAGAGGTCATGTGCGCTTTCCATTTGCCTCCAGTTGTCCTGAGGACCACTTTGACATCACCCCAAGGCATGGGCATTTAGTGATGTAGTTTATTTATGTTGCCCTTTTAACTCGAGCAGTTCAGGAGATTTTCACATGTGAACTCCTTGTACAGATGGCACACTGTGTGCACCTTTATTCTTGCCATTGATGGTGACCAGTGCCATTGCCTTGTGACCTGTGAGTACCCCTAGCACTGGAAATTCTTAACTGAAACTGGTGATTCTTTAGATATTGGCCCCTAAATTATCTTGTGCCAACCAAGTAGTTATCCTGATGTTCTAGCACAAGAACCAGCTGTTCCACTCAACAATCTAGGATGCGGATAGTGGACTGAGCCCAGTCACGCAGTGGGCACATGATGCTTTGACTATCGTGCAGCAATAATAGTTGTGAATATTATTACAATGCCCGGTAGATAGGTATTAATTTATAAAAATAAAAGTAAATATGTTTGTGGACACTTTGCTTATATTTGGAAACAAATGGGTTTATTTACTCAAAGGTGGATTTGAGACTACAACTAATGTACAGTATCAACTATGTACATGAGGAATGGTCTGAGCCTGACCCTGTATATAGAATGACAGAAAGAATATATCACAGAGCAACAATTAGATGAAACTCACCTTACATTATGGTACAGCAAGCGTGTTTTAAAGAAATTAGAAAAAAATATCATTTTTGAAAAATGAGTGCATTTAGAAAATATTTCACCCTGGTGTTGAGTGGCACGTTTTTCTGATTCATTTGTTTTAGGACTGTGTTCCTTTGTTGCAAAGGAAGCTTTCATGCACTGTGATGGTTATTATTTGTTTTTTTTTAATCTTCAGAACACATTTATTCTGGACTCAATTCCACCAACGGTTCTTAAATAAACTTTGCACGAGAAGAGAAACAGCTTTTATTGTATTTAATTTGCAGTACTTGTAACACTTCCCCCCCCATATTTTTCCTTCTCTCTCCTTCCTTTTTTCTTTGTTTAATTTTTTCTTCATTCTTTGTTACTGTCTTTCTTTCTTTCTTGTTTTCTTTCTCTCTTGCCTACTTTCTTTCCTTTCCTTTCTTTTTTTGTTTTTGTTTTATTGTATTCATATAAATCTTACAAAAAAACAAAACAAACCGGGCATAACACACGGAATCATGATGCGTAGTACAATACATTTCAGAGTTACACAGTGCATCTAGCCAATTCACAACAGTATTTTCCTTAGGTGATGCAGGTACACATTGATGAGTTTGAAGATAGTCCATCAATGGTATCCAGAGGTTCCTAGGTCGGGATCCAGAAGGAAGTTCCTCCTCATAGGTCTGTAAAGTGTCTCTACAGTATGCTAGATCTTGAAGCCATTGTTTAATGCTAGGATAACGTCTGCCTCCCCAGTACATTGAAAGCCTTCTTTTTGCCAGTAGCAATGCTATCACACAAAATTTACGTTTGAGAGATCACAAATTGGACACTAGCCGCAGTAGACATATCCGAATCGTACAATCTATCGGCGTTTCTAACATTTCACTCAACATTTTTATAACATTTTCCCAGTATGTTCTAATATGGAGACATTTCCATGCCAAGTGACGAAAGTCAGCATTATCAGTACCACATCTTTGGCATCGTGCATCGGGTCGGAGCCCACATTTATGTAGTTTGAGAGGCATGTGGTAAATCTGATGCAGTTATTTATAATGTATTATGTGCAAGTTACCATTTGGAGTGAGCATTTCAAAGAGCAGCTAGTATGCCATTCCTCATCTGTAAGTTTCGTGTCCAGTTGTGTATTCCATCGGTCTAATGCTTTGGACGCCCGTCCCCCAATGTCTGTTTGAAGCAATACATATAATTTTGTGACAAGATGTATATTATGAGGGTTTGTAATTATCATTTGCAGTGCCTGTAGTGTGGGGGGTTCTTGTGGGAACGAAGGGTACAGCCTTTTGCCGGCTCTCCATAGTCTGTGATATGTAAATTTGAAAAACAGCGTTTGATTGCTGATATATGTGAGATCAGTAATGTCTATAAATGTGCCGTTATTGTAAAGATCTCCCATTGTAACTATTCCCACTCGCTGTAGTTGTTCCATTCCTACCTTGTCTTGCATAATCGATAGCTCTGGGTGGTGCTGCAGTGGTAGTGCTGGCGCGTACAGTGGTAATCTATTTGCCAGTTTGCCCATCTTCTGCCAGGCTAGAGTTGTAGTGCGGATCGTGTTTATCTCTTGCCTACTCACATGGGTGCATTGGAGTGGTAGTATATTGTGTAACGGTATGGGAGATGCGTCACCATCCTCAACCGCCATGTGCGGCAAATAACTAATCGGATGGTACCAGTATTGCGCATATTGCGCTTGAGCACACAGGTAATAGAGCAAAAAGTCAGAAACTTTAAAGCCGCCTTCCGAATAGGGCAGTGTAAGTGTATGTAGTTCAATGTGTGCTTTTTCCCAGCCCATATAAGTCTGGTAACCGCGGTTGACAATCTACGAAACATGTGCGATGGTGGCATAATAGGGATGTTATTGAAAAGGTATAGAAATTTTGGCAATATAACCATCTTAACAACGTCCATACGATCTGCAAATGAGAAAGGTAATTTTATCCATTTCTCCACCTTCTCCTCTAGTTTACTAATGGCCGTTCCATAATTTTCATAAATAACCACGTCGGGGTTCCGGTGATACAGAATTCCCAGATATTTAATCGGGTCTGCCTGCCATTCCAACGGAAATTCCGACGGGCAGGGTTTGGTGGCGTCTGTTAAAGGGACAATTGTCAATTTGCTCCAATTTATTTGGAGTCCCGAGGGCCTTCCAAATTTAATATATTCCCTAATCAGGGGGGATAAATTAACATCGGGAACACTGACAAACAGCACCATATCAGCAGCATATAGTGAAATATTCAGCAGACACTGAGGAAATTGTAGGGCTGTAGATTTGTGGCATTGTCTTATGTTACATGCCAGTGGCTCTAACGCAATGGCAAAAAGGAGCGATGATAGTGGGCAACCTTGCCGAGTGCCACGTGTAATTTGTATTGTTTCTGATACATATCGGTTGACTTTTATTCTCGTAACTGGCGTTGTGTATAAGATATTGATCCACTGTATGAATACAGGGGGCATTCCCATTTTATGTAAGACTGTGAATAGATAGGTCCATTCGACTGAGTCAAATGCTTTTGCTGCTTGCAAGTCAGGGTTGAGCTGATGAGATAATGCAAATAAAGTAAGAATGTTATGGGTTGTAGAATGGTGTGGCATGAAACCCGCTTGATCCGATAGTATAATATTAGGCATCAGTGGCTGAAGTCGAGTGGCTAGCAGTTGAGCTAATATTTTAGTATATGTGTTAATCAATGAAAGGGGGCTATATGAATCGCAGACCTCTGGATCTTTACCAGGCTTCAAAAGGGGTCTCATCATAGCCTCTCTTAACGTTGGTGGCAGTATCTGTTTGTCATGAGAATCACCATACATTTCAACTAGATGTGGGGGTATTAAGTCAACATATTCTTTACAAAATTCACTAGTGAAGCCATCTGGGCCTGGGGCGTTACCATTAGCTTGTGCTTTAATCACGGTTGTTACTTCTTCCACTGTGACAGCTTGTGAAAGATACTCCCGTTGGGCATCCGAGAGCCATGCTATTGCAATATCTTCAAGATATTGGAACATTTCTGGCGAATTAGCTGTATCACACGTGGCGTACATATCTCCATATGTGTCCATAAATGCGTGTAGTATACCCGCCATGTCATAGTGTAGGTTGTCTTGACGACCTTTTTTTTATTTTATTTTTTTTTAAATTTCAAAAACCTTTATTGGCAAAAGGAGGATACACAGGTCGTTGCCCGCCGTTCGTTGAACACAGACAAAGGGCCTCCAAACGGGCAGGACCCTGCACTGTCAATAACACAGCCGTTCAGCCGACATCCCGGGGGACCGGCGGCGTCTTGATTACCAAAACGTGAGACAAGTACACTCTACGAAGCCTGGCTGCGTATTGCAGCAATGCCACAGCGAGCCTATGTAGTGGTCCGAGTGTAACCCGTCATGCTGAAGGCTGTCACCCTGAACTGGTGGACCCAACCACTCCCTCATGAGGTCCTGACACAACTCAAACACTCACCCCCCACCCCCCCCCACGCACGCACATTGTCGATTCTACCCTAACTACCCCGCCTGTGTGTGTCCACTGTCACGTCGGACACGATCAGCCAGCCGCGGCACTCCGCAACTGTCAGACAGCCCACCACTCTGCTCTGTACGGTTACTCGCGCGGCGCCCCCGCTACACAGACCCCTTTGGGCCTACTACCGGCCCTCTCACACGGCCATCGGACAAACAACCAGCGCGACACACAAACCCGCACCTCTCATCCACACATTCACCCTGGGTCAAGGTCCGAAGCCAATGCGCCCTCCGCAGGAGCACGCGCTAGTTGTGTCCCCTCCTGGGAGCTCCCTCCAACAGCCTGCACCGGGGCCTCAGCCGCAAGATACGTTCTGTATAATCCCCAGAATTTTTTAGGGCGACTCTTTGGCGGCAGCAATTCACTATATATCTCAGCCTGAGTGCTGCAATACAGCATGTCGCTGGCCCATCGTTTCTTGGTGGGGAGGGGCCCTCTCATCCAACAGATTGCTACAACTCTTCTAGCGACAAGTAACGCCATGTCAACCAGGCGCCGCAAGGCCACCGGAAGAGGCCGGGAGTACCCCAGCAGTGCTAAGGCTGGGTTGGGGGCAACTTCAGTGCCCAGGACCCGGCTCAGCTCCAAGAACACCTCAGTCCAGAACCCAGCGACTCCCGGGCAGTGCCAAGCCATATGAATAAAGTCAGCCACTGGGAAATGGCAGCGCTCGCACTCCGCCGAGGTCCGGAGCCCATACCGTTGTAGTCTTTCCGGGGTATAATACACCCTCTGAAGGAACTTAAAGTGCACCAACCTGTGCTGACCGTTGAGAGATATCGTCTTGGTGCTGAGACAGCAATACCGCCACATCTCGTCAGTAAGCTCTAAATGGAGGTCTTCCTGCCAGGCCAGCCGCGCCGTGACAGACTGACGCTCCGGCCGCCGGTCTACGATTCTTTTAAGGTTCGAGATCAATTTGGGCGGTGCGGTCGTTTTGATAATGTAGGTGAGTTCCGGTATCTCCTGAGGCTCCGCCATGCCGGGGCCCAGCGCCGCCGATAACGCCAGCCGGACCCTATGGAACTGAAAGCGCTGCAGGAGAGTGGGGGCGGATGGGGCCGACCCAAGCTGGTCCCACGTTTTGGCAATCCCGTCCACAAATAAGTCCTCCATCCGCGTAATACCCAGTGCATTTAATGCCTGGACCACTCCCCTCTCCCTTAACGGGGGGAGCCAAACCACCCAATCCAACAGTAGCAGAGGTGAGTACAGCAATGCACAGCCGTGCGCCTTCATCAGTGCTTGCCATGCATGCGTCGTGGTTTTGAGGGAGTCTAGTCGCCCCACCGAGCGATCCGCGGGCTGGAGGGCGACCGCAGGCAACGGAAGGGGGTCGGCAAACAGACGTTCCAGGATGACGTGGGGGACATCCGCGCTAGCATGTATCCACGCGTGTAGGTGCGCCGCCTGAGCGACCCTATAATAACTCTCCAGGTCCAGGGCCCCCAGACCCCCCCTGTCATACGGAAGAGTAAGCACCCTCCACTGTACTCTAGGCTGTTTGCCCCCCCAGGCCAGCTTGATCAGGGTTTGAGTTAGCTGCTTAAAAAAGGCCTTGGACAATACAATGGGGATGTTGGTGAAAAGAAACAAGAATCTCGGTAAGATGATCATCTTCATGAT
The DNA here is from genome assembly GCF_964204655.1 of Triturus cristatus. Taxonomy (NCBI): domain Eukaryota; kingdom Metazoa; phylum Chordata; class Amphibia; order Caudata; family Salamandridae; genus Triturus; species Triturus cristatus. Next base: position 835,185,081 of record NC_140581.1, read on the forward strand.
GGCTATTCTGCCCATCAGGGATAAAGGAAGTCGATTCCACGACTCAACATCTTCCTCCAATTTGGCATACGCCACTCCCTAGTTTTCTCTAAGGAGCACCTCAGGGTCTTTATGTAGCCGGATCCCTAGGTACCTGACCGAGTCTGTTGTCCATTGCAGTGGATAGTCCATAGGAAACTGGGCCGTAACCGGCGTCAGCGGAAACGCCAGCGACTTGTTCCAATTCACCCTAAGGCCTGACAGCGCGCGGAACCGGACAACCTCCCGTAATATTGACGAAAGGTTCTCCTCTGGGTCCCGAACGTAGAGCAGCGTGTCGTCAGCGTATGTGGAAATACCAATTTGGTAAGTGGGGAAATTAATGCCCTCGTACCGGTGGTACTCCCTGATAGCACACGCCAACGGTTCCGCCACCAGGGCATAGAGGATGGGAGAGAGAGGGCAGCCCTGCCTAGTCCCCCTGCTGATCTCGTAGGCATCTGTAACCCGGTCGCCCATGCGCAGCCTGGCCGTCGGCTGATAATATAATGCTCCCAACATCTGCAGAAAGGGTTCACCCAGTCCTACCTTCCGTAACACACGCACCATAAAGGGCCATTCCACCGAGTCAAACGCTTTTTCCATATCAAGGAAAACGGCCAAAGCCTTGTTTTCCGGGCGCACATGCTGCATTGTCCCCAGTACCGTACGAATGTTATATGTGAGATTCCTGGCAGGGATAAATCCCGCCTGCTCAGGCGCCACAAGTTCCGGCACCAGCAGCGCCAAACGCGTGGCTAGCACCTTAGCGTATAACTTTGCATCTACATTGAGAAGCGAGAGCGGCCGGTAGGACCCACACACGTCAGGTGGCCTGCCTGGCTTCAAAATAGTTACGAGAAGCGCTTCGCGCATAGAGTGCGGCATGCATCCCTCCTGGTATATACTATCAAATAAGGTGATCAGATGGGGGAGGAGCTTATCCTGGAAAGTTTTATAAAATATCACCGTTAGCCCATCAGCTCCAGGGGCGCTACCAGCCTTCATTCCAGCGAGTGCTTCCAGGATCTCATCCTGCTGTATGGGGAGCGACAGGAACTCCCGCTGGGAGTCGGTTAGAAAAGGCATTTTAATATAGCTTAGGTAGTCCTCTATTTCCTCCTCCATCTGCGTTACCCTGGTGGTGTAAATCTCCGCTTCACCTGTGACCACTGCACCATCCCCAGTCACCAACTCGTCTATGACCAGGGGTTTCCGGCTATTACGCAGTATCCTCGCAAGTAGAGCGCCTGGGCGCTCGCTCTCCCCATACGTGCGGCCCGTGGCATACTTGCCCATATGCTGCACCTCCCGGTCGGCTTCTGCATGATATTCCGTAACTAACGCTTGGATCTGAGTCTCTACAGCGGGGTCGGGAGACAACCGTTGTCTCTCTTCCAGCTGCCCCAACTGGGTCTCTATCACCTTAAGCCTCCCACGTATAGATTTCAGTACCCCGGAGTGCTTGGACATGGCCATGCCTCTGATGTAGGCTTTAAACGAGTCCCAGACCGTCTGGAAACTCTGAACGGAGCCCAGATTGGTGTCGAAGAAGGCCTCTATATCCTCCGCCAATTCGCCCCGGAACACCTCGTCTAGTAGCGAATACCGCGGAAAACGCCACGTAAACGGAGGGATACGCTGAACCGAGGTGTCGAGTAGTAGGAGTAGCGGCGAGTGATCAGAAAGAGTACGCGGGAGGACCGCACAGCCCCTGACCATCGCGAGCAACGACTGTGACATTAGCCAATAATCAATTCTGGTGTGGACGTCGTAATGTGCGGAGTAGTGTGTATACCTCCCTTTACCCTGGTGTCTATGTCTCCAGACATCCACTAAATCAAGCCTGGTGAGCTCAGCCTGCATGTATAAAGCCGACGCCGCCGGGCGACGTGTCGGACCCGAGGAACGGTCCAAAGCCGGGTCAAACGTGAAATTAAAATCACCCCCCCACACCATGCGGGCGTGTGCATAGCGGCGGCAACTATCAGCCAGCGCTGCGTAGAACTCAGGATTGTCGTAATTAGGTCCGTACACGTTGACTACCACTAGGTCATGACCTTTCCCAGCGCAGCGGGCAATCAAATAACGCCCATCAGAGTCTGCTTCTAGTACCGACAGCGCTAATTTGGAGGGAGGATTCACCCAGGTGACCACCCCCCTGGAGTGCGAGGTGAAGCCGGCCGCAACACTGGTTCCCGCCAGGCCTCTCGCCTTAAGCATGTGGCTCGTAAGAGGGAGGTGTGTCTCCTGGAGGAGCGCAAGATCTATATTATGTCTATGCAAGTAATTCATTACTTTCCTCAATTTACGGAAATCGTTCAAACCCCTCACATTCCATGTCAATGCTTTCAGGGACGCCGTGTCTATATCACCAGTCAATTCCCCCGGGTCACCCATCGCCAAAACTCTGTGTTACAGTAATAGTGTCCAAACAGACCAGTGAACCGTGCTACCAGCTGACAATAACCAGGCACTTCAATCTTGACACCAAGCAAGGTAGCAAACAACCTACAATTCCACAGTATGTGCGCTCCCCCCGCCTCCAACCCGATCCCGCCCCCCCACCCACAGCCGACCACCCCCAACCTGGCCAGACAGTACTCCCACACATCCCCCCGCCCCCCAAAACCACAAACACACCCCCCAAACATCACTCCAACCAAATCCCACTAGCTCCCCACTGAACTACTGCGCTAGGGCCGAGGTTACTAGGCACTGCAATAATCACAATCTGGCAAGACGCCAGTCAGTAGCTCGCCTCCACCGCCCCGCCCCCAAGTAACCTAGCTGCATAGCGAGCTACGCTAAATCTCCTGTTGGGTTATCAGTGGACCCCCTACAGCGCTTAGCTATGGTCAACCTCACTGCCTACCAGGATAACACAGTTAGCCCCGCCAGGCCCGCACCCCGGGGGTCGCCCCACCCAGGATCACAAATCAACAAGGCCAAACGGTAAAACCCCTAACACTAGTTCGATGGGGGGCCACTGCTCGATTAAACACAGCCTGAGGGCCAGCAAACGGCAAGCCCAACCCAGTGTCAAATCGCCTGAGGGCTAATGTCCAGGGCAACTTAAGGGCTCAGCACTATTCTCAAGGCAGCCACAAACGTATCTTCAGGAGAGGAACCCCTCAACGCTCAAGTGCCGGTACCATCAGCGGCAACCGTCAGATCAGGCACAGTTAACCCACAGCGTAAGGGATCCCCCGCCCGGAAATCCTGGCCGAACAGTCTATTTGTGGGCCATGTACGAACTCCCCACAAAACTTAGTCTTGACCCTCCAGCCCCGAGGTCCCCTCCAAAGCGTCCCCCAAAGCTCTGGGGCTATTCTGCCGCTCCCTTGTCCATACCTTCAGGGATTTCTGAAGTTCCCTCGGGTCAGTGAAGAAATGCGAGTGCCCCTGCTTGTTGATCCGGATCCTCGCCGGATAGAGCATGGCGTAGTCCAGGCCGAGGTCCCGAAGCTGTTGTTTATACGGTGCGAACTGACGCCTCTCCTCCTGAACCTTCGCCGTGAAGTCTGGGAAGATCGAGATATCCATGCCCTCGTATTGCAGCTTGCCTTTCTCCCTGGCCATCCTAAGGGCCACGTCCCTGTCCCTGTAATTCAGGAGCTTCGCGATGATCGGCCGCGCCGGCGCCCCTGGCCGGGGGTGCGGGCCGAGCGACCTGTGAGCCCTCTCGACCACGAACATCGGAGAAAACACATCCTCACCCAGCAAGGCACGCAGCAGTTTCTCAACGAAGAGTTCCATCTTCCCAGTCGAGGTCGATTCCGCAACACCCGTTATGCGAATGTTCGAACGTCGTGAACGGGCCTCCAAGTCCTCTGACTTATCCTGAATAACCTGTAGAAGCTTGCTGAGTTGTTTGCGGTCCGCGTCCCACTCTGTTTGGGCCTCTTCCACCTGCGAGACTCTCCTCTCAGCGATGTCCAACCGCTCCGCATTCTTGTCTACACGCTCCGACATACGGTCCATGCGATAGGTGAGTGCATCCAGTTTAGCGTCAATTGCGGTCAGGCTGCCCTGCAGGCCCTTCTCCATCGCCACCAGCATCGCCTTGATGTCCGCGCCTGCCGGGGCCTCCACTCCTGCCTCGCCAACCGGAGTCTCCTGCGCCGCACCAGTGCCAGCAGCCCCCTCGGTCTGCGCGGATCAAAGGATAGCTTGGGCTGTGTTTTGTCGCCTTTACCCATGGCTATGCCTCTCTGTCGCCGCTCCGCCAGAACCACGGCCACCAGTCAGTGCGCCACTGCGCGATCCGGGCACCCCAAGGCAGAAGAAATGTAAAGTGGCACCCAGACCGGACCACCAAATCTCCTCCGGCGCAGACCCCTCCAGTCGCTCCTGTGTGCAAGGCGCTGCGCCTCAAGGTCTCTACGTCAGGGGCACACTCGCTCCTCACGGCAGTCCAGCCAGCCCCTAGGGCCGCCGCTCCACGTGCGCCTGGCACCCCGACCCAATCGGGCCAGGTAGGGCGCGACTCCCCCGGGATCAGCCCGGCAAGCAACACTGCGTCCAGCGTGCGGCGCGGCTCAGCACTCCCAGGCTCCCCCTCCGGAACGCTCCAGATCCCGGGAGGCACAGCGATGGACACGTCCAGAGTTGCCGCCCGGACCTCCGCGCGTCGTCAGCCCCTGCGACTCCTCCGCTCCCGCTGGAGCCCAGCGGATCACCTCAAGGGCTGCACCAAAGAGCTCCGTCGCTCGCAATTGTTGCCGGCCCTGAAAGGCCGCACGGCACAAGGGGCACTCTGGACTCCAGCCCAACACAGGTAGGGCCGCAGTCGCCAGTCACAGCTGGGCCAAAAGGGAAGGTGGACGGCCTGTACTCCGCAGCTCAAGCGGGGGCACCCCCGAGCTGTCCTCACCTCCGCAGATCAAGCCGCCGCCCCTCCGTCGAAGTCGCCGGGAGACCAGGTCTGCTCCCCTCCGTGCAGCCGCACGTCGGCTCACGCAGCACAGGCAGCCCCAAACACCAGCCCGGGGATCGAGGCCCGGTTCAGCGTGCGCTCTGTCACCACGCGCCGGTGCTCCGGCCGTAACTTCAGAAGCCTGCAGGAGGCCGCAGCACAGGTCACCAGCTTCTGCAGGTCTGCCCCCGTCGGTAAATCACTGCAGCTCGGCAGCCAAGGATAGTTGGACGGATAAAAACGAGGAGCGGGACGGAGAGCTCCGCGCTCACACGTCCGCCATCAACGCCAGCAGGCTCCGCCCCCCCTGTCTTGACGATCTTTAATCTTGAGTACAGTGTGGGTGGTACGTACGGTGCATATCTTGTGTGCTAATACTCGTCCCGGTCTACCCCCCTCTCCGTAAGTCCGGGCAATACTACATTTAGAGATATATTTAAGTTCTTCCTCAGCAAAAGTTGGATATTCAGATATTATGTTCCGAATCTCGCCCAGTGTTTTGGGTACGTTCAAATTCCTGTTCTAAGCAGTGGCATAACAAAGGCCCCCGCATCCTCCACAGTGCGGGGGGGGCCGAGCTCCAAGGGGCCCCCTCAGCACAGTACACTGTCCTGCGAGCTCCCGAGTAAGTCCAGAAGAGGGCCCCTCCTTGCACTTTGCAGGGAGGCCCCCTCAAGTTTCGTTACGCCATTGGTTCTAAGGTCTTAAGCTTTGTTTCACGTTGAGTGAGTTGTTGATGTATGTCCTTCAGGATGCCCGCAGTCGTGGTAATACACACGCCCCGATAGTTGCCTTAAAGGCCTCCCATCGTATACTCGGGTCATTGACTGAGGGTTGGTTTATTGTAAAATATTCCATAATAGCCGTCGTAACGGTGGTGTTATAGGACAAGTCTAATAGCGCCTTAGCATTGAATCTCCACATATATGGTGGCGGGACATAATAAGGAGGCTCAAATACCAAGAGGGCCGGTTTATGGTCAGATAGTGTTTTCGGCAAGTGTTGCATGTCCTTAGTCCATGTGGCGATTTTTCCCGTTATTAACCAGAGGTCTATGCGCGAGATGTTATCCCATGTTATGAGATGTGGAGTGATGTGTTGCTTCTGTGCTGCGTGGGATGCGCAGGCGCCAAATATCTATCATGTTAACTTCTGCCATACCATCCTTTACCTCCTGGACCTTGTGTGGTTCTTTAGTAGTCCCTGATCTATCTAAGTTCTCCTCAAGGGACAGGTTGAATTCACCGCCCCATATTAGTTCTATGTTAGGTAATTCTCTAAGACTACGCCATATGCTCTGGAAGAACTCAGGATCATCTATGTTTGGCCCATATGTGTTGATCATGCCTACATAGTGGCCTCGAATGTGCCCTGTGAGTATGATGTAGCGGCCATGTTCATCAGTTATGGTGTGATCTACGATGAATTGGACGCCTTTTTTTACTAAGAGAATGACACCTCTTGAATAATTGGAATATGAAGATAGTATAACGGTCTCGGCCCATTTACTCCCTAATGGACATTTGGTGGTTTTTGCAAGGTGGGATTCCTGCAACATTGCCAAGTCAACTTGGTGACGATTGAGATATGCAAATACTTGTCGTATTTTCTTAGGATTATTTAAACCCCTTATGTTCCAGGATAAGAAACGGATTTGTGACGACCTTAATTTAGTCACAATACTTTAATACGGATATATATGTGATAGCGTATAACATAATTGTCTCGCTGATGCTCATAGCGTGTAATGTGTATCAATACCATCATCACATCTAAATATGTATGTGCCGTGACACTGTGCATGGTGTATTCCGTGTGTAGAAGCCCGTAAGTAACAATAAACCTACCCCCAAACCCCCCACCCACTTCGGCACCCCAACCATGCCAAAGCCATACCCTTATCACCAACTGTGCCATTGCACTAACAGTTCTGGTGAGGACCCTCGGGGGGGGACGCTGAGTGCTCATCACGACATCCGTACGTACGGATGTGGTCGGGTTTCATTTGTCAGGTTTGGTGCATTAAATCCAACGCATATGATTAAAGAAAATCGCAGTACAGTACAAGAACCAAGTTCTATATGTCTTGCTAGTATAGAAGTTCATCCCACCTCGCATTATATATCACATTTTGCTATATTGCATAGTTATGACACAGCACGAAAAACAAGAAAATTCAAACCTCGCATCCCAGCTTGCAATCTACAGAACCTGCATAGCACTGTAATTTCGTCATGAATGAGTTGGCAATAGGTCAATAGAACAGATCATTCGCCTACATCATGTACAAGTCCAGATGCTACATACACATAGTCAACTGACCACATATAATTTCCATGCAGTGAACAGACACATAGAGCAATACTATACAGTTGTAGTCTAACAGGTAGTTAGCTCATGTTCGAAAAGGTATGGCCTATGTGTATTGTACTACAAGGCAAGGAGTCATCTGATATGGGAAACATCGTTTACAACGCGGAGATTACATCGCGATGCCATTACATCGCGGTTTTTACAACGCAAGTCGTTACAACGACTTGCGCTAGATGGCGCTCTAGGACAAGGAATAGTATAATTTACTATCCAACACCTTCCCTACTGTATGTAGACTGGAGTTGGAATAGTAAATTATACTACTCCTAAGTCAAGCGCCCTCCAACGCAAGTCGTTGTAACGACTTGCGTTGTAAAAACCGCGATGTAATGGCATCGCGATGTAAACCCCGCGTTGTAACGTCATACATTCATCTGATACCAGCCATGGGATAGAAGGCCACATTATATGCAAGTGGTGGAGTAACAGTGTGCATATATACAGTAAACTTTACCAGTGTATGTTACACCACATTGCACAGGATGATTCTAGACACCTTTATATGGTAAGACAAGGAGAAAGAATGCAACAGAAAGCAATTGGTTTCCATGTACAACCTCGTGTTCACAATATCTTGTATACGTTACCACCAGCGATAGTTCGATCAGTCCGAGTCTGGATCAGGGTTCTCACGTTGCTGTGTCTTACGGCTGGAGATAGTCTTTTTAATGAAGTCCTGTGCTGCCTTTGGTGTTGAACAAATTTTCGTTTTTCCCTCGTGTGTGATGCGCAGTCTCGCCGGGTACAGCATCGCGTATTCTATTCCCATGTCTCTCAGTTTCTTTTTGGCTGGGTTTAAGTCTTTGCGTGCCGTCTGCACTGCCATCATAAAATCTGGATAGAAGGAGATATTATTGCCTTTGTAATTTATTAGCTTTTTCTCCCTTGCCACGTGTAAGATCGCATCTCTATCCCGGTAGTTAAGCACTCATGTGACAATGGGCCGCGGTGGAGCACCTGGTGGTGGCATGGGCGCCAGTGATCGATGGGCCCATTCAATGATAATCATGGTGGAAATGTTTTCGGCTCCAAAAATGTCTCGCAACATCTCCTCCACATATGTTTCCACTTTTCCCGTGTTGGTACTTTCCAGAAGCCCCATTATGCGCACATTATTTCGGGGGATCTCGCTTCTAAATCTTCATTCTTCTGCTTAATGACTTCCAGGATCTGTTCAATCTCCTCACATTTGCACGTCGTCGTATTAGATGTGTCTTCAACCGCAGAGATACGGGCTTCCGCTGCGTTCAGTCTCTCACCCTGTTTATCAAGCTTGGAGGACATGTTATCCACTCTCTGCGTGAGTGTGTCGAGTTTACCATTAATAGCTTGGAGGCTCTGTTGTATGGAGTGTTAGATTGCTGTGCATGTTCCGAGTCCAACTCGGTGTCTGAATGCGCCGCCGTCTGTTTGGTTGAGCGTCGGTTATCAAACAATATCTTTGGCTGTTGCTGGTCTGGTTTTCCCATGATAGTGGTGTCCAGGCAATTGGATTATGCTGAACACAGTAGGGTCTACACCAAGTTCCGAACCCACCGCCGCTTTTTGCACGAGGCACTGGACTCTCAAAGGAGTGGCCAAACCTGTGTGAGTATGAGCTACAGCCTGCAATAGCTCATGCATATAGTCAGGGACAGTAATGAAATGTTAGCTTTTATTTCCTCATGTCTCACAGGTAATGCGAGGATCTTCTAGCAGCACGGTCAGTGGCCGTAGCGCAGTCCGGTCGAGCTACAGGATAGACATACCTGTGTAGGTCCGGTACACATACAACTGGAGTGAAATTAAAGAAAAATGATGGGCTAGGGTGGCTGCTGTGGAGTATTGCTTGCCTCTGTCAATGTCTCGCCCTTTCCGTAATGTCTGTGGGACACCAGCTATGATGTAGTTGGAGGGCCTCTTCACATAGGCATGGCAGCGGCGGCAGCGTCCATATGTTTCACCTGAGCTGCATATACACCTTGGTGTCGGTCTTGGAGGACGTTCAGGGTTTTATGGCCGCTGCATTGTGTCGTGCGGCATTATGAACGTCCGTAGCTCCAGCGACGCACACTGAGGCGTGCTAAGCAGTGCGAGGTATCCTACAGTGCAAGTATCGCCAGTCTGTAAAATATTCCCACCTGGGTATGCCACCGCCGTTATTCCCTCTCAGTATGGCTATGGTGGGGTATGACGCCTTTCAATCAGCGCAGCAGGCAGTCACCGCGTATCATCCCTAACGGCCACCAGTGCTTCGCGCCAATACGTTTAAATAAGCGCAGGCATGGTAATCGTCGTGCAAATATCGACTCACCCGCAGTTGATTTTGTGGCAGTGATATTCTGGTTGCAGGCAGTTCTCAGCAGTGTCGTTATTTCACCCACAGTGGAGCCGCACGTACGTTTCACTCTCGCCTATTCCCTTGCCTGTGTCGCCGCCATTTTGAGGCAGTCACTTAGCCCACGGGGGATCATCTTACAAGTCAAATTACTCCGCGATGGCGCAATATTTTTCACATCTGATGCCAGCATCACGGAGCAGGGTGGTTTCGATTTGCAATTTTATGTTGCTGGTATAGACGTGAGCACCAAATACAGCAGTTAAATGCTGGAGCGTGTCCCCGATCGGCGGAGCAGCACTACTGTGCAGCCATTTTGCAGCGCGCCCTCTAGTGCCCCCACTGTGATGGTTATTTCATGATGCGTGAGGAGGCATGTCATCGTCTGCAATGCTAGATTTTGATTATCACTAATTTTAACAACTGTCTGATACCTATGAGTGTAGGATCAGTATAATCTAGATCTGCTGTTTAAGGTGGTAAGAGGTGTCATGTTGCAGGGAAGACTCTGCTGTCTATGGTGGTAAGATGAGTCATAGTGTAGGATAGACTCTGCTGTCTAAGGTGGTAAGATGAGTCATGTTGTAGAGTAGACTCTGCTGTCTAAGGTGGTGAGATGTGTAGTGTTGTAGGGTAGCTGTCTAAGGTGGTAAGATGAGTCATGTTGTAGGGTAGACTCTGCTGTATAAGTTGGTAAGATGTGTCATGTTGCAAGTAAGACTGCTGTCTAAGGTGGTAAGATGAAGATGTGTCTTTTTACAGGGAAAGCTCTGCTGTCACAGCAAGTATCTTTGTGGAATATAAAGCAGTATCAACACACTTGCAACTGGATTTGAAGTTTGTGGTCATGCTGGACTAGATCTGGATCCTGACTAAATACTTAAAAGAATATCATAGCAGAGTTGGGTCTGAGGAAGTGGGAATCGTCCTTGCATGGGTATGAGAGAAGCATGGTCAGGGGCATGCACTTATCCTTCTTCAGCAAGCCATGTCATCTACACGTGCCTTCTCTTCTCTCCCTTTCTTCCTAGCAGGTTGCTTACCACAATCTACATGTCTCATATCTGGCATTCGTACATCCAATACCAGCAAAGATACTGTGGGCGATAAACTTGGGGAGTTTGTAAGGAAAACCACGACATCTAGTTTATTTTTTAAGTGGTCCCGTGTTTAGGTAGTGCATTCTCACAGAACACCGATTTGTGGAAAAAAGTGTTTTCTGGCACATTGCATGCCCTAATCCACTTATTTCTGCAGTCTCCGATGAGACAAAGGACCACATGGTTTCATTTTGCGATTTTCTAATAGAACATTTTTGTGATATCGCTATTAGGAGATCGCAATCACCTATGTACTAATGTGTCTTTGACGCATTTACAGATATCTAATGGGGGTCACAATTGACCTGCCTCATTAATATTCATGAGGCAGGTTGTAATTTGCGACCCATTGGGACCCACAGGGATGGTGGCTTGCTGAGGACAGCAGACCACCATGTCTGTGTTTGCTTTTAAATAAAGCAAAGGTTTTTTTTGGAACTTCAGCCATTTTTCCTGAAAGGTAAACGGGGTGGGGGGCGCTAGAGGGCGCCAAACCAAGATGGCCGCACGGTAGTGAGGCTCCCACCGGACCGGGCACTTTCACTATCCTTTCTAGCATCCTGACCGCGATATCCTGTGCCTAACCCTTACAGCTGTGTCCGCTATAACCTGCCTGACGCTCCGGTGCCAAAAACGCCTGCAAAGCCCGCTGGAGTGCCGAGATATCCGCTGTGGTTCCCCCGGGCGGGGAAACGTGCTCGTCTGAGGCCTGGCACCGGGAACACTCTGGGAAAGTCCGGCGCTTTGAGGCCTACACGTCGCGCGAGACCTCCGACCCGCGAGGCGGACCGCGGCGCCAGAATACCTTCAGCTGTCCCCGCCGTGGCGGTGCAGTCTACGGAGAGGTAGGCGTTGGCACCTCTGGGGACGGAGCGCATAAAGGGACTCTCGTCCGGCCATTCTCCGCCAGTTGGGGCTTACCCCCGGGACTCGGGCCTGCAGGCTGCTGATCACGCCGGGGGACGGGACTCACCTTGACCTGCTGCTGTGGGCTGCTCCGGAGGTGGAGTGGGGTGGCCTCCCGTGGTCCACCGGATGTGGGGGGATCGCGCCCTGGGCATCCCCCGCTGACTCGCGGGCGCTCATTGCGGCCTACCACTGTGAGCTGCCTTGGCCTGAAGCTGCTGCCCCGTCCGGGTCGCCCTCTCGTCATCTGAAGTGGCGATGTACGGCTGAGCCGTGGCTGGCCTCCTGGATATAGTTTCACTCCTGCCCTCCCTGATTGAACGGCCACGTGCAGATTGCCCCTGTGGTGGCCGGCTGGGACGCCGCCCTCGGTTCCGCGTTCCTCGAGGTAAGCCCGGGTGCCACATCGGCCCTATCAGACCTGCGTTGCTGTGGCTGGACCCGGGCGGGTCCTTCATCGGTCGGAGTGACACGGCCCCTCTCATCGCCCAGCCTGTCTGCATAGCGGTCTATACAGGGTTCGTCTTCCTGGCCGCATCATGGGTCGCAATGACGCTAGGCAGTCCAAGTCACCGTTCGACACCAAGAAAACCCCCGCGACGACACCGGAGCCGGGGAGCGGTCCTTCCACCGCCGGCCCTCCGGACGAGGACTGGAAATCCCTCCTGCTGGGCATGAAACAAAGCCTGTCGACCATAGACTCCAAGATTGACACCATCAATACCCGATTGGATAGCATGGTTGCCAAACTGGAGCAACACGATGTCCGCACAAAAGAGACTGAGGACAGGATCTCCACACTGGAAGATGGCGCCACATCTACAGACCGACAAGTAACCCAAATGGACAGGCTTCTCAAAATGATTGCAGACCAGAATGAGGACCTAGAAGCGAGGTCCCGTCGCAACAACGTCCGCATCCTTGGCCTTGCGGAGTCCACCAACACCGGGAAAATGGAGGTCTTCATTGAGAACCTAGTGGCTGAGTTGTTTGGGAGGGAGTCCTTCTCCCCACACCTCATCATGGAAAGAGCCCACAGATCCCTCGCTGCCCGTCCCCCCCCTGGCGCCCAGCCACGGCCCATCATTGCGCGTTTCCTTAATTACTGGGACCGGGACGTGGTGCTCAGACGCGCGCAGGAGATGGGTACAGTGGGATACTGCAACACAACGCTGTCCTTCTTCCCCGATTTCACTGCATCAGTGCAGGAAGCCCGACGGAAATTTGCTGGGGTAAAAAAGAAATTACAAGCCCAGGAGATTACATACGCCATGCTCTACCCTGCGAAACTGAAAATCTCGCACCAAGGCAAACAACTTTTTTTCCAACATCCGCAACAAGTGGAGGACTTCCTCAAGCGGCACAGGAGGGACCTAGCCAGAGAGGGCGCAGAGCCACGGCACTCTCGGTCACCATCGCCGATGGAGCAGCAAGACTGAGCGTGTCGGGGTGGCACCCCCGGACTCACTTTGCTGCCACAGCTGAACTTGCCCGAACGGGCCAACGTCACTCCCGGTGAGGTACCTCTCTTTTAAAAAGATGACACTTGAATTGGTCACTGTTATATTCTGTGCCCGGTCACCCACCTCCGTCCCACACTGAGAGCCTGGTGTATGTCTGGGTTCTTGTGGGTGTAAGTAGGGAGGTGGTAGGCAGGTCGGGCGCCCCTAGCTATCGACCCCCCAATGGGCGAACCCCAATACATCCCTTCCCTCATTAAGGCTGGGGTGGTTGCTATATTTTTTCTGTTTGTTGAGTTGGCTTTGATGGGGGCGGGGGGAGGGGACGGGCGGGATTTGTGTACCCGGCCAGTTGGGGTTGCCGGTGTGGGTGGGCGGATACTCCGACTTTCTTCTGGGACTACTGACTCATCAGTAAAGTGTGCGAGGAGTCAGGTGGGTGGGGCAGTTTTTTGGGGATTTTGTTTTGATTGTGATACTGAACGCTACGTGAAATTACCAGCCGTGAGTACATGCCAAATATATCTTTATCCGGGTGAATGGGAGACTTAGCGGACACTCGCCCTGCGTTGAAATTTCTGTTGGTCTCCTGGAACGTACGCGGGTTAAATAACCCGAGAAAGAAGAGGCAGGTCCTGGGTTACCTGACCAGACAGGGAGTGTCAATAGCCATGCTCCAGGAGACGCACTTAAAACCGGGGGGGACCCCCTCATTTGCATCACGTTGGGCTGCCTGCAAGGTGTTCTCATCTTACTCGAATTATGCTAGAGGAGTGACCATTTTGGTGAGACGCGGGATGGGGTTTACACCGGCGGGAACCGAAGTGGACTCTGGTGGAAGATACTGCATGGTCTGGGAGACACTGCACTCACACACAATACTGTTTTCTTGCTACTATGGCCCCAATACGGATGACCCATCCACGCTCCTCACAATGTGGGGTAAGATTCAGACCCTAGGTATATCCCACATCATACTGGGGGGGGGATTTCAACACTGCGCTCAAGCCTGAGATGGACAGATCACAATCGCAGTTGTCGCATTACACACACACTCAACGCACGTTGTTAAAAATAGTGGACGAGCACCATTTAGTCGATGCATGGAGGCACTCCCACCCCTCGCTCCGGCAGGGCACCCACTACTCCGCTGTACATTCCACTTGGGCACGTATTGATTACGTATTCATGTCGGCGGGCCTCTCTCCGTGGCTGGTCGGAGCGCTTCATCTTGCTCGCACATTCTCTGATCACTCTCCAGTCCTGCTTTCCCTACGTATTCCCCTTGAGGTCTCCCCGTACCTGAGTTGGCGCCTAAATCCTGCGCACCTCACGGATTCAGTCTTTCGGGCGGAACTAGAGCAAGACATAAAAGACTTTTTTGAGCGTAATATAGACTCAGTATCCAGCCTCACTACGGTCTGGGAGGCGTTTAAAGTCACCGTGAGAGGTTGGTGCATAGCTAAGGGGGGAGGTGTCCTTAAGTTTTTGCGCGGAGATTTGCGCAAGCTGGAAGGCGAACTCCGTAACTTAGAACGCGAAATGGCGCAGAACGTGCGGGGGGCCTAGCATTGCGGTGCAGCTTCGAGAGAAGCTTAATGAATACACTGAAGCTGCAGCTAAAGAATGCAAGTTTCTAGGGAGGCCTTTTGTCGCGCGGGGGTATGGCGAGGGTGACAGACCTGGCAGGGCATTGGCCTCCACAGTCCGGCCCCCTAGGTACCGAAACTACGTAACTTCCTTGCTAGACGAGCACGGCACCCCGCAGCGGGATCTTGCTGACCAACTCCGAGTCCTTACAGACCACTATACTAGGCTTTACACCTCCCACAGGACAACACCGATTGCATTGCATGAGTACCTCGACGACACTGCGCTTGCATGGTTAGGCCCATCCCAGCAGAATTTCCTTCATCATGAACTGGAACTAGATGAAATAACAGACGCAATAATGTCCATGAAGTCAGGCAAGGCACCTGGATCGGACGGGTCACCGATTGACTTTTACAAAGCCTTCATACATGTACTGGCCCCAATTCTGAAGCAAGTGTACTACTCTGCGTTAGAGGAGGGTTCCTTGCCGGCTACGATGCGAGAAGCCCTCATAACATCTCTGTTGAAACCTGGTAAACCGCCAGAGCACTGTGACTCGTACAGGCCCCTTTCATTGCTAAATATGGATGTTAAAATATTGGCGAAGGTCCTGGCCACGCGCCTTAACCTTCTGATGGAACGTCTCGTCCTCCCAGATCAGGCCGGGTTTGTTCCCAACCGCGCGACTTCTCACAACCTGCGCACGCTGCAGGCGGTGATACAGGATATTGACCCTATGAGTGAGGCTGCCGCGTTTTTTCTCGACGCCACTAAGGCGTTTGATTCCCTTGAGTGGGATTACCTTCTGGCCTTGCTGGAACGGATGGGCATGCCGTTTAATTTCCTGGATTGGATCCGGCTGTTGTACCGCCAGCCTCGAGCAGCGGTCCTGCTCAATGGTGCCCGCTCCCCCCCCTTTGCGATCCACAGTGGTACCTGGCAGGGGTGTCCCCTCTCCCCGGTTCTGTTCGCGATCGCCATAGAGCCCTTGGCGGCCAAACTTCGGCAGCATCACAAACACCGATCTCTCATCTATCCAGAGCGCCAGCTACTCATTGCACTATATGCGGATGACATGACTCTTTATGTCCACAAACCGCAAGAAAACCTGAACCCTCTGCTGCGTGAGGTCACTAAATTCGGAGCCATTGCGGGGATTCAAATAAACTGGACAAAGTCAGCCTTGTTCCCCTTGACTGACAAGACCACGCAGTTCCCTCTAGATTACCCCCTGGTGTGGGAATCGGACGAGATAAAATACCTGGGCATTCAAGTGACCAGAAATCGGGAAGCCCTGCTTAGAGCCAATTACGGGACTGTTATAGACAAACTCACGGACAAAGTGACTCAGTGGATCCGTCTCCCGCTGTCGATGGCGGGTCGGATCTCTCTGATTAAGATGGTGGTCCTTCCCAAATTGTTATACCTTTTTACCAATATACCATATAGCCCCGGTGCATACTTCTTCCGTGCCCTCAACTCCCAGTTGTCACGACTTATCTGTAGGGGGGAAACAGGCCAGACTTGGGCTGCGGACCCTTATGTTGCCCTATCACCAAGGTGGGTTTGATGTACCTAACTTTCAGCGATACTATGATTGCGCACAGGGTCACTTCGCTGTCTATTGGTTCCATCCCCCTCCCTTTATGGCACACCTGGCAGTGGAGGATGGATATATGAGGCCTGAGCTACCTTCCGGATATTTATACACGGCAGCCCGAATAGAACATCGGGACCCCACCACGGTCGACTGCACTGTAAGTGCCTGGAAGCGTTTGGCGGACCATATGGAAGTGAAATTCCTATATTCTCCTCGCATGGCTCTGGCACATGATCCCAGATTGAGTGTTACCCGTGAGGAAATTGGTCGTAAACTGCTCACAAGGCTCGCGATTCACACTTGGGGGGATCTATACCACCAGGGGAGTTTTCGCATGGCGATACACTTCTTTGGCGAGAGTGCTCCTTCGGTAATGGATACCTTTCTTTACATTCGGCTTCGGCAAAATATCAAGTCGGTCACGCCTAACTTTCCGGATGAGCCGGATACCGTGGCGCCTCTACATGCTCTGCTGCAGGAGGGCAATCCGACACATGTGGTCTCCATGTTATATAACCATGCACAAGCGGCTCCGTCCCCCCCCCCTCTCCGAGCACGGACTGACTGGGACAGTGATCTGGGAGATCCACTGTCGGATGCCCAGTGGGAGGAAAGTTGTTCTCATACTAATGCGGTGACAGGTAATGCCCGCCTTCGACTGGTTCACTTTAAATTTCTGCATCGCCTCTACTTTACCCCTGCCAAATTGCACCGCTTCGGACTCCGGGACAATGATCGCTGTCTGAGATGCAGGAGGGCAGGCGCGGACTTCATGCACCTGGCATGGACATGCCAGGCCGTGGCTACTTATTGGGTGGCGGTGTTTGAGGCCCTCTCTGAAATGATTGGAGTAAGCATCGCACCCTGTCCTAAGATTGCCCTGCTGGGCCACTCAAACCCCGCGGTTAAGGCACACCGGAAATTTTTTGCGTTGGGACTTCTGTTGGCAAAGCGACACGTGGCATGCAGATGGGGGCGAGGGCGAGCGCCCAAATTCAAGATTTGGCTGGATACGATGACAACTTGGCAGGAACAACTTCACAGTTATGCGGACCTCTTGCCTCACAAGTCACGTCCCAGGGACCTTTGGGGTCCCCTCACTGCATATCTCCTGCGGGCACAGGCCCCAGATGTCTCCGTGAGTGACGCGAATAGGGACACAGAAGGGGCTGGCCCGTCCACCACGCTAGATCCAGCACCTATTCCACTGGCAACCGAAACTGATTGATTCCCTCCCCTCCCTTAATCCTTTCCTTCCCATACATAACATGCATGCGTTCCTAGTACATCCAGCAGGGTTACACACTTCCCGAGGGGTTTGCACACCATCCACAGGCTGCACAGGTGAGGTGGGCTGCGGGTCTGTCGTCCCCCTGGATCCTGGGTGGGGTGGCGTCCACTCCACGACGGCGCATACTGTACGGCATTACAGGAAGTAGCATCAGGTCACGTTCTCTGCGTGGGTCATAGCCATATCCTCCCGGAGCACTGGATGAGTCATTGAGGTGTAGGGCGTCATCGCTCCGGTTTTTGACTGCACTCCATAGTGGGATGTATTGCCCTCACAGCTCTGCACCGCACGGCCTTTTACGCCTCATACTGTGTATGGAGGATACCTTCTGGGAGGGAACAGTTCATATAGCACTTTACGGTTGGTTACTAAAGTTGAATGAAACCTCATGTATCTCATGCTCGAATACATCTTGCTGATATGACTGCTTACTACTGCATACTTAAACAGCTTTAATTCCAATACTTTGCGGCCGGCCCGTCTGGGTTGTAGGCGACATGCTGTGTAAATCAGTTGATTCTTTTCAGCCTGTACTTCTTGATTATTACACTGCGTATTGTCGCTGCCGGCCTGTTCATTCAGGATGTAGGCGAACAGCTGTGTGCTATTTGTTAATGACCAATAAAGGTTTTGGAAAACGGGGTGTGTTTCAAAAAGAAAAATGAAACGTTTCAGTTTAATTTTGTAAGAGCTAGCAGTGGTCCTTGGGATCACTGCCTGCTCTTAAAAACAAACACGTTATGCATGCATTCACAAAAAGGAACGGGTCCCCTGGGTACCCCTTCCTGTTTGTGAATGGGTTACCACATACTTGAAGTAGGCGATAAAATATTGCTACCCCAATTTGGTCGCAAAACATTCATATATAGAACTGCGCGTCGCTATTAGGAAGGCACGCCCTTAAAACGGCCCTTCCCAATACCGAATCGCTAACCCATTTTGCGATTCAGTAACACGTTACTGAATTGCGAAATGGGTTTGGTACATAGGAAAATGCATTTTTCTGGTCACAAATGGACTGATTCTGAGAATCGGGCCTTTTGTGACCAGAAAAATCCTTCGTACACGTGGCCTTAAGTGTGCGAAGGCTGCTGGCCATTGAGCATTTCAGATTTCATAGGTAGTGTTTACCTTTCACAGGACACACCAATAATATGTCTACGGTACAAGCTTACCTGCAGAAGTTTGGGCCACACCACTACCAGGAATTTGTGTTAAGACGTAACTTCACAACCAGCAGCAGAGTTCACAGTCTTTTGGTATGCTGCTGTAGCAACAGTGACAGCGTTTCAGTAGTTCGTAAACCTCCTATGTTCCCTCTGAAAGCACCTAATAGACCTTAGAAAAGTTTGATTTAGATTTTGTGCAGCCTTTTCACACTCCAGGCCAGATGGTATCAAAAGGCGTGGTGGGTCTCAGGAGACCAGAGGGCGTCTGGTGATTGAACTGCAGCTTCACCATGCATTTGAGAAGCTGCTCCGAGCTTGTGTTCTTACGTAGATGGGAGGTCCACTGGACCCAATTATACGAGAGTGTTCAATATAAGGTGTAGCCGGAGAGAACTGTCGAAGACCCATGGAGATAGGAGATCACTGTCAAAATCGGATTAATATTAATAATAAATAGTGCTCTTGAGCTGGGAAGGATTACTATGCCGTGCACAAGACCAACAGAGGGAAAAAAGGAAACACAAAGGCAATTGTGAGAATCGACTAAACTGTAAAATTACTGAAACAACGTCAAACATTAATATATTTAGGTTTTTTTTTTTTTTGAAATATTTTTATTGAGTTTATCAACAACACAGAAAACAAACACCACTCGTTTAGTGCAAGGCATGGCATACAAAGGTTACGAGGTATCGGAGCAATGACAGTACAGGTGTCACAGAGAGGAATAAACAGCCCAATGATATCATACCATCGTTTCCTTCCCCGCCCATCTCCAGCGGTGGAGCCACTAGTCCTGGTCACTGAGATCCGAGTCTGCTGCATCCGGTGGGGGCTCACAGATATTCCCCCTGTAAACATTCCATCCACCCCAGACCTGGGACCACTTCCTGGGGCACCCTCTATGAACATACACAGTTTTTTCAGTCACCATTACAAGGTCCATATCTCGGATCCACTGCGTCAGGGTAGTCACCTGCCCCGATCCCCACTTCTGGGCTATATTACGTTTCGCAAGCATGAGCCCCAATGTCACCCAAAGCTGGGTCACTCTCTTGTGGTCCGTCTGTTCCCAGACATTAAGGAGACACAGCCGAGGTTCCGGCAGGGTGGGAATTCTGGTTACCTGGGAGAGAATACGCAACACCCCTTTCCAATAAGTCGCCACGACAGGGCACTCCCAGAGGGTATGCAAGAAGGTCCCCTCGTGGCCACAGTTCCTGAGACACAGCGGGGACTCCACCCGGTGGAGTCTGAATAGGAGGGTACGGGTGTAGTATGTGCGGTGCAAAATTTTAAGTTGGACCAGTCTTAGCTTGGAAGATATGCCCACCTCCCTGGGGGACGAGAGTGCGGAATTCCAGTCCGTCTCATCAAATTCTCCAAGTTCTGCCTCCCACTTCCCCTTAAGGGCGGAAAAAGGGTCGGGCGGTTATTTATTATCTTCCGGTACGTTAGGGACGTCGCTCTCTGGAGCAGATGCTCCATGAGGAGCCGGTCTTCCAAGGGCGATGACTCAGGGAGCCGAGTCCCACATGGAATCGCCGTCCGAAGAGCGTGATGGACTTGTAAATATCGGAAGTGTTCGGTGTCCGCCAAGTCGTAATCCGCCTGCAATTGGGCAAAAGTGATCACCTCTCCCTTACGCCAGAGGTCTCCAACCCTGGAGATACCAATAAGATCCCACTGGTGGAACCCCTTGGTAGTGCGAAGTACCCCGAGCTGCCCAGTGTCCCAAAGCGGCGTTGCCTGGGTAATCTTTCCGGCCCAGCCCATCGCCCGCTGCGCCGCGTGCCATATCCGGAGGGTATGGGCTGCGGGCCCCGCCGGAACGCGACCCCTTTTTGGGTTGTAAAGGGCTCCCATCACCCCTCCGGGGCCGAGTAGTTGTCGATCCATGCGGTATGCGGGGTCATCCCCTGGCACATGGAGCCACTGGTTAATAATCATGAGGTGTGACGCCCAGTAATAGGTCTTAATGTCTGGGAGGGCTATACCTCCATCATACCAGCCACTGGTAAGCTTGTGGAGGGCAATACGAGGCGACTTGTCCTCCCAAAGAAGACGAGTGATCTCAGCGTTGACTGCCGTGAAGTAAGAGGGTGCAATCGGGAAGGGGGTATTTTGCAGCGCATAGAGGAATCTCGGGAGGGCGAGCATCTTAAAGAGCGAAGCCCTTCCAAGCAATGTCAGTGGCAAGGCGCGCCAGTGTTTGACGTCGGTGCGAAGCCGTTGGAGGGGCTTCATTAGATTTTCCGCGACAAATTTGTCTCGATCGGCCGTGACGTACACGCCAAGATATTTGAACCCGTCGTGAGCTACTAGAATGTTACAGCCTCGCGGAAGCCGCGGTGGGGAGCCTCGGAGCATATATAAAATGGATTTCTCCCAGTTTATTTCGTATCCGGACCTACTGCCGTACGATTCACATATGTTGAGGAGACAGGCGATAGAGCGCGCCGGCGAGGCAAGATAGAGGAGCACATCATCCGCATAAAGGGATATGCGATCCTCCCAGTCCAACGTCCACCTAAGGCCACGGATCATTGGATCCTGTCGCACCCACGCCGCCAATGGCTCGAGAGCCATAGCAAAGAGGAGCGGGGAGAGGGGGCAACCCTGCCTAGTCCCTCGACCCAGCGGAAAGGCGTCAGAGACGCGGCCATTTACCACCACCTGTGCAAGCGGCTGAGTGTAAAGCAGCTGGATCCACGCGCAAATCATGGGGCCAAGCCCCATGTGGCGGAGGACGGCGAAGAGGAAAGGCCACTCCACTCTATCAAACGCCATCCGCGCATCTAACGACAGTATGGCCGCATCTTCCTCGATCGAGGAGCGGCAAGCAATGATGCCATGGAGACGCCGCAGATTCAAAGCGGTGTTCCGGTGGGGCATAAATCCCGACTGGTCAGGGTGTATTAGGGTCGAGAGGTAAGGCTGCAGCCGCGTTGCCAGTACCTTGGCCAGAATCTTCGCCTCGGCGTTAAGCAGCGAGATCGGGCGATAAGAGGAGCACTCGTGGGACGGCTTGTTGGGTTTCGGGATCACCACTATTGTAGCCATCCTCTGATCACGGGGGAGAATCCCCGTCGATAGACCGTCCCTATACATGGCCAATAGGTAAGGGACCACTAGAGCGGAATTTTGCTTCTAGTATTCGATTGGGATTCCGTTGGGCCCCATCGCCTTACCACTGCGGAGGGCCAAAATCGCCAGCGTGATCTCCTCAGCCGTCAGATCCGCCTCCAGGGCCTCAGCCCCCGAAGCGGTCAGCCTAGGCATTGCGATGTCCCTCAGGAAGAGCTCATTGTCCGCAACGGTAGCGGAGGCCTCAGGGGTATAGATGCGTTGATAATGGGCCGCGAAGGCCCAGGCTATGCGCTGGGGCTCCGAGGTAAAGTCCCCTTCGCCCAGGCGAATCCGCGCCACCCACCGCGACGCTCGGTCCCCCTTCTCCAACCACGCCAGGAGTTTGCCAGCCTTGTCACCGAGTTCGTAGATGGTGTGCTGGGTCGCTACTTGTCTAGCACGGGCCCCCTCCCAAAGATGGGACCTATACTCTTGCGGCGCCATATGGAGGGTATGTGCCGAATCTCCATCCCCGTGCAGTGTATGGGATGCTTCCACCTCAACTATCGCCCGCTCCAGCTCCAGTACAGCGAGCCGCTGGGTCTTCGTGTGGTCCGTAATGATGGAGATGGCCTGGCCACGGAGGACGGTTTTAAAGGCCTCCCAGAGGGTTGCTGCGCTCCCGACGGACTCAGCATTCTCGGCGAAATAGTTCTTGGTCGCCTTTTTGAGGGTCTTAGCGATTTTGGGGATTTTAAGATATCCGGGGCGGATCGGGAACAACGTGCGCCTACATGGGTCACCGGACGCAAACGTGATGACCACCGGCGAGTGGTCCGAGATGCCCCTAGGGAGGTGCGACACCTCAGTCACCCCTTTGTACCCGGCCGGTGAGGTGAAGATGTAGTCGATACGTGAGAGGGTATGGTGTACCCCGGAAAGGAAGGTGTATTGTCTCTCATCAGGCCAGTATGCCCTCCACACGTCCACTAAGCCAAGCGCGGTAGCAAAGTCTGCGAGCGTGGAGGCGTCGGCCCCGAGAGCCCTGTGTGAGGACCTGTCCAGTGCAGGGTCCATGGCTGCATTGAAGTCTCCGCCCATGATGAGCTCCCCCGGCGGGAGCGCCAAAAGGAATTCACCCAGTGCCCTGAAGGAGGCTTGGTGTAGTGTCGGGGGGATGTAGACAGTAACCAGATTATAAACCCTCCCCTCCCATTGACAGGTGAGTGCCGCGAAGCGGCCATAGTCGTCTCTACGAGAGTCAAGAAGAATCAGGGGAAAACGCTTGTTAACCAGTATGCCCACCCCTCGGGACCCTGTCGTAAACTCTGAATGTGTCGCCATCTTAAACCCCCACCTATCCAGGGCTTTGGTGGACGTACCCACTAGGTGTGTTTCTTGCAAGAGCGCCACCGCGGGCCCCTTGCGCTTGAGATATTGCAGCACTAGCCCCCTCTTAATCTTGTCTCCCAATCCATTAACGTTCCAGGAGAGGACCGCAAAAGAAGGAGAACGCTGCTGAGCAGGGGCACCCGGCAGTGAGTCAGTGGTCGCCCGGGTCAGGCTATGTGACGCCATCTCCAAGGGAGGGTGTGTGAAACGCGCCCTGCCGTGTGCCACCCCTGTGTACCTGTACCTGCCCAATCAGCCGAATGCACCCTTGAGTGGTTGGTGAACCTAAAACAAAACACAAATCAACATTTAAACGAAATCCCCATCCCCCCACCCCCCTCCCTGCCTCCCTGCCCTGCGGATTCACAACTACCCGCCACCCCAACTCAGCAGAGTGCTTAGTTCCCATAAACTTGGTACGTGCGTATGGGGGGAAGCCGCTCAGCACACAGCCGCCAATCCCCACACCGTGAGCTTGTCCCCTCAAGCAGCAGACTGTCAGATGATAGAAAAAGGGCCCGGGGTCTTCAGCCCCATGTAGGTTCAAGGCCCCCAAGGGCCGACAGCCGCAGCAAGGCCCCAGGTCGCCAAGCGTCCAATAGTCCGGTCGCATCACAGCACCATGCCTCAAGGCACTTCGTCACCTGCGCCTGACTCCTCAACGTCCAGGGTCTCGTGAGAGGCGGGAAGGCCGCCCAGGGCGCGCTCTCCCCTGCCCCTCAATCTTGCCGGACGCCACCCCTCGAGCCATTCCGAGGCCTCCGCAGGCGATGTGAAGAACCATGTGCGCCCCTCCGCCTCCACTCGCAGCTTTGCTGGATACAACATTGAATACTTTAGCTCTCGAGAGCGGAGGTCTGCCTTAACTGCCATGAAGTCCTTACGTTGCCGCACTACTGTAGCGGTGTAGTCCGGATAGAGGGTGACCTTAGCGTTGTCTACCCGCAGCGGGGGGGGCGGCACGCGCCACCTGGAGGATCGCATCTCGGTCGCGGAAGTTGAAAATGCGGGCCAGGATCGGGCGCGGGGGGGCCCCAGGCCTAGGCCTCCCACCCGCCACCCGGTGTGCCCTCTCAACCGAGAAGAACTTGGAGAGCCCGCGGGGCTTCAGCTGTTCAGTGATCAGTTTTTCAACAAAAAGGTCTAAGGCCGGGCCGCGTTCACTCTCAGGCACACCCACGACCCGCACGTTGTTGCGTCGGGACCGGCCTTCCTGGTCATCCAACTTGGCCAGCAGCTGCTTTTGCACCAGTTCAAGAGCTTGTATGCGTTTGTGGTGGTCTGCCGTGCCCCGCGTGAGGGTCTCCGTGGTGGCCTCGACCTCAGTCAGTCTGGAGTTAATTTTGGCGACATCCGCCCGGAGGAGCGCGACATCTGTGGAGATAGTGCCGATCGAGGCCTGCATCTGTGTCAGCGTGGCCATGACGTCCGCCAGTGTGTACTCCGCAGGCCCGTCCGGGGGGGACTGTTTCTGATCCTGACAGAACGCGTACTTTTCAAGCTTCGCCTGTGCCCCACTGCGGTGGCCCTTCCCTCCCATGGTGCCAAGCCGTCTCCGCGACCAATCCCGGCCGATGCAGGCACAGGGCTACCGCAGGAGTGTCCGACCCACGTGCAGGGCAGGCCCGGGGACGGCGCCGCCAGACCACGGGAGCCGCAGTGGGCCGAGATATCTTCAGATCGCCCCCACGGCGCGACCGCCGATGCCCGAGGCGCCCCAGCGCCCGCTGCCCCGGGGGAGGCACAGCCCCGGCCAGCCACCGGCAAAGCGACGGTCCCCACAGCAAAAGTCAGAGTAAAGGCAGCAGGCACAAGGGCGATGCACTGTATCCCACTACTACACGTGCTGGCCGGCAGTCTCCGTAGGGGCCCCACCCGGGTCAGGCGCTCACAGTTCCCTCAGAAGGCCGCAGAGAGGCCGCAACACACAGCGGCAGGGCGCCGCCCACACCGCATAGGTCGAATCACAGTCCGATCTCCACTGACCTCCTTGTAGCAGGCGAGTCCACCTCTGCTCCTCCTCGAGGCTGGTCGCCTCGCGGCGCGGGCCGCTGCCCAGGCCCCTCTAGGCACGCAGATGGGCGGGCGGCGGGACACGGGGTCCCCACTCCAGGACGCGATGCAGGTGGCTCAGCTCACACGATCGTTCCGTGGGGCCGTCCCGACCCCGCCGCGGCCAGACCAGTACTCCGCCTCCGCCCCGGCGCGAGTCAGCCGAGGGCCACCGAATCCTGCCGCAGGTCGCTCCGGGGACCGGCCCGTCCCGACAGAGCCCGGCCGCACGCAAGGCGACGCAGCCACGCCTCCTGCCTACCAGGCCTCGGGGATGCGAGGCCCAGCAGCGCGCCAGAGTCCCCGCCTCACAGCTCCGGAACGGGGGGGGCCCCGAGAGTCGAAAGTCCAGATCTGGGACGCCAAGGCCCCCGGACCCAGCAACAGCCGTCCAGAGATGAGTTATGCCTGAGGGGCAGTCGGATAAATGCAGGATAGTAGGCCGGTGTGGAGGAGCTCCGGGCTCAGGCGGCCATGTTCGTCGCGAGCCAAGCTCCGCCCCCCTATATTTAGGTTTTTAAATGTCTTTGACAGGTAGTATGATTTTTAACAAAACTAGGAAACAGTTTAAAATGTATAGGAATAAAAAAACAAAAAAAAAGCTACCGCCAGACATTGTTTTTCAGTCTACCTTGTTTTCCTTAAACATATGGACGATATCAAAATATGGAGGAAGTTTACCCAACTGCTTACAACCTAATCTTTTAAAGGGAAAAAATCAAAAACACTTTATATTGTCCTAAAATAGTATCTTTTCACGGGCAGAAACTAGTCATACATTTTCAGCTGATTATTCGGGAGTTTTAATGTACAATACAAGCTCCCTCACGACCTCTATTTCTTTTACTATGTAGAAAAAAACTAGTATGGGCTAAACATTTATGTAGACAGTGTCTATTTTTTACTTTGTTTTATAAAACAAAATTTATATTCATTTCTGTTTATACTTAATTTTTCTCTTTATACATGATTGCACACCAGCCAGCACATTGCAGGCTTATGCAACATACTACTCTGGACCCCTGAATTTATAGATAATGCAAAACAATTGTCAAGTCTAAAACTCACTCAATCACAAGCTCAGACATTCATACATCACCCAAAACCATCAATCATATCTGGGTCATGGGGAGACTTAGCACTAATTAATCTCCACGGATGAACTGGTTCAACAGGATCTGACAGGAAGGTCGACGCACGTTTCGGTGGGGTTGAACAGATGGTAAACCACCTTCTTCAGGACCTTGCCAAATAGAATGGTTTATCACAACCAACCAAGGGGTACAGCTGGTGCAAATATGCATCTAATATCCGATAGAAACCCTGTAAAAGACGGCACTGACGGAATCGGTCACTGCGCTATGGCGCTTCAACAAACTAGTATGTTCTTGTTTGTGTCGGTTCTATATAGCCATGGTGGGTGCTCCTGACACATGAATATAAAAGTCCCAAAGGGTTTTCCTAACAAGGCATGTGATGTCGGCTCGGTTAATTTTTTATGAGGAAATATATAAGTTTCAAGGATGTTTAGATGTCCCGTGGAGCCTTGTCAAATTACGAAACAGGACAACCCCGCTGTGACTGAAAGAGTTGGAAACTATTCACCTCACGGGAAACTGATTTTTGGAACTGAAAAGGAATTAAGGGCAACACTTTCCTCAGAGACCTAATCAGTAAGAAGCAAGAGGTTGTCAGTTTTTGATGTGCTCCCTGAAGGACAAATCAGCATCAAAAACCACTTCAAGATTTCTTACCTTGGAAACTGGCTCAGGGTGAGAGCCAAGGGCCTGTGGCCACCTTGAGTAGGTCCAAACGTTGGGCTCTTTCTCAAAAATAAAAGCCTCTGCTTTGTCTGAATTTACCTTCAATCAATTAACAGTCATCCAGTTATGATGGCTTTTATGCATTTACTGAACTTATCAGCAACCTCCTCCACGTTGCTTGGGACTGATACCACAATTTGGGTATCCTCAGCATAGGCTACTGCGGTGAATCCGTAAGGGTGAATAAGCTTAGCCAACGGCGCTATATAGATGTTGAAAATCGTAGGGCTAAGCGATAACCCCTGAGAACCCCACAGGGGAGGGAAAAGGATTTAGAGTTAAACTTCCCAAGTGCCACCCTCTGCTCCCTATCTCTCTAAAAAGATGAAATGAGATCATGCGCTGAACCAGTAATTCCAATTTCCGTCAGGTGAAGGTGCCTGTCCTACCCTTCGTGGCCAGACCTACATACTTACCGTCTCTTTCTTCTCCTCTTATCTTTGAGTCTCCCAGTGGCCCTCTCCGGAGAAGGTGGAAGACCTAGAAGAGAAAATAAAAAAAGAAAAGAAAAAAGGACAACATTACAGAAGATAATCTGCTAAAACGATCACCTTGGTTTGAATTGTGAATAAACTTAACGTCAACATTACACCGATACGGCCTGCTCGCTTCTTTTTCCGCCCATCCCTCCCCTCCCACAGGACCACTGCCACTCTTTGATGTCTCTGATCTCTTCTGAGACAGCTATCTGAGCTGTATCCGTGCTATAGTCCGATCTGAAACCATACTGTGTGCTTTTCAGAAGATTATTCCCTTCCAGGTAACCAAATAGGCTAGTGTTGAGATGTTTTTTTAAGTAGCTTAGCTGCATAAGGTAACCGTGAGATTGGGCAAAAATGTTTCTCCTCCTTGGGATCCAGTGTTGTTTATTAGCAGAGGAAGGATTGAGACGATTTTCCATTCAGATGGAAAGTTACCTGCCGTAATTAAAATTGTCTTCTGATTATATATATATGCAGTCTTTTAAAGTGCCATACTACTGTAAGGTTTTTGATTATAAACATCTTTCCCCCCTCATCTCCTAAAAAACAAGCACAAATATCACAACGCACCAGAAGAGCTGGATTCATTATTGGAGAAGTATGTTATTTTGTATTATCACTGGGGACTACAATCAAAATCTGGTTCCACCAGTGAATTATATCCTTTCCTGAGGATCTGGATTTAAGTTATAACACCCCCTTTCCTAAAACAATCCGGCTTGGAAAACTTAGAGGCCGAAACATTCAAACAGATTCACTTATAATCTCCTGACAGACTCCAGTTATAGAGCACTCAATAGTAGATTTACCGACGTTCTCGTTGCCAAATCCACATTCCGCGGCCCGGCGGCACCTACCGTCATCGATTTCACCTTCATTCAGCATTCCAACTTCAATTTCTGCTAGAGCTATGCTACTATGGTGTGGTCTGAGAGTGACCACGACCCACAAAAGATAATTTTTAACATTAAACCAGACCAGCTGGAATTTAGGAAAATGCCAAACAGTAATTGTATGACAGCTGTCAACTGCGAGAAGCTTAAATGGAATGTCGATCTCAAAATAAAGCATCAAATTTACGTGAAGCGCTGCATCCATTACGCTCATGCTTCGAAAGTGAATTCTCAATTTTCGTGACTAGAGGGGAATGGATCTGTACCTGGCAGCATAACCTAGACATCATTCTGGCTGCCTTGATCACAAAGCTATCCATAGTACAGAGAGCCACTTTTCACTCGTCCATTACTCAGTAATTAAACCAGGTAAAAAGGAATCACCGTAAGACACTACCACATACCTTAAAACAAGCTCCTTTTAAGAACCGCAACACAATAATTAAAAACTTGAAGCTCACATTCAAAGGAAAACCAAGAAATAACACATGACAAACAAGAAAACGCCTGGGCCCTACTGATACGTACAATCTTTTTGTGAAATGAAAATACCTTTTGGAGTCTGGTTGGTGAAGGTTCTGGGTCCTATCACTGGCCAAATGACCTGTTAATATCAAACGATAAGTGGAAAATGTAAATAGAGTTCCTATATAAATCAGCTTTCAGTGGCGTATAGAAATTTTTAACTGCCTTTGCATTATACTCTTGTCATCACCAAGAAGGAACTAACAAAATGAAAAAGAAGCTCCAGCCCTTTTAAAGTCACAGGCCCAAATGGTATACCCATAGATCTGGTCAAACCAGAAGTCACTTTCTGGAGTTCATGACAATGTTTTGATGCCCAAATTCCACACCAAGGGCGGGCTTAAACAAGGTTGCATTCTTGCCCCCTTATAATTCTCTCTCTACATCGCTGATCTGACTGACTCCCCCAATTTAGACCTTGGTATCTCACCCAAGCTGGGAGACACAAGAATATCACATTTGGCCTATGACGCCGACTTGTTGATACTGCCGCAAACTCCAAAAGGTCTACAGTACTCAGTAAATAGTCTAAATAGTTGTAACCATACTTACTGTATGCATCAACTGCGATAAATAACAAGGCTATAGCCAGTCTGGATAAAACATTTATGCGGTGTGTAAGCAATCACTTCACACTGTGTCATCAGAGTTGAACTAAATTTAAAATATTTGATGCCAATTAACTACAGAAGCAGATTGAATTATGTTTGTGACTGTGCAAGGGTAGATCCTTTAACTTCAAAATCCTTAATCAACCAGGAACTAAAAATAACATCATATAAGGATGTGGAACTAAATGTTTTATTGTCAAATACGACTCTAGAAATTCACAATTTACCTGGCATTTACCTAGAGTCACTGGCAAAGGTAAACCGACTGGCCCGAAAAAGTCTATTCTGCGGAATTTTAACTCGTCGATAGAGGGATAACGATTTTGCCAAGTCACAACAATGTAAACACATGGACTTAGTACCTGATACCCTCACCTCACAGAGCCAAGAATATCTAGGGTAAAATCTCCTCGCTATGTTAAAATGAAATTCAGACTTATACTGTTTTACATTACGGTCTATGAATTTGAGGTGACTTGGAACCCTGCGCTTAAAGGAAAGATTGCCTGTCAACTCTGCAGCCATTTAATTGAAACCCTATTGCATGTTATATGTATCTGCCCCAAACCTTTGTATTTAAGAAAAATGTACTTATCACCGATCTTTAACAATGCAAAAATAAGATTGACTGTTGAGGCTGTTAGATATTGTTTTAGTGCCAGGGATAATAGTGCAGTTATAAGGAAAATGACATTTTTAGATGAAGTTTACAAAGCGTTAGTCATTTGAGCTAGCAAAGCTTATATCATTGATCTTAACTGATACATGCCTAGAATTTTTTAACCATCACCTGATATTTGCACTGATTGTGATATTTTGTTTTTATTGTATTCTTTTGATTAATACAATAAATCTCCTATATACACACTCATACATTCTTGAAATCCACTGTGAGGGTATTGGCTGTTCATCTTTGGTTTCTGTATTATCTTGGGGATCTGAAGCTGCCTCCAGCAGCAACTTATGACACAGAGGATGTAAAATGAATAAATAAATAAATCATATTGACGTCTGAACAATGAATTCAATTTGCACGTAGATGAGATATGCATTACACTGGAAGCTATGGTTATATTTACCTCAGTGCTTGTAGGCGTAGTCATAACTAAAATCATATCATCTCTTTAAAATTGGAAGAGTGCCTGTGAGGTAAGCACGTGCTTGGTTTTCTGACAAATGTGACCCGTGCAAATATAGCAATACATATGTGAATCTACGAAGTTTCAACATGATCTATATATTAAAGATAAAGCAATTAATACGGGTTTTCCAGGAAGGCCGATAGCTTTTTGATCCCTTAAGGGTGTGGAATCATCACCAGGACCACGATAATAAGGAGCCTGAGAGATTGCTAGAAAGGATAGGGGAAAAGAATGAATAGCAAGATAAAAGTGTTGTAATAGCATTGTGAAGCTCAAATTGAGTGGGTCAGTAGTTTTACTTACTTCAGAGTAATGCTAATACTCTGAGAGGAATCAGAAGAGAAGTACATACAAAGAAAGGTTAGTTAGAAGAAAATGGTGTTTGTGCCTCATTGAAATAAAACCTGAGAATGACTGACTCTCTATATGAAGCCACAATGGATGTAAGGTGTTATGATGGGTATAGGTGTCTGGGAGATGCATCAATGTGTCCTGAGTGAGGGACTATGGAGGCAGCTGGGAGAAGGAATGAGATGACACTGACAAAGGGTAAAAAAAGGTTTGGAAGTGAATTTGCCACTTGTGAGGAACAAGATGTGGCTCTTACCTGCAATATATAAGGAATGGGGTGGCGGTCCTTACTGGAGACAGAGGGACCCGTATGTGGAAGAGGTTAAGTTAGCTGGTGCTCAGGAAGACTGATAGATCCAGGATTGGAAGGGTTAAGGATTCATCCCCAAAAATGAAATTAGGGGCTGCAATTGCAGCTGCTGTCTCACAAAAATGTGAAGTGGAGTTGTCCTGTTGAGCGGGCATTGGAGAGTCATAACGCAAAGTGTGGGTCTGATGGAGCAAGGATTCAAGAAACGAAAGTTACTCAGAAGCAATCCTCGTTAAATGTCTACTAACTGTTAAAAATTGTGAGTGGATCAAAATTAATACGCACCAGGTACCAAAAATGGGGAGAAAAGCTTTTACGTGTGCTTGAATTAATGTGTAATTACAACGCAACGTGACTTTTACTCGCTTTATGTGCAGAAAATGCTCTGCACATGTGTGAACCTGTATTTCGAAGTAATCATGTGACTAACTCGCTTTGAGAGGGAAAAACTCTCACGCATGCGCAAGAAAATCTAACCTGTGGTTGTGAGGAACCACATGCCTAGCATCTGTTTGCTTGAATTTAAAAGAAAGCTGCTATCATTAATGCTTTTGCTTAGAAATATAAGAATAATACGGGACAGAGTAGAAGTGGGTGGTGAACAGTGAGGATCATATGTTTAAGAAAATAACAAGTGTTTTTGATTCTTTTATCAATAGTGTACGTTTGGGCCCAATGCGACAATGACAAAAGTAAAGATGGCGGCCAGATGACGGATGAGTCACGCATGCCCAGTCCAATATGAATGTGACCTGGTGCCCGAAGAATTGAACAACGGCCAAGAGCCAAGGACAGAAAACGTGGGAACACAGTGTCATGTGTCCCTCATCTATGAAGACTATATTATGAATTTAAAAGTTTCTGTAACAATACACGTATGGGAAAGAATGTTTTAAATGACTTAATGAAGGCGGGTTTGTAAAACACTAAAAGTACTAATAAAGATGAAAACGTAAGCATGGTATGATGAAACTTCCTGGGTCCCGACCAATCACATGTAGTAATTCACTAAGATTTGCAACTTTAGAGGGTGGGACATGATGATTTAAGACTATAACTAGAGTAGTTTAGAATAAGGTAGTAGGCATTGAGAGAGACGATTTCAGATCCAGCCCCCTTCCTTCTTTCCTTTGATGCCAGAAACTTTGATGAGGAGATGATGCAGATCCAGAGAAACTATAGCTGCTAGAAGAAGAGTGAGAGGGTGCAGACTGAGAAGATTCAAACCCCAGTGACAGTCTGATTAGATTTGAAGATTCCGGAAGAACCACGAGGAGGG
The DNA here is from genome assembly GCF_964204655.1 of Triturus cristatus. Lineage (NCBI taxonomy): Eukaryota > Metazoa > Chordata > Amphibia > Caudata > Salamandridae > Triturus > Triturus cristatus. The sequence goes on from NC_140581.1 coordinate 835,217,755, forward strand.
AGACAGTGTAAGAGAGGCAAGCATCCCGGTGCGTCGGGTTCTAGAAAGAATATTAGTAAGTATCTGTCCTGTCCTGATCCTGTCCCTATAGTCTTTGTCTCCTGATTCTATTCAGGAGGCCACCATCAGTCCTTTGGCCAGGAGATTGATTTTCCAGATTTCCGTATTAGGTAACTATGGGCCTTCTTCGAATTTGCATAATACATTGCAAATGTAATTTATCTTGAATCTGCTGTCTCTATAACTATCCACTCTTATGCAATTTCATTGTTGAATGTGCTTGTGTTGAAAATTGAATGCTAAATTAATTTTCTCTCCTATGAATTGAATGAAGGTATTCGCACTGAGAATTTGTATCTGTGAGCGTTCAATTTATGACTGAGAATTTAGATAAAACTTATGAATTTTACCCAGAGTCTGTGGTTATTTTGCTAGATCTGTGAGTTGGTTAGTTAAAGTTAATATCACCAGCAACTACTCGACTAATGGTCCATCGACCATAGGAAAAAGTGTTGATCAGTGAAAGATTAGTTAGTAAAGAAATACTGTAATACTATGTTTATGTCTATTTGAAAGCTAACTAATCAGAACTGAGTGAATAATAAAACTTGATCTCCCCAGCGGGTTTTGGCCAAGGATGGTGAATGAATGATTTAGGTAATATGTGTATGGGCCCATTAAATGATTGACTGTAAGGTACTTGTCCTTGGCCAGCTGCGCTGGATCAGGTCCGTCAGGCTGAACAGTAGCGTCTCCTATGGTAATGGAGATAGGAATAGGAAGGACAATGGAAGAAGAAAGAGAACAGAGATTTGTTGCCCATCGCATTTGGGATAGCAATGGGATCCAGAAGCGGTGGACACATTGAAAGAGGGTACTCTGTAGAAAATGTAGAAATAGAAGGAGGTGAAAGACACATTCCAAAGGCACATATAAAAACAGGATTCCAGAAATTGACTTCATAATGCAAACCACAATAATCAAGACTTGAAATGAATGAAAAACTTTACTAAAATATATTCAAAGAATGTGTAGAGCAAGAATGTAGTCACATGGTTGGAATAAAGCAACCAAGCAAGGAAAAGTCATAAGGTTTTTATAAGAGCGTTGTCTAGTCTTCCAGTTGATTGAGTGTTGAGTTCATGGTGTCAATGCGCATAATCCACTTAAGTTCCCTCAAGAGCCTTAACTCCAACTCAGCAAAAAAATTGGATATTTTTAATAATCTATGCAGTTATCTTATGTTGTTTTACAGTTATCAACGTAGTGTGTATGCTATCATTACTATAGTTTTGCAGTACTAAAGGGATCTGAGTACCGTTCATCTTGATTTTTGAGGATTACATTGCAGACCTCAGTCTGATTTGGCTTGTTGAGCTTTTTATTTGAGAATTTTATACAGCGCTGTCTAGACCCGAAGTTTCGGTATGCTTTACAACCGTAAATGTTCCCATCAATATAGAGCATTTAAGTCAGAGTGCTTTACAACAGTAAATGTTCACTACATAGTCCACATATACGTCCACACGATACGCTGAAAGATGCACATCCGGCAGTTAACAAGGGCTAGATAGTAATGTGCTCTGACAAAAACTTGCATCCATTTAATCCAGTTACTTTGTGATATATTAATACCAGTTAGGTGTAATCATTAGTGGGGACTATGTGGTTTCATGTGAATGGTTGGTGGGAGACAGAGGCTGGCAGAGATTAGTTAATGTTAGATTACAGGAATAGGGATTTTAAGAGGAGAGGTTGTGATCTATGAAATGAGGTATTAGACAAATGTTACATATACAGATCAAATACTGTGCAGCCAAGGCTGGCAGGTACATTTGTAAAGGCCCCCAAATATCTCTAGAGGCAGGAGTATGAGGCAATAGGGATCCAAATACTCTGGATTGCTCATAGCATGTGGTAGGATCTCTAAATTGGCTCAGGACCCCTATGTTCCTCCAGTTTGAGGGAAGCCTGCGTCTCTGCTAGTATTGTACCTCTATGTTTGAGGGATGCTTGCGCTGCTGCTAGTGTTTGCATCTCTGTGTTTGAGGGAAGCCTGCACTGCTGCTCGTGCTTTCCTCTGGTTTTGAAGGAATCTTGTGTCGCTGCTAGTGTTTGTACCTCTGTGTTTGAGAGAAGCTTGTGCCGCATCTAGTTTGATCCTGTTTATATGAAGAAAGCTTGCACAGCTGTATTGTTGTACCACTGTGTTTGACAGAAGCTTGTGCTGCTGCTAGTGCTGTATCTCTATGTTTGAGGCAAGCTTGTACTGCTGCTAGTGTTGTTCCTCTGTTATAAGGAAGCTTGTGTTGTTATTATCGCAAGTGTTTTTGGGGTTATTTGCTGTTTGCATGTATTAATTAGTGAGTTATATTGTTTGATGGGTGTGATTGAAGGTCTTATAAAATTGATAGTGTGCCACCTGGATCATTTGTCATGATTATTGTACAGCCAGTAGTATGCGAATGAAGCCATTGATGGTAGTAGATGCTGTAGGGAAACCATGTTTGCCACATAAATTCCTGTCTGGAATATGATGGCCAGCTGTAAGGTGTTCTGTTAGTTCTGTTTAATATGTCTAGTTGTGGGAAGATGTCTTCTCCCCAGGTAGGACACAGTAGGCATAGACCCTCTCTTTGTTAGCCACCAGGTGCAGCAGGCACAGTACACACCAGTGCAGCCTCTATTTGCCGGGCATTTGGTGCAGCAGGGCAGTCCTTCTTTGGTCCTTCTTCCAGTCAAGCCGAGATCTGAGTTCATGGTACCAGGGTGCTCTTTTCATGCCCAGAAATGCCCTCAGGGTCGGATTTAGTTGGTAACCAATGGGCTATCAGGTTTCCTCCCACTTGATCACGTCCTGAGAAATGCGGCATCTAGCTATTCGAAGATGCACCATTCTGCCCACTTCCAACATGGCGAGACCCCTCTCTCTGCGTAGTTAGCGCCTATCAAGGGAGCCACACGCCCCTGGAAAACCAGTCTGACAACTGGTTTCACCTCTCCTGTCCCCAGAGCCAGCCTGTCTGCTTAAACATTAGAGTAGCCCTTCTCCGAAGTGTTTTCCATTTGCCCTTCAAAGGCAGGTTCTCCTTTGCAGCTTGCGTTTTGGACCAACATCCATTTGGCTTCTGTTAGACCCCACATCTTATGGTGTGGTTTCCCCAGACTTTTTGCCTTCGGACATCCTGTTTTTGACTGTGTGCTGAACTCCGTTTTTGCTGGCTTTAGTAGTCTGTGCACTTTTTCACTGCTGACCAGTGCTAAAGTGCATGTGCTCTGTGTCTAAAATGTAATGGCATTTGTTATCTCCATGACTGGCATATCTGATTTACTGATAAGCCCCTAGTACAGTGTGCTACATGTGCCCATACCCTGTATATTAAATGATACTAGTGGGCCTGCAGCACTGATGAGTAGCCCTTTAAAACATGCCTCAGGCCTACCACTGCAGAGCCTGTGTGTGCCGTTTCACACTGCCTTTTCGACCTGGCAAGTTCACCTACTTGCCATGCCCAAACCTTCCCTGTTATTACATATGTCACCCCTAGGTAGCGCTATGAGCCGGGTGCAGTGTATTTATTAGGCAGGACATGTACTTTTACATTTTACATGTCCTGGTAGTGAAAAGCTGCAAAACAAAATTCCACTACCACAAGGACAATCTCTCCCATAGGTTAGCATTGGAGCTGCCTTGAAACACTTTACAAATGTAACTTTCAATTGGAAAAAGATGGGGAAAGTCAATTTGGTGTCTCTGGACTCAAAATCTAAAAGCACATCTTTTAATGGAGTGGCTTTTTAAGTTACAGGTCTGGAAATGCCACTTTTAGAAAATTTTCATTTTCTTATTTTAACCATTCTATGCCTCTGTCTGGTTTTGGAATACATGTATGGGTTGGGTGACAAATGGGCTTTGTGCATTCCCCTAGACAGTCGCACAACAAGCAAGTTGAGGTGTGCCCTACATATCCTGATGGCCCATCACCAGGCTTATTGGTCTTCTTGAGCTAAAGTGAGAGGGAGGAACTGACACTTGCACCTGTATAGGGCTGTGTCTGCCCCCACACAAAGAGTTGCATACCCCCCTGTAGTGTGTCTGGAGCCAGGGCAGAATTGGGGGGTGGGACCTGTGCACTACAAAGACCTTTCTTTCTAAATTAAAGGCTAAAATGGGTATAAGTACTGGATCTCTGGCGCCATATACCCAGAGCGCTTCTGGAACTGAAGACATTCCATCAGGAAGCATCAATTGGAACAGGCATATTTCCCTGCGATCTCGACGCACCGCCGCTGCCTGCACCGGAGCCGCAACACCACTCACCAACTGAGGTGCAAACTGCAATTTACAATGCAGCCCAACTTTGCCAAAGCAGCGCCTCCACATTACCGCTGCTGCCCGAGCCCGGGACACCGCATAGCCAATGTCTGTGATGCACGGTCTTATGACCCCGATGCAACCCATTGGCTCAACATGGACTCATCGGCCAGATGCACATATCTTCTTGACATCGACTCATGAATGAATACGCATGTGTATAGCGCATGGCTAACCGTAGGCATCCCAGCGCTTACTATGACACCTCACTCAACAGGCACAGCTCAGGGAAAACGGAAGGTCTTCAGCTGTTTCCTAAAACTGAAATAGTTAGGTTCCAAGCGAATATGCTCAGGCAAACGGTTCCATAACTTGGCTACGTTGTATGAGAACCGACGACCGCCTGAACGAACTCGCTTAATCATAGGCACTATGAGTAAGCGTTTGTGCTTAGATCACAACATCCTGTTAGGGAAATAAAGTTGGACCAGCGACTGAATCATAGGGGAACCTTTCCCAGAGATGGCTTTGTGAGCAATACACATCGCCTTAAAACTTATTCTGGCCTGAACCGGAATCCAGTGCAGGGCGGCAAGTGCTGGTTTAGCTGAACTATGTTTGGGAATGTTCATAAGTAGGCAGGCAGCACAGTTCTGAACAATTTGTAACCTGTTGGTAGCACCCAGGGGTGCGCCGAGGTACACTGCATTTGCATAGTCCAGTCGCGAAAGTATCAGCGACTGGACTAACACCCGTCTGGCATCAAAAGGAAGAAGAGGAAGAATCTTCCTTATCATTCACTCCTCAACGACGTTGCCGGACGTTGGATACAACGCATCGCCTTCGAGACCGACGTATCCTCTCCTTTGCTCAAAGCATCATCCCAGAGCTTCTAAGCATCCAAGGTGCTGTCTGTGGGTCTGCATGACTCCCGCATCCAGCCCGTGCTTCATTGCGGTCATTCTGAACTTTTGGATTTGCCCCGATCAAGCACGACCAGCTAGCCCCAGTTGAAGCTATTGATTTCTAAGCACAGCATTTTGATTTCATCTTGCAAAATTCCTAACTTGACTTGTGTATGTTGGATTTTTATAATTTTGGTTTGAAACTTCGTTTTCTGACTCTGGTGTGCAGAGATGTTTCCCAATTCTTGGTCTTGTAGGTTCTGGTCTGCCTGAGGTAGGGGTGTCCCTTTCCAGTAGCCACGGTGCTGCTGACAATGTAACACCAGGGCAGATACTGCCTTCAAGAAGGAGTCCCAAGAGAGAAAACCCCAAAGGGAGAAAAACCTATAGCTGAAGTGGAGACTCCAGGAACGGAAAGAAGACAACAGAAAACCAGGGAGCAGGACTAGGCAAGGAAAAAATAACCAGCAAGGAGAGGTCAGACCAGGAAACAGAGAAGAGTCCAACAGAAATGAAGGTCCAAAAGGAAATTCAAAATAGGAACAAGAAGGGTCAATAGGGATGAAGATATACCTACAAGAGCGAGGATACAACAGAAGGAATGAGGAGTGTTGCAATGCAAAGAAATGAAAGATTCAACCCCTTACATACCCGTAGACAGGAAGTGATGTGACAGGAAGTGAGCAGTCACCACCTTGGATTGGGAAGAAGATGTGAAAAAGATTAGAAAGGCCACCATCTTAGAATGGTGCAAGAAAACCCTTCCCAAGGCATTCTGGGAACAAAGCTGCAGAATCATGTGAAGACCTGCAGGAAAATGGTCCCTGGGCAGGAGAATGGTTGCTGGAGGACTCATCAACTCTGCCTCCCAGGAGTGAGGTAAGAACATCAGGGCCCAAATAGAGCGCTGGGCAGGGAGCTGTGGTTCCAAACCTGCAACCGAGGCATACCCTTGATGCTAGTGAAATAATAGCGGGCCGCCTCATGGATCCGCTGTGTGCCCAAGAGGAGGAGGGAGATGTTGCAGATTGAACCATGTCCTGTGGTGGTGTAGATGTAAGCGTTGGGTAGAGCACTCGAGATGAGCTGAAAACAATAGTGGGTCACTGCGGGGGACTGCAGCATGCCCAAGTGGAGGCTGGAGGTGCTGCAGGCTGAACCACGGCCCATGGCAGTGTAGATGGAGGCGTCGTGGGTCAAATCATGGCCTGCCACGTAACAATGATAGCTATCAGCAGAAAGAAGATCGTTGATGACATCTTTTGGCAATGGACTGAGAAGCCAAATTGCATCTTCTGCACAAAATAATTTTCGACCTGTTGGTATTACAAGAATAGGATGTGCTTGAAATCATACAAATGTGGCACTGAAGTCTGTATTTGTATGGGAATGATATGTGTAGCATGGGGGTTTTGTGAGGACAATGATTGTTTTGCCAAGGGCAACGAGGTGGAATCGGCAGTGGCAAGCACTAACATTTGTTGGGCTTGTGCCTAGGTCTGTGAGATGCTGCGAAGTGGTGAGGGTGTTAATTATGGGCAGAGGCCAAAACAGTGGCACATGTGAATGACTGCAAAGTTCAGTAGGATTGCCTTGCTCCACCTCTTTTCAAGTAGAGGTGCAGAGCATCTGAGCGGCACAGCTATGGTTGATTCCTTAGACCTAATCCCAACAAGTGCCCCTGGGATAACACTACAAATTTCAGCAGTTGGATAAATTCTCCTCTGAAAAGATAACAATGTTAAAATATAAAAATAGATAAGGTAAGAGACAGAGTATAAACAAGCATTAAAAATGCAATAGGTCTCGCCTTTGATTAAATTAAAGCCATATGCTTTGCTAACGGTATTGTATAGCAAAGCAAATGGCTTTAACTGCCAACAGCTCAAACTCGCGTAAATGCAAGACCTATTACATAGCAAGTGCTTGTATCTTCAGTGTTCAAACATATTTTTTGGAATGGAATCCAGCAATAAATAGCCTTTTAGGTGTTGACCAATCATGTAATTAGTGTAGATGTCTAATCTCTATGATTGCGCAAGAGGTAGACGTGTTTTAACAACCTAGTAACACTAACTATGTACATGTATGAATGTATGCATACACATGATTAATTGAAGATGAAACGTAGCCGAGAAGCAGCACGGCACTGCAAAGGGCCCAAGGCAAAGACACAGTTAGCATGTGTTTGGAGGGATAGCTGGTTACTAAGAGCGAAAGTGTTACTGCATCGTAATGCAGTATTTTTTTTAAGTGGTGAGTTTTCTAATTGGAGCATTGGTGAGGCAGTCCTGTTGGATATGGATGACTTTCTAACCTGGGTGCATACTTTAAGAAAGCTGCTGCCTTTTGTTGTTTTTTATATAGCGCTAACTCGACCAGAATGTGTTGGGGCGCTTTACATGGGCACCAGTTACATAACACAAGGACACATTCATTTTTGGTAGGTAAGAGGAGATAAAGTGATTGACTCCGAAAGTAAAATCTTCAAATACCCAAGAGGGAATACTAAGGGACAGCGATGACAGATAAACTGTTTTCACAGAGACTCGTGTGGAGTGCCATCCATGGGCACTGCCCCCTCCCACAAACATACACATTCCGGCCAGTAATGGAACTTGTTTTAGACCCAGTCCTTTGACCCCTTGCCTACCTCTTCCTGCCAGGTCCATCCTGTGACCTCCACACGCAGTCAGGCAGTCTGCTTGTGCATCCACCTAACACATGGGAGCGCACACCCACTGTCTCAAAGAGCCAGGGCCCCAAGCACAGATATTATGCTTTCCTGGGTGGCTGACACAGTTCTGACTAAGGTGCTCACAGGTCACCGATGCTCTCAGGGTGGCACGCTGGACCCCGGGTAAGGTTCAGGGCTCGGCGCAGCGCGTCTCTCTGAAAGGGCTGGAGGAGCGGGCTGAATGGCGGGGGCGATGTGGCACCGGATATCTCCTGCAGCCGGTCGAAGCCACAGATGCTGAGGGTGCCGTAGAGCACCTTCATCATGCCGTGCATGCCCAGGTGGTTGTGCAGTGGGATACACCCCTACCCGCTCTGCAGCAGGAAGACGCTCATGCTGAAGCTCTCCGTCTTGCAGATGTGCATGTAGGTGACGGGCGGGCTGTGTGGAGCGGCTGGCGGAGCACCGCCCTTGCAGCTCCGCGGCGTGATCTGCAGGTACTCGACCCGCAACTCGTTCACCAGGTTCTTGAGCTGGTTCAGGTTGTTGGAGTAGGTCTTGCTACTCCCTATGGGGGCCGCGGCTGTGGCGCCAGGGAAGATGAGCCAGGCTTGACATGCAATCTGCTGGATGAGGGAGTCCATGTTATCCCGTGGCATCTTCCTCGTCTCCCTACGAATCGGCGCTGACCTGAACTTCTGTGGCCTCGCGAGCTGGTCGCCGTGGTCAAGCTAACACATTGCAGGCACAGCCTGAACCCCACAACCTTCAATCCTTACCGGATCCATTCATGTTAATGGCAAACTCCAGTATGGGGGCGTGAAGTCAAGCCTACAACAGCCACATTACCCCGCTGCACTTTCAAAGTGAAAGTGGGCATGCGCGCCCATTAAAAGCATTTTGCCAATCACAAGCCAGCCTTTGACTATAAACACAACCCTCCTATGTCAAACCTGCAACGCGCATTCCAGGAAACACAATAAAACAACCTCCTCCTCCTCGCCCCCTCCTCCCGAAAAACATTACGCGCGTGTACCTGTACCTAGGGGCCGACGGGGGGAGGGAGGAAAAGCGAAAGCACGCGTATGGACAAAAAAATGCGCGTGTGTGTGAAAGATGGCGTCGGGCTGTCCACATGCACGTGCATTTTTTTGTCCCTATGCGTGCATGTTTAGCGAGAGCAGCCATCTTTGTCCATCTGGACGTGCGTGCATTCAGCTTTGGCTGAATCGATTCCAAAAGGTCCTCTCCATGGCGAGGGCAGCGTATGCGCTGCTTTCGCCGGGCGAGACCTAATAAGGAGGAAAGGGAAAGAGAAAGGAGAAAAAAGGAAAATGAGTAGAGGAAGGAAAATAATAACAAGCATTGGCATAGCCAATAGGTCTCGCCTTTGGGACCTTATAAGTGTTTAGCCATGCAACAGTTGCTGCACCAAGGATATTGTGCTGGATAACTAAACGCTTATAAGGTCCCAAAGGTGAGACCTATTGGCTATGCCAATGCTTGTTTTTTCTAGCTGTCAGTCATATTATGTGGTACATATGCATCTGTGCAATTGTGGTCTAGTGACTGATAACCATTGTTGTCTAATACTGGGTTAACTTCAGGGACATTATTAGTTGTCATAGGTAGCGTATCAGTTCACAGTTGCGACTCGTATCCTCAGTTGTTTAGTACAGCACTCTGAACTGGCCATGGCAACTTGTTGGTGCGGCATAAAGTGATGAAATAGATTTTTTGTCTGTATTAGTCCTGGTGAACTTTAATGGACGATGGTCTTGTTTCCGACCTGGGGAAGCGTCGAACGGAAAGAAGGCCAGAGGATTTCAACACGTGCGAGCCAGGGGCACGTTTAGCATCCAAATGTAAGTTGTTCCAGCCTCTGTGTTTTCTCAAAGGGCAATAAGATGCCATGGATATCTAGCGACAGCCCATATCTGGATGAACCACCATTATACAATATGCACTATGTTGGCCTTTTTGTTGGACATTAAGAAACGTGCACATTTTAAACCTAGGAGTTTGTAAATAAACACTTCTCTTCTAAACACTTAATGAATTTGCACGTTTCCTTTAAATTGTGCGAGAAAAATCTATAAAATACATTATATAGTGGCATATTTGCAGCACTTAAATAAAACACAACTCAGCCAAACACCTTACAATTATTTCCACATACACAACTGGAAAACATGCAGTGTGTTACATATTGTAGATTCCTTCCCGCAAAGTAAGTGAAATATTCTGAGATGCTTTTTCAATAATATTAATAGGATGCAAACTGAGCAAATTGAATATTTGTTGGGTGATATAATTTTTCAGAAGCAACGCTTCTGTTGGGAAATGTCGCTTTGTCATTTTGTGTACTGCAAAATTTGTAATTATATTTGAAGAATTCAAGTTCAACTTGTATTTTCTGTATAAATTAAGTCGGCAAAGTTATTTAGGGCCACTGAGTCTGGAAAACAGATGTAGAAAGGAGATGGAGACGGAGTAGGAGGTCGGTGTGGATTGTTAGATTTGTACCTCATTTCCTCAAGTCCGCTGGAAGGATTTCTGTGAGTATCAGTTTTGGGCATGAATGGTTATGGGAGAAAGGGTCTGCGTCCTACATCAACATGTGAGAAGCTTTGTCCTCTTTATTCCCAGGTAGCAGTCTAATGCCACCCGCACTTAAGGGTATCTACCCTGGGGGCTAGAGCAGTTACACTTTAGAAAAGTACAAGGCTTGCTCAAATGTTATGTCTAGAGGGGAGATCCAAGTGTTAACTGTACATTTTATGTAAAAGCGATTGGGTGGCAAAGAGTGACCCTGTCTAAAATTGTGATTCACGAGTGGTAGTCTGCGATATGTTGAAGTAAACTAAGCTATTTTTCCGTTCACGACTCGATAGTATAAGAGAAGTGTGAATGGGGATTTTTCAGCAAGTGCAATGTTTTGTGGTGGTTAGTCACACTATGAGAAATGACAAATAATATATTTCTGCTGAGAGCATGAAGCAATCGGGCATAAGTCTGTTGGATCTGGAATGATTATGCCTGCATTAGCTAATTGGATTCTCATTTGCGGAATAGTTTTTGGAGTGGGTGAGTGTTATGGAAATTTCCATATTAGATTGAAAATGAGCTACTAGCTTCGTGGTGAGATGCTTCGTCACTCTGGCATTTGCGGCAGTAAGAAGATCTTAGATTGGAATTACCATGATTCTGGCCCGACTCCTTCTGCCGGGTTGAACAGTCCCTCAAGGACACAATGGACCAGGTGAACTGGCACAAGGCCTGACACTCATTTGATATCCTGTGGTTTTACCCACATGATTTTTCATGGAAAAAATAATTTAAACCCTATCAATAATATGATTTATTCCCACAGACAGTCCAATGCGCTGTGCACCTGATGTTCCAGAAATTATGACTAAATGGATTATAAGTGAGTAATACTCATTAGAAAACCAGAAGCATCAAGATTGGAAAAAGGTTAAAGAATGAAAGAATCAAGGTGGTGCTCTGAATAAAGTTGTATGACATCACCTAACTTGATATAAAAAATGTATTCAAGCAAATAGAAAACATTGAAATTAAATACTAAAGCAAATCAAAGCCGAGATCACAAACAGCAGGATCAGAATAAAAACAAGAAAGAGAGAGATGGCAAAAAAGAACCAGCGCGTGCCTTGCGCTGAAAGTGGGAGGGGTGGGGGGAGTGCGAGAGCACACAAAGCGTTTCCCTTGAGGGAGAGAGCCACGGGCACCATGTGTTTGTAAGTTAATTACAAACATATGGTGTCAAGCTCGCTCCCGCAAGGCAATCGCCACACATGCACGCGTTGCCATTGAAGGCAATGGAACGCGTGCACGTTTTTGGCTGAAAAGCCGAAGCCATTCCAAAAGGTCTTTTAGCCTATGCAGCGCATGCGCGCAGCGTAGGCGAGATCTGAAAAAGGAGTACACAAAAAAGGTCTGGCGAGATAATAAACAAGAGAAAGAATGAAAAAGACAATGGAAAGACATGAGAAATCTGATTTTAATGGTTGAGAAATGAAAGTGATATGTGATACCCTACTCTGCTGTTTTACTTCCTTACCTACGACCCGTCAGAATTAGTGACTATTCTAATCTTACTAATAAATACGGTTATTTGTCAGGGATATTTTTTACACCTCCACTATGTCGGGCTCCGTGTAGGGATACATATACTGAAGACCGCACAGACAATAATAAAGTATAAGATAGTGAGAATTGAAAATTTCAGTGTGTCTGGTGCACTCCCAGTTGTTGCCTTTGTGTATTGAGGGTCCTTTGTCAGGCAATGTGGTGTGTTTGTACCTGGGTTGTTCCATGCTGCTGGCTCAGAGATGTGGTATTGCTGCTTTTCTTGTTTGAAGTCTATGAGTTGCTGCTCTGGCTTACCCTAAGTCAAGATGGCGACCCAAAGAGTGCATATCAGAAGCCTCTATCTGCACCTTCAAAAATCCAGGCTCTTCTTTACTATATTTTACTGTCAGTGAAAGCAAGAAATCAAAGCTGGGTTCTCATTTGTCTCCTCAAAACGATTGGCCATTTCAAGCGCATCTCTGAGCTCTTCGTCAAATGCACGTGGCTGTTGCAATAAATCCTGTTTATCGGCTTTGTGCAATTTAAGGGCATTCTCTGCCTGCACCTTTCGACCATCATTCACAAGGCATCATTACTGCAGTAATCACACGTTTGCTTTAACCTCTCAGCGTTCACAAACAAACAATCTTGTCTGCATGATTCTTTCCACCACCAGCATTCCATTTAATGTCTCAGCTTCTTGTCGGTGCATTTGCTTAAGCTCAACTTCTGTTTTCAATTTTGTAAATTCCTTATCAGCTTGTATAATATGATTACTGAAAGCGCCAATGGCATCATGTTTTTGCACACTTGTGTGTCCTGCAGCCTCAAGGTTCTGGTTCAAATGTGCACGATTGAGATATTATGCAATATTGTTATTTTTGCTGAGATTGCCTTCAACTACCAAAATCGTAAAATGTAGTTCACCCGTTAACTAAGTCAACCATCTTTCCTTGTTTTTTCTCTTTTGCTAAATGACTCCATACCATACTGATAATTTCAGATCTAGCTACACACAGTTCAGTCAAATGGGAGAGAGTGAATGTCAATGAGGGAGTGTGCCAATACTCAGTGGCCAGGTCCTCAGAGAGTGACTCAGTTTGGCATGGGTATGGATCACTAGAGGTATCAGCCACTCAATCAGTGGGTGAAATATGATTTACTAAAGAGTGCACAAGAGTGAAATTTGACAGCACCTGTATGGTAAAGGCACCAGTCTCTCAAGATATGATATGGATCCATTTCAGCAGCACACAGTTTACTCAATAACACATTGGCACGGATTAGCAAGAGGGCACAGCTTCAGCCCAGTCTCCATCATTCAATCTTATGAAGCGGCGGTGCTTCATTTGTTGAAGAATTAGTGCCGGTGCTCCAAGCTTTGCTCAGAAGCCCAGAGTCGGCGCACATCATACCAGGGCGGCATACTCTGGAATCAGCCTCCTGCCCCTCTAGCCCACTTCCAGACACTCCCTGATACTTTATCTGTATCGATCACCCAGAGGCACAGTTCAGTGGATGCAGATTACACAAGTGGGTACCACTGAGGAGGGTCCCACTCTCTCTATGGCACAGCAGGGTGCCTTCTCTGAATGGGTTGGGAGTGCAGTTCAATGGGATCCTGACTATTCTGTGTCATGTTGGTACAGTTTACAGGGAACTGATCATGTAATGGCAACAGGATAGTTTGCAGGGCACTGATCATTTAATAGTATAAGAATACCGCTCAGCGGGTGGCGACTGCAGATTCGCATGGGGCACACTGGACTTCGGGATGCTGAATCTGCTACGGGCCAGGTGGGGCTGCTGCCTCTATCTAGGTGCCTGCCCCATTTTTTAAATCTTTGCCCAGTAGTCGAGTACTCGATTGTGCAGCAGGTGTATTTGTGCCTTGTTCTGAGTGAAAATACCTGCATGTGTTAACACTGCTTGCAACACAGATGGAAATATGGTACACAGTCAGTCCACCCTTGAGTAGAAGTGTTTCTTTGTGAGAAATCCAGGCCTGTTCGTAAGACTCTTCCCAAAACGTGCTTCGAGTAACAAAACCTCTGAAACTATTTTGCAACTCTTTTCTCTGTGGCTGTTTTTATGCAATACACGAGAACCCATTTGAGCTTGTTAATTGCTTCAAAAGTAAAGCAAATTGCAGGAGTAAAGCCAGCGGTATTGGGCATGCATTGACTTGACATTTGCTAATCAGTATGCTCCGGGCGCTTGATAAGCTCCCAGTTTGTCATGTGGGCGTTTAGCTGTGTTTGTTGCTGTTGTGTGATGTGTGTCTGAGTCTTTTTTCTGCAGAGAATTGTTGATCTCAAAGAATGAAACTCTAAATCTACAGACATCAAAGGGTAAGCTTAACAAACGCCATTGAGATACTCAGGAGAACATTGAGGATTATCAGCAAGGGATGCAGAGAGCTCCGAGCATCCTCAAACCATTGATAAATGCCCTGCACATTGGTCTGAAGTCATTTACATTGGAAAAGGTCCATAATGTGACAAATGGCAAATTGGGCTTGATCGGCATTTAAAAGCGGGAGCTCGACGGTAGCCAGCTTGGTGGAAACAAAGCCATTCTATTCCAAGCCTCAGACTCTCTGTCTCGTGAGCCAAGGCACCGTGTGGGGTCAGCAGCACAAGCACTGGGCTCAATAAGTGAGTTCATTTAAGTGGGGAGATGGACAGGCTCCCAGGTCCCCTCTGCAGGCTGCTTCACAGGAGACCCTGTTTGGCCTGCCCTGCACAGAAGCCCTTCAAGAGGGGTCTCACAGCCCTGAGATTTGCCAGGTTCTTAAGCGAGGAGGGGTTTGGGAAGTGACAAGTTTAAAATCAACAGAAAGAAACCATTTCTGTGAATTTAAACAAAATCTAACATGCTATAAAACGTTCTACAGCTAACAAAATTGCTAGGCAAAAAAGCAGGGATGAAAAATGATATTAAATTGCATGCATGAAAGCAAACGCGGCATGAGCAACGTCATTTTACAAATGTAAATTGTACTTGTGACAGAAAATCTGCTAGGATCGTGGGCTTTCTACTGGGGTACTCTTAGGGTTAGGCATTGGAACATGGGTCTTCCTAGGGAAGGGGCAAAGGGATGACCGCTCATAATATTGTGGATGGTTAATTACTTATTTTGATCCTATTTACACAAATACATTTACTGCAAAAAAAGGTCAACATCATTTCTGTGTGGAGGTACAAATATTTCCCCACATAAATCAAAATTTACAGAATGTTTAGGAAGTTTCCTCACTTGGAAAATATTTTCTTTCAAGTGAAAAAAAAAATAAAAACAAAAGTTAAGGTGAGTGAACAGATTTTTCTTCAACAGAAAATGCAATAGATTAGTGTTATGCATAAACACATTGATTTATGATTTTCATAGATTTAGATAGATATTTTCTTTTTTCTGAATTCCACTAAGGTTGTAAACTCACTTATTACAGTGTTTTTTTAATATAACTTTTATATTGAGGACAAGGTTAAACATATTAGACATCATACAGACATGTATATCTGGAGTTTTGTGCTGGTGAAAAGTTAACAACAAACCTGAGACCATAGCTTATTACACACAATTTACATTGGATCCACTTATGGCAAGGCTATCCGGATCAGTACCCCGTCTAGGTTGCAGGGATCACAGAGTCCCCCCCTATAGTCATTAAATTTTTCCCAAATATGCGTCAATTTAGTAGGTCACCGCCTGGATTCGTATACCGTCCTCTCTGTCACCATGCACCAATCCATGTCTTTCCCACACTCATCCAGTGCTGGTGGTTCTTGCGCCCTCCACTTTTTTGCAATATTTCTTTTAGCAACCATCATTCCATGTGTCACCCATATTCTCTATTTAGTGTTTAAATCTGTAGGGCCCCAAATATTCAGGAGGCATAGTTTTATGTTACAGTCGATCTTATTGCCTTTTATTTGCTCCATACACTCCGTCACTGAGGACCAGTATTTCCTGAAGACCGTACACTCCCACAAAAGTGCCCTCCTGCCCGCATTCCCTCAGGCCTTCGGCCACTTATTACAGTGTTGATGGTAACTGTGAAAAGACACATTTTTTAGAGGTAGAGAGTGTTTGCCTTCTCCTCCTAAAAGATAAGGTGCTAAGTACTGTCTTTGTATTGTGTGCTGCTGCCAGCAGATTTCCTGTCACTTACTCTCATTTGGCTGCTACTTATGTGATAGGTGTTTTGCCAATCTTGTGTTTGTTCCTCCCATGGACCATTACTTCTTTACCCTTCTCTTTCATTGGCTGCATCTATGCTTCCCCAGCTTCCAGGGAACTACTTTGTTTTCCTTTACATTCTCGATGAGCACACATGTGTATTCCAGCTGTCTGCCTTGTATGCCTTTTCTCCCCTTCGCTCTCTCTACCATGTGCTTTTCTCCCCCACCCACACTTGTGTTGCTCTCACTTGCCCATGTGCTTATCCTCCTATGCTCCACATTCCAGTTTCATCTGTGTGTTTTTCCCTTTGCTCTATGTTCTCTCCCTTGTGTTGTTTCTCCCCTTCCCACTATGTTGATTCTCCCCCTGCCCACCTTGCTACTTCACCCCCACCTCTTCCCTTACATACTACTGCTGATACATTTTTTTTTTAAAGCGCTATATATATTTTTTAACCTCGTTTTTGGGTTACATTTGAAAAAACTGTATACCGATCCACCTAGCGAAGCCGATAGGTCTTAAAGCCGACACTAGTGCTTCAAATGGGCAGGTGCTGTCAGGTGCTCAGTACCTGCACTTCTTTATTTTGAGAGGGGGAGAACCTGCTCTTCTCAGCACAGGTGCAGCACTTTGAATTGGAGATACCAGCACTTCTTAGGTGCTCTTATATAGGGTACCTGCTCTTCTATTTTTCCACTTTAAGCACTGAGCAATACCTATAGGCTTGGTGCATCACTTTTTCTCTTTTTGGTTTTATATACCGATATGCTTGCCTTGTAGGATTTATGTTCAAGCCAGTCCTTGTGTAAGTGATTGCTTGTGCACCTTGGAGTAAGACAGAGCTAACTTGCTACATTATATCCTTGGTAAGTTGATATGGCCTAGAGCAAATACTCAGAATTAGAGAGCAAGTAGATTGTAGGTTAGTGTCCACTCTTATACCAACTCAGAACCATTTTCTCTCTTCTGACACTTTTCTGATGATTAGTCTTGATTTAATAGTAGAAAATCTCTTCTCAACCTGGGTTCAATGGCGGGTATGCCCTATTAGACCCGCCATCTAAAATCTCGATTAACGGAGCACCAATGCCTCATGGTATTCCTTCAGATCCAGGTAAGCACATCTTCGTTTAATGCAGGCGTTTGGCATCTTGAAAGAGATGGTGAGATGCTTAATATCCTTCAAAGGAATGCTTTATTAAGGTAATCAAATTTCGAGAATATATTCTGGGGCCCTCATCAACAAAGTATTTAATGAAAGATTGGAAGAACATCCATTGGAAGAACATCCGTTTTTGTTGTATTTGACATTGCCCATACTAAGAGGCTTCTTTACTTTAAGCAGATGGTACCTACTTTCAGTTTTTTCCTGGTTGGGTTCTTCATATACTACTAAGAGGTGTGAAACATTTCGGCAAACAGTACTCACAGATATTTGATATGGGATTTAGTTTTGATAAAGTTCTATTGTGTCAGATCTTCACCTGTAGCTCCAATCTACAACACCTAAAGTTGGGAAGTGAAATAGTTTACTCTAAAAAACGATTCAGAATTTGACTAGAAGAAAAGTATGGCAAGAACGTCAGCTGGTAAATTCTATTAAGCTACATCTCTTCTCACTATTTTGATCCCATCTACAGCACAATGATTTATGATTGAGATGGCTAATGGCTCCTGAGAGACATCAAATAATCATGCAATAATGGAGAACATGGGCAGAGGGAGTACCATAGCCTTCATGTTAACTAAGTCTGGATTAGGGTGAGTACATAATTCCATGTCATCACGAGCTCTGCTTCCAGTTGTGGATGTGGATCCTACAAAGCAATGCTATCGAGTATGCTAGTTCAATAGATGCCAACCAAGACAAACCAGACATTAGATAGTTGCATTAAAGTTGAGGACCGGAAAAGATGTCATGATCCTTCAGTTTCGCCAAGACTGGATTAGGGCGAGTGCATCACTCCATGTCATCATGAGCACTGCTTCCAGTTGTGGATGTGGATCCTACAAATCATTGCTCTCAGGTAGGATAATCCAATTGGTCCAATAGATGCAAAACTAAGACAAACCAGTCATTAGGTTGTCCCATGAAAGCTGAGGACTGGAAAATATGTCATAATCCTTCAATTTCAGCAACTCTGGATTTTTATCCCACAAATCATTGCTCTCTGTATGCTGATCGAATTAGTTTAAAAAATGGAAACCAAGACAAGAGCTCCTAGGAAGTTAGGTTGTCACATGAAAGACAAGGACTGAAAACAGAGTCAGTAATGATTTGGATGAGGTGGTCCTGCTTGCTTGGCTCTCTGAAAATCATGGGCTATGACTGAGTAACTGCAAATTGCTATTAAAGGGGAGCTATCTTGCATTTTAGGTGATCTATGTTTGCTTTACTCACAATATGCTCTAACCAATGCTAGTGCTTTCCTTTGTGCTCTGCTTAAAATGTTGCTTTTTATTGTTCTGTTAAGTGCCTAAATCATGGTGCGAGATAGAGACATTCAATGCAACATTTTCTGTTGAAATTCACATTTGAATAACTTTTGTTTTAGCAACATTTTCTTGATGATGGTCCAGTGCTAAGTTTGTAAAATAGTGATTGCTGGTGCCCAAAGCACTGCTCAGAAGCCCGCGGGCAGCTCTATTAAATGTCAGCGTGCCTGATACCAAGATGGCTAGTCCTTAATCCACCTCAGACCTCTTTAATCCACTTCTAGAAACTCTTTGGTGCCTTACCTCACTCTTGCAGGTTCCTGCTTACTTCCAGGATGATGGTTTTTCCATCTTCCTCTTCCTCCTTCTTTCCCCTTTTTGTGTTTTCCCTTATCTGGTACTTGGGAAATGTCTGATGAGGAAGAATAAGTGATGATCCCCAAAAATAAGTGCTGGTGGCACCTACTGCCGAGCATCGGCTCAAATTAAGCACCATGGTGGTCAAATGGTACTTCTCTTCACCTGCTGACTTCTTAGCAGACTGAAAACAAGTACATTTAACTTCTAATCTTTCCAAGGTCATGTGGGAGCTTCAGGCAGGTCAGGTGATTTTCTGGGCTCCGGTTAAAAAAACCTCATGTAGGGCTCACATAGCATAAACACCTGTTTCTAAATTTAAAAAAGAAATGCCCTACATGACAGAGAAATTACTGAAGCTGCAGTGCCTGGTGCAGTCTTGTAGTATGAACTGTGGTACTAGCTTCATCATTCATAAAAGGGGGACCGTGATTCAAAATCTATAAATACGTTTTTGGGCATGAGTTGGAGGGCCTGAAAAGTGTTGGACCTGAGAAAACATTTACCATTGTCCTCCTCTCTCTGAAGGACCTGGGGAGTGTCAGCAGAGAGAAGGTAGAGGATCTCATACAGGTTAACAAGTGGTCCTAAGTCGCTTGATGCATCAGTCATTTTGGACTTTTTAAGACAATGGCACCTTGCATGATGAAAGTCTCAGTTTCACTTTTAACGATGTAAGTGTGTTCAAAATGCCCATCATGCAGATTGTTGTTGGCTGAATAGACGGGATTGGTTAAAGGTATCATGCAAGTCCTACGGCCACTTGGCAGCTTTGGATTAGACTTCATGTTGTCAGGACATCACATTTCCAATTCTGGTGCAAATCATTGTGATCAGGCGCTTCAGTCCAGCTACTTCAATGAAAGCTAAACAAGGCTGCAACTCCCAGAATAGATGAGATTGTCATATAAAATCCCAGGTCTGGAGACTCGTGTCAGTCTCCCATGGCAAATATAATCCCTAACATCCATAGGTCAAAGAGAGCAGCATCCAGGTCCCAACTGAAGTGGGTTGAGTACAGCCAAGTAACCCCATATGTATGTGACACCTTCTGTCAGCTCTGGCATTTTATCAAACATTGATTTGCATTCTGGGACTTTTAGGCTCTTCTCGTTCCACCATGTACATGGAGGAAAACATGTTCAGAATTGCCACGTGGCCTTATGTCTGATACAGAAGACATGAGGCCACGTAGCAATTCTTAACAAATTTTAAAGGGTCAAATATGAAACATATATCAAAATAACCAATATGGGATCTGAAAATTCGGACTTCCCTCCACATGGGAAGTGCGTAGATCTTCGTACAAGCTGCTAGTCACAGGTTTGACCAGTAACACAGCTCAGTCGGTTAATGTTCCTGCTAGTTATCTTTATATAACTCTCTTGGCAAATGTTGTCATTCTCAGAACCTATCTGGGCCCCGTTCAAAACATGACCCTGCAATTTAGCTGACAATATGGGACTAATAGCACCCAGTAAAATTAGGCTAACAGGTGCCTTGCTGGAGCCAAGGAGGCCCATTTTTGGAGGAAGGATGGCTCTTCCTGCAAAATGAAATACTACAGGAAAGCATGTGCACACTGTCCTATGGGTGACATTTTTCAGTGTTCACAAGCACACATTGGCACATTACTAGAGGGGGGTAAATGGAGGAAATACAGCGGGAGAGAGGTTATTGTGTGAATATAGTGTCATTGGAGCACACTTTAAAACATGAACATCAGTTGCCCCCTCTCAAGATGCAAAATAATCAATCCTTATAGTTCTGGTGTGCCACCTGCTATTAAGCCCACTCTCTATGTGTCTGTACAATCGGAATAGGTTACTGGGTTAAGATGCCTTCTGTAGCTATTTCTATGCAACCTGTAAATCACAGATTTTGATGCCTGCAGACCCTCTCACCTTTCATCCTTTCAAGGTCAATGCACTTCTTGAGTTACAGGGCCTCGCCAAGATGTTTTGCCTTTGGCTCCACCAAAACATGGTGAATTCCATCTTCTTGGGTAAAGGAGTTAGTTCACCTACTTAATCAATCAATCATTCAATCAATCAGGGAATTGTATGCACGCTACTCACCTGTGAGGGTCTCAAGGCGCTGAGGGGGGGGGGGGTGTTCCGCAGATCTGTTTAGCCGAAGAGCCAGGTCTTGAGGGTCTTCCTGAAGGTGTTCAGGGAGGGGGCGCGTCTGATGTCTGCCGGTAGCTCGTTCCAGGTCTTGGCTGCAATGTGAGAGAAGGATCTTCCGCCTGCTCTGGCTCTGTGGATACGCGGGGTTTCGGCCAGAGCGAGGTTGGAAGATCGGAGGTTTCTTTTGGGTATATGGAAGTTGATTCTGTTGTTGAGGGAACCACCTGAAGGTCTTGCGGGAGTGCGGAGGGTGTTGAAGCAGCTGGTGGTGACTGCGTTGACCTGTCGGTTCATGGTGAGTGATGAGTCGAGTACGATGCCGAGGTTCTTGGCGTTGTCTGAGGGGGTTGGTGGGCTTCCAAGGGTGGTCGGACACCAGGTGCTGTCCCATGCAGAAGGGCTGGTACCGAGCACAAGGACTTCTGTCTTCTCAGCGTTGAGCTTCAGGCAGCTGTTGGTCATCCAGACTGAGACGTCTTGCATTCCTTTCAGGAAGTTGAGTTTGGCAGTGGTGGGGTCTTTGGAGAGGATGAGCTGGGTGTCGTCGGCGTAGGATACGATGTTGAGGCCGTGTTGTCGGACGATGGCTGTGAGGGGGGCCATGTAGATGTTGAAGAAGGTGGGGCTCAGTGATGAACCTTTTGGGACTCCGCAGGTGATTTTCTTGGGGTCGGAGAGGAAGGGTGGGAGTCTGATTCTCTGGCTTCTTCCGGTGAGGAATGATCGGATCCAGTCCAGGGCTGTTCTTTGTATGCCTACGTCGTGTAGTCTGGCGACTAGTGTGTGGTGGGAGACGGTGTCGAAGGCCGCTGATAGGTCGAGTAGGATGACGGCTGCGGAGTGTCCTTGTTCCAGGAGGGTGCGGATGTCGTCTGTGGCGGTGAGTTGGGTGGTCTCTGTGCTGAGGTTACTTCGGAATCTGGATCGGGACGGGTAGAGGACGGTGTTCTCTTCAATGAATCATGTGAATTTCCTGTTGACTGTTTTCTCTGCAACTTTGGCTGCGAAGGGGAGGAGCGAGATGGGCTGATAGATTTTGAGGTCGGTGGGGTCAGCTGTGGGCTTCTTGAGCAGGGGTCTGACTTCTGCGCCCTTTTAGTCGTCTGGGAAGGTGCCTGTTTTGAAGGTGGTGTTGATGGTGCATTGTAGTTCGGGTGTGATGGTGGCCACTGCTCTGTGGTAGATGTGAGGGGAGCAGGGGTCGGTGGGGGCCCCTGAGTGGATGCTTTTCATGGTCGAGGCGGTGTCTTCGGCCGTGATCGGTGTCCAGTTGGAGATGGTGGGCTGGCCGGTGTTTCTGGGGGGGGAGGGCCGTCTGTGGGGCCTGGTGGATGGTCCATGAAGTTGTCGTAGAGGTTTTTGATCTTGAGGTGGAAATAGGTTTCAAGCTTGTCGCAGAGGTCTTGGGATGGGGAGATGTCTGTGGCTTCGCTGCGTGGGTTGGTGAATTCTTAAATGACACTAAAAAGTTCCTTTGAGTTGCTGGAGTTGGCCAGGATTTTGTTGTGGATGAAGTTCCTCTTGGTGGCTCTGATCTGGTTGTGGTAGTCCGTCATGGTGTCCTTGTAGGTGGTGTGGTTTTCGGTTGTCTTGGTGTTTCTCCAGTTCTTCTCCAGGCGTCTGCAGGAGCATCTGGCTTCTTGGAGAGCGGTGGTGAACCAGGCGGCTTTCCTGGGGCATTGTCTGTCGGGTTGCGTAGCGGGGCGAGCTTGTCTGCGCAATTGCAGATCCAGGTGTGGAGTTCTCTGGCTGCTTTGTTTGCATCGTTTGCGTCAGGGGCCCAGGTGTGTTTGTCATGGGTGATGGTGGAGTTAAGTTGCTCGTCGGTAACGTTGCTCCAGTTCCTTCATGGTGGGCGTGGGGCTGGTTTGGGTGCCTTGGGTTTATTGATGGCGAAGTGTACGCAGTGGTGGTCGATCCATGGCGGCTGCTGTGTGTGGCTGAATTGGATGCTGTTTCCTGCCGCGAAGATGGGATCGAGGGTGTGTCCTGCTCTGTGGGTCGGTGTGTTGACGAGTTGTTTAAGTCCGATGCTGGCAAGGTTGTCACGAAGGATGGTGGGGTTGGGGTCGTTGGGGTTGTCGAGGTGGAAGTTCAGGTCTCCAATGAGTATGTAGTTTGTTGAGGCGATGACATAGGGTGCGATGAAGTCGGTGATGGTGGTGGGGAAGGGTGTTTGGGGGCCGGAGGGGTTTGTAGACAAGGGTTCCTCGGAGTGTGGCTTTGGGGGTGGTCTGGATCTGGCAGTGCAGGTGTTCGGCGGAGGGGAAGGTTTCGCTGGAGGTGGTGAGGCGGAGGGCGCTCTTGTGGGCGATGGCGAGGCCCCCTCCTGGGTGGTTGGGACAGTCTTTCCTCAGGATCTTGTATCCGTCTGGGACGGCAGTGCTGATGTCGAGGGCGGAGGATGCGTTTGTCCGGGTCTCTGTGAAGAAGGCGATGTCGGGCGAGAGAGAGTCGAGTAGGTTCCAGATTTCCATGGTGTGTTTGTGTACGGTGCGTACGTTGAGGAGGATGCATTTTAGGGCGTCACCGGTGCTGGCGTTGCCGGTGTTGGAGGCTGGGGTGGCAGTGAGGGTCTGGCGGCAGTGAAGGCAGGAGAACTTGCCGTGGGTTGTGTTCGGCGAGGCCTGTTGGCATTCTCTATGTCTTCGAGGGTTGAGTGCGAGGAGGGTGGTGGTGCTGTAGCAATGGGTAGTGGGAGGCCCAGGGTTCATGGTGCTGGCCGCGGTCGGGTCGTGGACGGGCGCAGATGGGCTTGCCTTTGGCACGCCGGTGGCACGACCACGCAGCAGCTGCCATTAAGTAGGGGAGGCGGGAGGGAGGAGAGGCTGGGAGGCGGGAGCGGGGGAATTCCTGGGGGTGAATTCCGGGGGGGAATTCTAGGGGGGGAGGGGCCGCAGGGGCAGCAGCGCCAAAAGGCAAAAGGAACAGGCAGGCATGAGAAAATAAAAACAGTGGTGGAATTAGAGCAAGACACAGATGGGCACAATAACAGTGGCACAACAGGGAAAAATTAAGATTAAAAAATGGCAGAGAAAGGTTACGGTGGTTGCAGTCAGTCTGGTCCCAGTTGGAGTGGGCAGCAGGCGCAGGAGCAGGCAGCTGCCTCGAACCTCCCAAGGAGGAGGTCGGGGTCTGGAGGCAAGAGACGGCACAGCGGAGCTGCGGGGAGAGAGTGGACCTAGACCGAGGGTCGGAGGTGTTACTCCCTTAACGTGTAGATATTTTTGCCAGATCACTGGGGTCAGATTAGAACCAAAATCAGCCCTGGCAAATAAGTTCAGACCAGCACCTGAGCACAGGATGCCACAGTTAGAATGGGGCCATAAAGCATGACTTGGTCATGATGACCCATCTTGCTCTGAAAGCAGACTCCAGGCTTGAATCCTACCAGGTAAATGCCAAGGTGGCAGATTGGCCAGTCATGTCCTGTAGATGGCTCATCTCTATTTGGGGATACTTGTAGAGCACACTGCTACTCCAAGGAGTGTCCTGGTGCTAAAACTGAGTGGTAGTAGCATGGAAGAAGGTTTAGGGGCAAAAGGCAGGTGTTCAGGTTTATTTCGGAACAAGGGTGTGGATTCAATGCTTCTCAGATGGAGGGGCATTTTGTTCCAGTGGAAAGGTCCAAGGAAGGAGAGAGCCTTACCTCCTGACTCTTTTTAAAACAGGGGACATTGGCCAGCAGCAGATTGTAGGAGCGAAGATTTCTACGTGGGGTATCGAATGAAATCCTTGAATTCTCCCCCTGCATTTCTTCTTCTAAAATTGAGGAAGTTAGGCATTATTTTGGTGTTATTGTGGTGGCTTGATATAACTCTTCTTCCCACCACATTCCCTGGGCTGCAAAGCTTTCTCCGATATGGTTTATTAATGTCCTTATTTCATGATAGCCGGAGTCACATTTTGTTGTAGCATTGGCTTCCTTGCATAATGTGATGATGGGGCATCCTTGTATAATATGAAGAGAGGCCCCTGCATCTCTCATATCTCCCAGATAATCATGGGGCCCAGGCAGAATGGGACCCTAGGAAGGATTTGGGGATTCTTGAAGAGTTGGGGCCCCAATGCATCGCATGGCCTACAGGGACCTGTGTTATGCACATGTGTTGTAGGAAAAATAGTGGTGACCCATCTAAATGGAGTACACGTTTTCCTGGCTTCCGCAGGGTGCAAGTTTCTCTTTTCTCTTGCAACATAAGTCTTAATACTGTAAGGATGCTTTCCTATAGACATACTTTGTGTAAAACCCTTTGAGACATCAGACCTATAATCTCTTTGTCTGAGAACTGCAGTTAGATAGACCAATGCGTGTTGTGCCTTTTGTCAATTACTTTCTTTGAAATACCTAAATAGAATGCCTTTGCATAACCCAGTCTACGGTTATCCCTAACTTTGACAAAAATACTCTTAGCGTTACCAGTATAAGATCAGTTATTTGAAGTCATTCTTGTCTTTGTGCTCATGGATACATCAGGGTAAGGAAAATGGTACAATTCTGATGTCATTTTACGCGTGACTACATCCATTTATTGTTGCACATATATGCTTTATGAACCACAATGTTACTAGTGTCCACTGGGAACGCAACCCCTGACTCCTGTAAAAGTATTATTTGAAAAGAAAGTTGCTTGTGTTATCCTTTAAGAATCTGAGTTTTGTTCCTGCAGTATTTCAAGAGATTTTATACATTGTCCTGTGAAACTGGTAGTCAAAACATCTGTGGGTATTTTATAAAGTTTGACTAACTTTGATATCTTCACAAAAGTGGTGAAGTTTAAAAACAAACAGCAACTAAAAATCCTGCAACAAGTCAGTTTTGCTGTAGCAACAACTGGAAAATATGCTTTTTGCCTAGTTATCCCGTTTGCAAGACTTTGCCAGCATAATTTGAATTTAGCATACTCCTAAATTGGTGTAGGTAGAAACAGTGAAATGATTTAGTTAAAGTTCCCAGGAAGAGCAAGCTTCATATTCCACCACTGATAGTGTGCTAGTTGAATCACATTCTCAGGTGCTCTATACTAAAAAAGCATTCAACCTGTTTGTTCACTTGTCTTGATTTGTGAAGTGTTTAATTCTACACACACTTCATTCACAGTCACAGTGATACGATGATTTGCTTCTAAAATGGGGTTTAACACCTTTTTCTTTCTTTTTTTGCCAGTGCTGTTTAGCATCGACAAGTAAGCATTTTTTCTTTTTGCTGCATAAGCACAAAGCATTGGCAAAGACAAAAGGCAAGGCTTATTGGCTTTGCTAATGCTTGTTCCATTAGTTCTTTTGATGTGTCTTTCTGCCTCAACTGAAATGCATGAGGATCTCTTTTACATCTGAAATCCCAAGCTGAGATGCCTGGAAGCACTGAGAGTTTTGTTTAAAGGTTTGGAAAAATAGATGCTACTGATAAGGCAGCACCTCTATTTGTCACATTCTTTTTGTCTGCACTCACTTCCCACTGCTTAGCCAATACGTTTGACATTTGTTCAGCATGTGAACGCCGATCCTCCCAACATACACACGTCAAACCTATTGGCTTTGCCACTGCTTGCTTTTAGAGTAATTGTGCTAATGATGCTGGTCCACATAAGCTCCCAGGAGTTTTTGTAGGGTAAGGGGTAACTGGGGCCACACAATGCAGCCCTCCTTTTGTGCCAGTAGTTTCATCTAGTGGTCACCAGCACTCATTTTTAGACTTGGGCTTGTTTTTCATCACCAGACTTTGAGCCAGAAAAGGAGAGAGAAAGGCACATAAGTGAGAAGGAAGGAAGGAAGGAGAGAAAGGTAGGAAAACAGGTAAATAGGGGGGAAGCAGGTATGAAAAAGAAACTTCACGAGTCTGGTATAGTACCAGAAAGTGTGATGTGGTGGAAGAAAGAGGCATGAAGTGGATGCAAAACCAGACACCACTGGTGTTTGGTGACCCTTTCATTTGGAAGAGCCGGTGGCAGAGTTGTATGAAAAAAATGGGGTCTATTATTATAATTATTATTATTGTTATTATTATTGTTGTTGTTGTTAATATTATTATCATCACTATTATTACTTTAATACAAATAAGCACTAGTAATTCGGTATGGAATCAGGATCCTTCTTTAAGTGCTGTGAATTTTATCAGTTTTCTTTACTATTTTCTAACAAAACATCACCTTACAAATAACAACTTTAATCTGTTGTTCACATGAAACCCCACCTGTCAGGTTGGATGTATGATGTTACAACGCAATCAGTTTGATCGCGGTACATTACATTGCTGTTTTTACAACGCAAGTCGTTACAACGACTTGCGCTGGAGGGCGCTGGACTTAAGAATAGTATGATTTACTATTCCAACTCCAGCCTACGTACAGTAGGGAAGGTGTTGGAATAGTAAATCACACTATTCCTTAGTCTATAGTGCCGTCCAGCGCAAGTCGTTGTAATGACTTGCGTTGTAAAAGTAGCGATGTAAATGTATTGCGGTGTTTTGACCGCGTTGTTAATGTCGTTTTCTATCAGGTTCAGGTACTGCTGGTGCAGAGATGTCTTCAAAGTGGAAAATAGGACACATATTCGCTGTAGACAGAGGAAGGATGGACCTGTTCATTTGGATAGAGTGTGAGTGCTTCGGTAAGCAGGTGGAACAAGGGGATGACCATACACCCAGTGGTAGCAGCAAAAATATTTGTTTATATTTTGTCTTATTTAGACAAAAATACCAGTAGATTCTGTTTATCATAGAGTTCCTCCAGAGGGTTATAGGATTCTCTGTTTTGCCTTTCAAAATCCCTTTACTGAGTGTCAGAGGGTATTTTATTCCTTATAATACATAGTTACACCATCACCCATCATATAAACTGCTTATGTCATTAGTGTTTTGTTACTTTATATGAAAGAAGTTATATGGTATAAGCATGGAGAATAAAAGCAGAATCCAAAGTGTGAAATTAAACAATCTAAAAGGCAATTAGCAATTTATTTCAAAAACATGTTAGAATAAGCTTGTAGCCCAGAGTGAGCAGTAAAATGCTGAGATGTTCTTTTTTTCTACAGCATGCAAAAATAAATATTTTGCCATCAGTCTTTCTTTTGTGCGGATTGCTGTTCATTTTTGAAAAACATAAGAAATAAAAGTGGTTAAACTGTAGCTGTGATGAGGCTTTTTGGCCTGCATTCCATCTTGGCAGCTGGCCCTGACATAATGGCAGGGTTTATGACATTATGACTCTGTTGTAATAAGTTATTACAGTTGAGCAGCTACATTATTTTCTTGCTGCATGTGACTAGAGGCATCACAATTTGGCTGTAATAAGGAAGGCAGATTGCAGGCTTCATGTATATAAAAGACTACTGTTGTGTGGAATAGCAGCTTCATGCAACTAAGCCCCAAAGAGACTCAAATCTGCATTGAGAAAGAACATTCGCTTTCCTTGTGATTTATGCTCTAGGGAACTTTGATTTTTATATGCAGTCATTGGTTTTAACACTATGTTTCAAAATGTTCCTACAGAAGTGGAAGACTGAGAGGTAAACAATGATCTGAGGTTTTGACGACCCCCCTCCAGAAAAACACAGGTGTGAACAACTCCATTCCTCTTCATTTTAGCTCAAATATTAGGGGGTGACCTTCCAATTCCAAAGTTTATTTGGAATAGCATGGATATCTACGTCATCGTCTATTTGTATTTCATCCTTGTGGGGGGGAAGCTGGCTGTTTTCTGTGATAAACTGCTGTGGATGTTTGACGAGGGCAGCACAGCCATTTGTATCGTATTGGACTTGCCACAGACATTGACATGGTGCATCTAAGTGTCCTTTTGGATGGGCTGGCAATGGTTGTGGAGACCCCAGGGTAAGTTCTTGAGGTGGTTTGGGAGCATACTGAGAGGCCAAAAGAATTGTCCAGGAAGTGCTCTCTGGCCTCAGGTGTGTCTCAATGGTCACCATGGATTCTGCTGATATTTAGCCGTTACATGGCACCTTTGCTTTCTTGGGTGAATTGTCCGCAACAATTCAAGCACACATGAATATCAAACCACTTCTTCTGGAAGTGCTTGCAGAGCCTGGCTCATTTGCTTCCTTTCATGACTCTCTGTTCAAACTCATGGACTGGATGTTGAATGGGAAATGAAGTCATTCAGCCAGTAATGGTACAAATTTACTAAACCCATTTTGCGATTTGGAAACTGGTTACCGAATCTCAAAATGGGTTTAAAACTTCATTACCAATATCAATTTGTTTAGGGCGTCCCTTCCAAATTCTGATTCACAGTGCTATGTATCAATGGCTTGTGACTGCTAGTTTGGTCACACACCATTGATGGGTTACTGCCTCCACTAAGGTGGTGGTAACCTAGTGACAAAGGGGAAGGGATCCCTCTGGGGACCCCTACTACTTTGTGAATGAAATTAAAACATTTCTTTGGGAGTGACAACTACCAACTTTTAAACAAACTTTTTTGAAAAGCACCTTTTTCTTAAATGCAGACCCGTTTTCTTTAAGGAAAACAAGCTGCATTAAAAAAGTGTCCTTTATTTAAATGGTATCACAGACTTAGTGGGCTGCTGATCTCAGCAGGCCACCATCCCTGGGATGGTATCCAATCATATTGAGTCGCAGTTTGTGACGTACTTCATGAATATTGATGAAGTAGGTCGAATTACAACCCACTCTGAATGGTGATTTTGCAAACCAATCTATAAATAGGCTGGTTCGTAAAATCTGATTTCATTTTTAAAACGTTGGTGCGCAATTTGCAACTGCTATTTTGCAAAATAAATCTTAGTACATTTGGCCCATAGTGCCTTAAAATGTTTTTAAATTAGGAATCAGCTCCCTTGGGATTACTCCAACACAATCCACAAAAGGGCAGAGGAGTGCTTCAAAAAATGTACAACAGTTCTAAATTTCAGGAGTACTTCAGGAGTACTTCAATGTTAGTGTGTGCGTAAACGTTGCACTGCGTGGAAAATTCCTTATTTGTAAACATGGTGGAAATGTGCTTTAGCAGGTCATTTCTTTTTCTGCAAAGAAAAACAATTCTCCCTCTGGAGGACCCATTCACCCTACACCACGTTTAAATATTTGGGTTGCTCCTTTCCACACTCTCCATCCAAAAAACCTTGATCCAACTTTTGACAAGCACAAGCATAGATATTTTTATGGTAAGAAGACTACTTGCAACAGGTATAGAAATCCTAAATGACTTACTTATCGGTTTGTGGAAATGTATAATCTTTTGCAGGGTGTTTCACCCACAAATGTCCACAAGCCCACCCCTAGCCCTACCACTTTTGATGGTGCCAATTCTGGCATACATGTTCCGAACATAAAACGAAATGCAGAATTTACATGTTTTTGTTCACCTTGGTTCAATTTAGGAGTGCGAAAAATTGCAAATCTGTTCCCTAAGATAATGTTTTATCATGAGATGTATAAAAAACCACAACCCCTCACAGGGGCGAGTCCACCTCCCCTTCCCCTCACCTTCAACTGCGTCCCTTTTCACTTAAATTACACCGCTTAACAATGTGCTCTGGTGCCTTAAAGGGTCGCAGTTTATTAAAAACATCACATGATTATCATTTGCAATTCATTGGTTATTCACAATATCCATGATAACTCACACTTCATTGTCTTTGCAATTTTAAGAATGTCCATTCATTGTCGCTGTGTGCTCCCAAACAGTCTATTGGTGGGAGGGCCTCAGCGTTTTCGCCCTTTGTTTGGGGCTTCCATGCTTCAACTTGCTACCGAATGGGTGGGTGTCCGTCAGGACCGGCCTGGGATGCAAGTGCCGTTCTGCTTTGCCCTGGACCCTTTGTTGGCCCCTCCCTGCTTCTCTTGGGCGCCCTGCCGTGTGGCATCCCCAAGGACCCAGTGTGAGCCTTTCATCTATTCTGCCAGAGCAGCACCCTGACATTCTGCTCCCTCAGTCCCCTGCCTCAAGCATCCCAAGGGTCCTGTAGGAGCATCACATCCGCTTTGCGCCATCCTTAGCTCCCTCACTGCTCATGCCGTGAGGCATTCCAAGGACACTGTGTGAGCCTTCCATTTACCTTAAGTATTTTTAGCTCTCTTTTTTTTAATTTTGCTAAGATTCTTCCACCATGCTACCTACAGTTTCTTTACCGGAGGGAGCTCCCCCTTCGCTCCTTGCTCCTCCCCCTTTTATGAGACAGATCTGTTCGTATACCCCTACGATGTTTAGCAGGAACATATCCATCCCCACACCCGTCAGGTGTACTCTGTCTTCTAAGTGGTAGCCTGGGGACCTTAAGTTGATGACATGCGAGCGAGTACCCCAGGTCCACCCATGCCCTTGCCTCTTTCGGCACCGGGGTAATCCCTTGGTCCGTGTTCGGGGCAAGTTCCCGGACTCTGCCCCACTGAAAATGTGAAATGGCATCTGTAATTGAGTTGTCTACCCCTCGGATGTGTCGAGCCCTAAGCACAATGTTTGCCTTTAAATGGCTAGCGAATACTTTACGCAGCAGGTTGACCACTGCGGGGCATTTTGCCGTGCCCGTGTTGATCGCCTGTACTACCACGTGGTTGTCTGACCAAATAACTATTTGCTTGTTGGCCAGCCTTTGTGTCCATATGTGGATTGCACGTATGATGGGAATAATTCCAGTGGTGATATGTTAGCAGTAAGCCTTGCTGTTTTCCTGCTCTCAGGCAATGCCCCGACTGTCCATGCTCTGCCTAAGATGGCCCTGAAAACGAACCCACCCACGGAGTCTGTGAAAAGTTCTAGTTGATCTGCCTGCACCCATGGCTCTCTCCACATGAGGGGCCCGTTGAAGTCTGTCAGGAAAATTTCCCATTGCCCCAGGTCCTCCTTTACCCCTTGTGGTAGGCGTACCCTGTGGTGCTTCTGCGTCATCCCTCTGATCATCCAAGCTAGGTGCCTCGTGAAGGTGCGCCCCCTGGGAATTACCCTTGTGGCGAAATTCAACTTCCCTAGCAGTTGCTGTACTTCGCCTAGTGTTGCCTTTTTCTGTTGTTTCGAGCGGCCAATGATCCACCCTAGATCAGCCACCTTCTCAGGAGGTAGCCTGCATGTCCCAGCCACTGAGGCTAGCTCTATCCAGAGGAAGGATAGCTTTGTTGTTGGGCTCTCTATCTTGTCTTGGGCGAGTGGGACTCCCAGTTTTTGTGCCAAGTCTATGAATTTGTGGAGGAGGTTTGTGCATTCGCTCGAACCTGCCTCGCTGATGAATAGGAAGTCATCTAGGTGGTTGACCCTCCCCCCTGCCGGGGCCCATGTACCCAGTTCCCACTCCAGGAACCCGCTAAAAGCCTCGAAGGAGGCACATGATATGGAGCAACCCATTGGAAGGCACTTATCATAATAGTACTGTCCGTCCAAACGGAACCCCAACAGTGGGTAGCTGTCCGGCTGGACTGGCAGAAGCCGGAAGGCTGATTCTATGTCAGTTTTTGCCAACAGTGCCCCCCTGCTTGCTTGTCTAATTAGGTCAACCGCATCATCCACTAATGTGTATGCTAGTGAGCAAATCCCGGGGTCTAGCCAATCGTTGATGGAGTCACCGTGGGGGTGAGACAGATGTTGTATTAGACTAAATTTGCCTGCGTCCTTTTTGAGTACCCCTCCCAGAGGGGACACTACCAGGTCCTCCAGAGGGGGGAGGTGAATGGGCCTGCCACCCTCCCCAGCTGCACTTCTTTTACCACTTTTTTGTCTTGTGGCCTCCGGGTTGTCTCCAATTGATATCAAGTTTTTGCTATCCCTGGCACCCCTGGATCCCTTGTAAGGAATTGGGAAACCTGTTGTGAAACTTTCCGCTAATCTTTGTTTGTCCGCTGTCTTGGGGTAACTTCTTAATGAATATAGCAGTCTGGTTATTTTGATAGGGGTGGGAAGGAGTGTGTGCCCCCCGTCTACCCCTCTTCTGCCTTTTGGTGGGACTCCCTGCTCGCTATTTTTTTGGGCCCCCTTACTCTTTGGTGGCCCCTGTCCCTTGGGTCTCTTTGCAGGGTAGTGCATGGTGGCTTCCTTCACAGGACCCACATGCGTTCTTGAACCTGCATTCTGCCCCCACAGGCCTTCCCAGTTTTGCCACCGCTCTGCTTTTTCTCTTTGAAGGCCTTTCCTTGTCCCTCCTGTTTTCCCTTACTCCCGTAACGATGAAAATTGGGCTCCCTTGTGTCGACCCCTTCTCTGGCCGCCACCATTTGCATGGTGAAGCCCTCCATGTCTTGGCAATCCCATTCAATCATGGGCCAAGTCTGCATTTTCTCCATTGTATTTCAGCTAACCATCCCCCTGGTATTTTTGCTGGCCGTGGTGCACGCTCTGTTCATATAGAATGAGTGCCGCCACACTTTGTGGGAATTTTTCAATGAACACATACATGCTAGGGTCCTAAAAGCCCTCAGCCAATTCTTCAGGGACCTTTCCACCCTTAGTTTATGCCTGTCTCTCCTATCATCATCCTTTTTGTCCTGTGCTTTGAGGTTTATGCCTGCTTGGGTCACCTGGGGAGGGACGTGTATATTCGCTGGCTGGTTTCCTCATGCCGGTGCTCCCTTCTATTGAGCTCCAGGACGCTGTTTCTGTGTCCAGGTTTGCCTCTTGGGTGTTCTCATAAGCCCTGCCTCTCACCCTTTTGGGGTCCCCCCTAGTCTCTGCTCTGTTGTCCGGCCCCTGACTTGTCCCATTTTTCCCGGTGTTGCAGTTGGGTGCCCCCCAAAAGGGGGCCCTGCCCGTGCCATGCCACCAGGGCAATCAAGCCATGGGGGGGGGGGTCTCTCCCTGTCCCCATGCTTCTCCCTCGAAGCCCTGTTGGTAACTTCCTTGCCCCACCTGCCATTAAGGTGGTAGCGGCCAGGGTGCCCCCATAGCTAGATTATTCACCCCTTGCTGTGTCTCATGGTTCACTATTTGCCCTGGGTCCCCTTCCATTGTTATTGTGCGCTGCAACTCTTTGCGCCTTCCTTTTGCTCTTTGTGTGCGATGCTTACCACAGCCATCATCTTCCGTGTTGCTCCTTCCTCGGTGTGGATTCTGATGGGCCACCGTGATGGCCACAGACACTTTATCTCTGCTGCTGTCCTCGGTGTTCGAGCTACGCACCGTCTCGGGGGATGCAGCCCTCTGCCTCATGTCATGGGCCTTTCTGTTCCTGCTGCCCTTTGTTTTTCCTTCATTCCCC
The DNA here is from genome assembly GCF_964204655.1 of Triturus cristatus. Lineage (NCBI taxonomy): Eukaryota > Metazoa > Chordata > Amphibia > Caudata > Salamandridae > Triturus > Triturus cristatus. Next base: position 835,252,016 of record NC_140581.1, read on the forward strand.
TCCTTAGGGCCGGTGTCTGCACTTTTCTTGGGGGCCGCCATTTTGGCTGCATGCCCCTTGTCTCCCGGTTTCTTTGGAGGCGGTTCCGGGGAGGGTGCCTGTCTAGGTCTCTTCCCCTTCCAGAGCGCCCCTTCCTTGATTTGCTGGTCCATCCATGTTATTTCCTTTCAGGGCCACCAGGACCCTGGCCTTCTCCAACATGGCCTGCAGATCAGCATCCAGATCCGGTCCTGCGTCTTCTCTCAGTCTTTTCCCGCCTTTTCTGGGGGTCTCGGGCTGCCTCTGCGGCTCCCTGTACCGTGCTGGCATTCGTGCCTCTCTTCCGGTCCCCCCTACGTCTTCCGGCCATCCTGCTGCTGAAGGGGGTGGATGGGCTACTCCTGTGTGTTTGCTGCCCCCTCCGGAGAGCTTGCTAGAATTTGTCCTGACTGGGTTGGCTGTGGTTGTGCTGCAAACTGCTCCCTTAGAGTGTTTATGGGCTCCTGCCCCTCGATATTAGCTGGCTGCCGGTTGTTGGCCCCTGCCCCACCTGCTTGTGTCGATCTTTGTACCCCTTTTGTTTTTTTACAGTGCAGGTTGCCTCCTGCCGCCCTGTATATTCACCAGGCTTCGACAATCCTGAATTCGGGACTGGCCCCTTTAATCTGCCATTAAGGTGGTATCGGCCAGGGTGCCCCCATAGCTAGATTATTCACCCCTACCCCTTACGGTATTAAAGATATGTACCACTGCTCCCTAACTGTGCGCTTTTCTTCCATGTTGCCACTTCTTCTATTCATGTTCACCCTTTCCAAAATGAACCACATGAAATCCGTTTCCTTGTGTCCATGCTCCAAAAATGTGAAACCAAACGGCATTTAACGTTTTAGTTTTAATTGCTGATTTATGTTCAGCCAATCTGACCCTAAATTCACGACCTATCTCCCCTACATAAGCTAAGCCACAGGGGCAGCGCAAAAAGTAGATAACATTTTTACTGCGGCAGTTGCTCAAAATGTGAGCCTCTATTGTTCTATCATTGTGTGTCACCTTTTTTGCCACAATGCATTGTGCACACATTAAACAGTTACCACAACGTGTATTGCCCTTTGCCACAGTATTGTCCATGTTCTCTGTCTGTTCTTAGGTCCCTCTCTGTACGTATGCACCAGCTGGTTTGCTTAAGTTCATGTTTTTCTTATAAGCAAACAACGGTTTCTTTAATCTAACGTTTTCCTCGTCATTAAGAATATTCCAATTCTTATTCACTACATTTTTTATTTGAATTCTCATGGTACTGAACTGACTAACAAATACTATTTTAGACTTTTCCTGTTCTTTTGTCGACCTATTCAACATTGCATCTCAGTCATAGAAACTAGCCCGTTTGAACGAGTGGGATATCAGTTTTTTGGGGTATCATCTGTTTTTTAACTTCATTTTCAACACTTCTGAATGAGCATAAAAATCTTTCAAGTCAGTACAGTTTCACCGTAACCGGAGGAACTGACTGAAAGGTATTTTATCTTTCTGCGATTTAGGGTAGAAACTAGAATAGTGCAATAAGGTGTTCTTTGCCATAGGCTTAGAATATAATTCTACTGCCAATCTCCCTTCATTCGCCTTTACAGTAATGTCTAAATAATCCACCTTTTCTTTGCTCTAATGTGCAGTAAATTTCAAATTCTCATCGCCTAGATTCAACCAGATAAGAAAATCCGCCAGAAGATCATTAGGCCCATCCCAGATAAAGAAAACATTGTCTGTGAAACGATGCCACTCTAACACGTTCTCATAGAACGGTGCCAGCTTATTATATGTTGCGTTCTTCAAACTCGCCAACATATAGACACGCCAAGCTGGGGGTACAGGTCGCCCCCATGCTGGTCCCTTTCTTCTGGCGATACAATTGGTCTTTAAAAAGAAAAATATATTATTCTTGAGAACCATCTCAGTGCACTGCACTATCAATTCCTTACTAACTCCCTACAAAGTTATATTCTCCAGAATACCTTTTATAACCCCAACTGTGGTCTGTTGGGGTATATTTGTGTAGAGAGACTCAATGTCCAGAGTAACTAGACACTGAGTCTCCCCCACAAATTGTTTACCCTCCACCATGCTGATAATATGTGAGGAATTCCTTACATAAGATTTTAGTTTGGTCACCAGCGGCTTCAAGCTCAAGCAAGAAGCCCAAGGAACTAACAATGGGTTGAATTGGGGGATCTGTATTATCCTTATGTATTTTTGGTAACTCATATAGAGCAAGAATTTTAGGGTTCTGATTATTTAGAAATCTCAACTCTGCCTCACAAATCCAATTATTTTCATTTGCCTCCATTAAGAGATGACTACATTTCCTTGTTAAGACTGTTAATTCAGTGTCCTGTATCTTCTCATAATGTTCTGACACTTCTAGTAATTTAAACATCCTGTTCTCATAATCTGGCGTGTCAAAAACTACCACTCCACCGCCTTTGTGGGCGGGCTTGATAGTAATAGAAATGTCCTCTTTTAAAGTGCTAATGGCTATTCTTTGATTTTTAGTTAAATTGAAATTGTGCGGATTTTCATTTTTAATGATTTTCTGGATCTCTATCTCAACAACCCTTTCAAACATGTCTCCTGCCCTTTTAAGGGCTGCCGAGTAATTGCCCGGCCCCGTCTGCTTCCGGAGCCCTCGTGGAGTGCTAACGCACTCTTCCTGCCGGCAGCCTTGAGCTCTGTTCGCTCCGCCGCCTATGGACGTTAGGGGGGGGCCAAGGCGCAGTCTGATATGCCGTTAAAGGGAGCGGGAGTCCACCTCGAGGCGGGCCGGCTTCAGATCTATGCTTGCTCCTGCCGGCAGTTGAGTGGTCTTCAGGCCGCCTTCCAATTTGCAGGCGAGTGCTGCCCCACTCAAGCTCCAGGCAGTCCTTGCTGGTTCGTGAAGATCCTCCCGCTGCCGAACCTAGATGCCGGAGTCACACCGCCATCTCGCCTGGTTCGGTCCTTTAACCAGGTGAGCCTTCTTCAGTTCTTCACTTCCAGGGGGGTAATGAGTGATTTACTAGGGCCCTGTGCCCCTCTTTTAACCCCCCTAGCCGCTAGTAACCTCACCCCCTGATTGGGGCGTCCTAGCTTGCCCGGGGACAACCAATCCTGGTCGCCCCTATTCGCAGGCTTCCTACTGGGAAGGAGGGCATGTTTCCCGCCGGGCGGCATTTGTTCCGGGCCCCCATCGGGTCCGGCTTTGCCTTCCCAGGCCCGAGTTCCAAATAGGTTGTCTGTCTAAAGTTGGATTCTTCATAGTTTCAGACTGGAGAGAATTCTTCCCCTGCTCTTGTGGGGGTGCTAATCAAAATTAGTAGTGGTCATAATTCATTTAAGGGGGAATTATTGTATGCTGGACTTTGCATAACACTGATTAATAAACTGCAGTGTGCAGAAAATGTGGGTGAGTGCTTAGTGTGTCAAGTTATAGGGTTTAATTTGCAAAAGAATAAGTGCTGGTGCCCAACGCACTTCTCAGAAGCCTGTAGTTGGTGCAAGTAAATGCAGGCACACTGAGTACCGGGGATGCATATGTTGCTGCTTTCTTCCTTTGTGACTGTTATCTGTCTTTCATTTCCTCTGACTTTCACCTGTCTGTGTTTTTCCTGCACTTGCTCTTGATAAATGTGTGATGCAAAAACATAAGTGCCGGTGCCTAAAAATGGGTGCTGGTGGCCTACACCGGCAACTATCGGTACAAATTAAGCATTGTCTAGTGCATAATGAAAAAAGCAAGGCTCAGAAACCAGAATTAATCTCTGCAAGCTCTCAGTTCCCGAAATAATTTAATTTAAGGTGGCCTGCTTTTATTTAAAAGTTGTAATCCTGACACCTAGCAGAGAATGTCACAATTCTTCAAGCATCTTGCAACTTGTGTTTACCCCATATGTCTGAATCCCGACTTGCCTCCAAGGAGGTTGCACCTTTAGATTTCCAGCAGCTAATATTTGGAATATTTCTCTGGATGCAAAACCCACTAGAAACATTCATTATCACTTCATGTTTAAAGGTCTAATGTGCTTCTCCTTGTCCAATATCTAATCCACTGACAGCATATGATCTATCATGCTATTCAGATTTTATGGTTTCACAGCCAGTGCCTTATTGCATGCTGTATTTATTCATTATTTCATTTATAAAGTGCAAATGGATACGAAAGGCTCCCGAATGCTGAGCCAATAAAGGAGAGACCACCAGCTGACTGAGCCAAGAGCCATATATAGAATTACAAATGGGTAACTGAATTAAGGGGATGTTTTTCACTGAGGGTTCCGAGTGACATCAAATAGACAACGACATTGAAGCTTGAGTTGTCTATGATGTCACTCAGAGCCCCAAGGTGAAAATCAGTCCTGTAATTTACTTTTTGCCCACCTATAATTTCATGTTATATATGGCTGCCAAAATCATCTGCCCCTACTTTCACCTGCTTCGCAGTGGCAGAGGGTTAATGGGGGAGCTGCATATAAGATGGCCTTTGTCATGTATTCCTGTCCCAAACGTTTTTTAAAAAACGTACCCGCCATCCTTCATCAAGCCCCACCACCTTCCCTGCCTTCCTTCTCCCTCTTGTGTCTGTGCTTCGGCGTTCAGTCAAAGCAGACAAGCAGTGCTGCGCTGACAGGCTCTCAGGGAGGCCGGTCAGCATTGACTGGAAGGCCTTTATGACATCACAACCGTGGTCAACCAGTTGTGTTGTCAACTGTTGCTTTGTCACTGCAGTGGGTTTAGAGATTCATCAAACTGCAATAAGTGATAGAGGCTCTCTATCAGAGCCATACATAACAAAACAATATTTATCAAGACAGGAATGTTTTAAAGACTTTCTGATAGGCAAGTGATCCTCTATATTTCTTAGCTCAAGGGGCAGTTTATTGCAAAGTTTTGGGTTCAGGAGACTAATGTAGTGTCCTCCAGTCCGGTCTTGCTTAAAAAGTGTGGTGCACCACAAGCGCTGATTTGTTGAGTGCACAGCCAAGGCTGGGGTGAACGGTTTGCAATACATTGGCAAGCCCTGACTTTTCACACCCATAAAAAACCAATCCTGGGTTTAAAATTGAGCCTCTTTTTGAGCTTTCAAACGCAATTGAACTTCAGAGTGGTTACACATCTACACAACCGAAATGTTCTGCACCTGTTGTAAAATAGTTCTAAAATGGCCAGCAGGTAAGCACGCAAGCCCAAGTGAAGACAGTTCCAATAGTCGGTCTTGGAGAGAATGCAGGAAGCAGCTATGGATGCATTGTTACTCTTTGGGAGAACTGGACAGATTTCGTTCAGAAGACTGAGCATGCTGAAACGAACTAGCCACAGCATTGATCTGCGTCTTCAGTGACGCTTCCTGATCTAATACAGGCAGAACACAGGGCACTGTTCCAGCGATCTGTGTCATTTCTTTAAACAACCAGCTCTGTTTCCCAGCTCTGTGCTTCAAGAAGCAATGGCCTATCTATTCATGGAGTGTCCTATATACTTCATCTGTCTCAAAGTGGAAGTGGGAGGTAGGCAAGCCATCGAAGGCTTGAACCCGGTTTGAGCAAGCTGCCTGGTTCTGACTTGGCCGATGTCCTCTTAGACCCATAAGCCAATAATGAGGAAAGCCATCATGTAGATTCTACCCCTGATCATCCCCCCCCCCTCCTGCAGCAGAGAAGGTAGAGCGTATCTGTAGCACGTTGCACGAACTCCAACTCACACGATAAGATAAATCCGATATAGGTTTATTGCCATTTATATCTTGTGCAGCTTAGATATCAGGTTACAAGAGATATAAGATGAGCGTCTCATCAGGATCCTGGTTAAATCATAACTGCCACACTGAACTCCACAATCCTATGACCTAGTCTGTATTCTAACACAGAATGTTCTAATTAAAGAGACAAGACCTAAATGCTTATGTAACGAATACCACATACCCCCCCCATAAACAAAAACAACAAAGCCTAAAACAATAATAAAAATTAATACATTACATAGTCATTGAATTTTTGAGGCATCTTACAAACACGATGAACACGTGCAGATACCTCGTCCATGGAACAGGTGGCTTGATCTGAAGAATCAATACTGACATTCAAATCAGGATTGACATTCAAATCATGATTGGGAGTAATGTTATCCAGACTAAAGTTGTCATTCAAGTCCAGACCAAAATTAAACCCATCATCTTCTTCATCATGCACATCAGAATAAACTTTGTTGAAAATCTTAACTTGATTATCAGAAACCTTTGCCACACTGTTTTTGTTCCACCACCCCTTATTACCTAAGAACACAGAAGATTCAGTAACTTTCTCTACTTTAACTGGCAAAGTAAACTTAGATTGGCCTTTAACCACTTTAAAAGGTTTCTTTATGATAACCCAATCATTAACTTTGATAAAAGGAACATGATGAGCAGAAGTGCCATCATAGTTCCTTTTTTGAACCAATTGCTTGTTTTCAACCCTAGTTTTCACCTCTTGAAGATTCGTCATGATGTTCCTTTTCTCCAACAACAAAGAGCCAGCCTCCACATACCTAAACCATTGTGGCACCAATTTAGATCTGGCTTCCCTTCCCCTAAGTGCTTTGAAGGGTGAAACACCAGTAGTAGAATGAGGCGTTGTCAAGTAAGCCCATACTTTCTTTTGTAAGAAAGCACCTACCTCAACCTTTGTTGCAATGGCTGTCTGTACCCCTTCTTTAATAAATCTGTTAGCCCTCTCAACAAATCCATTAGATGATGGACTATAAAGCGCTACACGGCAATGTTTTATGTCAGCACTCTCAAGGAAATTGGTAAATTGCTGTGAGGTAAAGTGTTGGCCATTGTCTGTAATTACAAAACTGGGAGTACCTTCACTTTTAAAGATGTTTTGAAGAAATAAAATAGCATTGTTCGAATTGGCTGCTTCAACAAATGAATAATAAATCCATTTAGAATGATAATCTATCGCCACTATGCAATATTTTTTTGTCAGAGGGCAATATGTTGAATGGACCTGAGAAATCTAGAGCGATTTTGTCCCAAGGTAGCTCTGGAAAGGGTACCGTGATCAAAGGTTTTACATGAACTTTCCAGTGTTTGTCTGATACCACGCAACTAGGACAATTCTCTACAAACAATGCTACTTGTTTATCCATGGATGGCCACCAGAATATGTTCCTAAGAATTTTACAAGTTGCAGAAATTCCTAAATGTCCTTCGTGTGCAATATCTATGATCTTATTCCTTAACGATGCAGGAGGGACAAACAATCCATTCCTCACACAAACCCCGTTCTCAAACGAAATTTGCTCACTGATTTGAGCAAAACTTCTTAACTCATTACTCAACCCCTTTTCAGCTGGCCATTTACTTTTGTTGAAAATCTCCACCTTCTTGAGTGTTTCATCAATATCCATTGCAGCAGCCCACTCTTCCTGAGAAATGCTCCCATTGCACTTGTCAACAGCATCTATGAGACCTACTACGCAATCCTTGTGACAATCATCCTCACCTTCACCACAATCAGGCAGAGGTATACGAGACAAACAGTCAGCCCGAGTATTTTTACCACCCTGAATATACACAATATTTAGATTATATTCCTGCAATTTGGACAATAATCTAACTAGTCTCGCTGAAGATTTCCCCAACCCATTGCCACTCAGTAAAGAAACCAACGGTTTATGGTCTGTGAAAATCTCACAACGAGTACCCCAAACGTACGTTTTGAATTTCTGTACCGCCCAAACTATAGCGAGTGCCTCCCGCTCAATTGTGCTGTAGTTGCACTCTGTGGAAGTCAAAGTGCGAGAGGCAAACGCAATAGTTTTTTCCTTTCCATCTATCCATTGGCCAAAAACTGCACCAAGACCTTTCTGGCTGGCATCCACTGCAATGAAAGATTTTGCATCTGAAACAAATGGGTGTAAAGCTGGGGCGTTAATAACTAACAACTTAACTTCCTTGAAGACTTCATGCAATATGTCATTCCATTCAAATTTCATTCCTTTTTTTAAAAGGAGTCTTAATGGTTGAATTAATTGTGCATAGCCTGGAACAAACCTAGCGTAATATTCGCACAAGCCTAAAAATGATCGCAAAGCATCCTTATCTGTGGGTGGTGGTGCATCGCGTATTGCTTCTACATTGCAGAATTTAGGTTTTATACCTTCACATGAAATGTTGTGGCCTAAATATTCAACATTATCAACTAACAATTTGCATTTATTGGCCTTAACTGTCATGCCTCTGTCTTGCAAAATGGACAAAACTTTCTTTAGAATTTCTATATGTTCCTCTTCAGTTTCAGTGTGTATTAGTACATCATCCTGATATGCCTGTACTTGTGGTGTATCCCCAAAAAGACCATCCATCAATTTTTGGAAAACACTTGCCGCCGATGCCAACCCAAACGGCAATCTTAAGTATTTGTAAGCTCCAAAGGGAGTTACAAACGCAGTGAGTGCTTGACAGTCTGGGGTGAGTTTAATCTGATGATAAGCAGAGTGTAAATCTATAGTGGAGAAGATTTTAGATTTCCCTATCTTTGCTAGCATCTCGTGTATAAGGGGTAGTGGGTGACAATCTACAAGGATATTCTGATTTAATGACCTTAAATCTACACACAGCCTGAGTTCCCCACTCTTTTTCTTTCGCAAAACCACCGGAGAAATCCATTCTGATGAATCAATCGGCGATATTATTCCTTCAGCCTCTAAATTATTAAGCAAAACCTTCAACTCCTTCCTGACCGTAAGAGGTACTGGTCTAACTTTGTGTATTATTGGTACTGGGTTCTTTTTTAGCTTTATGCTATGTTCATACCCTTTTACCTCACCTACAGTATTCCTGAACACATTGGGAAAGGACTTCGTGATGTTATCCACCTTCATGTCAATTTGAATACTTGCCACCATGCTCGAAGGGAGATCACCAAGAACAATTGGAGGGTCTTGACCAGGCCGCAGTATGATCCCTAACAAGGCAAGATCCTTCCAACCTATGATGTTTCTTCCCTTTATGGCTACATATATCTTTGTCCTGACAGCCCTTCCTAAGCACTCTAGTTTGTCTAGAAAATAACCCAAAAGATCTATGTCTTGCTCCCCAAATGCTTTGGGATTAATGTCAGGAGCAATAAGAGACATATCCTTGGGCCACAGCTGATAAAATGTACAATCTGCAAGAATAGTGACAGGTGCACCTGAATCAGCCATTGCTGGGATTATCTTACCACTTATACTCATGTCAACTAACGGTCCTTTTATCGGTTTACCAAGTGATTCCGGTACCTCAATGGTGACTACAATGTTTTCAAATTCTGTCATACACTCTTGAACCTCTTGTTCATCCAATGCAATGTTAGATATTCTGACTCTGTTCAAGCTAGGGTTTACATTACTCCTGCAAGAGCCTTGAAAATGGCCAATTTTTGGGCATTTAGTGCATCTTTTATTCAAAGCAGGGCAATTAAGGTTGTTCCCGATATGAGTTCTTGACCCACATCGAAAACAAACCAATTGACCCCTTTGAGCCTGGTTTTTGTAACCTCTATTCCTGTTATAGGGTTGTCTATTATTGATAGCACCCACTATGTTCTCATCAGAAACCAAACTTACATTAGAAGCACACACCGGTCGTACCGATGTTTGTAAATCAGTACTTAAAGTCTGATTTGGCTGCCCTGACAATACTTTGGAAGTAACAATTGATCTCTCTATGCTTTTCGCTATATCAATTGTTTCAGTCAAATTAGGGTTACGTGAAGCAAGTAATCGTTCTTGAACTTTCTTTGAGAAACAATGAAACACAAATTGGTCCCTAATATAAGTGTCAATTTCGGATCCAAATTCACATTTTTCAGCTAAAACACGCAAAGTCGCTATGTAGTCTTCAACTGACTCTTCACTGGATTGTTTGCACATTGCGAAGTTATATCGCTCTAGGAGAACACTCGGAGTGTCCGAGTATTGTTTAGCCATACGTAGTTTCCCTTCAGCATATACATTCCAAATTGTGTCTTCAGCTGAGGGAGCAGGATGTCTTGGTAAATTGTCAAAGACCCTACGGCCTGCCGTACCTAGGTGATTAACCAACAAAGCCAACTTCCTTTTAGGCGAGTAATTGTCTGCATCTATGGCTGTGAGGTAGTTTTCAAAATCTCTGAGCCATTCTACCCATTTCAGATCAGGTTTGCCTGCTTTTGGTAGAAATGGCGCAGGTTGGATAACACCCTGGCTGGATGCCATTATGAACTAATTCTTGGTATTATTATAGTTGTTGACACAATTATTATTTACTCCCCACAATGTTCTTTAAAAAACTCACAGTGCACAAATCCTTGGTTAATGGTGTGTGAATCACCGTCACACTGATAAGCGTAGGTCATCCGTGTATTCCGATTATGTATTTTCTACTGTTTTCCGCCTGGAAATGATTCTCGTTTCTCTTCGTCTGAAATGTTTCCCAATCCAAGATGGCCGCCAACGTGCGCGTGACGTCAGCGCGTTTTTATCCCAGAATGCACCGCAGTCGAAGAGAATGAGGAAGAGCGCTGAGATGGAGAAGACGCCAGAACATGGAACCTTGAGCTCCGCCTGTGACTCCTGCGTCCGAACGATGTCAGAAGGTAAGCGTTATTTAAAATGTTGCCAGTCAACGATTTTTCCCAATCAGGATGCTCTCGAATACACTCGATAGCCACAAGAAGCTGGAATCATACAATACGGCGTTTCTTCATAAAGATCGTCAACCTGGCACTTGAATGCACTTCACACTGCAGGCTGTCACGATAAGATTCAAGTATCAAACAATCAAATAAACAATTTCACCAGGCGCCAATCCATCCAGTAGTTGTAAGATGAACACGATGGCTCAGTTAACATTCAAGTTGAAACGCACCGTGAACTGAAGTCCAATTAGTCCCGTGAGGTCCTCCGAGATCAAACGTGTTGATTTGCAGCACGATGACTCAACCCCTCTCCTGGTACCAAATTGTAGCACGTTGCACGAACTCCAACTCACACGATAAGATAAATCCGATATAGGTTTATTGCCATTTATATCTTGTGCAGCTTAGATATCAGGTTACAAGAGATATAAGATGAGCGTCTCATCAGGATCCTGGTTAAATCATAACTGCCACACTGAACTCCACAATCCTATGACCTAGTCTGTATTCTAACACAGAATGTTCTAATTAAAGAGACAAGACCTAAATGCTTATGTAACGAATACCACAGTATCACTGCAGCATGGTCTTTTTGTAGGTGGGCTGATAGTGAATATTCGAGGTGGTGCTTTTTGATAGATACACGGATGCTATGCTAATGACTTTTCAACAATTTATCGTGAGATCAGAGAATATAAAAAATCACTAGCATTGCATCCATTTCTTAGCATGTACTCTGCACTATACAGAGTCTGATGGAGCAGCTAAGATCAACCATATACCCCCTCTGCAGGGACGTAACAAAAATGCAGTAGGCCCGCTTGATGTGAGCTGTGTGTGAATCTATGTGCAGCTGAGCTCTGATTTTCAATTATAGCTCATTGAAGACCTGTGACTCTGTGGGCTCTACCAGACCTTTGTTTTTCTACTGTGGGTAATGGACTCCACTCAGGAGATGAGCCTCACTTGAAATCAGTCTCTTTAGAATGGCTTCTTGTGTCAAGCTAATGCAACATACACACAGGTGTATTTATTTAGCAAAGAATAATGATCTGGCTTCTCAAAAAAATAACGACAAAGCATTAACCTTTGACGTAAAACAGGAAAGAGAGAAAGAGGTAACCATCTGGTGGCTGAACTGAACAATGTGAAACCAGGGAACTTGGGATCAATCTTGGTTTCCTTGTTTGACCAAGCTGTGTGATCCTAGGCAGCTGCTTTACTTCACTGTGCCTCCTTTTCCATCATCATCATATATGAGAGCATCTTGAAATACATTAGCTCAGGATGTGCTCTGTACAAAAACCTCTTGTATTTAGTTTGACACTCAATGCAGTAATATAATATAATGTACTAAAGTGAAATGCTTCAAAATGTTAAAGAGCAAATGTTAAAGAAATTCACAATTTAAAAAAGTAATTATCATATTTTTATGTGACATTTGTTGATTTATATGTCTCCCTACTAACTTTTTGGCTTGCTCAACCCATGTGTGAGGGTGATTGTCAAGCCTGATGACAAGCTGCGCGCCATCAATTGAGGACAGGGCCCTTCATCCGAAAGATCTTATCAGGTCACATAGGGGTTGGACATATGCAGTGCACATAATAGGGGATAGGAAAGATCTCTAGCACACCACACCAAATGGCTGACTTGGCTGATTTAAAAGGGGGAAGTGAAAGATCTGAAACCATCCTGGCAGAAATTATTCAAACTACTTCAGCATCACATCTGTAGTCCCAATCTCCATTAGTCACTGGATAAAGTAGTTTTCAGGGTGGCATAGCCTTAGCATCGTTAGGTCCTATGTGAGGTGTGAAGTGCTACCCAAACGTATGCAGTCACCTCATCAGCAGTGGTGCCAGAACAATTTTCAGCGTGGAGGTGTTGCCATCAATGTTTCATCACTGAAGCCATAGGGACTGTGAAAAATCCAAGTGTCACACTGGTGTTGCAGATGAGACAAGATCATTCAGCAGAAGAGAGGTAAGGATGTAGTATGTAGCTGGTGGTGCATTTTGGACCACACTGTCACAAATATATATCTAACGTTTGATGTAGTAGCACTCTGGTATTTACAGGCAGCACATTTTCCATTGCAATGGGCAGTAAATTTGCAGACATATATTTTTATTGATTAAACCATAATGTGTGGAAAACAGGTTTCAGCAAATATTTAGAACTTGTCCGTAACCAATTAAAGTGTCTTGTTTTGTTCTGATCCAGTTAAAATCTTTGTTTTCATTGCACTTCAGAATTACAACTGTGCTTCATTTGTGCTTTCCTAACTACTGATATATTTTGAAATATTTGTACAAATCATTTACAGGTATTTAAATGTTGTATTTTAGAAAACATTACATCCTGGATCCTTCCCTTTAAGACTCCCACAACTCCAGCAAGATTGTCATGTAGTGCACTTTACAAAATCCACTCACTTTGCAGTCAGAGAAAGAAAAATAAATACCAATCTCCATGTTAAAAAAATAAGTAGCAGTTTGTCAGAAAACATGGTCTGACATCGGAGCTCTGTCTTTGAAATCACAGAAATAGTGTCAAGATAGAAACGAAATTTAAAGGCATCTTTATTGCTCATTTACCTTCTAAACTCTAGCATGCTTATTTCGAGGGTGCTGCAGCACGCCTTCACCCCTAATTCCAGCACCTATGCTAGTCAGTGAGTCAGCCAGGATTTCCTGTCTGCTTCCTCAATAAAAGAAAGTGCTAGTCTTCACCTACATCTGACTCACCAGAAGAGGGCAGCTGTTCTTGGGCCTGGACCCCCAATGGGGAGTGGGTTTATTGCTAAAAGCAAGTTGATTATTCCGAGTCCGCACTTAGAAGCAGGCTGTTCTACAGAGTGGACATGGGTTCTGTAAATTTGTCTCACAGGCACTTACTCATTGTGATTAACATGTTCCCATTACTTTGACACACACAATAGCTTTTTAATCCTCCTCAGAAAGCGAAGGAAAACATCACTGTCAATAAGTGTCAAAGGCGATTGCCTTGGAGACCCATTATTGTGATCGTCACACAGAGCTGATGTGGTGTTATGTGGCTAGCAGAAGTGGTGCTGTTGTCAGAGAATGTCACATTATGTATGAAGGGACGTGGGATATAAGCACAAACAGCACATGTGACAGAATAATGAACAAGCATTGGCATAGCCAATAGTTCTCGCCTTTTGGACTTTATAAGTGTTTAGCCATGCAGCACATTATCCTGGGTTCAAAGCCAATAGGTCTTGGCAACCCGAGACTCTGGGGCTCAGGAAAACTGTACTATAAACTTCTGTAAAGTCCAGTGCTCTCCCCGAAGCAAGATGCTGTAGCAATAAAAGTGAATTCATCTGCACACTTGCTTACAAGAAGATTTTATCTGGCTACATTTAGCTTTCCTGGCATGGCCAAACCCCTATTGTCTCTAAATTATTCCTGCAGCGTGTTCAATGACACACATTTTCCTCCTATTTATCCGAGAGTCTGTGAAGTGGTCGGTGTGACGCCCTGTGCACGTAAAGGCGTCGGTGCTGACACTTGCACGGTTTGCTGGTCCCGAGCTGTGAACCCCAGCAGCACAAAGCACCCCCCCCCCGGTGACAGCCTGTAATCTCTCTCATGGTAATGAGCATGGTAGCCCACCACCAGCACAGCTGTTGTGTCACAGCCCCCAGGCTCGTGCATACATCACCCACACCCCCCCCCCCAGGGCCATAATCCTCAGATGATAAGAAGGGATGCGGCATCCCCCGATGGATCAGCGCTGCACAGGCTGCCGGCGGGTCACCAGGGGAGAAATGAACCCGGCACAAAAAGATCACTAGTGCAAAACAAAGGACAGTATCACAACGCGTGACTGCAACACTCCCTAACCATTGGGAGAAGAGGGGCTGCAGCAGAGGAAGCCACCATCTCACCGCAGCTGGGAAATGACCACAGCACACAGACAGCGGGTGGACTTCTCTCGTACCAAAGATCACTAGTGTAAAACAAAACACAGTCACAAGGTGTGTGGATGGAATACTGCCCGGCCATAACCCTTAACAGAGAGGAGGGGATGCCTGTCATCGCACTGCAGCTTGGCACTGATCATAACACGCACTGGCACGAGGTGCATTTCCCATCTAGCAAAGATCACTAGTGTAAAAAAAAAAACACAGGTCCACAATGTGTGTGAATCCACTACCCTGAGCCTTAACCCTTAAGAGAAAAGAGGGGGTGAAGAAGGAACCTGCCATCCCACCGCAGCTGGGAAATGACCACAGCACACAGGCACAGGCTGCGATGACCTCCTAGTAAAGATCACTAATGTAAAAGCAAAACACAGATTCACAATGTGTGTGAATGCACTACTCCTGGGCCTTTTCCCTTAAGAGAAAAGAGGGGGTGCAGAAGGAGCCTGCCACCCCTCAGGATACGGGAAGAGGCAGGACTTCTCTTGTAGCACAGGCCCCTAGTGTAAAAACACAACCGGTGGATATTCTATAACTGTGTAAATATAAAACACAACTTTGTCATAAGGTACACACCAAAGTTCACATTCAGGAGAGGTAGTAAAGGATTGGTGACAGTGACTAGGTGTTCATAAAACACACCCAACAGCAAAGCTGATGAATGAATTGTGTGATGGACAAATAACTTAACATGCACATAGTCTAGCAATAAAATGTCGTGGACAGAAAGAGCCTCTCTGAGCAAATCCAATGTAGGGGGCACAATGCAGACACAAATCTAATGAGGAGGGGACTTCTATGCAAGTTATAGTAGGAGCTGCAGGGTGCGTGCAAGGCCTGTTTTGCACACACAAGAAGCAGTTTCCCTAGTGGGCCATGGACTCCCCAACCACCATCAGGACCTACACAAAGAATACACGCCAGCACCGATGCAAATGTAACAAAAAAACGCAGGGCCAAGAACCAGGCCTAGTTATCAACAAACTCCAAAAGCGGTACAGAGTTTGGGTGATGGGCGTAGTGTCAGTGCAGTAGTTGGAGGGGGGGTGGGGCGGGGAGTGGTGAAGACAGGAAAGTGCAAAAGCACGGTAGAGAGTAGAAAAAGTGGGGATGTTGCAAAGTTGGCGAAGGCGCGGTCCTTACCTGCCCAGACCGCCCAGCTTGTTGAGGTTGAGGGTCAGGTTGGTGACCGGGGACACGGCCCCTCCAGACTTGGTTCGGAAGAGCCCCTGGCTGCATGAGGGGCGCAGGACCCCCCGGCCACATCCTGCCGTTGCATGGGCTGAAATTACTGAAGATCAGTTCAAAATCCATTTCGGCACAAAGACACGAACCACAAAAAAAACTTGTGAAGTTTTCTTTGCAAATGAAAATAAATAAATAAATAAAAGGATCCTCTGGGAAAAAAAGAGACTGCAGCTGAAGCGGAGCAGCGGCGGCACGAGCAGTAGGGCTCATGAAAGCTGGAGTATATATACGAATACATAAGTTACAAAAAATACCCGCTGTTTAAAAGTGGGAAAATAAGTCTCCATGCTATATGAGCGCATGCGTGTGAGAGGGAGAGGAGATATCGCGAGGCGACTTCCTGGGGGCGATGCTGCCGCCTCAGTCCATGTACAGCGTTTACCTTGCAGGAGCGAGCGCGATAATTGCAAACAGATGGTGCCGCTGCTCGCTCCCGTAAGGTAAACACTGTACATGCACGAGTGCGCATTGGAAACAGTGTAGAACTTGCACGAGTTTTCACAAAAGCCCGGAGTGATTCCAAGAGGTCACTCCAAAGCACCGCTTGCGCGCTGCGTAGGTGAGACCTAAAAACATGCTAGCAATGTAAAACATTGATTGCCACAAACATTAAGGCCCATTCCTGACTTGGCTGGGAATACATTGGCTGATTTAAAAAGGGATTCATGAGTATGTGAAGTGTACCTCAGGAGTACTACTTTAGTTACTCGGAAATGGCGTTGTCAATCGGCTCCGAAATGTCCAACTCCTTAAAATTAAAAGCACAAATATGGTGCAGTACTCTCTGTTTCTACTAATTGTATATGAAACTTCCAATTTGAGATGTTTCGGGGTCAACTTACAAGGTGATTTGAGTGTTCATAAAGTAGTACTATAGGAGTACTGATTAATGTACTCATAAATGCCTTTGTGAACCAGCTCTGGAGTTTATGGCTGAAGCAGGAATGTTGGAAAACTGTATTCCCACTGTGCCCCTCTGGCCATTTCACAAGCTAAAGAAGATAGATGATCGAACAAAATATTGAGTTAAAAATATTGTGTGGACAAAATATTGTAGCAAGAATATTGAGGGCAAAATATCGTTTCTGTGGGTAAGCAAAGTTTTACACAATATAACTCCACATATATGTACCTTGATGATATATATATATATATATCTTCAATGTATGTACATTTTGATCCTCACTATTTTTGACAAGATATTCTGTCCACACGGTTTGTTTCTCTGTGATATTTTATCAGACAATCATCAGATATGATATCTCCACTACTGCTTTCCTTTTATATATTTTCTCTCATACATGCTTTTAAAGAATGATTACTGATGGCAGAAAGGAGAGTATCTTGACCTGCTGATTACTGCCATTTCTTTCTATGCAGCATTGTTAAATATTTCCAACCAATAATTAATACTATAAATGAAACCACTGGGCTCATCTAGATGAATTCCAAGTCCGATTTTGCGAAAGGTTTAATCAGTGAAATAGTTGATACTGACATTTATTTAGGAACTGTAGTATGTGAGCAATGTAATGGTGACGCACATGCAGCAAATATTGCTTTCAAGTTCAAACATGCATGCCTTCTTTAAAACAGTGCATTGTTCATACTCTCTCTTATCTGGCCAGCCCCAAGAGAGTTTTTTGCTCACGTTCTTGCAACAATTTTGAGAGAGTCTAAAAGATAGTATTTTGCTTTTTGCTTTATCTCACAGCTTGAGCATTTATGTTTCTAACTGCCCCCTATCGAACAGAAGTTCCATTGTCTTGCTTCCCACCCACCAGTCCAAAGATGGTAAACTACCTTAATTGAAGAAATATGGATGTTATTTTTCTACTTTTCTTTAACCGTCTAACCGTCTAACAATGCAGGCCTTGCTGGTAGTCTTCCCCCTAGTCAGTCTTTCACATATACGATTATATTTGAGATGCTACAACACAATCATACCTCTCGCAAATAATCAATAAGAACTCCTTAACTCTCTATGTTAATTGACATCTGGGCAGAATCACAAAAATCTTGCAAGGAACTGAGAAACATCCCATGTTCTTATGCTACTTTTTTGGGTGGAACTCACAAATACCTTTATGGAGAAGTATATCAATCTCTTTTTTCCTTTTTTCCACATCTTGTGATGTCACAGAAGTGATTTTCTTTTAGCTCTCTGCATACCTTTTGAACCATACCTCGGTGGACCCTCCCCCAATAGCCAAAAATTATTTTTCTAACAACTAAGTAATTTTTCGCCTTGTAAATCACAGTCAGTAATTTCATCATCAGATCAAGCCTAAACTATGGAAACTTTGGCATACTTCTCATAAACCCCATCTTTGCTGATCCTAGAAGAACCTCAACCCTATATTTAGATATGTATTAACTATGATGTTCACTACTCCACTCCTTGCTAACCAAGATTCACCATAACTTATAGGTTCCTATTCACTTACCTTTCCACCGTTCTGCACCACCCCCTTTTTATTGACACTCATACTGTTTTTTAGAGCCCTGCACTGTAAAAGGACCATGGAAAACACACACACACACACATGCACACCCACACACGCACACACACGTGCGCGCACACACACACACACACACCGCGATGCGGCACGCGCAATGTAATTCATTTTATTTATTTATTTATATACTTAACTGCTCTCAGCCATATGCCAGACTTTACTACCCCCACCCTGCCCCTCCCCTGCCCCACCGCCCCACAGCACTCGCTCGAGGAGCCACCACTGTTAGAAGACCATACCAATGGTAGAAAGTGCAATGTATATTTATGCAGTTAATGTCACATAATATGTCTAGGTCAATTATACTCCAAATGAATGAGTGTATTTTCCCTCAATGTCCTTTAGCTGCCATTTCGACTTACATTTCATTTATCTATATTCTGTCATCTAATATATCAGCTATATATTTCAATTCTGGATGAGTTCCATCCTTACAATGGAATAAGCTGATCGGTACTGTCTCATTGATCCACTGGAAACATAGTGCTTTCAACAGTACAAGGTTTAACAGACATCGAGTGATATGCCACTTTTACTTTAAATCAGTTTTGTATATCTAATATTTACTCTTTCCTATATATTCTATCTCCTTTGCTTTCATTTGAAAACAAAGCTTTTGCATAAACTTAGGGCTGAGTGTGCAGTAATAATCATCCTAAACACTGTTTAGGAGTATTTGTGGTGTAATGGCATTAAAGCATGACATCTTACTTTAAGGAGATATTGTGATAGGGCTCTACAAGCCTGTGTGCTCTTAAAGCAGTGATGTGTATCACTGCATTATGGTTACTGTGTTTTCCTGAGTTGTATGTATTTAGAACATATAATATCAAAAGAAGATATTATATCAGAACCAAGGCCAACAGGTGACAGTAATCGGTTTGCTTCTTTTTGGGTATTTGTAAGTATTTTGCAAGATTATAAGCTTCCTTTTCCATTAAAACAGAAGTATGCAAGGAGCTACTCCAGTAGAGAGTGAAGTTCTGTTGAAGCAATCACAAGCAACAAAAATTTTAGGTTAAAAAACCAGATTGTTAGAAGCATGAGTTCTTTATCTGATGATCCGACCCTGACATCTATGGTGTGGTAGGGTATTGGTATACTCCCTGTGAGGCCTAACAGGCTTATGTTGCTAATGCTGCAATGTGTGTGTATGGCCGTGTTTCCAGCCTGATTTAATTGGATGAAGATGACAAACTCACCTTAGTGTTCGAGTCTAACAGATTAGAGCAGTCAGAATGGTAGTTTTCCATGATTGAGGAATAGACCCTGATGCAGCGGAAAGGGGCTTTGCCAAATTTTACCATCAGGACCCAATTTAATACATAACAGTCCCTTTCACACTGCGTGAGTTGTTACCAAATTTCTACTATCTATAATGTCCTCTCTCCTATGATGAATCTTGTATAGTTGACAGGGATTGGCAAAGGGTTGACAGAATTCTAACAATGAGGACCTAAATAAAGAAATAATCATTCAATATAACCAAATGGCATTAATAAAGACAGTCTCCTGTTATTTATCAATATGCTTTTATCTAAATTAATGTGAATGCTCATCAAGCACAATACAGCTTGAATCATAGATCATCACACAAGAGAATCAACAATACACTAATTCATAACAACATCTCAAAACTGTGTCATGAGAGAGTGGATAGGCGTAGAGACAAAAGGTAAAGAACATTTGCAAATAAAATAAATGCAAATTCCGAATATCATACGAACCTATAGCACAGAACGCTAGGAGTCTGAAAGCTCCTCTCCGGCCGGAAGAGTATGCTGGGGCACCCTCAGGGAGTTATGAGAAGCAAAGTCAGAGTCAGGTTCAGCAGAACAACAGCCAGCCAGTTAAGTTAGTAAACAACAACACAGCTCTCTCCACTCGCAAAGTCAAAATCAAGCCCGTCCTAAATATAATCTCTAGCACTAATAATTATACCCTAATTCACCAAATATCCAACCTCATTATGTGTCAATACACGAAAAATCCACAAATCCCATTGGTCTCGACCGGGGGGTGTCTGATCACCCCACTTCCAGTGTACCTAACTTTTCAACAGTTCCTTTGCCTTTAGAGAGCTTTCGTCATTGTCCTTCAGCAGAGGAAACTCCGATAGTCTCTTCCGCGGCTTGCACATTTCTCCAACTCGCTAATGTATCAAACCTGTAGCACAAGTGTCCACATACTCTGGTCGGCAAGGAAATTCCATTAATAACGTTCATTACCTCCTCCACACAGCCTTGGCCATTCAGGAACTCACGAGGACAAAATACATTTCTTTGCAGCCTACGTTTAGAAAGCAAATTAAAACCTAAAAAGACTCTTGAGGTCTTCTCTGCAGAACAGTAAAATGTGCTCTAGGGAAAACAAATACACATGTGATTATCATTGTCATTTTACAAAACACTATTAATGCTTCTTTGCATTTCTTTCTACGTTATGCGCATTATTTCCAAACGGTTCTTGGAAAAGAAAATGTCATGTCTCTTTTAAAGTTATGGCTTCTATTAATATTTTCTTTGGCTGTTATTTCTGCATTATTCATTCACATTTGCAGCTACTAGAAAAGCACTGAAAATACTGATTTCTGTCCAGCCCGCGTTTGCGCAATTTCTTCTCCCATTTTTAGTTTTACGCTGTTAATTTTCACACCATTTTGTTAATAATCCACACAATGAGAAGTTTGATCCGAGCAGATTTTATTTCCGCAAAACCCTGCTCCATCAACCCTAGCCTTCACTTGAAATGTTGGGCATTTTAAGCCTCTCTAGTAAAGTGATCTTTTGTTCTGCATACTGACTGTATGCCCTGGCTTCGGTTTTTAGCAGACACTGATACTGTTAAAATGGCAGCTCACTTGCCATAGTTAATATCACACTTTCATTCATATCAGTTCCATCAAGTATACATTCTCATGTTATTGTTATGTTATTTTAGATATTTTGGGGATAATTCACAAAGGCTCGTAAGAGTATTTTAACCCGTTTACCGCGGTGTAAAATCCGCCGCGGTGTGGGCGTTTCCGTTGGCGGGCAGGGCCGCGTCGGCCAACAGACGTGCGCAGCACTCCGGAGGTAGTGCTCGCACGCATCGAAGGGGTTAAAAAGCACTTCCAGAGCACTACTTTATGTACTCCAAAATGCCTTTGTGACAGACCCGACCACGGGGCTCGATGTGTATACTTTTTTACACTAATGAATATTTTCCGTGTAACCAGTATACCAATGTCACTGTTATGTGCTGTTCTTATTTCACTTGTAACATTCTACATTCTCATATTCTTGTGTTCCACATATCTACATTCGAAATGTGTATGTTCCACTTCTAGAAGATGTTTGGGTTCTGCTGGCACACTTACTGCTGATCCCTCAGACTGCCTGGATCCTCTTCTGTTTGTGGGGTTCCTTTATATTGAATAAACCTTTTTCTTCAAAAACTCAACTGCTTGGAATTTGTTCTTGGGAATACTTTTGTATTTGCCGCTTCTGCTTTATCCTGATTGTGGACTCAGCAGAGAGTGGTACCTCAACTCTTTTACCCTGTATTGGTGAGAATTTATTCGGGCAAAAATAATAACAGTGGTGCTGGACTAATGCACTTATTGGGCGCACGTGTTTCAAGCAGATAAAAAGGATCTTATTTGCTTGCACTTGCAGTTTCTGCCTGTTTACTTACCAGTAGAAGCTTGTGCTTCCCCACCGTGTGCTATCTGCTTCTCTCTGACTTGCATCCCATGAAGCAGCAGAACAGGGTGTGACATCACATGCAGGCAGCCATCTTTATTTTGAACAGTTTCCATTATATTATACATGCAATGTCTGGATACCTCTGGTGGCAATTTTTCTTTGGGACAGTTTTATTGTATTGTTTGGCTACACTGATTGAAAACAACTTACTCCACCGGACTGCCTGGTTTAGTTTATACCTTTGCTTAATATATTATATGGATATTTAATCCTTGTGAAAGTTTAACAGTAACATTGTCTTTCCTTGTTTTTCACTCCTGGTATTTTATTATTTTCCTTTCAATGAAAGCAGTTTTTTCATAAAGGTAATTGCATCTTCCTTCTGCCTACTGCCTCTTGCCATAGCTTTTCTCAAGTCTATTGAATATCTTTTATTTCGTCTATACCTCTCATTGTAATTGCCTCCATTCACAACGGACCGCAACTACCTCCCTTTTTAAAACGGACAGGGAAATAAGATATAAAGTGCAAAGAAAGGATACGCATATTTGAAAATCCTTTGGTGGCCCATGATGCTACTAAGTTTGACACTCCAAGGAAAACCACCATACTGTTCAATCATCTCAGTCAAGCTGGACATAGGGTGTTCGATAACGTCGCAGAAGCTGAGGCCCCACAAGACCAATTTGGTGTCTGGGATGTTTATACAGAAGCCAAAGAAATAATGAGAAAGTAATTTTCAGAGGAAACAAGTGAGCTATTAGAACACATAAGTTGTCCAGAAGGCAGCATTGAAGTGGTGAAAGTGTTGAAGAATATGTTACAGCATTACACATTGTAGCTTCAACTTGCGAGGTATAGGTATATATATATTAGAGATCAGTTTGTTTTTAATTGTTTCTCTAAAAAGATTCAAGAACGTCTCCTCACATGTAGAAATCCCACTTTGAATGAACCAATTGACATTGCAAAGATCATTGAAAGATCAATGGTTTCAGGCAAAGCATTATCTGCTGGTGAAGGTCTCTCACCTGTGAGTTATGTGAGTGATGTATAGGCTGTGAGTATGTTAAGCACTAGGAGTAAAAATCAGAGGAATTCCAATTGGAACAAAATGACTAATTGTTATAGGTGTGATTCTAGAGGGCACGTTGGGAACAGCACAACATGTCCTGCTATAGGTGAAAAAATGTAATGTTTGCAAAGAAATAGGTAATTTCCAGTCTGTCTGTAGTGCTAACAAGAGTGGCGCAAAGATCAGTAGTGGGGACATTAGTGAGTGTGAGAGCAGGTTGAATGATTTTGTGCTAATGATTGATTGTGGTGTGGATGTTTTAGAAACAGTTAATAGGAACATCAAAGGTCCCTTATGTGATGTAATCAATGGGGGTATTATTATTAAGGTAATGGCTGATTCAGGTGCACCCATAACAATCGGGGTTTATACAGCGTGGCTACTCACCCGTGAGGGTCTCAAGGCACTGGTAACAATCATTGCTGACACCACGTATTTTAAACATTGTCCGGAAGGAAAAAAGTTACAGTGCACTGATGTAAACCCAAAGGTCAAGTACTCTTGAGTGTTTAGGAAGAAAAATTGAAACCAAAATGTACAGAACTGTTAAAGGAAGGGACATAATTGGGTGGATGGACCGAGCAAGGTTTGATCTCTATTTAACACCAGGATACAATAATCCTATTGGGTTAGGACAACTTCCTGTTTTCACAATTAATCTTGATGAAATTTGGCCAAAAATATAGTCACAAAAGTTTCCGGAGTTTTCAACAAAAGAATGGGCATGGTTAAAGGATTTGTTCATGATATTAAACTTAAGGTTGCTGCCATTCCAGTGTTTCAGAAAGTTAGGCCTGTGGCATTAAGTGTTCTGGATGATCTTAAAATGTTGTTAGACAATTTATGTGCTCATGGCATAATTGAACCAACCAGAATGACTGCCACCTTTTGTCTCAGCGCGCAAAAGCTCGGGACATTTGCATCTGTGCGTTGACTTACATACTGTTAATAAGAACATTGTGGTGGATTGCCATCCTTTTCCCCACATCCAAGAAATGTTTGCAAATCTTGGAAAGGCTAAATATTTTTCTCCATCATTGACTTACGTTTGGCATACCACCAGATATGACTTTTTAAAAATTCTCAAGATCTCATCACCTTCGTTACATAAGTATTACGTTTACCTTTTGGACTTGCACCAGCTGCAAGTGTTTTTCAGAAAATGATGTTTTATTTAGTAATGTGCCAAACACTCAAGTGTTTCAGGATGATATTGTGATTTATATTGAGATCCTAAACAACACTTAATTGCTCTTGAACATGTTTTGAATATTCTCAAAGACAAAGGGATGACAGTCAGGGCTGAAAAGTGTAAACATTGTACCACAGAAGTGGATTATTTGGGGCACACCATATCATCAGAGGAGATTCATCCACAATGTAGCAATCTTGAAGCTATACAGAAAGCTCCTTCACTTCCAGACCTAGATACACTACACTCATTTGTAGGTTTATGCAAATACAATGCCAGTTTTGTACCTAGGTATACTATGGTTGCACAACCTTTGAGATCTATACTCAACAAAGGCGTCAAATTTGATTGGTCGTCATATGTTGAAAGTGCGTTCAATGAAGTTAAGAAACTACATATTTATTTATTTATCCATTTATGAAGCGCTTGATTACACCTCCTGTGTGTCCCCGCGCTGGTAGCAGACTATCAGATGGCAGAAAATGGAAAGTATAGAGTAACCCACTCAGCCCTCGGGCAGTTGACTGGAGATCTCGAAAGTCTAATCTGGTTTGATGGTGGGGAAAAAACTTGTCTTTAGGTTTTTGCAGAAGGTGGCTTCACAGGGATCCATTCTAATGTCTGCTGGCAATGTGTTCCAGTGTTTGGCTGCCAGGTATCTAAAAGAGCGTCCACCCATCCTTGCCTTCTGTATTCTCGGTACAATTACCAGAGCCCTTCCTTTGGATCGAAGGTTCCGGCTGGGTGTGTAGGCTGTTATCATTGCTTGGAGATACTGTGGACCTTTTTTCGACAGGATTCGGTGGCAGTAGCACATTGTCTTGAACAATATTCTTTTCTCCACAGGTAGCCAATGCATGCTTGCCAGGGCTTTTGTTATAGATGTTCTTTTTGGGAGATTCATTACTAGGCAGGCTGCAGCATTTTGTATCAATTGCAGCTTTTTTAGCCCTTTTTTGGATGAACCTAAATAGAGAAAATTACCGTAGTCCATCTGGGAGGTGACCATGGCATGCACTATTGTTTTTCTTGCATTTACTAGTAATAGATAGAGGATCTTCCTCAGGACTTTCAGGGTCCGGAGGCATTTACCTTTACACTTTCCGGATTTGACTATCAAATGTCATTTTGGAGTCAAACCACACTCCCAGGTTTTTAACTTCTGCATTAGGGGTTGGTAGTTGACCAAGTATCTCAGGCCACCACGTAGATGTCCAGACAGATGGAGCCTTTCCCACAATCAGCACCTCTGTTTTGTTTCCATTGAGCTTCAGGCAATGGTTAGTGATCCATGCTGCTACCTCCTCCAAACATTGTGAGAATTGGTGGGCTGTCCATTTCGGATTTTGAGACAGTGTGACAATTAGCTGAGTATCATCAGCATATGATACAATGGTCACGTTATGACCTTCCACTATATCTGCAAGCAGCCCCATGTATAAATTGAACAGTGTGGGGCTCAGAATTGAGCCCTGTGGGACTCCCTGTAACAGGGGAATACACTTGGATGTATATGAGTGTTGAGGAACCTGGAAACACCGTGAAGACAGGAAAGATTTCATCCAGCGCAGTGCCAAGCCCTTCACGCTGCACGTCTCTAATCTTTGGAGAAGGAGGCCGTGGGAGACTGTGTCAAAAGCTGCACTTAGATCCAACAGCAGTGGCGGCTGGTGATATTTGAAAGTGGTGAGCGTAAAACAATTGTCGTACTTCACTGCGGCAAGCGAGCCTAGCGTGCGAGCCTGAACCACCTATGGAGTGTTCGGGGGGGGGGGGGGTTCTCCCCTGAGAAAATTTTGAAAAACAAGTGGGCAAATGGTGCATTTTCAAGCAAACCAGAAGGTCATTCAATACTACTGTTTAGAGTTGTGGGAGCTAAGAGATCTTATAGAAGTTTGACACATAGTGAGAATGCTCTGGGAATATGGAACTAAAATGAACAACAATTTACTGGTACCGCAGTAGCAAAACTATTCTTAATCATACTGGATAGAACCACGGTACATCCAACATGAAATACATTCCAGTTAGGAGTCTCATATAGCTGTGAATAGTATGCTTTTCCTGCTTCCTGGTCCAAGCCTCTATTGATAGCATTAATAAGGAACCCTCAGGTAGGCATGTGTTGTTTTGTGTATCTTTGCATATGTATACTATAAATGGAACATTTTTATTTAAAACTTTTGAACCAACTGGGTCTTCAAAACAGCTTCCTCCCAAATGTAACACACTTTTCTTGATCTTATTTTTACCCATTTTATGTTGGTTTATTGCACCTTTCCCAAAAGCTGTCCTAAGTCATCTCTTAAGAAAGCTCTTCTTCCTGATTCCAATTACATCATGACCCTCTAAAAAGAACCTATAGTTTAACCATACCGATATACTTATTCTGCTTCCAGATTTTGTCAGATATGTACTAATGTTTTCGGTTTGCTATTGTGCTCTGAATTGGATTTCATCATCATGACAGCCCCCGAATAAGAAATTCCGCTTGTAACTGCTTAAGAATTCTATGTATCATTTATTCTGTATTTGCTGGGGTCGAATTTTTTAAGCGCTATATGTGGTTTCAATCTTGCATTACCGCGGTTGTAATTTCTAACATCTTCATTCCTCCGGGTGTATATTTGTAGTAGTGTTTGTTTGTAGTACGGCCAATATGGGCTATGCTGGACAAAATGTGTGAGGCCTGAACAACTTATTGGATGAATGGTATAGTGGGAAGCATTTTGGTGTTGTTCGTAAGTGGCCAGTATGCTTCTCTTATACTGCCTTGGTTCGCAATGTTTAACCGTGTTAAGAGAAAATTGAAATAAAGAGCGTTGCACTTTGCTTTAATTCATTTTCTTTAGTTAATCAGGTGAATTTACAGATGCCTCTTTGCCACTCATTTCACAAGCCTGTGTTTTCTGTTTAATAGCCCTCGCGTGTATAAGTCAAATTGAGCTTCAACAAGACTAAAATTCCCCAAATCCTCTCGACTCCCACAGGGATGAGGCACAAACAGCCGCCATGACACATGCATTTCCAGCGCACACCACTGTGATATGAGGCTTCGTAGCGCACGTCCGAATGGGGCACATGGTCACGTCTGGAGTCAAACTCAGAAAGCGCCTGGAACCTTCAAGGAGTATTGTGAGATATAAGTATATAATTACTGCTAGAATGCACTATGTAGTCTAGTGCCTCAAAGTACTCAAAAGGCACAGTCAAGCACATCTAAGCAGTTATAATGACAAAGGTAAGCTCCTTTGGCACTCAGACACAGGCGCCTCAAAACACTAATAATGGCAGTGAAGCGTACATGTGTTCGGTACAGTGAAGGAAGCTTTCAACACTTTGGAAGACAGACACAAGTACAAGTGCGCTCAGGAGAGTAAAGTTAAGCACCACTAGGCACTCTGAAGGTCGGTCAGGCGGCTCAATGTACGCATAATAAGCAGGTAGACAACGATGCAAAAGCCAACTAGTGGCAAAAAACAAGCCCCCTTTAATGCACAAAACTACTAACCGAAGAACCTCCAGGCATCCGAGTCAAGTGCCTTGAGAAAGAGCAAGGCTGAAAGCTGTAACTGTATGGAAGGCACTTAGAATAGCAAAGCCAAATCTTTAAAAAAAACAATCAGAGGCCGGGCACTGCTTTTGACGGCAGTGTCAGGCACTTATAGGTATTCTAAAGGCAAGCAACAGTCCCAAGCACACGAAGATGAACTGAACTACACCGCAGCTCCTAAAAAAATGCATGAATGACACGACAGGAACCTAACTTTGCCGGTATCTTGCAGCCCTATACAGCTACGGGTAAAATTACAGCGCAGTATGTGCACAGAATATTGCACTCCTTGCTTTACAAAGTTTGAAACAGTTGTATGCAGCGCCTTATGTCGACCGTGTGAGATTAAGTGATTTGCCCAGAATCACAGGGTGCTGTTGAGCCGACGCTGAGACTTGAACATGATTCCCCAGTTCCAAGCGCTGTACATGACAGGTTTCCCATTTACATCGAATCCTGACTTGTCCGACCGAGCTTTACATCCTTCCAAGGTCGGTAATTTAGGTAGGATTCGATAGTACAATAGTAACTGTGGACCCAATAACAGCATGTGGTCCAGATTTCAGACTGTCAAAGAAAAGCAGAACGAGAAGTGCTCCTGCTCGATTTAAAGGAAACGTTCCTGCCATTTCACACAATCTTCCACTTTCCTCTCGTTCCAACATCTCATCAGAGAAAAGGAATGTCTCTGAGGATTCTTCGTCGTCCAGCTCAATTTACATTCCTACCTAACCATCTTCAAGACCTACTTTGGTGGGAGAACCTATGACTGGGGAAGTTCAAGAATTTGTTGATGACACATGGGGTGGGAGGACCCGTGGTATGTTTCCCATAAAATCTAGCTGATTATGACTTGTTGTGAGTAAATTATTTTACTTTTGTGTTCATTTGTAGGAAAAGGGGATGACGCTATACCCAATGTTCTTATTTAACTCGTAGCATTCTACATTCTAATGTTCTTAATTTCCACCTATATACTTTCTAAATGTGTTGCTATTCTAATGTATGTCCCACTTCTAGAGGTCTCTGGGTTCTGCTGGGACAGTCGCTGCATATCCGTCAGACGGCCTAGGTGCTCCTCTGGTGGTGGGCTTCCTTTATATGGAATAAACCTATTTCTTCAAATATCCAACTGCTGGGATTTGTTTCCACATGCTACAGCCACTCAAACACTTGGAATCACATTGATGCTTAGGCCTTATTGCAAAGACATCTGTGGCAAAGTTAGATCCAGTAAAGCCCTCTCTGTACATTGAATTTGGCTTGATTACATTTCTTGATATACATTGCTTTTGTAGGGACATATCTAGTCAACCACGCCTAACACACCCATTGGTTTGTGCGGACCAGCAACTCTTGAAATGTTGTGGTCTGCATAACAAACAAGTAATTCCACGAACGCCCCGGACACCAACGCTTTTGTTAGGGGATCTCATGCTAGGCCCCCCTGTCTTTCATTTATTGTATGGAAAACATATGCAAGGGCAGGCACAATCTGACGTTTGAATGCTGTGGTACCCAGAACTGCGCATGCCATGAAAAGGGGACTCTAATTGTGCACGCCTTACTGTCAATTTACATTTTAAATATTTTTGTTAATTTGACTGTATCCGTTGTGCGTTTCTCTCAGTTTTTTATGTTAACAGTGGGATAGTTGTTTTCAAAACGTGCCCATAAAGTTTTGGACCGCAGGGCATTGCATGGCACTCTGCCCACACAGCAGATAAAAATACATTTCGTAAAGGTCACTGAGATTAGGCAGGTGTTGCAGGAATGCTATTTTCCCACAACCTCATTTCCCAGTTTAAGTAAACTTTCAAAGGCAATTCGGCGAGGCACAAAGGGACCCGTTTTTTCCACGCCTGAGCATCGCTGCAATTACATGCAGCAAATGGGGTCACAGGCTCGGCAAACTGGACTGTTTACATCGTAGGACATAGTCCGAAGCCGTAACAATGGCGCCTCGCTTGGTAACGGGGGACAAAGACGCACCACTGGTGGTCCTGCTATCACATAACAATCAATGTATTGTCACTCAGAAAGTAATTCAGCCTCAAAATGTAAAGGACGGAACTTTGGACAATACAGCATTGTTGTGCGGGAAGGCTGTTGGACTGACCAGCAAACACAACAAAGTAAACAGACAGGCCCTATATGCCTGGACAGATCGATCAACACACTGTGTCCACGTGACAGTACCTAGAAAACTGGAACATTTGTAGTGAAAAACTGGTTTGCTTTTGAAATGTAGTCCGATCCTCCCCGGGAAGACTCCGCCCCTTCAAATGTCTGCTCCCTACTTTTAGACTTGCATTTAAATGCCGATTCTGGAAGAATGCACTGGGTGCGTCATAGCTGGACACACTCATCTTAAAGCGTTCAGTCAGTCTGGAACTCGTGAAGGGTTTGCTGCCTTCCTGGTGACGCAGTTTTGCCTTTCATCTAATGAAGCGCCATACCTGTTGAAACATCACACAATAATACTGAATTTTCCATTTTTTTTTCGTTTTCTATAGCGTGGACAAGACCCGAAACCAGGGTGACAGAGTCCTTGACAATAAGATGACCATATATGTTAAATAGATGATAAGGAGTTTATACTGTTTCATAGAAGGGCTACAAATATTAAGTTTACAAAATGATTGAGTGAAATCGGTGGTTTCTATGGCTGTGAAGGAGGCCATACTTAAGACTCGTGCTGAAGATGGGAATGGAGGGGGCCCTTTGGAAATGGATGGGTAGTTCATTTCATATTTGTTTTCAGAAGGTGATTGCTTCAGTGAGAAATTCTTATTAAGGGCCTGGTTATGAGTTGGTCGGTATATTCTGACCCTTGCATACAAGCTTGTTTACTCAGGGGTCGGAATTACCAGTTGGTAGGTATTTAATGCATCTGATAATAATCGGATGCATTTAAAACATCAACCATAGTTACATTGCGGCAGGTCAAACCTGCTGAAATTTAACAGGGTTAAAGCATATGGTATTTTTCGCATCATGCGGATTGTGGGGCTTTAAACACCAAATTCCGCATCTTTTCCCCCAAAATCGAATTGTTTTATTTTTTTACACTAGATGAATGACGTATCCCATGGAATCGTCATATCCCATGGTATCGTTATTTTCAGGTGCAATAAATAACACCATAACTCCTAATCATAGTGTTGATATCTCGAGATGTCGACGAGGTTTACTTCTGAGAACTGTGATGCCACCTTTTATGCCATGGAATCTGGTTTGTTGCAGATGGCGGCTGCATCGAACCCTTGCTTGAGTTCTAGAATGTTTATGTGGATACCCTCATGTGTGATAGTGCACTTCACAAATAAAGATAACATAACAACATAACATAACATAACCAATGTGTGGTCTGAGGTCACTGTGTTCCAAGGCAGTGATGTCAGTTGCAAGGCAGTGATGTCAGTTGCAAGGCAGTGATGTCAGTTGCAAGGCAGTGATGTCAGTTGCTCCCGCACAGGCACAGGGAGCTCTTTGTGGAAAATAAGGTCTTGCGAGGCTGCCTTTACTTCCATTTGGTTGCAAGTGCACCTGCCATCCGCTGATTAGCGTTTGTCGAGCAGAACCTACGTGTGGATATTCAACTTCAGGGTTATCATCAGAAGCAAACCAAGTGGTTCAGCTCATGTCAAGACTGCAGACACAGGGGGAAGGAAAGACTGATGTCTTACGCCTCAAGATCCTTGAATGAAGTGGAACACAACTATTCGGTTATAGACAGAGGCCACAGCGACATCATGAGGTACAAGTATTTTTCGATATACCTATGGGGGTTAGATTTGAAGTTGGATGTAGATCACAAACTGCTCTTCAAAGTTCTACTATTTGGTGGTGCAGGCAATAGCTCACTGAGGTTGGCGGTTGCTTCAAGACCACAAAAGTTTTGATAATGGGGTGAGTATGTAGCTGATTGGAGGAATATCCAAGCAGCGTGTTTATCAAGAATGCCATTGAAGTGGGAAGACTTGCTAATGATATCCGTGAATGTGATTTAACAGAGTGCGTTGTAGAAAACATAAAGGATGCATTAGAATTAGATGGAGTAGCAGTAACTCTGTTGTAATGGGAAAAGGCCACAGATACTGG
The DNA here is from genome assembly GCF_964204655.1 of Triturus cristatus. Lineage (NCBI taxonomy): Eukaryota > Metazoa > Chordata > Amphibia > Caudata > Salamandridae > Triturus > Triturus cristatus. The sequence goes on from NC_140581.1 coordinate 835,284,006, forward strand.
TAGTATACTGCAGGAAGTATTAAAGTGTATTAAGTCTGGGTGTAAGAGAGAAGGTGACTTGGTTCCGGGCTTAAGCATTTTCTGGAAGCTGAAGGAGAAGTTGAGCATGGATGCTTCTGGACACTTGGTGATGAGGGATGAATGGCTTGTGGTACTGGAAAGAGTTAGGGGAAATTTGACATTCTTGACAATATTTATTTTTTTATTTCCAATGGTTTGATCCATATTTTCTACCTGGTAGTCTACTTTCTTATGAAAGAATTTCTGCTTGACATTATTTGAAAGGCTGAAATCATCAGTCATGTGAAATCGAATAATGTCTGCAATAAGAGCACTGAGAAAATACATTCAAATGCCTATAGATACCATACATATGCTATCCCCGTATTTGCCAATATTATGATGCAAATGCCAGATCTTTTTATGTATATTCTGAATTGTACCATTCAGTCTACAATATTCTAGGACATTATATCGTCAACTTAAATGAAGTATTGCATTTAATTTAAAGGGACTGCATTTAGGCAAAATATGAAAGGGAATGCAACTATATACCAGGTTTGTGAAAATGATAGGCTCTAGATAGGTATTATTGTAAACCCACAAACAATTGCAACTCAATTTCAATACATTTCTGGAGAAATGTATTTTTTGGTTTTGTGATGTCTAGATGGTCATTATTCAGGACCTGCAGGCAAAGAATATCAAATAGCTAAGCGTGATTCCTTATTCAAATTTACAGACACATTTTCACTATTAGAGGCACAATTCTTTCCAAAATGTATTTGGGATATTCTGAAGGGTTTTTTAGACTCAATTCTGTTTATTGATTTTATGTTAAACACAACATCATCCCGCCTACAACCGATGGCCGGAGAGTTAATATCAGACAAAAAAAAAGAACAAGAAAGGAAACGATACCCTCTTTACCTACCACCGCCCAGCCCTCTCCCCCTTGCCACTCCCACCTCTAGCTCAATTCAAGAAAGTTGCATACAGTATGGCCTTTGTTTGCCTAGAATGATAGAAAGCAGTCCTTGTATTAGGTTTAATTATTGGGCTGTGCCTCCTTTGGCAGTTTGAGCCGGAGAACTTTAAGGTATCTGGGGCAGGTCAACTCATTAAACTAAGTAGAGAACAGTTTCAGGCAGGGTTCCCATTGTTCCTTGTCCGGCACACCTTATTGGTAGAGGGCAATATCTGTTTAGTGTTGTCAAAGAAATTGCATTATGAATCCGGAGTAGTCCAGTTCTGCCAGTATGCATGTATAAGTACCCAGACAATGTGCCAGAAAGTTAGTTAGTAATTTGGCATTGATGGTAAGTAAAGAGATGGAGCGGTCGGGCTCACAGAATAGAGGTCTATGCGAAGTTTGGGTATGGTTGTGATGGAGACCTCCTGGATCGACCCTCAAACAATCCTGTCTCCCCCATTGCATTAAATACCTGGGTAAGAAGGGCACCAGCTCATGGCAAAAAGTCTTAATAAACAACGCTGTGAAGCTGTCAGGCCGAGTGATATTTGTGTTTTTAATTGGAAAATGCACAAGGTCACTTGCTCAATTGTTATTGGGTTTCACAATGTGCTAGCTTTGGGTTAAGTAGCGTTGAGAGGGATACTCTCCCCAAAAAAGCCTCCATCAACCTCAATGGGACAGTCTGAATGATTTTTTAAATGTTTAAATTTTATCCCAGCTAAAATCCATCTGGTGTCCCCTCAAGTATGTCCCTCTCCTATTTTTCTCATTATCATGGAAGTTGGACAAAGTTTCACTTTCATAGCCGATTGTAAGAAAATGTATGTACAGATCAACAGGACTGTCAGTCTGTTGTCCTCCAAAAATGGTTGCTGTATGTGATATGTTTTTTGGATTGAAAGAGTAAATATTAAAATAGGATTTAAGAAAGTTTATTATAGGCAGAGATAAAATGTTGATTTTACAATTACATACTGCAATTAAAACATCGTTTTGCAAATCTCTGAGTTCATAAGTGCAATTTGACTCATTCTCACAAACACCAGCAAATTAGTTGTATTGTAAGTGCCAGAGTCTAGGCAGCATAATGTTCATCCCCCATATGTTGACTCCAAACTTTGGTTTGGCCATATAACAAATTCGGAATGAGCACAGCCCATCTAATTATGGGATGGAAAAAAAGAGAACATGTTCTTCTCCCTGCAAAGTCTGGATATTTAAAGTTCTCTGCCATGCCAGCTGTGAATTTTCACTAAAAGTGCACCAAGCAGTATGGCAGGAGCATGTTTGGCAAAAATGCAATCCTAATTCAGCTGCCCTGTCATGGCAACCCAGTCTACACTTTTGGTTTTACAGAAACACACTTCAGAACCAAGGGATGGTTTTTGTACAACGAAAAGCCAATTTTCTCCCAGTGCATGGAGGTCATTGTCGCTTTTTCCTTCATGTCACCACTAAGCATTTCATAGCTGTCATGAACAGGGAAAACAGCTTTGGAATGCCAGTCTTTAACAGTGCAGACTAACTAAGGGTTTCCAACAGCAAGCCAGGCGAGGCTCTGCTGTCAGAAACCAAGCATTTCCCCCACCTCTAACTGAGTTGAATAGACAGGACATACACTGAATTTTTGCTGGATGCCCTGGTTCTGTATGACTCTAAATGACAGTATTTTATTTTTCTTTTAATTTTCATTGAGCAGAGCATTAAGTACATAATATACATAAAAATGATTCTTTAAAACCATTAATCCATTAACTTGTTCATTTCACGACAAAAACATTTAAGAAAATGTGACTATAGCAGGTTGTAGCATCAGCAATAATTCCATCACAATGACAGTGTGCAAAAACCTGCAATAAAATGCAATAATAAAAGTCTTAATGTAGAAATTGCATTCTTTTTCATTGTTTGTGCATTGTAAGGAAATGACAGCATTGGTCCATTCGAATCACAACTTTTATAGGTGTAAAATGATTGTTTAACCTGTAGATTGCTGAAAGTAGATTCATGTACCTAGAGCGGACTAAATGAAAAAAATGTTGGGGAAGTAGGAACAACACTTGGTGCACAGATCTCTGAAAAGAGGTTGCGGTTTAAGGAACAGGCCATTTTTACCATATAATTGTGGGAAACAAAATTATTCAGAGTATACAATTCCTTAACAACTTAAATAGCAACAGGCTTTTCAAGCAGAGTAAATTCCACACCGGATGTGTTGCCTGTTTATTTACAAGACACGTCATGTCGGTGTCCCTTGTTTCATTGACCTTTGAAATAAGGTAACTGTGCTTGGCTGCTTGGTTACCAAATATGTGCATATAAACAAAAGAAATAAATAGCTGTAAAAATAATCCTTGTGTATTACACATCTCTGCTACGCAAGAACTGTAAAGCTACCAGGTAATCTCAGTGTAACACAAATTATATATTCTGACTGCTTCAGTCAGGGCTAGACTGGAAACCAAAGTCAGCCCTCGCTTAAATAGTCAAACTAGCCCCATGCTGCAGGAGGTTATGACTGAAATGTGGTCATGGAGGCATGGTTGCATCCCGTATGACTCAACCATGCCTCCATGACCACATCTTAGTCGTGATCTTCTGCAGCATGGGCCTAGCCCGTCCTCCTCTGAAAGGAGTCTCCAAACCTGTAGCCCATTAGGGGACTGCCACAGGGGCAGCATGACCAGCCCAATCTTGGCTGCACAGCAGACATTTTGTAAACAGGAATATTGTGTGACATGACCATTATATCTTAGATTTGTGTATAACACTATTGTGCATCTGGATGTACATTTTCTATTATTAACTCCAATTGGGCAATATTTTTGTAAATGATATTTCTGGCACCATATGTATGGCAGACGATACTCTGACAACAATATTCTGGTCCCACACTGTGGAGCATATTTATGAGAGCTATGCCACGTTTGCACCAGGCAAAGGGATATATGTGTGACGCAAGCCTCTAAGTCAGATTTTTAAAGCCACACAAAGCCACATTATGTGGCTTTGAAAGGCTTCATAAATCTGGAGTAAGGCAACGCAGCGCAAATTACTGCGTTGCCTAGAGCAAGGGTGGTGTTCCATGGGCGTTGCGGTTGGTGTTCCCACTCAAATCCCATGGTTTTTGATGCATTCCCAGATTTTCCAAACCTGGTAGCCCTGGCAATGCGCCAAAAAGATGCGCCCTGCCAGATGAGTTGTAACAAGAAAAAATATCTTTATTTCTCCTCGTTTTTTCCTCTTTCGATGTGTGCTGCAGCAGCACACATCGAAAGAGGAAAATGCTTCTATGAATTGTTTCTGTGCAGGAAGGTGCGTGTCACGTGCATCAGTGATGATTCTGTGGCACATTCTGCTCCCAGGGCAATCACATCAGCAGGCAAAATAAGCATTCACATGTGAAGGTAAAATCAAGTCAAAGCTCGTGGGCTTGTGAGTCTGGAAATCGAGAGTCTTAAAAAAACACTGGCAATGCTTCAAGAAAAAAGTGAAAGGCAATATATGCTGAACAGAAATTGTCAGACTGATTGATGGGGAATCATTTTCAAAAGCAACATGCTAACAATGTGGAAGAGTCATTTCCAAATAACTGAAGTTGTCAGAAAGGGTGGCTGAGTCAGAAGGCCAGTGTGCCATCCAAATCTTGATTTCTGCTCAGACAGAAGCAGAAGCCCCTCTTGTACAGACAGCAGTGTGCAGGGATAATGATCGTAAACAGGAAGTAGGTCGGAACACGGACTCTAACTTTGGAGAAATACTTCCCGTTTGTCACTTTAATGACCTCTACGCACTGCAGCAAAAAGCGCGGATTTCTCATTAGCACAGATAATCCCGTCTCCCATGAGAAACCGCAAATCTCTCGAGGTTTGGGGACGCTGTACGTGCTGAGGCAGACACTACCTTGAACAATGCTAACTTAAAATGTGCTCTTTCCCTTAAACGTTCCCGTGGCCTCTATGCATAGGCGGCAGAAGCCAAACATAATATATTCTATAGCTTCCAAAAAGGGGTCCTAGGTACCCCCTGTGTATCAGAGCGCCTCATGGCTTCAGAGGATCCTTAGGGCTGCATAAATACTACAGAAGAAAGCAATGCAGTTTGAAGGAGGAAGAAGAGATACGACGGGACAATCATTGCTTTAATAACATTTTTCTCTCTGGTTCTGTGGGTCCAGTCACAGAAATAAACTTTTGCTTAATTTGATTTAAGTGAAATTTGCTTTATGAACTAAAGTTCAAAACTCCAAGATTCAAATATCTTTTTTAATTTTTTTAATGTGTTTATTTATTTTATTATGTTCAGTAAACAGCATAATCATGATCACATGCAGACTCGGGATGTTTGAGGCAAGGAAAGCAATGACACTGTTGAATGGTGGCAGCCCGGATACACATTAATATGTCAACAGGTGCCATTCAACGAAAGACAGACTTGGACAACTAGACCTTAAACATATTACAAATGTAAGGTCTTTATAACACATGACATTATTGGCTGGGGAGGTTTGGACTTCAATTGGCATGGCCCAATGTGAGGGAGGGTCAGTTGATTATAGGGGAGTTTTAGGAAACTCACCCCCACTTAAGATGCCTGGTTGTCTGCAGTGCCCATCAGTTCCCGGTAGTTCCTGGTAGGCCCCAGTGCGTTCGTGGTTGACCAGTCTCCCGCCATTATCTATGTACAATCTGTCAAGTTCTATGCCAGTCCAGTGGCTCACAATTATTTTGTTGTCAACATATTTTAATGAATTTTCAGTAAAAGACAGATCTTACATCCATACATAGTTTATCAAGTAGGACTGCACTTTTGCTCCAAAGACACATGGACAGTAAGCACATATACAAATCAGTTTCCTGTTATATGCAGCTATGTCTTACATCTTAAAGCAGATAGAGGCAGAAATCACCAATTCCAACAATATGAACTTTGACCCAAAGCAGACTACTGGCCTAAAAAAATGCCTGCCCAACCATAAGGGCTCAACAACATGTACAAGCCCCATATACCCCTTCCCCCACCCGTGGTCGTCCCTTGTTGTCCATACAGTAGCTATTGATGTTGCCGCAACCTTGGCATGCTGGACTCAAATTGGTATTCCTTGTGTGTTGGAATGCTAACCTAGCAATCAAAAAGAATCCCATTGCCCACCTCTTCCCATCATTTCAGCTGTGAAGCTTAGTGAGCAGTAAGTCCACTCAACCCACCTGGAGTTCATGGATGCCTAAGTCATTCGTCTGGCGTAGATGGATCAGGCAGTTGCGGCATTTCCATCAGGGCCTCCCAAGCTCTAGCTGTATCCAGTGAGCCCCATCCTCTCCTGGCCTCTCAGAGCTGCACTTCCCCTTCATACCCTGCCCACCTTAGCAGTTCTTTTCTCCATATAGCCTCCCTGCCCCCCCCCCCCCCCCCCCTCCGGAACCTTCCAATTTCTGCCTATCTCCCTCTTCGCCAAGAGGAGAGCAAGGTCTCGGACCCTGCTTGTGGTCTTATTCTTAGCTGTATGAGGAAACAAGTGCAATAAGCAATAAACAGGCGAACATTGCACCTCCCGCTCAGTGACCTCAGTCAATGTTCCCACAACCGTCTTCCAATAATCAACCAATTTTGGGCAACTTCAGAACATATGAATGAACTCTGCCCCTACCTCCCCACACCCAGGGCACTGTGCACCTTCCACAGCGAAGCACCTATTAATTCTATCTGGTGTGAGGTATGCCCTGTAGAAAATATAAAAATTAATCAATTTGAACCTGGCTCTCTAGGGGTGTCAGGATGTCTCTCTGTGAGCTTTGATAAAGACAGGTGATTGCTTCATACGTACTCAAGGAGGTTATGATATAGCGGCATCCCTCCTCTCGAGGTGGTTCTGATACACTCCCCTGCCAATGCTTCTGGACTGCCACTGTCCAGTGGCTCACTAATGAGCCACTGGGCTGGCATAGACTTGAAACTTTTGGGGATCTCCGGGAGGAGATGATAACTCGCCTCACCAATGCTAGGGCCAGGTCTAAAAATCTGTTGGTCATCCTGCCCTTTGTAGGATGGAGATGCAATCCCAGCAGGCAGCACTGAGGGCTGAACAATGTTGATTGTCCTATTTCCCTTTCAAGCTTACTCGTCACACCCCTCCCATAGTCCACAATATGCAGGCAAGTCCATCATATATGGTAGGAGTCTGCCCCTCCACTCTGCATCTAGGGAGGCCTGCGATCTCATTCCGTGCCATTATGTTCAGCCTCTTCGGGATGAGTTAGATCCTCTGCACAAAACAAAAATGCTGGAATTTAAACGTGGCATTTTGTAACACTTCAGTTGGGTGGGCCATTACTTTGTCCCAGTCTTCCTCAATTAAGTCTAAATTATCAAGAATCCTGTTGAGGTCCATCTGCAGTGCCGTGTATAGCTGTGTGACAGTCTTGTGTCCCCTGCACAACATCTATATTGTGTGCAGGGTGTGATTCTGGTGTGGTCTGTGATAGCCACTAAGTCCCACCTCATGCGTAGGTTGTCCACTATGCTGTCATATGATACAGAAATAGCCCTGCCCGGGCACCATAAACTTCCAGTACCTCAGCAAAGGTATGCAATGCACTGTCCCCATAAAGATCCCCCATTGCCTCTATTCCCAATCGGGCCCAGACTTGTGTTGTATTCCTTGAAATTCCAGATAGGCTTCCCAGTGGTATGCTAGGTGAGTACACCTGAGACGGGCCACATTTGCGTTGGAATGCTGACCACCATGAGCTCAGAGTCACCACCAAGACTGACTGCCCACCCGCACCCACTGCCAACAGCATAATGAAATGTTTTGTTATATCATTGGGAGTTTTCCAGGCACATATCCATGCCCATTCTCCCTGCACTGGCTGCATTAACCACTTCGCCAGCCATCGTAAATTAGCAGCCGCCATATGATAATATTCGAGAACTGGCACCCTTAATCCCTTTCTGCTTGTTGGCAACTTCAGTGTATGTATCACTGTCCGTCGTCTACCATAATTCCACAGCACATTACCATCATGGAGCCAGGTTCTCTATAATAGCTCAATGACAATTTATATGGGAAATTGTAGTAGAACAAGAGCCTGGGAAACATCACCAATTTAGTCGACACAACCCTTCCCATTATACTTAAAGCAAACTTCCTCCAAAAAGGATTTGTGGATTTCAAACCCCTCACGACTCTTACACTATGGGCCTCAAGAATGTCTTGTTTGCTCTGCATTATTTGTATTCCTAAACATATGAACAAGCTAGGTTCGCATTTTAAGTTTCCTCCCTACTTCGCTCTCGTGGGTTCCGGGGTGTCGGACTTAATTAGGAATACGCATGTTGTGGACCAATTTTCCATGAACTTTGAAATGGCTTCAGAGTCCTCTAACAATTTAGTCATGCGACACAGGTCTCGGTCTGTTTATCCTACGTAAATTTGGGCATCACCAGTGCTTAATTTGTAAAATATGAAGTGCAGGTGCTCTAATTTTTTAGGAGGCCACACCCACTTTCTCCAGTGGCCCCACCCACTGACTATTTGTTCTACCCGTGCTTAATTTGTAAAATAAAAAGTGCCAGGGACCTTTTCGGGATATCACGACAGCCTGCACCTCCCATTGCCCCTGCCAGTGACAGTACCAACACAACTACATACCACCTCAGTCCTAAAAGTGATACAATTCAGACTTTTTTAAAATGTATTTTGACTTATTAAACACAGTTGTTGTGCTCGTGTGGGCAATATTTTACAGGCATGGTTGGAATTTTAATTCCTCTCCTCTCATATGAGTTCTAGGTTGCATAGAGCCTCTAAGCACTATGCAGTTTTTCTTAATAACATACCGGTTTCACCTCTAAATATAATCTACTTTCCCCAGTTTTCACGGTGCTCTAGTGAACACACACATTGTCTGGGGTAATCAAAATTCTGTAACAAAAACGCACTGCAAGTTTTAAAAGTTTGTCAGCGATGTACATGTACAGTACCCATAAAAATACTGACTGCACGTTTTGGCAACGCATAATTAATACACGTGTTGCCTATTTTTCAGAATGCCACTGGAAGGTGCACTATTGCAGTTTGCATAATGGTTCTGATAGTATACACTGAGCAGCTGCGGTAAAATATGGTTGTGACTGCAAGGCCTATTTGGGGCCCCGGCCCCTACTAGCACAGGTCCCGCAACAGTAGACCTTGGCATTGTACTTGCACATGGCCGGTGCCGGAGGCATGATTGCTCAGAGCATGCCGGCTTGGACTCACATGAAGTGAACTGTGAAGTCCACTGTCCAAGGTCTGCCCTGAGCAATCATGCCTCCGCAGTCGGCACTGTCCGTGTGCAAGTACAATGCCTTGGTAGGGGTCCTGAGTAGGCCGCACAGCCATGATTTACGGTACCGCTGCAAGCCTAGGAGGAGGGGCCCCAGCCTCGCAGCCATGACCCAAAGCTGCCTGGGAGCCCACTGGCCCAGGTGAGGGAAACACGCAGGGTGATGAAGGGCAGCAGGGGTGGTGCAGCCTGCAAGGCCTCTAAAGTTAACCCCGGAGGGTTGGACTTCATCACCGAGCGGGAGCAGGAGCTAGCCTACGCCCAACACGCCTGTGACCGTCGGTCGCAGACCGTGTCACTCCAAACACCACGCTCCAAAATATAAAAAAAGTAGCGTTGCTACTTACGGTTTGCTGGTGGTGGTGGGCGGCCGGGCACTGTCCTGCCTGCCTTTATTTAATAGGCTGCCTAGGCCTGCTGCAGCCTGCACTCGATGTCAGGCTAACCCTCTGCCTGTGAACCCTGGTAATGGCGAGGACAGGCGTGCGCGTAGGTGTGCTGAGGCGTGGCTTACTGAAAAAAAAAAGTACGCGCACACGCTGCCTGCCGCAGAGCACAGCCCAAACCCCGCAGAACACAAAACTCAGCCCCCTGCCCAATCAGTGTCCCGGGGCCACTGCCCGCCCATTGGCAGCAACACCGAAGGGCCGCTGGCTATCCGCTGCGGCTTCGCGCCGCTTAAAGCAAATTTGAAATGCGTCATCACGCTGCATCATTGGAATACGAGGTCTGTGGAGTCAAATATGAATAATATGTGATGCGCGCCGCGTCTGAGCCGGAGATCATTTAGTTTTATATACTGACACACATTACCTACCATATGCCTAAGTATATGACGTGCAGTCTCAGAGTTGCGTGGCGGTGTTATGTAGACCCTGTCAAATAGGTGCCGGTGCTAAGCACCGGAAACCACCGGCACAAATTAAGCACTGGGCATCACCCACATACAAAGACATTGTGTGCATGGTCCCTACAAATCTGGGACAAGCTCTCAGCTTGGAATCAAGGCACCAAAAGGCTCCATTACCAGGGTGAATAGCCCAGCTTTATCCACTGCTTGTGGGTCCAGGTACAATATTTTAACCACTGAGTATTCTGTTTCTCAACCACATCTTTTCTAACACTGCAAGCAATTGGTGCCAACTAATCATGTTGAACACCTTGTGGAGGTCACTTTAATGTGTCACTCCCAGTGTAATGTGTTCATCCAGCCTTGAGTCCATGATGTGTACACGTCTTCGTATGTTCAAGGAAGTGTTGCGTCAGGGGCTACATGTTCACTGGTCTGAGTGAACCAGGTTTGTCATCATCCCCAAGAGGCACGTAGCTCTTACTTTACTTACAGTTTTGTAGTAGATGTTTAACATTGAAATTGGTCTATGTGCTCCACCTTTGCCTGCCTTTAGGCCTGGTTTCGGAAAGGGGACTATGAGTGCCTCTCGCATGGATTTTGGAAAGCAACCATCACACCCTATCATATAGCGCCAATAGTATTGGGACTAACCATGATTGGTTATGTCTTATAAAATTCAGCCAGGAGGCCAATTGCCCTGGAGTCTTACCCGAGGTCAGGTGTGTTATTGCAGTCTCTATTTCCTGTTCCATAATCGCCCTTAATGTATTTCTCTTGATTATTTGTGAGGTTTGTGAGCTGTAATCCCTCAGATATTCCCCAAAGGCCCCCTACAGGTGGCCTGCTGTTCTGTGTATAGGGTTGCATATTAAGTGAGGAAGACTCCATCGATATCTGCTTGGGTGTATTTAATTTGCCCTGTGCTATCTTTTATTTGCACAATGGACAGCCCTCTCAGATCCTGGACTATGAGCAATGCCAGAAGCCTTTCTACCCTGTCCCTTTCAGCATGCCTAGTGATTTGGTAAGGCTTATAGTTGTGACATTCAAGTTGGTGTGTTTGCTGTGCATCTTGTTCCGGCAGTTTGGCATTTCTCTCTTCGTCAGCTTCCTTTTTCTGTATTATCTGCTGTATAGTGCATAACGGTTCCTGTATACAGACCAGATCCAACATCTGTGTATTTCTAAATCATTGATTGCTTGCTATACGTGCTCCCCGCAAGATCCCTTTGGTACCCTCTCAGTTATTGATGGTTCCCTCCGCTGTACCCTCATTTGCATCATAGTGGCAGTCTATTTCCTCCCCTATTCTGGCCTTGAACACTACATCATCTATAATTGTGGGCTGCAATCTCCACACTGGGATTGCTTACCACTGTCAGCCATGCGTAAGATGTATGGTGAAGGGGTTGTGGTCACTATTCAAATGCTCAGCACATGATGCAAGGGGGAGCAAGTTTGCACTACTGTAGGAAATTGGGTGACTGGCTTAGGGGGTTGAAACCCTACTCAAGCAGCTGCCACAATTCTTGTCAGTGTGAAACACAAGAAAATCCCAATTTACCCTATGCCTAACCCTCTGGTAGCTTGGCTCAAATGTAATCAGGCTTAAGTTAGAGGCAGTGTGTAAAATATTTGTGCAGAGTTGAAAACAGTAATAAAGTGAAAACAGAAAACAAGAAAATCTTATGCTAAGTTAGGAAAATAAAGTTAAATATAATAAATTATTTTTGTCCAAAACAACAAAAATCCATTGAACCGAAGATATGCAATTTGAAAGATTTAAGTGAGTGCCTGAAAACACAAAGCGCCAACTCTGGTTTTCTGGTCACTCCGGACGGGGATAAAGTCACAAGTTCAGGCCGACCACGATGGAGCATGGGCTGGACACAGGGACCAAGTTAGGCCAGTTGAACAAAGTACCTTAAATCCTGGTTGCGGAGTGTTGCAAGATCAGGCGTCGAGGGTGCGTTGCACAGCATCAGTTCCGATGAACTGTGGGTGGCAAAGAGAGGTACAGCATTGAGGATGCATCATGCAGCGGTGGTTCATAGGAAGCCGTTGATGAGGCTTGTGATGCAAGGTCCTGCATCTGGAATATATCCTGCAGCGGCGGTTCCGAGGAGCTGTGGGCTTCAAAGTGAGGTCCTGCGTTGGGGATGCCTCTCACACAGGTGGTTCTGATGTGGAACTGTGAGGAGATACGTACTGCTGCCCAAAAGACTACAGTTGGGCTGGCAGAGCACCTTCAGACCCACCTCCAAGGATACAGGATTGGGATGGCACCACCTGGGGGCAAGACTCACACAGACAGAGCCCAGGTACTGGGTTCAAAGTGGTTTGAGCCTTTTCTGTCCCTGAGTCTCTGATCAGAAGGTAAGCCAACTAGCCCTTGGAGTCACTCAGGTGGTCCTTTGTTTAGGATGCAGGTTCAGTCCTTTTCACTCAGATCGCAGGGCAGCAGACAGCAGGGCAGCAGCTTAGCAGTCCTTATTGCTATACAGCAGTACTTCTGAGTCTTCCACAGGTCCAGGTGCACTGAAGAGTTGGGTCTGACGGTCCATTATGATTACCCGTTGCCCACTTTGAAGTAGGAGAAGGTACTGGAGGTTTCCAGCCCAGAGTTGCTTAAAATTTCCTGACTCCCTGCACTGGCACCAGCTTGTTTAAGGTTCAGAAGACTATTGTGAAACACTTTGTAAGTTTGTTGCGGCAGAGCATTTGTGATATGCAAGTGTGGTAGGTTATAGCTCCACCCTTCTATCAAGTCAGAGATGGCCCATCCTGCCAACACCTATTCCCTCCTTTGTCTCACTGCCTGGAAGCAATGCACAAAGACCACCTGCCAGCTGCACCTAGTCATGTGACCCAGGCTACAGACTGCAGGCACCAAATGGTTGGGACCAGAAAGGGCCAACTTTCTAAAAGTAGCATTTTCAGAATTGGGACTGAAAATCTGACTTTACCACTAAAGAGAGTTTTAAAAATAGAATTCTTTAGATACCAAACTCAATATCTCTACCTGCAATTAATTGAAAGTTATCACTTATTGCATGTAATAAGGTAGTCCAATATTATCCTATGGTAGAGGTATCCCTAGCAGCACTGAAAAATGAATTTAAGAGATTTTCACTACAGGGGCATGTAAAAGTTAAAAGTACATGTTACACTTATTAAATACACTGCCCACTGCCCTCTGGGTTGTTTGGGGCCCACCCTAGGGGTGACTTTATTGTTCAAAAAGGAATGTTTAGTCCTGGCAAAAAGGTTGTTTTGTCAGTTCAAAATAGCTGTTTAAAACTGGGCACAAGATGCAATGGCAGGCCTGAGACATGTTTTAAATGGCTACTTAAGTGGGTGGCGCAGTAAGTGCTGCAGAACCACCATTTGCATTTAATTTACAGGCTGAATACATGTAGTACCACTTTACTTGGGGCTTACAAGTAAATCAACTGCGCCAATTGGGAGTAAGCCAATGTTGCCATGTTTTAGGGAGAGAGCAAAAGCACTTTAGCACTGGTTAGTAGTGGTAAAGTGAGCAGAGTCCGAAGGCCAACAAAATCAAAGTCAGCAAAAACAGGAGTGTTGAAGGCTAAATGTTTGGGGTAAACTACTCCAAGGATGTCACGTCCAACAACTACCATATAGTTTGACTAATGTTACATGCAAATCATAGATTGGCGAGTAAAAGGAGTACCAGGCAACACCTGGGTAAGCCTTCAACCAGGTAGTTGTCAGGGCCTAGTGTGTCTGTTAATTGGTCAATGGTATGGCTATGTGCAATGGCGCCTGCCTGGACAGTGTGAGTGGGATCTATCAGTGTTTACATCTTCCACTCCATGGATCACTGTGGGTAGGGCATCATAAAAGTCTGCTTCGTACAAGTTCAGCACATAGATACTGGCCACCAATATTGCCACCACTCCATCTAGTCTTCGTAACAGAAAGACATTCCTTCCCTCCTGATCTATAACTTGTCTCAATATCTCAAACGGAATTCAAGGCCTTACCTAGATCAGTGCACTTCTGATGAAGGCTGAATACTTAGTGTCGATCAATTTGTCCCTCCACCATTTTTTAAAATGTCCTTGCCTCTGCCAATGTGAGGTGAGCCTCTGGATCACTGACATAATATTGACGCATAGAATATTGAAACTCAAAAATATCGGTAATTAAGTATCCATAACAAAACTATTGACTTCCTATACCTTAACTTGTAAAATCGCAAATATCAAGAACACAAACATCGTTGTAAATAATGCCAAATTTTACCTATCCCAAAAATAAAAATATCGGAAACAAAAATATCCTTGCCTTTAAATAAACATTTGGGGCCTATTTCGATGTGGGGATGACTTACGTCCGCCCGATACCGTCTCGGAAACGGGACCGACTGACCTCCGGGCGGCGGTCCCAACCGCCTCATTATTATGCGACCGAACTCGTTTTGCTTGCATACTCCCATTCTTCTATGGGAGCTCGTGTTACAGCCGCAAACCAACCATAACACAAGCTCCCATGAAGAAATGGGAATCTGTGTTCATCCCTGCACTGTGTGGCAGGCACCTCATGGTGCCTGCCACACAGTGTAGGGATGAACAGGGGGCACCATAGGTGCCCCCTCGGTCCCCAACTGGAGGCCGCAGAGGCAAGGGGGCCCTGCCAGGGGCCCCTATACTTGCTCTCCGACAGGCTTTCCATGTCAGAAAGCCCAACATGGAAAGCCTGCCGGAGACTGAGTATAGTAATCCCAAGGGCAGAAAGGCCACCCTCTGGGATTACGGGCCGGCCCCCAACTGGCCAATGGGCTCCTTGAGCCCATCGGAAGCCAGCCTTAGTGACCGGCTGATTTAATTTCTGACCACCAGCATTGTAATGCGGCGGTCGGAAATCAAACTGAGATGTGGCCCGGAAAGGCACTGACTGACGGTTGGATCCTTTCCGGGCCGCATCGTAACCGGCCCCATAATAAGTAAAAAATATCAAATCACAAAATATCGACTACAATATTATCACCAAAATAATTGAATAATCACTAATGACTATTTAAAAAAAATACTTTTCACCAAAAACTTTTACTTCAAATAAATCCAAAACATTTTATAAACATATTTAAATTAAATTAAAATATATTTACTATTCACCCCAGTAAATTATATAACTGAAATATTAACAATACAACCCCCCAAAAAATTAGCATTAACTGCAAACATTTAAACACCAACCTAAATGCTAATAAATATATATATATATATATATATATATATATATATATATATGAATGTATAGTCCAAACGATAAACTATATTTCATACATCAAAAATATACCCCAAATAAGCGTTTACCATGGAAGGACTCAACTGATAAAAACAAATTCAAACAAAACCTAAAACAACACAGCCACTGCCTGTACAGGTAAGAGAGGTGGGGCCGGGTTGGGGAGATTTCGACGGATGATGACAGGGGGGAAAATTAATTATTTATTTAATTTTCCCTTTTACCTGCACGCAGAGTTGGATTGGGATAACAAATCGGCCCGGGCACCCCAAAAAAAAGTGGCCCACATTTGCGTATTGCCTTTTCGCAAAACACTGCTTCACCAAAGTTTTATGAAAACAAAGGGGGTGGGGGCATGTTTTATTAAATCACTTAGATAACAAAAATGCACAGCATAGTTCACACTGCTGAGCCAGCCACACATGAATGCAAGTAAGACCACTTCTGCTCAGCCCCCCTGCCCCGCTCAATCAGCATATATTAATGGGCCGGCCCAGCGAGAGAAAGGGAGTGATACCCCTACATATCTGCCACTAGAAAGGCCACTCAGGCACCCACTGGGCTGCTGGTGGCATCCTAACAGCACAGACAGCCCCCAGGCTGCCCTAAAAAGCATCCCACAGCTAGAAGTCGGCTATCGGCCCTTCTGCCATTTCCCGAGTGCCCGTGTTACCAATCCGACCCTGCCTGCAAGGGCCACAGCTGAACCAACCAATAAAATAAAACTATAAACAAATGCAACCAATAAAATCCAACGAAAAATGTAATCAGTAATACAAATGGCACTCTAATTTAAGCAACTAAATACTTCAAAAATGACAAGCGCTGCAGGACAAGGAAACCATTACAGAAGAAATATATACACCTAAACAACTACCTAACCAAGTAAGTAAAACTTATATTTAAACTAAAAGGTAATTGTTATCAAACTTAAAAACATAATATAGCCAAGAAATATTAAAACACTCTCCAACTTCTATCTCTTTACATAGACTTCCTAACAGAAAAAACTACGAATTGAGAAACTGATAAACTTCCAAAAAATAACAACTATCACAAACCAGCAAACAGATATAGGAAAATAAGTAAGAATAAATTAATCAAAAACTATAAACTTAACTAACTAGCAAGCAAAAATAAACCTATCGACCTCAAACTCTACAAACTACCAACAAATTGAGATTTAAAATGAAACTTATGTTTTTTTTCATGCAATAGAAAAGAAAGCACCTGCTCCACATTAGAACAGCCCTAACAGAAAAGCTGCAAAACTGTGTGAAACATCCAAACAGAACACACGTTAGTATACAAAATTGAAGCAGTTGCATATTTTTACATGTAAATCACAAATGTATAAACTTTAAAATATTAAATATATTTATAATATTATGCCACTTTCAGATTCAATGACAGCGGCTGCAAAGTATATCACTTCACAGAAAGCAAAGCAGTTGCTAAATTCCATGGGATACACTTACAGCCAAGAAAGTGCATCATCAGAAAATATACACTGAAAATGAACTACGTATTATTCCAATGCATGCTATGGGAGGGCAACTACAAAAGATGATGTTGTAATTCACGTAGAGAGCAACCACTCCACCCCCCCCCCCCCAAATTTGACAGAAATACAAGTAAGGGAGCACTAGCTCACAGGAACCTACAGCTAAAATCCTTAAAGACTATCTAATGTCTCTGAATACCTAACAAGCCAACTACCACATATATCCACTTTAAACTACATACTAAAAAAGTCACCAGTGATACCCCACCTACTCCTAGAAGATACCAAGACATACACAAACCTGAACATTTAAAAATCACATATAATGAGGAATCTTTCCTTTTGCACGACAACCTAAATAATGAGAAATAAGTCCTAATATTCTCTACAGCAGATAACTTAGTAAAACCTAGCCAATATCAAACATGAATGATGGATGGGACCTTCAAAATGTGTCCCAAACCATTCACTCAGTCATACACCATACATGGTGAATATCAAAACACAAAACTCTCTTTTATATATACCCTACTACCAAATAAACAAAGCAGCACTTACTATGACCTCTTAAACCATATAAAACATAAAGCAAATAAGTACAACTCCCAAAAAATAATCATAAACTTTGAGCTAGCCTGGTGCCTGGCATACTGTGCATTGATGTTTGAAAACATCCCTTTTTCTATTGTGGCTTGTGCTGCTGCCGCAATAGAAAACTGCAAGTTTATGACCGCCTGCATGGGGGTCGTATTGTAATTGGGCTGTCGGGACCACCAACTCCTTGCCGGCCGGTCCTGTGCCCGAATTGATGGCGGTCCGGCGCTCGTCCAACTGCCATCATAATGAGACCCACTATTATTATAACAAAATTAATTTAAACTTTCTAAATTATTAATTAGCATTTCTTTAAAATTATTAGCTTGAAATGTAATTTAAAATATAATTTAAAATAAATCTCCCCACACTTTACCCCTAAAATCCGAATATCTCGCTACTAAAATAAATATTATACAATTATTTATATTCATTAATCCAACAAAAAATAAAAAGTTAGAAAATTACTAAAATTACAAATAAAAAGATAATAAACATACAATGCAACACACTACAATCAATTACATACTAATGAACATTTACAAACAATATTACATACAAAGATATCTTCTACATTGATATTTTTTACACAAATATTAAAAGAAACACTAAAAAACTATTTTTTATCTTGTAAATTCATGACGACGATATTTTTGATATCCCGATATTCCTGACACAATATTTTTGTATCACAATATTTTATTGCCAACATTTTGCACAAATACTGAGCCACACCAATGCTATAGCTGCACCTCTGCTTGGCAGATATTAATAAACCTGATGTCGCTTAGGCAAGTTGTTTAGCCATCTAACATTTCAAGTTATAATGAAGTATCTGCTATACACAGGTGACAGTGTGGTATTGGTTCCGGCCCTAATGCAGTTTAAACATGGTTGCCTGGAGGCACATCACCTGCCTCAACCACCCCCAACTCCCAACTTCCAACCCCCAACGTCATCCTCAGCATAAATTGCAAGCACAACTCCCTCCAAAAGGTTCCCCAACAAATGACCATTCCCTGGATAGGGCTAAAACTGTCCGCATCCAGAACTGATATTTGTTCTTGTTCTGCTATATTGCAAAGATACCTTTATTTGGCATGGTGATGGTGGGGTGGTATCAGTACTATGTGTCAAGGCATATTGTTGATTGACGTATGCTGCAGCCTCCTAAGCTAATCGCGATGCATAGAAATATGCTGTGAGTCCTTGCATTTTGACCTACCTTTACTCGGTGAGTCTGAGTCTTAAGCCTGCCAGATTGCACCCCTTAAACTACACAAGAACAGTATGCCATGTTCATCACAAGTCATCTTCTATTCTGTAGGTCGGTACTGGCAATCCTTGTAAGACTTAACTGTAGTGCCTGTATGCAATCCCTAGCTAGATCTTCTGTTCTTGGAGGCTTTGTGTTGGGCATTCCTCTAGGTGATCAAGTGCTCTGCTGTCAGATTCATGCAAACCTTTTTTTTTTTCTCTTGGCCTGCTGAGCTGATGGCGGGCCATCAAGGCCTGAGGTTTGACATCTCACTCTCTGACATTTCCGGTGTCTTCGTTTGGACTCTGGAGGGGCACAAGGTCTCCACCTCCACCAGCCTGGCTGTCCAGTCAGACCCATGCCTTTTTGGGGGACATTAAAAAGGTGGTTGTGATATAAATATTACTTTGAACTTGGCAGGGAATAGCAAAACATGTAAGGTCTCTGCCTCACATAGGCAGTGTTTGAGATCCACGTTCTTTTCTGTCGTATCACCAGTAGCCAGGGAGTACCATAATATTGTAGTCTTCTATCACAAAATGTCCATCTCGGTCTCTGTAATTTAAAATGTGCATGACCACCAGCCTCTAAGTGGCGGCTGATGAGCCCACACTCTGTGGGGCCATTCAAGATTAAAGAAACCCGAGAGGCCCTGCGAGAGCCACCTCTATTTGAATCCCTCTCTCTAGGCATGATGCCATATCAGATCCCTTAATCCACCCTGAGAGACCAACCAATCAGATATTGTTATGGTGAGACCACACTTGTAGGTTCTCAGTCCTACCACCCAGGAACCGGACCCTGCACATGAGATCCCACAACTTGGTGAGAAGAAGGGAGGCCTCAGGTGTCAATTGCAGCAATCATATTTGGAGATGCATGTCCAACTCCCTTTACATGGCAGTGAGTCTGCCATGAAAAGGGTGATGGGAGGCAACAAAGAGGGCACTAACAGGGCCTCCTAGTGCTCTTGGACCTTGGGGTGCAAAACCAGGGGGGCACTACATGTGCTCCCTGCATGTAGCATGTTTCAGCATGGTGTGGCATGTATGCCACATTGTGCAGGAAGCTACAGTCGGCGCTCAGAGCGGCGGTCTGCATGTTAGGCTCTTCTATGAGCCTAACGGACCACTGCTGTCAGACCACTGCTGGGCCACTTGCCAGACCAGGATTTAATTCCAAATCTAGCGGGCAGTCGCACCATGGCTTTGGAGGTCCTACAGCGGATGGTGCATGGGACCGTCTGTTGTAATACCCCCAAAGTCGTAATAAGATGCTTTGGCTCTGTTTCTCACTCTCTGTTTCTCTAATGTCTCTAAAAAACAACTCTTTCCACACACAACCTACCCACCTTTTTTAGTCTTCCTGTACTCTTTTTTTCCCCCATGCTCATTTTTATGCTCTACCTTTCTCTTATGATATTACCTCCAGTTTAATTCAACAGCGCTACAACCCTCTCTAACACTCAACCAGTTTATAAAAGTGCCCAATATCTCTTCCCGCAATCCCTTTCACAAAAAATGTATAACACCACCCTTCTTGCCACTCCATGTTTCAAGAACAATAACAATCACTTGCTATCTATTTCTACATTTTATTATTTACTTTTTAAACACACTCACACACACACATACACAAATGGAAATTCTACGAAAGTCTTCTCCACATGCTCCATTAAGGAAGCACAACAACAAAAAATACTGTTGCTTTCTCTGTTCTTCTACCGTCTGACCAACCCTTTGTCTACTTTCCAGTACTACTTGACTTCTCTTATTCCTAGACCCCCTTCCAACCCTTACCTTTTCTCCATACCTTTATCTGATGCCCCACCTCCACATTAGCAACCTTCTCCTTACCACCTATTCCTAACTTACCTTACCTTCACTCTCAACACCTCATCACTCCTTCTACATCTCTGCACATATCATCAGCCATCACTAGATACTCCAAGACCTAACATTCAATGCATGATTTCTCCAAAAACAACAGATATAATCTCAATGATCTAATTCTTAACAATAACCTTAATTTACATGCTAACAATGAAACATGGCACGGAGAATTTACTACAGCTGATCTACATGAATCAATTATCATTCAATGCGAGCTCTTTCTGAAGTGTTGAAAAAATAATCAGATCGTAGAGGTCACTATCATGTATAAAAATAATTTATAGCAAAATCAATTATTTTTTCTGAGCATAACAAAGCAAATCACATCTGATCTATCTCCCAAAGTTCCATATTTTTTTCTACTGAGTTACAGAAGCCCATCCACAGCCAGGCTCTGTGTCCTACCACCCTTGTAGCTAACCCCTTCAGCGTTCACCCGTTCAGCCATGTGCTGTGTTGGTTGGGCATATGTTTGGCCTTCAGACAGACTCTGGCACAAGCAGCCTTGTAACCATTCCCTGTTGAACATGGCCTTTGAATATGCAATGTGGGTGTTGGCACAGGGCCTGTCTGGTGTCAACCATTTGCACATCCATTCTGCGTAGCACTGGGGATTTCACTACAGGGCCTGCTTCTAGTCACTTTTGTGTACAACCCCTGCAGCATTAGCCTATGTGGAAGCGCTGTTCATGGGGTCTTGACTCTGGTAAACGCCCTGTCCCATCCTTAATTGTGCATCCTTTTATCTAGCTACCAGTCTTGCTTTGCCTTCATTTTTTAAAAATATAATTTTTTAAATAAGTTGTGAGTTTAAGCTTGCAGATTTTACGGACGTCATGAGCAGAGGTGGCTCAAACTCACTTATTTATTTTTTTAAATTACTCTATAGCTCCTTTTGTCACCCACCTGTAGTATTTGTCAGTGGAGCAAACGGACAAAACGAGCTGGAGTGGGTGAAACTCTAGACGGATGCCCTATATCATACACCGATGGATGTGTCTCGTCAATAAATGTCAATAACTGACAGGTCTTGGGGCTGGACGTGGTCTATCATCTGTCGCGCATTGTGTTACCCAATAAGTGGCTCCAAGTAATTACTATTATGCAGCACGCTCATACCCAGGGGCGTAACAAAACGTTAGGAGGCCCCCCTGCAAAATATGCTGAAGGGGCCCCTCACACTCACATCAGTAGGGTCTGAGGGTCCCCCCTCCAGTATGAGTAAGCCCAAGCCCTCCCGGCAGCCCTTGTTATGCCCCTGCTCATACCATGCAGGCCCGAAGCTGAGTGCACTGCCTGCGCGCACCGGCTCGGGCTATTACACCATAGGTTATGCAGTTGTGTTATATTTATGAATTCACTATTTTTTTAAACCTGCAAAATCTGGCTTCCGTGGGTGCCCAGTAATCACTGTGGTTGCCACCTTCGATCGGGAAATATATTATAGTAAATGCTATATGTCCCATTATTGTGTCTTTTTTTACCTATATTTCTGACACATGCGTGTCATACTTTGTATATCCCACAATTATTAGTCTTTAAAATGAGAACTTCTTTCTTCCTCTTTCTCAGGATTTTAAAAAAAACTTTTCATTGATTTCCATTACGTTACTTTAACTACTTTGGATCTGGTTTCTCATTTTGGATCACATGTATCCTGTGTTTTTTTAAAAAATCCAGACCCACCGTCTCAAACTTTTCAGCCTTTGACCTCTGATGTGTGTTTTCTTTGGCTGGGCCACGATCATCACATTTGGTGGCAACTTTTGTGGATAAAAAACCCCAGAAGGTTTCAATTTCTTCTGACAGCTGGAGGCTACTGGAGAGCAGATGTACACTCATTAGTATGTAGATAGTGCTTATTTACTTCTGTATAAACTTTTATTACATTCTTTGTAATGGATATAGGAATGATGAGAATGTGTCCAGTGATCCTATTACAATAAATAGACGAATTAATGTTTTTTTCATTTTTAGGAATGAGTGCTTCTGATTTGCAACATAGTTATAACTATTGAATTTTTTGTGATCCCATTTTATGATTTATTCGATGTGTAGATTATAAAGTAGTGACGCCTTACTTTTGCGTTAGGTACTGGGTCCTCAGAGGGCCTCCTTTCTCCCCGTTGTTGTCTAACGTCTACATGAGACTCCATGAACAGATCATCTCCCTCCTCCAACTTCAGTTACAAATGTATTCATGTAACATTCAAATCCACCTCCGGCAGCTGACCCCTCAAAATAAAAATATATAAACTTAGGAAAATGCCTAAAACATGTCTGCCACTGGATGAAGAATAGGACCCAACGGGTTCAAAAACTGAAATTTTGTTAACCACCTATAACACATCATGCAGCCTCCTCTTCTAGTGGCCAAGGAAACTAGGAGACACCCCAGCTCTAAATAAATCCTTGAAAACCTCAATATCTGGTTTGTCAAAGATCTTTCATTTAAGCATCAGATATCAATATTCATGAAATTACCAACCACCACCCCTTGATGACCAGAAAGATCTCCCTTTGTTTCTAGTTTGAATACATTAAAGGTACCATGGTGTCCATCTTATCACTACAAGACTACTGTACCATGTTCTACAACAGAGTACACTAAAAAGACTTACTTATATTCCAGAGGATGCAAAATCAAGGAGCCAGACTCACTCCAAAGAAATCTGAACACATAACTTCAGTTCTATAAAAACTCTACTAGCTACCACTGGCGCAAAAGATCAAATTCACCCTACTATGCATGGAACTCAGATAACAGAATAGTCCTGAAAAACATAGAAAAGATAACTTTGATTTACATGCCCTCTCTGGACCTCAAATCATGGGAAACATGTTTGATTGTCACCTGCAAATTCCATGGACAATGTTAAATCAGGAATCTAGGTGCATTCTTGTGGAGCACCCTAACCTCAGACCTTAGAAATCAGCCTGCCTTGATGTCCTTCAAGAGAAATCTGAAAGCTAGACTTTTGGGATGGCCTTCCTCACCTGCTAGACGCAGCAGGGACCACCTCTACCTCTTTTAAAAGACAATGCGTGATTCTGCAAGCCTACTTAAAGAACTGCTGGAGTTTACAAACTCTCTCCCTAGCTGTCCTCACATGAGAAGCCCATAGGTCTCTGAAAGATGTATCTCTATGAAGTACCAATTTGTCACAAGCCTGCATTTTCCAAGTTAATAAAATGATAATAATACATGCACTTTTTCCTTGCTTTAGACTTGTTTCCAAAAATGCTGATAGTTGGTCTCGCGACGTTGTAGTAAAAAGACTCACATGTAAGCCTTAATGCTGCATCGCCTTGGGACTGCCACAGTGCGTTCCAGCATGGCATTGACTGTGACGTCCATGCCGTGCTGTAACTGGGGGTACATGCACACAGGGGGGGCACAACATGTGCCCCCCCTGTATGCACCAACATGCATGGGGCAAAGTGGGTCCTGTAGGGCCCCCTTTTTTCCTGACCGCCAGCAGTTTCATGGAGTAAGAACCTTCATAAGACTGCTGGTGGTCAGGAAACTTGCAATATGCATGGCGGTGCCACAGCAGCACTGCCAGCATATTGTGTCTGATGCGCTATAACCAGCGAATGTGGTTTCCTGGTGGTTGCGTCGGTCCAATGGTGGTCCGACCGCCAAAGTTGTAATACGCTGTTCAGACCACTGTGAGTTTGGCAGTCAATGGACCGCCAAACTCATAATGTATTTCTGTTGCATGTGACTGTGATTAATGCCAACACATTCGATTCAAATCACATATTTTTGCAAATATACTTTCATAATATTTTTTTTTTTTTTTATGAAAATATTTTATTGTGCATAAAAAGGGTTACAAACACGGGCCTACAACCACCAGGGCCAGCCGCTAGTAGTCGAAGTGTTCCAGCATATCAGAAAACAATGACTGGCCCACAGGGGCTCCGCACTATCACAGTAGATCAGACTGCACATAAGGGAAATCAGAATACACACTTTTAGTATAAATAACAACAAAAAAGAAAAATACAAAAATACAACAAACAAGGCGAAACGACTTATGGAGGGCGGCGAACACCAGCCGGGGGAGTCAACACCCGACCACCCGAGGGCGGTCAAAAAAGGAAGACCTGAGAGGGAGGGGGGGGCCACGAGAGAACCAAATCTGTACTCCAAAGTACGAGATACACAAGGAACCCTCAAGGATCAGGGGGACGAGGCAACCCCAGACGTATCCACCAAAGGGGGAGCACAGATAGACCCACGATACGCGTTCCACTGCCCCCAAATTCTACCCCAAGCCCCCGGTTTACCACGAGCCACATACACCGTTTTCTCCCTGAACATGCACCAGTCCATGTTCTCCTTCCAGACGGACACGGTGGGAGGCCGCTGGGAACCCCAAAGCTGTGCAATATCTCTCTTTGCAATCATGTTCCCCAAGGCCGCCCACCGAGCCTGAGCCGCATTGCAGTCATTGGGCTCCCATTCATTCAGCACACAACGACGCACCTCCGGCAGCAGAGCGACCCCGGTGACTCGTCTCATAATATCATGCACCCGGCGCCAGTATTCCGCCACCTCGCGGCATTCCCATAGGATATGGAGAAAGGTAGCACTGAGCCCGCAGCCACGCTTACAGAGTCTGTCGTCTGAAAACCCCATCGAGACCAGGCGGGGGCCCGTCACATATACACGATGGAGAATCTTAAGCTGGACCAGGCGGAGACGGGCCGGGATGGCCACCTCCTTAGGGGATGACAGTGCAGTCTGCCAGTCCTCATCGTCCAGCTCCACCCCATCTCCCGTCCATGCCTCCCGAAGACGCACCAAGAGGTCAGCCCGATTGTTTATCAGTTTTTTGTAAATCAGGGAGATAGTACTGTCGGGAACGTGACCATCGAGTATGCGGTCCTCGAGAGGCGAAGAAGAAGGGACCGTGGTCCCCTCCCCAAAGACCGAAAGCAGGGCGTGCCGAACCTGTGCATAACGGAAGAACTCTCTGTCACTAAGCTCAGACTCGCGCTGAAGCGCCGCGAAGGATTTAACCGCACCTTTAACCCACAGGTCCCCCACTCTGCTGATGCCGATCGTATCCCAGCGCTCGAAGCCTTTCGTTGTCCAGAGGCTTCCCAAGCGGATTGAGTCGAATAGAGGAGTGGCGCACGTTAAACGCTCACTCCAGCCCATCGCAACGTTAGCCGCCTTGCATACACTGACCGCAATCCCTACCCGCAGACCGCGAGTAAAGCGCTCTGTTATAGTTACCGCCGGGGAGCAGGAATTTATCCATCTCATATGCCGGGTTCGAACAAGGAGCGTCCGTAGCATAATTAATGGCAGACAGCTGGGAGGCCCAATAGTACCGTCTAATATCAGGAAGCGCGATGCCCCCGTCATACCAGGAAAGAGTCAGCTTGGCCAAAGCGATACGCGATCGCCCGTCCCAAACCAGTCTCCTCTGCAAACTCTCCACCTCCCTAAAGTAGGTCGCAGGAATGACATCGAAGGAGTTCTGGAGTGCATAAAGGAATCTGGGAAGGGACATCATTTTAAACAGCGCTGCGCGACCAAGCGGAGACAAGGGCAGCTTACACCACCGAGCCGTATCTGCCCTCAAACGCCGGAGTGGAGACAGGAGATTCTGCTCATAGCGGACCGCCGGATCCAACGAAACGTACACCCCCAGGTATTTAAAGCCGGACTGAGATATTTGAAGCGGAAGCCGAGGCGGCAAGAGAGGAAGACCACCAGAGATAGGATACACACAAGATTTGGACCAGTTGATTATCAGACCCGAGTTTTTCCCGAAGGAAGTAAGGACACCAAAGAGAACATTGAGCGACTTCCGCGGTGAGGTGAGATACAAGAGAATATCATCCGCGTACAATGAAACCCGATCCTCGAAGCCCGGGGCCCACCGGAGCCCTCTAATCGAGGGCTCCCAACGGAGCCAGGCAGCGAGCGGTTCCAGGGCGAGAGCAAAGAGCAGCGGGGACAACGGGCACCCCTGCCTAGTTCCCCTCCCGAGAGCGAAAGGCCGAGAAACCCGCCCATTGACAACCACCTGAGCCATTGGTCCAGCATTAAGGAGCTTCACCCAGCTAAGGAACCCCTCCCCAAAACCAAACTTTGCCAAGACGGCCCAAAGAAATGGCCATTCAATGGTATCAAAGGCCATCGTGGCGTCTAGGAAAACCAATATGGCCGGTTCAGCGAAGTACTCAGCCCTAGCGAGAACGCCGTGCAGACGCCGTAAGTTGAGAGCGGTATTACGATGTGGGATGAAGCCACATTGATCCGGATGTATCAAGTCACATATAACGCTCAGCAAGCGATTGGCGAGGACCTTAGCAAGGATTTTGGGTTCGGCATTTAGCAGGGAAATAGGCCTATAGGAGGCACAGCGGTCACGTGGCTTACCCTCCTTGGGAATCACCACTATAGTAGCCAGACGCTGGTCGTCAGGAAGGGAACCCCTCTCGAGCGATTCCTGAAACATGTGACGGAGGAAAGGCGCGATTTTATCCGGGCGCAACTTATATAGTTCAATCGGCAGACCGTTGGGGCCCATAGCCTTGCCCGAGCGGAGGGAGCGAATCACAGTAGCTATCTCTTCGACAGACAAAGGGGCATCCATCAGCTCGCGGTCCTCGACGGATAAGCCGGGCAGGGCAATATCCCGAAGCAGAAGACGAGAGTCGTCCTCATCTCTATCAGACACCGGGGAGTACACTGCACGGAGGTGGTCAGCAAAACACTCAACAATCTCACCAGGCTCAGTCACACACACTCCATCCAACACCCGAAGCTCCGGGACCACACGATTCACTCTCTCCTTCTTGTCCAACCAGGCAATCAGCTTACCCGCCTTGTCTCCGGCGTCATACAACCTACCCTGCTGCTCCCTATACACCCCTCCGGGGTGACACCCGCCTCCAAGGCTGCCTCCAGCCCCGATATTTCAGTCTCCAGCGTCACAACCGCCTCTCTCTTAACCCTCTTGGCCTCCACTATCTGGGACAGGGCATGCCCGCGGAGCACTGCTTTGAAAGCTTCCCACAGGGACACCGAGGACAACACCGACCCCTCATTCTCAGAAAAATATTGATCAATCGACTTAATCAGGCTATCACGGATCTTGGGGTCTCGCAGGTACCAAGGGTTAATAGGAGCGATCCGCCCAGCGGATCGCGACCCGGTGTCAAAAAGCAACCACAGTGGGGAATGATCAGAAATACCCCTGGCCAGGTGTTTGACCTCTCGAATCCGAGTAGCCTGGGCCGCGGGCATAAGGAAATAATCCAGTCTGGAGAGACTCCCATGGGCCCCAGAGTGAAAGGTGTACTGACACTGTGTCGGATGCATTAACCTCCAACAGTCCACCAGACCGAAGGTCTCCAGGAGCCCGCCCAGCCACGCCTGGGCAGCAGGGAGGGCCCTGGGCGGATGACGGTCCAGGTCACCCGAGACAACCGAATTAAAGTCCCCACCCATAAGCAAAAGACTGTCAGGAAGCCCAAGCAACATACGACCCAAGTCTGAGAAGGTGGAGTTCTGGAGGCCCGGGGGAACATAGACCGAGATCAAGGAAAGGGACTGCCCCTCCCACCTCCCAGTCAGAGCCACATAGCGCCCTCTATCGTCTGGGACCACCCTGGTGATCTCCAACGGAAGTGAAGCTCGCAAGAGAATGCCCACCCCTCTCGAACCAGTGGTGAAACCAGAGTGGGCCACAAGTCGATATCCCCCCTGTTCATAGCCCGACAAACATTGCCAACCAGATGCGTCTCCTGTAAGAACACCACATCAGGAGTCAGACGACGCAGATATTGCAGCACAACACCCCGTTTGATACGGTCCCCCAATCCATTGACGTTCCAAGACATCAATCTCAACCCGTCCCCCCCCATCCCCTCCAGTAGATCAAGGGCCCCCTAGCAAAGAGCTCAACACCCAAGGATGAACCATCGCCAATACTTCGCCTTGAAAACAAAAAACACAAATCCAAACAACCCCACCCACCCACCAACCCCCCCCCAACTCCAACACCCCCCACCCTGCACCCCTGCGGTCCAAAAAACCACCCCAACTTGCAGTGTGCCTGTCGCCCTACAAACCCCATTCTACGAAAAGACTCCGGAGGAGGGAAGGGACCCGTCCCCGCCCGCTCCCCACACACAACATAGTGAAACAAAATGCACAAAAGAAGGAGAACCCAGCCGAACAGTACAACATGGCAGAGTCCGGGACCATAAGTCACTCCAAAGGAGACCCGCCACCCTCGGTACCGGCAGAGGGCCCAGTCCGGTCACCCCGGTCCGGCAGCGAATCCAGCCAGTCACTCACAGTCGCAGGAGAGTCAAAAAAGGTAGTCCGATCTTCATGTTCCACTCGGAGCCTTGCAGGATAAAGCATAGAGTACTTGAGACCGAGGTCCCGGAGACGCCGCTTCACCCCCTGGAAGCCCATCCGCTGTTTCTGGACAAGTTGGGTGAAGTCCGGAAAAAAGTTAATGGACGAGTTCTCATGTCGGACCGGGCCATGGACCTGTGAGGCCTGCAGAATCGCGTCTCGGTCTCTGTAATGGAAAAGTCTCGCAACGATAGGCCTCAGGGGGGCACCCGGTCGCCTATGACGCGGATGTTATTGCGGCGGGCCCGTCCCTCGAAGTCTTCCAGCCGCCAGGCCATCAGATCATTGGCCGACTTGAGATCGCCGAGAGTGGCCTGCAGGTCCGACACGTCCGTACCAAGGGAGGACGTCCGCACATCCAGCGATTGAACCCTCTCGTTGGTCTTAGAGAGATCCGCCCGGATTAGCGTAATGTCAATGGCCACCGTGTCGATTTTACGGGCCAAGGCCTCGTACTGCGTAGCGATGGTCTCACTGATGCCCTTAATGGCGCCCATGATGTCCTGCAGGGACAGATCCGGAGAAACGGACGGGCCACCACTGGTGTCCTCCGGGGGGACATTGGCCGTCCCGGGGGATCCTTTACCCTGAGTGTAGCGGTCCATGTTGTTCGTCTGGACCGGTCCCCCACGTAGGGATGCTTTGGTCTTACGCCTCTCTGGGTCTCCCTTGCCTCCCATGAGAACCTCGATCGCTGAAGGGGACCACCGAGGAAGCGTCGAGGTGGCACAGGCCAGGCAGACGCGTGTCGCACCACAGGCCGCAATATGGCGGAGCGGAGGGACCACCGTCAATGAGCACACTGGCAGCAGACGAAGCCACTGGCATCAAGCGAAGGCACAATGAAAGCCCAGTCGCACCAAGCAAGTCCACAGTCCAGCCCCTCAAAGACCAAAAGTGAAACCGAAAGTGATGTGACGGCCACTGGCACAGCCCCGCTGCCGTTGTTGTTCAACTACGCCCCGGCTCCACAGATCACCCTCGCATCGGGCACAGCCGTCGGGTGGGCCTCAAAAGTTCAAACCACCATAACTCCGGATTGCCAGGTCCGATTTGATTTCCGAAAGGAGTTTAGTGTTCAGCCAGCATTCGTCTCCCAGATTCCATCAACCAAGTCAGGATAGAGTCAGGATAAATTCCGAGGAGCAGCGAGGGTCCGGGGAGCCCTGTGCTCACGCGACCATCTTGGATGCGCGCTAGGCTCCTCCCCCATAATATTTTTTTAAATAATTTTACATTTTGAGTGCTTGTATAATTTTTTTAAATTTTTGAGCAGTCCTTCCAATGTCACTGGATGCAGTGCTGCTCCTTCACACGCTGACACTGTCGCCGGTGGAAGTTACACTCCTGTGATCCTTCGGATATGGCTGGCAATGTAGTGCCCAACGACACAGAGCCTCTTGCTGTATTGCTACCCCTCCATCAGCTGCTCCCTTGGCCTGACTAGCGACCACTCTCGTTGACCAGGAGGAACAGAGCAAGGCTGACAGCCTGGAAGAGAAGGTCGAGCCTGACCCTGTAACGAGCAACTGGGATCATGACTACTGCCCAGGCCAATAATCTTACCAAGGGTTATCAGCCCCATCCTGCACCTAAGACGAACCATGGATCACCAGCCATGATTCTCCCTCCACATGTAGTATCAATGACTGACACCATGCAGATACAGGAGCACCAAAACCTAAGATACCAGGATTATGGTACTGTGTATCTGAGTTGTGCGCGGATGGTGGTGGAGGCATGCATAGAGCCATCTAACCCAAGGCAGAAGCAGTAACTGGGAGTAAGACAGGGTTTTTTATTTTTTTATTTACACACATTGTGTAGCTTTTTTTGACCCTTTCATATGTTTTTTGGTCAGCAGTCCCCAAAATGGTTCCTATAAGATTGACCACATTATTTTTAAAGAGCATTTAGTGGAGTTTCGTTTTACAGCCAATCCCTAATGTATTTTCTGACGATTTTCCTTTCGTTTTTGTTATATTTTTTACACACTGCATTTCTCATCTCCAACCTTTTCTGAGCGTCTTCCTTTATGCGTACATGGGAACAAATAATGCAGACGCCACATCCAAGCATACAGCCCAACACTACTACACATACACAGCCTACTGCCAGGCCCTGATTTTAACAACATGTGTGTGCTATTGGCTAGATTCATGGCCTGCACCCAACCACCCATGTTTCCGGCCCCTACTGAGCTTTGCCTTTAGACGTGAACCGCAGAGGTTGGAGGCTGGGTCAGGACAATGGCTATGCCCTGTGCCGAACAGCATGTCTGTTTGGTCTAGGGCGTTTTCGTAAAGAAATCTCATCCATGGGGAAAACATGTTTTTTTATTGACGCCATCTACACCTCTTGGGAGCTGTCAATGTCTACATATTCCAGGACAATCCACCAAATTAAGTATTCATTGAATATTCCCAACAAATTCGTAACCATTTTTCATCTAATTTCATTAAATAGGTCCATGTACTATTAGAAGCAAAGGCACCAACTCATTGTTCCAAAGACACATAGGATATATGGGGTTTCTTTCTTAGATAAGCACAACAGTGCCATATCCTCATTCATTACTTTTTCAGAACCAGACTTCTTGGAACTTGTTGTGTCCTGCTGCAGCTCAGCATCACTCCTTGACCTTTGTCCACAAGGTTTCAAGAACATCCATTTTTAAAAGCTGGCCTAATCTTTTATTATCGCTCCTCTAAATGCATCTTTTGCAAAATGGAATTTTAACAAAACAGCTCAAGACTTTTACATAATGCCCCTTTTAAAGTAATTAATTAATTATGCTATAGACAGAGCAAACTACAGACCACTGTGAACAAGATACTTACTTAGAACTATTGCAGTTATTTGAATAGAATGACCTGCAAAGTGTACGTGTTGACCACTGATAATGGGCTGCCTAGGTTGGACTATGCCAATGGGCCGTACCTTAGCACGCCCACATATCGCCTCCTTAGACTCAAAAAGATGCAAAACTCATAATTACTCGAACACTAGCCACCCCATGACCACACCATTCCACCTTTACAGTTCCTACCCTCGATTCCAAATTCAAGCAAGGCATCTTTAAAATTCCTGTGTTTCACTCACAGTGCCATAATCAGCAATGGTACCATCTTCCTCCAGTTAGACAAACCCAGAAGGAGCATCCTATTCAAAACAACGATTCAAATAAATATCTGAAACTTTCAGAAACTATATCTAGGTTGATCATCATTCTAGGTAGAATCAGTTAAACTCTGTGAAATAGTACCTTTACAAACATGAAAGATGGTTGTCCAGCTGGAATTTGTAAAAACTATAGGTCTTTCGCTTACTTTAACCTCATGCATCTAAGAAATCTTAGATTCAACACATTGGATAGGACTTGTATTTTATTTCCTATTGAGTGGTTCTAGGACTTTTCGCCACTGGTAAATCAAGGACAGACGCAACTGTCTTATTAATTCCACATGGTAGAGTCTAGATCCTGCTCTTAATTTTTAAGTGAGGATGTAGCCCACTCTATCTTCCCCTTTGAGAAAAGCATAGAAATAAAACATATGCTTTTGTTTGTCGTTGTAGGATTTTACACAATGTGGGATTGTACAGTGAGTACTTTACTCCACTAGGGAAACAGCAATGCAAATAGAAAAGTCACATGACTATCCCAGCATTATGTGTGGAAACCTGCTTCTGCGATCCCTTTAGGGGCATACTCTTGAGAAGGCATGTGAACTGGAAAAGACAAAAACTGTACCCATGTAGAAATGTAGTTGTGTATGTGCAGATTTCTTTTTTTAATTTTTAAATCAAGCCCAATACGTTTGCCCTGCTGTAGAAACATGGTCCCTTGGATTACTTTTACTGCAAACCTTATTAAGGAGCAGATTGAAATGTATTTACAGTGTTAGAATGGCAATGCACAATGTTTCTAAATGTACACAAGACTTCATAGGTGGTCCATACAAGTTGCCTGACATCAGCACTCTTTACTTCCTACTGACCTGTCCTACTGAAGATCCCTCACTCAGAGGTTCAATTTCCAGGCATAAATATCGCAGATCCTGGTCCTGTGAATGGTGATCTAGGAATTACACCCTCAGATAGTTTGTTTGCTGTTTGCAGACCTCTATTCGTCTAAGATACCTAAAAAGGTTTTTACTATACATTACATTGTCATTTATGATATGATGTACAGTACTCTGCTTCCATTTATGGCTAGGTCCATGATTTAAAACACTCAGAGCTCCCAGGTTTCCTAGGTCAATGTGTGAGTAGCTTTTTCAGTCCAGGTTTTTGCTTTGCATTCGGAGACTCATAGTCTGTGAGTAAACTGGGATACTTACGCAGTACCAGAACGGTAGCCAACGCCACTCTCACCTTGATGCAGGAGCCATGAACAAGACCATTGGCTAACCACAACAAGATGAAGGGGAAAGGGGCTTGGAAGAGAAATCAGGGGAATAAAACTTGCAAATGTTGGCACACAGTTGTTCCCTGACTTGTCAGATAAAATGCAATGTAATTAAATTCTTCTACCTTAGATAGTGAGATTACTAGGCCTACAGATGAGATGCAATGAGGTTGTTAGTGGAGCAAGGTTGTGGGAAATGATGTTGAATAGGAAGAAAGGACGCTGACCCGAGACGCTGTAAAGGAAGGACAGCATTTGCGCATCAATGTTCAAATGTACAATTAAAGAACTTTCAATACTATAAGCATATGTTTATTCCACCTGAGAGCACTCTGTAGCAAGACTCTGTACTTCTCCCTGGAAAGTCCTGTCAAACAGGATATCGTCATGAAGCTGCAACCACAGCTCGGGATTAGTCCGTTCCTTCACTGTAGCAAAGCGGGTAATACAGTCATTGTTTATCCTGAGTCAACTACTGAAGATAGCGTAACCACCAATTGCAGACAAGTGTTGTTTAGGTTCAAATCCTGGAGCATATCTCAAATAAGGTTTTAACTTCAAACACTGCAACACCAATTTCTGAAAAGAGTTACTTGGGTCCAAATTCCTGATGATATTCCAAAAAGAGGTATCTTAGAACTGTGCAAGATAGTCCCATTATAGAGTATGGCCGGCCCTCCGGGTGAGTTTAAGTTGGCCATATAATAAACTAGATTATGAACATACAGCTCTCCTAGAGCACGTGGAAAAAAAGCTTTGCACAGTCTCTTCTCAGAAGAAGACGTGAAAATCCAGAAAACACTGGAGCTTCAAAGCAGAGATCATACTGCTGGCTGGGAGTCTCAATGACTGGAAGTAAGGAATGAGTAGGGCCTTCCTTTATAGACAGGCGGCACACAAGATGGGCGTTGCCTCATTTTGAGAATGGGTGGGGCCTCCCTTTGGCACTTGGTAACAGGCAGGCCTCCCTTTGGCAGTTAGGAATGGGCGTGGTCTCACTCTGTAGACAGGCCCCCCCAAAGATGGCTTTTGGGGATGGACAACATAGCAGTACAACACTTGACCCTAGAATAAGGGGCATGGAAGTGTTTGAGGCCACATTGCTTCCTTTTGCAACCGGAAGACTTGCCAGTTGGAAGCAGCTTGGCTGCATATGAAGAACGAAGAGGACTACCAGGTACAGGGTGCCCCAGGTGTGTACAGTGCCTTTGTAAATGCAATGAGGTCCTGAGGGTGGGGGCTGTGACATAGCCCTAGTTTTATAATGAAATGAGCGGGACTACAAGTCTGAAAATGCAACACACCTGGTCTGGATGAGCTACTAAAGCATAGTTTTGGGAAACATGCAGTCTTTGAATACCCTCTAGGAAAAAAGTAAACTAAATGTTTCATGAATTTCTGTGGTGTCATCTTTATGTTCAGTACAAAGTTTTAAACAGTACATTGAGTAAGCTAACGTTTCTTAGACTATTACGGTTTACCACGATAATTTTCCGTTTATTCAACTCAACTATTTTAATGGACATTCAAAGGTTTTCTCTTCTAGGCTGATAACTTTAACTCATCCTCTCACTTATAGCCTTTTCTGCGTATAACATAATGTTATAATTTTTTTTATTACTAGAAAGCAAGGGCAAGTAAGGGCCTGATGCACTACACCCTGTCTTTGAACCAGTATGTGCACGTTGCACATAGACTTGTTGTCTAACAGAGCTTAATTGTGTGACATGACTGCATTGCATAATGCGTATTCACAGAAGTCAAAAACCTGCTGCATCATTAAAGTGATTGAAGCAGGAGGCATTTCCCAAACCCTATGACACACTATGAATGCAAGGGTGTCAGCCTGCGAAAGACAAAATACCTCTTTCCCTACTTCGATTTCCCTGGATGAGGATGTCAACACTTTTTTTTAAAGCACTCTGTGTCCCTTAAATGGGTAGTTGTTGCATGGAAGACATCCAGGGAGAAGGAAGTGATTCCCTGAACAATTGTCTGCTCCCTCGAGGGATGCAATCCACAATCCGCCAATGGGAAATTGTGATTCAGCATGGGACGCAAAACCCCATTTATGAATCAGAAACCTGACTTGCAAAATTGTTTCTGTACATTATGTTCTGCTGTCTGAATGCCTGAGATTGTGTGAATAACAGGGATTTAAACCTCAGCATCCCTTTGTACATGTGATCTTTAACTGCTGAGATGGGTGGCCTGTGCAGCTTGAGTTCTAAAACTAATACTATTCACAAAGGTTCACTGAAGGCCCTTAAAAAGTATTAAGGCCCACTGAGGTTACACACATTTTGCTTCACAGGTAGAACACAGTGGCGTAACTAAGCTTGAGGGGGCCCCTGGAAAGTATATTGAGAGGGGCCCAATGCTTAATTTGTCAAAAGAATAAGTGCCATGACTCTCATCAGCAGGTCACTGCAGCTTGCACCTCACATTGCCCCTGTCAGCGCTACCAATGATAGTAACAACACAACTACTAACCATCACACTCCTACAAGTGTAACAATTCGGACTATTTCAGCCCCCAAAGCTATAAGAATGGCTTAGGCAGCAGGTAATAGTCATTTTCAAAGTATATTGCATTAATAAATAGCTATTGTTCTGGTCGTCTGTAAGTTGGCCAGACAGCACCACCTTGTGGCAGGGCTGTCACATGCACCGGTGCGGACAATTAAGTGCTGCAGCCGAGCACCAGAAACCAATGGCTCAAATTAAGCACTGGGGAGCCCCCCACGCTCCGGACCCAGTCAGGAGCTCTTAGGCCAGGGGCCCGCTGCCCATGCACAGTGTCGGAGGAGACCTCCTGGAGCTAGGGGCCTCCCCGCACCGCAGGCTGCAGGGCCTATTGTTAAGCCACTGTTACAACAGAGGACAATATTCAGCAACAGTGTTACTGCGCTAAAAGGTTTAGGAGTGGGAATAGCTAACGAGAATCCGGCAAATTGCCATGTGTATATTTTAATAACCCTCAGTGACATTCATTCCTTTCAGCGCAGCAGCAGTTGGATGTTAATGATTGACAGACACTGCAATTTTAGTTTCTGCGCTCTTACTTCTGCATACAATTATACATTGTGAGTGAAATTAGATTAAGTGCAAGAATACCTCCCTACTCATGGGCACTGAATTCTCATTCTCGTGTTCATTTTCTGCAAAGAGTGAGCACATTTCTTCCAGCCTTTTAAACTTGAAACCTAGAATTTACTATGCATGTTGCACATATGTTTCACCCCACTGTCTATATGGATGTATTTTACGAAACAGAGGGCCAGGTGTTCTGAGATCCCTGTACTAATGGGTCACATTGCAAACACACCATTCGCTGTTGTCACAGAACAATCTGCCTAATGAATATTAAATAGGCAGGCTGAGATTTACAACCCCCAGCGATTGGCTACAAATACAGGGGTGGTGACCTGTGCTTGTTGACCAAACAGAAAGCACATTAAAGCAGCCTGATTCCTTAAAGAAACCAGGCATCATTAAAAAATTAAAACTCTGTGGGACCGCTGCATACTCCCAATGATCTGATGGAGTTGGGGTCATTGGTATAAATATACAAGACCATCCGTTCTATTTAGAGGGGGCTTTTTTCTGTTCAGGACTGCCTTGGAATGCCTGGTGGTCCCAAAGAGAAAATAATAAAAATTACCTCCACACTCTGGGAGAAAGCTCCGAGGGTGTCTGGGTCATTAGTATTTTGTTTTTCAAAAACAAACTCCTGCTTTATAATTTTGTTTTTGAAAACAAATAAGTTTGCTGAACAGCTGCTTGAAATGTGGCAGTGGCTCAACACATTTTCAGTGCTTACAGAGGAGTTCCACTCTGGTGGCTCCTGTGAAGGCACCAAGATCTCCCCGGAGGGGGTGGAGATCTCTAAATATGATGGGCATCAGTCCGGTCAGAATGGTAGATGTAAGGACTCTACCACCCAGACGTGTGGCTATATGGCCGTCTACCAAAGTCTAAATCATGCCTAAAATATTTGTTTCCAAGTAGCAAGATTGGTTTGGGAAGCCAACTTAACCGGCTGAGGCACGGTTAAAGGGGCCATAATGGAAACAGGGAAAAACTGAAGAAAGTTGGGGAACAGGAGGCTGCTCTCAGGGTTGGGTGGGCTTAAGTAAGCGTACTTTATTTGTTTCGATTAATTAAAATCGCTCAAAAGAAAGAACAGTGCTTAAAAAAACATAAAAGAAAGTATTATGTGGGGAAATTCATAAAATGACAGATCGAACATGCAAGTCAGCAGCTTTAAAGGGCTTGTGCACTGTCTGGAAGCTATCAGAGGGCCCTAGGGAGCCAGGAGAGCCCATAGTTTTAATGTTGGTGTTTCCACTCCGGCTAGCAGCCTGGCCCAGGTTTCTGATTATTTCGTGAGGAATTATGTTAAAAGCTGGACTCCGCCTATACCAAGACGTGCTCAGTTGCTTGCTGGAGTAGTTTTTTTCAGATTTGTGAATGACAGTTCCAGATGCAAAGTGCTTGGGTGCTGTTCGGAGGTTGTCAGAGAACCCCATGGGTGCCAGCAAAGCCCATAGCTGTGATGTTGGTGTTTGTTTCCGCTGCAGCTAGCAGTCTGGCCCAAGTTTCTGACTAATCCGTGAGAAGTTATGTTAGGAACTGAAGTCCAACTATGTCCCGGTGCACCCAGTTGCTAGTTGAAGTATTTTTTTCTTCCAATTTGTTTAAAAATTTCATGAAGCGACAGTTCAAAATTGTGTTGTGGTGTTCATGGCAGGATAGAAATGCCTACATGTGCAGATCCCTTTGCTTTTTAATTAAAGTTTGAGTAGATGCCTTCTCTCCGCCAAAATGTCGGTGCAGATGCAGGCTAGGTGCAGAGGTTCTCTTTATTTGAGTCACATGGGCGGCAGTCTCTACCACCGAAGTACAGCCATGTAGGTCTATCCGCTAAAGTGGGTGGTCAAACCCAGACGGCACTGAGCAGCTTAAGCTTCAGGTGAAGCGGATATGTGCAGGCTGGGTGCGCCGCTTGCTTTCGTTTGGAGTAGGCATTTATGACCATCCATGCATGACTTCTTTTTGCGAACTCTTCTTTACCTTGCGTTGTATGACAGTTGTGAGGCCCAGAGGTTCCCAAGGTGCAAGACGACTAAAGATGTGTCCATGTATTCTTTAAGGCTGTTGCTGTGCTTGCTGCAGCTCGAGTTGTCAATTGCAGACCGCAGGATATTGTTTAGTGGGTTGGGCTCTGCATGTTTTAGTTCAAAGCATCATTTGACAATTGTCCCCTGTCACCCTATTGATTGCCTCGTTAGGCTGAATTCCACCCGAATTTTACTCGAATGTGGCTTTGAGAGGAACTCAAAGCTAGGTTTAACACATAGCGGTAAACTTTTGTTTAGAGTTTGTCCAAAAAGGTGGGTCACGACCGAGCAGGGCCTCAATGCCCTAGGGTAAAGTTGGCAGGTGTTTTGCTGCCATGACTTTCAGGAGAGGATCGAGTGTTGGACCTTTCAATTTCTTGCGCAGGATGTTGAAAGCCGCAGTTTAGGCTCTTGTTTGTGATGACTCGAAGCTGAAGTTTGCCAGACTCTTGTCATCTAGCAACACCCCTAGGTACTTGTATTTTTTTACT
The DNA here is from genome assembly GCF_964204655.1 of Triturus cristatus. Classification (NCBI taxonomy): domain Eukaryota; kingdom Metazoa; phylum Chordata; class Amphibia; order Caudata; family Salamandridae; genus Triturus; species Triturus cristatus. Next base: position 835,323,107 of record NC_140581.1, read on the forward strand.
GTTTCTAGGCCATGCGATCCAAGATGCCAGTTGCTGATTTTCTTGTGTGCCCTGCTAACAACCATTACAATGGTTATGTTTCAATTGCTAACCAGGTTGTTTTGTGTAGCGTGCAAGTAAAGTGTGTTTATGTCTTTGCAGGCCTACTTTTGTTAAACTACACAGAACCATGTCGTCCGCATATAGAATGTGGTTCAATGCTGTTGTGCTGAGACGTGGTGCGTGGCTGTTGGTTTCGTCAAGAGCCGGTGAGAGGTCAGCCATGAAAAGATTGAAAAGACATGCGGCAAGCAGGGACCCCTGCTTAAGGCCTTGCAAGTATAGATTTTTTTTGACAGGAGGGTGTTGTCTCCAATTTTGATCTGCACCCATGTGTAGGCGTGAAGTGACTTGATGGCTCTAAGCAGGTGTGAAGGGATGTTCCAGGCCCTGAACTTCCTCCAGAGCTTTTCTCGATTTGCACAATCAAAAGCTGACTTGTAGTCGGCAAAGCAGAGGTAGGCTGAGCAGGTCTGCTTCCCCAGTTGGTCCAGAATGAGGGACAAGGCCAAGATATTAGTGATTGTACCGGAGCCCCTCCTGAAACCGGATTGTGGTATAGGGATTATTCGGTTTATGTCCACCCAGGGGGTCAGGTCGTCTAAGAAAAAAGATGCGAAGCATTTTGCTTCATTGTCTAGGAGTGTGCTAAGACAGCAATTTTCTGGAGAGGTATCGCCTCCACCTTTGTGGAGTGGGGTGATAACAGCTCCTTGCAATGAATCAGATATGATACCAGAGTGAACTGCGTTGGAGAAGAGGGAAGTCAGCTTTCTTGACCAGTACTGTGGGTCTTGTTTGTAGATAGCCTGGGGTATTTGGCCAGGGGCACTATCCCTCCTGCCTTTAATGATAACTTTTGCTGTATCTTGTTCAGAGAGTTGTACCTCTTCTGAGTGAAGGAGAAACCATGGATCTGTTACCAGGCTGGCCCCCTGTGAAGGGCTTGGGGTGCCATCTTTACAAGGTGAGGCTGAGTCATCTAACCGTGGCTATGCAGGATAGGCCTCTAAGGGAGATAGAGTTGAGCGGTCATTTGCTGCCGAGAAGTGTTTCTTGAGAAAAGCACCCAGCACCCTTCCCTGATAAAAGTGCTTCCTAGGGGCTGCTGATGATGATTTAAGTGGTTCAAAGTTGGCCAGAAGTTTCTTGAATTAGGTTGCTTACTGTCATGGAACAGTTTAACTCAGAAGTTATCTGTGGCTTTTTGGTTGTTGAGCCATAGTGACTTGGCATTTTCTTTTTTTGCAGCCGTTAAAAGGTCCATGTTGCTTGTTGTTTTGCTATTAGCCCTGCATGCCAGCTTCTAGGCCTGTTGGGTTTTTTCTTGGCCAGGTGACAGGCTGCTGATCTCTTTTTAGTTTTTTGGGAACGTCAGTGATTGTAGGCCAGCTCTATTGAAAAGCAGTCCTTGGGCCTCAGAGAATAATTTTTCTATTAGCACACACACACTTTGCTGTTGATGATGAATACTGCTCTAAGGTACTGTGTCAGTTCCTGAGCTAATTTTCCATAGGTCTGCTGCACTAAAACAGGCGTTGATGTGGTATATATAAAAGAAGAGTGTGTTACAATGGAGTGATAAACAACTGTATCAAACAGTATATGGTTTAGGAGACATAATGTTAGATAGAGTCCAGGTGGAGCTGGAATAGATGAGAACAGTTCTGTTCAGAATTGCCGATTAAACCTTTACCTTTTTAGTTATATTAGATATTCATTAAGAATCATTTGGTCCCACTTATTACCATCCTCCTTAATAGTTAGTATATCCCATTTTCACATACTCCCCTCTGAAACTCCCACATTTATTACTAAAACATATACCTACGTATGCAGAGACTCTGCACTTGGGGAGGAGATTTCTGAACATAATCTCTTCACGTAGGTTTGTGAATAGCATTTTGTAGTACATTTTGTAGCACTACAAAACAACTACCTACAAAATGTTGTTAGTGAATAGGCCAAAGTGTCTTAACTACTCAGTTTCTAGTGTATTTCTTGTACTTGCATGGTGGGCTTCCATGCTGCTAACACTACTTGGATTGCTGCTGTTTAAAACAAAAAATGACTCTAGACTAAGTGACTGTCTTCAAAGGTATACTTAGAGATATACCCACATTTGTGGGCTCACTGTTTCGGACCCTGTTTGGTGGATTTACAACTGTGTTGTTTCTCGTAGGTTGGGGTCAAAGTTATCATTCTGCTAAAATTATGGTTTTGCTTGTCGTAGGAGCGGCCATAGTAATCATTCTGCTAAGATGATGATTTTGGTGTATCCATATGATCATCAGTGTTGTCACTCAATGGCTTTCTTCTTAGAAGTGGACCTGCTCTTGGGTTTGGAGGTTTATCTGTCTCTGAGTTTTAAAAAGCTCCTTTCACAGCTGCAAAACCTCTTGTCCAGTTCCACTTCTGCTTTCACACAACTGTTTTTAACTTTCTGTTAGAACATTCAGCTGTTTTCCTGTGAATTAGCTGAAGCTGATTACTCATTCATCCAAGGTTTAAAATGGGTCATGATCTTGTACCGGCAAATTTCTGACAGGCATGCAGGAGCAGAACCCAATAACCTTCCCATCAGATGACACTGAAGTATTGAACTGAAGCCAGCACACATATGACAATTGATTGCTCCTGTAGTGGAATGAAGGCAGGACCCTTATAGCAGTTCTTGGAGGGAAGGGAAAGGAAGTCTTGGAACTAATAAGGAAAGGGAACCAATGAAACAATAAGAACTACATTGAGAAGAGTTAGAGGGACAGGGAACAGAGACAGGAAGAAAATAACAAAAGGAGAGGATGAAGAGTCTGGATGATAAACCTAATCATAAGTTAATGGAAACAAAACAACTTAGAAATGTTGCCGGGTGCCTACCTATTGTCAATGAGCATATTTTATGAAGCTCTTACCTGATGCCCCTAGAAGTCCTAGCCCTAACCCGGGAGTGAAGGACACGCAGTTATATACTAGCTTCATTTAATCTGATAGGATTGTCTGTATCTTGGATAATTTTGCCAAAAAACCCAGTTCGTACTGCACCAGAACATATCTGGTGCTCCAACCTAATTTCATAATTTAATGAGCACATGGAGATACCAAATAAAATTACTCAAATGTCCCCCACAATAGGGTTTGGTAAATTGTTAATTATGCCAGTGTAGTCAGAAGATTTTTGGGAATTTCATTTTTCACAAAAAGTATGAAATTCCCTGAATCTGCTCAGTGTTGTATCTAGAATTGGCCTCATCACTGCAGTGTATGTCGCACTCATCTTGGATTGGATATAAAACTGCAGGAATTTGTTTTTATGCTGTCATGTGATTGGCAGAGGGGACGCACATTGGCATTTGTTCTGTTATGTCATCACTTTTCCCTAGTCCCAGAAGTCCTGACAGGGTGACTTTCGGTAGAGTGGACCAGAGGACAGCAGGTGAGGAGAAGACTAAATAAGTGGGTTTCGCCCCTGCATGACTGTCGGAAACCTGCCACTTCAGCACATTGTTCCTTTTAAGCCTTTTTTAGGTCTCGCCTAGGCAGCGCGCATGCGCTGTCTCTCCGAGACATCTAGTAATCAATATGCATGGTGAAACTCCGCCTATTACTTAGTAATTTCTCGCCGCTTGCCAGTTAACTTTGTCATTTTTTTTTGTTTGCGGGCTTATTATAGGCTCTTCTTACGATACGTAACTTCCGGTTATTCCGGAAGCAGCACCACCTAACTACAGTCTCGTTACGCTTACACAGTGTCCTAACTACAGTCTCGTTACGCTTACACAGCGTAATTCTTTTTTTCAAAAATAGTGTGCATTAACATGCATGCGCTATCTTACATTATACCCATGCGCCAAAAGTATCCTGGCCGCCGAACGCACGTTTGTGGTAAATCAGCTCATCTTCCCATGCCATCCCCCACCACCTCCCGAGCCTGCTCCATGGTGTTCGCATTTTTTCTTTTTTCCCCCATATTGGCCAACCCATCCCCTCCTTTACTCTGTCCCCACCTCTGCAGCACATATGGCCACGCATCTCGTTCGGTTGCATTCAGTGCTCCTGCAACTGCCGCAGATCCGCCTTAGCCACTTTTCACTCTTGCAGGGGAAAAGGTATGTGTTTATTTAAATAGCACTTGTGTTTTCAGCGGTTAAGTGCTCGCTGCCATGCTTCACTTTCTTAGCTTTGGGTGGCACGTTTGCTTCATGGTGTTCGCATTTTATTTTTTTCCCCATATTGGCCAACCCATTCCCTCCTTTACTCCGTCCCCACCTCTGCAGCACATATGGCCGCGCAGCTTCTCCGGTTGGACTCAGTGCTCCTGCAACTGCCCCAGACCTGCCTTCGCCACTTTCACTCTTGCAGGGGAAAAGGTATGAGTTCATTTAAATAGCGCTTGTGTTTTCAGCGGTTAAGTGCCTGCAAACTAACAAGGATTGGCTGAAAACACAAGCACCTGTAGCTTGTGTTTTTAGCTGATCCTCGCCCTTCCCCTAGTCCCTCTCTCCATGTTTACTTTGTTTTAAGTAGCCAAGCCTAGTCCTTAATTTACCCCTACCGCTCCATTGGGAGTACAGAAAAACTGGCAAAAGCAGTCTTTTGCATTTTTCTACTGCAGTACTTTTACAACCCCATAACCAGGTCGTTAGAACCCTTTTGCTGACGGAGTACAGAAAAAGTGGCAAAAGCAGTCTTTTGCATTTTTCTACTGCAGTACTTTTACAACCCCATAACCGGGTCGTTCGAACCCTTTTGCTGACGGAGTACAGAAAAAGTGGCAAAAGCAGTCTGTTGCATTTTGCTACTGCAGTACTTTTACAACCCCCAAACTGGGTCGTTAGAACCCCTTTGCTGACGGAGTACAGAAAAAGTGGCAAAAGCAGTCTGTTGCATTTTGCTACTGCAGTACTTTTACAAACCCCAAACTGGGTCGTTAGAACCACTTTGCTGACGGAGTACAGAAAAAGTGGCAAAAGCAGTCTGTTGCATTTTGCTACTGCAGTACTTTTAGAACCCCTTTGCTGACTGAACCTGAAATAAATTACAGATTTAGTTCCTTGTTCTCCTTGAAATGACAACTCCACACAAATATCGATAGAGTCATTTTGATTTAAAAAAAATAATTGCATTTAATCAAGGAATGGAGAAAGATCGTATTTTCTGCACTCTCTGTTTCATAGCTTTGAAATTTAAACATGGTGTAAACACGAAAATAATAAACATTGATTCTTCTACTGTCCTTCTCTACGTATGAACATAACAACCCCCACCCTTTGGCCTCACATACCTGAGTAACTTATTTTTAAATCCTTGGTAAGTAGAAGTGGGTCACTAAGCAAGTCTGCAAGATTCTACTTATCAGATTTTCATTTTCATTGCCATGGATAGTCTCACATTTGTGAGAGTTCAAGCTATTAGCATTGTAAATGACAATGCCTTTTATTTATGTTTTAAAAAACAAAACGTAAATAAAAGGCATTGTAATTTACAATGCCAATAGCTCAAACTTGAGTAAATGCGAAACCTATTGCATTGCAAATGCTTGTTTAACATTATCAAAGCTGCTGAACATTTTACAAAAAACTGTGCAAAGTTCAGAGCCTCCAGGTTTCGCTGCACCTACCACACCCTCATGACTACCTTAAGGGGCCCTTAAAACGCACCCTTCCATGCTGCAATTCCACCCCTGTAATTGCCATCCCCAGATTCCACAAAGAGCCCTAACTGGCCTTACAACCTTAAGTAACCTAATAGGCTGCATCCGAATGGGTGGGGAGAGGAACAAAGGAAGCGTCAAACAGGAAGCTCCGGATGCAGACAGGTAAGTGGGGCTGGGACCGGGTATGGGTGTGTAGTTTTTTAGGAGTGGGGATGGTTTTAGGGATCAGGGCGGGGGGTCAGGATAGTTTTTTGAAGGGGACAGGGTTTTGGGGCTCATGGCAGGGGGAAAGGGTTAGGGTGGTTTTCAGGGCCTGGTCCGGGTTGGGGGGGAGTTTTTAGGGGTGTGGATCGGTTTTAGGGCTCAGGGCAGGGGGGACTCGGGTCGTTATTTTAAATGGGGCAGGGTTTTAGGCCTTAGGGTGGTGAAGGGGTAGTTTTAGGGGTTGGGCTAAGTTTTAGGGCTCAGGTCAGGGGAGCTGGGGTCTTAGTAGTTTTTGGTAAGGGGCAGCACTTTAGGCCTCAGGGCAGGGGGAGAGGAAGGGGTAGATTTAAGGGCTTGGCAGGGTCGTTATAGGGCTCAGGGCGGGGGGCGAGGTAGGGAGATAGGATTTTAGGGCATGGTGGGTGGATCGGGGTAGTGGTCATTTACCACGCAAAGCCCTTTAACAAACATGCCTTTACAGCAAAAATCGTTGTAAAGGCATGCGTGGCAAAGGAATGCATGGTTAAGGCATGCGTGGTAAAGGAGTGCGTGGTTAAGACACATTTGTTGTTGCAACCGCGTTGTAATGGTATGCGTGGTTCAGCCATGCGTGCTTCTGTCATACAGCTATTGTGATACAGTTTTGCCGCAGGTAGGACCAACAATGCAGATCTAGGATTTTCTTTGCAAAGGACAGTTGCTTTCTTCTGAGTTATTTGAAGGACATTAGGAATACAGAGAACTATTCTGAAAGTCAAGCTGTGTTGTGAAAACAAGGTTTGAACAATTTTGAACATTTAACGTTAATTAAAGACTGTACAATTATCACATTACACTTAAGGTTATCTATCCTGTGACAGAACAGGAAGGATTTTCAAGTCAATACAATGTTACTCATACTATATCTATATAGTTAGGCTCAAGGTATTCAGAATTTCAATAATGCTTCTATAGCTGCAAATTTAGGAAGCATAGACTATTAATGTTAGCTAATTACCTTGCAGCGGCACACAAGTTGAATGGTAATGTTTGGGCTTATTCTGAAAGGTTAGTACAAATTTATATTTATTCATGTGTATAGTTACTAGTGATGGAGCAAGGATTCGTAAAAGAAACTTGCTTGGTTTCAGTCCTCTCAAATAACATGTAATAATGTAATCAATCTGTTTTGGGAATACTAAAACTGCAATTCATCACGAACATTTTTATCTAGGGGAAGCTTTTCTATGTGCATTACTAACCCGTAACCTAAATGTTCTAAAAAGGCCGACAAAATGCGGGATTTCTATTGCGCATGCGTCTATTGCTTCTACGTAGTATGACACTATCGCTTTTGGTGGGAAACGTTTGCAGCTGCGCAATGGCACTAAAAATGGCTGCTTTGAACTCACATGCTAATGCACCTGCAACCACTAAACTAAACCTCGTAAGTTTTATTAAACACTAATGCAAAAGATTTAAATAAATAAATGTGGATGGAGTAGAAATAAGTGGTATACAGTGAAATCATTTGTTTCTGTGTTCTAACATATCCTTTTCTGACTTTATTATTAGTTCTTATTTGGGCCTCGGACGTTGCTGGAATCCCTGCCTCACATCAAATGCGCGCAATGTTTTATTTACTGAGTAAAATGCGTGTGGGAATAAAGCTATGGGAAAAGAAAATTAAGGGGCGGGCACATAACAATGGTTCATAGAAAAAAAATATTTAATTTAAATGGTGTGATGAACTCACCTCCTCAGCCTGACCACTCAGAATAAGGGAAAACATAAGAATTGATACATGGGGGGTTGGTACACAAATCAAGAACAGTATAATTGAGGTAAGATAGCTAAAGGCTTTGTCCAACTTGTCAGATCTGTCATTCTCGACTCGTCACTGACCCAACGCGTATGCTGTTCCAGATTCTGTCGGAGACACTGTCTCATACCTTGCTGCTACCAGAAACTCTGTCCGAGAGTTCGAGATACTGATCGATAATCTATTCATCTAGAGGGATCGCGGAAAAGGCACACCCGAGGAGAGTAGTGCCAGAGAGGGGTGCAACGCTGGCGTTGTACATTAGGAGAAGTTACCCTTCCAGATCTGAATCTGCCCATTCTTCTACCTGTGACCTGTCTTGGAGATTCTATCTGGCCCCCATTATGGAGTTGGGTTCATCTTAGACCATAGGTAAATATAATCAGCAATTCTGTACTTCTACGCCTATTTTCCCTTTTTCCCCCTTTCTCCCGGTACAATCAACATTGATCATTTTGTTTTGCTTTAAAATTATTTAGAAATTTTTGCCTCTTGAAATGAAGGTGGTTACTGTAATTGAATTTTGACTCACAAATTAACTTAGATAAATGTTTTCAAAACTTCTTGAGTCTGTGGTTATTCAGAGTAAAGATGTAAATGTCATTCTACCTTAAACTAACTTAGCAATCTGATTCATCGAGGAAATGAAACAAAATGTATTGCGTTGGTAAGACTTGGTAAAGGTGAATAACAAAGTTACAGGTATTACTCAAAATTGATGCCAGCAGGGTTTACTAGCTTATTGTATGAATGTGGTTTGGGCCTAGGTGAGTATTAGGTGTATGAGTGGCCAGAGCTGGTGACCCGTGCTCCATCAGTTTTGCTTGGTAGCGGAGGCATGGTTAGGTTCTAGTTAGTTAGGTAGGGAATATTGTAAGTGAAATTATTGAGATATGCATTAACACTTGTTGTTGTTGTTGTCATCGTTATTCATGTTGTCTGAAGTTCCCAGGAATATTGAATAGCGGATGGTGAATGGAAGCCATACTGCAGTGAGGTTACTTGTCAGGATTCAAGAAAAAGTTGCAGAAAGTTAGGTAAAACTAGAAGCACTGTTTTAGGGATTATTTTCTGTACGTAAGGGAGAGTAACTGGTAGCTAAAGAGTTCATTGGTGAAACTTTGGTCTTAGATCACCTAGAAAGGGTAATACTGAAGGAGTAGCAGGTTCTCTGATGCTTGAGTGAAGAGTAAGCGAAAAGTGTTTACTCGTAGTGTGTGAAGAGTAAGCGAAAGGGTTTTACTCGCAGTAAAAGAAACTGACTTTGGAATTTAGAGAATCTGACACAGTAGCGAATGTTTTATGTTGTTGATTTATGCAAAATACATACAAAGTACTGAGGATTTAAGTTAGGCATTACCTTGAAAAGGAGGGGTCAGTTGCGGGTGCTGCACTGACGTCACGAAGAGCAGCGTTGGGATTGGTAGGACAGCCGGTGTGTGACTTACGTAAATGTTTGTAAAGGAGGGGTCAGCAGGAAGGAGTGATACTGACTTCACTTTAAAGCCGCGCCAGCATTGGCTAAACGCATAGAGTAATTTGGATTCTAATTGGATACGAAAATAAGAAACGTACTTGTATTGGAGAAACGGATTTGAGTAAATTGTAAATATAGAAGTCCCAAGAATAATAATAGACAACGGATTGTGTATGTACGATCCCACATTAACCGGGAGTCGCTCAGCTAGAAATTATTTAGGGTTTGCTTATCAGCAATGCTTGAGAGGAAGATCGCGAAAATGTACGGAGAGAAAAGGAAAATGTCGTTTATGCAGAAAATAAAGAATTATTTCAAAAAAGATAAGCCCATTAAAACTAGAGAAGGCATTCTCATTCCACCTCTGAAAACTCCCGCATCATACATGATGGTAGAGAGAGGTTATCATACCTGTGTGTGGTTAAAGAATTGGATTGAATACATGAAAGATGATGGCATTTTGACTTTCCCAGAATACGCAACATTTAATGGGAGAATTTTACATAATTTACACACAAGAATGAATAAGTTAGAACCCAGACCTAGGTTGACTCAGTATGAGGCATTAGAGGAATGGGAAACTGAGGCATTTGAACGAGATAGACCAAGGTGTAACAGGAATTTGAGTAATTTTTACCCAAACTTTCGCGTGAAACCCGAGACAAACAAATGAAACAATACAAAAGATAACACAGTTAAACGCACATCCTGAAGCTCTAACTATACCTGTAACTATAGGTCCTGTTGTTCCGTTGTACGGAGATAAATCAAAATGTCCTAAAACTCCTGTCATGACCACACCGATCATTGAACCTAGAAAAGACAAAATAATAGTTGACGACCAAGACAATGATTGTGAATCTGTAATTTCATTGATGGATTTGCCGATAAGAGGGCAAATAAATGACACACCCAGAAGAGTCACACCAGGTTGTTCAAGAGAAGTGAGACTTGAGACATCCACTGGAACAAAGAGTGCCACACTAATAACACCAGAAGAATTAGACAGATGAACAACGGACATAGAGAAGCCAGATCCGCCACCAAAAATACTAGATGTGTTCAAACTAAGAATAGAATTAGAAGAAATGATAGCAGGAAACATAGGGTTGGAAAGGTTGAATACCGTTAATGATGAAGAATTGCTGTTTATTTGCAGAAGTATAACTCGAAATACAAAAATATTTCATGAGAAATTAATGGATCTGGCTATGGAAATGGGAATTGATGTGGGACCATCCAAGGTTCTGCAAAAACCTTATAGAGCAGAAGTTTCTGATAAGGATTTAGAAAATATGAATGTGTCTGGGAGAAAGTTGCAAGTTAAAGAATTAATGACGATATTGCAAAAATGGGGAGACCTAGACAGGTGGAAAGCAAGGTGGACAAAGAAAAAGGAAGAAGCACAGACCACTCGAGTAAAATCAGATTATTTAATGAAAGAAACAGAAAAAACAGAAGGGTTGTACCCAATGAGAGAAGTTCCAGGGGGAGGTTATGTACATGTCCCATGGACTAGACAGGATATATTGTCATTTACGAATGATCTTCCAAGACTGAGGGAGAAGCCTGTGGAATGGTATAGACAAATCGAAAGGTTTGTGAAGGTTTCAAAAGTTCTGTTAAAAGATTTGGATGGTTTGTGTGACTTAGTGGTACAGCTGATTTGTGGGCTGAGTGTAAAATTACAGTTGAGTGGCCAAATTATGAGTACCCGGGAGATAAGAAAACTGGAGCCCCGTCTAAAGAAGTAATGAGAAAATATAACCAGGTCATAACTTTCTTGAAAGGGAAAATTCCCCCGAAAGAGACAGACTGGGTAAAGATAGATAGAACAACTCAGGAAAAAGATGAATCAGTCCATGCGTACTATGAGCGCCTTCTACAGGTATTCAAACAGTATAGTGGGGGGGAAAGTATTGGGAACAAAGATATGACTCATTTTGTATATCGATTTGTCCATGGATTAAAGAAGGAAATTTCTGAAATGATTAAGCAACATAATTTGTGTTGGCAAGCAAAGTCGATAGATGAAATTTTAAAATAATCAAAGTACTGTGGAGATGAAATTGACAATAGACGAAACGTTTAGAGGAGAAAGTGATGTGGGCTCAAGTTAAATTGGCAGAACAACAGGAACTCCAGTTAACTAACGTGGCAGGGAAATTAGGAAAAGGGTGAGGAAATGGTGAAAATAATGGGGGAAAACCAAAAGGGCAATTAAGTAGAGAAGAGGCAAAGAAGAAATTCCCTTGTCACTGGTGCGGAAAATTGGGGCATTGGTAAAACGAGTGTAAAAATATACAAAATAATAATAGCCCAAATCAAAATTTAAATCCACAGACGCAGAATGAGGTCATAATGAATCAACCACAACAGGTTGTACACCTGCAGAATCAATTGCCACCTGCCCCTATGCCAAAATTTGTGAGTCAAGCCAAGTACAGTACAGACACCGGATTTCAAGAAGGAAGTAGTAAGAAAAATTACCTAACATCACAGTTTCTTTTGCAGGATACCTATTTCGAGGACCAAGATCAATGACGGTGCCTGAGAGGGGGGGATGAGGATTGCGTACTTGGCGCATCCTTACCGGTAGTTCATTCGGGTCCGTATATCGGGAAGGTAGAGGGAAATTACATTACCTTTTTGTTGGACACTGGGACTACCTGTTCTACTGTTTGAACAGCAGACATTCCAAACCTACCCCTCTTGGGAGAAGCGATCCAAGTAGTGGGCGTTTCTGATAAGCAAATTAGGACCCCTATTACAAAGCCAATGGAAGTATACATTGGAAACTTCAAAGAGATGCACAAGTTTGTAGTGTGCGACTCCAGTCCCATGAATTTATTAGAAAGGGACTTGTGGTGCAAAATGAATTGCACCATATTTTGCACACCGGATGGTGTTGCCATTCAAACCCCAGATGAAGACGGAATATACAAAATCAAGCTAGCTAAGCAAGGAGCAGAAGTGAATGAGTTGTATTCAATAATAACCCAGGATGACTTGCCAGAAGAGGTAAAACTGACAATAAATCCAGAGGTGTGGGATTTTTCTGGAAAAGAAGTAGGATTAATGACAGATGTAGACCCTGTAAAAGTGACCGTAAAGGAAGGTGCAGTTTTTCCAAACATCCGGCAATACAAAATGAGTCCTGAAGTCAAAGTCAGTGTTTCAGCAGAAATTAACAGAATGGTTGAACAAGGCATATTAAAAGAGATTTTGAGTAGTCCCTGTAACTCACCTATAGTTGGCATTAAGAAACTAAACGGAAAATATAGGGTAGTTCAAGATTTACGAAAGATCAATAAAATTGTGGTGCCCTGTTGTCCAGTGGTGCCCAACCCTGCAGTGATCTTGTACAAAATACCATGGAATGCGAGGTGGTTCACCGTGATTGATTTATGCCATGCCTTTTTCTCCACCCCATTGCATCCAGATAGCCAGTTTTTGTTTTCTTTCAAATTTGAGGATCGTGTTTACGTTTGGAATTGTGTCCCTCAAGGGTACACAGAGAGTCCTTCCATTTTTAATCAGATTTTAAAAAAGTGTCTTGAGACATTAGTAATGCCTAAATACTCTGTCCTTGTACAGTATATAGATGATCTTTTGGTCGCTTCAAAAACAAAAAGTGATTGTGTGACAGATTCCATAGCCTTGGTAAACCATTTAGCCAAAGGTGGACATAAAGTGTCTCCTGAAAAACTACAGTTTTGCAGAAAAGAAGTGAAGTATCTGGGACACCAGATAGAACGAGGAGAAAGGAGAGTAACCTCAGAAAGAATAAAGATAATAAAACAAATAAAGTTGCCGCAAACCCAGAAGGAAATAGGAATGTTTCTAGGGGTAGTTGGGTATTGTAGGCAGTGGATTATGGGGTTCTCCTGGCTGGCGAAGCCCTTGATACAAATGACAAAGAAACGAGCAAAAGAACAGATAGAATGGGATGATGAAAGCATGAAATCTTTTCGGAAATTACGAGATTGTTTATGTGAGGCCCCTGCTTTAGGTATGCCCGACTATTCGATAGATTTCACTTTATTTTGTTGCGAGAGAGATAATTGTGCCCCCTCAGTTCTAACTCAGATTCATGGCCTGATGCGATGCCCCGTGGCATACTTTTCTGCTACCTTAAATTCTTTAGCATCCGCTTTGCCAGAATGCCTAAAAGCTGTGGCAGCTACATGTGTAAGTCTGGAGCAGAGTGAGACCATTGTAATGGGACACCCTGTAAAGGTATATGTCCCCTGTGCAGTTGTTATTCTTTTGACACGAACTCGTACCCAATACCTTACACCAAGCAGATTAACGAAATATGAAAGGATCATTTTAGGAGCAGAAAATGTGACCATTGTTCGATGTTCTGTACTTAACCCAGCTACTCTGTTACCAGATCCATACAATGAAGAAGTAAAGAATGACCCGAACATGACTGTCTTGATGTGACAGAACTTAGTACAAAACCACGTCCAGAAATATGGAATGAGCCGTTAAAGAATATGGAGCATGAATTCTTTGTAGATGGTTCATGCATGCGACATGAAGAGGGAGGAGTGAGTGCTGCTTATGCTGTGTGTACATTGGCTGAAATAGTTGAAGCATCCTATTTACCAGGAGTCCGGTCTGCACAAATAGCTGAATTGATTGCTTTTATTAAAGCCTGCAAAAAGGGAAGAAATTGGAGGGTAACCATTTACACTGACAGTCAGTATGGTTATGGGGTTGTGCCGGACTTTGGCCAGCTCTGGATGCAGCATGACTTTCTGACTTCTTCAGGGTCTCCCATTAAAAATGGACAATTTGTCAAAGAATTGCTTGAAGCAATACAGTTATCAAAAGAAGTGGCAGTGGTCAAGTGTGCCGCACACCAGTCAGGAAATGACAGTGTGACTGCAGGCAATCGTTACGCTGACCAGGTCGATCAACATTGTGCCAGATACAGAATGCAGTAAACAGGAAAATTGAAAATGGTCAAAACAGCTGCCAACTTATGCTATTGTCAGGGTTAGAAACGTGGAAAGATGTGATAGATTTACAAAATGAAGCAGAAATAAAAGAGAAAGAGGAGTGGGTGAAAATTGGTTGTACACAATGGACCGAAGATTGTGTGTTAGACGATGGACCTGTGTTGACAATCAGCATGCTTGCACCTATGGCTAGAATGTATCATGGAGACACTCACATAGGCAGAGATGCACTGATCAGACTTTTCAGGCAGGATTGGTTTAACCTAAGGATTAGGATTGTTGCTGAAAGACTTTGCCAAAGATGTTTAACATGTCATCAAATGAATCCAGGCAAGAGAACAGTAGTCTATATGGGAAAAATTGGAAAGGCTGAAGGACAATTCATAAGACTTCAAATCGATTTCATTCAGTTACCTGCCTGTCGAGGATTGAAATATGTACTTGTCATTGTTTGTTTATTTTCAAAGTGGGTGGAGGCATACTCCACCAAAAGAAATGACAGTTTAACAGTAGCCAGACTCCTATTGAGAGAGCTCATTCCTCGGTTCGGTTTTCCAGTAACTATTGAATCAGACAGAGGGTCTCATTTTAATAATGAAATTATTTGATTAATTTGTGAAGCATTTAAAATCGAACAGAAGCTGCACTGCGCTTATTGCCCAGAGGCATCTGGAGTGGTAGAAAAATTGAATGGCACAATTAAGTCGAGGTTGGGGAAAGTGTGTGCATCGCCTCCATTGGACTGGCCTGATGCTTTACCACTTCTTCTGATGGGACTCAGAAGTATTCCAGACAAAAATACTGGGTTGAGTCCCCATGAAATCATCATGGGAAGAGCAATGAGGCAGGCATGTATACCAGGACTCAAGTTGTTGAATATAACTGATGATTTGGTACTGGAGTATTGCAAAGAGTTGGCTGACCAAGTGCATTCTATCTCTCACCAGGTTGGAGAAGACGCAGACGTCAGGCAGCCGATTCAAGAGCATGATCTGAATCCCAGTGACTGGATTGTTGTGAAGAATCACACACGAGATACTTGCCTAGCACCAAGGTGGGAGAAACCACATCGGGTTATATTAGTCACAACAACAGCTGTAAAATGTGCAGGCTTGCCAAATTGGATTCATGCAAGTCACACTAAAAGAGTACCAGCACCTGACGAGGAGGAACCTCAACTGACTCAGGCGGTTGAGGGGGCTGAAGGT
Organism: Triturus cristatus; assembly: GCF_964204655.1. Classification (NCBI taxonomy): domain Eukaryota; kingdom Metazoa; phylum Chordata; class Amphibia; order Caudata; family Salamandridae; genus Triturus; species Triturus cristatus. Next base: position 835,338,459 of record NC_140581.1, read on the forward strand.
TGCACAGCTGAAGGATCTCAAATAATAGGTCCTGAAGTAGCTGACGAAGAACATCCGAGCACCAGTCTGATTGGATACCTGTAGTAGACATACCAGAGATAATTGTAAGAACTAGAAGCCAAAAAAGACAAATTAGTCAGGATAAAAGTGAGGACCAGATAGACAGAGAGGAAAGTGCTAAAGAAACAGAAAATAAATTAGATTATAAACCTGAGCAGGACCAGGTAGGGAAGGTACAAATTACCCAAACAAAAGAAATCTAATTTACAGAACCAGAGACTGGGGAAGAACAGAAAAAATCTGAAGAGAGTGAACAGGTAAAAGGTAACAAAAATTCAAAGGAAATTGAGCAAGAGCAAATAAGGGAAGTAACAGAAATTCAGGTAGATGCAGAAAAAGCAACATTAAAAATTGAACCTAAACTAAGTCAGACAAGTGAAGGAGAAAACATTCAGGAAGGAAGTCGTGAATTAGTAAGCCCTGCACAAGATCAGACAGGGAAAGAATCTTAAGACAGGAATAATCACGTTGTGCCACAAATTAACAAAAACAAAAGAGTATCTGAAGAAGGTACAAGTGCAGTGCAAGCTAAACGAATTAGAAAAGGTGATAATAGACCAGCTGTTATCAAAAGATTGAAGTGTCACCTCAAAACAGTACCCGAAGAACCAGAGCAGGTAGACGAAGTATCCAGTTGGTCTGGGCAAGCAGCTGCAGGTTCAAAACGAAGAAGCCCCAGAGCAAAACTTGTAAACAACAAATTCAAGGGTCCTGAATGGACATATGTAATTCTCGAAGATTTTGAGAATTTAGAGATTATCGAAGAAGAAATTGAAAGTTTTGATGCAGAGCAAATTGACGAAGAAGTGAGACCACCTTGAAACGAATTTCCCCACTTGTACCTCTGTTCCGAAGTTGAATCACTCAAATAAAGACAAATCTTTTTTTTCCCGTTAGAGAAATAGCTGATACTAGAGCTGCTGGAAACCCAAATTGTTTTAAAAAATGTTGCAGAGTGTGTATATGTAGTATATTTCTAATACTCATAATATGGTTAATATTAACAGTGGCCATAATATATTTTATGGTCAAAAGTGTACAGAATAACACTAACACACATGAAAAGCTAGCTACTATCAAAGGAGATAGAGTAGAATTAGAAGCACCAGATGAGTCTGATTTACATCACGCTGTGAATAAAAATGGCACTGATTTAAATGTTTTCACAAACTTATTAGTACAATATGTAGAAACTATGGAAGTTAGTGATTGCTATGTCTGCATGAATTTACCAGCATCTGTAGCAGAGGGAGTGACTTATCATCATTTACCCTTAATCTATGGTATATCCTGTAGTGTTTTAGCATGTTTGTTTTATAAAATTGGAAAATTGCAATATTATTATTCTAACATAGATGTGATTTTTTCTGAGGTTCCTATGCGAAAAAGCATAGGAACCGGAAGTTCTTAGTACAAGAAACTCAGAATTTATGGGTGAATATTTCTGAACCATGAAAGCAATAGATATAGCTGAAGCACAATTTAAGCTGTAAATTGCATGGAGAAAAGAAAATATTTTTGAATTTAGTAGAACAAAGAAGACAGGATTTCCAACGTAGAGCGTCTGAACCAAAACCTCAGATTCCAAAATGGGCTGAGGAAGAAGAGCATTTTGCAAGTGGCAAAACTCATGTGCCATGTCTTTAGATTTTGAAAAGAAAGGGAAAATCTGTCTCCATAGGTTAAAAATAGAATATAACAATGTGTTTATTGGTTCCAGTGAATGTGAGCACAATTTTTTACTAATCGGGCGATGGGGACTAAAAGTAGGAACTGATCCAGTATTTCCTGGAGTTTATTATGTGTGTGGCAATAAAACCTACTTTAGGCTGCCAGATCATTGGTATGGGAGTTGCTATTTTGGAATAGTATTCCCTAAAGTGTGTCATGTAAAAAGACTCACTGGAAACAATGAAGACGTAAATGGACTAACGTGTGTAAAAAGAGCTACTTTTTCAGAAATCGTAGGTGACATTTTTGGTGCAGTGGGAGTTCTTCTGAGTTCTTCTGAGTTCACGAAAAATGTGTCAGTTGTCTACAGTAGTTGATCGGTTATCTACTGACACTGCTGGAGGATTTCTGCTTAACAACACTAAATTTGTTGCGGTCAGATCTATGGGTATGCAAAATCGACTTGCCCTTGACATATTATTGGCAAAAGAGGGTGGAGTCTGTAAATTATTGAAAACGCAACATTGTTGCACGTATATTCCAGGTAAAAGTGTTGAAATTGGAAAATATATTAAAAATATTACGAAATTGGAAGAAGAGTTGAAACCACTGAAAGTTGAAAGTGTATGGAATAAATATGCAAATAGTTTTTCCAAAATAGGTCGTTGGTTTTCTAATTTAGGAATAGGTATTCTAGGTCACATAATTTTACCCATAATGGGAATAAACTTATTAGTCTTAGCAATAATGTGTTGGCACAAGTGTTGTAAAGGAATTAGGAAATATGAAGTGAATGAAAGGGGCAAGAAAAGAAAACTTGAAGAAATGCAACTAGAAGAATTGAAAGGAGACTTTTATAGAAGAATGAGAGGATTACAATGCAAAAAGGAAAAGAAAAGAAATGAAAGGGTTGAGAAGAGATTGAGATGTGCTAAAGTTGGCATCTGTTTAGTAGAAAATGTATGATGGCAATAAATGCCATCAGAGAGGGGATTGATGGAGCAACGATTCGTAAAGGAAACTTGCTTGGATTCAGTCCTCTCAAATAACATGTAATAATGTAATCAATCTGTTTTGTGTATACTAAAACCGCAATTCATCATAAACCTTTTGATCTAGGGGAAGCTTTTCTATGTGCATTACTAACCCGTAACCTGAATGTCCTAAACTGGCCGACAAAACGCAGGATTTCTATTGCGCATGCGTCTACTGCATCTACGTAGTATGACACTATCGCTTTTGGTGGGAAACTTTTGCAGCTGCGCAATGGCACTAAAAATGGCCACTTTGAACTCACATACTAATGCACCTGCTACCGCTAAACTAAACCTCGTAAGTTTAATTAAACACTAATGCAAACGATTTAAATAAATAAATGGGGATAGAGTAGAAATAAGTGGTATACAGTGAAATCATTTGTTTCTGTGTTGTAACATATCCTTTTCTGACTTTATTATTGGTTCTTATTTGGTCCTCGGAGGGTGGCTGGAATCCCTGCCTCACATCAACTGCGCGCATGCGCATAGAAACTGGCCAGAAACAATTATGTCGCCCATGTCACTCAGCCAAGGACACTTTCAATGAAGAAGCCTGAGAAGCTCAACTGATGACCCCTGCAAGAGCAACAATGCCAATAGCTCAAACTTGCGTAAATGCGAGACCTATTGCATTGCAAATGCTTTTTTAACATTATCGTAGCTGCTGAACATTTTACAAAAAACTGTGGAAAGTTGAGAGCCTCCAGGTTTCGCTGCACCTACCACACCCTCATGACTACCTTAAGTGGCCCTTAAAATGCACCCTTCCATGCTGCAATTCCACCCCTGAAATTGCCATCCCCAGATTCCACAAAGGGCCCTAACTGCCCTTACAACCTTAAGTAACCTAATAGGCTGCATCCAGATGGGTGGTGTGAGAACGTGGGTTTCTGTTGCAGTAAACCCCCCCATTTTTTCTTTTTTTTTGTTGCCAGACTACTGATGCTCTTTGACTTGGTGTGCCCTGGGCTCCTGCCAATCAGGTGCTCAGGGCCTGTGTTCCTTCCCTAAAACTGCCTAACAGCCAACACCCAATTGGCATCCCTGGCCACATGTCAGCCCCTGGTAAATGGTACCCAGGGCCCTGTGACCAGAGAAGGCCTCTAAGGGCTGCAGCACTTATTGTGCCACTCTTAGAGGCCCTGCACCCTGACACACACACACTGCCTTTGCAGGCTGAGTGTCTTAGTGCAGAACAAAACAAAGTGTTGACATGACACACATCCCTGTGTGCCATGCCCACAACACACACTGCCCTGGCATACTTCAGTCACCCCTCTAGCTGGGTGCCCTATGCCAGTGGTGTGGGTACAGGTGCATGAGCCCTGTGCCCCTACAGTACCCAGGTCCATTCCTGGGCACTGTAACTGCAGTGCTTCCATTAAGAGTATATGGTGCTGGGAGGTCGTCAACACAAACTCTACAGCACCATGATGGCTACACTGAAGACTGATAAGTTTGGTATCAAACTTCTCAGCACATTGAACCCACACTGATGCCAGTGTGGGATTTAATGTAAGATATACGACAGAGGGCAACTTAGAGTTGTCCCCTGAACCTAACCTACAATCCACGTCCTGTCTGAGGGGCTGCCTAGGCTGCCACACAGCAGACATGTTGCTTGACCCCTGGGTAGAGTGCCATCCGCTCTCCTGGGCCTGCCACAATCACATCCTGGGCGAGGTGCTAGGTCTCCTCCTCCAGGATGGGCAGGGGACGCTTCAAAGGCATGCCGCCTTTGTGAGCTTCTCCAGGCCACTTGCTGTACTCAGCAACTAGCCCCCACTGATTCTGACTCCGACACTTGCAGGAAGACTGGCGGGAAACCCCGAGAGAAGAAAGGGGGTGTGCCAGCCTCTGCCAAGCCCACCCCTCAGGTGGGGGAGGCGAGTTGAAGCACATCTCCGGGCTGTCGCCATCTTGAAGATGGGGAGCCCTGCACAATCAGGACTAGGCTACTGCCCCCCTCCCACAAGAGAGTGGCAGGATAGGGGGTGTACCCACCCCAGGGAAGAGACCCATTGGTCCCTGCCCTTTACCTACCTGTAACGCCCCTAAATTTAGTATTTAGGGGCACCAGGAACCTTCCTTCAGCAGATACCGATTCTGAAACAAACAAGAAGATCAAGAAACAAGAAGACCTGCCGTGCAGCTGCTAACAAGAGGAAGACACCAACTGATTTGTCCCCAGCCCTACAGACCTGTCGACCCTCGAACCTGCTCCTGCGTCTCCAGTGGTCAGCAACCTCAAAAACCCCAGAGGACCTGCCTGCCTTGTGACTCTTAAAGACTGGGACTCCCACGAGCAGTGGTTCTGCTCAAAGCAAGTAACAAGCCTCTGGTGCCAACCAGGAACCACGACTCCTGCACACTCTGCACCCGCTGAGCCTGGCCTGTGCCGAAGTGGACACCACGAGGACGTCCCCCCGGCGACTGTGACCCGGAATCCAGCACCCAAGGACCCACCTCGATGCTCCTGACATCGCCTGCAGCCTCAGAACCAGGGACCCCTCCAACCACGACCAGCAGAGGGTAAGATTTCCCAACGCCAAAAGGCACCCCTTCACCCGGTGCCCTGCGGCCCCTTGTACCCAACTCCTGGGTGCCTACCTTTCCTCCAACTTCCCAACTTACCTCTCGAAGTGGTGGTCGCACCTGAAGAATCTTCGTCCTCGAGCTTGCAGCCTTTGCTCATCACTGAGCTTCTCCATTGAAATCCATTGAGCGCCCGACGGCTCAAAAGCACCCTGCACCCAGCTGCCTGAGTGCCCCTGGGAGTGCAACCTCTATCCTAATCTACTTCCCCACTTGCCCTGAGTAAGTGACCAGGAGCCCAACTCCCACAGCTGCGTGGCCTGCTTGCCAGCAGCCACCAACCAAAGGCTCCCTGCCCACCATAGGATAACATTGGGCTTAACTCTGTCTGCAGTGCACCCGGCTGCCCCTGTACCGCTGAGGGTATAACAACTGTACCTACCTGACCCTGGGAGACCCCTGAGTCTATGCCCAGAACCTTAACTCTGCCAGTTGAGTACTTACCCAAAAGTCGATAACTCACTTTTCTTCCATAGGGTAACATTGACTGGTTTCACTTGGAAATTCTTCTAAGTGTCGAGTTTTGAAACTTTAAAATATTCACCTAAAATCAGCCGAATAACGAAAAGAAAATTACTCACCTGTTATCAGGAGAGATCCCAGTGCTGGATCTTGGTGTCCAGCACTGACCCTGAAAAGTAATTACAACAGTACTTACCGCTAACTTGATTTTCCTCCATAGGATAACATTGGCTGGTTTTCACCAGAAATTCTTCTAAGTGTTGATTTTTGAAACTTACAATAATATTCCTTAAAAATCATACCTGTAACCAAAACTTTTTTACTCACCTGTTTCCAGGAAATGTACCAGGACTGAATCTAGGATCCAGTCATGTGGTAAGATAAGTAATCCAAAAAGTAACTAATTGCATTTACTTAGAAATTCCCATTGAGCTCAATGTATAATTGTGTTTGAATTGTGTTGCCTATTGCAACAACTGTACCTATTGCATTCAAAAGTCTATTGCCTATTGAAAGTATATAACTAAAGCATCTCATTCTGAGAAAGTATATTTTGATACCTATTGTTGGTTCTAAAATAAAACAACCATATATTTTTATATACAAACCATTGGCCTACAGTTCAGTTCTTGAGTGTGTGATACCATTTGCTGACTGAGTGTGTACAACAAATGCTTTACACTGTCCTCTAATACTGCCTTACTGCTTGACCAAGCTACCACTTTAGAGAATAAGGTTATATCTAACTTTAGCCTCTGCCAAACCTCTGGGGACTGTGGACTCTGTGCACACTGTACCTATTTGGGAACAGTATATACAGAGCTACTTTCTTACAGGTGGGGAGAGGAACAGGAAGCGCCAAACAGGAAGCTCCGGACGCAGACAGGTAAGTGGGGCTGGGACCGGGTTTGGGTATGTAGTTTTTTAGGGGTGGGGATGGTTTTAGGGATCAGGGCGGGGGGTCAATATAGTTTTTTGAAGGGGACAGGGTTTGGGGGCTCAGGGCAAGGGGAAAGGGTTAGGGTAGTTTTCAGGGCCTGGTCTGGGTTGGGGGGGAGTTTTTAGGGGTGTGGGTCGGTTTTAGGGCTCAGGGCAGGGGGGGCTCGGGTCGTTATTTTAAATGGGGGCAGGATTTTAGGCCTTAGGGTGGGGGAAGGGGTAGTTTTAGGGCTCAGGTCAGGGGAGCTGGGGTCTTAGTAGTTTTTTTTAAGGGGCAGCACTTTAGGCCTCAGGGCAGGGGGAGAGGAAGGGGTAGATTTAAGGGCTTGGCAGGGTCGTTATAGGGCTCAGGGCGGTGGGCGAGGATTTTAGGGCTTAGGGCATGGTGGGTGGATCGGGGTAATAGTAATTTACCATGCATATCCCTTTAACAAAAATCGTTGTAAAGGCATGCGTGGTAAAGGAATGCATGGTTAAGGCATGCGTGGTAAAGGAATGCGTGGTTAAGACACATTTGTTGTTGCAACCATGTTGTAGTGGCATGCGTGGTTCAGCCATGCGTGCTTCTGTCATACAGCCATTGTGATACAGTTTTGCTACAGGTAGGACCGACAATGCAGATCTAGGATTTTCTTTGCAAAGGACAGTTGCTTCCTTCTGAGTTATTTGAAAGACATTAGGAATACAGAGAACTATTCTGTCAAGCTGTGTTGTGAAAACAAGGTTTGAACTATTTTGAACATTTAACTTTAATTAAAGACTGTACGATTATCACATTACACTTAAGGTTATCTATACTGTGACAGAACAGGAAGGATTTTCAAGTCAATACAATGTTACTCATACTATATCTATATAGTTAGGCTCAAGGTATTCAGAATTTAAATAATGCTTCTATAGCTGCAAATTTAGGAATCATAGACTATTAATGTTAGCTAATTACCTTGCAGCGGCACACAAGTTGAATGGTAATGTTTGGGCTTATTCTGAAAGGTTAGTAGAAATTTATATTTATTCATGTGTATAGTTACTAGTGATGGAGCAAGGATTCGTAAAAGAAACTTGTTTGGATTCAGTCCTTTCAAATAACATGTAATAATGTAATCAATCTGTTTTGTGAATACTAAAACCGCAATTCATCACGAACATTTTTATCTAGGGGTAGCTTTTCTATGTGCATTACTAACCCGTAACCTAAATGTCCTAAAATGGCCAACAAAATGCGGGATTTCTACTGCGCATGCGTCTACTGCATCTACGTAGTATGACACTATCGCTTTTGGTGGGAAACTTTTGCAGCTGCGCAATGGCACTAAAAATGGCCGCTTTGAACTCACATGCTAATGCATCTACTACCTCTAAACTAAACCTCGTACATTGTATTAAACACTAATGCAAAAGATTTAAATAAATAAATGGGTATAGAGTAGAAATAAGTGGTATACAGTGAAATCGTTTGTTTCTGTGTTCTGACGTATCCTTTTCTGACTTTATTATTAGTTCTTATTTGGGCATCGGAGGTTGCTGGAATCCCTGCCTCATATCAACTGCGCGCATGCGCATATAAACTGGCCAGAAACAATGATGTCGCCCGTGTCACTCAGCCAAGGACACTTTCAATGAAGAAGCCTGAGAAGCTCAACTGATGACCCCTGTGAGAGCAATAATGTTGAATGCAAAGTTTTATTTACTGAGTAAAATGCGTGTGGGAATAAAGCTATGGGAAAAGAAAATTAAGGGGCGGACACATAACAATGGTTCATAGAAGTAAAAAAATATTAAATTTAAATGGTGTGATGAACTCACCTCCTCATCCTGACCAATCAGAATAAGGGAAAACATGAGAATTGATACATGGTGGGGTGGTACACGAATCAAGAACAGTATAATTGAGGTAAGATAGCTAGAGACTTTGTCCAACTTGTCAGTTCTGTCATTCCGACTCGTCACTGACCCAACACGTATGCTGCTCCAGATTCTGTCCGAGACGCTGTCTCAGACCTTGCTGCTACCAGAAACTCTGTCTGAGAGTTCAAGATACTGATCAATAATCTATTCATCTAGCGGGATCGCGGAAAAGGGACACCCGAGGAGAGTAGTGCCAGAGAGGGGTGCAACGCTGGCGTTGTACTTTAGGAGAAGTTAGCCTTCCAGATATGAATCTGCCCATTCTTCTATCTGTGACCTCTCTTGGAGATTCTATCTGGCCCCCATTATGGAGTTGGGTTAATCTTAGACCATAGGTAAATATAATCAGCAATTCTGTACTTTTCCCTTTTTCCCCCTTTCTCCCATTTTCCAGGTACCGTCATCATTGATCATTTTGTTTTGCTATAAAATTATTTAGAAACTTTTGCCTCTTGAAATGAAGGTGGTTACTGTAATTGAATTTTGACTCACAAATTAACTTAGATAAAGTTTTTCAAAACTTCTTGAGTCTGTGGTTATTCAGAGTAAAGAGGTAAATGTAATTCTAACTTAAACTAACTTAGCAACCTGATTCGTCGAGGAAATGAAACAAAATGTATTGAATTGGTAAGACTTGGTAAAGGTGAATAACAAAGTTACAGGTAGTACTCAAAATTGATGCCAGCAGGGTTTACTAGCTTATTGTATGAATGTGGTTTGGGCCCAGGTGAGTAATAGGTGTATGAGTGACCAGAGCTGGTGACCCGCGATCCATCACTGGTAAACTTATGTGTATGTCTATGCTTTTCTATTCACTAATTCTGACTGTAGGTTTACATGTCTTCATCCCCTCAGTTCAGGGAATGGAGCTTCCTACAACAGGATTTACGAATTTAGAGTTACTACTAGTAACATTCCATGCAAAGGTATAACTCTCTGCCACCGTGGTGGAGGTCTCCTTATGTGAAAGTCCTAAAGTGTATCAGACTTTAACAAAAATCATTACAAAAATGCTTTAATGTGAATATAAATTAATTTAAAATATTCATTTTTAACCTAGAACTAAGAAAATAAAATATCACAGCATAATAGCTGAACAACCTACATTTGTACGAAATAATTCATAACTTTAAATATATTTTTTGAATGCAAAATATCCCTTTATTGAAAGTTTGTGATGGATAGACAATAACAAATGCCATGATGCGTTGAACACAGCAAAGCCAAAATAACTCACTACTTTAATTAAACAGAAGCCACCACCGCTGATGAAAGCTATTGCATGCTTCACATATAGTAAGAAGGCGGGAAGTGTGCCAAGTATAGCGAAGAAGTATCAGTGTATTTTCGTTTAAAGACCCCCTTCCCAACAACTGAACAGAAAAAGGAAAGAAGAAGCAGAACCAACAAAAAGAGTGCAAAAAGCATGTCGTACTAGGTTAGAAACAATCATTCAATGGAGTCTCACATCCCTAAAGGGGCCGAGGGATGGGATCTATGGGGAGAAGGGAAGGAGGGAAGGAGCTAGGCAACAAGAATCACAACTAGAAGGTGAGACTCAGTTGAAAAGCTGGAGAGCTTTAAGACTAGTTGGCGTAAGGCTTGTGTATTCCAAATGGGAGAAATATTGTAGAAAAGGTTGCCAAATACGGGTAAACTTCCCCTCTATGTGGGATATTCTGTGGGAAAGTGATTCCATGGCTAGAACTTTCCACAGGCATGTGAATCATAGGGCTGTGGGGGAGGGGGGAGCAGGTGGTTTCCAATGTAATGCAATACGTTGCTTAGCCGCTCCCAATATGTGAGAGATTAAATGCCAGTCCGCATGTCCTGCAGGTGTTGGGTTTGAATACCAAATCGCACTGTGAGGTATGAGTCCGGCATCAGGGAGCCTATTGTCCACCTAATGTGGCTTAGGATCTCTTTCCACAAGGTGGTAATGCCAGGGCACGACCACCATAGGAAATACATATAATATTTAGTTTATAGATATTTTAAAACAAAAACATAACATCCTTGCTAAATATTTTTTCATGAAAAGCTTAGAAATATATGATTAATAATTAATTGGTGAACAATTAAATTCATGTCAAAATTAGATACAGTTGAAAGCAGAGTGCACTCTAAGTTTGGAATAACAAACATTAACTTATGCCTCTAACTGAAAGGAATCAACAGTATAAAACCAACAATTCAGTTTCATCCAAATAACGGATAGGTGTAAATCCAATAAGACAAAGAGCCAATTACATAAATGACAATGTCCAAAACACTAGTATAAATAAACAAAACCACACATTAAGATAAGTATAGCGATCAACATTTCCATTATAACTAAATTCTATTAATGTTTCATAGCCTGCTGGCATCCTTTCAAAGTTTATAGTATTTTTTGTATATTATTATTAAAATACATATTTATATATAGTTTAAATGTTGAAAAATATAATGCTTGTAACATTAGTTCCTATGGGATGTTATTTTATTTCCCTGACTTTATAAAGTTTTCTATGGGTGTGTTTTGCACTACCTGTGAGTGGCCAAGTGCTGTGTTTGACCTACTCCGAAGCTAGGCTGGAGAACGTTTGTGCCTGTTTTGACACCTTTTGTGCTGCAGTAACTTTAGAAGCATAGCTCGTGAATAGCAATGATCTTACTTTTTTGTGGGTATGTGTTTGCATTTGCATGTTTCTCGCTAAAGCCCTCCTTAAGTTTCCCCAAACCCCTCTCATTAAGGAGTACGTAGTCCCCATTTTGCAGCCACTCCACCTTGTCCCTCCCAGATTTACTTCTGAAACATATAGGCGCATGTGCGGAGAGTTTCACCACCGTGGCGGAGATCACTGCACAGAAAAGGTAGAAGAAGTTGCGGTGGAGGTCTCTGCACTTAGGTTTGTGTGAAGCATGTTCTAGTACATGAATGGTAGTACTGTAATATTACTTTTTGTACTACAAAATATAGTTTGTGGATAGATCCGTATAACTCATACAAAAATGATGTGGCAGGGAAATTTCTGCACACAATCATGTTAAATATTGAAAGCATAACGTTCAAATTGTTGCTCCAAGGATGCAAAACGACCACTCTACGCTTCCAAGAATGCAAAACGGCCACTCCACGCTTCCAAGAAATACAAAATGGCCACTGCATGCTTCCAAGAAACTCAGTTTCCACAGAGAGTTCTGAAGCTTGAGGTAGTTATACTTCTGACAGAAAGGAGTGTTGTTAACACGTATTTAGGATACTCATCTGATGTATATTTAGTTTAAGGAACAATACATTCCACTGAAAGTGTAGGGAGAGAGTTTTACAGAGATATCTCTAAGATATGTCCATTCACTATTAGAGTTAAATGCATAACTGCCATGGCTAGTTACTAAAGATATCTCGTATGGCGTTGACAAACCCACTACATGTTGCAGACCTTAATGCCCAGCAGAGGTGATGAGTCTTAGTGGTGGAGTCCAGAGTATCTTTTTTCTCTCTTATTTCATGCCCCTTTCCTGGTTTCTAACACTGGTCCTCATATTCTTTTTTAAGTGGTCATTGGTGGAGGCAGAGAGAGACATACAGTGCATCACTTCCACTGGAACTCATGCACAAAGTTAGTGCTCTCAGACATTGCATAGTGCATGCTATCATTTAACCTGAGTGATTGATTTTGATGCTACTCTCTCTCATATTATAACTAAATTGCAACAGATGGTAAATTTGTCCAAGTCATAGAATAAGGCGCTAACTGCATTGAATCAAGAAATGGTTAGTATGTTAAAACCAAAGAATAAAAATGCTACTCAAATAAAGGCCTGGGAGTAATTGTAATTATTGCCAGAGTAATTGGAGAAATTTCATTAATTCTACATTACTCTTTGATGTGGAATTACCAATAACACGATTATGCCTGTTCGCGTAGTTAAGAGTATTTTGGTGCAACAAATCCTACCACTAGAGAACATTTAGTGCACGTGGGTAACTGCGCGCACTGCTGTTTATGCTCTGTTGCATTTAGTCCTCTTTTCCCAGTGCAAAATGCAAGCTTGCATGCATTTTGGACATGAGGTGGGTCTTTATGCTCTAAGTAGATAGTGCTTAATGCACAAATACTATTCTTGTGTTATTCTGCGTAATCTCGCAGAATTTTTAAGTAATTTCACGTGAATACACTACACCGAACTACATGATTTACACCAATCTCTAGTCAAATGCCTTTGCCTAAAGATACCAAAAATGAGGATTCATGGCATAACAATCTCTTTTTAAAAATGTCAAGTCTTTTTTTACACATCCCAGTTGAGTTCAGTTGTGACTCTTACCAAGCAATTTGCATCTCCACAAAGTTTTCTGGAGATCCAAAAACTCTTGCAATATTCCTTAATCAGTATCAGTTACACTTTTTTGCAAACATTTGACTTTTCCTAGTGACTCTGTCATATTTAAGTGGGAAAGTGGTTAATTCCATTGGTAGACAGAATTGATCCTTTGCATTATAATTTTTCAGACTTCCATGTTCAGACTTGGAAATTGTTTGACAGGAAATCACACATCATTCTTTAAAAAAATGAAACTGAGTAACAATAACTTATAAGTTATATTACCACATTTTATTACATTGTGGTTGAAACTGGTTGACCAGAGGAGAAAACTGCATCCTTATTCTATCATGGCCTGCAAAGTGAATTGAATGGCTAATCCTCCGAATAAGTGTGATGATCTCATAGAGTTAGGGCTTCAATTGGATCATGGCTTATCGGAACTGAGAAAAGACCAAAGTATTAATATTTTAGCCTAAATTAATGTACATTAGAGTGACAGAAACATATGAGCATGTGAAATTCGCCAGTATTAGAGAGCCTCATATGTAAAAAAGAGAGAGAAATAAGACATGCACATATTTATGCTTGTATTGTGGATTGTCAGGTAATTTTGTATGACTGTAAATGTCTCAGCCCTTTAAAAGTTAAGCTACAGTAACATAGTCCATCAAGAGTCTACAGACAGTGAAATACTAGATTTCTCAACAATTAAAGAGGGTGTCTTAATGAGTGAAGAAATAAAATCAGTTCCCCTAAGGGCACTGAATGCTATGCAATCTGCTGTGGCTCAATGAAACTTTCAACGAAGATGACTTTGTCAGAAAGTTAGGAGAAGTTTGTTTCAGTGTTTTTAGATTCTGGAGTCTCAGGGAATTATATGGACATTTATGTCCTGATTACGATGGCGGTCGGACGGCACACCGACAGGCCGTCGGTGGCAGTACGACTGCCGACAGCCCTTCAATCTGACAGCCAGATTACAATCTCATGGTCGAACCCACATGACTGCTACGTTTCATGTATTTCTAATGCACCAAAGCAATTTTAATCAGTGTTGTACACTAGCACATTTGCTTCACTGTAAAGTAAGCGTTGCCCTATTCTGAGAATTGGCACCAGAAGGTGTGAATTTTAGAAAGTAGTGGAGTCAGCGCTTGTTTGTGTCTTCAGTATCCACTCTTCCAGGACATCCCAAATTCAGTCTTTTTTTTAAAGTAAATGTTTATTGATTTTCAAAAAGAAGACATGTTAAGCAGCCCCGGGGGCATTACAAATGAGCAAGAAGTGCAGCCAAAATCCAGTGCAGCTAACCCCACTTCTTGCAGTCTTAAGGTCCATCAACCCCATCCAGTTTTAATGTCCCCTGTGGGGGAGACAACTTGTACACTCTTCCAGCATCCCGCCACCCTCCCCGTGCGTAGCATAGAATGTAGCAGAGCTTGCCCCATCATGGAGACCGTCTCATCAGGATTCTTCATAGCATGGACACACAACACCCCCCCCCCCACAACTCCCCGTAAAAGAAAACTCCCGCCCCACCCCCCAGGCATGCCGCTGACTCATAAAAGTTCCCATTCTCGCACCTCAGACGCACCCACCATGCACCACAACCCCCACGTCCAGCAACTCAGGGGGTAATATCATGGAAAGGAGTGACAGAAGCCCTCAGCCAAATCTTCCCAGACCCGGCGCCGATCAGAGGATTATCAAGACCCTCCAGGTTCAGTTGCCCTGTGCAGCGCCCCTCTCCTCAAGTGTGCCATCGTCGTCCTCGCTCGGGTGTTTGGCTAGATCCACCAATGCCACCCATGCTCATGCCATTTCCATTGACTTTTCATTCCCAGTGCGCGTGGCCATACACAGTCTGCAGTTCCCCTCACTCTCCACCCATTTCACTAGTTCCCTATTCCAGCGCAGCAGGTTGGGGGGACCTTTCGCTTTCCAATGAGTGGTGAGCTCCCTCTTATTCAACACCAACCCCAGATCAATGACCTTGCTAGTAATTTTGGTCTTGGCAGTGTGCGGAAACCAATGTAACAAGCAACAGCCAGGTGTCAAGGTTATCTCTCTTTCCGTCACCATCGCCAGTCCAGCCGTCACCCCTCTCCAATACTCTCCCAGATGTGGACAGTCCCAAAACATGTGGGGAAACCCTGCTCCCTCCAGGTTACACCTCGGGCAAGTTGATGAGACCCCAAAATAATCATTAATCTTGCCCGGTGTTAGATATGCCCTATGTAATAGATAGAAGTGAATTAATTGAAAGCTTGCGTTTCTAGTACTCTTCCAAGCCCTTTCTACGAGCTCTCCCCAGGGTTTCTCCTCGATGGCCTCACCCAAGTCCGCTTCCCATTTAAGGCGCAAGGCTGTTAGGGGTTGTCGCAAGTTGTGCGCGATCCGCCTATACAGGCAAGTGACCGCTTTAATAGTACCCGCTGCCATCACTGCATACTGACAGGCCAGGAACGTAGTAGGTTCCACCATCTCCTCTCGCCAGTGCTTTCTAATGGCTGTTGTCAGCGCGGCATGGAAAAGGAAGTTGCCCCGTGGAAGGTCATGTCGCTCCAGTAGATCATTAAAAGGGAGTAGGTTACCATCCTCAAACAGATCTCCGATAGTAATGATCCGTATGTCCTCCCATAGGCGCAACTTGCACCAATCGCCCCCGTGGGGTAGCTCCTCACACATCTGTAATGGAATCTCGGGTGCATAAGGAACTCGTATGCGCGCCCGCTTAGCCAGTCGGTTCCAACATTGCCGCACCTTTTGCAAGTCAGGGGGATAGATCTACCTCTCATAGGCAAGAGCAGCAACACATGAGACAGCAAAGGCAAACTTGGGTCCGGCCCATCCAGGTCTTCCGGCCGCCGGAGTCCCGCCACCCACTTTGTAAACCATTGGAGCTGCGCTGCGTGGTAATAGGTCTCAAGGTCAGGCAAGGCAAATCCCCCTTCCGCCCTAGGTCTCTGCATAGTGACCAGGGCCACTCTCTGCCTCCCGGTACACCGCAAGAACCCAGTGATTAATGAGTTGAGCTGTGCAAAGATCTTGTGCGGGATCCAAATGGGGAGCGTCCCAAAAAGATAGAGAAGCCTGGGTAATGTAACCATCTTCACCAGTGCAGCTCTGCCTGCCACAGACAACGGGAGAGTTCTCAAAATTCAAAGCAGCTCCTAACACCGTGCACCGCCTGCCCTATATTACCCTCCAGAAGATCTACAGGGTCGTGGTAAATCCGGGTCCCTAAGTACGGCAAACAACTAGTCTCCTATGGAACCCCCTCCGCGCTCCGTGTGCCACCCCTACCAGGACTGGCGGGGAACAGGCACGATTTGGTCCAGTTCACCCGGAGCCCCGCAATCCTTCCTAACGTGCCTAGCAATTCCTTTGCTCCCCGGAGTGCGTCTCCCGAATTAGCCAGGAACAAAAGCAGGTCATTTGCATAAAGCGCTATATGCTGCAATTGTCCCTCCAGCAGAAGCCCTTGATATTACCAACCCGTCCTGGCATGGACAGCCATAGGTTCCATCGCCAGGGCAAACAACAGAGGGGACAGCGGGCATCCCTGCCTCATGCCTCGTCCCACCGCACAGGCATCAGAAATAAGTCCCCCCGTGCGGACCCTGACAGTGGAATTATTATACAAGATTGCCGTCCATTCTACAAAGCGGTCCCCCAAGCCGAACGCCCTCAGGACTTTAAAAAGGTACGGCCATTCCAGGCTATCAAAGGCCTTCTCAATATCGACCGTAAAGACACAGGCGTCTTCCTTGCAATAAGTATCTGTCCCCAGGATACACAGAAGTTTAAGAATGTTCATCGCTGTGTTCCGAGACGTGATAAATCCTGCCTGGCAGCGTGAACTAAGGTCGGCATATGGGTCAGCAGGTAACTAGATAATACCCGACTCAGTATCTTGTAATCTAAGTTGAGCATGGCAAGTGGCCTGTAGGAGGTGCGATCCCCGGCTGGTTTCCCCGGTTTCAGAAGGGGGACAATTACCGCCTCTCTCGTGGAAGCTGGGAGGAAACCCTCCTGTCTCGTGCTATTATACAATTCTACCAAGCGCGGGACCAATGCGTCCACGTATTCAGAGTAAAATTCCACCGGGAGTCCGTCAGTCCCAGGCGTTTTGTTCTTAGCCATGTGTTTTTTGGCACCACGTACCTCCCTCGCCTCAATATCTCTACCAAGTTCCTCTGCCGCCTCCACCTTAATCTTGGGAAGTTCCACTTCAGTCAAGAAGCCCTCATCATTGGGATCCCCTGGGCCAAGCTTACTCTGGTAAAGTACTGAGTAATACTGCAGAAATTGCCCATTAATGACGCGCTGTCTATGGTATACATCATCTCCGTGCCTCCGTAGCTCTAATATCGGTATCCCTCAACGCGCGGGTTTGGCCAGCCATGCTAGCAACGCTCCAGATTTGTCCCGTTCAGCGTGCGCCCTAGCAGTATAAGCCTTGTAATCAAAACAGCGCAATTTTTCTATTTGTACCGCTAGGTCCTCACGAGCTGCCAGGAGGCCATCCTGCCTATCAGGTCGTTCCGGTCTCTCTTTCTCTACATCCCTAAGTCTATGTTCTGCACTTTGTACCTCCTGCAGCAATACCCTTCGCACTCCCACCACCTCCCCTATGCAGCGCCCTCTGATCACTGATTTAAAAGCATCCCATTCAACAAGTGGACTCGACGCCGTCCCAGTATTGTTCCTAAAATAATCCTCAATCGCAGTGCCTTTTGTATCCCGGAACACTGGATCTTCCAGTGCCTCCGGCCTCAAGCACCAAGTGGGAATGGCGGGGTGATTCTGCAGCCAATCCAGCGACACCAGCAACGGATTATGATCCGATACTGTTCTAGCTAAATATTCGCTATGCACGATCCCTCCATGTACATCTGGCGAACAGAGAATCGAATCCAGGCGAACGTGCAAATCATAGAGTAGAGAAAAATTTAAATAATCCCTATCCCCTGGGTGATGAGCCCCCATTGTTGCTCCCAGGCCCGCCTCGTCGCCGCCAGTCTATTCACTGGGGTATCTACAAGGGGAGGGTGAGAGCGGTCCAGGTCAACGTCGGTGATGCAGTTGAAGTCACCCCCCAGTAACACCGACCCCGTCAACATGTTCGCCAGCTTCCCTGACAGATGCGCAAAAAATGCAGCTTGATCTACGTTGGGGGCATATAGGCTTCCCAATATAATGTCCTTACCGTCGAGGTGCCCCGCCACCACCATAAACCTGCCGTCCGGATCAACCAGCTGCCCAGTGCTCTGAAATGGAACCCCCGCTCGGACCCAGATCAATGTGCCCCTAGCAAAGGCCGAATACGCTGTGCAAAACACCTGCCACCGCCATCTACGCTGCAAAGCCACCCCCTCATGCTTTGTAAGATGCGTCTTCTGCAACAGGGCAATCTGCACCACTCTCCTCACAAGGTAGGCATGTATCTTGTGGCAGTGCGTCATAGTGTGCATCCCCCTAACGTTCCAGGACATACACTTAATACCTATGGGGGATCCCATGGTGCGTCCCTCAGTGTTTCTCCATCTTGGCCCACCAGCGGCATGCCTGACCCCAAGAAAACCCCCCTCAACACCTTGAACACCCCAACTCCCACTCCTTAGGACAGGTACTACCGAACTAGCTCCCATCCAAACCAGTGCAACAAACAACTATTCACGAAATGTGGTGAAGCGTGTGCTGGCACTATAGAACCCAGAGCTCCCCCAGCCACCCCCAGCCCACAGCAGACATGGGGGCCCCCATCGTCAGCTTGTGTCTGGTGCCAACAGCCCTCCACCCTCAAGGGGAAACTCTCCCAGCAACCAGTCCCCACTATCAGCATGAACCTATCTCACCCAGCTGCATGCATCCATCTCATCCGATTAAGTCCGCCGTTTGAGGTGTGACCACAGGAAGTTCTGGCTCAGAGTCCCCGTTCGTGCTGCTAGGAGGAGAAGTCTCAGATCTGCCCATGCCACGCCCAGTAACAGTGGAGTTCGGGGCTGATGTCACCCCGGCTGATCTATGCAACTGCTTGCACTGCTCTATCCCTCTCAAGTTGGTGTCCCGGCAAAGAAGGAGTCCTCGGAGAACCCAGGGGTGCGGACACCCCCGCTCTGCAACACTCATCGGAGAAGCAGTTCTGGACCCGGTCTTTCACGCCTCCAGTCACTGCCATGCGTCCTGTGGAGTAGTAAAGAAGTGTGTGTCATTCCTGTCTACCACCCGTAGGCGTGTGGGGAACAGCATGGCGTACGGCATCTGCAACTGCCGGAGTTTCCGCTTGACTGCTAGGAAAGAAGCACGCTGCCTCTGCACCTCCCTGGTGAAGTCTGGAAAAATCATCACCCTAGCATTTCCGATTTGAAGATTCTGCTTCCCCCGGCCCTGCTGCAGTATATGGTCCCTGTCATGATAATGGAGTAAGTGCACAACCATCACCCGCGGGGGTGCCCCCTGTCTGGGGGGTCTAGCTGGGACCCTGTGAGCGTGTTCGAGGGCGAAGAAGGGGGAGAGTCCCTCCGGGGCCACCTCCGTCCTAAGCCAGGCCTCCATGTACTGGGCAGCATCATCTCCTTCCTCCCGCTCTGGGACCCCCACTATACGCAAGTTGTTCCTGCGAGAGCACCCTTCGCTGTCCTCCGCTCTTGCCTCCAAGACCCTGACCTTGTCCTTCACCAGTTTCATGGAACGCTGTAAATTAAGGATTGCGTCCGGGACCTCCTCCAAGGCCTTCTCATTAGCTTTCACCCGCTCCTTGAGTTTGCGGTGGTCGTCCTTTAACAAGCTGAGGTCCACTCCTATAGCGTCAATCTTGGGCTCCAAGGCCTCTCTCTCGAGGAGGTGATGGTCTGCATTATGTCCACCAGTGTGGGCCTCCCCAGGGCCTCATCCTTCCGTTGATCTACCACCTCCTCCCCATCAACGGAGCGCTGTCCTGCTCCTTCCACCTGTAGTGCAGCAAAGCCCTTCCACCGGGAGACCCGACCCATGACCGCGGGTCGTAGTAGACCAAACAGGCCTCCAATGTGGTAATCACAGGAGAATCCGTGTGCCTACGATGCGGTCCCCAGCAGCGTAATCCTGCCCAATTCGTTGCTCCCCTTAGGCCTCCGCAGCAGGGTCAAAATGCCAGCCCAACCCTTGATCACAGGAGAGGAGCGGGGCGATCGTCCCCTCCCCAGGGCAGGCAGAGCAGACACCACAAGGGAGCCAGCCCCCTCCAAGCAGTACAGCAGTGTGCCTCCCCAGGCAGCACAGAGGCAATGTCAGGAGTCCCGGTGTCCCCCGCCACATCACTGTCTCCACCGTCCGCTCCACTTGCACAAGGCCTTCTCCGCCATCAAGCCCACTCAGCGCCGCAATCCATGGTGGCAGCCCCACACTGCAACCTCAGCAAAGTCTTCCCCCCAAGTCTGCTGGGGTGAGAACTAGACAGCGTTATTAGCAGCAGTCCCCTCTTTATCTGCACCTTACTTGTGGTTGGGCTCCGGCCCAAAGCTTAAGGCCCTGCAGTGAGATCCTCACTCTCCAGCACGTCTCCAGCGGCCAGGACCATGAGAGAGCAGTCCGGCCTTGCTTAATAGCACCCCAAGGTCTCTGCTCACCGCGCCATCAATCCGAAGCAAAGTCCCTGGCCGTCTCCGAGCCGCTGCCTCAGGAGCATGTAGGCCTCGGTCCCTTCCCACGGAGGCGGTCTCTTCAGCGACGCGCAGTCGCCATCTTGAGGCTCCACACTCGGAGCCGATCCGGTCAGTGCACGGCACGTCTTTGTCGCGGAGGCACCACCACCACTTGGAAGGTATACCACAGTACTCCCTCCACTCCGTCACTGAGTGGTAGTAAGGGCCCGCCTTATACAACCCCCTCAGAGATATGTGCATCAGCAGCACCCGGCCGCCTTTTTGAAGGCACTGCGCTCGGAGCCGGTCCGGAGAAACCGCAGTGCTTCTCGGTCGTGGGGGCACCTCCGCAGCTTCTCGGGCGCTCTGCGGTGGCAACAGCTTATTTTTGGTTCAGGGGCCCCCTTACAGGATCAGGATATTTGCGAACGAGGGGAAGCCGCGGACAGAGCTCCGGAGTCCGCTTCCCCTCACATCGGCGCCAAGCCACGCCCCCTCATCCCAAATTCAGTCTTGTGAGAAGATCCTGGTACCTGCTCATTATTTTGTTTAATTTAGTAGCAGTAGCAATCCTATGCTACTATTTCCATTCACTTGTATTGAGAGAAAATGGATTAAATATGTTAACTAAACATATGCAATTTTAGCATTATTTGCCCTAACTGATGGTGGGAGGAAGATCTTTACCATTTTATTTTTTATCTTCCCGACCTGAACCGACTGTCAGGACGAGACAGGGCCTGCTGAATGGCAGCAGGGAGGAGTGGTGGGCAGAGGGCTGCCTGTTCATTGTTTAAAGTGTGCATGTCTGTTTGGCCAGCCATCTTGTGACGTCCAGCCAGATATGTGCACTTCAAACCTCTGAACCCAGCTTCCTAAGACAGCTGGGTTGGGAGCAAGTGCAGGCCTCCAGTTGCTTGGAAAGTGTTGAGAGACGTCACTCCCTCCAATCAGAGTGCTGCTCTCATGCTGTTTAACAGCATGAGAGCAGTCTCAGCAGAAGAGGTCTGGAACAAGGAGGACGGTATGTCATCTGGATTTGGTCAGTGTTTTTATATTATTATATTTTTTTTATGTGCGCGTGCGCTTACCTCCCTATTTGGCTCCCTCCCCTCAGATGCCAGCCACCACTGGGTAGAGGAGAGCACTATTCTGTCCTTAAGTCCAGTGGGGTTTCAGATGCACCTAATTTCTTTGGTCTATTTTGAAATGTGTCACAAAATATACGGCTCTGATTGAAGCTCCTCCGTGCATGGTAATCTTGGTTATGCCTTTGTTGACCTAACATAGCCATAAATATTCTTTTTTTTCACCATCAGTTAAATGCATACCGATAAATAAATACATAAATACATGAGGAAATACAGTCGAGAATAAATAAGTTATAAGGGGAAAGTAAAAAAACAATTTCAACATTTCATATCGCCCTATAAAATAGCGTTAATTGCCACCTTTCAATATCTGAGGGGTCGCCGATCATTCATACTGTCACTCACCCACCCTCACTATCATTTTTCCATTTGTGGATTGGAGCCCAGGTATGTTTTCTTATATTTTTTGCCCTCTGTCCCTTTCTTTCAAATATACCCTTTTCAAGATTATAGATAGACAAGAGCCACGCAAGCCATTGTTGAAACGAGGGGGGGAGGATCCAACCATGTAGAGGAGATACATATTCTTACTACTGCCAAGGCCAGAAAAACAAGGTATTGTTGCGCCCCCAACACTCCTGCCTTCGTGACCCCCCAGTAGCATTAATTCAGGTGTAGTTGTTATTTTAATCCTCAATGACTGCGCCAAAAAGGTTTCTATCTCTTTCTTCAAGGCGTCTAAGATCGGACAGGTAGACAAAATATTAACAATATTATTATGCGCTATGGCATCGAAGCAGAGGACTCCTACTGAGCCCCCCCCATTGAGCAATCTTGGCCGGTACATAATATAGCGAGAAGATTGTTTTGTAGTATTGCGCTTGCAACCCAGCCAAGCTCAAAATGGAGTGGCCTAGAGTTAGCAAGTCGAAAAACTCAGCACAATCTATACCTAGTCTTTGTTTCCATTTCTCAAAATGTTTCTCGAAGTCATCAGACATCATCCGACTCAGCACTCCATATATTTGACTGATGGTACACCCCTCCATTATAGGGTCTTTGCTGAAACCTCTTTCTTCCCCTTTCTTTTTAGCTAATTAGATCCGTACCTGCAGATATTTTAAAAAGTCTTTCCTATCGACCTTAAAAGACAGCTGGACTTTCTAAAATGGCAATATTCCACTTACATCAAGGAGATTCCCAATCTTCACTACTCCAAGGTCTTCCCAGCGCGACATTACACCACCATGGAATATTTCTGGAAATGATGGGTTCCTAAAGAACGGAGTATAAAAACGTATCCTCCCTAACCCTAGTTTCTTCCTTACGGCTGTCCATATGTGAAATGCCACCCCAACGGTCTTAAATCTAAACTTTTTATGATAGTTGAGTTCATTATACTTCAACAACCAATTATGAGCCTCTTTTCCTAAAAGCAATTGGTATATGTTTGGTGGCCATCACTTCTCCACTGGTCCATGACCTTCCCCCCAAGCAGGCCCCACATAAACTGAAGTGCTGCTTCCCAATAATACATTCTTAGATCTGGGACAGCCCACCCCCTCTCTCCCTGGGAAGGGTCATAAATCTGAGAGCCCTCTTTGTATTCCCATATGCCCATATAAAATTATTAACCATCTTTTCTATCCCCTTAAACCAATGACTCCCGATCTCCTTGGGTATTGTTCTAAAGAAGTATAGAATCTTTGGAAGGAACATCATTTTGATGATGTTGCACCGACCCACAATTGAAAGATGCAAATCACTCAATCTGTCAAGATCCTTCTTGCTTCTCTGGATTGCTGGGGTCAGGTTTACCTCCACCATTTATTCCAATTCTGATGTCATAGTGACCCCTAAGTGAACCGCTGATTTCACCACCCGAGAATCCGGAAGATGGACCCTGCTATTTGTTACAATGTGGGTTTTGTCCTGATTGAGTAAGTAACCTGACATCCTCCCAAAGTCTCTTGTCTCTTTCTCAATTCTCAAGGTTAGATGTCACTACCACAAGATAATCATCGTACCCCAAGATTTT
Source organism: Triturus cristatus (assembly GCF_964204655.1). NCBI lineage: Eukaryota > Metazoa > Chordata > Amphibia > Caudata > Salamandridae > Triturus > Triturus cristatus. The sequence continues at coordinate 835,362,202 of NC_140581.1, forward strand.
GGAATCAAGGCCTTAAAGCCGAAGAGGCTGAACTCTCGGATAGGCATTACATTTTCGAATCAGGGGACCTATAAAGAATGCAAATAAAAGAGGAAAGCAAGGACACACCTGTCTAGTCCCCCGTGTGATGCCAATAGGCTTTGTCTGACCTCCCATTAACCCAAGCTGGGCACGAGGGGCTTTGTAAATACCTGCATGGCCTCGATACTGATCCTACCTGCTCAAGAGAGGCCCACAAATATTCCCAGGAGACCATATCAAATGCCTTTTCGGCATCAAGCAGAATTTGCACTATAGGGTCTCCAGAGATTGAAGCAGCGTCAACTAGTGTAACCACTCTTCGAATATGGTTGGCTGTTCCTCTGCCTGGGATAAAGTCATGCTGCCTGGGGGATATCACCTTCCCTATAATATAACTCAGCCAACTAGTTAACAACTTTTGAAAAAATCTTGTTGTCACTATTCATGAGAGTTATGGGTCTGTAGGACCCTGTCTTGTTCGGAGGTTTCCCTTTCTTAACTCTGGGGGAGTCACCCTCTTCTGAACCTGACACATTAAATAGATTAAATCGGGCCCCAAGGTTGAAAAAAAAGTTTTATAAAATTCTAGCAGGATTTGATCGGGACCCACAGCCGGAGGGATAATCTTTTTGCGCTCTTTGTATTTCTTCCCCTGAGAATGGAGCACCAAGGGAATCTACATCTTCCTGGGTAAACTGTTCAGTTTGAACAGAATCTAAATATCCCTTTAGATAGCTCTCCTCACAGCACCCCTCCTTTCCATATAGCTTCTCATAGAATCTGCAGGGTTCCTCATGAATATCCCTAGGGCCGGACACTAATTTGCCCTTGTGATTTGTAATCTCCCCACTAATGGTCTTCTGTATTGTCTATATGGCCAGCATGTGCCCCACCCCCTCACTATATGCATAACAGTTTTGCCGCCAGGCCATGTATTTTTCTGCAGCTCTTGCTGCAGTTTCACCAGTGGCTGCTTTTGTCAGGGCAAGTTTATGTAAAATTTTCTCTATACATATCCCATTAGTAATTGCCCTGACAAGTTCCTCCTCGATGACCGCCAATGCATTGTATATTTTGCTTAGACGTTGAGATTGCTTCTTATTGCGATTCAAAGAATAACTCGGTGTTTACCCCCCTAACCCCAGCCTTAAAAGCATCCCATACCACTCGATTCCCAGCTCTTCCCCTATTAAACTCCAAATTCTCCAATCCATTTATTCATATTATTAATATTGTCAGGGTCATGCAACAAGACCCTCTCAAATGTCCAGGTTCGCTCTGGTATTTCCACCCCTGTACATATAACTTCTAAGACCAGAGGGATGTGGCCTGACATAATCCTGGGGTACTTTTCAATGGGGCAGGCAGTTAACAATTGTTGTGAAACAAAGAAACAGTCCATGGCATGTTACTACTTTATGCGGGACAGAAAACAACATACTGCCCTTATCATGAATCTTTAAATGTGGCCAAACATCTACAAGCCCTTTATCTTGTTTCAGGTGTGTAAGAGCTCTATAAGCTTTACTTTTCTGACCAGCATACTTGCTGAATCTCCCATTCCATAGCCCACCCAAAACATTAATATTCAGATCACCACAAAGTATAATCGGTATTGGCCACTCAGTGAGCTTTGTATTAAGAAATTCAAAAATGTCGGGATCATCCCCCGTGGATCCATAAACAGAGCAAATAGTAAATTTAAACTCAGAGTAATGGCATTCTGCAATCACCCAGCGACCAAATCTATCAGTTACGCACTTTTTAAATGTCATACCACTATTACAAGCAAAAATTGCCACCCCCCCTGGTTCTGTTTCCTTGTGTGGTATTTGCAACTGGCTGATACCCCAGCTGCTGTAACAAATATTTTCTCACTCCCTCAATGTGCGTCTCCTGCAAGCACACTATATCGGCATGCAGCATTCCTAAATCTTCTTTAACTTTCTGTTGATTCCCATCATCATTCAACCCACATATATTTACTGTCATAATTCAAATTTGAATTTTAATTGTACTATTTTACGCAGTTCCAAAACATCCTCCCAGCCTCATTTTCTTTCTTGATGTACCGGTGTTGTTCCCCATTTTTTACCCCCCTGAGTGACCACCACCCTCTGAAACCCATCCCCCTCCTGCACACCCTTGCATCCCCCCACCTCCCTCCACCCACCTACTCCATGAAACAAGCAGACCAAAAGGTCTTGGTGTTGAGACCTGTTCTTGGGACCCCCACCAACTTCTGGGCCATAATCCATTTTAGAACATATTTTAGAGATTACCCTTGGTTTCTATGCTGCTTTGACCAAGCCCAAGATGCAAACCCAGAAAGAAACTACTAAGAAGAGGCTACAGTGCCTAAGCTAATCCATATTATCCATGTACTCTTTATCTAGTATCTCTGAGGTGAAGACTCTTGTTCTATTTTAAATATCATTTTCCATCGAGCTGGGTTCATTAAGTATGCTTCTGCCCACACTCCTGACATGGTTGAATCAATTGTCTGAGCCTTCAATGTCTCTCCACCGTAGTATGGCAAAAGTCTGGTCTTGCAAAAAAGGACTGGCCATCCTAAGTCCGTTTAACATCTGGACAAGCCTTTGTAAACACTGCTTCTCGGAGAAGATAGTTCCCAAAGTAGATTATAACAGCTCTTGGCTTTGGGGCTTCTCCTGTATGTGGCTGATTTGATTTCCCAGTTCTATTGTTGTAGATCCGGGAAAGCTCCCTTCATCAGGTTCAACATATAGGTCCGAATGTGGCTCCCTTCAGCTCTTTCTTTGATACCTAGAATTCTCAAGTTGTTTCTGCATTGTCTATTTTTAAAGTCTTCAAGTTTCCATTGGATGTCCGTAATTTATGCACCTTGCGCCTCTGTCTGGGTTTGAGCTCTAGCGACATCATTTTCTATGGTAGCAATGGTAGCTGTGCGTTCTTCTACAGCCGTCAGCCTTGTATTAATATCTATACAGCCTTTAGCCATCTTTCTAAATGCCCCTTGAAATCTTTTAGATGCAAACCAATTATTTTCCCCTCTGCTTGGGTCTGTTCTTGGAGCTGCTTGATAGACTCATAAATCAGTTTCAGAGAGGGCTCCTCATTTTGTATTGTCTTCATCTCGCTACAAGCATCTTCCTGCACCAAAGGCTTGGAGTAAGCTCTCTGAGTTGCTGAATAATCCCATTTAAGGGTATCATTTGAGCCATGTTTGAGTGATCCTTCTGCAGCTGAACCAAGTGGTTGGACATCTCTACTCCTGCTGGGATGCCTTTTCCTTCTTACCACTGTCCCTGTGTCAGCCTGCTGGTTACCTGAGCTTGTGCTAGAAGACTGGATAATGGTCCCGGTCTCCGAATCTGTAGAGCTGATATCAGAGCCATCTGTAAGGGAGACACATTTACCCCCTAGCTCCTGAGAATCTTCCAACCCCTTAAGACCTGTTACCCCTTCAACTAAAATGCTGGTATCCATATTACTCCATGCTGATATTTGTGAAGGCTGGGGGGGTAAATCATCTTCAAGACAGCGGTACCTAGTAGTATCTGTTGGTGCTATATGCTGGTGGAATTGCGTGTTTTTGATTGTCAATATCTACCAACCCCCCACCCCCGAAGCAGATTCAGCATTAGGACTCACCATAAGTCTCACAGGCCCAACTTGGCCTCCCCTCCAACCTTGGTCCTCTCCATGCTCCCACCATCACCCTGCAGGTCCTTTGGGCTGCAGCCTCCTGATATTCCCATCGTGGAATCTCCAGCAGCAGTCATGATAGCTGGAAAAAAAATTGTAATGCCCTGCTGCTGTTGATACTGATACTGCTGACACAGCGGCTGGCTGCTCTAGGGGTCTTGACTTTCTCCGTGTAGTGTTTAGCTTTTTCCATCTCCAAATTTAGTAACATCCAGACCCTGCTTTCCTTTCACAGGTACTTTATTATTGATGTTAGTAGAATTGATGGTTTTGGCTCCTGATTTCCCAGCCTTGGAGTACTGCAAGGATGTGATGTGTCCATTAGCCAATTCTAGTGCTGCCGTAGCAGTGACATTGATGTCAGAGTTCTACGCTCGCACTGAGCGGTTTGCCTTGGTAGGCATCTCCCTGTTGGTGCAGGCTCTAGCCATGAGCCACCCAGTCCTGCTGCCCCGCCTCCTCTGAGGACCGAAGCAAGCACCGAAATGAGCTGCAGTAAACAGCGAGCGGCCAGCACTACGGGCAATATGCCGCTTCCAATGCCCGAATTGTAACCAAGGTCTGGGACCTGCAATGCCAGTAAGTCATGTCTCACATGTGGGCTTATTATCTAGTTCTTTGCTGTGAGAAATCTCCTTAATCCCATCATTGAATACGATTTGCTGGGGAGCGGCCGACGCAACCGTTCACACAGGCGCCATCTTGTCTCCCTCTGATATTAACCATAAATATTCATTGTTTTGATTGGACTGCTAAGAGAGTATGATTCAATTCCAATTGCTGTTATGATACTTGTATGATATAATGGAAATCGTTAGAGAGTCATATATTTAAGGTGTTTGCAGAACAGATATTTCACCAGCTATGAGTTGAGCAATTCCTCAAATCTCTTGCTATGAAGAACTGTTTGATAAGAAAAAGGCGAATGTGCTACCTCCACACAGACGTTATGATTGTAAAATTGATTTGGATGCCGGTGCTCAAATATCCTGTAGTTGGGTGTATTCACTCCCGGAATGAGAACCACTATCTTAATACTTAGATGAAACTGTGGCTAATGGGTTCACTACTCATTCACAGTCCCTGCTTCTCATCTGTTGGTTTTTGTGCCTAAAACAAAGAATGGGAAATTGGAGTGCATATGAACTACAGAGCTCTCAATACATCACAGTATTGTCCTGAAATGCCCCTTCTCAGGCTTCATTGATTGCCTTTAACATTTGTCTTCTAATTTGGGAAAGACGGTTTCCTGTCTTTTGGGGGTATCCATGTCATTTGGACGCATTGTCTGTGAACTGTCTGGCTACTGAAAGAACATGCTTGAAGATCCCTGTGGACTTCGGAGCTCAGAAGAGACTGCCTGCAGTGTGAGTTGGCAAGCGGCTCTGGCTTGAATGTATACCCAGGGATTGACTAGTCTTTTATTCCACTCGGCAGTTTCCCGATGGGATGGAGCCTTTGGAGGACAGTTTTGAAAGCCCAGGGTTGCTTCCGGTGCCTCTATCATTTTTCACTGCTCCACGATGTCAATTGCAGCAGACACAGGAGGTCTTCAAGACAGAGAAAAAGAGATATAGGGAGACAAATTAGAGAGGAAAAGATCAGAGAGGGGAGGAGAGAAAGTAGAGAAGAAAAGAGAGAGAATGGATGGATGGATGGAAAGAGACAGAGAGCTCAAGGAGATGAAGGGAGCTGGGCTGGTTTGAGCATTTTTGCTAGACCTGCTTCTGGTTCTCCAGTCTTGCCCTACGTATACCTTTAGCACTTGTCTCTGCCTTTTAAGTGCCACTGGGACATCTGGACTCCTCCTTTTCCTGTTTGTGTGATGTGAGCCAAGAAAGAAGTGTGGGTGGTGTGGAGGTGTGAATAGCCTGCCAGCAGGAGTAAGTCTGTGCACCAGAAGCACTTGCCAAGGGACTCCTGAGTGTTGTGTGGCTAAGTGGAGAATAAGGCTAGATGGAGTGGCTGGAGTGCCTGTTAAGACAGACTGCTAAAAGGCAGCCATGTTCAGTGGACCTAGTGCCATTGCACCACGGTGATGCCTGACTTTTACTGCCCACCTTCGTGCAGAAGGACAGTTTTCCATGATTGAACAACTCTCCTGCTCTTCAGGGCATTAGTGCTAAATCACCCTTTCTTATACATAAGGCCCATGAGTTGTGCAGAGCTCTGATGTTATCTGAGAAGTGAACTCTGCCTCTCTTGATGTGCCATGCACCATTCCATTTTAACAACGGAAAGGACAGCACTCCCTTGCAATATGTAGTATGGTGCTAATTAGCCCTTTGTGCGAAGTAGCTTCTTCCTCAAGGTTTGTGTGAAACAGCCCCTATCTAGTCAGTCAATTTATTTTATTTAACAGTAACTGGCTCTGACCAGACCACAAGTATTTATTTAACATAATTGTATTCATTGCATGACTATACAACATCAAACAGTGCTTGCATTTCGGTGTGCCATTACAAACCTAGGGGGTAACCCAAACCCGCCAAAGGACCTGGGGGCAATACGATACAAAAACCAATTGGTCCTATTGGCTAGGATACATAACAATACTCAATATTGTATTCACATCAAATAAAATCCATATGCGAGAGAGAGAGAGAAAAAAAGAAAACATAATTGGACATTGTATCATCAAAATCAATTCAATTCTTCATACATATTTTTAGACTGAAAAAATCTAATGTATACAATCAAAGATCTTTGTGGTTGCTCTTATAAATGCATGGGAAAGTGCTCGTGGGAGTGCTGAAGTGACATGAAAGAAGTGGAAAAGAAGAATCTAAAAGATATAGACAACAATGTCACAGAACCGTATCACTTCGGTAAGCCTGTCCAGGAAAGGTCTCTCACAAATTACAAAATGCATCCTTCTAAGAAAAAGATGCTGATGAATCAAAGCACATCTGTCTTCAGAATGATGCGAGAAATGATCCAGGCATTTATGATAATGTCGTCGATGTTTCGACCCAGATAATAAGTGTGGCAATTAAAGACCTAACAGGAGGGTCTTCATCAGGACGTAAAAAGAGGACTGTGAGCAATCTTCAGTGGTGTGAAAGAGTCACGCACACTCTTAATGCATGGATGGGCCAGTAGGCTCCTTAGCTAGCCTCATGTGTGGGCATAAGAAATCAAATATACCACCTATTAGCGGTGAAAACAAAAAAACAAGATGGTCCCATGAACAAATGTATCAGTATGGGTCACTGGCTTCAACTTTAGAGAGTCAGGCTCAGAGGTGCCCCTGCTTATTCTAAAAGGGAGGGGGTCGCTCACTGGAAAGGTGTGTGAGTCAGGACATCCTTTCCCTCACTCCGTAAAAAGGATGACTGTCAGCTGTCAGCATTTTGGTGTGGCCATCAATGTGCTTCAAATTGTCTCAGTTGTTATTAACTATACATGGTATTCTTTTATTACCAGCATGTTAACTACTACAGCCTGTTTGGGAGTTTTTCTAGCTCCTACAATTAGCAAAGGCATCAATTGTGCATTAGTTTCTTGGTGTTTGTTTGTGTTTGCATTCCCATTAAGCTTTGATGAAGAGAGGAAAGACTTCAGGGCCGTAGGTACACAAATTAGGAATAGTGATTTCCAAAATTGCGATTCATGCTGAATCGCAATTTGGAAATCGTACTTCCTAATGTACTAAGGAATATATTTGAAAATAACGATTCCTAGTGGGGTCGCAAAACTGCCTCCCTCATGAATATTAATGAGGTGTGCCGCAATTTGTAACCCACTAGGAATCAGAGCAATCACAAGGATTGTAGCCTGCTGGGTTTTCATCCCACTGGTCTCAAAATCTACGACCAGTATCCAGTTGCGGCTGCTACCAGACCCGGGTGGTTGGCAGGGGCGGGGGGGGGTGAGGGTGTGAAGAGAGCGAAAAAAGTTTTTTTTAAACCACTTACCTGTGACAGCTGGTTAACTGCCGCCTCTCCTCCATCCTCTTCTTCCTGACACCGGTCCTGCAGCAGGATGCAGGAAGCAGCAGGAAGCACATGGCACCCAACCTCCCGATGGCCAATCACAACGTTGCAATGCAGCGTTGTGATTGGTCTGAGCTCCATGGATTGGCAGTCAGTCAGGGAATGGGGGCCTGGGCATTTTCTCCACGTAGGCTGTAATGCAATCTGCATGGAGAAGATGTGAAGTGCGCATGAATGTTTGGCCGGCCCAGGAGAGACACCAAACACTCATGTGCACTTAGGAGTGGGCAAACCACTCCTCCCCTGCTCCTCTGTCGTTGGAGCAGCCCCGCCCCAAACGCAAAGCTGCAGAAGGAAACATAAAATGATAATAATGTTAGGTATTATCATTTTATGTTTCCTTTACTTCACTGCTGCGAAGCAGTGGGGCAACACTTCACCGCCTTAGCGGAAGAGCCGCCATTTTAAAGAGAAAAGCTTTTTTTTTCCCCAGTGTCCATTTATTGAGAACAATTCTCTTATATGCAAACTCTGTATCAAAAATAATAAAAATTCATAACAAAACAGCATAAAAGACAATTTATAGAAACGTAAGACAGTGTAAGAACACATTGGCGAAGCAAAACAAAGAACAAACGTTAACCATCTATGCAGCAGGTTTGTAAAACACAATAGTATCTTCCTAAGGAACAGATTTGTATGGATTTCCTTTTGAAAGCATTTTTTCATGTTATTTCTCACGCGCGCTTATTGCTGTTTGATTCTGGTCTCAATAGTGTAAATATGTTGCCTTTTTTTGTATGCCTCTGAATCTTTCTTTTTATGTATGGTTGGCGTGTTTGTGTGCACGGGTTGTATGCACAAAATCTGCTGTCCCTTGCAGCAGCACGCAGATCGTTTGTTTGCTACAATGTCACGTCATGCAGTGTGTCCGCCACAAATCCCATACATTACCCATCACTATGTACAGTATGGATCTGTGCCAAAGGTGGGGTCACAGTGCAAAGCAAACACAGCAGTCACAAAGCAAATAAACATTGGTAAATGCGGTTCTCTTGCCGGGCCGGTGTGAACTGAAACGCTCGGGCAGTCGCAGTTTTAATGCCTCTTGCCTGCATATTAAAACTGAAGAATGTACTGGCCTTGTAAAATATTTAACACGATATTACAAATGCGCGTGCAGTTACTGAAGGCCATTGGTTTGCATTCAGTGTAGGGAGGGGATGCTGTTTCATCAGATAATCCTTAACAGATGTTAATAAATTATTTATTGCTTTAATTTGCAAAACGTGAAAGCAACATTTGGACCCCCTGCAGTCCCATGAATTAATATTCAGACCTTCCGGGTTTTCTTCTTCATGACGGCAGACAATATACATTAAATTGCCAAAGAGTGATCTGAAATTGCACACTGGTATTAGTTTGCATTCAGGCCCCCACGGCGTGGTTGTCCTGATGGACTTCCACAGGGGTACAGCTATGTCGCTGCAAACCAAGCTTTAACTGTGGAAATCATTTCTTACAGAAAAAGCAAAAGGTAGAATATTGAAGATGAGCTTTTTGTGGTACTTCAAGCACCATGCCTACAGGTGAAATGTGGACACCTCTCAGTGAAAAGCGTTGGCAAATCCCACAAGACTGGATTTAATGTGCTAATGAATGCAACCACAGGCATGCATGTGCAAATGTACACAGGTTATTTGCACCATCTCACTGTGTAATCTGCTGCACGGCACCACACGCTTAGGGAAAAAAACAGGGAGTAGACTCAGGGAGAACAGAAAGAGGCTGATTGGACAGGAATGGGGTGTCTGTTTCGGGCTGCTGCGTGGACATAAGCCACTGATTGGTACTTCGACGCCCATACTCGCCAGGTCATCATCCAGCCTACTATACTTTTGAGACTGTATTATTGCAACTCTCTATACTTGAGCACCACCAAAGCAGGGATCCATCACCTACAGAAGGCACACAATGCCACAGCTCGGACGCTCTTTACCCTTCCTAAATCCTGCACAGTTTCCAACCTTCTACAAAGCTCCACTGGCTTCCGGTGGAGTAGAGAATCCACTTCAAGGTACTGTGCATCTCCCACAGAATTTTGCACGGCCATGCTCCCACCATTTGAGCTAATCTTCTTACTCCTTACGGTCTTAATCGCTTGCAGCGCTCCTCAGACCAACACTTAGCATGTGTCCCTCGTGTCAAAGTGAACGCGGGCTGGCAGTTGATCATTCCCTGCCCTTGCCCCTGCACTCTTGAATGCCCTCCCTGGTACCATCAGAAGCATCCAAAACCATGGGGCCTTCCGGAAGGCAATAAAGACCTGTCTTTTTCCAAGATAAGCCGTCCACCTTAGTCCTGTCACCTCTTCTCTTCTCTCTTTTGGTCATTTTGGAATCAGCACTGGGATGCCACGTTGCTGGGGCAGCCATGCGCTTTACAAATCACGTAACATAACATAACATAACTAATAGTCTGCACCTATTTCTTCATGTTGGTGGTTATAGTTCAGCAAGTACATATCGGTGAACTGCTGGGACCTGCAGTGGCATTGAACTCCATGTCGGGTCTGCCATAAGATCAAGACTTGATACCCAAACAAGGGTAGGAGCTGACTTGGGGGACTTTGAATGATTTGTGATCTGTGCAGTAGGAGGACAATGAACCATTCCACGACCATCCTATTGAAACCCAAGTGTGGCTTGAGGTCATGAGAAGTGACCCATGGTCAAACATATCCGCTTTTGCTGAGAGATCTCAGTGTACTCGTAAGCAGAATGTCTTTACTTTAAAAGCCTCATCTAACACCTCTGGGAGCTTTAGTTACTGTTTGTGGCAATAAGGGAATATCTAGTTTTCTCTAACTTGGTGGAAAGTACAAGGGGGGCACAGAAGACAATAATAGGAACCATATGTTTGTGTTTGACTTGTTTAAGTTTAATTGCACTGAAGGTGTTGATTTGAAGTTTCTTTGTTTTAGTAGTAGTAAAGTATTGTCATGACTGAGTGTTTGTGTGAGATATTCAAGCACACATGAGTAAGAAGGTTCATAGGATGTTGCTGCTCGGATGGGCATGAGTCTCGGGTAGTAATCCCCAGGAGGGCTTGAGATGGTCTGTTGAGTATAGTTTCAGACTAAGGGCCCAATTTATGTTAGCTGAGAGAGAACTCTGACTACTCTCTCTCTCTGCTGTGGTCAAACTCCTCCGATGACCCGATAGAGTAAGGACTGTCGTGGTTTGTCAATATGTCCGCTCAACTAATTTAGATGGGTGGACGTATTGCCATTTTTCGGTGCTGGTCATAGCCAAGTAAAACCTGGTGGAAAAGGGTACTGAAAAGGGCTCAATGCCCCCCAGCCAAGGGAGAAAACTCACATGGGAAGGGAGGAATTGTTTATTTTTTATTTTCAAAAAGAAAATTCCGCATTGGGATGACATTTTCTTTTAAATAAAACAAAATATTGTAAGTTTAACACCTGGCTCCGTCATGTTAAATAACTGTCCATCAAATTTTCAATGCATTGGCAGGAATCTCTGTCACGGTGGTTCCTGTAAATACTTGAAATGTCTGCATGGTCCGCGGGCATTTCACATTTTGTAGGCCAGCACCTTTGTCAGAGCAATGGAGTAATCTACTCTGTCACCCTGCTGGAGAGCTGAGCCACCCACCATTTAAATCGGGTTTTATATTTTTCTCTTGGAGAATATCAGTAAGGTTCGTCATTGCCGGTAAATCCTGATAGATAGTAATGGGGCCTAATTCACAAAGATTTTGTGATGACTTACACCTGGAGTATTCTGATTTAATCCTGCATTCCAGGGTGAAGTGGGTAGTAATCCTAGTTTATGTCTGAATTTCAGGAGCAACATAGGGGCTGATTCCGTTCCTGGAGAAACCGGGTACGAATCGTCGGACGGAGCGTTTTCTCCGTCCGACTCGTACCCGGTAAAAACACCATACAAACATGCAAGTACGATTCGTACGGAAACACCATTTCCGTACGAATCGTACAAAACACCGACCGACACAAAAATACATCTGAATGTGATCCAGGACAGCGCATACGCGACATGCGGACGGAGTTAGGCAGCCTTTTACGTACCAGCAAGTACGATTCGTACCGACAGCACTCCGGATGGCAATATTTTTACGGCACCCAAAAAGTGCCGGAAAAGCTAAGTACGCCGCGAAGCGTGAGGAAAAGGGGGCCCGGTACGCGCCGAACACCCCCCCGCCCCCGTATGTATGCACCGGACCCCCAGCCCCCCGCAGATGTACGCGCCGGACCCCCAGCCCCCCGCGGATGTACGGCGCAGACCCCCAGCCCCCCGCGGATGTACGGCGAGGACCCCCAGCCCCCCGCGGATGTACGGCGCGGACCCCCACCCCCGTATGTACGGAGCATACCCCCACCCCCGTATGTACGGCGCGGACCCCCACCCGTGTATGTACGGGGTGTACCCCCACCCCCGTATGTACGGCGCGGACCCCCACCCCTGTATGTACAGAGCGTACCCCCACCCCCATATGTACGGCGCGGACCCCCACCCGTGTATGTATGGAGCGTACCCCCCCAACCCCGTATGTATGGCGCGGACCCCCACCCGTGTATGTACGGAGCGTAACCCCCCCCCGTATGTACGGCGCGGACCCCCAGCGCTATGAGCTGGGGGTCCGCGCCATACATACGGGGGTTCGCACCGTACATACGGGGGTGGGGGTCCGGCCCGTACATACGCGGGGGGCTGGGGGTCCGGTGCTTCCGTCCGCGGGGGGCTGGGGGTTCAGCGCATACATCCGCGGGGGGTCCAAAGCGTCCGTCCGCAGGGGGCTGGGGTTCCGGCGCGTACATCTGCGGGGGGCTGGGGGTCCGGCGCGTCCATCCGCGGGGGGCTGGGGGTCCGGCGCGTACATCCGCGGGGGGGCTGGGTGTCCGGTGCATCCGTCCGCGGGGGGCTGGGGGTCCAGCGCGTACATACGCGGGGGGGCTGGGGGTCTGGCGCGTCTGTCAGCGGGGGGCTGGGGGTCCGGCACATCCATCCGCGGGAGGGCTGGGGGGGTGTTCGGCGTGTATGCAGGCATATGTTTGGACGTCTCCATGGTTGCTATAGAGGTTCGCTCCGTACGGTGTTTTTACCATACGGTTGTGCATTCGGACGGACGGGACTGATCGTACTTGCGCGTCCGGACTTCGGTTTCCCGATCCGTACGTAAAACTGTCCGGGGACGTGTCGGACACTTTTTCCGACCCGAGGACGTGTTGGGGAATTTTCCCAATGCGATTCGTATGGAGTTTTTTACATACGAATCGTACTTGCCAGTTTGTACGGGACTTGTACGATTCGTACGTAAAAAAATCCGGATACGATTCGTACGGGGAATATTTTAAACGGATCGGAATCAGCCCCATAGTGTACTGCAAGAGTAAGTCACACTTACAGCAATATCTTTGTGAATCTAGCCCTTAGAAATGAGGGAAGATACAGGGGGTACCATTATTATTTCATTAAGTATTGGAATCGCAACCAATAATTTTTCCATAATGATTCATTTCCCTGCATGTGCAACTCTAAACCCCACATGATCAAGCGGTTTTGAGTGCGCCATCCCTGTCTCGCTGAAACAAATAATGTATCATATATGCACTATTATCCTGTGGCTAAAAATATTTCTGCTGAAGCAGACATTACGTGAAGTGATTGTATTAGTGTATGTTCGGCCTTTCCAATCTTTATACAAAATGTAGCTTTTTGGACAACATACCTGAAAAATATAAAAAGAAACCTTTAAAATGAATTGATTTAGAATAGTAATTGATGTTGGGGCCCCTGAGGCTGTAAGCCATCCACTCAACTGAGAGTCCCAATTGGAAATGTTTGTCAAGCTCACAATAATTACTCCGTTGATGCCTCAGGGTCTAACCGTTCAGATTACAGGTAAATGACAGCAGCCACCATTTTATCGTGTTATAGGCAGAGGGCGGATCCTCGTCCCAAGACTGCCCCGTTTCCACTTAATAGAGGCTAAATTCAAGTTCAAATAATACGTTTTTTGAGCTTTACAACTCCTTGAAATATTCCCAAAAATGTGATAAAAGCATCACAAAAGAAATGTAAAAAAAAAACACGTAATGCCTAAAATTAATTATTATCCCTAGCATTGCCTATATTTTCACTCCCTGAATTCCCAACAAAAATATATTACACAACTTACAGACTTCTTTGCATATTATTTAATAGAAATAATGCCCTAGACCAAGTCGATAATCTTTTTTATATTCATTTTATTATTATTTTCAAACACTTTAAAACAATGCAACAAAGTTTCACGGTTATTCTCATGGAGAACATATTGCTACCTTTGGGTACAGGATGATAGCCAAAAATAAGGTTCATCCTATTAATCTCAAGCAGGTAACCTTACCTGTAGATTACCAAGAAATTAGATTTCACCAGGGGCGGCTCCTCCGCTAAGGCAGAGGAGCATCGCCCCACTGCTTTCAACAGTGCAAAAAAGGAAAAATAATATGATAACGATGTTATTATCATTTTATTTTTCCCTGCTGAGGCAATTTTGCGGGCGGGCTGGGGCTAGGCTGTTCATAGAGCAGGATAGAGCAGGGGGAGGAGTGGTTGGGACCCTTTCTAAGTGCGCATGATGTGTTGCCCGTATTACAGCCTGGGTGAGAACATGCACAGGCTCATAGGCCCCGCCTGAGTGCCGAACCAAGGCGCTCAGACGAATCACGACGTTGCTGTCATGGTGACTGCAGAATCGTGATTGGCTTGGGGAAGCCTGTGTGCTTCCTGCTTCCGTTCCAGGACTCATCGGAAGGCCAGCGGAGGAGAGACACGGCGCCCGAAGTAGTAAGTAATTTTTTTTTCTGTACTTCAAAAACTGATGTGTCTTTTATTTTTTTATTGAAAGTATGTGTCTCAAAATAAAAGAAGTCACAAAAGAGAAATGTTAGCTCCTAAACGTAGCTGCAAAATACTTGCAAGAATTATATTTTTAAAAATTGCTTATAATTTAAATGGCACAGTACAGGTGCTTCATAGCAGGCAGGTGTGCGTAGAACAAGTATAGAAATCCTTTTTTGTTGAACAGGAAAATAAAGGTACAATTTAGTTAGAATTTCTTTGAACTTAATGCTAATTTAAATCATAAAAGAAGACTTAAAGAAGAATAAAGTATATAAGGAAAGAAACATTGGCAAAGTATTGGCCCACCAGTTCATATACTGAAGCGCACTTCATTTTAGATAGATGTACAGACGTGCTCCAGAAAAATGGCTTCACTCACAGTTCAATAGAGCCAGTGCCTGAAGTTGGCTGATCAATTACCAGATGACATACGCTCAAGTGCACAGAAACCAATGGTGAACAACAGCTGAACAACTTAATAGATGAAGAGGGCTGATCCTTTGTCCCTCTAAATATGTTTATAAAGGTGCATTTTTTCGAGTTATGATTTTTTTTAATTATTTGAATTTGGTGCCATTGCAAACTCTGTTTTTAAGCCAGACTTAAAAATTCGAGGAAATTGGTTCATGGGTAAGTTTTTCCAGAACAAGTTTTTTTGCACGTCTTTTACTCCAGAATCACTTACAATTATACCCTCATCTCAAAGGACATTTGCAGTTTTTCCAGAAGGTCCATCAAACATTTGCATTTTAAGTCTTACACACATTGTCGTTGTTTCAATTGTGAGACGTCCAATTAGTCAAATTGAATCATCATAAAGTGTTTTCTTCATTGTCTTGCTTGAAATAGTCTGCCCGGCCTTAAGAATACTGGATTACCTATGATTGGTAGAAGCCGCTGTTTCCTAAATGTCTGTAGTCTGAGAGCAAACTCTGCTCTCTGCATTTTTTTTTGTATGCCACTTTTGTTGCACAATAGGGAATCAGGGGAGGCTGGTGCATAGGGGCGAGATGGGCGTCACCCTCCCACCCTGGGGGACAAAACAAATGCCTGATGAAAAACACTGAGCAGCTAGGAATAAATTGTGCTGGCTGCTAGTGCTCAGTGAACAAACATGTACAAAATGGGGGTTTTCTTTAGGGGGGTGTGGGGGTATGGCCTTTGCTCTGCAGTGTCTGCACATGCTTTTGGCTGGGCGAAGATTCCTTCGACCTAGAGCCAGAAAGCAGGGCAGTGACGACACACTGGTGGGTGCAGCCTGTGTCTAACTAGCAGAATAGCATTTAGATTTTGGGCGTTATTCCCTTGGCCCAGGGCGGAGCTGGAGGCCCTCCATTAATTCCAATGGCCGAGGGTGGAGCATTCCGGCAGGCTTAGAGTTTGTGGGGGTGTGGCAGTGGCCTTTGTCACCTCCACCAGACCCAGCAACAGTTGATGTTGTTCAAGTGATTGGTTTGCTGGGGTCTGGGGGAGGAGTCGAAAGAGTAGACCAATTCCAGAAGTTACCAGTTTGGTATTGCCACGCTGTGCACTGCTGCGACGAGGAGCCCGGTTTATGATGAGAACATCGATGGAGCCAGCGAGCCAGGTCGAGCATGTCATCATCATCGCGTCGTCGGTAAAACACGGGGGTAAGTGAAGTGAAGTCTAACTTAAGTAAACTTAAAGTCTGTCTCTGTCAGTGAAAGTGAAAGTGAGAACAGAAGCGAAGCGAGTATGGCCGTACAATGATGAACGAACCCAAACAACGGAGGGCATCTGGTGTGTGTCTGTGGCATACATGCCAACATTTCCGAAGAGCAAAGTGGGAGATTTAAAAAAAAAAAATCGGGACTCGGGAGATTGGGGCCTTGAATCGGGTTTGGGCTTTGGAAGTGTGCTGCTGCAGGCCCTCTCTCTTCCTGCCATTGCTGCGCTCCATGCTTCTGTGAAATGTAAGAAAAAAGTGCATTTGCGTTTCAAATGACATTTGAAACGAAATGCACTATTTTCTTACATTTCAGAAGCATGGAGGGCAGCAATGGCAGGAAGAGAGAGGATGATGCAAGTGTGAAGTGTTGTGCCCCCGAGGGCAGAGGAATCGGGTTTTTGCTTCAAGCTTGCAGGAATCGGGACGGGACGGGAGGCGGGAGACTAGCCTTGAAATCGGTAGTCTCCCGCCTGAATCGGGAGGGTTGGCAAAAGTTGGCATGTCTGCAGCAATGATAAACAACGAACCCAAACAACAGAGGGCATCTGGTGTGTGTGGCATACATGTCAACATTTCCGAAGAGCAAAGTGGGAGATTTAAAAAAAAAAAAATCGGGAGATTGGGGCCTTGAATCGGGTTTGGGCCTTGGAAGTGTGCTGCTGCAGGACTGGACATTTGAAACGCAAATGCACTTTTTTCTTAAATTTCAGAAGTATGGAGCGCATTTGTCAGCAAGCAGTTAACCAATAAAGTTTGATATATTCAAATCATGCAGTAGTAGTAGCCACTAGCCAGAAAATGCCAATACCAGCACCCTGTAACGAGTTGCACTCCTCTTTGCGCTAATGATGACTGACCCGTTACCAAAATGAAGTTCCAACGAGGAATTCCCAGTCTATGCACACTGACAAAGATGAAAAGTACCCTGGCAGTAAACGCTGTGGAGGCATACCTCAGGCAATGGAGACTGACATTGCTCCTTGTAGTATGTATGCCCCAGCTAATTATCCTCAATTGTCCGAACAAGACTGCACACACTGCACCAAAGTCATGGAAAAACACACAGCAGTTCAGAGGATCACCATGGCGGCACCTGTAAGATGTACATCTCTGAGGGGTTAACATCTCGGAGATGCAAAAATCAAATGTCAGGTTCCATAAACGTTCTTAGGTGGACAGGCTGCATTAAATATAAAAGACTTCCCACAACGTCGTGACCGCCATGAAAGTGAAAGAAGTTCTTACCAACGAACTATGGGGCATATTATCAAGCCAGGAGAAAATTATCGCCGCTTTAGCGGCAGAAAACTGCCGCTAAAACGGCGATAATGGGCTTGATAATATGCCCTTGGGAATTCCAATTGAAGCCCATGTTAGACGTCCTTCACATCTAACATGGTCTTCAATTGGAATTCCATAGAGCATATTATCAAGCCCATTAGCGCCGTTTTAGCGGCAGTTTTCTGCCGCTAAAGCGGCGATAATTTTATCACCTGGCTTGATAACATGCCCCAAAGATGGATGTCAGTACGTCGTTTTGCGTTGGTTTTCGGTGAAAATTCGGCCTTATGTCCCATGTTGACGTCACATACAGCCTGCACGGGTTGTCACGTGCCTGAAATAAGTAGTGGAGCAACTTTAAACTGGTAATGCTTGTGCTAGGGAAACCATGCATTTCTAACTGCGTAACGTATTGGAAATGTGCAGCAACAAGTGTAATGTATTAACAGTTGGTGACAAAGAAATAGCCAGCACTCATTCCCATGCCAAACAAACACATTGGCTCACCAGAGATGTCACTTTCCCTCTTAAGAAGTCGCCACCGGGATGCTGACGAGATGCTTTCTTCCACAGACATTGTTAGGACGCTGGTCACATCAGTAGACTGTACTTAAGGGGCAGGCAACTGGATTTTAAACAACATGGCAGCTCCTCCCATGCTGCAGTTGCGGCAGAGCGATAAGGAGCTCACACGTGGAAGCACAAGTTCACACCCCCCCAAAAAAAACCAGTAAAACACCGCAGGTTCTGGCATGCCGAGTTGGAGCTGACCAGTCTCTTGGTCACTGGAGGGGCTCAGGGCTGCCATAAAGCTGTCCACCTAGAGGCCATTGTGTTATTTGATGGGTGGTGTTTTGGTGAATCACGGCTTTACTTCACACACTTTCGCTTTCAGGGCAGATGTATCTCGTTTTGCAGACACCCGGCCAAGACGACTAAAACCACCTGAAGCTAGTAGCATTGGCTCGGTGCCAGCAGCATGAGTTACAACTGCCATAATAAAAGAAGATGAGTGAAATGTGTTGATTGTAATACAGCATTTTGGATTTTGTATGCCACAGGAAGGTTGGCTGGCAGGTGATAAGAAAGTAACCACTTACAGGAAGGAAGTGCGACACGTAAGCAGCTTGTAACGGCTTCATGCCACTTGCATCTAACCTGAATACATGATGAACACAACAAATCTAAAAATCACTTTACCAAAGAAGTTCGTCTTCCTCGCTGTGTACATAGCTGCAAAGGTTTCAGATTGCTATGTGTGACATTTTTATAATTTCAGTGTCAGTATAAGTGACATTTCAACAACTATGAGTGACACTTTTTCGCAACCGAAATCAAGTAATGAAGACGAGGAAAACACAAATATCAGTAAATTACACCCATTGCAGAAACGGATGGGCTTTAGATCATGTGTTCCAACACACGTAGCTAAGCTAAGCAGGCTCGCATGATAACAAATATAAACCCATGTCCATCTCGTAGCGCAATAGCAGGAAGGGAGAGGGTGATGCAAGTGTTGGGGCCCCGAGGAATCGTGTTTTTGCTTGCAGGAATCGGGAGGCGGGAGACTAGCCTTGAAATCGGTAGTCTCCCACCTGAATCGGGAGGGTTGGCATGTCTGCTATTGTGCATTGATTTTTAAATATAGGCTCACGACTGCCTAAAATATTCCGTGCTTCAAAGGGTAAAATAGACGTGAATGTGTGGCTTACATATGATCAAATCCAAATGTATACATATATTTATTTGCATATCTAATATGCAGCAAAGTGTGTACCTTAGTTAGGTTTGGCTGGAAAATCCATCAGAGTGTGTGGGAGTGTTGTGATTTGACTTACTGTGACAACAACTCTAGTGTGAGGTATGTATTCTCTGGCTTGCTAATATCCCCCATCAATCAACCTATACACAGATTTTGTTTTAAGGTCTCGTTCCCTATTTCTGGTCTCAAGGAAAGACATCTTTGGTGATCAACATTAGGCGATTTGCTGAATATTTACTATATAAATAAGTGTTTTGTGTATGTCAAAAGGGTCTGAGGTGCTCATTCATTCACGGGTCTTTCAGAAAGCACACTGCACAGAGCTCTGGGCATTCCACAGGCTGGACAGGGCATTTGGCATGACCCGGCCCCGCCAATAATTTGGTGAGTCTGACTCCAGTGAACTGGACTACTAACTTGCCCCAAGTAGGAATTAAAAAACCTGAACTACACTGTTAACCAGAGGCGCAACTAGAGTCAAATTTCGGGGGGGGGCTGATGCTTCAAGCAAAAGTCGGAGTGGAGCTGCAGGGGTGAAAACCATCAAAGCCTCATTAACAAGCAAAAGGTCTTTTAAAGACCTGTGAAGTACTCGGGTGCGGCTGTGTGTGCGCCGGGAAGCTGCCTCATTCCCGGGCAGCCAAACACGACGGGGGGGGCTGAAGCCCTTTGAGTCCAATGGGCGTTGCGCGCCTGACGTAGAAGAGGCACTATTATACTTTTATCTAGCTCACGGTGCACTTCTGCCTTTTCAAAGGGCTGCAGGCAGCAATGTTATTATTACCCCGTGTAGTGGCCCACACCATGAGCCTCATGGTGTGGGCCACTACACGGGGTAATAATAACATTGCTGCCTGGAAGAGAGACTAAGATTTGCATATCTCCATGCTTCAGTGACGAACGCTCAACCCATGGAGCTATCCTGGAGTTGAGAGACCCATTACTGACTGTACTGACGGCTGCAGGTCCCCTGGTGGAAGTGTGATACCAGCTCTCGTTTATTCCCTTCCCCCATCATGTACGGCGACAACCCGGTTCCTCACACTTTGAGTGGCAGCTTAAGCTTTTAGTGTAACTGTTATGCACATACGGCGCGGTGGCCGGGACTGGGACACGGCGTGTCCAGCTGGAACAAGGCTGGCTGACACAAGACCAGGCGGCGTGGCACAGAGGTGCGAAATCGCGCGCACCCTCTCCCCCGTGCCGCCTGTTACCACCAGGGCCCCCACCAGGGCCCCCAGCAAACTCACCACGCCCCCAGCGGTTGCGACCTCAGAGCGGCCATAGCGCCTCTATGTGAGTCCACCTACTTTGAACACCAGCACCCTCGGATGCAGAAGCAAGCCAGCTATCCTGCCTCGAACTGTTAACTCCCCCCAAAAACACCGACGCAGCGACCTTGGGCTGGACCTTAATAGACAGACCATATGTGGACCGGTCCTCCTTAAAGTTAGTGGGCGCCCAAACTCCCCGCCGGATACCCCGTGTGCCTGCCGATCTGATTTACCATTCTTCTGACACGGGGCCCTAAATATATATTTATTATTTGTACCTCTAGCGTGAGTGCTTTAGGATAACAAGGCGCACTAATCTCTACCTAAATATTTGTTTTTTTGGTCGAACCCGTGTCTCCCAGGCCGAAGGCGAGCGCTCTGATAATTGTGCCACACTCACCTACGCATGTGAGCTGAGAGCCATCCACACTTGATTAAGGCAGGACTTAAGCCGGACACTGGATTGGGGGAGTCACATCAGCCCCCTTGCGGACACCAGTCCAAGGCAATGGTGCCGCTAAGCGACACTGTTTAACTGTTGTTTTTCATTTTTATCACTGTCTGTCTACTCTGCTGCGAATCCGATAATTTACTTTACTGTTGCCTGCGGGCCCGGACGGCAGGGTCAGGGTGACTGACTCTGTGGCGGTAGTTAAGGGGATAGTAGTGCTGAAATATAATTTCTGTTTGTCTGGCTAATCTTAAAAAAATCAAGGATGAACTGCAATCCTGGGATGGATCTCTTTCGCCATCTAATTTTCAAAGTATTTGCAATGTACGGTCTTACCAATGGTGTGAGCCTTGATGACTTCATTAACCAATACAGTAAAGAGGAAGAGATGTGTTACAGGTAGAAAACACTTAGAGGGCCTCTTCCCATTGGCTGTGTGTGCTTGGCTTGGGGGTCGTTTTGCAAGCAGACCAGTTAGAGGATTGGGCACATTTTTGTAATATTTTCTTCACACTTGCTTTAAAATGCTATATTTGGATCCCGTTTTTGCAAAAATTTACAGTAAATATGTGGTGTAAAACCCACCATTTGAATACTTTTTCAGTTCGGGCTGGCTCGCTTCGCTCACTCGCGCATTGTACAAGGGTACAAATTTTTCGCCCACCAGTTTCAAAGTCCACCAGCCGCCCCTGTAGGGAATGTTGTGAATTCCTTTCACAATCACAATACACCTTTGCATTGCAGCTAAACAAATTGACTATTTGAATCATTTATTTTTTATCGTTCACGTTATAATCAATCTATCTCCAATACAACAATATTATCACAAATTAACTAAATGTTTTTCTTTACACTGATACTGATGTTGAGGGGCGTATCCTTTGTACCCTTCTAAACATTTTAAATTCAACCATGCCAATCTGTTGGCACTTCTTCCAGTGACAAGGCGGTGCTCCATTCACAGGCAAAACCTTGCTATATGCTCCTGTAAGGGGAGCTAAAGATAGACCACAATGCAACATGTCACATTATAACAATGTGCTATATACTACCCATCCAATTTATGTTTTCAATTTTTATTCGCAAATTTCAATCCACATTACGTTAGTTCTGTGTCCTTACTTAGTTCAGTTTTCACTAAAACCTATGATTTTGTTTTTCTCTGTATTTAGTTTAAGCCTATTCATGTTAATATACTCGTTCAGTTCCATTAGCAAGTGCTACAACACCTAAGATATGTTATTGACACACAACAAAATCATCTTCGGATAATAATAGTGATATTTCCTTGTTATTCATTTGTGGGGCACAGCAGTGCTCTTTTTCTAGAGCCTTTAGCAGGCCAGCTAAGTACATCCTAAATAGAATTGGCGCCTGTGAGGCACCTCTTTTTGAGGGCGTTATTTATAGATTTTTTTTCAGGGGATGCCATGCCATCGTTAACGTTTGGAATATATACTAATTTGGCAGTGTCAATCTCTGCTACAATTCCCAGTAGTGCCTCATCTATGCTGCATTGTGTTTTTTCCCTGCAGATTCTTCCTATGCACCCTGACATCACAACAACAGAAACCACAATGCTTACCTTTTTGACCCCAGGGAAAGGCATTCGAACACTACCTAATTGTGCATTGTTGAGAATTCTGGCCTAAAACCTGCTGGACCGGAATTGAATTCTTTACCTCCCTCAGCCCAATTCCTAAATCTCTAATATTGTTTTAGCAAATGTTTTCCAAGAGCAGTTATTAATCTTCCGGAGACAGAAGAGTATTGTTCTCTCATGTACACTTGTATTGTAATTTTTCTATCCAAAATTAATTTCTTTAATGGAGACTATAAAAGATCACAATTCTTTCAACAGGTTTAATTGTGGTGCCTCTGTGCGGGTGCCTGAGTGCCTTGCCTTCATGTGCTAGTCTGTTTACCTTTGCTTCACCAGAACTCCTAGGAGATGAGGCATCCACTATTCAACTTCCTGTTTTCCCTTGCATCTGCCTACCATTCGCAGAATTGCTCTGTGCTCTCTTTAGATATTACTTTGTCCACTGTGTCTCAAGCTTGGTGCTTATTTCTTAAAACCTGCAATGGCTTTTCTTAATTAGTGACCCTATTGCTCAGGGTTTTGTTTTACAGCACAACACTGTAAACTCCCTGTGTAATTTAGGTTTATTATGAATCATTCTTGATCAAACCAACTTCTGCCTTATTGTTCTCTGGTGACTTCGGGTTTCATTTAAAATCGGTCATAGTTAGCAGCCGAATAATGCTTTCCAGATCACTCAAAGGTTTTTGATCAGTTAGCTCCGATTTCACGACACAGCTGTAGGAAAGTGGGTTACTGGCTGAGGAGGGTAAACCCCTACTCAAGCAGTAACCACAATTCTTGACAGGATGAAACTCAAGCAAACCCCAAATTAACTTGTGTTCATCCCTTTGGTAGCTTGGCACAAACCAGTCAGGCTTAATTTAAAGGCAGTGCATAAAGTATTTATATAGCACTTGAAACAGTAATAAAATGAAAACACAACACAACTTAGACACAAAGAGTAAGCTTTAATAAATGATTTGAGACCAAAACAACAAAAATCTATATAGTAGAACCAGAGATATGCAATTTTAAGGATTTAGGTAAAAATAGTACTAAAAAGCATGAAGTGCCAACTGTGGTCATCTAGTCGCACCAGACCAGGCCAAAGTCACAAGTTCAGGCTGACTGCGATGGAGTGTGGGCCAGATACAGGGAACAAGCGAGGCCCGTTGAACAAAGTACCTTAAATCCTGGTGCGCGGTCTATGCAGCGTTGCTTTGCAAGTCTCCACGTTGCCCTGCATCGGTTCTGAGGAGGTGCAAGGCCCTGCTTTAGGTTGCGTTGTAGTGCATCGGATGTGTTGGGCATGTGTGGCAAGGCATTGTGTCGAGTCGCATTGGTTCCGATGGGCTGGCAGATGGACGAAGAGGCTTGGCGAGGCTGTGAATCATTTGCCATCTATTCTGTTGAGGCTGGCAGCTGTGCAACAAGGTTTGTGGGGCTCAGCATCACTCGATGTCGGTTCTGATGAATATTGTAGCTGTGCAACAAGGGTTTGTGGGGATTTGCATCGCTTTGTACTGGAACTGGTGAAGACCACAGCTGGGCTGGCAAAGCCCCTCTATCACCACTTCCAAGGGTTCAGGACTGGGGGTGTTAAGATTCACAGCAGGCAGAGTGCAGGTGATTGTGCAAGACAGTTGGAGCCTTGTGTTCTGTGCCTGAAGCTCTGATCAGGAGGCCAGCAACTAGCCTTTGGAGCCACTCCAGTGGTCCTTGGTTCAAGATGCAGGTCTAATTCTTTTTACTCACTTCAGCAGTTGGTCAGCAGGGCAACTGGGCAGCAGATTACCAGTCCTTCTTACAGGAGAGTCTTCCACAGGTCCAGATGTGTACTAAAGAGTTTGGTCTGAGGGTCGACTATTTATATTTGGTGCTAGCTTTGAAGTGGGAGCAGGTTCTGGAGTTTTCAACCACAGAGGTATCTAGAATTTCCTTCCTCCCTACCATTGCACCAGTTTGTCTGGGGGAACAAAAGACTGGTGTCCAAACCTTTGCGGAGTGCTCTAGGACAGAGTTTTCATTATATGCAAGTGTGGTACGTGACAGCTTTGTCCTCTATCATAGATGGCCCATCCTGCCCACATCTAGTTCCCCCTTTGGCTCACTATCTGGGAGTAATGCACAAACATCAACTGTCCGATATACCTAGTCATGTGAACCAGGATACCGGCTGTAGGCACCAAATGGTTGGGGCAAAGAAAGGCCAACTTTATAAAAGTGGCATTTTTAGAATTGTGACTTAAAATCCGACTTTACCATTAAAAAGGGGTTTGAATTACAATTCGTTAGACACCAAACTCGACATTCTTAACCGCTCCCAATTAAAAGTTATCACTTTAATTTAATAAGGCCCCCAATGTTATCCTATGGAAGAGGTAGACCTTGCAGTAGTAAAAAACAAATTTAAGAATGTGTCACTACCAAGACATTTAAAACTTAAAAGTACATGTCTAACTTTTTTAATTCACTGCATCCTGCCCTCTGGGCTGTTTAGGGCCTAACCTAAGGTTAAGCCTTATTTGTATTAAAAAGGAAGGTTTAGGCCTAACCGAAGGTTTATTTTGGCAGGTCGAAATGGCAGATTGAAACTTCACACACATGCTGCAATGGCAGGCCTGAGACACGTTTAAAGGGTTACTTAAGTGGGTGGCATAATCAGTGCTGCCTGGTAGTTCGGGCTGGACTGTTCCCATGGGGAGCAGGTAAAAACTGATTTGAATAAGGCTGGGTCCAAACTGGAATGGCGTGGTGAGCAAAAAAACTATGGATTTAGGCCCACATTTCTTACTTGGGGTGAGTGTTTGACATCGTTCAGCATTCAATCCATCAATTCTTCTTTTTGCATTTGTCACCCCAAATGAGATGGGTATGCTGAGAAATGGATCCCATGCTCGCCATGCCACTGGATTCAGGTTATCCTGGCTGATGAGGGGTGATGCCCTGAAAATGGTCTTAGGATGCTTGTTTCCGGTCCAGGGAGGATCTGGCTTGGCAGTCCGGGCTGGACTGTTCCCATGGGCAGCATGGCTAGGACTGATTTGCATAAGGCTGGTTCCAAACTGGAATGGCGTGGTGAGCAAACAAAACAGTGGATTTATGCCCACATCTCTTACTGGGGGTGAGTGTTTGACATTGTTCAGCATTCTGTCCATCAATTGTTCTTTTTGCATTTGTCACCCCAAGTGTAACAGGTATACTGAGACTTGGATCCCATGCTCGCCATGCCACTGGATTCAGGTTATCCTGGCTGATGAGAAGTGATGCCCTGAAACCGGTCCTGGGATGCTTGCTTCCGGTCCAGAGAGAATCTGGCCTGGCAGTTTGGGCTAGACTGTTCCCGTGGGGAGCAGGGCTAAGACTGATTTGCATATGTCTGGCTCCAAACTGGAATAGCGTGATGAGCAAAAAACCTATAGATTTAGGCCCGGATCTCTGACTGGGGGGAGTGTTTGGCATTGCTCAGCATTCTGTCCATCAGCTGTTCTTTTTGCAGGCCCACTAGTAGCATTTAATTTACAGGCCCTGTGTACATGTTGTACGACTGTACTAAAGACTTTCGGGTAAAGGTAATGTGTCAATAGGGTGTAAGCCAATTTCACCATGTTTAAAGGAGAGAGCACAGGCACTTAAGCAATGGTTAGCGGTGGTAAAGTGCACAGAGTCCTAAAAGCCCAAAAAGTGGGTTTGGAAAACAGTAGGGTGAAAGCAAAAAGATTTGGATGACCCTGCAGCGAGGGCCAAGTCCAACAACAGCTTACTGCATAATTAATTGTGCTACCTTTCTGGCCTTGGTAAAATGCATTTCCAGTATACCAGTTGTATTATTTGGAGGTGGCCATGATAATAAGCCTGGGTAGTGGACAACCAGGCAGGAAGCAGGAGAGTGCAAGGCTGCTGCCATATGAAGAATGCCCTTTTCCAAGATGTCAAGCGCATGGCTGGAAGACATCAAGGGGCTGTGCTGAAGGAGATCCTCATGGGTTCTGCCGCCCAAGCTCTCAAAACACAAGAGCTAAAGAAGCATATGCACAAGCCACAATAGGGTTTCATGGCTCAGAGACCTTCAGCAGTTGTGTTGATTCTTGCATGGGTGGTTCAGTACAAGAGTTGTTTGGGACTATCCCCCAAATTGATGCTTTGTGGGAAGATGCTATGTGAATTAGTGTGTTCTCATTGAGCAGAGTGCATTACAATTCAAGGATTATGCAAATGTTGAAGTACCTGGAGCTAGATCTGGGAGTTGATACATGTCTTGCTGGCGTGCTTTTAGTTACTAGTGGCAGGTAAGAAAGTGTCAGAGGAACTTACAGGTTGGGTGGTGGTTACTGGCTTAGTTATTTTCTTTTTGCTGACTGTTGTCCCTGGAGAGACAGCCTCAGTGATGTATAGTGTGAGGCTCACCTGGATTTTCTGTAGGGCGAAATGGATGGTATCGATGCTAGGTCCCAACTTCCCCCACCCACCTCCTTCGCCCAACAAGGTCAAAGCAAAAGAGGGAAGGTGGAGAAGAAGGGGAGACAAAACAAGGAAAGGAAGAAGGGGTAGATTCCACTGGATCGTCCGTTGGGGTGTCACCAAGGCTCCTACTGGAAAAGACACAAAGGTGAGTACGTTCCTATTATACTAGTAGCTTGCTGTATATACATATATATATATATATTCACTGAAAAAACCATAGGTTTCACACATGTTATAGTTAGCTGGACATTTTACTGATAAAAAAACAATGAAATTCCCCCGTTATAGTTACTGTAGGCAACTATAACTCACGCGACCGTAATCCTCTGCTGATGCTAATACTGTATTTAGACACTTATTTGCCCATGTCTTCTTCCATTAAATTTTAGCTATACATATATTACAAATATTTTTTTTTCATAAAGACACATATGTCATCAGCAGAGGATTACGGTCGCGTGAGTTATAGTTGCCTACAGTAACTATAACGGGGGAATTTCATTGGTTTTTTATCAGTAAAATGTCCAGCTAACTATAACATGTGTGAAACCTATGGTTTTTTCAGTGAATTTGCAAGGTTTTTTAAATGCTAATTCCTAACTATAACGTGTGTGAAACCTATGGTTTTTTCAGTGAATTTGTACGGTTTTTTAAATGCTAAGTTACTTTACGCCATTTGTGGCGTGCGCGCCCACTTAACGCAGTTCGTTCCGTGCGCGCACGGTGCGCTTCGCGCACCGTGCGCGCACAGTGAGCACGCGGTGCGCTTCGCGCACCGCGTGTCCACGTTACGCTAGATGGGCTCTGAACGCACGATTCGCTTCGCGCACCGTGCGCACATGGAGGAAACATATGATGAGCATCGTTGTGACAGGTAAAATATATGTTTTGTAATGTATAGATAAGCCATGCACAACTTATGCCCTTCGGGCACCAGTTGCACACGGGGTGGGGAGAATGTGGATATTTTTTTTTTTTTTTAATATTGGCTACCGTACGCGTACGGTAAGCGTAATCGGCGAAATTTTCGAAAAAAATAAAATTGCTTTTTTTCACTTGGGGGATCGTTGGGGACTCCCTCGACATGGCTAGGTGCTTGGGAGCTGTCTAAACAGCCCCTTTACATGTTTTTTCACTTTGTTTTTCAACCCCCTGTCAGAGTGCGAGAGAGAAAATGGCGGCCGCCGCTTCCTGGTTTAGACCGATTCGAATGTTTACTAAGATCTAACGGCCAATCAGAATCGCGCTCGCGCACGTCACCGTACGCGTACGGTAAGCGCACCGTATATATATATATATATATCTCAACTACTCTGATAGTATGATGCGCTATTCATACGCATAGAACATTCTCAACTGGAATGTGGGACACATACAAATTATCTCGAAAAATACAAACTTATTATTTATAAGGACTGCAAGAGTTTAACCATAAACAAGGATGAAATATAAAGCATACCAAGCTAAGTAGGAATCCCCTTTGGAAATTATTAGACCCTTAGAAAAAATCATCTAATTCGCCTGAACTTGGGAAAAACCAGAAAACTAATTTCCCTAGTCAGGAGAAAACAAGAATAAAAAATATGGCAAGAAGTGCAGGGTCTAACTAGGAAAATAATGCAAACAAAATGTGGTTCTACTACAGTCTCTTTATGTTTTAGCAAGAATAGAATTTTATGCAACCAGTAGATAACTCTAAACACGCTGCTCAAGAAACAAGATGCACAGCCATTAGATAAGTATGAGAGTGCTGCAGGAAAAGAAAAGCGTATTCCCCAGACAGACGAAACAATACTTTAAATACCCTATTTTCCTATTTTACAGAAGCAGACTGCTGGGGAACAGAGGGTTACACTGTGCAGCAAACCCCGAAGGAAACAATATTGCCAACCGGCAAGGGAACTCCGAGGACACTCAGAGCCCCAGAATAGTAACCGATGACCCGGAAATGGAAAAGACTTCAGGGACACCTGGAGAGGAATGCAGGAACATCTACCACCCCGGCGTGGGATCAAAGAGAAAAGTGATCAGAGAGACAAGGGAATGTACGGGAGGCCTGGTGGGGTCCGTAATAGAACGCAAAGCGTGTTTCCCTTGCGGACCCCTCCCTTTTAAATGCTCAGGCATCGCCTTCGCCAACTGCCAGGAGTCAGCGGACGGGGCTCTCTTCGGAGGTCGCGGGCTGGGCTAAGAGAGCTGCGGTGGTCAGGGCTGATTGCAAAGCCCGACATCACACCCCTCCTTGACCCCTCTGAACAGGTTTGGGCTTGTAGGGATAGCGATGGTGAAACAACCGCACCAAGCGGGAGCAAGAACATGAGAAGAAGGTTCCCACGTCGGTTCATGAGGCCTGTAGCCCTTCCAATGAATCTAATACTGCAGCCTACGCTGCACTCTGCACGAGTCCACAATATAAGCAACCTCAAACTCAGGTTCATCCTCCACCAAAACAGGGGAAGGTTGAGCAGGAACAACAGTACCAGGGGCAAGAGGCTTCAGCAAAGAGACGCAAGGAGTCAGGCAAGTCGAGTTTCATAGCAACAGGATTTACAACCCTGGAAATAGAATAGGGACCAATAAAGTGTGGCTTAAATTTGCTTGTCCCTTTAACCTTGATATTTATGGTGGACCACAAAACTTTGTTGCCTACCGCATAATCTGGAGACAGTCGACGGCGGTGATCAGCAATCTCCATATACCTACTTTTAGCCTCCTTCAGAGTCTGGCTGTGACATGAATATCTTGGAGACGCGTCACCAAGTCCAAAGCACCAGGAGTAGTAGTAGGAACCTGAGGAGATACAAAGCCACAACGAGGGTGAAAACCGTAGTTGCAAAAAAAAGGAGATACTCCTATGGATGTATGCTCACCATTGTTATAGGCAAACTCTGCAGTCCAAAGAAAGGTGTCCCAATCTCTGTCTACTTGTAATAGTTGGCACCTTAGGTATTGCTCAATACACTGGTTGACCCTTTCAGTCTGCCCATCTGTTTGGGGGTGATGAGCAGAAGAGAGCCTTACGTCTATTTCCAGCAAGGTGTTCAATCCTTTCCAAAATTTGGACACAAACTGAGGGCCTCTATCTGATATAATGACAGACCATGAAGGCACACTACATGTTGGAGGAATATACAAGCAAGCTCTTTAGAATCAGGCAAGTCTTTTAAAGATATGAAATGGGACATTTTTGATAGCATGTCAACAACTACAAATATGACAGTATGTCCTTGCTTAGGGGGTAGAAGGTCTACAATAAAATCCTTGAAACCGAATGTCATGGTGTAGGAGGAGTGAGCAGTTGAGTTAAGAGCCCTGCAGGGACCTGATGGGAACTTTTACACTGTGAACAGACGTAACAGTGCTGAACATATAACTGGGTATCCTGATTCATCGATGGCCACCAAAATGCCTTTTGAACAAAGCAAGAATTTTCTTGTGACCTGGGTGCCCTGCTAACACATGTGCATGACACCAGTCCAGTGCTTGTAACTGTAAGTCTTTAGTAGGGAAAACTAAGCATCCTTGAATATATA
Organism: Triturus cristatus; assembly: GCF_964204655.1. Lineage (NCBI taxonomy): Eukaryota > Metazoa > Chordata > Amphibia > Caudata > Salamandridae > Triturus > Triturus cristatus. The sequence continues at coordinate 835,392,817 of NC_140581.1, forward strand.
CCAGAATGTTGATTCCAACTCCTTTGTGTTTGGTTTCTAAGTCTTTGATATCTACGATTCATGTGTATGACACACTGCTTTCAAAAATGACTCCTCCGACAAGGTACCTCCTAGAATACGATCAGGAATCAAAATGGAGGGTTGATCTTGTATACCCTGATCCTCAGATAGCTCATATCCATATCGAGCTAGGGCATCTGCTTTGCCATGTTTGGTGCCCTCCTGAAATTGTATGACATAGTCAAAGTTGCTGAAGTAATGAGTCCAGCGCAACTCCCTCACTGATAAAGCCAAAGCTGCTTTCATAAACTGTAGGTTTCTGTGATCCGTGATAACTGTGACTGTACGTAAGGTCCCGATTAAGTACTGATGCCATTCTTCAAAGGCCCGTTTGATTGGCAATAACTCCCTATCTCCGAGTGAATAGTTTGTTTCAGCTGGGGGTAAGCTTATGTGAATAGAAGGCTATGGGGTCAAGATGACCTGTTTGTCTATCTCTCTGGGACAACACTCCTCCTATAGCCACTTGGGCCGCATCTGCTTCCACTATGAAAGGTTGGGAAGTGTCAGGATGTTTCAGTATAGGGGCAGTGACAAAAACCCAAAGGCAGCCAGCAAGGGAGCTCTGAGGACACTCTGAGCCCCGGAAGAGTAACGACTACCTGGAAATGGAAAAGACTTCAAGGACGCCTGGAGAGGAATGAAGTAACATCTACCACCCCGGCGGGGGATCAGAGAGATGGCAGGTAAGTGATCGGAGAGACAAGGGAATGTACGGGAGGCCTGGCGAAGCACGTTTCCCTTGCGAACCCCTTCCTTTTAACTTCTCAGGCACCGCCTTCGCCAGCAGCCTGGAGTCTGCGCGTGGGGCTCTCTTCAGAGGTCTCGGATGGGGCTAAGAGTGCTGCAGCGGGCAGCGCTGACTGCGCCACCATGTGGCGGACCTTAATATGTGCCGGTTTTGACAATTAAGTTCCGGTGCTAAGCACCTGAAACCACCAGCTCAATTTAAGCACTACTTACCCATGGCCTAACCTTTGATGGCCTGATGGAGTAGTCTCCGCAATCTACATACTGAAGTTCCACCTGACTATAAATGAGGCAGATTAAACTTTGCTTTGGTAGAGAGGTTACTCCGTCGCTTTTGCAACAGAGTACCTTTTTCACTAAAGTCTAAATCAGGTAATTTGTCTTTTCATTATGTGTCCATACTGATTTTTTCAGATCTAGTGAATGATACACCTAGGCTTGTTGGTATGCATTTTGACGCATGCACTCTTTGTCCTACTTTATTTAATAGTTTCATTTCTTATGTCTACATTTTGAGAACTCTGAGTATTCAACCATAGAGACTGAGAAGCCTAAACTTCCTTACTCATTTATTACTCTTGGCGACAATTTTGGGGGTTAATCAACCCCCCCCCCCTTGATTTTTCCAGACGGAACACTAACAGAATATCGGAAAACAAATATTGTGTTGACAGATTATTGTGTCAAAAATATCGAAGGTAAGTGCAAATAGGTAAGTATAGCTTTACCATTCTTAATTCCACATTTACATACCTTGAAGATAAGTATAGTTGTCAAGGTACATATATGTGGAGATATATAAAGTGAAACTTTGCTTGCCGATAGAAAGTTACCTTCACGATATTCTTGATACAATCTTTATCCCACAATATTTTTTGGTTCCTATATTCTGTCTAAACATCTACCAGACACTTTTGATTTGTTCTACACCTTGGGAATTCATTTACCATTGCTGCAGTTGTATGTTTCCTTCATGCTTCAATTTTATTTGACTGAATGTAATGTCATAACAGTCCATAACATCAGTTTGTGACTGATTTTGTTATTTATGTAGAGATGACAGTACTAGAGGAGATCACTCATTGACTCTTTTTATTAACTATCTTTGCAGATGATTGCTATAGATTCGGTCTGTCCTGGTGATGACCCACAGATACACAGCCACCAGGGTCAAAATGCCAACATTTATCAAGTGGACTAATAAGCAGTTTCCTGTTGAATAATCTTACACAAAGAAAGAAGATTAGTCATATGTAATGTACATAAACTATTATTTAATCACCAAGGGCCCGATTCACAAAGGAAAACTAGACCTGAAGTCTAAGTTGAGAGCTGATGTCTAGGTTTAGACCTGAAGTCTAACTTTAGACTTCAGATCTAAACTTGGGACCCGATTCACAAAGGCACTTACGACTCATAACTTTGAGTGCGGATTCTCCACACTCGTGGGGGAATCTCCGCACTCGGGGCAGAATCTCCGCCCGAGTGCAGAGATTCTGTCACAAGTGCAGTCATTTTATGAGTGGTAAGTCCCTTTGTGAATCTGGCCCTAAACTTAGACTTTAGGTCTAAAGTTAGACTTTAAATCTAAACTTAGATTTCATGTCTAAACATAGACTTCAGGTTTAAGTTTACCTTTTTGAATCGATCCCCAATTGTTTGATATGTTCACTTGATTGTGTTGTGCTGAATTTTGCACCCCACATTATTTACAACATTGTTCAAGCCTTGAGCCCTGTCAAGCTACCAGTAATACCTTAAAGAGACTCACTTATTCTTTTACCATCAGTAGCAATGTTCAAATGTTGGGAAATAATGGATACGCTTTTATTTTAGGTTTTCTTTCTGGCCCCTCTAGTCCCAGTGAGTTTCCCTCAAGGTCTTTCATTTTTCTGAAGACAATGGAATGATGATTTGTTCTTAGCAGTGTGGAACCTGCTTTGTCACAGAATTGGGCATGGATCTCAAAAGGCACTGTTTGGTACAGCTGGTACAAATTTGTACAGTTTGTTAGCATCCATTCTCATAAACAGGAATGCCTTCCTGAGTTAAGTAGATGACCCAGGACATCCCAATACTCCCTTTAAGCACTCTGCAAACATTATTATGTAACGATACCTAATGAGTTGAATGTAGGGTCTTAACAGCTTCAGTCACATGGATTTATCATTAATGGTAAATGGTGATATGTGGTGTTTAGGTGCATAGAGCCATATTAAGTGAAGTTCTAACAAAGTTAGTGATGCAATGGGTCAATTAACAAAAATGAATAGTAACTTCCAGTGGTGTAAATTTCAATTTCTGGTACAATTGATGCATTATAACGTAAAAGGATTTGACAGTTGCAGAACATAATGTTTGGAAATTCCCCTGAATTCTCTGTGTCAAGTTCTTCCGCAATGGGCCAGTACACTGCATGCAATCAGTCTCTCTTAATTTAGTGATAGTGACACCAGGCTTATTCAACTATGAAAATCTTTACCCAAGGATATAAAAGATATAAAGTGAAACTGGTCTGCAAAATTTGAAGACATGGATACTAGAACCTCTGAGTCCTTTAGGCATTCCCACTTATTGCAATGTTTGGTAACGTTTTCCTCTGGGTGGGAAGAACAAGATGGGGCGGGTAGTTGTTTTTCTTAATTTTAGAGGTCTACTTGGTAGAGAAAAGAGGTATTCAGAGACAAGTACAATAATTGTTTGCAGAGCCTACCGCCCCATCCCATGGATCTCCTACAGGATGTATGGCTTTATCCTCTGGTCGTACCTATGCACATGCACTACAACTTACTAACGTGGAATGTTAGAGGTCTGAGTGCCTATAAAAAAGGGCAAAGTGTGCTCTCCTATCTTAAGAGTCACAAAGTGGATATAGCCTGCTTGCAGTAGACTCACCTCACTGACGCTGATGCCCAGAAAGCTATTACATACTCAGCCTATGCATGGGGGTGTCCTCGTAGGTGGTCCCTGGAGTGCCCTTCAGATTAGCTTGCACTGAAGTAGATATAGAGGGGCGATAGCTCTTACTTCATGGGATGCTGGGTAGGAGGGAGATCAGCACACTAAACGTTTATACTCCCAATATGGACGATCAGCAGTTTTACCCCTAAGTCCAAGACCTACTGGTGGATCATGTTGATTCCCCACTGATTTGGGCTGGTGATTTTAATTGTATCATGGATGGCATGTTAGAAAGATCCCCACCAAGATGCAACACTAATCTAGGAATGACACGAACACTAAGTGAAATAATGGGCAGTATTCTTCAACCAACTTTATTTCGGTTCAACAAACCATAAAAGTGCACAGTGCAAAAGAATTATAAATACATAAAAGCATGATAGATACTGTCACAGGTCATAACAGTGTAAGTATATAAAATAATTACAGTCATAAGACAATGATTGTCAAAATGCTACCACAATACTAAGACGAAAACCGAATGGATAAAAACCTCAGAAAAAAGTCCTTAGAAGTGTGCTCATTAAGGGTCCGCTATGTCACCCGTGTTATCTATATTATTTTCTAGTATGGGCAGCTCAAAAAAAGTCACTGAAATAAGTGGGGTAAAAATGCGCACTGCAATGATTGAGAGAATAACATTTTCAAGCAATAAAACATAAATGGATGTCAATATACTGATACATTTCTCTGAGCTGTTATAATCCTAATATAATCCTAAAAGATTTATCTTCGATTTTGCAAGAAAAACACACAAGTACATAAAAGAATGCATCAAGATAAAGTACATGAATAGATTTACGGCATACAATATCACTGGTAGTGTCCCCTATCGTACCTCTTGATGAACCCCCATAAGAAACATTGATACGTTATAACATAGTAACTGTGAATTTAAAAGTTGTAAACACAAAAAAGCTGTCCTGACCAGATCAAAGAAATGAATTCAAAAAAGAGGTTTTAAAAATTTGTGACGAAGCTGTGCAAACATAAGACATATCATCACGATGTGCAAAGTATCACATTTAAAAGACAAATTACAGGAACAACATGAAGGATCGGTATACTTACACCATGTTCCCTGCGGATACAACAACGGATGAAATAGACCCAGCCTAAAAAAAGACAGCGCTGGTGAATAGGCATCTCATAGAGTAAGTATGGCTATATCCCTGGAACCGTCCTAACCATGATACATTTTCGTGATAATGGTTTGGCTAGTGATAGATCTTATCTCTCAGCAGGCATTCTTACATTAAAAGCTTCCTTTAACCAATCCACATCTTGTTTGGAAATATTAGATGGATTGGAAAATAACTCTGGTCTTCCTAAGTTCATAAATTTATCTCTGATATAAACCAGCCATGGTATATTGCAAATATTGTCTAATATCATGCCATCAAGTATGACTAATCTGTTCAGGCTTAGAACTTCTTTTAACCAAGCACTACACCACCAGAGCAGTAGGGGCAGTGACCTAATATAATCTATAATGTAACTGATACCTAATTTCTCATGTATAATTTCAGTGGCGATATATTGTCCCAATCCCAAAAGTCCTCTGAGATGTTTATTCTCTGCTATCATCAGTTGGTCTATATTCGCATAACCCTTATTTCACTGCCAAAGGTTGCAATTGGTATACATTTGCCTTTGTATATATCCAGCAAAAATTTCAGAGGCTTCTGACCCAAACAGGAAGATAATTAATTCATTCCTGCACAAGTTCTCATAAAGGAACATGTGTTCTTTTTAATTAATGGTTGCCAGCAAAGTTTAGAGTCTAATACGATACCTAAGTATGTAAAGTTATCCACCTTACTTAAAATATGGCCCTGGGCCATAAAAGTGACACTTTTTATGTCCTTTGGTCCCAGGATCTTAACATGTGATTTACTATAATTAGTACAGAGATCTAAGCTATTCATAAAATCAACAAAAACGGTTAAAAGCTGCTGTAAAACTCTTGCTGTACGAGCAATTAAAACAACATTGTTTGCAAATAAAGCAGCCAGGATCAATCTGTCACCGGCTCTTGGGACATCTACATCCTTAACCGTAAGGGACTTCTCAAGCCTTTTCACATACATCTTAAAAATAAAGGGGGCGAGTATGCAGCTATGCCTAACCACCTTACTAAGAGCACATTTTTTCGTACATTCACTATTATTGCCGAAACGTACTGAGGCCATTAATCCGTGATGAAGATCCCTAAAGAAACTGACCAAACACTCATCCACCCCTATGGGCCCCAGCTCAGCCCAAAGTTTTTCCAGCTTGACCAAATCAAATACAGAACAGAGATCCATGAAGGCAAGATGGAGAGAAACTTTCTTTGCCAGAACATATTTATGAATTATAAGGTGGAAGTTAAAATTCTGTTCAACAGTACCCTTCCCTGCACGAAACCTAGACTGAATATCAGACAAATTATTCTGTTCTTCAGACCACTGGGTCAGTCTATTCAGGATGACCCAGCCTATGACTTTAACTTCAGTATCTATTAAACTAATGGGTCTATAACAGGCAGGGTCACTCCTGTTTCCCTTCTTGAAAACTGGAACAATAACAGAGTGTCGCCAGGACACAGAGAGTGTTTGACTGATAGCTGCATTAAAATACAGTGTAAGTAGAGGAGCCCATAGATCTACACAAGCTTTAAACAAATCACCTGGGATTCCATTTGCCCCAGGAAATAATAGGCAATAAGGGGTGGAGTTAAATACACCATGCAGCCAAAGTATACTCCTGTCGATCACGGACCCATCAAATACATAGTAGATTAGGCCATATATTGGTCATGAGACAGCTACTGCAGCTGTGTGGTCAATCCAATACTTGAGACGGGTTTTATCAGACCACTCCCCACTACTACTACTGGAGTGCTCATTGGGAGAAGGGGCGTCAGGGAAACATGTGCATGGAGGCTGCCCAGGGGGCTTGTTACAGACCTAGTAGCAATAGATACAATTGGCACAGCGCTAATGCGATACTTTGAGGGCAATTGTGGCACTCGTGCCAAGTGGGGAATTAAATGGGAGGCAATGACCTAGGTGGTGCAGGGGATGCGTTTCCTTAATACATGGTGTGTGAGGTCAACTAGAAAGAGAGTTGAAGACACTGGAGAAGAAGGTGGCAGAGGTACAATGTAGTCTCTCCACTTCCTCCTATTGCAAGGCAGAGCTGCTTGCAGCACTGAGGGAGCAGGGAGAGATATCGAAAAAGCTAACAGGTATACGCTACAAGAATACTGACTACACTGGAAGAAAGACAGGATGGCCAAATTGCTTGCCTGGCTGCTTGCCAGTGAACAGCAGCACCACCCTATACTGCCCTGCGCATCCTCACAGCACAACAGCCTCGACGTAAGTGGCCATATATAGGACACTATCATTGCATTTACAGATGATTTATCATGGTGGGGATCAGGTAATTGCAGAACAACTAAATCATTACCTCGATTCTATGGAGTGCCTGACACTTAGTGTGCCTCATCCCGAGGACTTGGAGAGAGACCTACAAAAACTGACTAAGACAAAAGCACCAGGCAGTGACGGATTTCCCATAGAACTATATCGGACCTTTACATCAGTACTTACGGAAAAGGTATTAGAAACACTTCATGAAGCCCACCATGGAGGGATTCTACACCCCACCATAGAAGTGGGTGCTGTCTGCATGATACCAAAGCCTGGTGGAAACTCTTTGGACCCATCTCCTGAGCCTCCATTAACCATGATTTTCTCAGACATGAAAGTGCTCTGTAAGGCTCTGGCCATCTGACACAGCCGGAGGGGTGGGGGCCTGGTGCATGAATATCAATATGCCTTCATCCCTTGGAGGAATACGGCCATCAACATAAGAAAGTTAACACATATACTCTGTACTGTAATACACAGAAATGAGAAAATGTCTCTAGTATCTGCGGATTAGGAAAAAACGTTTAATACCCTCAACTGAGCTTATCTATGGGAGGTCTTCTGCCGCACGGGTATAGGACCGGGTTTCCGTAAGTGGGTGTGACTGCTTTATGTATGCTCACCACAGCCTGAGTGCGATTGGGTAGAACTGTGCCTGAAAGTTGTAGGGTCAAACATGGGACCCGTCAGGGATGCACCCTCTCTCTGTTGTTGTTTACCCTGGAAATTGAGACACTAGCACTAAAATTGTGTGCAGAGATGGCAGAGTGGAGCATTTTATTTGAGAATATCAAGCATCTGGTCTCCCTTTATGCGGATGATGTGCTATTTTACCTGCGTGTTTCTGTTCCTCTGCCAGTGGAACAATCGAAGAGGTTTGCAGAGGTCTCGGGTTTGTAGGTGAAGAGCTGAAAAAGCCTCATCTTCCCCTGGGCCCCCTGCAGTCGCAGCCATCTGTGGGGTTGCCGAACTTGGGTTTGGGATGGGAACTGGATAAATTCTTGTATTTAGGCATTGTAGTCGCACATACAACAGAGATACAATATGAATATAATATGGGAGGAATGCTAAAGGACAGGAACATAAATTAGATTCTGAACCGCGCTCCCCTTGTCTGTGGTGAGTCGCATTGTCTATACAGGTACATTCGAGACACTCAATAACTTATTGTGCTCCTTGATCTGAACATAGTGACACATGAAAAGGAGGCAAGTGTAGTAGGAGCACCGTGAAAGCGAGCTTTAAAATGTGAAGATGAAGAAAACATTGCAACTCTAAATATATAACGTATGTGGTAGGCTGCCCCTGTGATAAGATGTATGTGGGTAGTACTAAAAGGGCTTTGAAAGTAAGAATTCAGGAGCATGTTCGAGCCCGTCGGAATGGTGATCTCAGATACCCACTTACCTATCACATGCAGGAAAATCACACAACGGAAGAAGAACTGTGGTTCATGGGAATAGATCATATACCCGCCAATTTGAGGGGTGGCAATCGGGAACTGTCCCTGAGAAGGAATGAGGCAGGTTGGATCTGTAAATTGCGTAGTGTGGAATTTGGACACAATAGTGATGACGAAATGCATTACTTTTTGTAATATCAGTGGCTTGCTAGCATGCCCTCACTCATCTGTTTGAAAATAAGCAACTTGTCAGGTATAACCAAAGCTGTCTTAATCATTGTGATTATCTGAAATCAATATGTAGAAGCATTGTCTTTGGCATTTACCCATGCTTTCATGGCTGATACATGTTTTTCTTTTATCTCTTGACTCTCTCTTACTCACTGGTCTCTTTTATTTTCGAATGGTTATACTTCTTCATCAGTTTCCTCCTATGTCACATTAGATTTAGGTACTCCCATCTCACTAATAGGTGTCTTTAGTGGGTGTCATCTTTATGTTCTCCCATCTTCGTTACTTCCTTCCCCTTTATGATTCTATAGCGGCTGATGGCTTTACTAATCGGATTGGGATTAACTACAAAGGAATATGTGCTCTTCAAGGGGGTTCTCTGGACATCGTTCAAATATATACCCTAAACGTTCATGTTCTATTTGTGCACGTAGCATGGTGCATGTTCTTCCATCTCTGACTCCCTTTTGTCTTTCGCGGTGGGGGATTTTAACTCCGTCAGATATATACTCTCCCCTCCAGAGGGACATGATTCCCTTTATCATATGATCATGACCTTCTGGGTTAGACTTGCACTTAGAAATACTGTGAGCAGACTAATTGTTATCTCCATGCTCTGGTATGATAAGCTTCGGCTCACGTTCAGTTATAATTATAATCAAGTTAGTGGTCCACACGTTTAGATGGTCACGACTTTGTGGATGTAAGTACGCTTATTCTGACGTATATCAATCGTATGTCGTGCCGCTTCCATTACTGGCTTCTCTATGCTTGCTGACTACATACCTTTCATCATGCTAAGATGGCCGCCACTTTAGTGCTAGAGGAACGCTGATTTTACGTACATCGTTTTGGTGTCGTGCCGCTTCTAAATCTAGCCGCTTTACTTTTGCGGTGACTTTATTTATAGTTTCTAACGATACATGCAGGTTGTCTTTGGTTTCTGTTTGGAAAGTTATTGAATGCTGACTATATTATTGATCTTAGTAAAGGTAGCTTTGATATGGCTGCCGCTACTAACGAGTCGGATTTAAACAAACAAGTTGCTATGGTAACTGCCCACGTGATGTCTTCACCTGGACCCTCTATGCGTACTATTTAAAGATCGCGTTCCATAGGGTCAGGTTTTCCGCCAGGGTATTTTACCTCTATCCCACTCGCTGAAGATTGCGTTTGTTCATCTGTCCGGCAATTATCATATTGCGGTAAGTCTCGAACCATGCACCGCCTCGCTTACTAAGGCTTATGTAGGCTTTGTACTCTATAGCTGGGGATGTACTTTTCTTTCTCGTTCACATTCTGAGCTTGATGAGTACGCTTTCCTTTCGTTGGGACTACTTTGAATTGTTTTTATGACTAACCGAGCAATTGGGCCCCTGAGTTATTTATGTGCACTATATGCATTATATGTGCTTTGGATTTTGAATAAGTGAACTCGGAGGCAGGGGGTATAGGAGAAATATATGCTTAATAAAAACTTTTTTAACTGTTTGTATGTAGCACCGTTTTTTGGTCTGGACATTTTCCACACTTATCTAGTTTGGTTTTTGCCCATTTGAAGAAGAACAAAATTATCCTCTTCTTTCTGCCATTATTTGGATACTCGCTGTGTAATACGGTAGGATATCATGCCCAGGCTACCGAAGATAGATGTTTACTTGAGTGAAGTCTTAGAAATCTTAAGAAGAAAAATACTTTCCCTTCATTATTCCCACTCCTCATTGTTTATCTAAGATATATATTCCGGTTTCCTTTTAGAACATTGGGACGCTGCCTATTGCTCACATCCCAAGCACCAGAGGGTGCAGGTTTCCTGTGAATGTGGAATCCTTGTGATGTTAACCCATTGGACCATAACGAAGTTCTGGCGTGAATCTGTGAGTCACACGTGGTGTTTCCGATACATATATATTATTGTGGCAGCACTCATCTTTTTTTTTTTTGTTGAGATTTTAGATTTATCGTTAATGTTAGGTGCCCTCTCTGATTGTGTCTTGACTATAGAGCTGATTGGACGGAACGCTGCCTTTCAGTTTGAACTTACTTAAGATTGGTGAACACTCTTGAAGACACTTCCTTCTATGAACGTTGCCATATTTTTGTGATAGGTTAGATCCCCTCTCTCTTTTCTGTTTATTCTTGTTCAACTTCTCTTTCCTTTACGTTTTTTTCTTACCCTATGATACTACCTTTATATTTGGTTTGGTTTGGTTTAGTCATTAACATAATTTATCCCTTTTTCGTTTGGCCTCTTAAGATATATAAAAATATATAATGTATTTAAAAATGAAAAAAATATGTAGGACTCTTCATTAAACATAATGTAATATATGGAATTTGTTGTTTGAAAGTCCAAAATAGGAAAACTGTTGCTACTTTCTGTCCAGTATACAATGTCGTTTTGTCTGTTTGCCGTCCTTTTATATATGTATAAGTGTCTTTTTTTATATATATATAAGTGCTTTTTTGTATATGTATTTGTATTTTTATATGTGTGATATTTATATGTACTTTTCTACTTATGATTAACAGCCCTGAAGAAGTCCTTGTTCAGGACGAAACGCGTCGGCTGGTCTTTCTGTAGAGAAACGAAAATAAAATGAATATAAAAATTGATTCTTGAAGAAAATTTATAACCACGTACGAATTGTGTGATCTTGAGCTCCTCGTGTGGTGCACCTCTCTTTTGTTGTTAATTATATTGATTCCTAAGGGAATAGGCATTGTAACAGTGGGTGCTATTGAGTGTGCACTCGATTTTCCCTTAAATAGAGGGTTAGTACATGGAGAGTTATACTAGGTTAGGTGCTGGTCGATTGAAGGCTCCACTGTTATTTTTTGTTATACATGAAGAAAACATATATATAAGACAAAATTAACCCATATAAACAGGTTGCACTATTAACTCTCTAATGCATAAGTTGCTTATTAACTTATATTGATGGAAATTGTTATGTTAAGTGAAGTGACCTAGTGATTCAAATGCTTTTTGTCAAGAATGCACCAGTTAAAAAAATCGGTGCAAAAACGTGTAGAAATGATGTACAGGCTTGACATTTTTACACAGTGATACTAGAGAACCTATTGTTTATAGAAAACTGAAAACGATTTTTGTAATAGGAGTTTATAAAAATATGCACTCATATGAATGTTGTGAAAAATTTTGGTCGTAGGGTATTTCTAACGTCAGCTATTTTTATGTCATAATGATTAGTGAAAGTTCTACATATTCTTTCTTTGAATTGATTTAATTTCACTATATGTGATTGGTTTAAAGATCATTTCATTTAAACATGTGATGCTAACTTGAAGGCCTTTCCGAATTGTTTTTCCTAATGCTGACCTTTCCCCTGATTTAGTACAATGGTTCATTTTCCATTAGTGAAATGTTGCTTTATTTGTTCTGTACATGTGTACAACTCGGCATTCTTGAATGGTTCTTCAAGTTTCACAGTGAAATATTCTTGTGGGAACAGTATTGCGACTGTTACTTTAAGAAGCAACTTTGCATTTCTTTCCACAAATGTTAGGTCTATGAAGACTTTTCAGAATTTCCTGTTTCTCATGACCAGCATGAGAAAACTTCTTATTGTTTTAAGTGACCTAGGTTACACCATGTGAATATGGACTTGTGACAGTCTTTCAATGGTGGTGTGATGTCACCTCATTTGGAGGATCTTAAATATCTTATAAAAGAAGAAACCCCATACTTTTGTATTTCCCCCAGCGAGAGGATGTTTTGCTGATCAGTTTTTTAACTACCATTCACTTTTGGACTACGTTACTGAAGATACCTGATGGACTGAACTTTCTTTGCGAGCCAGTTCCATATTTGTATTCTTTATTTCAAGGTCTTTGGTAATGGACTCGCCCTCATTTGTCTATTTTTATAATCATTTTCCCCATCTTTGTAGAATTTGAGCTATTAGGTAATGAACTATCCTTCTACCTTAATGGTGGTAGGACTCTGTAACTCTGTTGTTGATTCTGATTATAACCATCTATAGAAAGTCTGCTTAAATGTTCAGCATTTTCATGCAAGCTGTGATACTCCTAACTGAGCTTTTGAAGAAATTACTCATGCCAATGAATTTTAAATCTTTAATATAATAGCCAAATTAATCAACTCTCTGTCTGAGTCTATTATTGAGTCCTGTTGATTTTTCCCTTCAAATTCTGCTGTTTGAATTAATGCATTGCAGGGAGAATCATCAAGCTCTGATAGAACATCAGGTGTTACTTCTGTTATTTTTCGTTGCAGTTGCAGAGCTTTTGGTCTGTAGAATTCTAACTCGACTTAACTTCTTTAGGAGGTTGGGTCTACCTGTTGATATTCTTTATTTCTATAGCATTGTCCTAAGAGTGATGTACCTAATTCTGATTTCAAATTTGTGAGTTGGCTGTCAATAAATGATCCTCATTGCACAGCTAACGTGGAATTTGGTCACCCTAATTTGCACCCCTACTATCGGCGGAGAAAGATTCATCTGAGGATCATTGCCTCTGTGGTAAATGGAAACGCTTCAGACTCTCTTATCGTAAATGGACCAGAATGGTTAGAGTAGTACGCAGAGTAGGAGTATAATAAAAAAATTACTACGCATTACGCTGCAACAGCGGTAAGGGCTACATTTCTACATCTTGCATAGGATTGGCCGCCGCTCCCTCTTTTTTTAAATTATGTACCAAACTGAAGATAGTTGCTGGTCTTTTATTGGAGTTTAGGCCCCTGCAGGAGTGTTGCCCAGAGTGAAAGGGGAAAAATGAATGATACATTTTTAAGATTAACAATGGTGTTAGCGACTAAATGAGTAGCAATGCGTTGATAAGCACCAAGCCCTACTTATCTTGTTATGGCACAAAGATGTAATAGAATGATCCATAGTGGAGGAGCAACACATTAAGATAGCCCGGTGGAATGACATGGTGATGGAAGATCTACAGGCCTCTAGACTGCTATATCGAAAAGGAGGAACTGAGGAAGGACTCTCCCTAATTGGTGGAGAGCTAACATACAGAGCGTTCACACACACACACACACACACACACACACTAGCCCCCCTCGCCACTGCCTAATGGTATGTAGTGAGGGGTATAAGAAGGAACTAGGAAACGTAAGAGACACAAGAAGGCCAGGTACGATGATGAGAGATAAGTTTGCGCTTTTTGAAAATGTTGGACATATTAAATGAAGCACCGAAGAAGGTATAGGGATGGGGGAAAAGGAGAGAGTTACTACTCAGGTCACACAAAAATGTAATCAGAGCTTTTGGCACAGATGTCCTCATATCTTTGCATGTCCCATTGTTGCTATGGTTGTATTGTACGTTACGAAATTATTAAAGAAAATGTCAAAAAGAAACTCAGAGTCAAGAGTCTAGGAGCATGAGACCATGTCAAAGTCAATAACAAAATAATTTTAAAAAGTTTTAAAAATCGACCTCAGTGTGATCACAGCTGGCATGGGTCGTTGTCATACTGGGGCAAGTGTGGTGTTATTTTTGTTGACCAAGGTCGCCTGGCCTTGTCCACCCATTCACTGTGGCAAAGATGCTCATGTGCTGGAGATAAGATATGAACTATTTCTTTACTTGTGGGCCTTGGGGAGTGGTTTGGACCCAGACTGATGTGAGTGGTTCTTTAGGGCATAGCAGCTCCGCGCTGTCATTCTCACTTAATAATCTTGTGGCAACTACTACAAATTCACATAGCCTGAGCCTCCTTCTGTTCATTTACTCCATTTACTCAACAGTGTTTTCACCTAGGTCAAAGAACCTTTGTTCCTACTACGTTGAAGCGCATGAGAGTAATGGTGAACGGTGTGGTGTGTTTTGCAGGATTTTTCTGCACTCTGAATGAAAGTGAGGTTTGCATAGCTGCTTTCCCATTGTTGGACAAGATTACGTGTGTCAGTTTTGCAAGGGTGTGTGGCCCTTCAAATCTTTATGAATGTTTTTTAAAAGGATTAGTAGGTGTTTGTGTGGAAAGTTCAGAGGCACCTCAACAAGTGCCAGGTGTCACCTGCTATGTCATTCGAAATCTTTGTGTTAAAAGCTACTGTACTAAGTCACTACAACGCAAAGAAAGCTGGAAATAAAGAGATAGGCATGCAGCAGTTTCACCCAGTTGTAGCTGGTGATCGTTGTAAATGGCGGTTATAAATACCTGCCCCAGATTTCAACAAGCTGGAGAATTTTGCAACAAGTCTGATTTATGCTAGGGGATGACAGGTATAGAGGTTCTCTCCCGCTCAAAGGATCTGAAAAAATGGTAAGAAATAGGGCACTTCACAACACAATTTTCCCATAAATTTTCTTAAAAGCCTTAGGTTCAAGGGGACGTTCACAACCTATTCTAATACTTTCATGGTGTGACAAGTGTTAGAGGAGCATTTGAGATCATGGTGACAAAACTACATTTTTCTGTAGAAATCCCTAATGTCACAATGTCTAAAATGCCCTGGGGTAGGGCATTATCATTCTATGGAAGCCCACATTTGTCAAGAATTGTCACCATAGTACAGGGTCCTCATTGCATTGTGTGCGCACACACACTTAAGCCACAGATCCCCAAAAATATGCCACGATGGATGATCATTAAACCAGGACTCACATGGTACAGAGAGTGGGCATCATCATGCCACAGATGCCAACATTATGCCAATGATAACTACTGCTATGCCAGGGCCAACATTATAGCAGGCGCATATCACATCCACACCTTGCCCACCCAGCCACACCCACACACAAACACACATGCATGAAACACGCAGAAAGCAAGAAAACTGTTTTGTCCACTCACCCTGTGGCTTTTTCAGTGGCTGCCTTTCGCACATTGCCGCCTGTCTGGCCCTGCACACATGCTAACAGTGATTGACAGTGTTGGGCCAGTAATACCGCTATTTACCAGCTTACCTTTTCTTAAGATACATATAGCATCTTAGCTATCCTGTCCATTTTTTACTACATTCTGAGTCATACAATATTGACTGATAATTGGATGAGGCAGTGTGTAGAACAGTGATTGACAGTGTTGGGCCAGTAATACCGATATTTACCAGCTTACCTTTTCTTAAGATACATATAGCATCTTAGCTATCCTGTCCATTTTTTACTACATTCTGAGTCATACAATATTGACTGATAATTGGAGGAGGCAGTGTGTAGAACGCAAACATTACACAGATCTCACAACCACAGGCCAAAACCACAAGGGTTAGCTCTCTGGGTAGACAAATCCTACAGGCTTAGTCAACTGCTCTACTGCTAAGTAACAGTGACATTATAGGTTCAGATATTTGAAATATCCTTTAGGTTACTCCAATTCTACAGGATCAGATAGAAATAGCAGTATTGAAGATAAAGTCATTAAACCCTAAAGTAATCTAGATGATGCAAAGATTCAGCATGAGTCATAAATTAACACCCAAAGCAGGAAGTGTCCTATGACACCAAAGAGATCATATCAACAGTAAGTGTACCCAACTCAGCATGAATCATCACTCATAAAAACTTTAAATATATTATGGGGTGCAATAATTTACCCCACACCTTAGCTGTCCATTTTTTTAGAACACACATACTTTGGCCTCAAGTACTCACTTTCATTTCATTTTTTGTTCTTCAAACAGCAGCTTACCATTTCATGAAAATACCCTATCAAAAGTTTGTCAATCTATATAAAAAACCGTTTTGTCTCCAAATGTAAGCATTTACATTTAGTAAATGAGTTTTGTCCTCAAAAACCAGCTTGTAATGTTTACCACATATTCACATGTACTAATCAGTATGGACAAATTCTGCTTCACATACCCATAAGAACTTATCATCACAAGAGAAGAATGGCAATCATAAGCCCAAACTAACCACCAGATATCACCTTAAGCCATAGATACTGATCAAAATTCAAGGATGGCTTCCTGAAGTCAAGGATGATTACCATATGCCAGGTCCCTCATTATTATTTCAAGAATAGCCATCTTTTGTCACAGATTGCAATTATATGCCACCCACACCATTACAACAGGCGTGTACCAACATAATAACAAGATGAACCAGCATATGCCAGTGCACCTTCAAACCTGAAGTATGCCATTGCTATGTTAAGGGTACACAATACACAGGTCCAAACATTATTCTAGGGCAGGGTTCTCAAATGTTGATCCTGGAGGACCGGATCCATGCCAGATTTTTAAGACTACATTTATCTAAATGTGGATAGGCAAAAAATCTGGCATGGATCTGGCCCTCCAAGACCGACATTGAAGAACCCTGTTCTAGGGGTAGGCCACAGACCACGTCAAAGAGGATCAATGTTACATCATAATGTAAGGGAGGCTACAAAAAGCAAGTATTACCATTATGCCAATGAAGGCCACAGCATGCTAGGGTCACCATTATGTCAGGGGTGGGCCACCATTATGTCAGGGGTGGGCCACCATTATGTCATGTAAGATCCTGACACACCAGGTTCACTGTTATGCCAGTGCCCCCCTACTATATTTTAGGCAGCAGGCAGACAGATGCATATCCAGCACACAAAGACACACACATAAACACACACAACACACACACCCACACAAACTCTGAAGGTAAGACGATGTTCATGTGCTAGCTGTTACACTAGCATCTTACCTCTTCCTCTCATTGACTGAGCCCATTTAACGTTCAGCTTCTGAGAGAACGAGTGGATAGGGGCTGGCTGCAACTCAGATTAGACCTCAATTTGAGTATTTTTCTTGCCCTTACCCATGGTAAAGTGACCACTTTTGCAAGTGCATGCCTACACTGCTCCACAAACTAGAAAGGGCTGGATGCAAAGAAGGTCTGTCGGTAACTCTTCTAAATTGCCCCATGAAGGGGAAACTCCTCCCAATAGCTATGCTGCAACCAGGAACAGAACAGAATATATCAAAGTGTCTCCTTTGGAGGGTGGCAGTCTGGAGGTAAACTCGAAAAGAGGAAAAAAAGCTTTGGAAAATCTTTGGAATTCGTGATTAAAGATAAGAGTAGAGCTGAAGAAAACAGTTAGGCACCAAACTCCTCCCGCCATCAGGAAGGAGAAAAGTGCAAACCAAACCCAACAAATTATCCAGCCAGAAAACAATCCAATTTTCTTGAAGTGACAATCAGAGACAAACAGTAAAAAAGGAGGAAAATCACGAATCAGGGTATAAAATGAGTTGCGATGCATCTTCCTGTTTTCAAGCCTCCTTTATATATGCTTCAAACAAGAACTGACATCACAGGATGAAACTCTGCAGCATCTTGTATTGGGATGCTCAGACATCCTTCAGTGGACTGACCACTATCTTGGAAAATGCTTTCATAATGTTATGGTTGGCCCAAGAGCTCATGGCATACATTAAAGTTTGAAAAAGAAGCCCTGATTTAGTGTCCTGTATGCTATACAGAGTAGTTCTGCTGCCACCCTTCATGCTCTACACGACTTGTGGTAAACCCCCTGCCCACATGAAAGTATAAGTGCAGTAACTGCTCAGGCAATGAAGAAGCTCAGCTTCAGTGTGTGTGCAGTGCCTTACAAGGCACTGATTGAAAATGTGTGAAAAATGCCTTTCCCTTCTTAAGCAATGCAGTTTCAAGTGATCCTTTTGACCTATTCTTGGTACGACTGTAACAATGCGTCTCCCTCTTGAAGCTCTGGGTTTATCAGGGTGCCATTGAAAAAAGCAAAGCACATGAACAATGAGGTGAACAGAACAAATGTTCTCCAAGAGTGCGCACTAGGAAGATAATCCTTCCATTGGATCAGAAATTGAAGCCGACCCCAAAACTTCTGGAAATCACAAATTTCTTGAACCTCATATTTAGGTTGTTTATGTACCATACCAGGTGGAAGCTGATATGTATCGGGGCAAATAGATTCAGATGAGTGGAATGAAAAATAGACTGAATCATGATCACAATTTAGCTGGCAATGTATGAACTGAGGGAAAATGAGAAGGCAGAAAAACTTTCTCTTCAGGTAACTGAACCGAGGGGGACTGCAAACAAAATGTATCCCTCCCAAAAATGTTCAAATCAGATCCATTCGCAGGAGGCCATGACTAGAAGGGAGCCGTGGAGCCATGGTTGGGTTATGGCAGCGAGCCATCCCACTCAGCCTGCAGCCTGTTGTGGAAATGCAAGAGTAGTAACATGGTCTACCTAGACCTGAAACAGAATATGATCTTGATTTAACAGCAGATTTGTTCATCTTGACTTCAGAGTGATATAACGTTTCTAAAACAAATTTTCTATGGTTTCATAAGTAAATAGTTTAGAAGCCAAAGGATCAATGTGAGGATAGGATTGAAAAAATCTTGGAGGAAATCCTTGCATGTAAAAGAAAGGTGAAACCTTGGTAACATTATGGCAAGAATTATTGTAAGAACATTCTTTAATGAGTTGCATTTCTGAAGCATCATACATATTGCTCCAAATTATGCTTAGCTTGCTCTGTTTGCCTATTCGACTGGGGGTGATAATCTGTCGAAATTGTGTGCCAAAGTTCAGAAGCCAATAGAAAAGCTGCAAATATCTAAAAGACTGCATTAAAGTGCACAGATGTAAATTGGGCACAAATAGTACAAGCAACCACATATTCCTGTACTGCAGAAGGAACAGTTGGCCACCCCAAAAAAAAATTCACAGTAGTCTTCACTCCACTATGACCTGAAAATATTTAAATCATGACACATCTTTCTAAAATCTACTTGTAATCCTTTAGGGAGAATAAAGATAGTTTGTTGACTTATATACAGCTCATTTAATTGAACCAATTACATTTTTAGATGGAGATGTAACTCTTTACGATCCACCTGTTCTTGTGCTATCTTTACCTTATCTAGAAACACTTAAATAATCCAATAACACATCAAGAATGAATCACAGACTTCTCATAAGGGAGAGATGTTCTGCTATAAGAGAACAAGGCATCTACAAGCACGTCCCTGGAACCAGAAATATCATTAATGACAAATTCACACTGATCCCTGAAAAATGTCCACTATGCTTGACCACTGTTCCTGCTTTGAAGACTTCACAAACACTAAAAATTCCAAAGATCATTTCAAATATTTCCCTAGATTTAAACAATCAGTCCACATCATCATCATAGCCAAGAGTACTCTTTAAAGTAACAGGTAATTCCCTTCTGACTGTAACAGAACATGGGACAGATAACATACCGGATATTCTTGTTCATCATCTTCCTGCTTCTGTCATAGAACTGGTCCAACTGCTTTTTCAAATGCATGTTTCCATAATAAACATCTTTGAAGTTCCAAGATGATGTAAGATTGGGCTTGGACAAACAGCTGTTTTAATACACAGAAGGATCTTTGTGCTTGATGACCCTAACTAAAACCTTTCTTCATAATTTCCTTCTTCAGAAACCGAGAAATGTTGGCAGTTGTCTCTACATATTTCAAATAAATTGATGATACAAGTTCATAAATCCAAGCACCTATTCAGTCTCTTTAACACTTGTAGATGAAGGTTAGTCGAAAATGGCTGTCAATTTTTTCAGGTCCATAAAAAGACCAGATTAATTAAATCTATTTCTAAGAAATTCAATGTCTTCTTTCTAAATCTTGCACTTCTCTGGTTTACAGGACACATTATGTTAATGAAGTCTAGAAACTCCCTCTCCTATATGTTTATGAACATGTTCCTGAGTCTTTGATTACACCAAATTATCATCCAAATACAGTATGAAAACAGCTACAAGAGATCAAAGAATATTGAATGCACGAAGAATTGAAAGATGGATGCAGCTTTTAATAACTTAAATGGCATTTCACAATATGCAAAATGTCCAAAATGGGATGTAAAAAGCCATGTTTTACTGGTTGCCCTCTTTAATACGCCACTGATGATTACTCCCCATCGATCTAGTTTAATAAAGATGTATGCACCATAGACTGATTTCAAAATGTCTTTTTTAACATGAAGACTATATCTATCTTTAATTGTGATATTATTCAATCCTCTTTAATCAATACAAGTTAAAATAGTTTGGTATTTCGTGGATGAAAAAACACAAACATGCCCTAACTGGTGATGAAGATGACACAATTAATCCATACTTTAATTTCCCATATAAATAAACCTTTAGAATGTCCTTTTCTTTCTCCGCTAAGGAATAAACTCATCTAAAAAGAAGAATAGCATCAGGTTCAGTTGATATGGGTATCTAGAGAGGGTCGAAACGCCATCGAAATTAACAAAGGATAGAGCCTGAATGAATCACTTTCCATTACATACAGCTCGCTCTTTGGATATTTACCAATACCCGTTCTCTTCACATATTTTCACTTAGCACTCACTAAGATAGGTTATGGTCACTTCACTGGGGCTCACATTTCACTTGTAAAGTGCCATTAATGTAAACGTTCCAATTCACCCATGTATAAGGAAATAGATATGTGGTAAAATTGTGATTGCAAAATAAAATTCCACTTACTTCGGCTGAAGTAAGCGTTAACTGTTGTGTTGGGCTTTTTAAGAATCCATGTAAAGTATTGTGTACAGATATTCTTAGGTAGTTTTACCATAACCCCATTAGGAAGGTCGTAATTGAAAATGTATGATTAAGATTAAATCTAAGCAAGTAAACTTCAGCTTGCATATAGTAGATTGCTTTGATAAATGAGCTCCTTGTGAACATTGTTCTCTTGCATAAGTGCAAACCCAGCTCACAAGGGCATATGGGTCGCTCTTGTTCTTTTAATATATTAATGAAGAAGGTCACAAATTCCTACTCACTACGACTGGATGCAATCACAAGGATGGTGGCCTGCTGCGGTCAACAGACCACCATGTCTGTGATTGCTTTTTAATAAAGCAAACTTTTTTTTATAAAGCAGCCCGTTTTACATAAACTATATAGGATTGTATTTAAGAAGAAAAGTCAACCTTTTAAAAAAGTTTTTTTTATAAAGAGGCAGCATTTTGGAGTTTTTACTCTAAACAGGCAGGGTAAAGCTTGAGACAGTGGAGATACTTTTTATAGGTTATTACTTAAAATGGTTATAGAGAAAGCTGTTTTTCTTCAGTACACCACGTTTTAAATGTACAGTGTTTGTGTGTTGAGTTCAAGTAAATATTCCTTAACAAACTAACTCTTACTGACAAGTCAGTGACTCTTACTGGCCAGTTGGTGATATTTACTATATGAACTATATGGTAACCCAAAGCATCAATAATGAGTTAAAGATCATCACAGAGAAGAACCCTAGAATCTCTGCTTATACCGTCTTTTAATGTATGATGCCTACATCCACGGTCTGCAACTTTAGATTATACATTTAGGGTCATAATTCAAAAACAATGATCTTCTTTGCACCTTATTTTCATTGGACATCATGTCCTTTGTCAGTTAAAACGTATATTACCCTTACAATGTATATCATTCAGACTGGTAATTGTGCGATTTTAACTTTAAAAATAAAAAAATGTGTCTTCATCCGAAATGCAAATAATACAAACTGAAAACAATGCACACAGAAGAAAACCAGAAGTTTATGTATAAACATTATTTGAGTCATAACCCTTAACTGGTAGGGTTAAGCTGGAAACTCTGGACGTGGATGTATGGGTCATTCCTGAAAACAGTGATAGGGTTAGACATGCGGTTTCCTTCTGTGCTGTATTTGTGCATCATTTGTGCAGTGGATTAAAAAATATACTTCCTTTATAAAGCAAATACCACAGGCTCCACAAATTGCCTAGTGAAATCAAACTGATTCCAACCATTTTCACAATTTGAAATGCTTAGCACCATGATTTAAGATGAGCTTTCTGGCAAATATGTTAAAAAGCGCCGTGGTCAGCCTGTTCATGGCCAGTTGCCAAAAGCCGCTTTTGCAGTACAATATTGGGATCAATGAGACAGAGCAAAATATGGGGCAACTGAGTGAGAGGGAAAGAAGAGAAGGACAAATGCAGAAAAAGAAAGGGTGGAGAGAGAAAGAGAAACATTATAAAAACCGAGACGCAGGCTGAGTGAGAGATTGATCTGTAAAGAGTTAGAATGAAGGCACTGCCCAAGTGAACTCTGATTAGTGAAATTCCATTACGTCGATCAATCAGAGAATGAACAATGCAGAGTGGGCAGTGTTGATGCAACACTAGAGCTTGATTTGAGATGACAATGTTCCAGCTGGTTGCTGAAACTTGGTGTGATCCTATGCATTTTTCTCTGCTGATCCCTGCTCCGTTTAGTCAATCATCAAAAAGCAGCACTTTAAATGCAGGGGTAGCTGTGCTGTCTAAAGCCTCATATTTTCAGATACGTGTAAGAGTAGAGATAGCTCTGCTGTCTGAAGACTGCACCTATGAGCTAGCCCTCCTACCCAGGCCCGAACATTAAATGAGAAAGCAAAACTTGTGTAAGATTTGTTTAATTTGATTGATAGCTCTGCTGCCTAAACCTAAATTAATCAGGTACTGTGTTACTTGACGGTTATGCCCAGTTTCTGAGGCCTGATTTTGAAACCTTGAAAAATACCTGTTGCATAAGTGCTAACTCAGTAAGAGCTTTGTTACCGAACCATAGCTCTGAGCTCTGAATCCAAGACACACATGATTTGTGTGTTCTGGGGGACAGATCCAATGCTTAACTGGAGCCAGTGATTGCAGATGGCTGGAACTTATTTCCCTTCTCAAACTTTGATCTTGACAAAGAGAGAGAAAACCACAACAGGGGGAAATAAGGAGGAGGAGAAAGACGGAAAATAACAGCCACAAAGTGAGAAAGTATGGATAGAAAAGAACCTGCAAGAGTGAGATCGCGAGTCAGGGAATATTTGTTGGGGCACTAAAGAGACATGGGTGGAATCAAGATTACATAGCCCAAATTTCGATACCTCTGTCTTCTGAATAGAACTTTGGGCCCCAACGCTTATTCACTTACAAATTAAGCACTGCATAGATCACCTGTGTGAGGTCTGGCCCTTTGGGTTTGGGATTCTGCTGGGTAAAGCCAGAACGTGCTGATCTGTGTGTCCAAAAGTGCAGCTGTGCTGGCTTCAGCCTGAGACAGACAGGCATCTGAACACCGAGAAAGAGCTGTGCTGCAGGAGGCCACAGGCCTGCCAACCTTAAAGAGCTGTGCTGCAGGAGGCCACAGGCCTGCCAACCTTACAGAGCTGAGCTGCAGGAGGCCACAGGCCTGCCAACCTTAAAGAGCTGTGCTGCAGGAGGCCACGGGCATGCCAACCTTAAAGTGTTGTGCTGCAGGAGGCCACAGGCCTGCCAACCTTAAAGAGCTGTGCTGCAGGAGGCCACAGGCCTGCCAACCTTAAAGAGCTGTGCTGCAGGAGGCCACAGGCCTGCCAACCTTAAAGAGCTATGCTGCAGGAGGCCACAGGCATGCCAACCTTAAAGAGCTGTACTGCAGGAGGCCACAGGCATGCCAACCTTAAAGAGCTGTGCTGCAGGAGGCCACAGGCCTGCCAACCTCAAAGTTTGTCTCCTAGACTCTGGGTTTTCATGAGGTTAAAAAAATAGTGCAACCGTTAATGACGGACTGAGGGTGTGATAGGGAAGAATACTGAAAAAGGGGGTGTTGGTAGAAACCGATTGCAGTTTAGAAACATCCCAGTTAATTACAAACGTGAAATAATTACTTTCTATCAGCATCAAGCACACGTTTGTAATGAAATGAGGTAGGTTTTAATTGTAAAATAAATAGTGCCAGATCTCTGAAAATGGCCGTGGAAAGGACTATAGATATATATCAGCAAAAGTGAACGTAGAGGAGCCTACATGATCAATTAGGCCTGGATAGATAGTTTGCAGATCAGTGGTGGCAGAGGTCATGCCCCCATGCCACCCAGAGGTCCTGCGATGGATGGACCTCTATATGGGGCCGGGGAACCACAGGTTTGGTGGGAAAGGAAGATCGCAGGTTTATAGTGTTCCTCCCACTCCACCAAACCATGAATTAAGCCCTTAATTCCAGTTACTTACTGCTCACTTCGACCTCTGCAAAAAGAACAATTGTTGGACAGAATGCAGAACAATGTCAAACATTCACCCCAGTACAGAGATCTGGGCCTAAATTCATCGTTTTTTTTGCTCACCATGCCATTCCAGTTTTGACCCAGCCATGTGCAAATCAGTCTTGACCCTGTGCCCAATGGGAACAGTCCAGCCCGAACTGCCAGACCAGGTCCTCCCTGGACTGGAAACAAGCATCCTAGGACCGGTTTCGGGCTTTCAGCCCTCATCAGCCAGGATAGCTTGACTCCAGTGGCATGGAGAGCACGGGACCCACCCACTCGGGGTGACAAATGCAAAAGGAACAATTGATGGACAGAATGCAGAACAATGTCATACATTCACCCCAGTACAGAGATCTGGGCCTAAATCCATTGTTTTCTTGCTCACCATGCCAGGGATGACCTGGCCTGGCTGTTTGGGTTGGACTGTTCACATTGGGCACAGGGTAAAGACTGATTTGCATATGGCTGGGTCCAAACTGGGGTGGGGTGGTGAGCAAAAGAATGATGAATTAAACCCAGATGCTTGTGTCTGGGGGTGATTGTTTGCATTGTCCAGCATTCCGTCCATCAATTGTTTCTTTTGCATATGTCGCCCTAAATGGGAAGAGTATGCCCAGACGTTGGTCCCGTGCTCACTACACCAGTGGATTCAAGCTAGCCTGGCTGATGAAGGGTGATGCCCTCAAACTAGTCCCAGGATGCTTGTTTCCGGTCCAGGGAGGACCTGGCTTGGCAGTTCGGGCTAGTCTGTTCCCACAAGGAACAGGGTCAAGACTGATTTGCATATGGCTGCGTCCAAACTGGGGTGGCGTGGTGAGCAAAAGAATGATGGATTAAATCCTGAACCTTGTGATTGGATGTGAATGTTTGCATTGTCCAGCATTCTGTCCATCAATTGTTTCTTTTTCACTTCGACTTCTGTGCATCTCAAGCAACCCTCCAGAATCAGGGGAATGTGGGAAAACTAGGAGTTTTAAGGTACATCTTACATAATTCTTTTTTTTAAGTTTGAAAAGCTTTATTAGCATTTAATGACACATAAACATATCAGCAATATATTGATAAAACATACAAATGTAAAGATATAGCATAATAAATAGCTGATATTTAAAGGAAAAGAGCAAAAACAATTTTTGGGGAATTTTAAACAAGGTAGAGGGGGAAAGGGAAGGCAGGGAGAGGGGGAAGGAAGGGGATGTCAGTATCCTGATAGGAGAGAAATAGGAATAATAAAATAAAACAGAGAAAGGCATACTAGATTACTATTCATAAATAAGTAAATAAGGATTATTAAATGTGTAAATAAATCAAGGAGGCTTAAATTTAAAAGAGGTGAGGTGCGAATTATTTTGTAAAACCAAACGGTCTAAATAGGAGGTAAGGGGTAACCAGAATAGATCTCTATTAATGGTCGGATTACATGAGGAGGCGAAAGCAACATCAAGTCTATGGAAATGACAGAGGGTATTTAACCAATGTTGTATGGAGAGTTTTGCGAGAGTTTTCCAATTGAAAGAAATGTGTTGAAAGGCTAGAGCAAGCATAAGATCAAAAAAACCATGATTATGTAGGGGAAGGTCTAAAGAGTCAGAAAGGCTTCCAGCAAAGGGAAGGGGTATAGAGTAAGGAATGGAAATTGGAAACAAACGAGACATATATGACCAAACCTTTTCCCAGAAATAGGAAACAGGAGAACAGAGAAAGAGAAGATGAATGAGATTGGCATTAGGAGAGCTGCAAGTCCAACAATTAGAGACAGCACTGGAGGAAGAAAACTTTGCCAAAGAAACAGGGGATAGGTAAAGCCTATGGTAAAGGAAAAACATAGATTGGGTAAGAGAGGCAGAGCGATAGATTTTTAAAGATCTGGACCAAAGTTTATCCCAAAAAGAGATAGACCATTCGCATTCCAGATCCGATTCCCAAGAAAGTTCTAATTTAGACTTAGCATGGTCTGGATTGGGGGCTAAAAAATATTTATAAATAAGAGAGGCTTTAGGGAAAGTAAGAAGTATTTTGAGAAGCGGGTTTTGGGTGACAGGTGAAGGTGAAGGAGGAAGAGAAAAATATATGTCAAGAACAATCGCCATAAGAGTAATAAACTCCTGTAAAAAGGAGCGAAGACAGTGGAATAAGGATTGAAATTTGGGAAAAGTACAAGGAGAATTTCAGTTGAAAAGGTGCTTAACCCATATAATACCCTTTAATCTCCACTCCTTCCAAAAAATGGGTCTTTTTTTAAGAAGAATAAGCGAGTTATGCCAGATAGGGGAATCTAAGAAAGATTTACGAGAAATAGAACTAGGGGAAGTCAAAGAATTCAAAAGAGGGCATGTATGTCTAAATCGGGGAAAAGAAGTGAGAGAAGTCTTAGCGGAAAAACCTATAACTTCCTTGAAAGAGAAGGGTAACAATAAAGTTTGTTCAATGGAAAACCAGAGAGGAGTAAAGGGAGCGGAATCTGATATGAGCCATTTAGAAGCTTGGTGAAGAGAGAAGGATTTATGATAAAGACGAAAGTCCAGTAAATTCACTCCACCGCTAGATTTTGGCTTTCGAAGGGAGGTCAAAGCAATTCTGGATTTTTTATTCTTCCAGAGAAAACTAGAAAGACACGAATCAATGCGCTTAAAATATATGGCTGGAATATGAACGGGAAGCATGGAGAGTACATAAATTAAAATTGGAGCAATCATCATTTTAATCGAATCCAATCGGCCCCACCAAGAAAGAAAGAGAGGATTCCAAGAAGAAAGTAATTTCTCAATTCGAGACAAGACTGCGGACATATTCAATTTAACTGAAGAGACGATGGAATTGGAAAACCATATGCCCAAGTATTTGATTTTTTAACTATTCCAAGCAAAACCAGTAGTAGAGAATGAATGGGGAAGACAGAATTTGGTGAGGGGAAGAATTTCAGTCTTGTCTGAGTTGATTTTGTAATCGTAGACCAGCAAAAAGGATTCGAATTCAAGTAATAATGGAGGAATAGAGGTTTCAGGGGTGGAAATAAATAAAAGAATATCATCTGCATATGCAGAAAGCTTTAATTGATGATCACATAAGTAAATCCGGAAATGGAATCATTATTACGGATGGAAGTCAAAAAGGGTTCAAGGGCCAGAACGAAAAGAAGAGGGGATAAAGGGCAGCCTTGACGGACGACCCAATGAAGAGCAAAATAAGAAGAGACCCGGCCATTAACTAAAACCGAAGCCTTAGGGGCTGAATACAATAAGGAAATAAGCGAAATGAATTTAGGACCAAAACCATGCCAACGTAGAGACGTAAACAAAAAAGACCAATCTACTCTATCAAAAGCCTTCTCTGCGTCAACAGATATAGCAGCCAAAGAAATAGAAAGGGAGAGAATTTTATGCAAAACATTGAGAAGAAGGCGTGAATTATCAGAGGTAAGCCTACCCTTAACGAAACCACATTGTTCTTTACCAATAAGATGAATCATGAGGGGATCTAAACGCAAAGCAAGCAACTTAGCAAATAATTTATAATCAACATTAACTAGGGAGATCGGTCTGTAGTTTTTACAAAATTGGGGATCACGGCCATCTTTAGGGATGAGGCAGATAGTAGCTTCCTGAAAAGTGCCTTCTGTCTTACCATTTGAGTAAGATGATTGAAAGAGTTTTAAAAGCTTGGGGAGTAACACGTCAGAGAAATGCAAGTAAAATTCCACAGAAAACCCATCTGGGCCAGGTGTCTTCCCTTTAGTAAGAGTGTGTAGTGCATTAGAAAGTTCATTAAGAGAAAGATCATTTTCAAGATTGAGGAAATTAATATGTGAAGTAGAAGGAGAAGGAATTGTTTCAAAATAAGCTTGAATAAGATCAGAAGAGGGGGGAGCTTCTGGTGTGTAAAGATTTTGATAAAAAAGTTTTAATTCATTAAGTATATCCTGATCTTTATGTAAAAGGGAGTTATTAGAAGAATAAATAGACTCTATGAGAGTGCGTTCTCTGCGAGTTTTTAGATAGTTTGCTAAGAGCTTTCCTGCTTTATTACGACCACCATACGAACGGGCGCTGCTACGAAGAAGCACAGATGAAGCATTGTCCGTAGCAGTTTTGTTAAACTCTAGCTTAGCACGTATCAATGCTGGCGAAACGGAATCCTTTGAGGATGTATAAAATTCATGTTCTAAAAGCTTAATATGTGCGAGAGTGGATTTCCGTTCCTGAAGATAGCGTCTCTTTTTCTTGGAGACAAAGTCTATAATGTAACCCCGTGCAGTGGCCTTAAAGGAGTCCCAAAGAATATGGGGGGACGAGGCGGAGTCACGATTGAGTTCAAAGAATTCATTAATAAAGGAGCGAAAGGAAGAGGAAAAAAGAGGTTCATTGAAAGAGAGAGTTATTAAAACGCCATCGAGAAGATTTTCGATGTGGAGGGAGTAAATCAAGGTCTGTAATAATTGGAGCATGGTCAGAAATAACTATGGGTTCAATAGATGAGGATAGAAGATTTTGAGACAAAGATTGAGAGAGAAAGATATAGTCTAAACGAGAGAGAGATGCATGAGGAGGAGAGAAAAAAGAGTAGTCGAGAGTGTCAGGATGAGAGAGTCTCCAGGAATCAATAAGATGTGTTTGAGAAATAGTATTAAGAAATTGTGTGTGAGATTTGTGTGGAATAAAATGGACTGTAGATTTGCGATCGAGAAATGGGTCAACAATTTGGTTGCAATCGCCACCTAAAATAAATAAATCATCTTGAAATTGAATACATTTTTGTGTAATCAAAGGCCAAAAAGAACAATCAGGTTGTGTAGGACCGTAAATATTAAAAACAACTAAAGAGACAGAGTTAATTAACAGCTTGGCTAGTATCCATCTACCGTCTGTGTTGTGTTCTTGCAACAAAACTTTACATTTCAATTTTTTATGACATAGGATGACAACACCATTCTTTTTATTAGGAGAAGGAGAGAACAAAACCGTACCCACCCAGCCTCGTTTTAACTTGAGTGATTCAATTTCGGTAAGATGGGTCTCTTGTAAAAGAACTATATCCGGATTATAGGAGGCTAGGTGGGAAAGGACTCTCTGTCTTTTAATAGGATTGATAAAACCCTTTACATTCCAGCAGATTACTCTGAATGTGAATACAGAAAAAATGTCAAAGGAATAGGATCTAGAAAGACCGAATCAATATTGTAAATGATAAGGAGCGAAAAAATAATTTGACTTTTAATAGGACGAACTGAGACTTTCACATACCAAAAGCTAGCACTGAATTCAAAAACATTAACAAACCAAGGAGAACGAAACATTTCATGACAAAATGATAAAGGATAGAATAGGAAGAAGAGGAAGAAGAGAAGAAAGAGTGTACATATAGGAAGAAGAAGGAAGAATGGAGCTTTTAGAAAGAAAGGAGATAGAAGGAAGAAGGAAAGAAGGGAGGAAAGAAAAATCATAAGAAGAGACAGTACATATCCAAAAAGGACGACTGAGAACAACATACCTGAGGGGAGTAAAAAGGACAATGGGGCAGTGGCGACACATGACAAAACGAACCACCAGGAAGTGGAAGTCCGGCCTACATCGGGACGGTAGGGCAGGAGAGGGGAGACATACGAAGTAAAAGGACGTAAAGCTGTATGAATAAACAAAGGAAACAATCAACGTAAGATTTAAATCAGAAAAGAGATAAGGAATACAAGCAGGTGATAAGTAACAAAAAATGCTAATTCTGAAAAACTACGCTTCTAAGAGAAACAACTACAAAAAGAAGCAAGCAGTAAAAAGAACATTGTACAACAATATAAAATATCATAAGAAAAATTAATTACATAACATGTAAGAAGAAGAGATACAAAAACATCAGGAAGCAACCTGTAAGGAGAAAAAGAGAGGTTAGATATTCAACCATTAGAAGGATTAGATGTATCCATGCCACCGACAGTATGAATATGAATGAAGTTCCTAAGTTCTGCAGGATCTTGGAAAGACCATGTTTGGTTTTGATATGTCACTTTGAAGACACACGGGTGAAATAAACCAAACCTAGCACCAAGAGTTCGAAGGGGAGCACGAAGATTTAGGAACTCTTTCCATCTAGACGCAGTAGCATTGGAGACATCTTGGGATAAGAACACTCTCTGACCCATCCAGGAGATTTGACGTTTAGACCTGGCTGCAGCAAGGACTGAAAGAAGATCCGTAAATTTCAAGAAGAGAATGATGACGCCTCGAGGCTTAACTGGATTAGATGGAGAAGACAAGCGAGGACCAAGTCTATGAGCCCTTTGAATGCTGAGAGAGGTAGTAGATGGCATGTCCAGAAGTTTCAGAAGAAAAGAGGAGAAGAATGACACAGGATCATCACACTCCAAAGACTCCGGCAGACCATAAATACGTAGGTTATTTCTCCGATTTCTCTTTTCCAAATCCTCTGTATGCTGTTGGAGGCTGAGGATTGATTTTTCCAAGGAAGAAATGCGCTGGGAGTTGACCTGTATCTCCGAGGCCCGCTGTTCCAATCAACCCACTCATTCATTGTAGACCATTTATCCTCAAGGAGTTGTAGTTTATTGTTAGTTTCCTCCACAATCGGGCGGAGGGCGCGTAACTCCTCCAACAACAACTCCATAGAGATGGGAGATAGTGACTTATCCGGAGACGGGGGGTCATGTTTCAGACGCTTAGTCGAAGAAGTGGGTGGAAAGGGCTTAGTCGAAGCAACCGGTGTCACAGAAGAGCGGTTAGAAGTTACTCCAGCCATCTGAGCAATATTAGAAGAGGAAGCCGATGGTGATGAAGAGGAAGGCGGAGCCAAATGGGTATGTTTTGATGACATAAAAACAAATTTTGGCTTACGCAACCTTCCCATAAATGACAGAGGTCAGTGCACAAAAAATACGTATTTCGGAGGCAATATAACTAGACAGACATTGAAAGAGGTGATGTCCTGCAAACCAGAAGAGTGT
This sequence comes from Triturus cristatus, assembly GCF_964204655.1. NCBI lineage: Eukaryota > Metazoa > Chordata > Amphibia > Caudata > Salamandridae > Triturus > Triturus cristatus. The sequence goes on from NC_140581.1 coordinate 835,424,601, forward strand.
TGATAAGTCACAAAAGGATGTGAGGAGCCATCTAATTATAATATAAGACGGTGAAGTGAAATAACCAGGTGCTGAGGCAGCAGAGCAATTTTCAATTAAAACTAACAGTTCCAGATAAGTTGTAGTCTTATAGCGCCTATTAGAAAAGCAACAGTTAGAAAGGGCGCCAAGTATGAAACCACAGGAATGTCCAGAAGTAGCCTCACTGAATCCTTATTAGAAGCATCACACAATCCGGGTTCAAATGTAAGCAGACATCATTAAAAAGGGCAGCAGCAGGTCAAGCAATAAGGAACATTAATCAATTATATCCACTTTCCTCATAAAGAATAAAATATGATAGTCCAGCCGCACTGTATGGCACACGCATTGATGATGTTGAAAGGAAAGCCCGCAGTATGAAGAAACGAGTGCTCCTAAGATGGCGGCGGTGTGAGGAGAAAGTTGCAGGCACAAAAACGGGATGAAGCGCAGCGCGCTTAGGACAAAAAATTATCTCACCGGAATCTCCACTTCTTCCAGTGCATAATGCCGGTTAATACTTCGAGCGTTTAGGGCAAGAAACGCATTGGCAAGCTCCGAGAGTGTCCCGGTGAAGCGGAGCGAAATGTCTAGGCGGCCATTTTGTCAGCGCCGTAACCACGCCCCCCCATCTTACATAATTCTAAACACCTCAGTTAATGAACTGCCACTTCTCCATTGGTTCAGACAAACAGCATTAACCGGCGAAGCAATCTTTCCAACACCATAAAAATGTAACAACGTACTAGAGGACAGATACCCTCTCTTGCACACTTAAGGCACATGGGAGAACACTGAACAATGTGACATTCACATAACAAGATACATTTTTAAACACATGTGCTCTGCTAAGAAAAACGGTACAAGAAAAAAAATCTAAAATAGCATTGTGTGATGAATTCACCCTGTAAATTGGCCTTTTATTCCTATCAATGGGAGCCCCACAGTAATGATTTAATGCTATCAATTATGTTAGGCCCACAAAATGTCAGGTCTCCTGGGTGCAAATTTTACACCTGGCAAATACTGATTTTGCAGGATTTGGTATTCACTTGGTGTGCAATTTGCACACATTGGAACTGGGGATAATGTGGTCATGCTGCTTTCTAAAGCTGATTCCCTGGTGTGAAAACAATGTATATTCAGTATTTGCCTGTCCGACTTGCCCCGGATTTTACCTGTCAAAATTAGGTGAACAAAAACCGCAGTTGTGCACAGATTGTACCTGGATTGTTATGCCAAGTTGGGTGCAAACAGGAGTTTGCACTCAATTCAGTATGAGCACACCAGTCAGAATCAGGGAACAATGTTTTTTTTGCTATTTCTCCTGTACACGCCCACAACTAAAATATAAAATGGAATTATGTATCTGCTACTCATGCTTCGAGAAAGCAGTAATTAAACGTGTTGAATTAGGGGAGAGTGGATGGACATGTTTAGAGTTTTGGTGCTCTGGGGTGATAGTGGATGCCAGGGAAGGAGGAATTGAGCGAGGGTTTTGTGGCAACAGGGCCTCATATGTGGAATTTGAAATCTATAGGTTTTCACAACTCAAATGCATTCAGATCTCTGCACTGAACAAGTTTGCAAAATCGTGCAGAATTGCAGGTTTTTGCAACCTACTGTTCAGTGGATTGCTCCTAAAATTTGATAGGTTTCCAAATCTGTGTTCAGTAAATTTATTATATTCAAGATCTAGGTACCAGCAACTTAGAAAAGGGGGGGCCAATCGGCCCCCACGCAGGCATGGCGGGGCCCGGCCCCTCCCATATCCCGTCCCCTTCGTGGTGGCTGTTCCCGCCCCCCCTTGCCCCGGAAGTAGTTGTGTGCTTCCGGGCCGGGGGGGGCGGGGCCGCGATCACGAAGGGGTTAAGAGCCTGGGGGGGCGCGGGAGGCGGCCTCTTTGTGCCCGCGCTCCCCAGGCTCGCTCCTCGCCCCACCGTGGGGCTCTTTATTTTTCTTTTTGTTCGTTTCAGGTGTGTACCCGGATCCGGCCAGCTGCGGAGGGCTGCGGTGACCTCGTTTTTCCTGAGGACGACGGAAGCGTAGCGGGGAGAGTTTGCCGATTCGCACGTTCGTGCAGGAAGTTTTCCCGGGCTCGTCTGGAGGCCGCTTGCGCACTGCGGGGACGTCCGCGTTGTGGCCATCACGACACGAGGTATTTTGTGGGGCGGGCGGGGGGGGCTGCAGAGCCTCAGCGAGCGTACAGGAAAAGCCGGGCGGCAGAGGTGAACGTTTCGTTTCTGTTTCTTTTACGAGCGTGTGTAGAACGAAGTTAAGCAGGGACAGCTAGGGCAGAGGGCGGATGGGTGACCAAGAAGGTTTTTTCAGGAAGGAACGTTTGTTTTTGAATTAAACAAAGGGCTAGGGTGGTTACACGTTATTCCTACAGTCTAGCAGGTATATTGTCCGACGTGTGTATTGTGTAATAGGTGAAGGATCTTCTTGTTAGACGTCTGGTGCTAGAGAAGGGGCTCTGTTACAATTTTGAGCACCTATTTACAATAAATTGCAGAGGTACATGATCTGAGGTGTGTGCATAGCACACCAGTTTAGTGTCGTTTTTTGCCTTTTTTCCATAAGGAAGTGACCCATTTACAATTCAATTGGGTATATGATCGGATGGTGTGTCTTACAGGGGTGGTTGGTCTGGCCTCAAGGCACACGTGAAATTGTTTAATTTTTGTTTTACGGGGGGTAGTGCTCAACTTACTTCAGGCTGCCACAGTGTGAAATTTAACGCATTTTCTGTTACAGGTCAACAGGACTAGGAGCTAGGTCGGTATTCCAGCTTGGGCGCCTTTTCATTTGGGTCAGGTACGGAGCACGGTGTGCTCATAAGTATGTCTGCAAGAAGGGGGCACGCGAATGCTAGCGTGGGTTGGATGTTTCAGAAAATGATGCGCAGAATGGCGGCAATGGAGAAACGCCTGGGGAAAGTTGACAAGCTGGGTAGGACGGTAGCGGAATTGGGAGAGAAGGTAGGAGCGCAGGCCGGCCCATCGGGAAGACCTAAGCGAGCGATAGTGCCGCCCAAACCAAGGGGCGAATTTGCGACACCGCCCAAGCGGGCGAGATCTAAGAAGGTGGGGGGTCGTCCACAGGGTCCAACTCCCATGGTACCGCCGGCGGCACCTGTCCCTCCACCTCAGGCACCCGTCCCGCCACCTCAGGCACCCTTGGGCATCCCGGCACCGGTGCCCCAGCTACCAGTTGCTGTGCCAGTAGCGCCGGCAGCACCTTTAGCACCATTGGCGCCACCGCCCACCCCGGTTCCCGTGGGGGGCTCGGTACCGAGTGGGGTCCCTCCCCTCCTGCCCACGTCTGGTCCAATGCCAGCAGATTTAGCAGCCCAGGTAGCAGTCGTTCTCCCCTGGTTAGGTAAGGGCGCGTTGCCGGACATCACGAACCTCACGGCAGAACAACGAACATTAGTTGCGCAGATATTGTTGGCTAGTGGCCAGGGCAGCCCACCACTCGCACCGGTTTCTCCCCAAACAGGTCCAGCGAACACCGGGGGCCCAGCCAAGACCGTGGAGGTGGCGTCATCCAACGACAATGGTAAGGAGGTTGCCCTGCCACTGTTGGGCGAGGGCGCGATGCCCTCCAGAGGGGAGTGCCTGGCGCAACATGTGTCACAAAGTGTGAAAGAGTTGATTTGGGCGGATAAATACGTTAATATCTTTTCATTGTTGATAGACAGCAGGGAATGGGAATATGCGAAAGCACAGAAAGATATGATGTTGCCTAGTGAATGGAGATCAAAATTGTACAAATTTAGGGTTGAAGAAACCATCCTCAATTGGGTGAGGGCCTTTGCTGTGTACAGTGCAGTAATTGGGGAACGTTTTCCAGGAATGCAATCAGTCATGAGCTGCTATCAGAGTAGGATCACAATGTACCATGATAATCATGCGGGGGATGTCTGGAAAGAGTACGATATAGCCTTCAGAAAATCTAGGGAGTTCAACAAGTCTTTGGCATGGGACAAGGTAGATTCTATTTCTTGGCATTCTCAATTTGAGAAGGGGCAGGGGGCGGGCCCTAGCTCTGACTGGAACAAAAGTTATTCTCCCAGGCCACAACAGCCATTTCAGCAGCCCTTTCGGCCAGCGCAGGGCGGGGAGACAAACCAAAAGGCTAGAAGCGGTGGAAGTGCAAAAGGGGTGTGTTGGGACTTCAACAAACGGACATGCAACAGGGCACCGGGCACTTGTAAGTTCAGGCACGCGTGCAACATATGCGGCCATCCTTCCCACCCAGAAGCGACATGCAGGAACAAGGGCAGTGGGCCTGGGAATAGGGGAAGGAAGAAACCAGAGTAACAGGATCCATCCCATTATAGCACATTCGCCCATTCTTTTGTCGGTTATGATCCCATGGCTTAACAGGTACCCCAACCACACGTCTGCTAGATTATTGCAAGAAGGGTTCACTCATGGTTTCAGAATTCCAGCTGGGGGTTATGTCGGGACACCGCAGTGCAGGAATCAGCTGTCAGTGCTCTCCAATCCCACGCTGGTGGCTAGCAAAATAGAAAAGGAGTTGCGCTTGGGTAGGGTAGCGGGTCCTTTTCATGTCATTCCTACTAAGAATTTTGTATGCTCCCCGTTGGGCATAGTGCCAAAAAAGGAGAAGGGCGAGTATAGGCTTATCCACAACTTATCTGCACCTAGGGGCCTATCCTTGAATGATGCTATTGATGAATCAATCTGCAGCGTTAAATATGCATCTTTTGATCAGGCGGCGGACATGCTGAGGGACTTAGGCGCGGGTGCACTGATGGCCAAATCAGATATTGAGTCAGCCTTTAGACTACTCCCTGTTCACCCGGAGGATCAGCGCCTCTTAGGTTTCTCCTTTGAAGGGAAGTACTACATGGATAAGTGTATGCCCATGGGCTGTTCCATTTCATGTGCATATTTCGAACAGTTCAGCTCTTTCTTGGAATGGGCCCTAAGGCAATCTACAGGGCACCAGTATGTCATGCATTATCTGGATGACTTTCTTTTCCTGGGTCCGGCGGGGTCACGGGAGTGTGCGTCAGCATTGCAGGAATTTTGCGTGCTCATGCGCTCTTTCGGGGTACCCCTGGCGCAGGGAAAAACGGTCGGGCCAGTGGCATGCTTGGAATTCTTAGGAATTGAACTGGATTCAGTGGAGGGTTGCTTTAGATTACCAATGGAGAAGATACAAAGATTCAAGAATACCTTAGGATCATGCATACAGGCTAAGAAGGTTACTCTACAAATGTTACAGCAGACAGTGGGTCAGTTAAATTTTGCATTGAGAGTAATACCCATGGCGCGCCCTTTTTCACGCTCGATTGCACAGGCCATGAAGGGTCTTCGGGAGAAGCATCACCGGACACGGCTATCTGCAGAGGTTCGCCAGGATATGCGGATATGGATTGCATTCCTGGAGGATTTCAATGGCAGAGTGCTGTGGGGTGCACCCACGTTGTCCTCGGAGGACTTGGGTTTATGGACTGATGCTGCAGGCAGTGTAGGTTTTGGGGCAATCCTTGGTAGGAAATGGGTGGCACAGAAGTGGCCCGCCTGGTGGGAGGAGAGCGGGCTGACGATGAACATTGGTTTCCTCGAGCTCTTCCCAATCTGGGTGGCACTGAAAGTGTGGCCCCAGGATCTGGCCAACCGATCAGTAATCTTCTGGTCAGATAATATGTCAGTGGTGGAATGTATCAACCAACAAGCTGCAAGGTGTCCATTCATATTGCGCCTGATGAAGGAGATTGTGCTGTGTTGCATGACATTAAACATACTTTTCAGGGCAAAACATGTCCCAGGGGTGTTGAACAATGCAGCTGATGCTCTTTCTCGCTTTAAGATGCAGGTGTTCAGGGATCACCTGCCGGACGCAGAGACCACCCCGGCCCCTTTCCCGTCGTCTCTCTGGCAGATTGGTGCCCCCAACTACATGACCTCGTGGCAGCCAGCATAGCACCCAAGACAAGAAAAGCTTATGAAGGGGCGTTCAGGTCTTACTGTCACTTTCTGGGCCAGGGCTGGGAGAGCGGGTGGTTTGTGGAGGCTAGCTTTAATAACTACATGAGCGCGTTACACAGGGAAGGGCGCACGGCCGCAACAGCCGGCAGGCACAAGGCTGCAATCTCCTTTTTTGCACGTGCTAAAGGGGTGAGGGATCCCACGAACAGTTTCTTAGCGCAGAGGGCATTAAAGGGATGGCGGCGCATGCAGGCACCGGCCACAGATACTAGGAAGCCGATAGGTTTTGAGCGCTTGTCGGCAGTGCTCCTCGCGCTGCCGGATACATGTAGCTCCGCGGCCGAGGTATGTTTGTTTAAAGCGGCATTTTCATTAGCCTTTTATGGGGCATTCAGGGTAAGCGAACTGGTGGCGGCCAACAAATGTGATAGGGTAGGCGGCCTTCAGCTACATGATGTCAGCATGAGGGGTGACACAATGTGGATTACCATCAGGAAATCAAAGACTGATCAAGAAGCCAGGGGCCAAACCTTGGCGTTACACCGGGCACGGAGCAATGTCTGCTGCCCGGTGGCACTAGTGGAGGAGCTCTTGAGACAGCGGGCGCAGGAATGTAGGGGGCCACTGCTGCTGCATGGGGACGGAACACCTTTGACTAAGTTTCAGTTCCAGAGGGTGCTGGCCATGAGTATGGCCAGGGCGGGTCTTAACCACAAAGAGTTTGGGACGCACTCCTTTCGGATAGGGGCAGCCACAGAAGCAACTGCCAGGGGGTTGAACTCAACCAGTGTGCAAAGGATTGGGAGATGGTCCTCTAATAAGTACAAAGGTTACGTGCGGTTGCACATGTTGTGAGAACAGTTGCCATTTTGAGTCTTGACACTTGTCCTTTTTTTTTTGTCTGGTTATTTACAGTTTCACGGGCCTGCGACGCAGGACGGAAACTTCCCATGGACCATCTCATCAACTCAGCAACATCAAGGAATAGCCCAGAGGACAAAAAGAAGACAAGGGTAGTTTGGGTAATAGGACATTCATTTGTGAAGCGCGCTAACACAATTTTTCTTGCAGGTTTGGGTAGACGGAGGGCGGAGAGTGGGGGGTGCACGGTCTCCTTCCACGGCAGGGGGGGGCTTCGCCTTAGTCAGTTCAGGGATTATATGTTGGATTTACTAAAACGACATACTGCACCTCCCTCGGCGGTGATCCTTCATCTGGGGGGGAATGATCTGGCAGGCCTGGGTAGGAGGGTCCTCCTGGAAGAGATTATAGCAGCAGCAGGGTGGGTGGCAAAGCGGTTACCGGGGTCTGTGATTGTATGGTCACAATTGATACCAAGAATGCAATGGAGGGGCGGGGACTCTGTTAGCGCCCTGAATCACTCAGTAAGGAGGATTAACAACAAGCTGGACAGGTTATTTAGAACCCCGGTCTTACAGACCATACCTCATGGGTGCATCTGGGGGGAGCACTTTTACCTGCGGGACGGGGTCCATTTAACTGAGGCAGGGAATGCTCTTTTTATAAGGAATATCCTGGCGTGGGTTGAGGACTTTGGAAGTAGGTTATGACCTTTCTAGAGGTAGGTGTGCGGGGGGGGGCCAGATAGTCGGTCAACTATGCTGGCCTGTGGCGGTAAGGTCATAATCGGTGAGCAGCATTTTAAGGTCCTTAGGGGAGGGCGGGCCCAGTCACGAAAGGGGCCGCCCATCGGGAGGGGCCATTGGTCTCTCCCAGAACTTCAGGGGCAGGATATGATATCCATTACTTAGAAGGGTGCGGGGGAGGGAGTCCACGCTTTCCTCAGGCTGGTAGCCACCCCTCACAGACACTATGACGTCATCAAGGTGCGCAAGTGTGGGCCCTCCTGTTATGGTTTAATGGAGTTCAGAGCGCACGGGGTGAAACGTGCCCTGGGTTGCGCATGCGCATCTCGAACGTGAGAGCGTAGCTGTAAGGGATCTGACACCGGTTAGCGACCTTGCCGTCCGACGTAATTATTAGAGTGCTTAATTTTCAGGATGTTTAGATTCGGTTAGGAAACACGCTGTACTAGATATTTGTTAAGGTTAGCCCATCTTACAATGTCAAAAATGGATGTAATCTAATGTTCTGAAATGTGCATTCTAAAAATTGTCAAAAATGTTTATTTTATAAAATTTTTCATTTTATTTTCATATTTTAATAAATACGGCCAGGGGTCCCTTGACCCCTGCCTTCCAAAGACCCATGTGTGGACCTGCTGAATTAAGTAATGCAATTTGTGTAGTAAGGAGGGGGGTGGCCGGTAGTCCCAGCCCATGAGAAAAGGGGGGGCCAATCGGCCCCCACGCAGGCATGGCGGGGCCCGGCCCCTCCCATATCCCGTCCCCTTCGTGGTGGCTGTTCCCGCCCCCCCTTGCCCCGGAAGTAGTTGTGTGCTTCCGGGCCGGGGGGGGCGGGGCCGCGATCACGAAGGGGTTAAGAGCCTGGGGGGGCGCGGGAGGCGGCCTCTTTGTGCCCGCGCTCCCCAGGCTCGCTCCTCGCCCCACCGTGGGGCTCTTTATTTTCCCCACCCTCCGTCCCCTTGGTTAGCAAATTGGGTGATGACAATGGTAAGTATACTGTTTAATGTTGTCGCGTGATCATAAGAATGGCATGATCGCTGCCTCGGGCGTTCCCCCGCTCGCAGGGGGATATGCAGGGATATATGCTTGGTGCTTCGCTGGGTGTTAACTTATTCTCTCCTTAGGCCTTTTTCCCGTCTACAGGAGACTGTGCAGATGTAAATGTGGTGTGCTTTGCTGTGGTTTGTAACTGATTCTCTCCTTAGGCCTTTTTTCCCGTTTTACAGGAAATGTACAAATGTAGATGTTTTCGTGTGTTGCTGTGGTTTTTAAGTAACTTTCTCCTTAGTTCCCTTTTTCCCTTTTAGAATAGCAATGTCGTATTTATTATGTGGGTCTGGCGGTAAGGTCATAATCGATGAGCAGCATTTTAAGGTCCTTAGGGGAGGGCGGGCCCAGTCACGAAAGGGGCCGCCCATCGGGAGGGGCCATTGGTCTCTCCCAGAACTTCAGGGGCAGGATATGATATCCATTACTTAGAAGGGTGCGGGGGAGGGAGTCCACGCTTTCCTCAGGCTGGTAGCCACCCCTCACAGACACTATGACGTCATCAAGGTGCGCAAGTGTGGGCCCTCCTGTTATGGTTTAATGGAGTTCAGAGCGCACGGGGTGAAACGTGCCCTGGGTTGCGCATGCGCATCTCGAACGTGAGAGCGTAGCTGTAAGGGATCTGACACCGGTTAGCGACCTTGCCGTCCGACGTAATTATTAGAGTGCTTAATTTTCAGGATGTTTAGATTCGGTTAGGAAACACGCTGTACTAGATATTTGTTAAGGTTAGCCCATCTTACAATGTCAAAAATGGATGTAATCTAATGTTCTGAAATGTGCATTCTAAAAATTGTCAAAAATGTTTATTTTATAAAATTTTTCATTTTATTTTCATATTTTAATAAATACGGCCAGGGGTCCCTTGACCCCTGCCTTCCAAAGACCCATGTGTGGACCTGCTGAATTAAGTAATGCAATTTGTGTAGTAAGGAGGGGGGTGGCCGGTAGTCCCAGCCCATGCCCTGGTGGCCTGATCAGTTCGTGCTAGTAGATGGGATTTGGCACTTGTTGTGCTGTAGGGATAGAACTGGGATGTTTCAGTGCAAATGGCATTTACCACGTTGCAAGCAGTCTCCAGTTCACCAAATGTAGTCTATAATACTCATCCCTCATCCATTAGTGCCAGTTGCATTACACAAGGACCCATGGCGGGTTTGGTGGCACAACGCAGAGCTGAGCACCTGTTTTATATGCCGGCAGTGAATAAAGTGAATTATATTAACCCGCAGTGTTGGGTTTCTTTTCAGATATTATAGCTCGGAAAACAGAGAGTAGGGTTTGCCTCTTTCTGTTTCTGAGGCGTGCTGGCCACAGTATTTTTTATTTGCAGATTTATATATCGCAAACTCGACCCGAAGGTATTGGAGCGCTTTACACGAGCACTGTATTTACATTACACATTCAGGCACAGGGAGATTAAATGATTTGCCCAGAATCACAGGATGTGGACGCGACCCCGAGGCTCGAACCCTGGTTTCTAGTACCAAAGTCGACAGGCTAGCCGATGGACCACATCCTCTCCATAATTAGGATGCCAAGTTCTCCTCAATCCATCCCTGAAGATGGATTCCCCACAGCATTACGCACTCTCATCCCCGTGGCTGTAAAGCAGGGATGGTGTAATAGCTGCTGGGAGGCGCCAGCCGTACAGTAATCGCACGTTGCAGCCGAGGGGTTAGAGGTCACAGTGCCGTGACTCAGCACGTTTTATCTCCTTTGCCTTCACAGTCTGTTCGTTTGGCGTCAGCTGCACGTGGAACCGCAACAGCTGTGCTTCTGCACAAGGCCAGTGTTAGTTTTGATACACAGCCAGTGTGCCTCACTGGGGACAGTCATACAGTTTTTATCAGTCATTTTTTCAATATCTTCATACTGGTTTATTACACCGGGTACCCATTCCTGCGTGCTGCGTAAACTATGACCGGTACCACCGAGAGCTCTTGGAATGAAACATTCCATCCAGTTACGTCATACGCTGAGGCTGTAACGTCGAGATTGCACGTGCCATGAATCCCGCACCCCCTCTCGCGCTTTGGTGGCAAGTTAATGATTTACTGAGGCCCTCCTCTGACCGACCTTTGTATACATCTTTATGGAAAAATATAAAGTATTAATTCTACCTAAACCAGTAACCTAAAAACTAAAGTGGACACAAAATATACAGAGTAACATCAGTCTGTTGGTCAAATAAAGCTTCCTTTAAATTAATTTAAATTGGTGATTCACAAAGTTTACACTGTCTGGTTCAACCCATCTTTAAAATCTCATTTCGCCTCAGTTAATAAATCGTGCCTTTATCATGTCTACACTCTTTGCCGTATTATTTAATTTTTCTTACATGATTCGAGTCGTGAATGCCTGAACTCATTCACAACTGTACTTCTGTAATTCAGTTGTTTTTGGTCTTCCTGTGTAATCAGCAGACTGTAATACGTTCAAAGTACTGCTGCACATCTTATTTTTGGTGTTGGGAAACTAGAACATATTTTGTTGGGCAAATTGAGACGTTTGCACAGTTTACCCTTACCCACAAAATTCTGTTGAAATCAGCGTGCTTGTGGCACAAGGTTTATGAACCTTCCTTCTCAACAAAGAGTTTTGTGAATTATGTTCTACAGTGTAATCTTTACTCACCCTCCAGTATGTTGCTCCTTCTTCCCAAGGCTTGTAAAAGTCTCCTACCTCTCAAGGCTTGTAAAAGTCTCCTACCTCTCAAGGTTTGTATAAACGTCTCCTACCTCTCAAGGTTTGTATAAAAGTCTCCTACCTCTCAAGACTTGTAAAAGTCTCCTACCTTTCAAGGTTTGTATAAAAGTCTCCTACCTCTCAAGGCTTGGAAAAGTCTCCTACCTCTCAAGGCTTGTAAAAGTCTCCTACCTCTCAAGGTTTGTATAAACGTCTCCTACCTCTCAAGGTTTGTATAAAAGTCTCCTACCTCTCAAGGCTTGTAAAGTCTCCTACCTTTCAAGGTTTGTATAAAAGTCTCCTACCTCTCAAGGCTTGTAAAAGTCTCCTACCTCTCAAGGTTTGTATAAAAGTCTCCTACCTCTCAAGGCTTGTAAAAGTGAGTGGTGTGGTAGGTGCTTCTGAAACTTGGGAGTAAAACTTTGCAGCTCTCTCCCACTAAGGCTCCGAGTGGATGCACATTTGTTGCGCTATAGGAAGATATAAAAAAAACCTTCTTGTTTGAGGGCTGCGTATAGCAGTGGTTGTTGCCTGATCTCATAGATGGATACTGAGGGTGGATGCATGCGCTTTGAAAATTACCATAGACGTGGACAACATTGCTGCCTAAAACTTTTGCTTCTGTTGCATCAGAATGGCTTTGTGTTTGGCAAAGCCCTACTCACTACAGAGAGCTTTCACAATATAATCTTGGCAAGAAAGTGGTGTATGGATCTTCCTTGGATAGACCTCCCCTGTCATGTACCAGGCCCGAGTGAGCAATCAAAACATTGCAAATCCAATGAATCATAGCAGAGCTGCTGAGCAAGGATCATGGAAATTGGGTTACTTCCTTGATCTTACTGGACAGGTCTTCAGAGTTTCATGCAGATGACCATATTATCTTGTTTACCCATTGCTTTCACGCAGGGGTGACGTTACAGCTGTGTCAATATCACCTCTGAGAGACACATTTTCCCAAGTAATCTGTCGGAGCTACCTGCTCTTTCTCCATTGTTCTTTAATACACGTCTACTGTGCCTTATCTGCATGTTTGAAATTTATAGTTGTCAGACATACAATTTTGCAAGCAACACACAGCTATTTGTGAAACTTTCTCCGAAGGTCCTTGCCAAGGCAAAGCACTTTTCTCAGAGCTGAACCGCTATGATTGGGTACCTGTGGTGCGATGGGATGGCAGGAGTAAAGAGTCCGTTCGTTGGGAAAGATGGGGATTGTTAGGGAATAGAAATGAGTCTGCAGGGCAGAGCTTATTCTTTCTTGTCTTCCTCTGAATACCTAGTGTCTGGAGAATATTAGATAGCAAGGTATGTCAGCCAAGGAGGGTTTGCAGTAAAGTCATAGACCATGGTCAGTGTAAGTTGGTCTGTAGGTAGATAGGGGCGATGAGATGTAGTGGAGATATGGCAGGTTTCAGCTAAGCAGTGAGAGAAGCACTGAGTGTGTTGAGAGAGGCTGGGCAGGATGACCTCCTGGTGCCTGGGCATTGTATTAGGCACATCCTTAGGTAGGAGCGAGGGTCATAGTGTCTTCCATGGCCATGATAAAAAGAAGGGGGAGATTAAAGTAGGACACACGTCATGCCAGTGTGTTGGTGGTGCCCATAGAATGAGAGCTGAGTCTGTAGTGGAGTGGGACATCTGGAGGAACAATGGCGGGTGAGAGAGCAGCAGGACAGCAGGGAAGAGCTTTCAGCAGAGGGCGCAGTGCCATTGCAGCAGACTGTGCTGTGGGGAGGCACTGGGTGTAATTCAGGAACAGGGAATTGGGGTGTTAGAAGAAGCATAGTCAGAAGAACGAGGTGGCAGGAAGGGATGTGAAGTGTGGAAACTGTGAGAGCTATGAATGGAGGAAAAGGACTAGGGGAAAAGAGAAAAAGAAAACTGATGGGAGGAGTGAAGCGGTAAATGTAGAGTAGGCACATACAGCTGCAAGGATTCTGAGTGTGGTAGTGTGGACGGTTTATTTAAGAAAAGGGGAGATGGAGAATGAGGCAGGTGGGTGGTAGGAGAGGAGGGGTTAGTTTTAATGAGGGAGACAGACAGGTCTGGTATGGCATGAGTAGCCCCTGGAGGATCAGGGCTCTGACACAAATACTGGACAAGTGGATGACCAGCAGGAGCAAGCAAGCTAGAGGAGCAGTGTCTTCAGGATAATGCTGCCAGAGACTGGATGGCTCTGGGGTGCCAGCCTGAGTAGGGGCATGGTCCATGGCAGTCTTTCTGACCACTGTACCCAAAAGAACAGTGGACTAGTCTGATGGGGTATAAGTAATGGGGAAAGGCCATGAGGAGTGCTGTGGGGATAACAGGTGAGAGTGTTGCTTTGACTATAAGGAAGAGGTGAGGGATGACAAGGATATGAAGGAACGGAAGTGCAGGGAAATGTCAGGACAAAGGTGGAAGGGGATACAGGAGGTTGGATGGCAGGTGATGGGTAATGGGCATGGTGGGCAATGGAAGTGTTGGTGGGAACACCAGGAAGCACGAAAGTAAGAGGAGGGGAGATATTGGTGTTTTACAGGGGCTGGAGAGAAGCCATATCCCGCAAAGTGATGAAAGAAACAAATTTGACGTTAATAATATGGCGAGTGAGAGGAGAGGAGAATACTAGGAAGAAAGAATGGCTTACTTTCAGGAAGGTAGGAAGGTATGGTGGAAGGCAGGGGAAATGCCTCTGCTGGAAAGGGTGACAGGGACAAGGATAGAAGCGGTGGGGGATGAGGAGAAGATGAACACTGATGGGGGAGATCTGGTGGTACAGTGGACAGGGGTGCAGAAACAGAGCTGGAAAATAGGGGTACAGTGGAGGATGTGGGACTCACTAGAGCATAAGGGGTTGTGAGCAGAAGTGTACTGAGAGTAGGGGAATTTAAAAAGAAGGATGGAGATGTGGAAATTGTGGCAGAAGGGATGATGGAGCACGGTGAGAAGGGAGAGAGAAGACGTGGCTTTGCATAAGTATTACCAAACTGTTCAGAGGGAATTTAATGATGATCTCAAAGAAGAAGATATGAAAGTGGGAACTTATAGGTATATCTTAAATTGTTTGAATAAGGATGTCAAGGCAATGGAAATCAAAGGAGGAGGAACTGGCACCAGTTACTATTGAGAATGGGCAGTTTAATTTATGTTAGTGTGTAGTGTAAATAGCATTCAGAATGGTGCTTTATAGTTTTTGAATACATGAATGTGATTTGTGGAAGTTAACTATGTTGTTTCAGCATGGGCACGTTATGATGAGACATTCAAAGCATGGGTGGCAGAAGATAAACAGGTGGGTTTGGAGGGAATTAGAGCAAGATTTGTGGCTTCAGTAGATGGCACTAACTAAATTGGTCTACTAACACAACAGGAGTCTCTAGGGAGCAAGCTACCAAGCCAACCACAACAACCTTGACTTGCACAAAACACAACAAGGTATGTTTGGTAGAAATGCAAGGTGTATTTTGTGCACCCAGAAACACATATTCTTATTTAGGACAAGAACCCTCATCCACCCAAGGGTGGCATGCTTCATCATAGGGTCCCTCCTCACACCAGGACCAGTGGTACATGATGTGGGCTACAACGCTCTGCTATGGAGAGGAGCTCTTGAGGTATTTTTTGACATTTATGAGTAGGAACCCATGGAGAAAAAACAATCCAAGCAGCCTCAAGTAGACTAGCATGTGTGATTACCTTCAGTCACCTTACCAACTTTTTCAAGAAAGTTGCCAAAACACGACTGGGTCTTTAGATTAAGGAGTCATATTGTAGAACTAAATGATGATATCTCATGGACTGCATTGTCTTGAGTGTGAGCCCTTTTTCAAAGCCTTACACAAGGTATGTTCAGAAGTCCTAGCCACATGAGGTCTATATTCTAATAATAAGACTCTTTTCGGGTGTGTTCTACCCTTTTCTCCTGTAATGTTTTGCATATTTTGCTGTATATTTTATATATCTAAGAGGATTTTTATTATGAGGAAAGTAATTTGCTAGAATCATTGCATAACAAAACATATTAGACATACAATATCCAGCTAAACACAGTAGATATAGCACACAGCCTGTCCGTTGCATGTCTCTCAACAGTGAAACGCATTCATATACGATAAAGGGACTATCTTTCCTTTTATCCATTGCAGGTGTGGATTGGAGGTGGATTTCCGTGGCGTCAGGGACTACCCTTTCCATTGCTCCCTGCACCAAGTGTTTCCGTCTGACACGTGATTTACAGAATTCAAAATGGCGACCACCGCTTCCTCGTCGGGCATGCCACAGAACAAACGCAGTGAACAATTAAAGGTAAACTATTTTTTTTATTCATTTCTGTCCAAGCTGGTTACCTTTTTATCTTTTTGCCTTGCTCAAAAACGTTTGACTATCACAAAAATGCAGAATGGATCTGCTAGTTTGAGCCTGACTCTGGCACCTCGCTGTAAGAGTAATTAGCCTTCATATATATCTCGAGGAAGATATGGGCTTGGTACTCTGCCACATAAGAGACCATTCTGATATATCGCTGTTTAGCGATTCGTTACCTATACTCTGACTACACATTATTACAGCTACATTTCTAGTAGCAAAATATAACAGGCTGATAACATTGATATTTTAAATATCTACAATAGCTCACAAATTTTCCCTTTTTTCTTTTTTGTTTCCCACACTTATATGTATGTAGTCTTGTTATATTGGTGGCATTCATGTAGGCTTGAGTTGAAGTAAAGAACCATACAACTGTAGGGTAGGACTTACCTGATTGTCAAGTGCCACCCTTTTTTAGTATGACACTTGTGATGGGCACATTCACCTACGCATGTCCACGCTGTTACATGATGGACACCATTTACTGGATATTGCCTGGGCTATTATTGTGATTTGTGTATGTTTACAACATTTTATGTGTTCTTTTAGGGTAGAACAATGGTGGATTTCACAACAAGTTGTGGGCCACCTTCTGTATTGGGTGGACCACCACCAACCCACAGTTTTCAAATACATGCAAGTTTAGGTACGTTTCCGAATGTTCACTACAGAGCGACTTCTATTTAATGGTCCTGAAGAATGCCTAAGAACTTTACAATTAGGTTGTAAAGAGGGCAGAAACGTGTTGAACATCTCTTCCTAGGTAAGTTCCTTGTTAACTTCCCTTTTACTGATTTTACTCTATCCCTTGGCAGCACCAGAATACAATTTAAATTTAGCCTACAAAGAGGTAGTATTAACTCTCTCCACTTACAAATATCTAGCACTCTTTATCCCTCACTCATACTAGTATTCTCATAAGAGTTCCTCATCACCATTGTCAAAAAACACCCCAAGAGCTCCTCTCCATAGCAGGGAGTCAGAGGAGGGACCCTATGATGAAGCACTAACTAAACTGGTGCAGTCTGTGCATACGCTTCTTATCCGGCCCTTTCTTTGGTGCCCCAACCAAAGACGGTTGCGCAGTGTTGTGGTGGGTCAGTCCTGGAGGTGGATTTTGCTAGGCATTACTTTCACCTACAGCAGACCTCACATGCCAGCAACATTATAGCTTCAACTCAAACAAGCTCTAAGCGCTTTCACTACAAAGTCTTTTTCAGTGTACTAACCATCTGTTTGAGGCACATGGTCCTTATGTCTCCACCCATCCCACGTAATTGCAATGAATTTGCCAAATAATAAAAAAAAATAACCGACCAAATGCAAATTATTCATATTGTTTGCTTCCAGCAATATCTAAAACAATAATAGGATCAGTTAAAAATTCAGTGAAATGATACATTTGCCATAAAACAGCAAATGCACTATTCCAAAACATCTGTAATGCCCCTGTCTGCTGGGCTGGGAGAAGTCTTCTGCATGGTATATTTGGCATAAACCCCTGCGCTGTGACCCAACTGCTAGCGATTGAAATGGTTCATTAGTAGGTAAAGGTTCTATTATTTGTTCTGAACATGGGCATGACAAAGAAGAATTTATCAACTCTGTTTATCAGAAGGACACATCCAGTGTTGCCTAGGATTACATAGAAGGGGAGTAGTGCTCATTCTACTAAATTAAAACAGCCACTATCATACAGGGAATTGACAAGAGGGAAATGTCATTGAACCCAGACAGCTGATTACATAAAGTTGAAAAGTGTAATGCAGTGATTACGAATGAAAGGTTATCGGAAAGAGATACTGTAGGAGATTTCACGAGGAATGCTTTCACTTTTTAAAAGCCACTAACGAAAAAGACAGACACAGTCATTATAATCACACAATTAAGTACCCAGTCATACTTATTAACAGAATTTTCGGAAAATAACCCACCACATTTGTTTTATTGAACTCCATAATTAAAAATATTGTAGACCATCACCCCAGATTACTGTCCGGAGAGGATGTCTTCTTAAAGACATTCAAACTTCAAGTTTATCCGATCGTAACCTACGCCTGGTCCGTTAGGGGAGGCAGATGTCACCTCACCCTTGTGAATACACCAAATGCCAATGATGGGCAGTGGTTTTGAGGTGCAAGATTTGAGTGCTTGATTTCAACTCCCTCATTCTCCTTATTTACATTTCCTTCACCAGACAGTGAGTAAATGATTTGCAGCTGATTATGGAGGCAATTGTGAGGCGATTTTCCAATCTGGTGATAAACCTATTAAAACCACTGGTGCCAGGACAGATGTTTACAAATCCTCATATGTTGCTTGCTGGACCACTTATTGAATATCATTCATCTGCACTCAGTGCCCAATAACACATGTCAATTTTTAGCTGGAGTTGCCACACTAGTTCCTACATCTTAGCTTTTGAACATGTTTCTCCAGTACTTTATGTGGAACAGTTTTAAAAGCTTACCAGAAATGTGAGTAAAGCACATACATCACTCATCCATCACATACATGTTTGATGTAACTTTCTTGTATCAGACCATGCTGCCATATATCATTTAAGTGATAGGATTCAATATATTTCATGTACAGGTGAATTCATTAAGCAGATGTGCTGAGTGTGGTATGGGTGTATTGTATTACCAATTATGAAAAAAGTGCAGGAAAGATTTCACAGCCCTCCGCCTAGAGATGTGATATTTGTATGCCTCTTTCATATTGTTGCAGTATCCAGCATTATAATTTATCACCTAAATGGGATCAGACAAAGGGTGATAGGTCAATATTTAAGTTTGGATGACTTGGCCATGCAGATATGGGACACTGATTTTTTCATGTTCTTAGCCATCACTTTCTGAGTGTAATGGTGGATATATGTGGTCAGATGTTATTCTGCCACTTCTCTTATTTATATAGTTTAATAGCTTTTTACCAACTCGTTGTTTTTTGTTGATAGCAGCAGTGCTGTATGGCCTACTGCAGATAAAGCATGGCACGGATGTTGCCCACAATAAAAATGAAACCCATAATTAAAGTTATTTAATATTTAATATCTCGCAGTGGCGGTGCCTCCATGAGAGCGGAGGAGCATCGCCCCTCCGCTTGAGAGCAGGAAAAACGAAAAATAAAATGGTAATAATAAGTCTAATTTATTACCATTTAATTTTTCGTGCTGGCAGCATCCAATTCTGAGGGCGGCATTACTTTCTCTTCTACATCATTCTACACTTGACTTAGCAAATGTGCTACTGTTTGTAAGTGACAGGATGATGATCGTGGGGAATGAATCCCACTTGGCCACTATGTATCAAAGATGGTAAAAAAACATTCAAGTCTGTTTACCATGACGTTGTATAAAATCTTAAGATTCACGTGGATTAAAGAAATCAATCTATAACTTGCACTTTCATAGGTGTCTGTATCTGGTTTGAGTAGGACGCTATCCTCACTGTGTTAGCCTCTGTGAGTGGGGAAGAGCATTCCTGGATCTCATTAAGCATGACACTCATAAGGGAAACCATTGTTTATATGTTCACCTGGAATGTTGCCAGGTAGCCATCAACCCGTGGGGCTGTGAAGGTGGGAAAGTCATTGATGATCACTTCCTCCTCGGTGATGTCATCAGTCAATCAGGCATTCATATCAGGGGACAGTTTTGTGGAGAGAAACTCCTCTTCCACCTGTTGGGTTCCTGGGCACTCTGCCATGTACAGTGTTTCACAGAACGATCTAAAAGGACTGTAGAATGTCTGTGAGGGATACGTTAGCATCACGCCTGATGTACCTCTATTGGCAGCAATCATTCAGGAGGTTTTTAGGTCTCGCCTACGCAGCGTGCATGCGCTGCATAGGAGGTGACCTTTTGGAATCGATCTGCATTGTGGTCAAAAACGTGCACGTTTTGCATTGCTTTCTATTGCAACACGTGCACGTTTGGCGTTTCCCTTGCGGGAGCGAGCTTTGGCACCATCTGTTTGTAATTATGTTGAAAACAGACGGTGCCCCTGCTCGCTCCTGCAAGGGAAACGCTGTGTGTGTCTGGGATGCAGGCCGTGTCAGTTGCCTTTCAATTCGATGGCACGCCGTATGCCACACCTCTACCCCCTTCTGCCGTTTTGGTCTTTGCCCCTTCCGTGCTGCGATTGGCTCTGTACATTTTTAATGTTTATTTTGTTTTGTGCTCTTCGGCACTATATTAACGTTTATTTTCAGCTGTCTAAAAGAGATATCGCTAAATGGCGGAGGTTACCCTTTCCTCCTCTGATAGCCCCTGGAAGCAGTAATATGATACAAAATCCAAAGCATTATATTTTAGAGTGCATGGACACGCTTGACTAGGACGAATCAGTATATGAGCCTGCAAACAGAAATTAATTTCAGTGTTTGAAGGGCAGATTAAGTTTCTTTTCTCAGCAACAATCAAATGCCTTTAGAAACCAATACTTTCAATGAATGTGTTAGAACTGAGAACCCGGATAATATTCGGCCTCTTTCTGCTCTCCCATATGCCCCCTTCGAGATCCTCCTCTCCTTCCGCATTCTGGCAGCAACCTCCTTCCCAATAGTTTTCCACCACCACCACCACGTCCACGTCCACGTCCACCACCACCATCACCACCACATCCACCACCACCATCACCACCACATCCACCACCACCACCACGTCCACCACCACCACCATGTACACCACGTCCACCACCAATACGTCCACCGCCACCACCATGTTCACCAAAACCACCATGTCCACCACCACCATGTCCACGTCCACCACCACCACCACGTCCACCACCACCACCACGTCAACCACCATCACATCCACCACCACGTCCACGACTGTGTTCACCACCGCCACCACATCCACCACCACCAGGTCCACCGCCAACACCACCACCATGTCCACCACCACGTCCACCACCACGTCCACCACCATGTCCACCACCACCACTTCCACAAGACCATGTCTACCACAATGTCCACCACCACCATGTCCACCACCACGTCAACCATCACCACATCCACCACCACGTCCACGACCGTGTTCACCACCACCACCGCCACCACGTCCACCACCACCAGGTCCACCGCCAACACCACCACCATGTCCACAACCACGTCCACCACCATGTCCACCACCACATCCACCACCATGTCCACCACCACCACTTCCACAAGACCATGTCTACCACCATGTCCACCACCACCATGTCCACCACCACGTCCACCACCACCACGTCTACCACCACCAGTCCACCACCACATCCACCACCACCACATCCACCACCATGTCCACCAACACCATGTCCACCACCACCACATCCACCACCACCACCACGTCCACCACCACCACCACCACCATGTCCACCACCACCACGTCCACCACCACCATGTCTACCACCACCACCACATCCACCACCATGTCCACCACCACGTCCACCACCACATCCACCACCACCATGTCCACCACCACCACGTCCACCACCACCACCACGTCCACCACCACCAACATGTCCACCACCACCACATCAATCACATCCACCTCCATGTCCACCTCCACCATATCCACTACCACCACGTCCACCACCATGTCCACCACCACCACGTCCACCACCACCATATCCACCACCATGTCCACCACCACCACGTCCACCACCACCACGTCCACCACATCCACCACCACCATGACATCCACCACCACCACCTCCACCACCACCACATACACCACCACCACCACGTCCACCACCATGTCTACCACCACATCCACCACCACCACATCCACCACATCCAACACCACATCCACCACCACCACCATGTCCACCACCACCATGTCCACCACCACCACCATATCCACCACCACCACGTCCACCACCACATCCACCACCACCACATCCACCACCACCACCCCCACATCCACCACCACGTCCACTACCATGTCCACCACCACGTCCACCACCACCACGCCCACCACCACCATGTCCACTGCCAACACCACCACCACCATGTCCACCACCACCACATCCACCACCACCATGTCCACCACCATGTCCACCACCACCATGTCCACCACCACCACTTCCACCACCACCACCATGTCCACCACCACCACGTCCACCCCCACCACCATGTCCACCACATCCACCAGCATGACCACCACCACCACCATGTCCACCACCACCACGTCCACTGCCAACACCACCACCATGTTCACCACCACCATGTCAACCACCACCACCACGTCCACCACCACCACATCCACCACCATGTCCACCACCACCATGTCCACCACCACGTCCACCACCACCATGTCCACCAACACCACCACCACCATCATGTCCACCACATCCACCACATCCACCATCATTACCACGTCCACCACCACCACATCCACCACCACATCCACCACCACCACATACACCACCACGTCCCTTACCACCACATCCACCACCATCACCACATCTACCACCACCACCACCACGTCCACCACCACCATGTCCACCACCAGCACGCCAACCACCATGTCCACCACCACATTCACCACCACCACCACCACGTCCACCACCACCACCACATTCACCACCACCACCACGTCCACCACCACGTCCACCACCATGTCCACCACCACATCCACCACCACCACCACGTCCACCACCACCATGCCTACCACCACATCCACCACCACCACGTCCACCACCACCACATCCACCACCATGTCCACCACTACATCCACCACCACATCCACCACCACCATGTCCACCACCACCACCACATCCACCACCATGTCCACCACTACCATGTCCACCACCACGTCCACCACCACCATGTCCACCACCACCATCATGTCCACCACCACCACCACATCCACCACGTCCATCACCACCACGTCCACCACCACCACATCCACCACCACATCCACCACGTCCACCACCACGTCCCTTACAACCATGTCCACCACCACCACCATGTCCACCACCACCACCACCACCACGTCCACCACCAGCATGTCCACCACCACCACGTCCACCACCATGTCCACCACCACATCCACCACCATCACCTTGTCCACCACCACTACCACATCCACCACCACCACCACGTCCACCACCACCATGTCCACCACCACCATGTCCACCACCATGTCCACCACCACATCCACCATCACCATCATGTCCACCATCACCATGCCTACCACCACATCCACCCCCACCATGTCCACCACCACCACATCCATCACCACCACATCCACCACCATGTCCACCACCACATCCACCACCACATCCACCACCACCATGTCCACCACCACCACGTCCACCACCACCACCATTTCCACCACCACCAACACATCCACCACATCAACCACATCCACCACCATGTCCACCTCCACCATATCCACCACCACCACGTCCACCACCATGTCCACCACCACCACATCCACCACCACCATATCCACCACCATGTCCACCACCACCACCACCACATCCACCACCACATCCACCACCACATCCACCACCACCACCTCCACCACCACCACATCCACCACCACCACCACGTCCACCACCATGTCTACCACCACATCCACCACCACAACATCCACCACATCCAACACCACATCCACCACCACCACCACATCCACCACCACCACATCCACCACCACCACCACCATGTCCACCACCACCACCACATCCACCACCACGTCCACCACCACCACCATGTCCACCACCACCACCACGTCCACCACCACCACATCCACCACCATGTCCACCACCACCACATCCACCACCACCATGTCCACCACCACGATGTCCACCACCGCCAATTCCACCACCACCACCATCATGTCCACCACCACCAAGTCCACCACCACCACATCCACCACCACCACCACTTCCACCACCACCACATCCACCAGCATGTCCACCACCACTACCACGTCCACCACTACCACATCCACTGCCAACACCGCCACCACGTTCACCACCACCATGTCCACCACCACCACCACGTCCACCACCACCACATCCACCACCATGTCTACCACCACCATGTCCACGTCCACCCCCACCATGTCCACCACCACCACCACCATCATGTCCACCACCACCACATCCACCACCAACACATCCACCACCACCACGTCCACCACCATGTCCCTTACCACCACATCCACCAGCACCACGTTCACCACCACCACGTCCACCACCACCACCACGTCCACCACCACCACGTCCCCCACCACCACGTCCACCACCACGTCCACCACCAGCACCACCACCATGTTCATCACCACCACATCCACCACCACAACGTCCAACACCAGCACGTCCACCACGACCACCACCACCATGTCCACCACCACATCCACCACCAAGTCTACCACCACATCCACCACCACGTCCACCACCACCACATCCACCACCACCATGTCCACCACCACCACGTCCACCACGTCCACCACCACGTCCACCACCACCATGTCCACAACCACCACGTCCACCACCACCATGTCCACCCCCACCACCACGTCCACCACCACCACATCCAACATCACCACCACATCCACCACCAACACATGTACCACCACCAACATGACCACCACCACCGTGTCCACCACCACCATGTCCACCACCACCACATCCACCACATCCACCACCACCACAACCACCACGTCCACATACACCACCACGTCCACCACCCCCACCACGTTCACAACCACCACCACCACCAAGTCCACCACCACATCCATCACCACCACATCCACCACCACCACTATGACCAACACCACATCCACCACCACCATGTCCACCACCACATCCACCACCACCACCTCCACCACCACCACATCCACCACCACGTCCACCACCATGTCCACCACCACCACATCCACAACCATGTCCACCACCACCACCACGTCCACCACCACCAGCACATCCACCACCACCACCACGTCCACCACCACCACCACCACCACCATGTCCACCCCCACCACCACCACCTGTGACAGGTAAAGTGTCACTGGAGGGCAGGGGTAATAGGAGTGTCAACCCCGGCTGTACATGGGACATTTAAGGATGCATTGGGTGCAAGAAGATGGGACTAGGGGCTAAAAGTATTACACCAGACCCAAGATACATTTTGAAGAGGCGCAGTGTCACAGGGGCTCCTGTAAAAGCACTCGCAGCATCTCTACCTCATACCTGCACGAGCCACTCACTCAAAACAACCATTGGCATAGCCAATAGATCCCACCTTTGGGACCTTATAAGTGTTTAGCCATGCAACACTTGATTTTGTTGCACCAAGGATATTGTGCTGGGTAACTAAACACTTATAAGGTCCCAAAGGCGAGACCTATTGGCAATGCCAATGCTTGTTTGTTACTGCATTTGGTAAGCCATTTCTTCCCTGTCATAGTTCCTCTGCTTCAAGTTAAAGAGGAATTTTTCAGCTTGAGACAAAAACTATCAATTAAGTTTTTAAGGCGCTGTCGCGCTCTATAAACCTTTTTAACAAGTTCAGACTTTTTTAGCAAAAGTTCCCAGAGTGTGGTTTCAGGGTGCGTTTTATTGTAACCAGCTGTGAGATGGGCTACCTAGTGATCTAGGGTTTGTTGTGCTGTGAATACCTGTAGTTTCTGGTGGGCTGAGCTGCTCATCAGTTCCCCTCGTATACTTGCTTTCAGTCAGTCAGTCAGTCAAAAATCTTTATTCGATATATAAAATATCATAAAAGTATAAAACATATAAAAACAGTAATTAAGATGAATAAAAACAGGAAAGAATTATGACAATGTCTGTAGCAGCATAATTCATAAGCCCCGAGGGGAAAGGTGATCAGCAATCTATACAGTGTAAAAAAAAAGACAAATATAGCAGCGGTAAGCCAGTTCAAGAAGTGCTAGGGGCTAGGCTGGATCAAGTGACATTTAAACATTAGCACAAAGGCTGGCACTTCTTAAGAAGCCTCTGTCTAATCCTCCATGCCCCCCCCAAGAACTTGGCAGTCCCACAGATGACACTAGGGACTGTTGTCTCATAGGTAAGGATGCGCAGGGCCACCCTGGCTGACCTACAGCCCAGATTTAGACAGATGGGTTTCAGCCGTCTAGATCGTACCTGGCTGTATGCCCGGCAAGCAAACAGAAAATGGGCGGTTGATTCCGTAGGAGAGGCACAACCCGGGAAGCCCTTTGCAGCACCCTGCTTGCAACTCCACCCTGACTGGAATTTGTGTAATGGAAGAGTGCCGTATCTAAGCTTGAGGTATAATGACCTATCGCTAGGAGACTCAATAAGGTCCAAGAAGGCCTCTAATCTAGGTGTGGGTTTAGTGTCTAGAAATTTCTCGCTGAGAATACCTTTCTGGGACCTCAGGGTAGCAGCGTTAATCCAGGCCCAATAGATTTTTTTTACAATGGCTGTGGAAGGGGGGCTCTGGCTCTCCCAAAACTCACTCAAGCCCAATGCCACCACCAATTTGTATAGGTTAGATACCCAGGGAATCTTGAAGCGAGCACCAGGTAGGAGAATGTCGTTCAGGGCAGATGCGTACTGGCCCAAGTCCGGAGACCTCCTTAGCCTAACCCAATATAATAGAGGGCGTAGTCTAGCCACGTCGCTTATAGGATGTCTGCCAAGGTCGCTGCGAAGGGGGGCTAGGGAAGTAGACTGGGGGAGTGAAACAATATCACTAAAGAATTTGTTTTCTGATTTAATCAGATCTGTAAGGTTATCGAATCCCCATAGTTTCGCCCCATAGAGAGATGCTGGTAGAGCCTTCCCCTGGTAGACCTCTGTTGCTGCAGCAATTGGACGACTATAAGACAGCATTTGGTGTCTTGCTATAGCTCCAGCTGTGCGTTTGTGGCACAGGAGCATTTTGGAGAGATGTGGGGCCCAGTTCAGCTTGTTATTGACCCTCACCCCGAGGTAGTCAAAAGCTGTAACCAGCTCCAGTTTCGAATTGTCCACCCTAATGTTGTTCTTGAAGTTCCTGGAGGGGGACATGGCCATTAACTTGGTCTTAGAGGTGTTGATTACAAGGCCCCTGGTGTTGCAGAAGTCGGTGAAGAGGGTCAGGAGTTTTTGAAGGCCCATAGGGCTTTTCGAGATCAGCAGCGTATCGTCTGCAAACAGCAGGGAGGGTGTTTTTTCCCCGTTCAGGGTTGGCGCGTCGACCCCATCAACCCTCAAATGGTCAGCCACCCCATTAATAAAGAGGGAAAATAGGGTCGGCGCCAACACACAACCCTGCCGGACCCCTCTCCCTACTGCTATTCTCTCGGTCGTCTGTCACTGGAGGCCCCACCTGACTCTTGCAAAATTATCTTCGTGGAGCCGAATAAGAAGATCCAGAATTAAAGGGGGAATGCCAAGATCAGCCAAGACTTGCCATAGCTTTAAACGAGGAACCAAGTCAAACGCTGTCTTGAGGTCGATGAACGCCAGGTAAAGGCTGCCCTTTTCGATAGTCACCGATTTCCAATATATGGTACAGAGTCGGAAAACCTGGTCGATAGTTCCCACTCCTTGCCTGAAGCCTGCCTGAAAGTGGGACAAGATGCCAGCTTCATCGATCCAGTCCCTAATCCTGGTTAGGAGGACCCTGCCAACCACTTTTTGGATCACATCGATTAGGCTGATAGGCCTGTAGTTGGCAGGGTCCTCTCTGTCTCCTTTTTTATAGATGGCCACCACCTCTGCCCCCTTCCAAGAGTCTGGCACGGGGTGACCAATAGCAATGTTGTTCAGGGTTAATAGGATAAACTCGGCCCAAAGGTCTCTATCGTGGAGAAGGAGGTCTCCAGGGAGGTCATCGGGTCCAGCTGCCTTGCCAGGCGCAATCATCTTTAGAGCTGAGTGGATCTCGCTAAGGCTAAAATGGGCACCCCCCCCCCCCTTTGGGGGCAATAAGCTCCCGAATTGGGCCGTCGGTCAGCAAGGGAGAATTTCTCTGCCTCCTGTAACTCATTGGTGGATGCCCCTGAGTGGTGATTTTCCTGCAGTTATGTGGTTGTTGTATTGTATTGTATTGTATGGAGTATTTATAAAGCGCAGCAATCACCCAACGGGTATCTTGGCGCTACAGTACATGATACAGAGATATGTGGCTAGGGAGGAGCGAAGAGGAGCAGATAATGCCAGGAAGATTATTGAGCGCTAGGGAACAGCCATGTCTTAAGTTTCTTCCTGAACTGCAGAAGGTCATGCGACTGTCTGAGTTCCAGGGGGAGGCCATTCCAGAGCTTAGCTGCAGCAAAGCTAAAGGCTCTGCCTCCTGACTTAACTTTCCGAACCTTTGGAATTTTTACCAAGTAGGCACTGTGGAGAAGTGTGGCTCAATGGTTAGAGTGGCAGACCTCGATGCAGAGCACTGGTCCGGGACCAGGGTTCGATTCCCGTCATGGCAGGGTCTCGGGCTATAAATTCCGCGGACCGGATATTCTCGCCTCAGTGCCTATTCTAATCATGGGTCCCACGCTGCAACTCTGGGCAATAGCTTGCTTAATCTCCACAATGGCCCCAACAGCGCTGGGATGCCTGGCCTCACCATGGGGGTGCCCAGGAGTGGACACCTCACATGGAAAGCCAGGAAGGGTTCCACAGCGGTATGAGTAAAAGAGCCAGGATGCCCCCGTTGGGGGTGGCAGTGCGCTATACAAGTACAAACACATTTACATTTATTTACATTTACTGGCAGAACGAAGACACCTGGTAGGTACATACCACATAAAAATGTCTTGAAGGGGTATAGGTCCTTGTCCATGCAGAGCCTTGAAAACCAGGCAAAGGGATTTAAATTGGATCCTCTGCGTTAGTGGTAGCCAATGAAGCTCAGCAAGAGCCAACGAACCTGATGACCGACGTGGTTTCATCAGTGCCAATTTGGCCGCCATGGTCTGAACTCTCTGGAGACGTTCAGTCAAAAATTTGGGGGCGTCCAACAGTAGAGCATTACAGTAATCTAGTCTACTGAGGATAACACGGCCAGTGACCAGTGCTCTCGCCGCCTCAGGTAGTAGTGGAAACATTTTCCTCAGAGCTCTAATCAGAGAAAAACAAGTCCGTGCCATCTTATTGATGTGCATTTCCAGCGTTAAAGTGGCATCAAACATAACTCTCAGGTTGCGTACAGCTTTAGCCGGCGCCAGAGTGGGCGTAGACAGAGATGACCGTGATAGACAGTGTACTTTACTTTTGGCTTTTGGGGGTTTGAACCTAGAGGTGTTAAAACACTATTGGCCCAGTGGAGGAGCTGGGATACCTATTGTGAGCTAGTGCTGCACCCCGTCACGATCAGAATTGCCATTTGGAACCATCTCCATCACTTCAATGTATGGCAGGAGAGTGGTTGTTGAGTGGTGGTACATGGTATTACAGAAGGGAACAGTTCCTCTTATAGGCCGAGGTGATAGAAATCACTATCTGCCTGCTGTTGATTGGTCTGGGGGGAGATCTGAATTTCAGATCTTAATGGCCTCACACACCTGTTAGGGTGTCATGCTTCATCATTGGGCGTCCCTCGTCGGACCGGCGCTGCAATGTCCAACGGGCCTGGTGGCATCTTTAGCGGAGATCTTCTGATCTGAGAACGCCGTATATGAAGAGTGTGTGTGAGTGTGAGAGAGTCAGTGACTCCTTGTTAGTGTAGTGATTCAGAAAGTGATTTAAAATAGGCCCTGCCCCTTGAATACTTTAATTGGGTTTTGTTGGGGCTGGGACTACGTAAAACCAGTGGGGCTACTGCAGTGATTCTAGGTATCAGGGTAGCCTTTAGTTGACTAGGGTCAACATGTTTCGTGTCTTCACTGCTCCAAGGTTGAGCGACACTTCTTCTGGACCGTGGGGAGATCTATGGGTATGTACCTTGGTGTGGTGGTCGGTTAAAAGGGATCTACCCCAAGAATAAGAAAGACCCTAAGTCAGGATCTTGCTGTTGAACGTCTCCGCCTAAATAGATGGAGACAAAAAGAGGCGAGGACAAACCAAAAGACCTACCGTCAACAGCTGGAGAGGGTAGAATTATCCAAGCATTTCAAGTAGAGTGTAAGGTTACTGAGCTAGGACCACAGGTCCCTAGTCTCTGATCTCAACAATTGCAGGAGAAAGGAATATGGAAATTAAAAACTTGTAAGAGCTAACGCAGACGAGAACTAGTAATAACATACTAAAAGGGCTGTGGTGTTGCCCTTACCTGAAGAGAGTTGTATTACCACTCAGGAGGATAACGTGCTAGGGCTTACCTCAATAAAGTAGGTTCGAAGACTTCATAGGTGGAGGAGGAGCGACCCAACCTCTGGAACGGGTCCACTGGAATAAAGGGGTTATAGAAAGGTACAGGTATCAGTACAACCACCACAGAAACGTACCAAGAGGAATGACAGGTGTGGACGCCCGCAACCCTAATATGGGGAGTGGGGGGTCATGCACCCGACCCTAATGCGTAAAGAAGGGGAGTCTGGTGGAATCGGACCAGAGAGCCCGGGCATGTGTACGCCTAAATAGTCGAAGGTGCGTAGGTTTGTGTGCACCCGGTCATATAACGTATAATGGGGATCAGAGGAGTGCGGCAGGAAATCCCAGACTAAACTGATGTTAGGTGGAGTATAGCACTAAGTGGGCGGGGTCCGCGATGCAGGCGTTGTGCGCGGTAGTGCGGGGCCACCTGAACAACGGTGGAAGTGCATTGTGTGGGTTGTCATACGAGGGGCACAAGAAGTATAAAGAAAGGTGCCTATCGTGAATAATCGACGGACCTTCCAGTATGTGTCGGCTCCTAGTTACAACCAGGCAAGGCAGTCCTGGTGGAGCGGCACGTTTTTTAAAAAAAAGAGAGAGAGACAGTAACGTGAGGGAGTGCGTCTACGTATATGACAAGTGTGTATGGAGTGTCATAATGGTGGGTGCTATATATCCTGAGGTGGAGGGTCGTTACTATGTCCATATTCATAACTGAAGGTGACACACTCATGCTTGAAAGTGAAGCGAGCACCCGATCCGTAGTGCGGCTAAAAAAGAACAGCGCGGAGATGAGCCTGAGCTGTGAACATGCAGCGAGGACTTACCCTAGAGAGGTTGTGGGTTAATCCTCTGTAAAAGCGTCTTCTCCTCACCTGGATATTACCGTTACTGCGGTATGCTCGTTTTCTTATACCGGGAAGTAGCGTTGAAATCGCGCGATACTCTCCGCGGGGCCGCCATTTTGTCTCAAGGGGGTTGCCTGACTTCATGTTAAAGTAGTATGCGGTGGTAAGGGATAGTGGTGGGCAAGAAAGGCGCTTCGAGCGATCAACCAACATTCAGATGGTTAATTGTACCATACGTAGAATACTACAGGGGACAAACCACGTGGGCTCAATAGTAAAAGCATTGTTTAGACCAAGTCTAAAAGTAACGTGTATGTATAAGTATAACAAACGTGGAATACTGCAGGGGGCAAAACCAAGTGGGCTCAATAGTAAAAGCAATTATTAGACCCAATCTAAAGGTAACGTGTAAATTGGTAACAGAGAAGGGCCTCCACCAAGGGAATTACCCGGCTATATGGGACCTATGGGAAGTTCTTTAGTTACTTTTGTGAGGTCACACACTCCACATTGACCACATGGGTAGTGTCCTCGATCTGGTGTAGTGTCCCACAAGGTCCCTTGTGTGATCATCTTGGTCATCTTCGGACGTGTGTGTACCAATATATCACATAGATTGCTAGTGCGTTTGTTAGCAAACCTAGGTTTAGGTAAAGATAGTTTTCCTGTGTTAAGAATCTTCCAGTTTCTTCTGATAATGTGTAGGTGGTCACACACGTTAATATTTCGTCCGTTTTATTTTCTTTAGTTTCTAGAAGAGGCTCTCGGTTGTTATTGAGTGCTCTTTTGTTAGATCTTTTAATGATGGAATTTGGATAATTCCTTGCTCTGAGGTTGTTGCTTAGGGCGGTCGCTTCCATCTTATAGTCAGTGGTCTTCTCGCAGTTCCTGTGAAGGCACAGGAACTGCCCGGAGGGCAGATTATCCCTCAGGGTTTTTGGATGATGACTCCCATACAAGAGTAGACTATTGCGGTCCGTTGGTTTCTTGTATGAATGGGTTGAGATGGAGCCATCCCGTGGAGTGATGGTCAGGTCGAGGAAATGAATTTCAGTGGGAGAGAAGGACCGGGTGAATTTCAGATATTGGTCCAAAGAGTTGACCCAGGTGAAGAAACTGTCGCATGTCTCTCTGTCTCCTTTCCACAGGATGAGGATGTCATCTATGTAACGTTTCCACAGGATGATATTGTTGCCATAGTTGTTATCTGTCAGATGAGTCGTTCGAATTCTGCTACATAGAGGCAAGCCAGGCTCGGTGCTAATGTACTATCCATAGAAGTTCCTTGGGTCTGGTGGAAGTATTGATCTTAAAATTGAAAAAAGTTTTCGCACATAGCTATGGTGGCACATTCAATTATGAAGGACACTGGGGTGTTATATGTCCAGTTCTCTTTTAGAAGGATACTTCTATTACCCGAAGAGTCTTTGTCTGTGGAATGTTCGTGTAAAGGGACTCCACGTCCAGAGTCATCAGGAGATCGACTTCGCCACTCATGGTGGTATCAGAAAGTAAATTTAGCACGTCTCTAGTGTCTTGAAGGTATGAGGGTATTCTTTTTACCAAGGGGCGGAGGAAATGGTCGCAAAATTTACTTAAAGGTTCTAGCAGTGACCCGATACCTGACACTATGGGGCGTCCCGGGGGTGGGTTGGTCCCCTTGTGAATCTTAGGTAGGGTGTAGAATGCAAGGGTACGGGGTTGTGAGTTTACCAGGAATTCTGCCTCATTCTTAGAGATCCATCCTTGTGCTTCTGCTGATTCTACGATGGATTTAATCCTCGTCATCAGTCTCCCTGTCGGGTCCCCTTTTATTTTTTTATAGTATTTTTCTTGTGAGAGTTGGCGGAGACATTCACGGTCATAGTCTGTCGTGTCCATCAGAACAATGGCCCCTCCCTTGTCAGCTGGTTTGATTGTTATTGTGAGGTGTTCATTCAGACTTTTTATAGCCACCCTCTCAGCTGCTGGTTGATTGTTGTAGTGTGATTTCTCAGTGATATTTTCCACTTCGTTGATGACTACGCTTTCAAAGGCTAGTACCTCATGTGGTGTGACGCCATCATGTGGTGTAAAAGTCGAGGGGGATCGTAAGCCTGTATCCGTGATTTCCTGAGGTGCTTTATCTTGGAAATATGCTCGCAGTCGTAACTTCCTGAAGAATTTATGAAGTTCTTTATGTAGGAGAAACCGGTCCATGTGGGGGGTCGGTACATACCCTAAATCCCTGTTGAGTGCTCTTTCTTCGATATATGTCATATTTCTGGTGGAGAGGTTTACCACTAGGTCCTGTTGTTCTTCCTGCTCCTCAATTCCATTTGTTCCTGTTGTTGGGGAGCTGGTTGATCTTGCCATTGAACGTGTTTGGGTTGCCCGTCTCGTCTTCTGCCTCTTCCCCTGCCCGACCTCTTCCAAAAAAGGCTGTTGGTTCCTGTTGAAATGGTACATAGGTGGAGGCACGTGGTACATAGAATTCCAAGGAGGTTGCTGGCCGTAGAAAGGGTTCATTGGGTAGCTATACATAGGTGGTGGTGGTGGTGGTGTGCCCCAGTTGTTTCTGCTCGACCGACTCGCATTGCTTGATGTGCTGCTATTCGAGTTGAATCGTGGTCTGCTCTCAACTGAACTCCCATCTGATGAATCATCACCGCTGGGTGCTTGGTAGTCTGCCTTTGTGTACGGGTACACTCTTTCCTTATCAAATTTTTTAATATCTTTTTGTAATTGTGAGATTTTTTGATGCATCAGGCGATTCTTGTGGTCATCCATCTCAGTGTTGATTTCTGCTAGTCTGCTTTTGAAAGCCGTGATTTTAATTGTTCTCCGCAATTGTAATCTCGATGAGTAATTTGTCAGCCAGACGTTTGGCAGTGTTGATAATAAGTATGAACCAGTCCCTGGTGCACTTCCAGGCCACCAGGGACCATTCTTTTCTGAAACCAATGTCCTCCAGGAAGATTCTTGGGGCATTAGTGACCAAGAGGCCGTTAGGGGCGATGTTTGCCCTTAGGTATTCTGTCATCATTGCGCCATGGAGCGCTATCTTAATTTGTAGTTTGTTCGGACTGGTTATAGAATTCCAATCTTCAGTGGTACTGCAAGATGGATTACTACTGTCGGTTTGTAATAGAGAGGGTGCACGTAAAATTTCTGACACCATGTCATCGGTGAAGCTAAGGCCTTGGTTGTCCATACTTATGTATTCGGAGTGCCACACCTGTATCTGGTGGAGTGTGGGTTATAGTACTCTGAGAGTAGAGCAAAATAGAAAAGACAATATGTGCTGCGTTAGTTCATACGGGGAAATACAAAGGTCCCTCGGCAGGGATGCCGTGCATGAACGTGTAATCAAA
The DNA here is from genome assembly GCF_964204655.1 of Triturus cristatus. NCBI lineage: Eukaryota > Metazoa > Chordata > Amphibia > Caudata > Salamandridae > Triturus > Triturus cristatus. Next base: position 835,458,714 of record NC_140581.1, read on the forward strand.
GAAAGGGGACAAAAGAGCTGATTATTTAAAGAGGTCCTGTTCCAATGCTCCCGGGTGCGTACATGGTATTACAGAAGGGAACAGTTCCTCTTATAGGCCGAGGTGATAGAAATCACTATCTGCCTGCTGTTGATTGGTCTAGGGGGAGATCTGAATTTCAGATCTTAATGCCCTCACACACCTGTTAGGGTGTCATGCTTCATCATTGGGCGCTCCTCGTCGTACCGGCGCTGCAATGTCCTTTATCATAGACGGAGCCCAGTAGCATTGTTAGGTCTTGTATGCTTGCTTGATAAGTATGTAATGCCCTTCTGCGCCAGTCCATGTGTTAAGAACTCCTAATGAGAGTCCCTTTCAAGTCAAGATAGCCGCTCTCCCTTTTCGAGAGGCTCTAGATCAGGATGGCACATCCCCCTGTACTTGATCCCCAAATGCATGGTAACCTCTAACAACCCATTCCTGTCTGAATTGCTAATCTTTCAATATGGGAGAAGTGAGCTTCTTGAATGAGGCAATTCCTTAGTGGGGTGGGTGGGGGTGTGTGTGTGTGCGTGTGCGTGTGTGTGTGTGTGTGTGTGTGAAGAAAATACAGGATTTTCTTTCATTTAGGGTAATGGATGAGGCCGTTGACATGAAGGAAGATTACCTAAAGATTTCCATTATGATGCATACATAAACAACACGGTGTGTTTCACTGTAAAGTGCCCTGGTGGTGCTCCGAGCCCTGTGAGGCAGTGATGTCTGGATGGTGGAGTTACTGAGCAGTAATTGTCAAATGGGTTGGAGTGCATGGGTCTGATACAGTCGAAATATCCATTGGACTGCATGGGGTTCAAGTCCAGATTTCAGCCAGCGGATTTAGAACAGGGGGTGAGTCTACTCTTAAGGTCAGTGATGGGTATTTGGAAAAAAAAGAAAATGAACTGCTAGATAAGAATGGGGAACAGGTATAGGCATGTGTTGGCTGATTCTGACCCGGGCAATAGTTACCATGGGAGCTGCCTCGCCATTTGCGGCAGCAGCTTGTGACCATGTTTGTATACAGAGGCGGAGAAAGGTATGGTTGTGAGTAGAGCATCACTGGGGAGCAGAAGTCAGTGTGGCGATGGATCATACTCAGAGGGGAGAGCCCAGCTGTTCTGCTCCCTTCAATCAGCATTATTCAAATGAGCAGGGATGAGGAAGTTGCAGGAAGTCTCCTGTCATGCGCTGCAGTGAAGGTGTGTTGAACTGGGGTCACTATCAAAGTATCCACTTCAGTAGACTTTCAGGAATGGCCCTTGAATCTTGTTATTTGTTTTGCAGTCATACAGGGTAGGTGACCTGTAGTTTTGGTATACAAAAGAGCAACATATCTTTAGATGAAAGAAAGATTGGTCTAGCAGGTACATTTTTCTTTCTTTAGGGCGTCTGGGCATATCTCTTGTCAGCAGCGTCCAGTCCTTATGCAAGTGTGTCATGCTGAATGCCCAGTTTCTTCTGACTGCTTCCAACTGGACCATCATCTGTTGTGTGTATGAATCAAATTCATATATGAAACATTAAATGCAATGGGGCTTTATAGACAAAAAATGTGAACATTGCGTCAATGGGCCAATGTGAGATCAAGAGTGGAGAAGTATCTCACTCCACTCAAGTGTGGAAATATGGATGTTTCTGGTCAGTTATGTCCCCTATCTTGGACCCCAACGGTTCTATGTGCATGTTACAAGTACATGTATGTTCCCTCCAGTTCCAGTTATGAAGACGCAAACACATGTGCGTCCACCGTCAACATGTCCTCTGTCAGATCCGCCATGAATAGGCCGGATATTCCATTCCTAAGTACGAAAGGCCACCGCCTTTATATGGTTCACTTATGCCATTTTACAGTCCAGGCAAGTAGGCCCTGATTCTGTCATCAAGCTTTTCTTGCTTTCTGTCTCTGAAGCTCCAGTCCGAGCCTGCATCTGTGACCATGAACTTTGTCTCATCCTCTGCGCGGCTCACGATGCCCGACATCAGCTTGCTGCCTGCCAAGAACTGTATTTCACCTTCGGAAATTATCTGCTCCGTTCCCTGCCCAATGCATTCCTGTCTAGTAGTTTAAGTAAACATTCTTCCAGCTACCGAGCAAAAGGCCCGGCTTCTCTGTCTTTATGCAAGTAATCCATAGCCCTGTTACCATGGAAGGTTTCTGCCCCTTGCATCTCATATAGACACTTAGACGCTTGTGCACGCACACACAGTCAGTATAGAATAGATTCTGTCCGAGAGTCCTTCCCTTGTGGATAACATAGTTCTTTAAACATAGGATGTTAGATATGATTTGGGATTAGGTTGACTTAACCCCCCAGACTTTTTGTCTCCACATGTAGAGCTAAATGTCAAGTCCCCTTCACCCCCTAGTTGCACGTCAATCACACGTCATGCTGCTGCGCGCGCATCTATGCCAAGTATAATCTTATAGATCCACCTATATATGACATCATAACCAATTATGTTCCTTTTTCGTCCTTATTACGCCCATTTTCGGTTACGCATGTGAATCGTCATTTTCCTTATCAATTGTTACGCCTACCGTATTCGCTTCATTGTAATGTATGTTCTATAAAAGTCATTTCTTGTCAATAATGTATGTACTTCACTTCCTGAACCTCCGTGGTGATGGAACTTGGAGCAACCGATTATAATCGACCATTGGAATAAAGCCCATTCCGAACCTCTAATACCACGGATTCTGCCTCTTCTTTACTGAGCTATTTTATTATGTTTCTGTATCAAATTAAGTCCCGGTAATTAAATTATTTACCACATGAATGGCGCCCGAACAGGGACACTTTCTCATCTCACGCGCCGGCGGTGAGTTGCAGGCCCGGTCTCCTGCCACAGCTGGACGGACAATAACGCGTACCAGCAGGATTTCCTGTATCTCCCTCCGGTCAAGCGGGGGCGACTGAGGCTGCGATCAACACCCAGACGAGGCGGTGAGAAGTGCGAAGTATCCCGACCAGAGCCTAGCTGAGAGAGCAAGTTCCGAGGTATACAGAGGCCCACCAGTTCCCGAAGTCCGAAGTCGAGTCCAGTCTCCGACGAGTCAAGTCGAGTCCAGTCCGGTTCAAGTTCAGTTCAGTTTCCGAGGCCTTCCGTTTCCGAAGCTACCCGGTGAGTACCATTACTGGGGAGGCATTCTGACGTGCACATAGGTTGTGCCGGTCAAGACGGGTTTGGGTACACAAATCCGGTCTGCACTGTTTCAGCAGTGTATCTGTACTGTTTAGCAGTATATCTAGTATATCAAGTATATAAACTCAGAAAAAAATCAGTTAAAGTCGAGTATTATGTTTTAGTGTTTAAGTTTTCCTACGAGCATCATCATTATTGATTGTTCAGGTAAATGTTAAATGTTAAATGTTTTAAGTACGTTCTGCATATTGTGGTGTGAATGACTGTTCATTATCGTGTTTACTGTATTAAGTTTGTTCAAAATCAAGTATCAGATCAGTTCTCAATATGCCGCTCTTTTCGAAACTAAGACAGATCACTACAAGAAAAGGGGTACTCGAAGAAGCCGTTCCTATTCCTCCTAGGGACACTCCAGGGTACTTCATGTATCATAAACATGGCTTAGACGCTATATTATTTCTTGATTTATGGGTAGACTACACCAAGGAATTACCAGAAAGTCAGAGGTGGCCCACAGCGGGAACCTGGGATGCAGAGTGCATCCTGAAAGTAGAGGAAGAGTTATGGAAAAGGAAAGTCAGACAGTCGCAGAAAGACGCCGTTGAGTTATGGCGTAAAGAATCTCATAGACGCACAGAAAAAGCACTCCGACAGGAAGAAAAGAATAAAGAGAGTTCAAATAAAGTTCGAGAAAATCTATTAATTGAAGAAGGTATCCGAGTAAAATCAGAACAAGCAGACAGACAAAGAAATGCCCTTATGAATGGTATGTATCCCCTTCTGGCCGAAGGATTACCTAAGGCTACTCCAGAAATACCGAAAGACCTGCCACCCCCATTATTCCCAATAAAGGTACATCCTAAGGGGCATCCTAGAACCGCAGAAGATGTTTTTCTTTCCTCATATTTAGATGACGCAGCTCCCGAGTATGCTAACTCCGCCCCACATAGACCGCCTACCAGGGAGGTTCAACGCCAAGATCCAGTACCCGTATCCCTACAGCAACAGATCGTGTCACAAGTTCCGGCAAGCACATCTGTTTCTGCATCTGTTCCTACAGCTACTTCTATAGCTGTGTCCACACCTATAGTTGCTGTGTCGCGTTCAACGAATCCTTTCACACCCGACACCCCAGATGGGGCTACGGGAGGTGCTACCAATATTTTTTCTACGCCACCCAGAATAAATAAACTTACCTTTCAAGAGTCAGCACATTCACGTACCCCCAAACTCATAAATGCCCGTACGCTTAAGGAACTTCTTGTAGATTGTAGATATGACCCTGTGCCCGGCAAAGAGGACGAAATGACCCTGGCATCATTGCGTATCAGGCGAGCCGCAGTGTATTTAGGGAAGTTACCAGGAATGACTGCGCATCTAGATATATATATCATTTTGTCCAAACAGGGCGAGATTCAGAATGTATTAACAGAGCTATGGAATACCAGAAAGTGGAGATACAGGGGGAACTGTTACGTTTCCTCATAAATTGTGTGATCAGAAATCAAGACCGACCGGGGGTAGACCCGGAAGCAATGCAAATTCTTACCAGATGGAGCCAGAATATATCAGAAGGTAGACATGATAAGCAAAATTGTATAATAGCCATGTGCCGAAAGATCCGTAAAGAAATAGAACGCCTACACGAAGAAAGATTATCGGTAGACCAGTTCGAACAAAGCGAGGAGGAAGGATCAGGACTGCCCGCAGGACAGTCGGACACCATAGCCTATGTAGGTAGAGGAAGATCTTGTAATAGTAATAGATGTCTTATTGACCCGATACGTCCGATATGTCCAGATAATAACAGGAATTTCCAAATACCTATAATTAATATAAGGTCTAACGAGCATTCGTTCCAAGCCGCCGACAAATTACTCCGAGAACGAAGGGGTTATCATTTTCTCGATTCTATGGATGAACAAGATTTAGCTAGGTCAGCTGTCCATTGGGTGGACAGTCCCGGAAAATATAGTGATGATACAGTAGCACGCACATTTTTGAATCTCACCCCAGATGAACAGCGTTTAGCTGGGATTTATATGATTCAACAACTCCTTATACTATATCAGAGTCAGCATTCGGACCCTGGTCCCTTACCTGACATATTGACTGAATTGCTCATGAATAGATGGAGAGGTTCAGGTACTAAATTAATTAAAGAAATTCTAGAATCAAGAAAGCAGTATATTCTTTTTGTATGTTCAGAACGCGTCTCATTGCCCATCAAGGAAAGAACCACGTATTACATGGATAGACAGAATCCCTTACGAGAAGTGCACCCAATAAAAGGCGAGGACAATGAGTTTAAACGTGTATTTGTATATACGCCCATATCGAAAATAGAAATTGTTAGAAATGAAGAAAGTGGTACCCAGTCATGACAAAGATCCAGCGGGCTTTCACCGAGAAATTAAAGACATGTTACTCATGGGAGAGTATACCTATCCCGACATTATGACAATATTAAAGGTATTGATGCCTGCTGGCATTTATGAGAAACTCAGGGAAAAAGAGTGGGAGGTAGGAGACCAAAAGATAGAATGGTCAGTATTAGAAGCGGAAGAAAAGGCCCGAACTGCAGGAGCAGGACTTGGGGATAAAACTAAAGCGCTACCAGGTTTATTAGTACAGGTACTGCCACGTTTATTAACTACAAAAAAAGAAGATTGGGGTACAATTTCAGCCTGTAAGCAGAAGCAAGATGAAGACACTAGTGATTACTATGCCCGATTTGAAAAATGTTTTGGTATAAATAGTGGCATAAAAGCAAGTAGCGAATCATACCCGCATCTGTTTGTAACAAAATTAGTAGAAAATGCCCTGCCCCAAGTAAAGAATAGAGTATTAAAATTCGAGAGTACCTGGCAAGGTAACACTCCATCACAAATGTTACAAATGTTACAGTACCATCACAATAGAATTAGAGAGGAACAAGAACATGAACACAGACACATGAAAGACACGAAAATGAAAATGCTAGTTTCCCAGACAGTTCCAGCTGAAGGACATAAAAAGGGTACGACACATTCCAGTGATTCAACAGGACCTGTAAAAGGGACATGCAACTATTGTAAAAAGCCAGGTCATTACGTACACGATTGTCCAGTTTTGAAACATAATATCGCCATAGGTAATACAAAAGAAAGACCACGGCCACCTAGACAGGATCAGAATGAACAAGGAGCTCCGCAGCATGCACAGTCCATGCCAGCTCCACCACAGTCTATACAGTTTGTGCCAGCTGCACCAGCGCTGCCCGTTGCTGCCACACAAACCACGACACGACAACTGTACCAGACCGCACAGTACGACTATCCTGATTATCAACGATACGCATGAACCAGCCTAGAGAGGGAAGTTGACTTACCCCTTATCGAGATCCCTGTAGATCAAGAAGGACCTTATGTACATAGTGAATTATTAGGCCAAGACAGAAAATTTTTACTCGATACAGGGGCAAGTCGAACAACCATAAAACGTAGTGAAGTTCCAGGGGCACCCCTCTCAGGCTCACAGAATATTTCCCTTGGTTTTTCAGGAAAACCTATTGTTAATGAAGTGTCACAGCCTCTTCCACTTACGATAGGACCTTTGACCCGAACTACAGATTTATTGCTTACTAAATCATGTCCAGAAAACTTGTTAGGAATAAAAACACTGAAAGCTCTAGGAGCTATAATATGTTGTTCTCCGGAAGGAGTAAGATTGTTTTTACGTGATTTTAAAGGTCACTATGTGTCTAGAGACATGGATCCTCGACTGCAGACTTTACCTGTACATCTATGGGCACAAGGCCCTACTGATGTTGGTTGCATGAATATTACACCATATCGAGTCACACTGAAAGCAGGAGTGGTACTACCACGAATGCGACAATACAAGTTACCACCAGATGCTGTAGTGGCTTTACTACAAATCATTGACGAGCTCATTGCCCAAGGAGTGGTTGTGGAAACAGACTCCAATGTATGTAATTCACCGATAATTCCGATTCTTAAACGAACAGATCCAAAGGCCCCGCCAGTATATCGATTGGTTATTGATCTGCGCGAATTAAACAAATGCATTGTGCCACAATTTCCTGTGGTCCCAGATATCTCGTCATTACTGACAGCTATTGATTCCGAAGCAACATTCTTTACTGTAATTGATCTCAAAAATGCCTTTTTCAGCGTCCCAATAGATCCGGAAAGCCAATATTTGTTCGGATTTAGTTTAAATGGGCGTAGCTTTAAATTCTCACGCGCACCTCAAGGATTTACAGAAAGCCCCAGCATCTATAGCCAAGCACTGAAACGAGAACTCGACAGTATCCACATGCCAGTTAACACTGCTCTGCTTCAATATGTCGATGATCTGCTGATCACCGCGAGAAGCGAACCCGAATGTGAGAAAGCATCACTGACAGTTTTACAATTTCTAGCCGAAAAGGGGCACAAGGTGTCCCCTTCTAAGCTACAATTCTGTGTCCAGCGAGTTGTTTATCTTGGACACTCGCTGTCCAAGGAGGGAAGGCAGCTTACACCCGACCGCATTCAGTTAATAGATAACATGCCAATACCCAAGACACAAAAGGAGGTACGGGCTTTCATAGGCCTCACTTCATATTGTAGGCAGTGGATCCCTCAGTATGCATTTCTAGCAAAACCACTCATTCAGTTGACAACACAGGAGGCAGCCACATCGACTGTTCTCCCTTGGACTCAGGAACATACACAAGCTTTTGAAAGCCTAAAGAAAGCTTTATGTCAAGCACCTGTTTTAGCAACGCCATGTTACAGAAAACAGTTTACACTCTTTGTTACAGAGCGCGAAGGTACTGCCTTGTCAGTACTCACACAGGAACAAGCAGGAGCACACAAACCATGTGCTTATTTTTCTAGTACATTAGATCCCGTAGCTCAGGCTTTGCCTGCATGCCTAAAATCAGTAGCAGCGACAGCTTTAGCAATAAGACAGAGCGATGCCATAGTGTTAGGACATCCGTTGACAGTACAAGTACCACACGCAGTAGAGGTTCTTGTGAACCGAACGCAAACACAACACTTGACTATTGCGCGACTCACTGGGTACGAACTAACATTGTTTCAGCCACATATAGAAATCAGACGTTGTAACACATTGAATCCTGCCACACTTTTACCTGTAATCGGAACAGACCCACTAGCCCATGACTGTATTGAAGTTATTACAATAACGACGAAACCTAGACAAGACTTAACCGATGTTCCATTGTCAGACCCAGACCTGACATTGTATGTAGATGGTTCATGTATGAGAACAAGTACAGGAGAGTTAGTGGCTGCTTACGCAGTCACAACAGACACTGAAATAATTGAAACTGATCGCATAAATACCTTGTCAGCTCAAGCCGCAGAGCTTATCGCTCTGACACAAGCCTGTATTCAAGCCACAAATAAAAAAGTCAACATATACACTGATTCACGTTATGCATTCGGAGTTGTACATGACTTCGGCGTGCTGTGGCGAGAGAGAGGTTATTTAACTTCCCACGGTGCCCACATTCAGCACGGACCCCTCATTCATGCCTTATTAGATGCAATACATCTACCCACTGCAATATCAATTATGAAATGTAAGGCTCATACGAAAGTTACTGATATCATTTCTCAAGGCAATGATCTAGCCGACAGAACAGCTAAACAGACTGCTCAGACTCGGACCTCCGACATGACAAAGACAATAGTCCCGATGCCGACACATTGTATGACAGTTAAAGATCCTACTCTTGACGTAATTGACATACAGACACATGCTACACCAGACGAAATAAAGAAATGGACTGAATTAGGAGGGATCCAAACGGACCAAGGATGGATGATGAAGGAAAAGTCTGTGTGGTTCCTTCCTGATTCAATGGTCCAAGTTATAATTAACACTATACATAGTCCAGCACATCTAGGAGAAAAAGCTATGCTAGACAGCATTCAACACATTTGGTTCAATAAACATTTGCGAGCAGCAGCCAAACAAAAAGTTCGTACATGTATGATCTGTTGCCAGTTCAACCCAGGAAAAAGCGTTCCCGTAGAACAAGGTGGATTTCATCCTCCTGATCACCCTTTTGAAGTACTCCAGATGGATTATATCCAGATGGAACGATGTCGAGGATTCAAATATGTTCTCGTAGTTGTCTGCGCTCTTTCCCGTTGGACGGAGGCATACCCGGTTTCAGATTACACTGCCCCGACTACTGCCAAACAGTTGGTTCGAGAATTCTTCCCACGATACGGTTTACCACGTGTTGTTCACTCAGATAACGGCCAGCCGTTCTCATCCGAATTAATGAAACATGTTTCACTTCTGTTAGGATATCAGTGGAAATTCCACTGTGTCCGACACCCCGAGGCAGCAGGTCTCGTAGAAAGACATAATCAGATACTGAAAATCAGATTGTCCAAAATATGCAGAGAGAAAGGTGTCGACTGGGTAGTAGCGTTACCAGTTGCACTCTTTTACATGAGAATGGTAGCACACTCTCGAACAGGGCTATCCCCGTATGAGGTGATCTTCGGCAGACCACCAAATATGTGGGGGACGCCTATACCACGCAAAATAACTGATATTGACTGTAATATGCTGACAGATTACTTGGCTTCCTTGATGTCTGCACTACAATCTTGTCGTTCACAGGTAGCTGCAGCCTTTCCCGATAACACTGAGGTGAAACCCCATGACGTAGTTCCGGGAGACCTCGTTCTTGTGAGGAATTTTGACCGAAAGACTCAGCTGGAGCCCAGGTGGAAGTCACCCAAGTTGGTCCTGCTGACCACAAGGACAGCCGTGAAGATTAAAGGCAGAAAAGGATGGGTACATTCAAGTCATATCAAGAAATTTCATGGACTTCCTTCGGATGTGAATAGCCCACCTCGTGTGTCTTCACCCATTGACTCAAAACTACCTTTGGCTGAGGCCAACAGTCAGGAACTTTATAAACTGAAACTCAGGCCTAAACCGTCGGACGATTTGATTGTTTAAGTCCTCTCCAAGGTGAAGCGGTTGAATCTGTCTCCGACATGTATCCCTTAGACCTGAATCATGGAAAATCGCGAAAAATGTTGAAACGACAGGCGTATTGTAAATCACTGCGTAGTCATTGCATAGTGACATTATTAATCTTGTTTTTCTTAAGTCTTTTAATAATTACTGCAAGTATACTGTTGCACATATATTACCCTATTGCCAGAAATGTTTACAATGTTACTGCTGAACATTCTTTTAGTGACCTACCCCCGCATGAATTGTCCTATAGACTTGCGCTGCGCAATAACACTTTCATTAGTATGTTACACCATTCCCATCAGACTAGTAATGCTACTAATTGTTGGGTGTGTGGCCCACTCCCTCCCTATCAGAATTATAAAGGAGTCCTGCCTTTCTTTCCACATCCGTTTACACATAATGGCTCCTGTGGAGCATGGTTTAGTTTAATCAATTCCATAGACTCAGACACAGCAGTTTATCAAGACCATTGGGTATGGGGAAATCTGAACCTAGTTTTACTCAAAGTCTGTTACCCTGACAAGGAGGGTCGCCCCAAAGGAACAGGAACTGATCTAGAAAATGAAGTATATGGATTAGGTAATTTTACACCTAATCTCATGATTCTAAATGTCGAATCCGAAGTTGAACTAGTTTTACCCACCATGTCAGTATTCCCAGCGAAGGGTGAATTGTGTGTAAGAAAAGTTGGTTCCATACATATGGGCCATAGTAAATGCACTACTATAGTAGAATTCAGTGATCAAGGAAAATCTTCATTTAGAGCTTCTCGCCACTCCTACTTTATATGTGGTCAGACTGCATATATGCGTCTACCTCTAGATTGGGATGGTACCTGCTACATTGCATTCCTTTTGCCACCTGTTTTCCTAGCTCCTCCTGATTATTATAGAAATATTCATTTAGTACACAACAGAGAGCGGAGAGATCTCCCAATTGTCGATTATACTGAGACGGCATGGGACAAGTATGTAGATTTTAATAAAGGCATCTTTCCCTATATAGGTACTGTTACTAATAGTAAGCTGATACGTAGATTAACTAGAACCCTTGAAGCAGTAGTGAATGAAACTATTTCCGCTTTAGGCAATTTAACAGAAGAGCAGTCTGCTATGCGGATTGTTGTGCTTCAAAATCGTCTTGTCCTTGATGTCATCCTGGCTGATAGGGGCGGAATTTGTAGGGTCATCGGGTCAAGCTGCTGCGTATTCATACCAGAAAATTCGCCATCTGTATATAAAGCTATAACTCGCCTTCATAAGATTGTGAGCCAGATACACCAGAATCCAGGCACTTGGACTTGGTCCGGGTGGTTTTGGAGTGTGATATCAGCCTGGGGATGGAGAGTTCTGTCCTTCCTAGGTATTGGCCTTCTTATACTATTCAGTTGCTGCCTATGCCTGCAATGTGGACCAGCGATTTGTGGTCTGTGTGCCACATCGTGTATTCCACCACCAAGATTTCATTCGTCACGGAAGAAGAAAGAAGAAAGAAGAACAAATGATGTTATATGAACAGATCAATGGATTGATGAAGATTGATATCTCTTAACGGGCAAGTAGGGGACAAGGAGGGAATGTGGAAATATGGATTTTTCTGGTCAGTTATGTCCCCTATCTTGGACCCCAACGGTTCTATGTGCATGTTACAAGTACATGTATGTTCCCTCCAGTTCCAGTTATGAAGACGCAAACACATGTGCGTCCACCGTCAACATGTCCTCTGTCAGATCCGCCATGAATAGGCCGGATATTCCATTCCTAAGTACGAAAGGCCACCGCCTTTATATGGTTCACTTATGCCATTTTACAGTCCAGGCAAGTAGGCCCTGATTCTGTCATCAAGCTTTTCTTGCTTTCTGTCTCTGAAGCTCCAGTCCGAGCCTGCATCTGTGACCATGAACTTTGTCTCATCCTCTGCGCGGCTCACGATGCCCGACATCAGCTTGCTGCCTGCCAAGAACTGTATTTCACCTTCGGAAATTATCTGCTCCGTTCCCTGCCCAATGCATTCCTGTCTAGTAGTTTAAGTAAACATTCTTCCAGCTACCGAGCAAAAGGCCCGGCTTCTCTGTCTTTATGCAAGTAATCCATAGCCCTGTTACCATGGAAGGTTTCTGCCCCTTGCATCTCATATAGACACTTAGACGCTTGTGCACGCACACACAGTCAGTATAGAATAGATTCTGTCCGAGAGTCCTTCCCTTGTGGATAACATAGTTCTTTAAACATAGGATGTTAGATATGATTTGGGATTAGGTTGACTTAACCCCCCAGACTTTTTGTCTCCACATGTAGAGCTAAATGTCAAGTCCCCTTCACCCCCTAGTTGCACGTCAATCACACGTCATGCTGCTGCGCGCGCATCTATGCCAAGTATAATCTTATAGATCCACCTATATATGACATCATAACCAATTATGTTCCTTTTTCGTCCTTATTACGCCCATTTTCGGTTACGCATGTGAATCGTCATTTTCCTTATCAATTGTTACGCCTACCGTATTCGCTTCATTGTAATGTATGTTCTATAAAAGTCATTTCTTGTCAATAATGTATGTACTTCACTTCCTGAACCTCCGTGGTGATGGAACTTGGAGCAACCGATTATAATCGACCATTGGAATAAAGCCCATTCCGAACCTCTAATACCACGGATTCTGCCTCTTATTTACTGAGCTATTTTATTATGTTTCTGTATCAAATTAAGTCCCGGTAATTAAATTATTTACCACACAAGGTGGAAATCATCTCCACAATTCCAGCATGAAGAAATTTGTCAACTATCCCTTCCCTGTTCAAAGTTCAATACACAAGTGAATTTCCTCATTAACCATCTTGGCCACTACTATGGGTGCAAGCCATTCAGTTGCTTCCACAAGTTCAATTATCCCCATCTCACACACCTGTATAAATTCTCTGCTCACAGAATTGTGCATCTTTTCAGCTGGTAACACACCTTCCCCATTCTCAGGTTTAAATTGTTCCAAATAATCTTGATATACAACATGATATTTCAACAACCTCTTGGCCTAGGGAAGGGGAGCAATGGATGCTGATGTCAGTGGTGCATATCCTCTGAAATGAGGCTTGTGTCCTTCATCTGAATCACTGTTAGATCCCATATACTTAGTGCTAATACCACTACTCACAGTGGGTATCCATTAAATGCATAGCAATGCTACAAGGATGGATACATGAATCTGTATGCCTACCAGTGTGTCAGGATCTTCAGCGCCAAGATGCTCCCTCCGGAGCGAACGTCGCGCTCTACAAATAACCCCTCAAATATCAAATATATCAAATATCAAATGGTGGGTATAGTGGCTTAGTGGACTAATGCGTCCACTGCAGGGGCCTGTTTTTGACCTCATGATCACAGGTTCAATTCCCCATGGGTCAACTCAGCCATTTATACTTCTGACGTCGATAAAATGAATACTATTTAGTTGGATAACAATAAACATCTGTTATTCAGCGCCAATGTACACTTGGGTGAACGTGCCCTTTACAAATAAACATTTTATGTGCATGCTATGTGTTCATTTCTATGTAGCTGGTAATTGTAGTGGAAGCCATCATGTAACAAAGTAATCATCTTATTTTACTGTGATTGTCTCTTCACAGGCATTAATATATGCCCCTCAAACAAAGAGGCAAATAGGACTGTTTTTGTTGTGCATTAAATCTTGTATGTTGTCCATCGGTTGTCCTAGACCACGGACTATATGGATTGGAAAGCAAGAAATAGAAATCAAATAATGGGGCATTATTTGAAAAGGTCCTGAAGATAGTCCAGACAATAAGTAACCTAAGCATGAGGGCTGAAACAATGCTGACACATACCATGGTGTAGAGACACTAAACCCTCTTCAAACACCTACCATTCCAGGTTTTATCCATACCAAGGGCACATACTATTAAAGTGATACTGGGGTATCTCTCGGTATTTTTATCTTTATACTCTCAAATCCCATTGGATAAAATAACCAAAGTGCTCCCTAGAATACGATTAAGCACATCTTGGTTTAAAGGGATCAGGACTCCAGAGTTTCAACTCGATGATGAAGCATGACACCAATAGGATGTGTGAGGGTCTAGCAAAATCCCTTCTGGGTCCCATTTCTGGAGGCTTCACTTCACCTGGGCTGTGAACTAGCATCCAGGATTATAGGATGCCCGTTGTGAGTAGTGTTACAGTCAGGGAGAAGTGTTCTGTAACCCAAAGAAAGCACTGTCCCCTTCCCATACAAATTTCTAGGTTATTAGTGTATGATTGATACTTGCTGCCAATAACGGGTTTTTGGGGCAGCTCTTGGGATGCTTCACGTTCACAGAAAATTATAGCATGCCTAGTGGACAGTAACTGGTTCCTAGGTGGGATGCTAATTGAACCAAAATATTCTTTCTATCCTTCAGAATCAGGGCCAAATGTGAAGTCAAGGAGCGCTCCAACAGTAAACGTACAGAACCACTGTAAGCTTAACTTAACAGGACTCCATTCCAGCCACTTAGTCTTCTCTGTGAAAGCATAGTTTTGATATGCATCACAACAATTAATTTCTTTGTCAGCAAACTGACTCACATGCCCTGTGCACACCAGTGATTTCAGTTATGAATCCATGTGTGCCACTCTCCACCGATTCTCCACAACTGTTTGCAATCTCCACTAAAATTATAAGTGACTTTCCGACTTTTGGGTCACATCACAGTGTGAAAATGTATAACGTTTGATATCACAGGCTAGGCCCCAAATGAGTGTTTGGGTTAGTTTCTAAAACCTTTATTCTCATTAAGAGATTAGTGAAATTATTTTGATCATTTCTATTTGGATTAGTACATAAATTAAATAAATTTACAATAATCTTATCAAAAAGAATCGTTAGAATAAATAATCAAATAATGCATCAAGTGTGTTCCATTAAGGAATAATTTCCTATCTAGTGATCAGGATCGAGTTTTAGATTAGTAGAACCCATGAAGAATTTGGATTTAAGGAAAAGAGTGAGTTCAGAGGAGCATAAGCTCAAAGTCACAACAGTAAATCCTAGGGTGGTGGACGTCCAGTGCATACCTAACAAGACAATTCCGGCAGAGTTGGTTCTCGCAGCGTCCACCCCTGAACCCCCTTGCTCATTTGATGCAGTTAAAACTGACTTGCCTTGTCATTTTCGACTATTATCAATCTTGAGTTGGCATGATTTCTAAGATCTTACTCCCTGAGTGGCAAATGTTCATATGTTCTTATAACTTATAACATGTTTCCTGTTATTCCAGGAAACATGGGACACTAACCCTATAACTCACAAAGGGTTTCTGTGCTTTTCACAATCTGCAGTCCCTTCTATGTGTTGGCGCCCATACGGGAGGGGGGGAGGGCTATCCATTTGGATTAATCTGTTTCTTGTGGGTTGTGCAGAGCCCTTAGAAACAAAGGAAAATAATTTTCAAGCATTAGTCTACAAAGGGGCATTGGAGTTATACCTTGTTAATTTTTATAACAATGATTTTTGTAATGTTCCCAACAAAAATTTCCCTGGGGTGTTTAATTATATTTCTTCTATAGTGGAGCAAAAAATAAACGTGGGTCATCAATTATACATGTGTTTAGCGGGAGACTTTAATGCAAAATTTCCTATCAGAAACAAAAATACTATAATTGGTTATAATGGCGGGGATAATAGGGGTAAGGAGTCACAGGCATATCTTTACACAGCTGACTTCTTTAATGTAATGGAGATAGACTTTGATTGTTTCCTATAATCTGTGAAATTGTTTGGTGTATAGTACCATTGTGGCCACTCAATTCAATGATCATAACCCTATTGTTACAAAACTGGACAGCCTCGCTAGAAAGATCCCGAAGCTAGCAAACTGATCTTAGTACAATACGACCATCACAATTGATTTACGAGTATGTTGGAAATTGACTGATCCTGTGCAACTCTTAAAGAAGGTTATATCTGAGAACATTGAATTAATAATGGGGTGTCTAGAAGAGTCTGAAGAACGGGGTGGTAGTGTGAGTAGATTAGAAAATCCCTTAGTAAGCCCCATAGACCCGTGGCACAGTGCCCACAGTGGTTTGACCACGAATGCTCTCTAGCTAACCGTTTATTGCGTAGCGCTTCAACTAAGAACCCTAGAGACCATGATGAGGTGATTACATTGTGAAAGGAGTATAAATCAATAACCACACAGAGGCGGAATGCAGTTATCACCCAGCAGTGGGAGGCTCTAACCCATAAAGCTCACGTCAAGAATAGTAAATTGTTCTGGAAAGCCGTGACCAGTAGGCGTTCCTTGGATCAGACATCTTTCACCATTTTCTTCCATATAGAGAGTGAGGTATGGGTTAAGCACTTTACTAAGACTTACTTAGATCCTGATCCCAATTTGCCATTCTCTTGTGGCCAATTAGCCTCTCCTTCTCAAATTTTAAGGTTCTCCCTTCATGATGTTGTTTTAGCTATTCAACAGAGCACAGATGGTAAATCCCCTGGCTCGAAGGAGTTCCGATTGAATTATTAAAATCAAATGGTCCCCCTTGCTAACTAATGTTTTGAACAGCTTTTGCCACTCCACAATACCAAGTTCTTGGGCGATGTCTACTATTGTTCCCATTTTCAAAAAAGGTGATCTCTCAAAGCCCTTTTGCTATCACCCTATCTTATTAATCGATATACCGGCAAATATTTTTGGATGGGTCTTTATAGTAGGATTCAAGAGTGGGCGATGGATAATAATGTTCTAAACCCAAGCCAATACGGTTTTTGGGCTGGAATCAGCACTGTCGAACAGTGCCTTATTTTAAATCTAGTAATTAGCAAATATACACTGGCGAAGCAGTCATCATTATACTTAGGCTTCATGGACTTGTCCATGGCATTTGACTGAATAAACTGTAACAGGCTCTGGCAACTTCTTAGCAAGATGGGACTTGATGAGACCCTTATACATATACTGGCCTAACTTCACACAAACACCACAGCACGGGTACGGTCAAAGAAGTGCAGAGACAGACAGGGCTGGCTTTAGGGCAGTGCGACCGGTGCGGCCGCACTGGGCACTGACCTGTGGAGGAGGGCTCGGTGACCTCAGGGGGGCGCTGTGTTTAGCAATATCTTATGATAGGAGAGATGAGGGGCACTTTTGCAGGTGGTAGAGAAAGAATCTGAGGAGGCGGTCATGGGACATGGGGGCGCCAAAAGTGATTGTCGCACCTGGCGCCATCAGTGCTAAAGCCGGCCCTGGTGACAGATGTTTTGCAAATTAAGTGTGTTGTGCGGGAAGGGTGCATACTTGCCCCTTTACTATTAATTTTATACATAAACGATTCAAATAGCCATTTGGCAGCTAGCACCTGGACATCCCAATGATAAGTGGTTCTCTACTCTCAGCACTTTTGTACGTAGATGATGCATTCCTGATGTCCTGCACTCGTAAGGCTCTGCTGACGCTAGTTCATACCTTTGTGAATTGTATGGCCAAACTGGTTCTAGCAACAAATTTTGCAAAGTGATGTATAATGATTTGCGGCCCTAAGAGAACCCAGGTTTCCAAAATTGTAGTCAGCTCAAATACCCTACTAGGCAGCAAATCCTTTTCTTATTTAGGTGTTACTTTTAGTGCGACGGGCTCCTGGGCACCGCATGTCCTGCATTGTAGGGCTAAGCTGTCTAGGTCAATGGGATCGCTTCATAGCCTTCCCTGTCCTACCAGTGGGTGGTCTTTGACTCCGGTGCTACAAATTTACACCACACTATGTGCCCTGACGGCTAGTATTTGGGGAATTGCTGACTGCTCACCCATACAGAGGGAGGAAAACATCTTCTGAAGGAGAATTCTGGCTGCCCCAGCATCATCCTCACATTCTATTTGTCACAGTGATTTGCGTTTGTCTTATTTGAGTGACTTTATTCGAACCAGAAACCCTGTACTGTGGCTTTCCATCTGGCAAACTGAAGAAGCATCTCTAGCAAACAAGGGCAATCATTTCTGACTGTTTGGCATGTGAGAAAGGCTTGTCAATCCCTTGGTTAGCGTATGTGAAAGACAAATTCGATGAGGCTCGTCTCTCTCACGCCTGTGAGCACCGTGATTGATAAAAAACAGTCGACCGCTGCATTATTAGCTCACTTACACGAAAGAAGGGTCAGTGAGGAATCTCAGAAAACAACTATTGCTAATTACCTAATGATAAACATGGGGGCGAACTCTTACAGTTATTTGTGGAAACTAAGAAGGGATTGGGAGCAGTCTCTTTTGTTTTAATTCAGAGCTGACACGGTTAAATACCTACTCTGTTTTCCCACAGGGTAGCAGTCAAATCTAGATACAAGACCTTGTCCGTGTAGTAATAATGGCGCTAATCAATCAATGGTTCACTTTCTGTTCTTCTGCAAGTTAAATTAATGATATGCTAAAAGTTTTGTGGTCCCTTTTCTGAGAATAAGGAGCGTAAGACACTATGTCCCAGCTTATCACTTTCTTCAGTTACTTTCTGATGAAGAGAGTTGTACTGTGGTAAGCTGGTTTCTCTATGCTGCTACACGTTCACAAAGCGCTATGCACTTCATCTAAATTGGGCTCAGGTTTTATCGTATGTTTTTAACATTTTAATGATTATTGTTGCTAATCGAGTATGTATGACATTGTTCTGCATTCTGTCTATCAATTGTTCTTTTTGCATTTGTCACCCTGAGTGGGACGGGTATGTCCAGACGTGGGTCTCGTGCTCTCCATGCCACTGGAGTCAAGCTATCATAGCTGATGAGGGGTGAAACCCCAAAACCTGTCCTAGGATGCTTGTTTCCAGTCCAGGGAGGACCTGGCCTGGCAGTTCGGGGTGGACTGTTCCCATTGGGCACTGGGTCAAGACTGATTTTCATATTGCTGGGTCCAAACTGGAATGGCATGGTGAGCAAAAAAATTATGGATTTAGGCCCAGATCTCTGTATTGGGATGAATGTATGACATTGTTCTGCATTCTGTCCATCAATTGTTCTTTTTGCATTTGTCACCCTGAGTGGGACGGGTTTACCCAGACGTGGGTCCCGTGCTCTCCATGCCACTGCCGTCTAGCTATCCTGGCTGATGAGGGCTGAAAGCCCGAAACCGGTCCTAGGAAGCTTGTTTCCAGTCCAGAGAGGACCTAACCTGGCAGTTTGGGCTGGACTGTTCCCATTGGGCGCAGGGTCAAGACTGTTTTGCATATGGCTGGGTCAAAACTGATATGGCATGGTGAGCAAAAAAACGATGGATTTAGGCCCAGATCTCTGTACTGGGATGAATGTATGACATTGTTCTGCATTCTGTCCATCAATTGTTCTTTTTTCACTTGTCACCCTGAGTGGGATGGGTATGCCCAGATGTGGGTCCCGTGCTCTCCATGCCACAGGAGTCAAGCTATCCTGGCTGATGAGGGCTGAAAGCCCGAAACCGGTCCTAGGATGCTTGTTTCCAGTCCAGGGAGGACCTGGCCTGGCAGTTCGGGCTGGACTGTTCCCATTGGGCGCAGGGTCAAGACTGATTTGCATATGGCTGGGTCCAAACTGGAATGGCATGGTGAGCAAAAAAATCGATGGATTTAGGCCCAGATCCCTGTATTGAGATGAATGTATGACATTGTTCTGCATTCTGTCCATCAATTGTTCTTTTTGCATTTGTCACCCTGAGTGGGACGGGTCTGCCCAGACGTGGGTCCCGTGCTCTCCATGCCACTGGAATCAAGCTATCCTGGCTGATGAGGGCTGAAAGCCCGAAACCGGTCCTAGGATGCTTGTTTCCGGTCCAGAGAGGACCTGGCCTGGCAGTTTGGGCTGGACTGTTCCCATTGGGTGCAGGGTCAAGACTGATTTGCATATGGCTGGGTCCAAATTGGAATGGCATGGTGAGCAAAAAAACGATGGATTTAGGCCCAGATCTCTGTATTGGGATGAATGTATGACATTGTTCTGCATTCTGTCCATCAATTGTTCTTTTTGCATTTGTCACCCTGAGTGGGACGGGTTTACCCAGACGTGGGTCCCGTGCTCTCCATGCCACTGCCGTCTAGCTATCCTGGCTGATGAGGGCTGAAAGCCCGAAACCGGTCCTAGGATGCTTGTTTCCAGTCCAGGGAGGACCTGGCCTGGCAGTTCGGGCTGGACTGTTCCCATTGGGTGCAGGGTCAAGACTGATTTGCATATGGCTGGGTCCAAACTGGAATGGCATGGTGAGCAAAAAAACGATGGATTTAGGCCCAGATCTCTGTATTGGGATGAATGTATGACATTGTTCTGCATTCTGTCCATCAATTGTTCTTTTTGCATTTGTCACCCTGAGTGGGACGGGTTTACCCAGACGTGGGTCCCGTGCTCTCCATGGCACTGCCGTCTAGCTATCCTGGCTGATGAGGGCTGAAAGCCCGAAACCGGTCCTAGGAAGCTTGTTTCCAGTCCAGAGAGGACCTGACCTGGCAGTTTGGGCTGGACTGTTCCCATTGGGCGCAGGGTCAAGACTGTTTTGCATATGGCTGGGTCAAAACTGATATGGCATGGTGAGCAAAAAAACGATGGATTTAGGCCCAGATCTCTGTACTGGGATGAATGTATGACATTGTTCTGCATTCTGTCCATCAATTGTTCTTTTTGCATTTGTCACCCTGAGTGGAATGGGTATGCCCAGACGTGGGTCCCATGCTCTCCATGCCACTGGAGTCAAGCTATCCTGGCTGATGAGGGCTGAAAGCCCGAAACCGGTCCTAGGTTGCTTGTTTCCAGTCCAGAGAGGACCTGGCCTGGCAGTTCAGGCCGGATTGTTCCCATTGGGCGCAGGGTCAAGACTGATTTGCATATGGCTGGGTCTAAACTGATATGGCATGGTGAGTGAAGAAACGATGGATTTAGGCCCAGATCTCTGTACTGGGATGAATGTATGACTCAATAGTGTGGCTCAATGGTTAGAGCGGCAGACCCTGATGCAGAGGTCTGGTCCGGGACCAGGGTTCAATTCCTGCCTCGGTGGTGGCTCTTGGATTCAATTTCCCCGGACCTGATAATTCTCGCCTCGGTGCCTATTCTAATCATGGGTCCCACTCTGCAACTCTGGGCAATAGCTTGCTTAATCTCCACAACGGCCCCCACAGCGCTAGAATGCCTGGCTTCACCTTGGGGGGTGCCCAGGAGTGGACATCTCACAGGAAAACCAGGAAGGGTTCCACAGCGGTATGAATACAGCGCTACGAGACCTCTGGGTAGAAGTGCGCTATATAAGTACAAATACATTTACATTTACATATGACATTGTTCTGCATTCGGTCCATCAATTGTTCTTTTTTCATTTGTCACCCTGAGTGGGATGGGTATGCCCAGACGTGGGTCCCGTGCTCTCCATGCCACTGGAGTCAAGCTATCCTGGCTGATGAGGGCTGAAAGCCCGAAACCGGTCCTAGGAAGCTTGTTTCCAGTCCAGGGAGGACCTGGCCTGGCAGTTCGGGCTGGACTGATCCCATTGGTTGCTGGGTCAAGACTGATTTGCATATGGCTGGGTCCAAATTGGAATGGCAGGGTGAGCAAAAAAACGATGGATTTAGGCCCAGATCTCTGCACTGGGATGAATGTATGACATTGTTCTGCATTCTGTCCATCAATTGTTCTTTTTGCATTTGTCACCCTGAGTGGGATGGGTATGCCCAGACATGGGTCCCGTGCTCTCCATGCCACTGTCAGTCAGTCAAATACTCTTTATTCGAATCGTTAGACTCATAAAAGACATTAAAAAACAACAGTACAAATTTACAATCACAAGATACACATATAAACACTCAATTACAATTTTACATAAAAACGGGACAACCCTAAAAAGTTCTGGGCGAGTTATTTGATTATTTAAAAACTGTTTAAAACCTCACATGTTTTATTAATATCGTTGAGGGGAGTTTTCTTTTTAATCCTGAGAGCTGCCACTAAAAAGCTAGCCACACAAAAAATGATACGAATAGACCCCAGGTGCTGGAGGTAGACCAGAGCGGGCCTAACCTGTATGAAGCCTGCCTCTTTCAATAATGGAACCAGGTAACTTTTCCTTATATCCCTGAAAATCTCACAAAACATGATAAAATGTAAAGTGTCTTGTTGCGAGAATTTATCGCAACTACAGGGGGGGCCTAATTCAGGTTTTATCCAGGAGGGGTGACTTCCTAGGATCTGGTGAATCAAATTAAACCTAAATTTAGTCAACAGAAACCTATGTAAAGGTTTAGTGACAATTTTAAGGTAAGGCTCCAAAGAGGGAGAAGTGGTTAACATAAAATGTGCCCTAACCGCAGGTTTCTCCAGTTCCTTTACCTCCCGCTCCAGTCTGGCCCTCTCCATGAATTTAATTTTAATCCATTTCACGTCCTCCTTTTTGATAGAAGCTGGCGATTTAAAAAGGTCTATACGGTCTAGTTGATAAAAAGTGCCACTGGAGTCAAGCTATCCTGGCTAATGAGGGCTGAAAGCCCAAAACCGGTCCTAGGATGCTTGTTTCCAGTCCAGGGAGGACCTGGCCTGGCAGTTCGGGCTGGACTGTTCCCATTGGGCGCTGGGTCAAGACTGATTTGCATATGGCTGGGACCAAACTGGAATGGCATGGTGAGCAAAAAAAACATGGATTTAGGTCCAGATCTCTGTACTGGGATGAATGTATGACATTGTTTTGCATTCTGTCCATCATCAATTGTTCTTTTTGCAATCGAGTCTTCTAGGCTGCTGTATGATCACGAGTCACAATGCACCGTATTTAAATGGTGTTTTGGAATTTACTGTATGTTTTTAACCTTTTCTCAACTGCCAATCGGTGGATGCGCCTCACTATTTTGTATTTTATACTGTGCATATATGTTATAGTTTATGGTTGTACTATCAGCTGAATAAAGTTTATTCGAGCTGATTCGAAAGCTCAAAGTCAAATTTAAAGAAGCAGAACTTCCAATAAAGAGCAGTTCATGAAACTCAGCCGAGTCTCAGTAAATCAAATTGAATCAACGTACAGTTGTGGTAACAATCTGTAAAAATCAAGCATCACGTAGTAAGGCAATATAATGACAGTAGCAGTAGTAGCAGTAGTAGCAGTAGTAGTAGCCACAACCATCAAGAGAATGAATACATGTTGCAGACATTGTAGCAGGCTTCTTTATCTGTGGACCAAACAGGTGGCAACCCTCGTCGCTGAGCAGGTTAAGCTCCTCCGTTCCCATGAAAATACATTTGACTTGTAAGGTTTATCACAAATTTGCTACAAACATTCTTGCATAGTTAGATTCTTGAAACATAGCCTAGGTTCCCATGGGCATTTGAGCACAGGTCGTCCCTCTATATCATATTTGTTTCACTGTGAGAACAATGAACTATACTAACTGAGAGACAAAATCACTGTTGTGTAATGCATTCCATTTAATAGAGGCACGAATTATTGTCTATAATGCACAGCTATTCTATTCAATCATCATGTGAGACATGAAAAAATAGGAGGTTCTTAACAGTTATGAATTAATGTTGCTTATAAAGTAATACATTTGTTATACTGGAACATTCTGCAGTTGTGATGAGTATTTCTAAGCATATCATTTTAAGGTCATACCTCCAGTTCATGTTGTGCACATTTCACCAATATTAGGTTTGCTTATAGTTAAAGAAAATTTACTTCCTAGCCTTTCTGTGGCGTATACAGACAACTATGACTGCCTATTGCAAATCAGCACATTTTAAATGCGTGTCATTTCAGCTTTTAATTTTACATTAATCATTGCACATTCAGCTACTAGGCTAAAAAACTTTGCGTATTAATTTATGGACTCTGTCACATTCATTCTTGCTCTATTCCCCAGTAGCTTTGCACATGCCTTCTATTGAGAGGGGACTACGATTTTGCTTTATTTCTATCTTGAGCATTCAGTCCCCGAATGATTTTACACAGCGGTGCGGCGGACAAGGTCAGTTCATTTTCTAATTTTTTTTTTAATCCCCGCCCTACCACCCCCTTTCCAGGCGAGCCGCCACTGACAGTGACAAAAGAAAGAGACCCACAGCAGTTCCCAGTTTATGCAGGGAGGGGCCGTGTCTCTTGGGTACCAAAGCCTTAAGAGAGTCATGATGCTCCTCCCCTCCCTCATCAATGCTAATAGCAAGCATATTGCACTTTGCACACGGGGTTATATGGTTTATGCCATGGCGTATTTTTCATATGAAAGGTAATCAACTAAAACAAGGATACAAGGGTTTAAATCTATGCAGTAAGGTAAAATCACATTGAAGAGGCCTTTTGAATAGGGGAGACCTGTTTCCCTGAGTATAGAAATTGCAACCGTGATCGTGTTCATCAATTTAAGTAATCCAGCTGCCTTTGGATGAAATTACATCTTTCTCACTCAACCCTGCAGGTCGCACATTTCTGAAATGACTCAACTCATGACTGCGCCATAGATAATGTTTTCATTTAAATTGTTTTGGTTTAGATCACAGAGTTTGACTTGCCCCAACAGAACGCTATCTTATATTTAAAACATGTATAACACCTTCCTGTAACCATGGCAAAAACAGGCAAGTTCGGCTGATACCCTGTAATGCTAAAGCGAGCTTACCTGTCTGAAAATTTCTAATAAAATACGTTGAAATAAAAAAGAAAAAGAAAAAGAAAATGTATTCTCAAGTATGCGCCATTATGTGTGTCTCTCACGCAAAAGGTTTTGTTACTTGAAACACGTTGTATTGTAGTGTATTGTAATTGCATTTATATAGCGCTTACTACCCCTGATGAGGCGTCGAAGCGCTTTTTCGGCGAGTAGCCCACTACTCCGGGACCCATAGAGGATTAGTGTTGAATTAGTATAGTGAAACGTGCAAGTAAATTTTAAGTGGAGTATAGGTTAGTCAGTTATTTGGATTCGGAAAAATAGCAGAAGGATAGAACAGGAAAAAAAAGTTTGTATTTATATAGCGCTTGTTACCCCTGATGGGGTGTTACATTGACAGTTGTCTGCAGTGATACCTATTACCTCCAAATCTGAGCATTCCAAACATATCCATCGGACCACCCTGCTTCAAAACTCGGCGCACACAGATCTGCTGATTTATAGAGCTTATAGCCCTCAACAATTTTTCAAAATACGCCTTCTATGCAATTAATTACGAAAACCTGATCCCAGATCGCCAGTCTCACATTTTTAGGTCTTTAAACAATTGCTTTGAATGCAATAAAAGCGCATTAACTTTTACATTTCCTCTAAAACTGTTAATTTGGCATTGCTGCGTATTTTGGTTTCAAATTGCTCGCATTTAGACTGCAGTACAGTTCACACTTACATACTTTTGTTTTCAAACACCTGACTGTTTCACTGAAGCGCGCGTCAGCGTGCTCGCGCCAGTTGGCATGTTTTTGTTTGCTCGGTGTTGATAATGAGATCTTTATCACAACAGAGATTGCCAACAGCTTTTAATAGGAACCGAAGGCAGTTGCCCCCGGCTGCCATGGCTACTCCGTCGCCCTCTAACAGTCACAGTGGAATGGCTTCACCTCACCGTCTTGGTGTCCCCGCGTCTGTCTTTCAGGAGCATTACCTCAGAGTATCTGTGTACAGAACGGATTAAATAAGACGTTTGCCAAACTGAAAAGTCATTGTTTCGCCGCTTATGTGCTCACCGGGCAGGATGTCAGGCCAGCATTTCAATAGTTCACACATCATTTCGTGCTGGAAAACACACACCGCGGTACATTTGGCACGGTTACTTTACCGCTGTTGTCCGTTACGAGGCCTCATTTACTGTATGAACAGCAAAGCCTGCTGGGCACCGATACATCCAAAGCCAAATAGCCGATATGTGTACAGAAAGTGGCCACGCTCTCCGTGCTCTCCTCCGTTCTAATCGAGACTTGTTTGGGTGAGGTCTGGAATTTGGCATCTGAGTGGGCTACGGCACCTGAGGCTCAGTCGCTGCTCCTCATCCTAACTGGGTGTGTGACACAAGAGCTTGAGGACATTAGTCGTGATACGGCTAACTTAAAATGATGGCAAGTGCAACATAACAGGAAGTAGCATAACTCAGGCCTGCTGTGCCAGTGTCGCTTTCCCATGCTAAGTAGTTTGGGCGAAAGGCAGCATTACTTTGTGTCTACGTAGTCGGTTATTGACGCAGTGACTTCACGGCCGGCTTTAGTGCTGGTGGCGCCCAGAGTAACTATGTTTGTTGGCAGTGGCGGCTTCTGAGCAATGGCGGAGGAGCGTCGCCGCATTACCCGGCGCAGACAAACAAAAAATAAAATGATGCTCTAGCATCGTTTTATTTTTCGTTTGTCAGCTTGTGCATAGAGGGGCGGGGCATGGGAGGGTAGAGGAGGAGTGTTTATGCACTCCCTAAGTAGCCATGTGTGTTTGGCCGGCTGTCTCAGGCCGACCAAAACACACATGCCCACTTGAGTTTCGCCAGCCCGGCTACATTCAGCAAATAGGCTGGAGAAACCCCCACAGACTCCCTGGTCTGAGCAGGGCATCTTTTCAGCCCGCCCAGACCAATCCCTGTGCTGCTCTGCTCCAGGGGCTGCTGGGACCCAGGAGGAGGTCAGTGGGAGCGATGGGGAGGCGGACATTGACCCTCGTCTCCATAACCACTCTCTCTTAGCTTTTTGTTTATTTTATAGTGCTATTCATACCAGTGTAGGGTATCAGAGCACATCACACATGTTATACAGAGACAATGACTCACATGTTTAAATCAATATATAGGAAATGTTACATTAGAAACAGAACTACAAGGTATAGGAGTCAGATGGCATCCATAATGGTAGGCAGTATAGTTTACGAGTTCTTGATCTGTAGAAGCCCAAACTCGGAATTTAAAAGGTACCACCATGGTTGGGGGTTGTTTTTACTAATATTAATTGATTTCTACCCAAACAAACCCTTTTGCAACATTAGGATAATGAAGGACTGGAGAAAAAATCATAACCTTCTAACCTCTAACCTATAGCCTTCCAGTTTCCACGAAGCTCTTTGATGACAGTTAATAGACCACTCTTCTAGATTAGGATTTTTATTTAATAAATTGCAAGTAACAAAAGGATCTCTCTGAGAAAAGCAGTAACCCACTGAACTATATACGTTATATGCACTTCTGTGAATTTTCTGGTACAGGAATGTTAACCCTCTGCTCTACTTTTTGATGAGTAAAAACTGCCACTAGACAAAACTCCATCACTTCCAAGCAGGTCAATTAATTACCAGTTTTCTTGACATTTTTATTGTTGCTTGAAAAATGCTGGAGGAAAGGAATGCTGCAGCAGGTGCTTTTAAATCCACTATATTTTTGACAGTACAGCCAGTAGCGGCCGGTGCGGGTAAGTGTGGTGAGGCGGGGGGAGGGATGTCGAAAGATGACAGAATAGGGAAAATTAAATAAATAAATCCTATTCTGTCGGCTGTTGACATTCCGCCTCAGTTCCTCCTGGCCCACCACGCTTAGATGCACCGGCTGCTGCTGAATTCAGTGCCCCCATAAGTCAGCGCCCGATGCGGTGGTACAGATCGCACCGCCCTAGAGCCGGCCCTGATTGACCTTGCTGTACTTTTGCAGCTATTTCTAAGAATTCAGCTTCTAAAGGTAGGTACCGATCGCACCGCCCTAGAGCCGGCCCTGATTGACCTCGCTGTACTTTTGCAGCTATTTCTAAGAATTCAGCTTCTAAAGGTAGTCTTCTGTAACCACAAGGGCGGATGCTAACTCCCGCACATCTGTCAATGGGAAGGCAGCCTATTATATACTGATGAGCGATGATATCATCCACATGTCCTAGAGAACATAACGAACAGGAAATCACACAGTTCAGATCTGCAGCATCATCAAACAACACAAAGAGCTGCACTATTTGTGCTTGTTCTGGAGTGGGTTACACAATCCATGTTCACCTCCTAGTGGTATCTTCAATCATGCACTTTCGTTTTGTACTTGTCAAAAGAATCCTGTCTGCTGTTTGCAGCTGCAGGCCCCCTGATGATGCAAAACGATGGATTTAGGCCCAGATCTCTGTACTGGGGTGGGTGAATGTATGACATTGCTCTGCATTCTGTCCATCAACTGTTGTTTTTGCATTTGTCACCCCGAGAGGGAAAGGTATGCCCAGACGTGGGTCCCATGCTCTCCATGCCGCTGGAATCAAGCTATCCTGGCTGAAGAGGGGTGAAACCCCGAAACCAGTCCTAGGATGCTCGTTTCCAGTCCAGGAAGGACCTGGCTTGGTAGTTCGGGCTGGACTGTATCCATGAGGCACAGGGTCAAGACTGATTTGCATATGGCTGGGTTCAAACTGGAATGGCATGGTGAGCAAAAAAACGATGGATTTAGGCCCGATCTCTGTACTGGGGTGAATGTATGACATTGTTCTGCATTCTGTCCTTCAACTGTTGTTTTTGCCCCTGAAGAGGCATAGCACACTGGAGCATGATGATGCCTTCCTCATTGATCTGGGATGAAATTAAGATCACATGGTATGTGCAGCCACATAAATGAAATTTAATTGGAGCACCCCGGGAAAGTAGGACAGTGACCATGGCCTTACTTTTGCCTCATAAGAGCTGTCCACCAATTTAAATATGCCCCTATGGGTAAAGATATTTTGGATGCCACCAACCACTGCCCACCATCAGATTCAGTGGCCAAGGAGGTAACTTCGGTTGGAGAGTCCTGCTGTTAAACTTCCTTTATCTGTCCCTTCTACCAGAGAGGCAACAATTAGGAGCTGGAAACCCGTGCACACTGTGCAATACACACAACATGATGTAGAATCAAATGACTTTCTCATTACCTTCTCTTTGTCTTCCTTTACATATTCTTGGCTGAAAAGGCATAACTATTCTGTGCAACCTGGTTCAGGCATGCAACTCATTTAAGACAGGGATGACTGAAAATGGAAGTGCATGGGAGCCACCTTTTAATTATCACTATCCTTGAGGACAGTGTTTATTGTCCCACGGGGGAAACGAAAGGGGCAAAAGTACAGGAACACCATCCATCAAATTGTGACGAAATATATTGATAAGCAGTCCTGTCAATATTTAGAAGTACACTATACAAGTAACACTGTTCAAAAGATCAAGCGGTTGTAGGATTTAAAGACTGGGACCCCATCAGATTGGGTTTCAGGGATCCTGATTAGGAATGAAATTAACATACAGAGCAAACAGAACATCATAGGGCATGTTGCACCATGAATAGTATTAAAGATCTGACAGGAATTAAAAATCCATAAAGATGGATGTTTTAGAGGGTCACTCTTAAAACATATTTGAAGCTATTAAGGCTCTTATTTAGAGTGCCCAATGAAGGTAAAAAAAATCCCAAATTGAATATTGCACATTTATCTCATTCAACTGATAGAGTAATGGGGCTGTTACCACATGAGCACCAAATTCTACAAGATGGGTTACATGCACTTTTTTTCAGTTAGCGTGGTAAGGGTAGATATTACGCTACCAACCAGTTGGCCTGAAGTATACAAAAAAGTTTGGAAATAGTAATATGCAAATCAGTCTTGACCCTGCTATAATGGAAGCAGTCCAGCCCGAACTTCCAGGCCAGGTCCTCCCTGAACCGGAACACAAGCAACCCAAAACCAGTTATGCCCTCTTTAGGGCTTAACAGCCAGATATAGCTTGGTTTCAAAGGCAAAGTGTGCACAGAATCCACACCTGGGCATACGTGTCCAAATTAGGGTGTTAGACTGAAGTATACAAAAAAGGTGATGGATGGAATGCTTGAATTAATCTGAGCTATTGGTAAGTACTCTGGACTGCATTCTGGTCCATCATTATGTTGCACACAATGCCACATCAATTTGGACCCAGCCATAAACAAATCAATCTTGACTCTGCTCCAGTGGAAATAGCCCATTTACCTGGCCGAAGGATTCCCATTTTCTGTCTGTGAGTCTGCCGTGAGGGGAACGGCATTTGAGAGGGGCACGCTTGTCTCTACCCACCAAATCCTCGCCTGCATCATCGCCGTGAGGGGAACGGCAGGGGAAGACTACACCACCCAGAGGCCCTAGCGCCCGGCGCGCGCTGCAGACGTCATCACGCAGCGCCCGGGCCCTATATCAGGCCTTTAGTAACACCGCAGCGCGGGACGCGCATTTACCTGGCCGAAGGATTCCCATTTTCTGTCCGTGAGTCTGCCGTGAGGGGAACGGCATTTGAGAGGGGCACGCTTGTCTCTACCCACCAAATCCTCGCCTGCATCATCGCCGTGAGGGGAACGGCAGGGGAAGACTACACCACCCAGAGGCCCTAGCGCCCGGCGCGCGCTGCAGACGTCATCACGCAGCGCCCGGGCCCTATATCAGGCCTTTAGTAACACCGCAGCGCGGGACGCGCGCGGGCCGCGCCCGGGCCAAGGGCGGGCCCGTCCTTGCCCGTCACTGCCTGGAATGGACTGGGCTGGGCAACCCCTCTAACGTTTCCCGCACACCACTTCATTTAAGGTACTGTTGCCCCTTTTTTTCCACAGGCGCTTTGCATTCAACAGTGTCATGCGAAACTGAACATTTATGTAATTATTATTTTTGCTCTTGTTGTACCAGCCTACCTTGTAGCTTATTCTATTGGCTATTATTATGCCACCAAAGGACAGCAAAGCCAGGGCGGCAAATCCTCATCTCACGGGGACAATGGACCAATTTGTTACTAAAGTTAACTGTGTCATTGATCAAGAAATAATGCTTCTGGAGCGCCGCGTCTCCCAGGATCTGGCAGCTGCCAGAAGGTCCTCCCTGGGATACCTTGTTAATGCTCGATCTCCAGTACGTCAAACTTTATCTCCCACAAGCTTAGTTAGATCTGACACAGATCCATCAGCCCAGGACTTGCCAGCTAGCGGAACGGTTGCTGATACTCTAGTGGAGGACCAGTCTATGGTCCTCGACTCTTTGTTATTGTCTCCTTGCCCACTGCCATCTGCCCCTAGCACAGCCCCGGAGTGTAGCACTAGACAGCTTCGGGAGCGTAACTTGGGGGCTATTCCCAAAACCAAACAAGGGCGCCCACCCAATATCGGCAGAAAGGGCAAACACTCTAAAAGCAAACATAAGGTGCCAAATCAAACGGGAAAACTGAATAAAACCCCTGACGTCACCGAGCAACCCTTACAGGGGGCCCCACTGGACGACTCTGTCCCCCAATCCAGTTTAACTTCAATAAGGATAATGAGCCAGGAGGAGGGAGAAGGGCAAAGCGTAGTGGCCAAGGGAGGGACCCCTGACCCATTGTGCTTGCACGATATACGGGATTTAATCAGGTCCTCCCTTTGTCCTGTGCAGGACAGATTATTCAAAATCGAAAAACATCTAGCCAGGATTGAATGTATCCTAGGGGGTCTGTCCATCGCACCAAGCACCACTCCTAGTTCAGAGGCCCCAAACCCATCTGCCAACCCGAAAGCTAAGAAAGCCCCGTTGACCCCTAAAGCTTTGCCATCAGCCCAAATTTAAAGCCAACCCCTAATCACACCAAATATGCCCACCAGAGCAGGCAACCCAAGGAACCCCTTTTTGGCCAGTAAAACAGATTTAAAAGAAGTTGTTAGGCCTTTAACATCAGAGTCTTTAACTATGGCTAATACTCCCAACTTACCTCCTGAAACAGCTCCATACGTTGTAATTTTGGCAGGAGTGCCCGAACTGGAGAGTAATGCAGTTGAGTCACCCGCAACCCTAAGGAATAGGGTTGTGTATTGGCTCAACACAAATAGACCATTACCACCGCACATCAGCGCCAAAATTCTTATGGTACGACGGGTCCCATGGGTAGGCCACTTAGCCAAAAACATAAAGGGAGATTGTATCCTAATTAACTTCAAGGACACCAAAGCAGTTGAGCATATTTGCAACTGGAGGTCGACCACCATAGGATCATGTATTTCAACTCTCCCCTTAACCTATTTTTATCCCCCTGGCCACTTCACAGAACCATGGACAGTTGTACATAGAAAAGGGAGAGGCCCTCCACTGGGGAGTTGGCCCGTACATCTGCCACCCTTAGACCTTATTCCTACAGTAAACCGTTTTAGCAGTCTTGAGGTTGTCGACTGACTGGAGGACAGTAAAGTTACTCCAGCCTCTCCTCCGCTTCTCTCAGTAAGTCGTCCCCTAGAGCCCACTTTAGTGATTGATCATTTGGGCTCGAATTCATCAATCATGTTAACGAGCCCGACGAGGTCCATTATTAGTTCTGACCCCCCTCAAATTCATCTTTCAAGTGCTTTAACTCCCGGGGCGTCTACACCTAGCCTTCTTAGGATTGTCTCTTGGAACATAGCTGGTCTACGTAACAAGCTAGACCTCCCTGACTGGAACGCATTCATAGAAGAACATGATATATGTATCTTCCAGGAAACCTGGAGTGTCGATCCAATATATAAATCGGGGTTTTGTTGCTTTTTTACACCAGCTATCTCGTCAGGCCGTGGGCGCCCTTCCGGGGGCCTCATGGTCTGGATCAGGGCAGATCTTAACCTGAAGGTCACCATTGATGGTCGCTCTACGCCTGATATAATGAGACTTATTATCAAAGACACTCAGAGTAGTCCACCCTGGGAACTTTTTAATGTTTATTCTCGTGGCACCCAAGGGGGCGCTAAGTCGCCTACCATTACAGCCCTCTCAGAGGTACTTTCTGCATGCACATCGAACTCTTATCTTCTTGTCGCCGGTGATTTCAATTGTTCTTTTGAACCACTTGCCACAGAAGATATACTGGGCGCACATGACGAGGACACTAGATGGAATATCCCCCTACTCTCCTTAAACCCCGTAAAAAGATGGACTCCTGCTGTAATTCAAATGAATGCCATAGCGTTAGAATTCGGATTAAGAGCTGTCAATGGGCGCACCCCTTCTGATTTAGTGGGCGCTAATACTTTTAACAGAGTTGGCAGTCAAAGTAGAATAGATTACATTCTAATTGACAGGAGGGGATGGAAATTTGTCGTTGATATGGTTGTAATACCATCAACATCCAGTGACCACAACCCCCTGTCCCTTATCATGCGAGAAGTCTGGCATAGACAGGCTATTTCCCCTCTACCAGGTACACAGTTGTTGACCAAGAAGCTTGAGCCTTCTACCTGTGGCAGATCCCTTAAATGGTCCAAAATTGCCCTTAGTGACATTAAACTTCTTGCGTTGGAGAATATCCTCGCTGACTATACCACCAGGCTTTCCTTACTATCCGAGGACAACTCTAGTTATACTAAAGTCTATGTGGATTCTATGAATGCAATTGGGGCATTGTTCATTGACCACAGGAGAAAACCAAACCCCAGAGTTGAGAGAGAGAATGATTGGTTCAATAAAGATTGCAGAACAAAGAAAAATCGCCTAATCTCTGCAATTAAATCTAATAATCCCGGTGAGGTTAGGCAAGCGAGGTTGCTTTATAGGCAAGCCCTCGCATCCGCCAAAAAAGACTGGGAAGAACAGCGCTGGGTTTCACTGAAACTAGCGAGCCATGCAAAAAATGGCGAGCTATTTTGGTCTATCATGAGAAGATCATCCAGCTGCGCCCAGGCGCAAATTCCTAATCACATCACGGATGGGGAATGGTTTAACCACTTCAAGAACTTGTACGCAGGTCCTGAGGTTGTGGTAGACCAGCCCACCAGCCCAGGGTCTGTAGCAAAATCCCATGACCATATTTTGTTCCCAAGTGTTGAGGAGAAAGAGGTTCAAATTGCCATTGATAAGATTGTATCTGCCAAGGCACCAGGTCCTGACGGCATTCCGGGAGATCTTTTCAAAGCCAATTCAAAGGGCTGGGCTGCGTTCTTTACTATCTATATTAACAGTCTATTGAGCGGATCCCCGGTGCCGGAGTCATGGAAGGGTGCAGAAGTAATCCCCATCTTCAAGAAGGGCTCAAGGGGAGACCCGGCGAATTATCGCCCAATCAGCTTAATTGATTCTGGCCAGAAATTGGTCGGTAGGGTACTTCTGGAGAGGATACATTCTTGGGTGGACGAGAAAGGGATTCTAACCAAGTTCCAGGCGGGTTTTAGGGCCTGCACCAGCACCATTGACCAAGCATTCAGGTTAATGCTTCTTTACTGGAAGACGGTTACCATCGGCAAGGGTGCTTTATACCTTGCGTTCATTGACCTTAAGACCGCCTTCGATTTGGTCCCCCGCGATCGTTTGTGGTCGATTTTGGAGGAGCTGGGTATCCCTTCCTACATCCTGAAACTCCTCATCCGAATGCATGAAGAGAACTTTGCCTGTATTAGATGGGGGGCACAGGGCCAGAAAACCAAAAAAATACCAGTGAATAGAGGGGTTCGACAAGGGTGCGTCATGGCACCAACACTTTTTACACTATTTGTGAATGGCGTGGTCTCTTTTCTGCTTGAAGTTGAAGCGGATGTTCCCGCTCTGGCGGGTGATAAAGTTCCCGCACTTCTTTTCGCAGACGACACTCTTTTAATTTCAAAAACTCCGTCTGGTTTACAGAAGTTGTTACAGCGTTTTTCTCTGTTCTGTGAGCGAAGAGGCCTCGTCATCAATACCGCCAAGACCAAACTCCTCTATTTCAACCCTTCAAAATCCTCTGGTTCTATTCTGACCCTGGAAGGGAAACCACTTGAGCGCGTAGGAGAGTTTGACTATCTGGGAATCAGAATCTCTGACAGGCTCAGATGGCAGCCTCATATAGACAAAATGACACTTAATCTTAAAAGAGTAACTGGTGCCTTGGGAAAGGAATTTCGGGCCTCTACCTCTAAACCTATTACCCCAGTACTAAACATCTATGCTGCAAAGGCGGTGGGTAGCGCACTCTATGGCGCCGAACTATGGGGCTACAGCTGCGTTGACTCACTGGTGACCAGCGAAAATAAGTTCTTTAGAGAACTTGTATCACTCCCCAGGGGCACCCCGATTAAACCACTCCTTAGTGACTTTGGTAGGCGTTCAATTAGGGATCTAGCCACCCTTCGCCCTCTGTTATACTGGGCGCGGTTGTGGCGAACCCCTGAGCTCTCTAACTATGTTGAAGGGCTCAGGGAGGTCATGAACATGCAAGGAGCCCATAAAATTGAGTGGCTCACAAACACAAAAAAACTTCTGATCGCAACTGGCCTTACAACCGTTTGGCCAGCGGGGGCACCATTATCGAAGGTCGAAGTTAAGCGAGCCTTCTGGGCTTGGGTGGATGCTTCGGAACAAAGAGACCCCAATATTGGAAGGCTGACAGAGGTTTTTTATCAACACAAATCAACTATCCTCTTAGAACCATACCTTGATTTTATTACTAAGCCCAAGGACAGGTCGCTCTTCATTCAGTTTAGGTTCGGGACGCTCCCATTAGTAATCATACTAGCAAGTGGAAACCCCCCCACAAGACCCTCCCTGACTGTCCATTCTGTCCTGGTGCCACTGAAAACGTCACTCACTTCTTCTTTGCATGCCCAGCCTATCTACTACCTAGGACGAAATGGCTTAGACCCGTCTGCTTATTCTTAGGAACAAGGGATCACATTGTCGCCATGCGAATCCTTAAAACCACCACCAACACCACCTTAGTTTGTGGAGTGGCCAAATTTTTAGGTTGGGCATGGCTAATCAGACAAAAATGTATCAGTTTTAATCAAATCTCTTAAACTATCGCTTTTAATCCCCAAAGCTGTGAAATTTAATACATTTTTTAGATATTTATTGTATATCTCAAATTGGATTTTTCTTACGACATGTTTTAACAATAATGAATTTGTAATTGTTTTTATGTATTTTGTGCTTTTATGACATCACGTGTCGAAATAAAGCTTTGTTGATTGAAATAGCCCAGCATGAACTTTCAGGTCCCTCAACTGGAACACAAGCAACCCAAGACCGGGTTTTCCCTTATTAGGCTCATCGGTCGGACATAGTTTGTTCCTTTGGCACAGTGTGCACAGGATCCATGTCTGGGCATACTTATTCTACTTAGGGTATCTCAGTGAAGTATACAAAAAAGTGATGAAGAGAATGCTTGAATTAATCTCAGCCACTGGTAATCACTCTGGGCCGCATCCCAGTCCATCGTTATTTTGCACACCATGTCACCTCAATCTGGACCTAGCTCAGTTCAGCAGGGTACAAATCACCACGAACAGTCCATCGGTTTTTTGGATACCCTACCACCTCCATTTGGACCTAGCACAGTTCAGCATGGACTGTTCCCAATGGGGCAGGGTCAAGACTGATTTGCATATGCTTGGCCCATACTGAGGTGCCTTGTACAGCAACCCGGTAAGGAAAATCTAGTGACAGTCACCACACCTTAAAAAGGCTGGGCGACCATTACTATGACTTATGAGCTGGAGGCCTTGTGGCAGACGGTCCATCAGGGCAACAGTTTCTGATGATGAAGTCAACGGAGGCTCCACCTTCTGAAACCCTGTAGTTCATCCCGTCTAAATTGGGAAGGTGCACTGTTAGTTCAGTAAGCCCTGCATCTGTCAAACTCTGAATGACCAGATTAATTTGATGGCATTTCCTGCATCACCGCATAATAGTTCCAAATCTGCACATAGCCCTCATCAACTACATCATGGTATTTTTGGAGGTCTGAATGACACACTACTGATGGGAAAATTGGGGAATTGAAATTGTTTTCTAGGCAGATGCTGCCATGGATATACTGTCATCTACAAGAAATCAGATATACAAATTGCAGTCAGTTTGAAACTAGGCCGACATACTGTCTATCAATGTGAAAAAACATGTCTACATCAAATCAGCAGTACCAACACTATACTGGCTTCTGGTAGATTCAAGCATTAAACCTAATGTACTGGATAAGACTTTTTGGATCCGGGGCCAGTATATTTCTAGAAGCTCCTCCCGCCATTGAGCCCCAACCATGACACTGTGCTCGAAAGTAAAAGTTCCAGCAGCAAAACACCTATGGATAGATCCAGGTGAGTCGAAAAGAAAATATCCCCTTTTGGCCGCAATCACGCCATACATTTACAACCATACAATTAGTGCAGCCCACATTATCAGAACATAAATGGATCAAATCTCAAAATATATATAACAAGGATTTATTTCATATAATAAAAACAACAAAATTAAAAATTAATCATGTTAAAAAACGTATAAAAGATCTTTGCATGTTTTATAAATACACATATCACTAGGATAACACAATTAATCTACAATTTCAAAACATAATACACACAGACGGGAGAAAACAGTAGACAGGGATAATTCATATAATTGTATAGAATAACCAGTAACTTCAGGATTATCTGTCACAGTTGAAACATTTCATAGACTTTTTCATGAACTGGCAGCTATCCAAGTAATCTAGTGTCTACACACAAAGAGCATCGACGCGTTTTGGTGGGTAACACACTGTTAAAACCACCTTCTTCAGGATTTGTTGATCTCTCCCGGTTATCAATGATATAATATATAATACACATACACAAAAAGACAGAGGGATACAAGAAACAAAAATAAGAATAATAAGACATAAGAAGTTTTTTTTACACATGAATATGTTTTGTTTTCATTATTATAAACCACATTTATATCCTGATAATACAGAACACCACAAGCATACTTGCATCCAGCTGCACATTTCATAAAGACTTATTAGTCCAAATAATATAATTATAACCACATGCACACTCATGCTTAGCTCATACCCAAGTACGATAACTCATAGAGTTAAATACCTTTCAGATATTAATACTGAAGCAAACCTTAAGAGTCCTCAATATACTCTAAGGCTATTTAGTACGTATGGCCAATCGATTCTGGTCCAAAATCCCAATCCGCGGTGTAAAATCTATGTATACACAAAACAATACTTTTATAAGTAGGGCATCAATAGATATTTCCATCACTTTCTTGATTAGAAAAACAGGGCATAATTACCTGTATTAAAAAATACGTCTATTTGTGGTGCTCTACATTTTGGTTTTAAGAGCCCCTCTGATTGGTTGAGATAGATCCAGGTGAGTACAGGACACTAGACAATGGAAAACACTCCGGGCAACCATGAACGCGTAGACAACCTCTTCTTCATGAAGGTCCTGAAAAAGTATCTACTGAAACAGACATGTGACTGAGAACTAACTTACTGAGGTGCAGTGAACCATGAACATCACTACAATTGTCTGTGACCCAAAGCAGTGTATTATCCCTCACTACTCTAACTCCTACACTCAGGAATAGCAGCACAGTTTCAAGCAATCATCCTGTAGTTGACATGAAGCCATTAAATATTTTGCATTAACCATACTATCCCCTCAAAAATTACAACCCCTTCATGCCTGAAATATCTATGTGCAAGGCGCATTGTGTCTGCATACGAAGTGCTCAGAAGTGGTCACAAGGTAACGTGCTTATTTGCCATTTTACAAATCAGCGCAAATAGATTGGGCAAGAGAACTAGTTGGCATAGTGACTGAGAGCCTTTGCTAACAAACTGCACTCT
The DNA here is from genome assembly GCF_964204655.1 of Triturus cristatus. Lineage (NCBI taxonomy): Eukaryota > Metazoa > Chordata > Amphibia > Caudata > Salamandridae > Triturus > Triturus cristatus. The sequence goes on from NC_140581.1 coordinate 835,497,390, forward strand.
GTGCTTTTTTTTGCTGCTGGGTTTGGCAAAACATGCCAGTGAATAAGGAAGCAAGAAAGCTGGATCTGAATTAGTGTGAGAAGAATTCTCTTCTAGCTTGGCCAACAGGAACAGTCCTGCCCTGAGCAATGCTGTCATTTAAAATCATAGTCCAGGAGAGCATAATGAACCCCGCCTCGTTTATGCATGTAGCAGCAATGCCCATATGCAATTTCAGAATTCGATCACATGAGAAATCGTCTTTCTTTGTCAGAGAGGAAAAACGTTCATGTCAAAGCTTCTAAAAATGTAATCAAGTGGAAGTTGCCGAGGGAGTTTAGTTGAAAAGGGATGGTATTTTTAAACATGTACAATATTGAAATTCAAAGTTGTTCTTTGTGTCCAGCCATATGATAGCATTATTTTTCATATTTTATTATTTCCCTGGGTATATCTACTGCGGTCTGTCCCAGCCTTCTAATCTCCTTTTTCACCTCGTTCTAAACTCTCACACTAAAGTAACGCAGTGTTTTTAGCACGTTATCTAGGTCACGAGCACATTTCATTTCCAGATCCTGCCTACAATGGCCTGGTTTGCAGGTATGATGGGTTGCCATTGTCTCAAATCCTGTGCCTAGCAACAGAGAACGAGGTGCACAGAAAAAAGCAGCATTATTATTATCATTTCAGCTCTGACTCTGTCAGTGTAAAGAACAGGATTTATCCGGAAAGAGTAGGTAGAGGGAAGTAATTTAAAAAAAATTAAGCAAAGCTATTTTTATGTGTATGCATTTCTGCTTTTATGTTCCCTTCGGACACCCTGTGCAGTTGTCATAAAGTCTCTGGGAAAAGAAAACAACCTTAGACTTCAGAGAAGGAGAAGTTGTAATCACATGTCACATAACTATCACTGCTAATCACAATAACAAGGGAAACGGCCTTTACAACGCGGGCTGAGCCATGCGTGCACTTTCCCGATAGCGTAACAACGCTTGCCTGAACCAGGTATCTGCCTTATCTACGCATATGGGTTGTGCTTGGATGGGCGGGGAGAGGAAGAGGAAGCGTCGGAACAGGATGGGGCTGGGTTTTGGAGGGGGTAGTTTATAGGGGTAGGGTATGATTTTAGGGCTCATGGCGGGAGTCGGGGCAGATTTTGGAGGGTCCAGGTTTTTAGGGCTCAGGGTGGGGGCAGGGTCGGGTAGTTTAAAGGGCTAGGGCCTGGTTTGGGGGGATAGTTTTTAGGGGTGGGGTCAGATTTAGGGTTCAGGACAGGGGGGTCGGGGCTGTCTTTGTAAAAGGGGGCAGCGTTGTAAGCCTCATGGCAGGGGGAGGGGGTTGAGGTAGCTTTAAGGGCTGGAGCTGGGTTTGGGGGTAGTTTTTAGGGGTGGGGTCAAATTTAGGGCTCAGGCCAGAGAGGGGTCGGGGTCGTTTTTTAAAGGGGGCAGGGTTTTAGGCCCCAGGGTGGGGGAAGGGGTAGGGGTAGTTTTAAGGGCAGCACCGGAGTAAGATTTAGGGATCAGTGCGGGGGGGGGGCTGATGGCAGGGTAGTTTCTGATAGGGTGCAAGGTTTTAGGCCTCAGGGCGGGGGGAGGTGAAGGGGTTGTTATAAGGGCAGGGCGGGGTAGCTTTTAGGCCGCAGGGTGGGGGAAATACAAGGTAGGGGGATAGGATTTTAGGGCTTCGGGCGGGGAGGGGGGTCGGGTAGTGTTGATCTTTACCACGCATATCCTTTTACCAATCATACCTTTAAACAAATTATTAAGCTTCCTTCTTGCTGTTTATTTTTACAGAGCAGCTAGTTTGTGTCAACAGGAAAAACTCTACACTAAACATACACACAATACCCACAAAACCTAGTCAAAAACTACAATTGCAAGCCCTGAGGTGTATAAGCAATAATCTATTCATAGTTCCCCTTAACCCCTTCGCTGCTGCGGACATTCCGCTGCAGCGCTGGGGGGGGGCAGGGGGGCAGCGCGGTGGGCCTGTGCTCATGACGGAGCCGCTCCGTCATGAGCCACAGTTGAGCTGTGCTCATGACGGAACGGTTCCGTCATGACTCCGCCCATTTGCGTTGTCCCCCCGCACAGGCGGGGAAACAGCGCCGCGTAGGCGGAGCGGCCGCCAACGGGCGTGTCATGACGGAACCGTTCCGTCATGAGCACACGGCAACCGTGGCTCATGACGGAACGGTTCCGTCATGAGCGGGGAAGGGGTTAAAGATCAGCAATGCCTCTCTCCTGATGGCGACACTCAGTTCAACATGTGAAGAAATAGTGGAACACTGCAGATGATGATCACAAAAATTGCCAAAAGTCATTCCTCAAATTCCCCATACTCTAGCAGACATTCTGGGTGATGAGGCACTCTAGAGAGATACCCAAAATATTAATATCAACCATCAAGAAGGCAGGGAACATACATTTGAAATATAACTTTAGAATTGTTCCAAAATCATACATTAGAGGTGGGCTAATACTTTCCTCAGTGACTTTGGTAAAAAGTAGGACTGTCCTACATTTAACACTGGGAAAATACCCAATTTATTTCAAGACGGGAAGCTAATATTATGCTTGTTAAAAGGAAATTTACAACAGACAGTGAAACATGTGAAACAGGTTTACAATAAAGTATTTTGAAAGTGGAGACCGAAGACCCATCAGCTGCTATTAGAATGGCTTCCAGTCTGGCCCCCACCGAGTAAGCTTTTTAAGCCATAGCCCCTTTGGAAGAAAGAGCACCAAATTCAGAAATGTTGACACAAGTTGGACATTAGCCATTTAACCTCATAGCCAAACTGGCTGCAGAAACTGGAGCTTGGGGTTTTATAAGAGAAATGAGAAGTTGGCGAGAAGAGGTTATCAGAGGAGCAGTTTGGGATTCACATTCTATCAAACACCTTACAATGCAAACATTTGAATGATCAGAAAAAGCAGCATAATCCACTGTTCAGGTGAAAATCTACGATTTCCTGGAAATTTAGAATAATACCCTAGGAGAGGTAAACTGCCTCACTAACAAATCACAGGTTTTGACATCTGATATTCTCTTAAAAGAAACAAGGCATAACAACATTGTCAATTTTGCTGATAATGCTTGCAACAATGAAGAATTATGAGGCCCTCAAATTAATAAATTCAAATCACATTGACATACTATAAACAAATATATTTATGGAAGGGAGAGATACTTATCCAAATGAAGCATAGGAGTTTACAAATAAGTAGATGTTCATCATAAGGTTTACTTGTAATTGTATTTTTGATTTTATTATTATTACTACCCCTGACAAGACATTGAAGTGCTTTTTGGCCAAGTAGCACGCTACTCCTGAAATCAAAATGGATTAGTGGTGGATTAGTAGAATGAAATATAAGTTGCTAATTTGAGCAGTGGACATGTGAGTCTGATAGTTTTATTGGATAGGATAAAGGAGAGATAGAGGAGAGAAGAGTCTAGCATGTGTTATTTGGGAGGGAGCACATAGTAGTAAAATGAGGTTTGGGATAAGTCAAATGAGGAATAGAGGAGGGAAACATCTAGAAAGGGTTATTAGGTTGATAACAGTAGTAAAATGAGGTTTGGGATTAGTTAAAGGAGAGATAGTGGAGGGAAAAGTCTAGAAAGTGTTAATTTGGGAGATCATAGTTGTAAAATGAGGTATGGGATGAGTCAAAGAAAGGATAGAGGAGGGAAGAGTCTAGAAAGTTTTATTAAGGAGATCAAAGTAGTACAATGATGTTTGGGATGAGTCAGTGAGGAAGTAGAAGATATATTGATAGAGGTATAGGATGAGCTATAAAGTAGTGTATTGGAGAGACTTGAAGGCCTTTTTTATTATAACAGTAGGCGTAAGTAAATAAATATATTGATACATAACTACATAGAAAGGTATACATGTATGGAAAATAAAAAAAGAGTTATGAATTTTATTATATAAAGTCCCTGTGAGTGGGTGTGTGAGTAGTTACCTGGGTCTCTGAGTGGTTGAGGTGTGAGGGGCTGTATGAGTGTGTAAGTGGGTGTGTGAGTGGTGTCCTGGGTGTATGAGTGGGTGTGTGAGTTGCTGTATGGGTGTATGAGTGGTATTCTGGGTCTCTGAAAGGGTGTGTGAGTGGTTCGCTTGGTCTCTGGGTGAGTGTGTGCGTGGTGTTGTGTTTCTGAGTGGATGTGTGAGTGGCTATATCGGTGTGTGAGTGGTTTTCTGAGGCTCTGATTGTGTGTTTGAGTGGCTGTATCAGTGTGTGAGTAGTTGTGTGTAAGTGGGTGTGTGAGTGGGTGTGTGAGTTCATGCATGACTGGCTTTGTGGGTGTGTGAATGGTTTTGTGGGTCTATGAGTGGGTGTGTGAATGGCTGTACAGGTGTGTGAGTGGGTGTGTGTGTGGTTGTGTGGGTATGTACATGGGTGTGTGAGTGGCTCTGTCAGTGCAGGTCTGTGAGGGGGCATGTGAGGTCTCTGAGTGGGTGTGTGAGTGGCTGTATGGATATATTTGAGTTGGTATGTGAGTGGTTGTGTGGGTGTGTAAATAGGTGTGTGAGTGAGCATGTGAGTGTGTCTGTGAGCAGGTGCATTTTTTTATTGGGTTGTGGATCTGCTGATCTGTCATGGATTCACACAGGGGTGCACTGAGCACCATGTTGGATCCGCGGATCCTCTTGCACCCCCAAAAAGCTTTTTGGGACAATTTCTTGCCCATGAGGGGTTCCTCACAGAACCCTACATCAATTACCTGGGGTCAGGAGGTATTCTGACCCATTATATCCTATTTCTACTTCATTTCCCTCCCCCGGGAACTGAGTCCCGATTCACAAAATGGCTGCCACAACTTTTCTCTCAGAGTCACAAGTTAAAAAGAACATGTTCACTCCTACTGATAACTAAAAAGTATGCTGCCACCACCACACTTGTGCTGCTTAACTCCTGGTGAATGCAGTAGTATTCCACCATTATGAAGATAGTTCTTTGGGAACCCCTTCTGGCATTATCCATGTTTGCCTTTAACAACAAAAATCAGCATTTGGGATCTAGTTTAGTATCAGTACAGTTGGGCACTCAGGGCAGGGGTGCACATCCATTGCCATGCAGGGGACTTTTCTATCCCAACAGTCATACTTGATGGTATACGGGCCAGGAGCTCGGCTAATATGACACTAAAGTTTTATTTAGGTCCCTATGGTAGGGGTTAGTAAATTTAGGAATATGTGTATTGCAGTTCTCTGTTAGAATGGAGTTGAGGATGTTGCAATTATGTTTATGATTAAATAAAATGGCTATCGTTCCCCCTGTCTTATCCAGGTAGTCGAGTTTAATGGTTTTGTTGTTTTGGCGGATTACTATAGCTATCTCTGGATTCATCCTGGCACTGAGCCATGTTTCAGTGATCAATCAATATCTGATAAGGATTTTTGAGTGATGTCCCAGAATTGAAAACTGAAGCCAAGGGCTCTGGCATCTACATAGAAACAATTAATTGTAACTTTGGTAGGAGTGCTATTGGAGGGTACCAGTCCCTTCCCGAGATGGTGATGGTTCAAGAGAGACTGTTGGGAGACTGAAATGATGTATCTGCAGAGACTGAGGCTTAGCTATTACCATGAAGGCACTAGAACCTGAAGTTCTTACAGAATAAAGGGCTTTCCATAGTGGCTAGAGTGTATTTGCAGCAATTATCTCCTTGAATACTAGGCATGTTTAGGAAAAGAGTTTATAAGTAGATAGGTTATTCTCACCCGTGAGTCTTTCATAGGTGATTGAGGGGTCCTTCGTCTGGTGTCATCTAGGTACGGATGGCCATAGACAGGCATGCCTTTGGCATTCCTGTCGTGCTTCCCCTACCCTTTGTTTAAATAACTGTTTCATCTCAAATTCAAGAGAAGTTTTGTCTGAGAAGGAGAGAAATATTTTTGGTTTATACAGGATGCTGTCTCCCTTGTTAACTCATGGTATACTTAGCTATTTAACAGCCCTCTAGTTTTTCTCCAGATGATGGAGTAAAAGAGCATGAATGAACTCTTTTCTAATTGTTTTTCAGACCCACACCCACTCCACCAGTGGCATACTTCATCATTGGGTCTCACTCTTGTCCCTATAAACCAAGATGGGCTCCACCATCTTCCAGGGATAACTTATGGTATTTATTTAACGGGGTCTTAAGAATAAAAACACCCCAGGGACACCAATGTTTCCCTTTATTGATGTGGACCCTTTGTAGGCTTTAAATTGGTATATGTGGGTGTCAATGGGATTTAGTGTCCCTACAACCTTTAGTAAACTGACATGTTTCAGCCTACTGTATGTGGCTTCTGTGGTCCAAGGCTTTTGTCAGGACTGAATTATATGCCATGTGTCAAAGGATAGTTCCTCTAATCCTGGTTTATAGGGACCAGGATTAGACTCAGTGATGAAGCTTGCCACTAATTGAGTTAGTGAGGATCTACAAAACAACCAGAAAATAATTCCTTTCTTGGGTTAATTCATGCTCCTTGACCCCAAGGTGTGGAGAAAAATAAGTTGGCTAAAGGATAACAGAATGTACCATGAGATGGAGGCCAAAATGACTGAGCGTAAAAAGACTTGCGTTTGAATATGGAGGTCTCAGGAAAAGAGAAAATCTCGATGGGCCTTCCAAAAGGAAGATTCAGAGCAATGACAGAAATAAAGTGCAATGCGTTTCGAATAAGATGCAATAGCAATATCTCAATAATATTTTTTAAAAAGAAACACAACTTATTTAAAGATTTGTAACAAAAGTACACGGTTCATTTAAAATACCTGTTCCACCACCAAGAAAGCCTTGTCCTCTGGAATATCATCCTGGAGGATGGCTTGTAAAAGTTATAAACGTGCCACACTCACATTTATATAGGTGTTGCAAGTCATGTTCTAGAACACAAGAAGGGGTAAGTAGAAGAATACTACCTAAGATGGCAGCCAAAAACTGACTCGGTGGAAGAAGTCTTGCATTTGAATATGGAGGGCTCAGGAAAATAGAAGACCTGACCGACCTTTCCAAAGCACTCAATGCAGAGAAGTGACGGAAATTAAGTGCAATGTTTTACAAGTAAAGTACAATGGTGAGATCTCAATATAAATGCCTCAAAAAGAAACACACCTTGATTAAATAAATGCAGGAAAAGCGGAAGGAAAATCTAAAATATGTATTCCACCACTAAGAGTGCCCTGTCGCCAGCAAAATCACTACAAAGGATGGCCTGTGAAAGTTATAAGCATGACACACCCATGTTTAAATAGGTGTTGCAGTTCATGTTCTAGACCACGTAATGTGTAGGTAAAAGAACACCACCTAACATGGAGGTTGAAAACAACAGGACGAAAAAAGACGTGAGTTTTTATTATGGAGGGCTCAGGATAGGAAAAGACAGGTCTACCCTTTCAAAGTACTCAGAGGCAGAACAATGACAGAAGTGAAGTGCAATGGGTTACTAATAAAGTGAAAAATCGTGATCACAATTACAATTTTCCAAAAGAAACAAAACTTGTTAAAAATAATGCAGGAAAAGTGCAAGGGAGACTTTAAATATGTATTTCAGCACTCAGAAAACCATGTCCCCAGCAATTTCCCTGTAGAAGATGGACATATAAAAGTTATAAATGTCTCGTGCACACATTTCAAAAGTTGTTACCAGTCATGTTCTAGACAACAGCAAAGGGTAAGAAAAAGAACACCACCTAAGATGGTGACCTCAAACAACTCAGCATAAAACGACTCACAATGGAATATGAAACGCTCAAGAAGAGAGAAGACCCAACCGACCCTTCTAAAATACTCAGCGTAAGGTCAATGACAGAAATAAAGTGCAATACATTACAAGTGAAGTGCAATTGCGAAACAAAAAAACCGACAAAACTTGTTTAAAAAGTACAGGAAAAGTGCAAGATAATTTTAAAATATGTATTCCAACTCTGAGAAAGCCATCTCTGCACGAATATTGCTGTAGAGAATGGCCTGTAAAATTAAAAACTTGCCACATCATGTTTAAATTGGTGTTGCAGGTTATGTTCTAGATCACAACAAAGGTTAAGTAAAGGGAAATCACAATAATCAATTTATTTCAAAACTTTTGTAAAACAATATGGAGCTGAAGAGAGCTCAAAAGGTAATGCTGAGAACTAGTAGGCGTTATCCCACCAATAACCCAAGGAAACATTTGATGAGGCGGAAAGATCGCCTCGAGGTCCTAACTTTTTGTTTTTGCTTTTCTACTAGGAATAGATTTCCTAAAAACCCAGAAGGATTGAGGACAGTAGTTTCTATTGCCACTTTTGTTAAAGATGCTTGAATTTCCCGAGATGTTAAATGAGAAACTGTTTTAGAAAAGTGTATGGAGTTTAAAAAGAAAATGTGGACTGGATTGTCATAAAATGATATTTGATATCCTATCTCATATTTTAAAATCTAAGGATCTTTTGTGATATGATCAGTGGTGGCAGCATGGCTCGTGGGTGGCAGGGTGGGGGTGGGCACGTGGTGGGGTGTGGCACGGTGCAGATGCACAATGTAAAAAAAAACACTTACCTTGCTGCCAGGTCCCGCTTCTCTGCTCCTACCCTCCTCGTCAGACTCAAGGAATAGGAAGCACAGCCAAGCTCTCCTGACCAACAACAATGCTGCAATACAGCATTGTGATTGGTAATCACCCAGGCTCCCCTAATCAGTCATAACGCTGCAGTGCAGCGTTGTGATTGGTCTGAGTGTCCTTGTTCGACGCTCAGCCAGGGAATAGGGGCCTTGACATGTTCTCCATGCAGGCTGTAATGCAGCCTGCATGGAGAACAGGGAAAGTGCGCATGATTGTTTTGGACGGCCCGAGAGGGCCGGCCAAACGGTCATGTGCACTTAGGATTAGGCAAACCACTCCTCACCTGCCCTGCTCCGAAGGCAGAGCAGCCCCGCCCACCCGAAAAGCAGCATGGGAACCAGTACTGACAGAAACATAAAATGAAAATAACTCAAAGTTATTATCATTTTATGTTTCCTTTAGTTTGCACTGCTTAAAAGCATGTGGATGTCGCTCCTCCGCCATAGCGGAGAAGCCGCCACTGGATATGATGCCATTTGTGTAAAAATAAGGACATTCAATGCCCAAAACTCGATGAGCTGACATACCCTTGCGACAGGTTTTGTGGACTCTTGTTTAGCATTGGAACTTGTTCATGTCCCCTCGTCATTGCGGCTAAATGACTGACGACTTATACTACTGCACGCCAAATGGTCCCCTCTTGTTTGTGTATTGGGAACGGACCAACCATCAGAATGACCCCTTTTTCTACTGATCTGGGGAAAAATAAGTCTAAAGACTTTTTTCAATGATAGTTGTGCTTTGTCAATAGAGCAGTATATTAACGTATTTGGAGATTTTCATTATGCATTTTGCCCCAAATAAAAGTCACTTTGCTCCTGGATCCTCTTCTGAAGAGGCAAACTGAACGAGTTAAGGTTGTAAAAGATTAATAGAGTTTCTACTTGACTGCTCTAAACTGAATACTAAAGACACATCATTAACATTCTGTAATTCCCTGAATTTAGCAATCTATAAGTATACTGGGATTCTCATACCTTATACACTGCATGCATTATTATTTATTTACATATGAAATGTCCTTTTAGTTTCAGTATTGTTCCATCATACGAACCATGGCAGTATCTTTTTGGTTTTGGTGTATTGAGCCCAAATAGAAATTTACATGATTGCGCATTATCTCATATTGCTGACTTCTCAAACTGGCAGGAGTGCAAAATTCCATCCCACAGGCTCTATTGAAATTAGAATTAGGCATAGTTTCCTTCACCACTTCGGTAGATCAAGCTTCACTGGTATACGTTCTGCATGTACTGAGGGCACCTGACTGTGCCATGATGATCTTGTTATGTATGGGTAGATTTGAAACATTCCGGTACGTCATCCATTTAGGGGTTAGAAACAAAAAATAAACTTGGACTAAGCTTTTAATGGAAGTTTCAACAAATTATCAACCACAAAGTTGTTACAGGCAAATTAAAACAGCATACCCTCAAGTAAGATCAAAAGTCCTTAAGAAAACTCAAAAAAGGCATCTCAAGTCTTGATTCAAAAATGCATTTGCATATGGAAGTTTGGCTTATTCATGCAACCCTTTTGCCAACCTAAGTGAAAAACAATTGTTTTCATTACGTAAAGTTGGTTTGTAGTGGTAAACGTTTTAACTTAAACTGAGGTTTCTGTGTGAGTATAACTATTCAGCAGGGTAGGAAATGGGCGTTCAAGGCAGGAAATATCCTGATGTTTGAGAACACAAAAAAATCACATTTGTAGGCATTCACAAACCATTTTCTGACTACTTCCCATCCTGTAAATACTTGAATATTTAAATGCCTTTACATAATGGAAAGAGGAAGGGATCATAGCCTAAAATTGGTGGGGGTATAGGGAAAGGAGGGTTTACCTTTGGAGGAAAACAGTTATCAGGTGTGTTAACAATTATATGATTTTTGTATACCAGAATATGGTTGTGTATATTCTTCTATACTAAAAAAGGAATTCATATTTCTTCCTAAGAGTTATGTCTCGAAGGTTGTAGCTGTGTGAATAAATGTATAGGGAAGATACTAAAGTGAATTTAATGATTTTCATGAGAAATCAAAGAAGGAGTAATACCAAGTGAAGATAAGAAGGACAGCCATGTTTGACCTGGATGGGAGGATATAAGGGAAGAGATGAGGCAAAATGATATTCTTAAAAATTGAGTTTGAGATAGTATGGTGATATCTATTCCTGAAGCTATCATTGTCTCGGAGTGGTTGATCTAATTCCTTCAGATAAACTCTTTAAAAGTGGATCACCATGCTAGACTCTGGAGTCTGTTTCCAACTTTCTTTAACGTCTACCTCGACCAACGAGAGACTTCCCACATTGTTTAGATCTGGGCACTTGTTGATATTGTGGATTGAAAATCTTAGGTAAATGTTGAACCCCTCGCTTAAGCAGGAGTTGCTTTGTAACAGAGTGTAGGCTCCTTTAAATCCGTCTGACAACCTCCAGACACTTTGATGTGATTAACAAATGCTCCGGATAACGTGTCCGTTGGTGATTTGATGTATATGTCAGAAAGCCCTAACCTTTGTGATAGCAGAAGCAGGCACAGGGGAATGGGATCAGAGAGAAAGTCGAGACACTGGATATCGCATACTGCCTCATCACTCTGCCGGGTACTGCCTTCTACAAGTTGGGATGGATCTCTACTGACAAAATAAGAAATCCTTAATGATCTGTCAGTAGCAGTCAACATCTAACTCTCACAGTTAAAATGATCTACCTTGAAGTTATCACTGTATAACTAACCCTCTGTGTTCTTGATATGAACCTCACCGTCTTGGAACTGATACGAAGCAAAATGTTAGTGGTCACTGGAGTGCTAATAAAACCCCCTCCCTATTGGCAGGATAACTAACTCCAACTTCATATGTATACACCGTCTGACATTATTTATCTTAAGTTCTGTTATGTCGTTAACACCACTGAAAAATATTTATGTTTTCTTAACACTTTGTGATACAACTTGTACCTTGAATGCGCAGTATGTATCAAGTTGTATACTTCATCTGAGAATTTCTCTGTTCCTTCACAGAACAATTCAAAGGTCAAGAGAGAAGTGATAATTCCTTAAGTATTTGACTATTGAAGTAACACTTCAAAACAGATTGTTTGTTTTCCCTCTTGACTTGCTGTCCAGAATACTTCTCTGAAACAAGAATGTCTTTTAGCAGGTCTCTAAGATGCAGACTGTTCTTTCAACACATCGTGAGAGCTTGCGGCTTTGCACAAACACTATTGCATAGTTGGCACCATTGTGAAAGGCATTCTCCACATGTGCAATGTCTTATGCCAGGCTGCGCTGGCACTCTAGCACACTGCCATCTCTTCCCCTAAGAATTGAAGTTGGTGTTGGAGGTTTGGAGGACAGCACCCCATACCCAGCGAGTCACCATTGGTAAGTCATACCTCCAGATCTGCATCCTGACAGCATGTAAGAGGTTATGGCAAATTATGGTATATAATATATTGAACATAATTGCTCCAACAATAAAGGAAAAACTGAATGAGAAATATGTATAATATATGGTAGGATACTCCTGACCCTTGAACCTGCTGCAAACAGCTGCAAGAGAGCTTTCAGAATAGGACATCTTTTTTGAAACCTTGAGAACCAGCAGGAAAAAATGTGGGAAAACATTAATCTCAGACAAATGCATTGTATTTTATTTTTCTATAACCAGTTGACAGACTTAAATCTTATTTGTGATTGTTGGTTTCATGCTACAGAAAGGTTTATTCTGATATCCCAAATTAATAGTGGGAAAAGCCTTATAAAAATTTATCGAGAATTCATTTGCTATTAATTTACTCTGGTATATGCACCACAGGTGTTTCTTGAATTTTTTTTATCACAAAACATAATAAACATTACCGAACTTAGAACAATGCTTTATACGATCCCAAAAACATAAAATGAATAGGGTATACCCAGCATACAGCCCCTCTGTCCGTGGTTTCTTCTTGTTTCTATTATTAACAAAGAACGCAGAGCATCTCTTTTTTCAGCAACAGCAAAAAACGAAGACGTTTGAGTTCTAAAATGAAAGGACAGAATCAACATTAATGGTGACTAATTAAAAAAGTTAAGAAATGTAGTAAATGATTTAATAGCTTGGGTTATTAGAGGCAATTCCCTTCTCACGTCTAGACATGTTACATTAAGTCTGCTGCTTGAGTTTCATTATATTCACATTTATTACCGTTATTTTGAACATTATTTTAAAAGCTCAGGTAAAAAGTCTCGAAGGTAGAAGTCGTCATACAGACCGTAGATGCTGGGGGGGGGGGGGGGGGGGGGGGAGGGGTTGATGGGAAAGTTACTGTTTGACAGCCTTTGGCTGCTGGGCTTGATTTTCAGGACACTGCCTAGATACAAAATGTCGCTCTAAAAATTTCCAGGCTTTGGGCATCTCATTATGTAGGTCATGGGTGCATTTAAAGTTCACCTCCCGTCTACACAGAATTCAGCATATTGTTGTCACTGTCAGAATGTCTGCTGCCTGTGTCCGGCAGTAATATATGTGGAGAAGCTTTGGAAAATCAGCATTATTGCTACCACAGCTGCGGAGACCACAGAGTAAGCCAAGGCAATCCATTACGAAGTTTGAAAAATAAGACATATCTTTAATCCTATGCTATTGTCTCTCTACATAGTTGTCAAACTGTATCTGAAAAAAGCATCACATTTCAAACCACCGAAAAGCAGAAGGAAGTGTCATGCGTCAGAATAAATACAACTCATGTGGGTTTGGGTATACAAAAAATAAATCAAAAAACAGAAACTGTGAGGCTCTTGGCTATTTGACGTTTTTGTGAAATTGGTTGGCACTTTCTATTAGATAATGAAAAGTGTCTACTCCAGTGACAGAAGGTGTTTAAATGTTTGGACGGAAGGGGCTTGGGAGTGATAGAAGAAACAGAAAAGAAGAGGAAGGAGGGAAGAGAGGAACCGGTAGGCGATTTTATATACTCCGCCCCCCAAATGTAAACAATAGGTAGTGTTATTACTGTTCCAATTATTGTTAGTGTTATCGTGATAAGTGGACGTTTCATAGCTCCGTATCCAGTACTGCACTTCATTTTCTTATTACAAGCAGGTTTTGGCTTGAGAACACGCCTTGAAGAAGAAACGTTCCTCACTACTCACTTGTAATAACTTATTACAAGCAACCAGTAACTTTATAGGACCACCTTGCCTTTGTGCCGCTAGATGTGCACCCCGCTCCCCTGTGTGGCCCCACTCAAGACGAGAGACGCTGGCATCTGGTAACAACCCCAATTAAAGCTAGAAAGATGTGTAAACCAGCTGTGCTCACCCACCACAATCCCTGCTGCTTCACAGACCTGCATGCAGATGCTGATAGACTTGGAGAAGTGTCAGCAGTCATCCATCAGTTCTTGTACACTTTTAAAAGTAATCTCAGGTAGTTTACATCTTTTACCTTGTATGGGAGAGTGGGGAGAGTAAGGAATAAAAAATGAGGTTTACAACCGCATATACTGATTCTTAATTGGACTCACTTCGGTTTCATAGGTTGGCTATGCCATACATATATATCCTGATTCCAAGCATAAATAGAATTGTTGAGACCGGTTCTTCCTTCTGAAATAATGCAAACACCTAGTACTCAACCAGCTTCAAAGTGTAAGGATGTCAGGGTCAGTTCCCTTCTCACCGTGGTCTGATCAGCCGATTCTTCGTGTCAGATAGGGCAAGTTATTCTCATGAGGAACTTTGTATAAAAGTAGAGTTGGCCGTAACTCGTGTAATTTGCTGTAGGTAATTCAGTGAAATTCTGTGGAATTCCATGAGGAGCATAACCCTGCTTTTAACGCTATTTTCATAGCAATGAACGCGCCCTGGTGTCCAAAATAGACCGGAGGATGCATTTTGAAGATAGCTAGAAAATGGCGTCAAATGCAACAGAACAGGAACAGCAGCAGCCACGTGCGCTCTGTACCTGTGCTCTTGCGATAGCCATTTTTGGCCTAAATTACTCTAAACTATGCGAGCGGGCTTAACAGCACCATTTTCAATATTTTCATGCCACAATAGTAATACAAAATTACAGAAATGACTCCAATATCTGTAGCCCAATTAAAATTTCGCCTCAGGACTAAAAAAAAACAGTTGTATGATGGAACAACGCATGCGATTACATTGTATGCTTTAACAACGCGTTCTTTACCACGACCGCGTCTATACCATGCATGCTTTTACCACGCATGCCTTTACAACAAATTTCATTATAATGGCATGATTGGTAAAGGCATATGCATGTAAAAGGTTACACCCTAGCCCCCCGCCCTGAGCCCCAAAACCTGGCTCTCTGCCCTGAAAAAGATCCTGACTCCAGCCCTGAAAACACACCAGCCCCCTGCCCTGAGCCCTAAAACTGGCCCCAGCCCTTAAAATGACCCCGACCCCAGCCCTAGAAACACCTCTGCCACCGCCCTGAGCACTAAAACCTGCACCCCTGTCCTGGAAACAACCCTGACCCATCCCTAAAAACAGAAAACTACTCACCAAACCGCGTTCCGATCCTTTCCGTTTATCCCAATCTCATCTGGGCAGGAAATCCCTCTCCAACACATCCCACCCCCACCCATTCCCCTTTCGTCTAGAGCACTGACTGCCTTTACCACGCATATGCCTTTACCGCCTTTACAATTGAAATTGTTGTAAAGACACGCGTGGTAAAGGAAAATGCACGAGAAAGGCATATGCGTGGTAAAGGCAAGCATTGTAACGTTTACGTTGTAATGGGACACGTGGTTCTGACCGTGTTGTTAATGCCGTTTCTCCTAGAAACCCTGTGTCCAGTGCCACATATCACTCTTGTAGAGGAAATAACTCAAAGGTGGAGCACATGTTTATCTAGATCCTCATACTGTCATTATGTAAGAAGTTTTAATCATGGAAGATAAGTCAGATAAAACACAGTTTAAAATTACAAGCAATGCTACAGTACATTAAATTGTACTATGCAATATATTCACTTTTTTGTACCAGTTTATTAAATGGGCCATCCAGTGCAGAGAAAGAAAGAGTTCCCTTTGTACAACGATCAGGAGCAACAGGGATTTCAGAATCTTTCTTTGTGGGATGACGCCTACTTCGGTTTTGAGACCTTTGGTTACATCATTCACTGGATGGTCCATATAATACAATACCACAGACTTGGTAATCCAAACAATATTCGGCCTATCCCTCAAGTGTTCCCATATTTGTTTCCACATATGTTCTCAGGGAAAACCCATTACTTTAGTGGGACTCAACCTAACTCAGCTGCTATGTATTATCATTTATATTTTGCCCTGGATGTTATGGTATTTAAAGACCCTGGCTCCTCTGGAATAAAAACACAGTACCGTATTAAAGGAATAAGTTATCAAAGTGGCCAAACCACTTCCTAAGTAACATCCCCCCCCCATGTCAAGTAAATGTTGTACTGTGTTATTTACGAGAAAAGGTTTGAAAATGGAATGCACATTCCTTGCTTACTTATACGGATAAGGGTACTGATCCATTCCGCCATCAAAGACTTATTGTGGACCTATTGTGGACAATATAAGAAATTGCAGTGGGCTTTAGGCTGGCCCTTTCCTTATCATTGGCTGCCTTCTATGCTAATCTCATTTGCTTGCTTCTTATTCGAAGGCTTTCTGTCCTATTCTTGTGATTGTCCCTTCCTTGGAGAACAGCTTCATATTATTATCTTTATGATAAGATGACTTGTATCCTTCCACTGCTCTCGTTCATGTAAAAACGTTTTAGGTCTCCAAAAGTTCAAAAACCCCTTGTGGGCCATACCAAAAACCTGCAGTGGTATAGAACCAGACAATTACTTACCATTGATTGGTTTTCCTGTCATTCTCATTTCCTTGCTTTGCAATCTCTTTGGCTACATAAGTTGTATTGTTCCATTGCTCACATTCAGGAAACTACTTTTTTCTTATTCCTTCAGCACTCCGAGTGCATGAGTTTTCCTGATCACTCCCTCGTGTGCTGCTTCCCCACAAAAATCAACCTCCCCATGCTTCATGTTGCTTCCACCTCCCCACACCCAGCTTGTCTATCGTTTCTCCCACTGGTATTTATTTGCTTCTTACAAAAAATTGATATTCTCCCCTTTCCTCAAGCTCCTTTGTTCTTCTCCCCGCCCCTCTCTTAATCACAAGCCCCTACTGTCATCATCTTTTAAAAAATAGAAAATGAGTTCCCCTTAATACCCCTCTCATTGATTTCCACCCACCCACACTCCACTCCTCTGTTGCTCTGTTTGGAGGACCTAGCAGTTGCACTTTGCTGCATGGCCACTCTGCTTTCTAGACTGCAGTTTTGTGCGCATTTGAATAATTTTATTTTTAATTTACCACTCCATGATTGACCATCTTGAATGGTAAACAAAAAAAAATGGCCACTGCACCATCTTGTAGGCATGTGAAAATATATGTTGTCATGCTAGGCTGCCGTGGCATCATGACACATATGAGCACATGAGTGATGACACATTTGCATGTAAACTTTGTGTTTTTATTCCTTTTTTTCTTAATCGGCACCGCAAACAGCACTGGAAACTCAATAGATTTGCAGCCTCAATTAATCAATCGATCAATCAATCAATGGTTTATATAGCACTACTACTCGTGGAGAAGTGTGGCTCAATGTTTAGAGCGGCAGAGGTCTGGCCCGGGACCAGGGTTCAATTCCCCGCCTCGGCGGGTCTTGGGCTCAAAATTCCACGGACCTGACAATTCTTGCCTCGGTGCCTATTCCAATCATGGAGTCCCACTCTGCAACTCTGGGCAATAGCTTGCTTAATCTCCACAACGGCCCCCACAACGCTAAGGATGCCTGGCCTCCACCTTGGGGGTGCCCAGGAGTGAACACCTCACAGGGAAAGCCAGGATGGGTTCCACAGCGGTTTTCGTACAAGCGCCTTGAGACCCTTGCGCGTGAGTAGTGCGCTATACAAGTATCAATTTACAATTTACAATTTTTACTCACCCGTAAGGGTCTAAAATGCACTGAGCGGCGGTTGCTGATCAGTCTGGGTGAAGGGGTTCAATCGAAGAGCCAGGTCTTGAGATCCTTTCTGAATTGGGTCAGTGATGGGGCTTGCCTGAGGGGAGAGACAGGGTGTTCAGATCTTGGTGGCGAGGTGGGAGAAGGATTTTCCTCCGTTGTTGGTCATATGGATGCATGGGACAGTGGCCAGGGCCAGTTGGGTGGAGCGAAGGTGTCTGACAGGTATGTGGAATGAGAGGCAGTGGTTCAGATATGCTGGTCCTGCGCCGTGGAGAGCTTTGTAGGCATGTGTGAGGAACGTGAAGGTGATTCTGTTGTTGACTGAAAGCCAGTGGAGTTCTCGAAGGTGTTCAGTGATGTGGCTGCAGCGGGGGATGTTGAGGACCAGTCTGGCTGCGGCGTTTTGAGCTTTCTGCAGTTTCCTGAGGAGTTTCTGGGTGACGCCGGCATAGAGTGTGCTGCCGTAGTCTGCTGGTGATGAGTGTGTGGGTGACTGTCTTTCTGGATTCGTGCGGAGCCATGTGAATGTTTTTCGAAGCGTGTGGAAGCAGGATGAAGATATGGCTTTGATCTGGCAATTCATTGAGCAAGGAGTCCAGTATGATGCAGAGGTTACGTGCGTGGTCCGTGGGGGTGGGGAGGTTCCCAGTGCGAGAGGCCACCAGGAGTTGTCTCAGGCTGAGTGGGTGGATCCCAGGATGAGTACTTCGGTCTTGTCCGAATTGAACTTGAGGCAGCTATCGTTCATCCAGTTGGCAACGGCCTTCATCCCACTATTGAAGTTGATTCTGGCAGCTGTTGGTTTGTTGGTGAGGGAGATGATCAGCTGGGTGTCATAGGCATAGGAGACGATGTTGAGTCTGTGGTTCCTGATGATAACAGTAAAGGGGGCCATGTAGACGTTGAAGAGGGTGGGGCTCAAGGAGGAGGCATGGGGCACGCCACAGCTGATCTCTGTAGGTTCTGAGAGGAAATGAGGTAGTCAGACTCGCTGTGTTCGGCTGGTAAGGAAGGAGTGGATCTAGTCCAGGACCTTGTCGACGATGCCAGCGTTGTTGAGTCTCGTGATTAGGGGGCGGTGGGAGACGGTATCTAAGCTAGTCGAGAGGTCCAGTAGGATGAGGGCTGTCATTTCATCTTGGTCGAGGAGGGAGCAGATGTTGTCAGTGGCAGCGACGACTGCGTCTCAGTGCTGTGGTTGCTTCGGAAGCCGGATTGGGAGATGTCCAGGACGTGTTCCCTTCAATGAACTCTGAGAGTTGGGCATTGATGTCCTTGGCTTGGAAGGAGAGCAGGGAGATGGGTCTGAAGTACTTGAAGTCTGTCGGGTCGGTGGATGGTTTCTTTAGCAGGGGGTTGATCTTTGCATGTTTCCAGTCTTCAGGGAAAGTGGTGGGCTCGATGGAGCAGTTGATGGTGCGGCGAAGCTTCGGGGTGATAGAGGTGGCTGCTCTATGGAAGATGTGATATGGGTAAGGGTCTGAGGGGGCTCCGGAGTGGATGCTCTTCATGGTCTTGAGTGTGTCGTCTGTGGTAAGCGAGTCCAGTTGAGCAGGATCTGTTAGGGTGTGGCGTGTTTGTATGCAGTGGCATCGGGTGTTGTGGGAGGGTCTTGGGTGTCAATGCTGTCATAGATCTGCCTGATCTTGTGGCGAAAGAAGGTGCTGAGTTTGTTAGGAGGTCTTGGGAGGGTGGGACATCTGTGGTTTCGCTGTTAGGCCTGGCAAACTCCTTGGAGATGGCAAAGAGTTCTTTGCTGTTGTGTGCGTTGGCATTGATCCTGAGCCAAAAGAGGAGACCTATTGGCACTGCCAATGCTTTTTTCAATTTCCCCGTGGCTATGGGTCGTATTGGGGATACCTCATTCTTTGGTACAGGAGGTAAACTGTATATCCTTCTGGCTTACCTAGGCCATCTCCAGGTGTTCAGACACAAAATTACATAAATCACCCTGATATGGGCTACATACAAAGTTACAAGATACGCCCCCCCCCCCCAAGGGTTACCCGCTTAGGGAAACATGTACGTTACAGAAACAACAAGCAAGGTTACTCTGGCTAAGTCGAAGGTTGGAACATGTGCCCTTACAAACCACAGGGCCAAGAGTTCAGAACTGCCTGAATTGGAAAATGAGTCACTGTCCAAAAACGGGAACCGCAGCTGTAAGACTGTTCTTTAAATGCAATTTGTATTTGGCAAATTTCATCAATAAAAAGAGCCTGTGTAGCTAAAATAATATAAGCCAGGTTGCGTCTCATGTGCGGATCATAGCTCTGCTCAGAGCACTCTAAACGCATCGGACAGGCTCCAGAAAACATGACCACAATTGGCTGTCTATAGAAGCTAGGATATGTTTCAAAATAGCTTGCTTGATGCATAAAGCTATCCACTACAACACCCCGATTTACTTGGCTAAAAAGTATGAACTATCTGGCTCGAGTCAGAACTTTAAGAAGCTCGACCACCCTACTTTTGAAATTCGAAAAGAACTTACAATCGTGCTTTCACTGGTCTTGCTCCAAGAATTTGGAATGCTCTTCCTCCAGAGATCAGATCAAACACATCCACTGCATCTTTCAAGAAACAGGTCAAATGGCTAATCTTGAGAGACCATCAACAGCATTAACCTGGCTTACCTTCCCTAGACTCCTCTCTATCCGGATTTGATACTTCTTTTATACCGTTTTGTTAGAATTTTATGCTTTCTGTTTACTTGTTATCTTTTTCTATGGTCCTTCTGAAACTATACTGGTCCCTCTGGTCGGGCTGACTCTTCTGCCCCTCTACCTTGATTGTTCCCCCCTTTGTTTGACCGTGGGATTATTTAACAACCGCATTTGTTCCATTGTTTTGTTTTATTCTTGCTTTTGCCACTTTGTAAAGCGCTCTGATACCCATAAGGGTCATGTTCGCGCTTTATAAAACTTTTCAAATAAATAAATGTCCTTTAGACACAAAAGCAGGCTTGCCGTAGGAAGCATGGTAATATCTGACAGGAGAGGCGCACACTTGACAATGTGTCTTTCTATGTTTTACATTTTTCTGAGTGCAGTGTCATGCAGAAGATGTATCTTGGCACTGCAGCATATAATACTATTCAGTCTATGCCAAAGCAAGGACAGGGATGTGGTTGTGAGTAGGGCCGTATACCCAGTGGCAGCTGCCACCGAGTAGGGGGGGGGGGCGAAGGGAGATCTACACATTATCCTTTGTATGCTGTATAGTTTTATCAGTAAAAGTGTATGTCTGCAAATGCAGTCATCGTTGCAATGAAAATGTGCTATTTTGCGACAGTGTGCTTCAAAACTCACCACCAGGTACATACTACACCCTTACCACTCTCTTGCTAAATGGGCATGGCTCATTTCCTCTCACTGAATGATACTTGGATTTTTTACAGTCCCTATGACTTCAGTGATAAAATATTGATGGCAGCAGCCCCACTCTGAAAATTGTTCCAGCACCACTGCATGCAACAGAAGTACACTTTCATTCGTGTACTAAACCCTATTAGACGGAAGTGGAAGGAGGGCCGCCCTTTCCCACATGCAGCATACAAGTGCATGCTGCTCAAACTTGTACATGCTCTGTCATGGCAGAAGCGTAGAAGAAAGGACTAACATTGGGTAACACACATACACAAAGCTGCACTTTCAGTGTAAACTGCTTCATTTCAGTCTCCCAAATATGATAGAAATGAAGGCATTAGCGCACACGTTACACCAGAGTGGCACATCCTCGCGGATAAGTGATGGAAGGTTGTGTACCTTACATTTGTCGGGGAGTAAGACTCTCATTGAGCTACCTGTTGATCTGGAACAATATTGCTGCAATAAATACCAGTGCACAATCATTTTAAATGTATTTACTACCGCTTGATTCAATTGTTTCCCAACAATGTAAAATAATAATCAATGTTTATTGTAAACATCTCATTCAAGGATAATGGTTTAATTAAACTCTGAGAAGTATTTTATGACATCTATTCTTATTTTAAGATTTGTATATTTTGTTCATTCAATCAATCAAACAATCAGGGTTTGTAGCGCGCGACTGTTTCACCCGTGAGGGTCTCGAAGGTACTTGTTGAGTGATGCTTCTCTTACCCCGCACAATGTGATGTCAAACAGCGCCAAGAAACTGTATGGTCAACGTTGCGCTTTATAAATTTCTTTCACATCACATCACATCACAACAGTATCATGCATAGATGCCCAGATATGGCCGATATATACGACAACATGAACTGATGTTGGTGTCAATAAATGACCACCACACGCTGTATGTAGTTACATCGGGCACAAGGTTTTTGCTACATAGGTCCTCATTCCCAGTGTCTCAGAATTACTGATTTGCATGGAAATAGGAATTGCTACCAGAATCGATATTGTGGGAAATACTGTACCAAGAAAGTACTGTACCCAAAGTGAGCTAAGCTATTCGTCTACTTTTCATTGCTCTGAAATGTAAGCTACCATGGATTCTAATGCTAGCATCTTGAACAGAAAGAAATGATTTTACCATTGAACATGAGTCATTCCCTTTGAGTATCATTTAACTATCACAATCACAAATGTGGCCATGAATAATGCAGAAAATGTGGATTATGAATACTTGTTCTATTACCACACTACATTCTAGCACAATGCGTCCTTAATAAGAAGCGATGCAATGCTATGCTTGCTGCCCACGTTACCCCCTGGGACATATACAAGTCTGACAACCAATAGATTTGCTGAAGAAAGCTAGTGTAAATTAGCATAACCAGCCCATATGTGTCATCACAGTATGGCCTGATGGGAGTAATTGTTAACTGCGGGGTTATTCCACTTACAGCACTGGGGTCATAATAGTGTCTGATTTTCTTTTTACAAAATGATATGTAGAGAGTCTGTAATCTAATTTATTAGTACATGCCTTCAAACTATTGCTGTGTGTTTTTTCATCACATTTTGTACTCTCTGTTTTTGATGGCGGAATCTGGGGACATTAATGGGCATCTGTAGAAGGGCATTGCACCACCAGAACGTCCCTTTTCTTGACGTTCCGGTGGCGCAATGCCCTGCACCATATTTACAAGGTGACATTAAGCCACTTTGTATTGCTTAATGTGTGATACTCTGCATTAAAGGGGCAATTTACTATAGGGCAGGGTGCTAACGATGCTAAGGGCAACAATGTATTTCCACTTGAAGGGGGTGTAGTGGTGACAAGAAGGTGTAGACACTAAGAGTGAATGGAGGGAACAGGCAGATTAACCCCAGGTCCAACCTGCCTCATCCCATTCATAAATAAAGTTATATAATCCTATCTCACCAACAGAAAAAAAGAACAAAGTAATGCTGGCCCTACCCCACCCACTACCCCTGGGAGTAAATAAACGTACCTATTCCAGCATTCCCTCTGTTCTTTTTTTCTGTCTTCCAACAAAGTGAGAGGAAGCAGGAGCTGGGGAGCTCCTGGGTCACTCACGTTTCCACTGCCGGGCGGTGGGGGCATTGCAGCGTGGGAGGAGTTGTGTGGAGTTGTGTGGATTTCTTCCTGCTTGGCTCCTGTGCCTGGTATTGTGTGCAGGGGAATCCGGTCCGCGCCAACCGGGTTGCCGGGCACGTCAGGAGGCGGTTCCTGGGAGCGTTTCTCTTCCGGGTCTCGATGCCTGACTTCCGGGTTGGAAGCAGGGCTGAAAGTCAGGCGCTGGTTTGCTGGTCGGCAGCGCGAGCTGCTGTATTAATTTGGCCAGCATGAGTAAGTACCGCATAGCGATCTTCTTGGTGCTTATCCTGGGATCAGGCGGGTCGGGCTGGATTGTGCCCTCGCATACTGGTCTTGTTGGCTGCCAGGTATCTCTTACTGGATTTCCAGTCCTGTATCTGGTGGACGGTTCACTTGGTGTGTTCTGGTCCAGGTGGCTTTGTATCCTGACGCCATTCTTCCGTCTGGCACCTGAACTTTCTTGACACAGGGTCAGGACTGGTTGGTGCCTACGTTGGGTGGGATTTCCAAATACTGATTGGAGCCTGGTTGCATCTTAGTGTCTGTCATGGGAAAGCATTCCAGAAAGCGCAAGCCTATGGAGTTCTCCTCCTCATACTCTTCGGAATCTTCTTCTTCCCCTTCTCTGGTACGGTCTAAATGCTGTAGGGAAGGGGATGATGCTTGGATCAAGAGGTTGATTAAGGAAACATAGGGGTATATTCACAAGAACGTGAGATAACTACCGCAAGAGTAGCGCAACGCAATTTTCAATATCGCAGCCTATCATGGGAAAATAACCCCGTGCCAATGTGGAATTCACAACAAGGTGGTAGCATGCGATAGTCACCAGATAAAGCACCAAATGTCCGCAAACTCAAAAAAACATGCGATGAGGCCAACCGCGGTGCAAAAAGTAGCGAAAACCAGAAACAGGCCTGCAAATCCCACGCATCTGGTGGAACTATGCCCTATAAAAAACCACAGAAAAAATACACCAAAAACAATCCAAAGTGCACAGCAACATAGATGCACCCTGACACAGCGCAGGGGGCAACCCGATCCCCAAAACCCCCACAGACTACCAGCAAGGACAAACGGGGTCAGGTAAGGCCAAGGAGAAGAGGGAGAGGAAGATGGGGTGCAGACCGCAGGAAAACTAGACCAGCGCCACGGAGGTGACAGAACACTACCAGCAACTGACCCACTAGCAGACCGCCTGGATTGCAGTCCAGTGCCCAGGAGGCCAATCCAGGAGGCCAATAGGTTCTGGCATGACGTGACTACCTAAACCAGGCACAAACCCACTACCAACAGGAAGGCAGCAACGGGGACAGGAGGAGCGCCACCAGAGGAGCTGAAGGAAACCCCGGCCACAGTCATCAGTGTGGAGACGGTGCAAGGAGTAGGGAGTACGGACACAACTCGAGAGGACCTGACACAACATCAACAGGGAATGGAGGGACGGGGGGAGTAAGCCCAATGGCATGCAGGCCCCACGAGGTGTAGCACACTGCACACCCACAATCACCCAGGTCCATGTGCCCGATCCCTTTGGCACACTGCAGCACACACACATAGCACGAACAGCACACCCACATTGACGACAACGAGGAACAATGCGCAAACCTACACTGCAGAACAGAGGACACAACTGGCTCCGCACATGCACAGAAACAGGCCTACTACATCTGACGAACCCGTAAACTGTGAAATGGGTATGTACGTGTACGACATCACATCCGACATGTAGACCAAATGTACACTGTCCCGCAGAAGAATCCAGCCCCTCCCAAACAGTCACAATGTACATTGCCATAATGTCAGCATGCAAACCTGCACAATGCGCCAACATATATGTCTACGCAAAATCAATACACACCTCCCCTTCACATCGCAGAGGGGCACACAACACCTTCAGCAGAACACAGAATACAACACATCAGTGATGCCGGAGAGGACCACCACACCGTCGACACCGAGGCCCTACAACAGCACATGGATATCCCACGCAACCCCCACCAGGATCCGGACAGCCAAGCTACTCAGAGGAGAATACCCAGCCCGCAACAGACCACACAGCAGGAAGCACCCGCAAGCACAGCTGGCTCACGACACTTCACCCACCCACACATCGCACCCCAATGCCATGTTCCTGCATGCCAAAAGGAGGTGGCCCAACAGGTGTGGGTGCGGGCTGAACCCATGGAATGCGAACCAGGACACATACGTAGGTGTACATCACCCTTCAGGGGCCACCAACACCCCACTAAGGAGACCCACACTGCCATAGAGACACACATAGTTGCACATTCACAGTACAGAACCACGGGCAGGGGCGCTCAAATTCCAGTCACACACCCATTTTGGATCTGCATATGATGGCCCTGGCCACTCCCCTTACGAAATGAGTGGGTGACGACAAAGCAACATGTCCAAGCTCCAACCCGCTGCCTGCGGTGACACGTCTGCATCCAATGTACACAGCACAATGTCATGGTGTCGGGCCCAGGGCCCTCATCCATACAACAAGACCACAGGGACACACGCAGATACCATGTTGAACTGGCTACAGGCACATGCGCCCGGCCCCTTTATTGGCAGGGCCACATGTACAGTGACGCCTGTGCTGGATGTGTGTGGGGTGGGTGTAAGCCATTCAGCACGGAATGCCTGGTGCCGGCAACCACTTGAACATTAGACACCAGTGCAACGGAAACAGAAAACACATGTATAAAAGAGTCAACTGCTGAGCAACATGGAGGAAGCCAGAGTAAGTCCAGAGGACAGCCAACATGCAAACAGAAATGTCCGTGAGTTGCAGTGCACTGGGGATGGGACACTAGAGATGAGCGCGCCCATGTGAAGAAAAGTCTCGGATCGTGTCCCTCAGACAGACACCTGATACAGATGCAGTGGGGTGTGTCATACCTGCATCATCTTCCCCATCAACATCTCAGGGCCCCCACACTGTTTGAGGTGACATAGCTGCGCAACCTCTCCATAGCTCATTGCTCAATCTGTAACGGACAAGGGCTTGCGGTGCACTGAGTCACTGGCACCTGGAGTGCTGAGCAGGGTTTCAGGCCGATGATGGCATCCACGACAGGTCTGAGTAACTCCGCAAGTCTGTCAGGACCACCGTTTCGACTGGCAGATGGCTGTTGGAGGTGGTCCTTGCGGTGGTGGCATGTACCTCCTGCGGTGATGCCACGTCCGGGCCGGTCAGGACTCGATTTGGTGTGTGAGCCCTGGTGGGACGCTGTTGGGCCCGGAGGCTGCGTACAGCGCAAGGCCACAGAGAAATGGCGTTGATGACCCCAAGGTCAACGCTTCAGTGGCCATCCAATATCTCAGAAGAAGGGGTCCCAGACCTGACTAGCACAGAGTTAGTGGCCCCGGATGCACAGCGGCTGGCACAGGCACCCAGCCACAGGACGGTGACTTGCGGTCCAGTCAGATGGGCCATGCGACCTGAGCGGGTCACCATCAGTGTCCGAGGTGTATGTTGCGGAGGGTATCGAGGGACAGTGGAAGGCATCCTCCAGGGCATGACGCCGAAAGGTTTGATTTGATCCCGAAGCAGCAAATGGAGGAGTGGAATGCGACAGCCTCGTTGCCAACAACCACTTAGGTATCAGCTAAATGAGGATGAAAACTGACCCCTAGTCCATAGGCTCAGACGCCACCAAAGTTCGACGAGAGAGTGTCCATGATTGTCGGGGAACAGACTTAGTGGCACCGGGGCTGAGAGGGGATGCTGTCTGCGATGATGTCGGTACGCTGATATGAACTCAGCCATTGCAAAATGAAGACTCTGTGACCTACTGGACCGCAGTATAGGCTGGAGACAGCGGTCAGCAGTAGCCCACAGCCACGTGTCATTGGCTGGTGCACCACAGAGTTAGTGACACAAGGGAAGTTGTCGGTAGTGTTCGAACACCTTCGTAACGATGATCTTGTTCCCTCCGGATTGCAACGTGTCATCCTCTTACGCCGCACCGTGCGTGCGATGACATGTATTCTGCCTTTTGAATGACCGATGTTCAGTTCCAAATGTGTGACCTACCGGACCGTGGTGTAGGCCTGAGGCAGCTGTCAGCACGGCCCATTCACCGAGTGTCGCTGGCATAGGTTGGATGGCCCCATCGGCCTGCCTAGTTCAGGTTCAGTGGCACCACGTGTCGCCGCCTGGCGTTGAACAGGGTTAGTGGCACCATGTGTCGCCGGCTGGCGTTAAACAGGGTTAGTGGCACCACGTGTCACAAGAAGCCCATATCGAACTATGCCTCAGTGATCGAAGGGAGTCTGGTGCTGTTGCCGGTGGTCCGGATTTGGGGTCACTGCCATTAATGACTCAGGACACAGTTTCACACATGGGACCTACTGGGCCGAGGAGTAGACCTGAGGCGGCAGTGGAGTATGTCTACGAAAAAGGACTCAAGCGGGCCCGTGTCGTGGCGGCCGTGATGATCTGAGGAGACTGCCAAGGTCACGGGACTCGGGCCTGGAGCTTGAGCCAGAGTGTGGTGGGCCCTCCTTGACACACACCGGTGCCTGCAGGTGATCAGTGAGGCCTGGCTGCGTAGGGGTGGGCATGACGGGTTCGTGGTCCAGCAGGTGCACAGCTTCGCAGGAAACTCCACACTAGAGGACGGCATTGGCCTCGTGGCTGAGAGGCGCCACCCTGGCAGAGACGTTGGGCTTTCCGGAAGAGGACCACACCCAGGGCTACGTGCTTCTTATTCACACCCCTACGCTGGCCTGGCGTACGCCGGGCCTTCCCACTCTGCTCACGCTTACGGGGGGGGGACGTAACAGGCAACATTTCAGCAAACTCCCCCACTGGCTGGGGTGACATGGTTGCGTCCACTGTCCACTACACTCCATACACCAGAGGTGTATGTCGCCATGGATATGGGTGTGTGCTGCATACTGCGGTCTGTCCAGCACATCTCCGCCACTTTTAGCATTGTGTACTTTCCCACTCATGGTACTACTGCATCCTTCACACATGCCTGTTTGCCTCTCCCCACATTCGGCTGTTGTGTGGCTGAGCTGCCATGCCTTTGATGGCTCATGTTCACGGCTTGGCCAAGTAACCATTGTAAGTTGTTCTGACGTGTCTGGTGGATGGGCATGTTGTTGTGCATGTTGGTTGTGATTTTGTGACGTGTGCATTGCCAGAGTTGTGATTTGCATGGTTGTGGAGTTGAGGTGAGTGGGGTGTTCATTTGGAATTTGCCAAGGGGCTGTGCATTTCTCTTTGTGCCATCCTGGGGGCGCTGGTTGCTGATGGACTGTCGGAGGATGGAGGAATCATGCGCACTGGCTGTGTATTTGAAGGCAACATTATTGGAGGTTCCATGGTGTTCTGTTGTTGCCTGCACATTGGGGTGGGACGTGTGCTTTCTGTTGCGGTGATTGTGTGCTGTGTCACCAGGGTGCACAGGTGGGACATGTGTGCTGTGGATTGCCCCCAACACGTGCGTGCATCCTGCTAGGGCGTATGGTCCATGCTTGGTCTCCTGCATGACCTGCGAATTGTGTTTGACGTACGGGGACTGGGGCACCAGGATGATGGTGATGTTCAGGACAGGTGTGAGGGACTTGGATGTGACTGGCAGTGAGACTCCTCTGACTCTGGCGGGTGTTGGTTGGGGGGTGCCAGGGGCCAACAGGTGCAGCCAAGCCCGCAGCTTGGCGTGGGGTGGGATGTTGGTTGTCTGCTGTGTTTGTGCCATAGGCCTGTTGGGCGATGATGGTCTGGATGCATGGGGTGGTTGTCCCTTTCAGCCTGTGGCGGACAGTGACATTGTCAGAGGTTGGGTCTGGGTGGCTGGTACGCTTCCTGGGGTTCCGCTGTCTTTGTCTGTGCTGCCTCTGTGGTTGTCCGGGGGGGGGGGGGTGTTCCGGGTGTGGAGTGGGGTCCTGGGGTGGTGTCGGTGGGTGTTGTGGCCCTATTGGGTGTCCGAGCTGCATGATGGGTGGCTCCTTGACATCTGTTGCACTTCCGATGTGGCCCTGGGCTGGTCTCCCTTTTGTGGTGCTGGCTGCCGTCCGACTTAACACCAGGTCAGAGCAGGTATAGATTTCCTGGTGCTAATGCGCCTTATCGCCTGTTTTGTGCTTTTATCACCGATCTGTCTGGTCATTGAGAATGTTGAGGAGTGGTGTGGTCGTGGCCTTTGGCACGGGAACGCCTACTCTGTATCACATTAGCGATAGCTGTGGGGGGCCTTGGTGGCTATGTTTTTTGCGGCTGCTAATGCGGGTAAACTGGTGCTGTGGGCTGTTAGCACAAGCTTGTGAATGGGGAGGTAAATTTATCACGACTTTGGCTGCGATAAAGTGCCGCTAATTCGGTGATAGCTCCTTGTGAATATGGCCCTTTGAGTTAGATATGGGCCTGTTCCAAGGGCTCTCTTCCTGTTCATTCCTCTCATTCTTCTAGTTCTGAGGAGGATTGGATAGGGGTGTGGAACATAAGGGAAAATACATTGACAAGGATATATTGTCCACAGACGTGGCTTAAGCATGTCAAATGCAACATGGGTTGTCCTGATGATGAGGCGCCCAGCACGTCTGGTGGTTCATTGCTGTGGCAGTTTCAGAGTTCAGCTGTGATCGATGGTCCGGTCCATCCCTACATCCATGAGGGTCTAAAGTGGAAATGGAGGGTCCTGATTGTATCATGCTTCCAAGGTTTATGGCTAAACATTACCCACTTCAGAACATGTCTAAGGTATTGCCAGACTCTATTCCGATTGATTCCTTTGTAGCCAGTCTTGTGGGTCAGACTTTCTTGGTTGAGGATGCTGTGATTAAAGATCCTGTAGATAAAAATGTGGTTGCTTCTCTTTGTAAGGTGTACTCTGGATCTCATCTGGCCCTACAGGCTGGCATTTATGGCACTTACGTTGCTCAGTCTCTGATCTCAGATATCAATGCCCTGTATCAGTCGATGGATGATACATCTGACTGCTCTTGGCTTTTGGAGCATATCAAGGGCTCCTTTCTCATGTGTCCTTTGACGTGGTGAGGGCTACGGCCCTTTCCGTTGGAGCTGGAGTGGCAGCCAGCCGCAATCTTGTATTGAAGGACTGGAACACTGATTCTGCTCAGAAGGCTTCCGCCTTGCGCTTGCCTTTTCAGGGGACTACGATGTTTGGGGAGGACATGAAGGGCAAGTTGCATAGGATTTTTAAGGAGAAAATCACTCTTCTTCCTTTAAGCAGCCCTCCGCTGTTACTGTTTCTTCCAAACCTAAGTATTTTTTTCACCCCCTTCTCGGAGCCAGTTTTCCAGGGGCCACTGGAGGTTTTCTTCTGGTCAGGGTCAGGATAGGAAGGTTAGGTCTCTCCCTCCAAAACCTCGTTCCTGACTATATGGCTGCGGATCCCAGACTATTGGTCGAAAGTCGGATTCGGTTCTTTCTCCCGGCCGAGTTGCAGTCCTGTTCCCAAGTGTGGGTTCTGGACATTGTACGTCAGGGTTATCGCGTCGAATTTCCGCATTCAGGGATTTATCCAACTCCTTGGCCATCTTGTCGGGCCAAGAGGTCTGAGCTGTCTCTGGGTGGCGAGTCTCTCTTGTCGAAGGGGGCAATTCAGGCAGTTCTTCCTCTGGAAGTAGGGAGGGGGTTTTACTCCCTGATTTTTCTGGTTCCCAAAGTGACTGGGGTGTTCTGGCTGGTACTCTACTTGAAGGCTCTGAACAAGTTTGTGGTTCATCTGCCCTTCCGGATGGAGACTCTTCAGTGGGTAATCCCGTTGGTTATCCCGGGCCATTTCTTGTGCACCCTCGATCTCCAGGATGCCTTCTTTCATGTCCTGATTCACCCCAGCTCTCGTTGGTACCTGCGGTTTTGCCTTCAGGACCATCATTTTCAGCTTTATGTCCTGGCTTTTGGCCTGAGGTCTACCTGCATGTGTTCACCAAGGTGGTGGCCCCGTTGGTGGCTTCCTTACATCTTCACGGTGTTCTTGTTTACCCGTACCTGGATGACTGGTTGATCCATGCTCCATCTCGGGATCAGTTGTTGGTGGATCGAAAAGTGGTGTGTTCTGTGTTGCGAGATCATGTGCTTCTTCTAAACCTTCCCAAGTTTCAACTGAAGCCCTCGCAGGACTTGACTTTCATCGGGGCACGCTTTCACACCAATCTGAACAGGGTGTTCCTGCCTGTCTCTCAGGCAGTGACCTTGGGTTCCCTTCCTCTGAAGTTCATGGTGGGGTGCTCTTTTCAGGTCCGTCTCTGGTTGCAGCTTCTGGGTCTCATGGCTGCAACTGTATTTACAGTGGCTTGGGTCCGGTTTCGTCTCAGGCCTCTGTGGTTGCATCTGTTGGCCCGTTGGAATCTGTTGTCTCACAATCTGGCCTTTCTGGTTTCGGTGTCTCCTTCAATCCTCCCTGCCCTGCGCTGGTGGACGGTGTCGGACAATCTTTCTCAGAGTCTGCTGTTTCAGCCCTCTCATCCGGCGGTCCTGATGACGGATCCTAGTGTTTTCGGGTGGGGGGTGACATTGGATTCCAGGTCGCTTCAGGGTCGTTTGTCCCTTCTGGAGAGGCGGCGTTCTTCAAATTGGCGGGAGTTGACTGAGGTGTTCCATGCTGTAATGGGTTTCCGCAGTCAGTTGTTGAGGCGCAATATAGTGGTGCGTTCGAGCAACATGGTGTTGGTGGCCTACCTAAATCATCAAGGGGGATCCAGATCCAAGTCTCTAAATGTGGTGGTGATTCCCTTGTTTTGTTGGGCAGGGGGGCATCTGTTATCTCTCTTGGCTGTTCATATTAGGGGTGTGGACAGCGGGGTGGTGGATGCCCTCAGTCGCTATTTCCCCACCTCCCTGGAGTTGTTTCTGACTCCAGTGGCTTTTTGGCTTGTGTGCAAGAGGTTTCATCTTCCCTATCTCGACCTCTTTGCTTCCCGGCACAAGTCTCAGCTGCCCCGGTTCTGCTCCTGGGTATGTCAGGAGGGATCATTGGGGGTGGATGCACTGACCATTCCTTGGCCGTCGCGCCTGATGTATGCTTTTCCACCACTTGCGCTGATCCCCTGGTTTGTGGCTCACCTGGGCCATGAGTACAGGGAAGTGGTGGTTCTGTTTTGGCCTTGTCAGTCTTGCTTCCCCACTCTGAGGCTGTTGGCTGTGCAGGGTCCCTGGTTTCTCTCTTGCTTTCTATCTCCATTGCGGTGATCTCCGATGTTATGTCTCCCGCAGCTGCGGCTGTCGATATAGAAGTTGAGAGGGAGGGGTGGCAGCGTTGGGGTTTCCCTGAACATTTAGCCTTAGCTCTGCACAGTCTCATAAGCCTTCTACTTTGAAATCCTATGGGCATCATTGGAGGAATTTCCAGAATTGGTTTCGAACTCTGGATTTGCCCCCTCTGGATTGCTCTTTACCAGACGTGCTGCAGTTTCTCTGGGAGGGCTTTGAGAAGAGGTTGTCTGTTTCCACTTTGTGGGCTCAGTGGCCACAATTAAGGCTTTCTGTTCCCCTTGGAGGAATTGGGCAGATGTTGAAGACTTGGACTATCACGTGCTGAGGAGTTTTTCTTTGTCCCGTCCTGTGGTGTGGCCATCCTTCCCTTTTGGGATCTTTCCCTGGTGTTACGGGCTCTGGTGGCTACTCCATTTGAGCCTTTGTCTGTGGTGGACATCAAATTTGTGACGTTGAAGGTGTTTTTTTAGGTGGTCATTACTTCGGCACGACACCTTGGGGAGTTGGGGGCTCTGATGGCTTAGGAGCCGTTTTTGTCTTTTTCGGATGATGGTGTGGTCCTCAGGTTGGATTTGGCTTTTATCCCCTAGGTGTCTTCTCAGTTCCATAGCTCCCAGGAATTGGTGTTTCCCACTTTGTGCGCTGATCTGGAGTCTGTTGATGACCTTCCTTGGTCCTTGCTTGATGTCTGCCGGGCTTTGCATATCTATCTTGATCATAAAGGTCCTTTTAGGAAGTCGGACTCCCTGTTTGTTTCCTTTGGGGCTGCCTCTCGTTGGGGAAGGCTTCTTCTTCTTCCATTGGCCGCTGGCTGAAGCAGGTCATTATGTTGGCTTGCTCTCTTTCGGGTTCCCCTCCTCTGGCCGGGGTTCAGCGGTGTTCTACCCGGGGGGTGGCAGCCTCCTGGGTTGAGGTTCAGGGAGTTTCCCTGTCTGAGATCTGTAGGGTGGCTACTTGGGCTTCCTCTAATACTTTTGTGAGGCATTGTGAGATCCAGAATTTGCCGGGGTATTATGCTAACTTTGGTTTGGGGGATACTGCAGGCTGTGTGCTCCTGAATTTCTTGTTCTGTTGTGTCAATAAATCCCTGGGTTTTGCTGTCCGCTTTGTGTCCTGGTGGTTTGTTGTTGATTGGGTATTCTCACTTTGTTTATGCTTGGGTAGTCTCACTTTTTTTATGAATGGGTAGTCTCACTTTGTTTATGAATGGGATGGGACCTGGGTGTAATGCCCTATTACTTACCGTTAATCTTCATTACTCCTGGTCCCATTGTCCTCGTCCCATTCATTACTACCCTCCCTCCCTCCCTCCCGGAGTTGTCGGTCTTCATCTGTGGCTTGGTAGTTCAGAGGGAATGCTGGGATAGGTACGTTTATGTACTCCCAGGGGCAGAGAGTGGGGTAGGGCCAACATTCCTTCTTTCTTTTTTTCTGTTGGTGAGATAGGATTATCTCACTTTGTTTATGAATGGGATGAGGACAACAGGACCAGGAGTAATGAAGATTACCAGTACGTAATAGGGCATTAGACAAGATGGAAATGGTGGGGTGGTTCATTGAAGATCAGATATTAGTATTTTTTTGTAACTTCATCTATAGAATTACACATGTCTGATGATTGCTTTGTGTGAAAATCATGTATAGAATTTCACTTGCCTGATGATATCTTGATTTTTTACTTAATAATATCTCCAGAATTGGCCGTGTTGACCTTGTGGAGTGTTTGCCATGTACTTGATGGTGCATTGATGCAGCTTGATAAAAACAATGCCCTGTTTTTGCATTATATGACCAACCACAACGACGAGCAAGAAATACCAAAGCCTATAAGCTGGCCATGCATGAACTAAGGCAACCCTACTATTCCATGAGAACCTGGGTACAATTAAGAGATATTTGAACAATGTGAACAATGGTTTCTGAGGAGTCGTTCACACAGAAAACCTAAAAGCTACTCTGTGGTATATACTATTCTACTCAAATGTATATCCGCTTATAGTAATTTTATCTACAAACATTCAATGCAAGAGATAATCCATGGCTAGAGATACTAAGGGTTTTTGAAACTTCAAACCCTCCGAATCCCTACAATTCAGGGTTTGCAAACAGAAAAATCCTTGAACATATGTACTAAACCTATTTTATGATTTGGAAATGCTTTCCCAAATTGCAAAATGGGTTTATAAATGGTTACAGATTCAGTATTTGGAAGGAGGAATTTTGGGCATCCTTCCACATACCAACTCGGTATCCTATGCATCAATGGCTTGCAACCAGAATTCCATGCGCAAAACAATGATAAGTTACTGACTCCCAGGTTAGGGTGATAACTCATTTGCAAATGGGAAGGAGTTCTGTTGGGACTTTATCACTGGGTTGGCAGCTTCAAGGGGAGTAAGCAGTGGCCCAGTTGACAGCTACACACTCTCACCGAAGTCTAAAAAAATCTATCAATCAATCAAGCAAACAATCAATCAATCAGAGGTTTGTAAAGCATGGCTATTCACCCGTGAGGGTCTCAAGGCACTGGGGGTGGGGGCTGCTGATCTGTCTGGCATGGAGGTTCAGTCGAAGAGCCAGGTCTTGAGATCCTTCCTGAATTGGGTCCGCGACAGGTGGAGCAACAGGGTATTCCAGGTGTTTGTGGCGAGGTAGGAGAAAGATCTTCCCCCGGTTCTGATCTTGTGGATCCATGGGACAGTGGCCAGGGCAAGTTGGGTGGAGCGGAGTTGTCTGGTGGGTACATGGAATGAGAGGCGGTGGTTCAGATATGCTGGTCCTGCGTTGTGGAGAGCTTTGTAGGGTTAGGAGCTTGAAGGTGATTCTCTTATTGACTTGGAGCCAGTGAAGTTGTTGGAGGTGTTGAGATATGTGGCTGCGACGGGGGATGTCGATGACCAGTCTGGCTGCGGTGTTTTGAACGTTCTGTAGTTTCCGGAGGAGTTTCTGGTTGACGCCGGCATAGAGTGCGTTGCCGTAGTCGAGCCTGCTGGTGAAGAGTGCCTGGGTGACAGTTTTTTTCAATTCTGTGGAGAACCATCAGAATGTCTTACGAAGTAGGCAGAGCGTGTGGAAGCAGGATGAGGATACAACGTTTATCTGGTGGTTCATTGTGAGCGGTAAGGCCAGTATGATGCTGTGGTTGTGTGCATGGTCTGTGGGGGTGGAGGCAGGCCACCAGGAGTTGTCCTAGGCTGAGGGGGTGGGTTCCAGAATGAGTTCTTTGGTCTTGTCCGAGTTTAGCTTTAGGCAGCTGTCTTTCATCCAGGTGGCTATGCCTACATCCCGCTGTGGAAATTAGTTCTGGCAGCTGTTGGTTCATGGTGAGGGAGAGGAACAGCTGGGTGTCATCGGCATAGGAGATGATGTTGAGGCCATGGTTTTTTGATGATGGCCATGAGGGGGGCCATGTAGATGTTGAAGAGGGTGGGGCTCAGGGAGGATCCCTGGGGCACTCTGCAGCTGATCTCTGTAGGTTTTGAGAGGAATGGAGGTAGTCTAACTTGCTGTGTTCGGCCAGTAAGGAAGGAGTGGATCAAGTCCAGGGCCTTATTGTGGATGCCGACATCGTCGAGTCTCATGATTAGGGTGCTGTGGGAGACGGTATCGAAGGCAGCTGAGAGGTCAGTAGTATGAGGGCTGCGGTTTTGCTGTGGTCAAGGAGGGAGCGAATGTCGTTGGTGGTGGTGAGGAGCGGGTCTCAGTGCTGTGTTAGCTTCGGAAGCCAGATTGAGAGATGGCCAGGATGTGGTTCTGTACGATTAACATGAGGTCTGTCTGTTCGGTGGATGGCTTCTTCAGCAAGGGGTTGATCTCTGCGTGTTTCCAGTAGACAGGGATGGTGACAGTTTCGATGGAACAGTTAATGGTGCGGCAAAGCTCAGGGGTGATGGAGGTGGCTGCTCTATGGAAAATGTGATATGGGCAAGGGTCCGAGGGGGGTCCGGAGTGGGTGCTCTTCATGGTCTTGAGTGTGTCGTCTGTGGTGAGCGAGTCTAGTTGAAGGTGCTTGATTGTGTCTTGAAGGGCTATTTTCTTTGTAGTTTTAAGGAGGAGGTGGGGTATGTTCAAGGCGGTTTTGATGGTTGTGTGGGTTTCCGGGGTTTTGTTGTCCCTCCATCTCTTCTCGAGTCATATGCAGGTGTGTCTGGACTCTTGGAGGGCATCAGTGAACCAGCTGGCTTTCTTGGAGTGTTGCTTGCCTGGTGTCTTCTTGAGAGGTGCCAGACTGTCGGCGCAGTTGGAGATCCATTGGTGAAGGTTGCATGCTGAAGAGTTGGTGTCTGTTGATGTCAGTGTTCTGGTATTGTGAAGGGACAGCGGATGAGGTGTTCTTCGTGGCCTTGCTCAAGCCATGACGGGGGCGGTGAGGGCAGCGATGGATGGTGGGAGTGGCAGAGGTGAAATGCACGCAGTGGTGGTCGGTCCAAAGGAGTTCGGTGGTGTGGGTGTAGAGGATGTTCCTACTGGCAGTGAAGATGGGGTCGAGCATGTGTCTGGCTGTGTGGGTCTGGGCGGTGACTAGCTGCTTGAGTCTGATGTTGGCGAGGTTCTCTAGAAGGGACCTGGTGTTCTTGTCACTGGGGTTGTCCAGGTGGAAGTTGAGGTCGCTGAGTAGGATGTAGTTGGTGGATGCTAGAGTCTGGGGTGTGATGCGGTCTACAACGGCGTTGGTGAAGGGTGGGCTGGATCCAGGAGGCCTTTAGACGAGGGCGCCATGGAGGATGGTATTGGGGTTGGTCTGGATCTGGAAATGTAGGTGTTTCATGGTTGCGGTAGGGTCTTTCAAGTGAGTGATCAGACGGAGGGTGTTATTGTGGACGATGACAATGCCTCCTCCTGGTCGGTCAGTGTGGTCCTTGCGGGTGATTTTGTAGCCCTTGGGGATGGGGGTGGAGAAGTCTGGAATGGAGCAGGGCTTAGTCCAGGTTTCCATGAAAAAAGCGATGTTGGTAGAGGCGGCGTCGAGGAGGTCCCAGATTTCTGTGGTGTGTTTGTGGAGGGATCGCATGTTGAGGAGTATGCAGTTAAGCCAGTCGGGTGCACTGTTGGTCGACTGGGCAGTGAGAGGAGCAGGTGTGTTGGGGTGGGCGAGGGTTTGGCTGCAGTTCCGGTAGGAGAAGAGTCAGGTGGCATGGCATCCTGAATTGAGGGCAAGGAGGGTGCTGGCGTCCTAACGGTGGAAGTTCCGAGAACCAGGGTCCCTGGCACCTGGCGCAGTCCAGAAGCGGACGAACGCAGACGGGCTTGCCTTTGGAGCGGCGTGGCCTCACAGCGGCCGCTTTTATGTGGTGCTGCGGGGGGCTGGACAGCTAGAGGGAGGTGGGGCTACGGCAGATCTCCGCTACAAGGGCGACGAAGAGAGCAAAAAACAGGAAAAAGAAAGAAAAGTTGGAAAAGGCAGAAGCAGAAGAAAAGGCAAAAGAGGTAAACAAAAACAGAAAAAGAGAGACAGAAGGACAGTCAAGCAGCAGAGCAGTGATGCTCTACCACTAGACCACCAGGGATGAGGCACAGGCAGGAGCCTGCAGGTGGTGGAAGGTCTCGAACACCTGACCTGAGGGTCAGCAGCAACGACGGGGGCAGCAGCAGCTACCAGGCAGAGCTGTGCAGCGAAGGGAGCAGACCACAAGAAGGTGTAAAAAGTTTTTTCCAAAAGCAGCCCTATTTCGTTTAAGGAAACCGGGCTGCTTTAAAAAATAAACGTTTTCAGTTTTGAAATGCAAAGATAGCTATGGTGGTTACCATTCCTGTCTTTGCAGCCAATTGGAGGGAGTCCCAATTTGTAATTTACCTATATAAATATTCATTAGGTAGGTCGTTCTGTGACCTCCTCTGAATTGTGCATACTATCGTAATGGTACCTTGGTTAGTTTGCAAAACAAAGTAGTGGCTCCAAATAGGCAGTACACAAATTACAACCGCTTTTTGCAACCACAGATTTAGTACACATGGTCATTAATTTGCACAAGATCCAAAGAAGGCTGAATCAAAAAAAACATAGTTTTGCAAACTTTGCTATTTGTATTCAATTATATACACAACTTACCTATATACTGACTAGTTACTAGTGCTGATGATGCAGGTCAACATGAAAAACTGCTCAATTGGATATGTAAAATATTTTCAACAATAGCGGACAGCAGGCTGAATATAAGGTCAGCTGAAATTAGTTCAATCCAATAGGTAATAGAGAATCATCAATGTATGTGTAAATCATCAGACATACTGTTGACCTTCAAGGTCTGACCCTAATTAGCAAAACATCCGTGGGTCTCTTCAGAACAAGGTATGCCAGATTATTGCCCAATAAAAAGGTATGAATTAAGGTATGTCTCCAGTTCTCATGCAGAAAAGACAAAACTAGAAATACTCACAGGTTAGGTCTCAAAGTCAGATTAAAGAATAGATCATTTCAGTCTCATATTAAGAATGATTATAAGTAAGGAAAGAGAACAGACAGGTCTGCCTTGACAAATGCAAAAATAACAATTGATGGACAGAATGCAGAACAATGTCATACATTCACCCCAGTACAGAGATCTGGGCCTAAATCCATCGTTTTTTTGCTCACCATGCCATTCCAGTTTGAACCCAGCCATATGCAAATCAGTCTTGACCCTGTGCCCCATGGGAACAGTCCAGCCCGAACTGCCAAGCCAGGTCCTCCCTGGACTGGAAACAAGCATCCTAGGACCGGTTTCGGGCTTTCAGCCCTCATCAGCCAGGATAGCCTGATTCCAGTGGCATGGAGAGCAAGGGACTCACGTCTGAGCATACCCTTCCCACTCGGGGTGACAAATGCAAAAATAACAATTGATGGACAGAATGCAGAACAATGTCATACATTCACCCCAGTACAGAGATCTGGGCCTAAATCCATCGTTTTTTTGCTCACCATGCCATTCCAGTTTGAACCCAGCCATATGCAAATCAGTCTTGACCCTGTGCCCCATGGGAACAGTCCAGCCCGAACTGCCAAGCCAGGTCCTCCCTGGACTGGAAACAAGCATCCTAGGACCGGTTTCGGGCTTTCAGCCCTCATCAGCCAGGATAGCCTGATTCCAGTGGCATGGAGAGCAAGGGACTCACGTCTGAGCATACCCTTCCCACTCGGGGTGACAAATGCAAAAATAACAATTGATGGACAGAATGCAGAACAATGTCATACATTCACCCCAGTACAGAGATCTGGGCCTAAATCCATCGTTTTTTTGCTCACCATGCCATTCCAGTTTGAACCCAGCCATATGCAAATCAGTCTTGACCCTGTGCCCCATGGGAACAGTCCAGCCCGAACTGCCAAGCCAGGTCCTCCCTGGACTGGAAACAAGCATCCTAGGACCGGTTTCGGGCTTTCAGCCCTCATCAGCCAGGATAGCCTGATTCCAGTGGCATGGAGAGCAAGGGACTCACGTCTGAGCATACCCTTCCCACTCGGGGTGACAAATGCAAAAATAACAATTGATGGACAGAATGCAGAACAATGTCATACATTCACCCCAGTACAGAGATCTGGGCCTAAATCCATCGTTTTTTTGCTCACCATGCCATTCCAGTTTGAACCCAGCCATATGCAAATCAGTCTTGACCCTGTGCCCCATGGGAACAGTCCAGCCCGAACTGCCAAGCCAGGTCCTCCCTGGACTGGAAACAAGCATCCTAGGACCGGTTTCGGGCTTTCAGCCCTCATCAGCCAGGATAGCCTGATTCCAGTGGCATGGAGAGCAAGGAACTCACGTCTGAGCATACCCTTCCCACTCGGGGTGACAAATGCAAAAATAACAATTGATGGACAGAATGCAGAACAATGTCATACATTCACCCCAGTACAGAGATCTGGGCCTAAATCCATCGTTTTTTTGCTCACCATGCCATTCCAGTTTGAACCCAGCCATATGCAAATCAGTCTTGACCCTGTGCCCCATGGGAACAGTCCAGCCCGAACTGCCAAGCCAGGTCCTCCCTGGACTGGAAACAAGCATCCTAGGACCGGTTTCGGGCTTTCAGCCCTCATCAGCCAGGATAGCCTGATTCCAGTGGCATGGAGAGCAAGGGACTCACGTCTGAGCATACCCTTCCCACTCGGGGTGACAAATGCAAAAATAACAATTGATGGACAGAATGCAGAACAATGTCATACATTCACCCCAGTACAGAGATCTGGGCCTAAATCCATCGTTTTTTTGCTCACCATGCCATTCCAGTTTGAACCCAGCCATATGCAAATCAGTCTTGACCCTGTGCCCCATGGGAACAGTCCAGCCCGAACTGCCAAGCCAGGTCCTCCCTGGACTGGAAACAAGCATCCTAGGACCGGTTTCGGGCTTTCAGCCCTCATCAGCCAGGATAGCCTGATTCCAGTGGCATGGAGAGCAAGGGACTCACGTCTGAGCATACCCTTCCCACTCGGGGTGACAAATGCAAAAATAACAATTGATGGACAGAATGCAGAACAATGTCATACATTCACCCCAGTACAGAGATCTGGGCCTAAATCCATCGTTTTTTTGTTTGCTCACCATGCCATTCCAGTTTGAACCCAGCCATATGCAAATCAGTCTTGACCCTGTGCCCCATGGGAACAGTCCAGCCCGAACTGCCAAGCCAGGTCCTCCCTGGACTGGAAACAAGCATCCTAGGACCGGTTTCGGGCTTTCAGCCCTCATCAGCCAGGATAGCCTGATTCCAGTGGCATGGAGAGCAAGGGACTCACGTCTGAGCATACCCTTCCCACTCGGGGTGACAAATGCAAAAATAACAATTGATGGACAGAATGCAGAACAATGTCATACATTCACCCCAGTACAGAGATCTGGGCCTAAATCCATCGTTTTTTTGCTCACAATGCCATTCCAGTTTGAACCCAGCCATATGCAAATCAGTCTTGACCCTGTGCCCCATGGGAACAGTCCAGCCCGAACTGCCAAGCCAGGTCCTCCCTGGACTGGAAACAAGCATCCTAGGACCGGTTTCGGGCTTTCAGCCCTCATCAGCCAGGATAGCCTGATTCCAGTGGCATGGAGAGCAAGGGACTCACGTCTGAGCATACCCTTCCCACTCGGGGTGACAAATGCAAAAATAACAATTGATGGACAGAATGCAGAACAATGTCATACATTCACCCCAGTACAGAGATCTGGGCCTAAATCCATCGTTTTTTTGCTCACCATGCCATTCCAGTTTGAACCCAGCCATATGCAAATCAGTCTTGACCCTGTGCCCCATGGGAACAGTCCAGCCCGAACTGCCAAGCCAGGTCCTCCCTGGACTGGAAACAAGCATCCTAGGACCGGTTTCGGGCTTTCAGCCCTCATCAGCCAGGATAGCCTGATTCCAGTGGCATGGAGAGCAAGGGACTCACGTCTGAGCATGCCCTTCCCACTCGGGGTGACAAATGCAAAAATAACAATTGATGGACAGAATGCAGAACAATGTCATACATTCACCCCAGTACAGAGATCTGGGCCTAAATCCATCATTTTTTTGCTCACCATGCCATTCCAGTTTGAACCCAGCCATATGCAAATCAGTCTTGACCCTGTGCCCCATGGGAACAGTCCAGCCCGAACTGCCAAGCCAGGTCCTCCCTGGACTGGAAACAAGCATCCTAGGACCGGTTTCGGGCTTTTAGCCCTCATCAGCCAGGATAGCCTGATTCCAGTGGCATGGAGAGCAAGGGACTCACGTCTGAGCATACCCTTCCCACTCGGGGTGACAAATGCAAAAATAACAATTGATGGACAGAATGCAGAACAATGTCATACATTCACCCCAGTACAGAGATCTGGGCCTAAATCCATCGTTTTTTTGCTCACCATGCCATTCCAGTTTGAACCCAGCCATATGCAAATCAGTCTTGACCCTGTGCCCCATGGGAACAGTCCAGCCCGAACTGCCAAGCCAGGTCCTCCCTGGACTGGAAACAAGCATCCTAGGACCGGTTTCGGGCTTTCAGCCCTCATCAGCCAGGATAGCCTGATTCTTGACTGGGGGAGAATGTATGCATTGTCAGCATTCCGTCCATCATTTGTTTGTTGTAACGCTTTTCGCCCTAAGTGGGATGGGTATTCCCAGACGTGGGACCCGTGCTCACTACGCCACTGGAGTCAAGCTATCCTGGCTGATGACGGCTGATAGCCAGAAACCGGTCCTAGGATGCTTGATTCCGGTCCAGGGAAGACATGGTTTGGCAGTTCGGGCTGGACTGTTCCCATGAGGCACAGGGTCAAGACTGATTTGCATATGGCCATGTCTGAACTGGGGTGGTGTAGTGGGCAAAAGAACGATGGATTTAACCCAGATCTCTTGACTGGGGGAGAATGTATGCATTGTCAGCATTCCGTCCATCATTTGTTTGTTGTAACGCTTTTCGCCCTAAGTGGGATGGGTATTCCCAGACGTGGGACCCGTGCTCACTACGCCACTGGAGTCAAGCTATCCTGGCTGATGACGGCTGATAGCCAGAAACCGGTCCTAGGATGCTTGATTCTGGTCCAGGGAAGACATGGTTTGGCAGTTCGGGCTGGACTGTTCCCATGAGGCACAGGGTCAAGACTGATTTGCATATGGCCATGTCTGAACTGGGGTGGTGTAGTGGGCAAAAGAACGATGGATTCAACCCAGATCTCTTGACTGGGGGAGAATGTATGCATTGTCAGCATTCCGTCCATCATTTGTTTGTTGTAACGCTTTTCGCCCTAAGTGGGATGGGTATTCCCAGACGTGGGACCCGTGCTCACTACGCCACTGGAGTCAAGCTATCCTGGCTGATGACGGCTGATAGCCAGAAACCGGTCCTAGGATGCTTGATTCCGGTCCAGGGAAGACATGGTTTGGCAGTTCGGGCTGGACTGTTCCCATGAGGCACAGGGTCAAGACTGATTTGCATATGGCCATGTCTGAACTGGGGTGGTGTAGTGGGCAAAAGAACGATGGATTTAACCCAGATCTCTTGACTGGGGGAGAATGTATGCATTGTCAGCATTCCGTCCATCATTTGTTTGTTGTAACGCTTTTCGCCCTAAGTGGGATGGGTATTCCCAGACGTGGGACCCGTGCTCACTACGCCACTGGAGTCAAGCTATCCTGGCTGATGACGGCTGATAGCCAGAAACCGGTCCTAGGATGCTTGATTCCGGTCCAGGGAAGACATGGTTTGGCAGTTCGGGCTGGACTGTTCCCATGAGGCACAGGGTCAAGACTGATTTGCATATGGCCATGTCTGAACTGGGGTGGTGTAGTGGGCAAAAGAACGATGGATTTAACCCAGATCTCTTGACTGGGGGAGAATGTATGCATTGTCAGCATTCCGTCCATCATTTGTTTGTTGTAACGCTTTTCGGCCTAAGTGGGATGGGTATTCCCAGACGTGGGACCCGTGCTCACTACGCCACTGGAGTCAAGCTATCCTGGCTGATGACGGCTGATAGCCAGAAACCGGTCCTAGGATGCTTGATTCCGGTCCAGGGAAGACATGGTTTGGCAGTTCGGGCTGGACTGTTCCCATGAGGCACAGGGTCAAGACTGATTTGCATATGGCCATGTCTGAACTGGGGTGGTGTAGTGGGCAAAAGAACGATGGATTTAACCCAGATCTCTTGACTGGGGGAGAATGTATGCATTGTCAGCATTCCGTCCATCATTTGTTTGTTGTAACGCAGGTCTGCCTTGACGACACGGACACACTAATGGTGATCCCCCCTGAAAAGAATGACATTGGTGGATTGGCACTCACACCTCTCTCACCCCATGTTGGCAGCTCTGAGTCAATGTAAGTGACTCGATTGAGTAATGAGACTCGTGTTTTCAGGACAACTCTGGCGTAAACGTTGGCATTTGGGAAGCTGGCAAGACTGTCAATCAAGCACATTGTTGTCAGCTCGCGTGTTGACGTTGTGGTCTGTTGTCTAGCATCTCCCAAGCATGTTTGTTGTTTTCCCCTAGATGGGCTGAGTTATAAATGCTCCAATGGTGTAGTGAAAACTCTACAGTGTGATAGAAAACTCGATAATCTCATTTTGTTTCTTTCTTGCAAAAATACCAGCCTTTTTGTGCTATTGGCTTTGCTAGCAATTTTTTTTCAGTGATCCTTGTTGCTCTAGAGGCTTTCTTTTTCATTTCTATTTGCACACTAAACAAAATAAATAAGAATAATTTGACAGTCTAACAAAGTAAATAAGCATAA
The DNA here is from genome assembly GCF_964204655.1 of Triturus cristatus. Lineage (NCBI taxonomy): Eukaryota > Metazoa > Chordata > Amphibia > Caudata > Salamandridae > Triturus > Triturus cristatus. Next base: position 835,541,881 of record NC_140581.1, read on the forward strand.
TTTAATAGTAAAAAGGTGGATCCAAAAAAATACACATTGACAACCTCTAAAATGCTTATAATGAGGGGAATTAATAGTGGAGTATTAAAACAATCCGTCTTGAGGTTGCAATGTCCATCGCCGTCTTACGGAGTACCTTTGGGGCCAATTACAAGTTTGATGGCCTCACCACCTTACCACTGTGGCGGCGTTCCCAAGAAGATCACTGAGCTGGTGGTCTCTGCGTGCCGTATTACGAGTTTTCAGCTGTGCTGACTGTGTGAGCAGTGAAGTCATGGCGGCAGCGCTCTTCGGCTCTGGAAATGAGCCACAAGTCAATGCCGGCCATACTGCGATGCCCCAGCCAATCGGGCGCACCTTTTCTTGCATTCCGTTGTGCAAGTGAAACATTGAATGCACTCATCCAGGAGGCATTGGAGGGCACTACATGAGCACCAGCTACATTACACACAGACACATTTGCCCTCGAGCCCGTACTTCAGCTCATTAGCTGCCTTTTCGCCGATTCTCACATGGCAGTGTCCCCGCCAGGAATAAGGCAGGTCCTAATTGGGCTGGCGGTGAGCTGCACGACACCGCCTCCATGGGGCGCCTCTGCCAACATGGAAGCAGACATGTCAGCGGTGGTGGCAGTCTTGTGGCGGTCTCACCACACAGATCGTAATTGGGCGACCAAACTGCTAAGAAGGTGGTGGTCGGACTGTTGAAAACATGACGGAAACCCCCAGACTGCCCTCATTGTAATCAGGCCCTTAGTCTTATTCAACAGTTGCCTGCTGTGCATGACCACTCTGTTGGTGAAACCTTTCTCCTCGATGGTCTGCAAAGCAGCTTTAGAAGGCAGGTCAAAGAATTGGACAGTGAATGCTCGGATCAGACATTGCTGTTCCTTGTAATCAGTTAATGTTTCATTAATGTCTTGTGCAGAACTGTATAGAGCATTAAATACATTCAATACACTGTAGATTCCTAAAACAACAGCATTCCCTTCGTAAGGTTTCTGTACACGTTTAGTGTGTACCTAATTTTATTTTCCCTCACTACTGAAGGAGGTACAGTTGGGGGTGTAATGACAAACTCATCCTCCCATTACCTCATGCCTAATATTCATAAACAAAGCGCACAATGTTGCTTCTCAGGCAACCTTCAACAGTGATAGGTCTAGATACCTGCTTCCAAATCTTGGTACCAGCAGGTGGAAGTGCTGGCAATCCATGAGTCAAGACATCCGACCTTGACCAGCACTCTCTGACTTTGTCACCCAGCATGAACAGAGGTGAGTCAAGGCAAGGTCATGTTATTTGAAGTCACTCTAGTTCCCTCGTAGACCATCCACTGAATGAGAGATGTGATACTGCAAATGTAATTTCTCCCCTTCAGGCCTGTACACTTAGGTTTGCATATGATGTAGTTTCGGCCTACAGTGTAGAGCTTGGATAATTCTTCTACTACCGTGTTAGGGTTGGGATCTATAGTTGGCAGTGGCCTTCACCCTGTCTATGTATGGACCCTTCCTTCTAGACAGGATAAGTGAGTTACACACTCAAGATAACCCCTGTTCACCCCCTTGGTAGCTTGGCACGAGCAGACAAGGCTTCCCAAAGGCAATGTGTAAAGTATTTGTACCCAAACACACAGTAAATCAGTGAAAACACCACAAATGGACACCACACCAGTTTAGAAAAATAAAGTATTTTTATCTAAATCAAACAAGACCAAAACATCAAAAATCCAACATACATAAATCAAAATATCACATTTAAAATATTTCAAGCAATTTTGTCCATAAAAATCTATAGATGCATGATTTTAAACAATATACCTTCAAATACGTCAAAATTCACAAGGCCAAAACACCTGCAGAGGAGGGAAGCGCTGAAAAATACAGTGATGCATTGGGTCCTGAGTCCTCGGGGAGGCTACGCGTCAGTTCTGCTGCATGCAGGAGAAGTGTTGCGTAGAATTCAGACTGTATGGGGAATCAATGCGTCGTTTCCAAGATGATTCTGGTCTACGGGTGATGCGTTGGAAACTTGCCGCACAACACCGGAGTATGGAAACTCTTCCTGCATGATGGTGCTGCTTTGGAAGAACAGGCGTTAGGAGAGCGATTTCAGGTGTCTTCAGTTTTTTGTAACAGGAACAAAAGGGCCCAAGACTCGAGTTGGCACCACAAGGCATGTCAGTACTCCCAGCAGTTCAAGGAGTTCAAGGATGCTACAGGTGAACTCTTTGTGTCCCTGAGACCTCAGAACAGAAGGCAAGCTCCACATCAAGTCCTTTGAGATCTCCTTTAAGCAGGATACCACAGCAGGGCAAAAGTTGCAGCCCTTTTCTCTTCCCACAGACAGAAGCAGCAACTGCAGGTCAACCCAACAAAGCAGCACCCAGCAAAGGGGCAATATTCCTCCTGCAGCTCTTCAGCTCTTCTTCTTGGCAGCAGTGATATGGATAATGTTTTGAATGTAAGGGCTGATATGATCCTTCTTGGTGCAAGAAGGCATTTGAATGGGTCTTATGGGAATTTCTGCAGGTGGTAATGGCAAAGATGGGTTTGAGAAAAATATTTATTTGAAAAGTATCCAACTGCAATGGTTATTGTGATTGGGAAGGCATCTAATTGTCTAACAATTGTACTGGGATCTTCGAGGATCGAGTCAGCATAATATGTATTCGCGATATAATGTAGATTTTCCCCAACCTTGATGGTAAGAAAATCTGGATTTTATTAAAGACACAGAGGCTAATATTATTGCAATTGTCTTTATTTAGCTAACCACAGCCACTTTAAAGAACCTAAACATGAAGAAAACGCCCCAATAGATAAAGAGCCACTTCCGCATCCAACAGAAGGAACTCCATCTTAGCATAACTTCTCTTTTATTGTTGACCACGACCTAAGAAAAAGCAAAGAAAAACATCAACAAGGGGTTGAGATTAGGGTGGAAATAATATTAGCCTCCGTGTCTTTAATAAAATCCAGACTTTCTTACCATCAAGGTTGGGGAAAATCTACATTTTATGCCAAGACTGGAGGCTAATCTTTTTGCAAGTTTAAAGCATTTTCAATAGACGAGAAGCAGCATTTTCAACAGGTCTAAAATAAAACTTGCGAAAAACCATATCATTTGACCAATCAGCACATTTAAGAATATAATTCAAAGAACCTCCTTGCAAGAAAGCTTGAGAAGCAGAAGCACCACGAACAGAGTGTGCGCCAAACATACTTACATCTACATCAGACATTCTCATTACTTCTTTAACCCATCTTGCCAGAGTTGAGGATGAAACGCCTTTGTGAGGTTTCCTGAAAGAAATCAGTAACTGTTTGACATTAGATCTTAATTGGTAAGTTTGCCTTTCATATTCTTTAACACATCTGACAACACATACATTCACATAATCATCAAAATAAGGATATAAAAATGTTTGAGAATTAGTTTTCGTTCTACTGTTTAAATAGAAACATATGCCTTCAGGAGAAAAAAATCTGTTAGAGATTTCTAAAGCTCTGACATTGGAGACTCTTCTAAAAGAGACTAAACAAAGAAGGGTTGTCAATTTGAAAGGAAAGTAATTTAAGAGATAGCGAATCATTTGAACCCAGAGTATCTATACGCTTCAAGACTTTAGAGACATCCCATAGGGAGTTGTACCTAGAAATTGGTGGTTTTTAAATCCTGACACTACTTAACAATCTCTTAATAAGTACATTTTGACCTACAGAATAGCCATTAACTAAAACCTGACCAGCAGCGATAGCAGAACGATGAACATTCATAGTTCTATAAGCTAGTCCTCTAGCAAACAATTCCGATAGATAGTTGGCTATTTCAACTACATCAACCGAAATGGGATCAAAGTCCCTTCCGACACACCAGCAAACCCATTTTTGCCAAGCCAATCTATACATTTTACGTGTTCCTGGTGCCCAAGATTCCTTGATGAGGTTTGATGCCTCTTCAGAAAGCCCTGGTATTTTCCATAGATTCCTGAAATGTTCCAAGCCATCATTCTCATTCCCCCTCCTAAAACTAGATCGTGCAGCTCTCCTGAAGGACCTAGAAGAATTTCCGGGAATACCGGTAGTAAGACCGGATAATCTACTAGCATTTCCAACAACATTGGGTACCATACTTGAGACTTCCAAAGGGGAGTCACAAGAACCAGAATCCTCCAATCTTGTCTGAAAGCATCCACCCCTGCAGATTCCGGATCCCGATGCCAACTGTAGAAAATCTTTTAGTTGGGTATTGAGTCTGTCCGCAAACAGTTCTACCTGACATGGACCCCAAATTTCCATCAGACCTAGAAAGACTTCCCTGTTCAGACACCAATTGCTTGAGTCCCTGTGATTCCTTGAAAACCAATCTGCCTCCATATTGTTCAAGTCAGGAATGTGTTCCGCTTGAACCACAATATTCTGTTTCAGACAATAGTCCCAAAATACTTTTGCCAAATCTGCCAAATCCTTCGATTTCGGACCTCCTAGCTTGTAACAATTCTTACTGCTGAAACATTGTCCGTTCTCAAGAGAATTGAACATCTTGCAGAGTCCTTCGCAAAGCTTTTTATTGCAAAAGAACCTGCCAGAAGCTCCAAGTAATTCATATGTAAACTCCTTTCTTCTTCCTTCCAAAGACCACCAGTAGAAACTGAGCCACAGTTCGCTCCCCATCCTGACAAACTCACATCTGACTCTATCACCAGGTCCAGGAGAGACCCAAAAATTGCTCTCCCATTCCATGCTTCCATATTTTTTAACCACCAGTCTATTTATACCTTTGCTTCCTGAGAGAGGGTTACTTCCTCCGAATAACTCAAGCCATCTCTTAGGTGTTTGCTCTTCAGACTCTAGAGCGCCCGATAATTCAAAGGCCCAGGAAAAATGGCTTGGATCGTAGAGGATAGCAAGCCTATTACCCTTGCTAGCATTCAAAGAGATATCTTCCCCAAGGTTAGGATAGTTCTTAATTCCTTTTTTATACGTTTTAATTTTTCTCTTGGGAGTTTCAGTTGGCCTTGAACAGTGTCTATCATGAAACCTAGGAATTGAGTAAGCTGGTTTGGAATTAGAGAAGACTTCTGTCTGTTTACCACAAAACCTAGATCTTCTAAGAAGTGTATTGCCAAAGTAGTGTGAGCTATCACTTTTGATTTCACTTGATCGATTATGAGTATGTCGTCTAGATAGATAATTAGACGTACCCCTCATTCTCGTACGTAAGCTGCCACCGGCCTGAGGACCTTGGTGAAACACCAAGGGGCCGCAGAGAGACCGAAGGGTAGGCAGACGAACTCTCACATCTTTCCACCCCATCTGAAACAGAGGTATTTTTGGCGATCTTTGCAAATAGGGATTGTTAAGTAAGCATCTTTTAGATCTAATCTTGTTAGCCAATCCCCTGGCAGAAGAATATCTCTTATTAGGTGTAGACCTTCCATTTTGAAGTGGTGGTACTCTACCCAATTGTTGAGACTCTTTAGATTTATAACTGGTCTCATACCTTTCTCTTTTTTCTGCACCAGGAAAATATTGCTCATAAACCCTTTTGTCGATTCTAGTGACTCCCTGATGGCGCCTTTCTCTAAAAGGTCTTGAACCTCTTTGTTCACTAGATTTGATAACTCTTCGTCGAACCTTATGATTTCCGGGATATGGTCTTGAACGGGTTCCCCCACTAAGTCAATCTGGTATCCCGTAACAGTCTCCAAAACCCAAGGGTCTTGTGTTATTGGTAACCAATTTTTGCAAACTGTGCCAGTCTCCCACCTATTTTTATAGGGATAACAGAAGGGTCTTGACTTACCTGAGCCTCTTGAGCGATGATCACCTTGTGATCCTCTTCCTCTAAACCCTTGTCTCTGAGGGTAGAAACCTGCATACGAATTCTGGGATTGGTAGAGGTTAGGTCTAAATCCTCTCTGAAAGGAGGTCCTTGAATTTACTTGCCCTCGGCCGGGGAATTGACCTCTTGATCACCCAGCCTCGCCAAAAACACGTCTATCGAAGACCTTTTCGATCTCCCTTTGGGATTCTTGAAGGGAGGTAAAAGCTCCTACGTATTTGGACATCTCTTTGATGAATCATCTCCAAAGAGTAGTCCATTACTCGCCTGCCCTCTTTCATTGTTGGCTAGTTCCATCAATTTCGGGTCGATTTTAAGAAGGATGCTCTTCCTTCTCTCAACACTTAGGGCGGTATTAGCATTGCCTATTAGGCATACTGCTCTTTAAATCCACTGCCTTAGTTCTTCCACATTAGGTGCGGAATTGCCAACAAAGGCCTCTTCTACCATGTCAAAGATCTTAGTCAAGGAGCCAGACAGGTCTAGAAGCTTCTCCTGGCACATGCGTAAGCCTTTGTCTAGGCCTTTTCTGGGATCTCTACCGCTCTTGGCAATTAATGAAATTATTTTTGGGTCCAAATCAGGTGTTTGGGTAACCTTATTTGGGAGCAAAGGTCTAGGACATTCAGATAGGACCCTTAGCCTCACGTCCTTTGGTATTTGTTTCCTTAACCAGAACTGCATATAGTTCGCTACATGAGCAGCTGGTGACCATTCAGGAGATAAGGGGAGCTTCAATAGAGATGGGTCAAACGTAAGGGCCCCGAATGGATCTGTTAGTTCTCCAAAATCATCATCCTCCAAAACAACCTTATTGTTGTCCTTTAGAGGTAATGTCTCGGATCCGTCTGAGTCGAAATCAGAGGAACAACTCAGTTCAACCTCAGCGCTCCCCGAGGAGTCATCACAGAGCACAACCTTATGTTTGCAAGCATTAGTTAGTTGTTTTTCTGATTCATTAGATGGACCCTTTCCACGGTCCCCTTGTGTATCCTCAACACCACCAATTTTCATGTGAACAGATATTTTCTTAGAATCAGAAAATGTACCCCTTTTGTAGCTTGGACCGGCTGGTTATACATTTTTTCTCTTCCTATCAGCCTTACCTCCTTTCTTAGTTAGGGGGTCTTCATTGGCTGACCCAAAATCTCTCCTCATCCGAGGTTCTATTTTTATCTAAATCTATATTTTCCAGCTTCTTATCCATTTTCTTCTCAAGGTCTTTTGAAAATGTTTCCAGCATTTGTTTAAATTTGTCCTCTAAGGACTTTGGCGAAGTGCTAGGAAGTCCTTGATTTGGAATATCTTGGTGATCCATGGCAAGGATAAATTAAAATGCCAAATAGGAGGATAAACCAGTTCAAATAATACCAAAAGGCCAGAGTAGAGCAATTCAATAAAAAGGGGCAGGGCAGGAGAAAGATATAAGCAACAGCGTAGTGTGAGCTTAACTGACAAGCAGCTGTGAATAACTGTCAAAATATTTAAAAAGTGGAACGACATGGGAAGCTTTAAAAGCAATGACAGTCATCCCAATGTGGTAAAATGGCCGCCGAGACTACGTAGTCACGTAATCTCGGCGCCCGATATAGTCCTTTCTCTATTTTTCCCTTTTTTTTTTTTTTTATTGCGCATATAATACGGGCATAAGGGAAAGGACTGAGGAAGAAGGTGTGCCAGGACGCGCAGCGGTAAAGAGCTATCCCGGCGTGAGGGCGTTCGGCTGTGAATGCCTGAAACGCGAGTCAAGCAAGGATTGCCGGCATGCCCAACGGGGAAGGAAGCTAGCGATCACACGGCCGCGTTCGGAGCATTATTAGAGCTCCTAGCAACGCGGCTGGGTGCCGCATTCGGTAACGCTGGTGTGCTGATCGCCGTGCTCGAGCAGAGAGGCGGTAAGGAATTTTCAATTGAAAACAGTCATACATGTGAAAAAATGGAAAAAGAGTTAAACCATGATAGAAAGCAGTAAAGCAAGTCCAAAGTCAAAGCATTTGAAAGTGGATTAAATAAGCCAAATAATGAACCAACGAAGGGAACAAAGCAAAAAAGGGGTTATGAAAAAACATGAAATACCATTAGTAAAATGGCATTACAATATTGGATAACATTGTTAAGGTGTAAAGAATGAAATATAATTAGATATAATGTAAAGTATAAGTTAAAATTGAAAAATAAGTAATGCACATAGCAGAGTTTAAGGGAATAAATATCTCAGCTGCGGCAGCCAAAAAAAGAAGGAAGAGTTATGTATGTTCTGACCTTTTATTGGGTTGGAATTTCTTGTTCTACAACATTCTAAGTTCTTTAAAGTGGCTGTGGTAAGCTAAATAAAGAAGATTTCAATAAGATTAGTCTCCGGTCTTGACATAAAATTAGATATCTATCTTCAGGACATATTAAATAATACCTGTATTATACCAGTTGCCTTCAACAGTGTAACATTCACAATGTTAAAGACACACAATTGATGGATGGAATGCAGAACAAATCAAACCATTTATCCGCAGTCAAGAGATCTGGGTTAAATCCATCATTCTTTTGCTCATGCCACTGAAATCAAGCTATCCTGGCTGAAGAGGAGTGAAACCCCAAAACCGGTCCTAGGATGCTTGTTTCCTGCCCAGGGAGGACCTGGCTTGGCAGTTCGGGCTGGACTGTTCCCATGAGGCACAGTGTCAAGACTGATTTGCATATGGCTGGGTTCAAACTGGAATGGCAAGGTGAGCAAAAAAACGATGGATTTAGGCCCAGATCTCTGTACTGGGGTGAATGTATGACATTGCTCTGCATTCTGTCCATCAACTGTTGGTTTTGCATTTGTCACCCCGAGTGGACGGGTATGCTCAGACGTGAGTCCCGTGCTCTCCATGCCACTGGAATCAAGCTATCCTGGCTGAAGAGGGGTGAAACCCCGAAGCCGGTCCTAGGATGCTTGTTTCCTGTCCAGGGAGAACCTGGCTTGGCAGTTCGGGCTGGACTGGGTTCAAACTGGAATGGCATGGTGAGCAAAAAAACTATGGATTTAGGCCCAGATCTCTGTACTGGAGTGAATGTATGACATTGTTCTGTATTCTGTCCATCAACTGTTGTTTTTACATTCACACTGTTGCCCTATATTGATAATATATTCATCAGTGGTTAATTAGACAGTTTGGGGGAAGAGACAGTGTGCGATTTGACATGGTATGATGATAAGTTATATCTCAATAAAACTCAATTACGAACCACAAATTAGACAAGCCTGATAATTGGGTTGGACTTGCTACCACTAATTTAGGGATTAAAATTTGTTTTCATGTTCGGCATATTTTTCACATTAACTATGACGTTCTTTTAAAACAATGTCTTTTAAAACATTGTATTACGTTAATGCACCAGAGGTACTGGGTACCCATTACTCTTGAGGGTGGATGTAACATCGTTAAAATCAATAGTCTTCCACTACTTTTAGATTTATTTTGCTGTATTCTTCGTCTAATTTTTACATTTCATTTTGCGCTTTGACTTCACCATTGGCAGTTTTATCAGGGGAAATTAAAGAGTTAGACAAGCCATTTGCTTTTCAAACTTACTCCTACCGATAGGTGGCTGGGCGTTACCCTATTTCAAACGTTACTTCTGGGTCATGATGGGGCAGCATTTGCAATGCATTTTAATGGTTGCTCCTAATATTTTGAACATGTATCAGATGCATCTTGGGTCAAACGTCAGCTGCTGTCTTAATAAATTCTTAGGACCCCCAGCTATTTTGAGCGAGTGAGTTTGAAGGATCTAAAATCTGCTATGTGTTATTTAGCTACATGGTGTAAAACCTTTAATATCTCTAAAATAATGGATTTTTCCCTATTTAATCAAATGGTACCAAAGACAGGTACACAGCAGGGATTAGTCAATGTTGGACAACATTTTTCTACAGAGATATTTTGTACAGTCTGAAGGCTGCTAGGCGTAGGGGTGTGGGGGCACAGCAAAACCCCCTGGAGACCTTTAAGTGGTTAAGATGAAAAACAGGCAATAAACAGGCCCATGGTGTGTTTACTTTCTTATGAGCATTTGCTGCATGTTCAAATACAGACTGCCAAATGTCAGGCACATTCTTCAGACAGGCTTCAATTATTTATTTGTTTCTTTATTTTCCCTTTTCTGACAGAAATATTATGGCTGCTATTATTGACGCTCTTGCTGTAGTACTGGGGAGTGTGGAAGGAGGCAACTACAATTTGTTAAAGGCTTTCGAACTTGCATATGAACTAAAATATCTGCTTGCTTTCCAATCTAAAATTTGCAAGTATTTCAAACATGAAAGTAGAATTGGAAGTATAAATACGAAATAGTTTTTTTAATCAGGAAGTATGATGAGAATAAATATTTTAGTAGGGCCAAAGAAATCAACGCACGTGAGGTTTCATTTGGTAAGTGCATTTACGTTTGAAAATGATTTGTTCCAAAATTGCCTATTTTCTTTTAAAAGCAATAGCATTTGAAACCCAAAAATCAGTGTTTTTTGAAACATAGCAGACAAGAAGTATGCATTATAAAGATAGGATGCCATGTAGCTTCTTTTATTATTTTGGCACTTATTTAGAGGGACGTATAACAGTAAATATGTAGGCAAAATGATTTCCATGCATTCAACTGCATAGGGGGGTGAAATGGGAGGTTTTTTTGCACTATGTCATGACATTTCTTGAAAAGGTATGCAGAATTCCATATACCTTTGTGAAATGAAATGTACTAGCCACTCTTCTGCCTCAAGTCTGAACGGGGGGGCCATAACTTGTGTTCAAATGTCATGTGGGATACCAGTAGAACACCGGTTGGAGGAGAAAATATCTTTTGTGAACAGTCAGTCACCTTGCATGTTCTGCTTGAACCAGTCTCCCATGGGCTTAAAATTACAAACAATATCAAGGATGTGAAATCTACCAAAATTTTGCGAAGTTCATGTAAGGTGAAATTTTGAAATTTCAAGTAAAAAGTGATATCTATGCCTAACACCACATCAGTAACACACAAAACTGTGCTCCATTACCACCATCAAAACACTTCTGGTAAGTAAGTGCACACCTAAAAATTTGCAATGCTAACTGTCACACCTCGTTTTTACCTAAAATAAAAATATGGAATGAAGCTGTCCTGTCCAGCAGAAATGTCATTAGAACCATCACTTTGCATTACAGGAAGATGAAGTGGTAATACCAAACCTATCCCATTTCATCTCCCAGTAAAATGAGTTGCCTCTGGCAGCTCTCTGCTAAAAGGAGGAAGCCTTCAATAATGTATGTTATCTTAAATTGTGGACTATGATAGTTGTATTTTCCCTCGTGTTAACCAATTAAATCAAGGTACCATTAATTTGCGCTCAACTGCTGGCTATTCGAGAGTCTGCTCCTGGCTGTTCCATCCTGTGGTTACTTCTTAATATGGCGTCAGAAGTAGGTTGCGTCCCAAGCACTACACACAATAAGGAGTTGCAAATAAAATAAAATAAAACAAATGAGTATCTGAATTTTAGAACCTGACAGTGAGACTGAGCACTGTCACACTTCCGAGAATAGAAATATGCAAGTTTTGATCCCACAATTGCAGTGGTAATAACGAGTGACCTCACATCTCTTTGCCACCCCTTCCTTGCTGCGAAAACACTGAGGAATAGATGGATTTCTCAACAAAAGAGAGCGGGTGATCATTCCTCTATTAACACTAATAACCCAGAGCCACTGCTAACACACAATCATCATATTTTTTAGATGCTCCAAGCTGATAGGTTTCTTTTTACGATGAGGCACACTAACACCCAATCAGAGGGCATCAAGTAGCAGTCTAATCAGTTGCTGATGAATGTTGGGGTAACACCTGGTTATGAGGATGGAAAATCTCTTAGCTAATCATCAATCTGTGCCAGCACCCCCACTCTCTAAATTGTTCCAGCACCACTGCATTCACTGATCTTCAAACTGAATACAATCTTCCCCAGCATATCTCCTATAAACAGAGGCAGGTGCAAGTTTTTTTCCATAAATGGACACTAAGAATTTGAGCTTCAACCATATTGACTTAATGGTCAGTAGTCGAATGGATGAAATTGACATTAAAGTTTTTTATAAAATATCTTTGAGCACAGTCATGAATACTTGTGAACAGTGGATAATACCTTCAAATCAGCAACTCCAGTAGTTTACAATAATCCATATGATGTGTTAGACCTGTCAGCCCTTTGGGTGGTCCCTCCTCATCATTATTTATTTTGTCCCACTTTTGCCTCAAACCCTGTTGTAATTTTTCCTTTTTGGGAACCACCAGACTTTTTAGTGTTGATGCAGGGTCAGGGAGCCATTTTCCCTACCCCTGGAACTTCTGTCTGAGGGCCTGAGACACAAAATGGTGGCCTCCCATTGTCACCTGTGACATCACTGGAACCTACTAGTACCTTCCAGAACATTCTAGAACCCTGTGACAGTGTGAGGCAGGTTTAGAATGTTGGGAAACCAGCTCAGAGTTGGCAGTTGGAATTGGCAGTTGGCATCTGACTAGAGAGGAGAGAGGACAGAGGACAGAGATTCAGAAGGAGGAAGGAGTGAGGCAGCAGGGGTGGAAACCAGTGCTTGTAGTGGGGTCCAGAAACCCACCCTTGATGCTAGTCCCTACTGACCAAGCCCAGCCTAGTGCCCTGTGTGGGATAAAGACCAGAAGATCATCTTAAGGACCTGAACAGCCGGAACAGGCCTTAAAGGAGAAGAACAGCAAGTTCCTGACCTGTTTGGTGGAATCCTCCTGGAGACCCGACGTCGAGAAGCCTGGAGACCTGGAGCCCGAGGTGGAGAAGCGGCGCTGACAGAAGGCAGACGTCGTACCCGGAGCCGCTAGGGGTCGAGTGAGGGCGCCGACGGAGGTCGTGGAGAGACACCGGAGGTCGAGTAGAAGTCACCTGAGGTCGAGGTGAGGCGTCGACGGGGGAGTGAAGTCCGCCCTCCGGAGTCGCCGGAAACCGAGGTGAAGCGCGCAGGAGGTCGGGAGTGGAGGTCGCACTCCGGAGTCGCCTGAGGTCGAGGTGAAGCGCGCAGGAGGTCGGGAGTGGAGATCGCACTCCGGAGTCGCCGGAACCCGAGGTGGAGCCGACGGAGGTCGGGAGTGGAGGTCGCACTCCGGAGACACCCGGAAGCGGGGAGACCGTGACCCTGTGACGCCGGAACACGACATCGAGCCAAGGCCGCCCAGCAACATCGATCCGGAGCCGCCTCACGGCACCGACCTGGCGTCAAGTAAAGCAGATCGACGCGACATCGAACCGGAGCCGTCCAGCGACGTCGACCCGGCGCCGAGCGGAGCCGATCATCGTGAAAAGGGCAGTAAGTGGTCGAAAGGGCATCTGAGGCCCTGTGGAGCCCTAAAAGACCATTCTAGGGGCTAGAGGGGTGTTAGAACCAGCCTGGGAGTGCCAGGGGTGAACTGAGACTGGTGTAGTGACCTCTGTGAGGGGTTGTGTATTGTGGGGGAGCCAGATCCATAGGTTACCCTTATTCTACCTCAGTTCAGTGCAGCCTTGACCAATCTAGGTGGGACACCCCCCATGTCATCCAAATGACCACAAGCTGTTCTTGGGCATAGTAAAACCAGACTACCTCATAAATGTGATCTGATTTGCAATTGTTATTGATTGCTTATATTATTTATTGAAGGCGTTTTATTTATGGTCTGACTGTATTTATTCCTGCATGGTATTTATTGTCTGACAGTATTTAATTGCCCTCTGTATTTATTGCACCTATATTTATTCCGTGTTTATTTATGACCTAATCCTATTTATTGCACCTGTAAAGTGTTATTATTTAATTGACCTGCTATTTCTGAAGAAAATCCTTTTGTATTGTATTTGTGACATAACCCTGCAACTAAGAGAAAATTAAGATAAACACAAAGAGATTCTTTCATAAATTTTTAAGGTGTAGAGTCGTTTTTGGAACGGATGAACGCATGGTTATTGTGAGGGTGTGACGTACGCTTAGCACGGTGCCTGACCCCTGACCACTCGAGCCAAGCTACCACAGTGTATGTCCGGGAAAATCCCATTACCACCCTTCCGGTGTGGGAGTGGGGTTTTTCTAACATAATTGGTGTTCAGTGGTGGGATTGAGCTGTGCCTATGCATACTCGACAATAACTGTGGGTAGTCCATAGGCCTACACCTGGAGTTTTCTCAAAGCGGCCTTCCTAATTGTGAGTTTTTGTTTTTTCCAAATTTACTCTGGTGGTGGGAGGAGGTATTATTAAAGGTACCCCCCTGCATTGCTTCTGTAAAAACCTGTCTTCTGTTCTGAGTGGGCAAAATGGAGTTTGTGCTAGAAGACCTGGAAACCTATACTGTGGCCCAACTCAGGGAGTTTTGTCAGCGGGAGGGGGTGTATTGTCCCCCAGGAGCAAAGAAGGGTGCACTCCAAACCAGCTTAAGGGCTTGGGGGGAGGCACGACGAGAAAGCAAGGCTGAGGAGGAAGACAGGGATGGAGAGCCTGACAGTGAGGGGGCTGGGATGTACCAACCTGAGGTGGGGAACCTAGTAGCGGGGCCCAGAACCATTTCCAGGAAGGGCAGCAGTGCCTCTAGCGGTGGCTTGTCTGAAGTGGAGTTAACAGACCGGAGGGAGAAAAGACAGCTCACATGGGACTTAGCAAGGCTGGAGAAAGAGAAGGAGGAACAGAGGATGGCTCATGAGCTAAGGCTGAAAGAGATAGATCTTCAGATCCTAAGAGTCGGGGCACACACTGTTCCTAATGGTGGCAGTAAAGACCAAGAAAGAGAGTTCACTAGGGAACCCAAACCCTACCCGCCAAAGGACATAGTAGCTAGCTATGGAGTGGGCGACGATATTGCCAAGTGGCTAGCGGCCTATGAGGTCTCGTTAAGGGCCCATGGGGTTCCAGAGAAGTACTGGGGAGGGGGATTGTACAGGTACATGCCTCCAGCTGGTAGGGATGCTTTATTGGCCTTAGAGGAGGATGAGCAGACCCACTACCCCACCATGAAACTGGCGCTCATAAGAAAGTTTGGACTAACACCCGAAAAGTACAGACAGAAGTTCCGGGGTAGTCACAAACTGGGCACACAGAATTGGGTGGACTTCCTGGACTATGCAAAGAAGGCATTAGAGGGTTGGATTCAGGGCAGTGAAGTGAGGAACTACGAGGGGTTGTTTGATTTAGTACTGAAGGAACACCTGCTCGAAAAATGTTTCCCTGAACTGCGTCAACACCTGGTGGATAGCTAGCTGACCAATCCCCGGAAGCTTGCTGAGGAGGCGGACATTTGGGCTAGTACCCGGGTGTCCACAAGGGGGACTGGAGGGGATACTCAAAAGGCCGGACAGGGCGCCCCCCAGAAGAAAGAGGGAGGGGAAAAGAAAAAGGAGTTCTCCAAAGGCCCCCAAAATAACTTCCAAGGGAAGGGAACAGGATTCACCCCTAGGGCTAACCCACCCAGAAACCCTAATCCTGGCCAGAGTCAGCAGCCAAGGGTTGTCCATTGCTACGAGTGCGGTGGCGTTGGACCCTACAAGGGAGATGCGAAGTGCCCGAAACGACCACCCCCTCCCATTGGAGGAAAGACCCCCGGAGTAGCTAGTGTAGTGCTCGGGGAGGAGATGCCCTTAACTAAGGGAAGGGAGTGGGCGGGTGTCACTTTAGTGTCCCTGGGAGAACGGGAGATGGTTCCTAAGATCCAGGTGCCCGCGAATACCGTAAAGTATGGGCAGTGGGTCACCATCAACGGCCAAAGAGGAGAGGCTCTGAGAGACACAGGAGCCAGTATGACTATGGTACGTAGCCAACTGGTGTCTCCAGAGCAGGTAATTCCCGATGTACTCCACCCAGCCGCGATGGCTGACGGCAGAACAGGCCACTATCCGGTGGCCGAGGTTCCCTTTGAATGGGAGGGGGTTGCAGGTTCACTTCGAGTTGCCGTAAGCCCTGCCGTGCCAGTCGATTGTCTGCTGGGGAATGACATGGAGCACAATGCTTGGAAGGAGGTGGAATACCGGACTCATGCTGAGATGCTGGGTACACCTGACTGGGCCTGTGTGAGCACAGGGTCCGCGACTACCCGGAGAGGGAGTTCGTTTAGGCTGGAGCCTGGAACAAAGGCCCAGCCAGCTGCCAGTCAAGGGAAGAACCGAGGACAGGAGGAGCCTGCCTCGGCGTCCACACCCCGTAGGACGGATAGGCCACCGGAGGTGGTGGACCAGGAGTCTGCGGTGGGGGATGTCACCGAACTGGAGGACCTACCCATCCCGGCCGAGTGGCACGTGGAGGGAGGCCCGACCAGGGAGGAATTCTGCCAGGGCCAGAGGGAGTGCCCTACCCTTGAGGGGCTGAGGCGTCAGGCCAAAGCCCAGGCAGCAGGGAACGTTGAAGGGAACTACAGTGTTTACTGGGAGGATGGCCTCCTCTACAGTGAACCCAAGGCACCCCTACATGGATCGTCACGAGCCTTAGTAGTCCCTCAACGTTATCGAGCCTTCCTTCTGGAGTTGGCTCACGAGATCCCCTTGGCAGGACACCTGGGGCAAGACAAGACCTTCGCCCGTCTTGTCCCACACTTTTATTGGCCTCAAATGAAAGTGTCGTCCGATACCTACTGCCGGACATGTGTGTCTTGCCAAGCCAGTGGGAAAACAGGGGTGAAGCTAAAAGCTCCCCTGGAACCACTTCCTGTCGTTAGCACCCCCTTTGAAAGGGTGGGCATCGACATTGTGGGTCCGTTAGATCCGCCAACGTCAGCTGGTCACAGGTTTATCCCGGTTCTGGTGGATCATGCCACACGGTACCCAGAGGCAATACCTCTGAGGACTATAACAGCACCTGTTGTGGCTAGGGCCCTGATGGGAATCTTTACCCGAGTGGGTTTTCCCAAGGAAGTTGTGTCCGACAGGGGGACCAACTTCATGTCAGCGTACATGCGGGCCATGTGGAAGGAGTGTGGAGTGACCTACCGGTTCACCACTCCTTACCACCCCCAGACCAATGGTCTGGTGGAGAGGTTTAACAAAACCTTGAAAGGCATGATCAGAAGTCTGCCTGAAAGCCTGCGGAGGAAATGGGACGTCCTCCTACCCTGTCTACTCTTTTCTTACAGGGAAGTGCCACAGAAGGGAGTGGGCTTCAGCCCCTTCGAGCTTTTGTATGGGCACCTTGTACGTGGACCTCTCAACCTGGTGAGAGACGGATGGGAAAGAACTCCCAGATAGCTTCCCCAGGACGTGGTGAGCTACATGCTGGCCTTCCGGAGCCAAATGGCTAAGTTGTGGAAGCAAGCTTCTGACAACTTGGAAGCCAGCCAAGCAGTAATGAAGGCGTGGTATGACCACAACGCTCACCCGGTGGAGTTGGAGCCTGGCCAGAAGGTGTGGGTGATCGAACCAGGAGAGCTTAGCGCCCTCCAGGATCGCTGGTCAGGACCCTTTGAGGTATTGGAGAAGAAGGGTAAGGCTACCTATTTGGTGGACCTTAAAACCCCTCGTCAGCCCCTACGGGTGCTGCACGCCAACCGCCTCAAACCCCACCACGAGAGGCCCGAAGTCATCTTGATGATGGTGACTGACGGAGCAGAGGACGTGGAAAGCGAGCCTCTCCCCGATTTGTTTGCGTCTCAAGAGAAGGATGGGTCGGTGGAGGGAGTGATTCTCTCCCCATCTCTAACTCCTGAACAGCAGGAGGACTGCCGCCAGGTCCTGGGGCAGTACTCTTCGTTGTTCTCCCTTGTCCCGGGTAGGACTCACCTGTGCGTCCATGATGTGGACACAGGAGACAGCCCACCTGTGAAGTCCAAGATCTACCGGATGTCAGACAAGGTGAAGGCCAGCATTAACAGTGAAGTCACTAAGATGCTGGAGCTAGGAGTGATCGAACCTTCTAGCAGCCCCTGGTCCAGTCCGGTGGTGTTAGTACCCAAAGCCGCACCACCGGGTGGCCAACCGGAACTGAGGTTCTGTGTGGACTACCGGGGACTGAATTCAGTAACCAAAACTGATGCTCATCCGATCCCTAGGGCGGATGAATTGATTGACCGGCTGGGAGCTGCCCAATATCTAAGTACCTTTGACCTTACTTCTGGGTACTGGCAGATCTCTTTGACTGATGGAGCAAGGGAAAGGTCAGCCTTCTCCACGCCCAATGGCCACTACCAGTTCTGTGTGATGCCCTTTGGGCTCAAGAACGCACCTGCCACGTTTCAGCGCCTGGTAAACCAGATCCTCACCGGAATGGAGAGTTTCTCTGCTGCTTATCTGGATGACATAGCCGTCTTCAGTAACAGCTGGGAGGATCACTTGCGTCACCTGCAAGCTGTTCTCCAGGCCCTGAGACAAGCTGGGTTAACGATCAAGGCCAGCAAGTGCCAGATCGGGCAGGGGTCGGTAGTGTACCTTGGACACTTGGTGGGTAGGGGAGCGGTGCAACCCCTCCAGGCGAAGATCGAGGCCATCATGGCCTGGGAACCCCCCAAGACACAGACTGAGGTCCGAGCTTTTCTGGGCCTCACGGGATACTACCGCCGCTTCGTGAAGGGGTATGGAACCATCGTAGCCCCCCTCACGGAGCTCACGTCCAAGAAACAACCTCGGCGGGTAGTCTGGACAGAGGCTTGTCAGCAGGCCTTTGTGAAGCTGAAGCAAGCCATGTGCGAGGCCCCGGTCTTAAGGGCCCCAGACTTTTCCAAGGAGTTCATTGTCCAGACAGATGCATCAGAACATGGCATTGGGGCAGTGTTATCGCAACTCAATGAAGAGGGTCTGGATCAACCCGTGGTCTTCCTATCCCGGAGACTACTTCCCAGGGAACAGAAGTGGAGTGCAATAGAGCGTGAAGCCTTTGCAGTGGTATGGGCTCTGAAGAAGTTGCGGCCATACCTGTTTGGCTCGCACTTCCTGGTTCAGACCGACCACAGACCCCTTCGTTGGCTGATGCAGATGAAGGGGGAGAATCCCAAGTTGTTGAGGTGGTCTATTTCCCTACAGGGAATGGACTTTCAGGTGGAACATCGGCCTGGAGTGGACCACGCCAATGCAGACGGTCTCTCAAGGTATTTCCGCCTTAGTGATGAGAACTCCCAAGGGGTTGGGTAGCTCTCCCCACTTTCAGCTGGGGGGGACGCGTGTTAGACCTGTCAGCCCTTTGGGTGGTCCCTCCTCATCATTATTTATTTTGTCCCACTTTTGCCTCAAACCCTGTTGTAATTTTTCCTTTTTGGGAACCACCAGACTTTTTAGTGTTGATGCAGGGTCAGGGAGCCATTTTCCCTACCCCTGGAACTTCTGTCTGAGGGCCTGAGACACAAAATGGTGGCCACCCATTGTCACCTGTGACATCACTGGAACCTACTAGTACCTTCCAGAACATTCTAGAAACCTGTGACAGTGTGAGGCAGGTTTAGAATGTTGGGAAGCCAGCTCAGAGTTGGCAGTTGGAATTGGCAGTTGGCATCTGACTAGAGAGGAGAGAGGACAGAGATTCAGAAGGAGGAAGGAGTGAGGCAGCAGGGGTGGAAACCAGTGCTTGGAGTGGGGTCCAGAAACCCACCCTTGATGCTAGTCCCTACTGACCAAGCCCAGCCTAGTGCCCTGTGTGGGATAAAGACCAGAAGATCATCTTAAGGACCTGAACAGCCGGAACAGGCCTTAAAGGAGAAGAACAGCAAGTTCCTGACCTGTTTGGTGGAATCCTCCTGGAGACCCGACGTCGAGAAGCCTGGAGACCTGGAGCCCGAGGTGGAGAAGCGGCGCTGACAGAAGGCAGACGTCGTACCCGGAGCCGCTAGAGGTCGAGTGAGGGCGCCGACGGAGGTCGTGGAGAGACACCGGAGGTCGAGTAGAAGTCACCTGAGGTCGAGGTGAGGCGTCGACGGAGGAGTGAAGTCCGCCCTCCGGAGTCGCCGGAAACCGAGGTGAAGCGCGCAGGAGGTCGGGAGTGGAGGTCGCACTCCGGAGTCGCCTGAGGTCGAGGTGAAGCGCGCAGGAGGTCGGGAGTGGAGATCGCACTCCGGAGTCGCCGGAACCCGAGGTGGAGCCGACGGAGGTCGGGAGTGGAGGTCTCACTCCGGAGACACCCGGAAGCAGGGAGACCGTGACCCTGTGACGCCGGAACACGACATCGAGCCAAGGCCGCCCAGCAACATCGATCCGGAGCCGCCTCACGGCACCGACCTGGCGTCAAGTAAAGCAGATCGACGCGACATCGAACCGGAGCCGTCCAGCGACGTCGACCCGGCGCCGAGCGGAGCCGATCATCGTGAAAAGGGCAGTAAGTGGTCGAAAGGGCATCTGAGGCCCTGTGGAGCCCTAAAAGACCATTCTAGGGGCTAGAGGGGTGTTAGAACCAGCCTGGGAGTGCCAGGGATGAACTGAGACTGGTGTAGTGACCTCTGTGAGGGGTTGTGTATTGTGGGGGAGCCAGATCCATAGGTTACCCTTATTCTACCTCAGTTCAGTGCAGCCTTGACCAATCTAGGTGGGACACCCCCCATGTCATCCAAATGACCACAAGCTGTACTTGGGCATAGTAAAACCAGACTACCTCATAAATGTGATCTGATTTGCAATTGTTATTGATTGCTTATATTATTTATTGAAGGTGTTTTATTTATGGTCTGACTGTATTTATTCCTGCATGGTATTTATTGTCTGACAGTATTTAATTGCCCTCTGTATTTATTGCACCTATATTTATTCCGTGTTTATTTATGACCTAATCCTATTTATTGCACCTGTAAAGTGTTATTATTTAATTGACCTGCTATTTCTGAAGAAAATCCTTTTGTATTGTATTTGTGACATAACCCTGCAACTAAGAGAAAATTAAGATAAACACAAAGAGATTCTTTCATAAATTTTTACGGTGTAGAGTCGTTTTTAGAACGGATGAACGCATGGTTATTGTGAGGGTGTGACGTACGCTTAGCACGGTGCCTGACCCCTGACCACTCGAGCCAAGCTACCACAGTGTATGTCTGGGAAAATCCCATTACCACCCTTCCGGTGTGGGAGTGGGGTTTTTCTAACATGATGTATTATACAACTCTTTAACTGCACAAATGGAATATTAAGACTGACTCGAGACGTCTTAGGTGTGGATGCGAAAGTGGTCAATACCTGCACATGTTTGTTTACTATCAACAATTGAAATAATTTTAGGTAGATATTTCAAGATGATTATCTCATCTTCTTCACATCAATTTAAAATTAACAACAAAGGGAATTATGATGGACTCTGATGAGAATATATGGTCTATGTATTTATGATGCTGCTTTGAAGTAGAAGCTGCCATTTTACAAGCTAAGGGCATAAGGGGTGGAAATGATGACGTAAAATATGGGACCCATTTAAAGACTATACTGGGTTATGGAACATTAACCACACTATTTAATCTTAGTGACTACTTGTGATTCTATTAGATGGGCTCTAATTCTTAAAATAATAATATTTAAGCTCATTTATAATGGTTGGTTTGTCTCTGTTTTGCTCATATAATTGGTTAAGATTTTGATATGTCTTTTCTACATATTTTTATCCTTCATTTCTCGCAATAAAATATATTTAAAAAGAGGGCTTTACTTTTGTTGATTGCTCTGTTGATGGTGGTCTTATAATAGGAGGATAACGCTTTGGTGATGATGGAATATTAGTTGGAATGGAGTACTTTCAGAAGGGTATGTTTCTCCGGACATTGTGATCCACTCCATTGCTTCTCCTGTGTTTAAACAGTGTGCTTGTTTTCGTTAAGTTCTTAGGTATGCTTATGGTTTAAGCTTGGAGGTGCAGGTTTTCAGATTATCATAGCATTTGACATGATTCTTCTGAGCTGTGTTGTAGATGTAGAGAAGGGTGCTGACATCTGTTGGTGGCAGGATGTGTCTGGGTAAGTTGATTAATTCTTCCTAGAGTTCTTCTAGATGGAAGTCCTTGAAGAAACAGAAGGTAACTTTATCCTTTTTCTGCTGCCCTTTCGGTGGGGTGTGCCAGGTGGATGTTCGGGGATTCGGATGCTGGATGCAGAGAGTATGTGGCACAGTGAATGAGTTGACAGCGGGTGCTGAAAATGCACCAAGGAGGAATTCCAGGGTTTTGCCTTTGAAGTGAATTGGTTTGGTGATAAGGAGTTTTATTTCTAGGGTGTTGGGTAGAGCACCGAAGGCTTCCTAATCCTGACTTTCTTTATATAGTAGAGATGAATGCATCAGCACTGACTGTAGAAGCCTTGTGTCCAGTAGCCTTCTATTCCTGAAAATTATTCGAAGCAGCGCAATATCACTCAATCTATAGCAATCAACAATGCCTTTTTTGATTGGAGGCATTACTTTAAAGGAGGCACTCATTATATTACTTTATGCACTGACCACAAAAACCAAGAGAAAGGTTGATGAGAGGTAACACACAAAATCAGCAAGTTACAGTGCACACAAAGGAAAGTTCATTGCGCAGGTGTTGTGAGTTTAGTTGTAAATCTTTATTTCCCAAATAGTCATTTGTACACATGTGGAAAATTGCCAACGCGTTTCACCCTTCACACGGACTTCTTCAGGGCTGTGAAATCATACAATATAGGAAATATTTAGATCCACTATTAAATAAGATAATCAGTTGTTTGGTAAAAGAGACAAACACGTTTGAGAAAAATGAAGAAATGGTGAGTTTGGACAGTCAAAGTTCAAAAGAAAAGCACAGAGAAAGAGTCACCACAGAGGAGGAAAGCAACCATGGTAACTGTGATTCCAGGAAAGTCAACAAAAGGTCATGAAGTAAAAGAGGGCAACTAGAATACACTTAGTGACCTTCGTGTCGAAGAAAAGTAGGAAAGACAGAGCCTAAAGGATACCATAAACGTAGATCCTCAAACTAGAGTAAACACCCTAAGTGCAAAAAAGAAGAATATCAAGACTCAAAAAACTACCTCTTACCAAAGGTAAGATGGCCAGATTCATGTAACAGATTGTAAAATCCAGCAATAAGTGTTATTGTGAAACGTCCCTATTAGTGGACGCTGTCTCCACACATGAGGCCTAGATACAAAAAAAAGGTATAGTTTATCAAGAACTCATTGCCACACTGCTGAAATCCTTAATAAAGAATATGGTCCCAATAATCAAAAAACAAGAAAAAAAGCAAGTACGTGATGAAGGCTGAAAGTTCTACTCAACCATAACCAATGTCACCCATAATGCGGATAAGTAAAATAGGTAGAGCATACCTAAAATCATTAATGGGTACCCAAGTATCCTCAGTCCAATAAGAATGTATGTCGTCAACAATGACGAAGGAGCTAGGTCTTATGGTATTATTGAGCCTCCAGTGTAGTCAGGCAGAGTACCTAAGGCAGAGTGAGAGGAATCTGTAACTACTATAAACAATAGTACTTATTCCAAGGAGGATAGTGTGGACCGACGCGATCAGTGAAGAGAGGGATCAGAAACACATAAGTGAAGGTGTCCAGGGTGTCCCCACACCCTGACGTTAATGTGTGAACATCGACGCGAAAAATGTGCCCAACATTATATTGAGACTGACCTGTAGCTATTCTAATTAGTGACTATGACCTTGGGCAGAGAGTACTCATGCCCAAACACGCGTGCCCCCAACGATGCGGTAATGCCCTAGACACATATGTAGTATGTAGAGTGTATACCGTAAAAATAGCTCAAAACATGTATATGTGTAGTAACCTGCCATTATCACAGGAAGACTGTACAGTAGGAACAGAAATGCGTGAACTCTAATGGAAGCTAAATAGCTTCTAAGTATTCCGTTACAATAGCTCAAAACATGTATATATGCAGTAACCTGCCAAGAGCCATTCTCACAGGTAGACTGTGCAGTTGGGCGTGGGCCGCCAGGTATAGTCTTATCAAAGTAAAGTTAAGGCGTGAGATTCAGTGAAATTGCTCTAAGCGATGTAGTTGAGTAAAAAAGGCAAATACCATTCCCTAAAGTTAACTTGTGTGATGAGGCACTAGCCGCCAAGTCAGATGGAGTGCCCCAGCTCAGTAACCCTCTATGGCACCTCTGTATCAAGTGCAGAGATAGAGAACAATGAAAATTGACCCCAACTTTCCAAAACGTACTTGTTTCATTCTGCGTGTGTAATCGGAAACCGTGTCCGGCAGCAGCCGTATGCGAGAAATGCGCTGCGCTGCCGCCTATAAGCCTAGCTGTATCCCCGGTGACCGACGTGCACCAACGCGTGCACGTCACTTCCGTGGTGCAAGCCGATGAAAAGCTGGAGCGCTAACCAGAGAACCATTTTGAAAGTGTTTCCAGCACTTCCATCTTATTGTGAACTGTTGGCATTAGACGGCCAACAAATCTTACGCTAAAGAAACTTTAGCTTATAAAGTGAGACTCACGCACTAATAAGATTTAAATTAATAAAATGGAAAAGCAGAGTACCGTTTTGAAAGCGTTTCCAGCACTTCCGTCTTACTGTGAGCTGTTGGCACAAGACGTCCAACAAATCTTGCGCTAAAGAGACTTTATCTTATAAAGTGAGGCTCACGCACTAGTAAGATTTGGATTAAATCAAAGGAAAGGCAGAGTATTAATTTTGTGAAAATATTCAACAAAAGGGTAGTCTCAGCGTTAAATGGATTCACAGAAAGGTACCAAGAAGTGCAAGATACGGGCGACTTGGGAAATACGGGTAATGTAAAAGGGAAGTCCCCCACCCATAAATCACCCATTTTAATACTATGATTTGGGAATTAAAGGAGGAGTAGTAAAACTACTAAATAGGAAACAGAAAGTGTGGCACTTGTGTGAAAGGTTGCAAAAGTTACGCTGAGTTGCGTTTAGCAGAGTAAAACAGCCCCAATGCTGTAATAGGTCTGATGGTTAGAAGTTTGAGGGAGGAGATGGATAAAAGTTGCCGCTAAAGCATGCAACATAAAGTTGGAGCAAAAAACGCAAATGCATACATATGGAGAGGTGAGAACAATATATACATTGAGTTGTTAAAAAAAAGCAATTGGTCAAAAATAATTCTATAACAAATTTCAGTTGACAATTATTGTCATGAGGAGCATATGGCAGAGCTCACAAGTAACCAAGAAGAAGGAAAGAGTAACAGGACATTGATGCACCCGTAAATGCATCCAACCTAAATTTAAACATATGGAAAAACAGGTTAAGATTGGGACATTTGTCCTTGCGTTGTATACATCAGGGGCAGTAAGGTTACAATGCCCCAGGTGTATGGCATCAATGCAAGTTGTTAACTGTGATACCTAGGACAGCTACTTTGCCCATCTACATTCATGTTAGTTACAACCAGGGCAATGAGGTTACAGTACCCCAGGTGTAAGGCATAATTGGTGGTTGCTTACTCGACATCTGTAACACAAAGATCTGAGCTGTCCAACGGATCCTTTACTCTAAATGGATTCTGATGACATATGGTGCATTGCATAAGTTTATGACAAAAAATAATGCATCTCATTGTCAGTATTAAGGCCCAATGTTGTGGTGGGTAGCTTACATATCCATCGAGCTTCCAGTTGTCTGAGTGCAAGGTCCCTGTCACCTCTTCTCATTTTTCTTTTTTTTAAATATCTTTATTGCGTTTTTTCTTTTTTGCCTCTTTGTTATTACATCAATTTCAAGAATCAATGCACTTTGCAC
Organism: Triturus cristatus; assembly: GCF_964204655.1. Lineage (NCBI taxonomy): Eukaryota > Metazoa > Chordata > Amphibia > Caudata > Salamandridae > Triturus > Triturus cristatus. The sequence goes on from NC_140581.1 coordinate 835,567,386, forward strand.
AGTGGACAACAATAGCTATATATTTTTTTCCATTGTTAGCATAGATCAGTACATTATTGACTTACGATTTCCAGTGTAAATTACATTTACAATGTATGAGTATTCGTGCACATATCAGGTACCTTGGGCAACGAAAACCCATACATACTGTCGTCTCCAATCGAGAGCTGGATCATGCCTACCCAATGCATCCTATATCTGCGGTTGTTTATAATTGAACATAGCAATGTATATAAAAGCACAGTGTTCATACATCTCTGGACTATGCAATTACCACCTAAAGAGTCGCATATCAGACATCTATTCACTTCTTCAATATATAACCATATAAGCACATCTAATAAAAACTTCAACAAAAAGAAATACAAAAATCTAAATAAGGGCTATCGATTGCGAAAAAATACATGCGGCTGATATGTAGAGTATCGTTGAGGCGTAGCCGTAGCTAGGCCTGCGTGTGGGTGGTGGGTGCGAGTTGCTGCTACTGTTGTATGCTCTGTTGTTTGGATATTAGTGTAGCGCATGGTGATTGTCATGTCTATGTGCTGTTCTGCAAGGAATGCGAGTTTCATGTCCTGGCTGACCTCCAGTGTTTAAATATCCTGGGGTTGTGGCGTGTCTTTTACTACCTAGTGGTATAGCAGGTACTAATCTTAATTCGTTGGTTAAACGTCGACTATAGTGGAATATCAGAGCGTGTAAGGATTTTGAGCATATCATCCCAGGTATTCACTATGGGATATTTCCGCAACCCTGCTGTTTCCTCCCTGTGTAGGGTAGTGCTCTCTGCCTGTGCCCAGACTTCCAATGATTTAACCCAGTGTGATGCTACCGGTGGGTCTGTGCATTTCCACCTCTTAGTTATCAGCCGCTTCGCCGCTATTAGGCCCAGGTCCCAGAACCTAGAACTTACTTTGTTAGTTTTGGTTTGCTTGTAATATCCCAGAATACAGACCTCCCATGTGGCCGGCACTTCGACATTGGTGCATTTCGTGAGGGTTTCTAATATTGTGGGCCAGTAGGGTAAAAGTAGGCGGCAAGACCATAGCATATGTAGTATGTCAGCACCTAGAAGACGACATCTCGGGCATTCGGACGTGCTGATGTTGAAATACTTATTAATCTTATCTGGTGAAAGGTACGCCCTGTGTAGTATATAGGTCTGAATGAGTTTAAAGCGCGAATTGCGTGGTATGTGTGTGGCACTTGCTTGGACACACTCCCATTCCTTATCAGTCCAGGGATGGCCTCTGTCTGCGGTCCAATGCTCACGATGGCTCTGTAGTGGTCGTAATGCGTGAGTAAGCAGAGCTTGTACTAACCAATGTACCATGTATGACCCCTCCCCCATTACGTGTAAGTATTGCAACAATTGATGTGCCGGTGGCTCATTAGTTATATCTCTCCATGCGAGTGTCAACGTCCGTGTGATGGTTGCATACAGTAGGAACTGGCCTGCCGGTAAACCATTATCCGCCGTCAGTGTCGCAAATGGTAGTAGGGTACCTTCTGCATATAAGTCTCCTAATGTCTCTATTCCTGCTTCAGACCAGGACACCAGTGCTGTATCACTTATAGAGCCTCTACCTCTGGGTGTCCCAATAATTGGCAGTACTGGGGCATAGGGGATCGTGCCCTTTGTAAGCTGAAGGCTTCTCTTATAACATCTGTGGGCTAATTCAATGTGTAGCTGTGTCGGGCGGGGGATTTTCGCCAGTGGGTGAAACAGTCTATAAACTTGGGCTTGCGTCCATAGCGTCGTGTCGGTCGCTGTGTCTGCCAGGTTTTTACCGCTTAACCATTTTGTAACCCATTGTAGCTGCGCAGCTAAATAATATAGTTCCAAGTGGGGAACTGCTAATCCTCCATTTGCAGGTGGCGCATATAGTTTCTGCAGTGCTATCCTGGACCGCCCTGTATTCCAAATTAGACTTCGGGTTAATCCCCCCAGGTCTCGAAACAGTTTCGCTGGGACATATATCGGGAGGTGTGCAAAATAGTACAATAACCTTGGTAGCACAATCATTTTAGTTAAGGTGATGCCGCTCATTACATTAAGCGGTAGAGTCTTCCAGAATTGCATCTGTGCTCTTATTAAGGAAATGGCCCACATCAGGTTGCCCTCGAGTATGTCTGCTGGTGACCTATAAATATAGATACCCAGGTATCGGAACGTGGTGGGATACCAAGTCAACGCAATCCCATTAAAATGTATATTTGTCATAGCCATGTCCTCGTTGAAAGAGTAGGCACCCGATTTAGCCCAGTTCACTCTGAGGCCTAACACCCCCTCAAAATTGCGGAACAACTCCGATATCGCTGGCGGTATGCATGCAGGTCTCTTATATACAACAACAAGTCATCCGCGTATAGGGACCCCGTGTGAATTCCATCACTTAGGGGATGCCCCAATCTGCTCCACCCTCGCAAAGGTTCCATGGCAAGAGAAAAAAGCAACGGAGACAGCGGGCACCCCTGTCTAGTTCCGCGTCTAACCCTAATTGTATTAGAGAGTAGCTTACCCGTTCGGACCCGAACTGTAGGACGTTGATACAACAGCTGCACCAATTGTAAATATCCGTCCCCCAATCCGTATTTGCGCAGGACCGCCGCTAGATAGGGTCATTCCAACAAATCAAAGACCTTCTCTAGATCTATTATCAAGCAGCCAGAGCGAGGCCAATTTGTTGTTGCATACTTTTGAATTCTAAATAGCCTGCGAATATTCAGGGAGGTGCACCTGGTTGGGACGAAACCATTTTGGTCAGCGTGTATCAGGGCCGGTATCAGCGGAGCCATTCTCTTAGCCAAGGTGGAAGCCAGAATTTTGTAATCCGTATTTAACAGAGCCAGCGGGCGATAAGAGCCCAGTAGTTCAGGGTTTCTACCCGGTTTGAATCAGCGTGGCCTCATTCTGCGTGGGTGTAAGCCCAGAGCACTCTAGGTTTGCGTCATAAACCCGCAGCAGTTCTGGTATTAATATATCCGAGTAGGCTTTGTAAAATTCAGCCGGTAGCCCATCTGGGCCCGGCGTTTTACCATTTGAGAGGGAAAAAATACTATCTCTTAGCTCTTCCTGTTGGTGTTCCGTCAATTGTGGCAATGTTGTATCAGAGAGAAAATACCGTATGTCTACATCTGTGGCCATCAACCAAGATCTGTACATCATGGAATAGTGTTCCACAAAAGCACTGTGTATTTCACTTTGGGTATGTACCGTGACTCCGCTTGTATTTCGTATTAGTGTCACAGGCGAGACGATGGCTTCCTGCCGTATCAGCCAGGACAGTAACCTGCCAGGTTTGTCCCCGATGCGGTGAGTTCGTGCTGAGTGTGCTGCATAATTTATATTCTGGAGCCGGTCTAGCAATCTGGAGTGTTCTTCTTTGTCTTGTTCCAGAGGCCTAATGTTACCCCCCAGTGCTTCTCCCTCTCTTCGAAGCAGGTCGGTTTCAATGCGTGTGAGGTCTGTTTTCAGCTGCTTCCGCATACCCACCTGTGTTCTAAGGCAATCACCCCTAATGACTACTTTAAACGCATCCCATTCCACCTGAGGCGTCGTAGCTGTGTCAGTATTATCTTCAAAATACCGGGTGAAGTTAGCTGCTAGTAAATTGCGAAATGGTGCGTCCAATAGCAAATTGGGTTGCAGTCGCCAGGTTGGGATTGGCGGTTGAGGGTGTTCCCATAACATCTCTAAAATATGCGGGTTGTGGTCAGAGTGTGTCATACCCAGATAGTAAACTGCTGTTATATTGGGAAGTAACATGTCCGAGAGCATATATCGGTCTAACCGCACATGTAAATCATGAGCACCAGAGTAAAAGGAGTATACCCTGTCATGGGGAATACGGTGTCGCCAGGCATCCCTCAAATGCCACTGTTCTGCCCAGCTAGTTAGTGCCTTCATGGCATGGTGTATGCTTGTACCTGGAAGTGGTAGGAAGGAACGATCCAATGATATGTCAAGTACGCTATTATAATCGCCTCCCAACAGCATAGGGATATCGTGCCACGGAGCCAGTATAGTCGACATAGTGCCAAGAAAGGTAGCCTGTACTGTATTAGGAGCATGTAGGGATGCAATCACAGTTTGTCGTCCATCCAACGCGCCCCTGATTACCACATATCTGCCCTCTGTATCTATTAATGCTTGTGTAAGTGTGAATGGAACCCCTGGCCTCACCCATACTAGCGCTCCTCGTGCAAAGGCCGAATAGCCTGTCGCATACAACTGACCTCACCAGCGGCGGTGCAGTCGCAGAATTTCTGATTTGGCCAGGTGAGTCTCTTGTAGGAGGGCTATTTGTATATGATGGCGTTGAAGATATGAATATATCTGATACCTGCGCGACGGTGAATGTATGCCTCTCACATTCCATGTGCCAATCTTAATGGATGACATAGACTTTATAGTGTGTCAGATGGTTATGTGCCTGTGTTGGCCCAACAGTTATGTGCATTTCAGATAACCCAGTGTCGCAAAGTCCACCCAGCATGTTGACCTGTTGCATATTGTTCCGCATATATCGACATACAATAAATAATATCTCATAATACAACCAAAACAAAACCGTAATCATAGTTAATACCAAAAGGGCGAGGATGCAACTAGCAATCACCCAAACAGTCTACACATTCTAGGGGGGTGAGCTTCGTGTTATATTGTGTTAACCTACAGCGTGTGTATCTAGCGCCCCAGAAGCCTCCCCGCCAACAGGCAAAACAGCAGATAAGTGCATCCATGTATGAGCAGCAGTGCGTACGAGCAGGGCTCGTCCCCCTTTTACATGTCAGAGCGTCAACTGCAGCCTCATCGGAACATTCAGGATCGCAATGTCAATCATTATAGAGAGTCATTTAGCTAGTGGTAGCGCGTTCCCACATACTTACACCCCAACACCTCAAACCGTGGGCTATGCAGAGATAGGAGTTCGTATGGTTCATATTAGCGTGTCTGCAGTCTGCGGGGTGACGTCTGGCTGTTGCTCATCGTCACTAGATAGGTCCCTTTGACTGGAGGTAGAGGCGTCTTCAGCTGCCGGAGAGCCGCTTAGTCTAGCCACCGCTTGTAAGGCGTCTCGTTGTCCGCTGAGGATCAGGTCCGAGTGTGGGCTCACAGTCAGCGAAGGTATTGTCCTCGTCGTCGTCGCTCTGTGCTTCCTGCAGCGGCGGCGAGAGTGGCCCTTCAGCTTCGGCAGTGTCGCCACCGCGGCGGTGTCCCGGGGTCGCGCATCAGCGATGGTGTCCAGCCAGTCGTCCGCCTCCTCCGATGTGTTAAAAAAGTGTGTTTTGTCGCCAGCTACCACTCGCAGGTGTGCCGGGAACAACAGGGAATATTTCAGGTTGTGTTGGCGAAGGCGTTTTTTCACTGCCATGAAAGAGAACCTCTGATGCTGTACTTGGATAGTGTAATCCGGGAAAAACATTATCTTGCGAATGTCTATGCGAATGTCTTGGAGCTTTCTAGTTTCCTGCAGAATGGCATCCCCGTCTCGATAATTAAGGAATCGGAGGAGAAAGGGCCTCGGGTTTGACCCGGTGGGAGGGGGCCGCCCTGGGACCCTATGTGCACGCTCTATGACAAAGTGTGGTGAGAGGGATCCTGCAGGTAAAAGATCTTTGAGCCAGTTCTCCATGCGCGTGGTGGGTTCTCCCCCTTCCCATTTTTCCGGTACACCTACTATGCGTACATTATTGCCTCGTGCTCGCCCTTCCGCATCCACTTGACGTAGAAAATCATGTACCTCCTTATCTGTCTGAGTCACTTGCGACTTGATGTCAGTGAGCGTAGCCTCCAAGACAGTGGTACGGTCTGATAATTTTCGGTGAACAGCATGTAGGTGGGTGAGATCTATAGCCACCTTGTCTATTTTAGATCCGAGGGCGGTGCGGGTTTGATTGATAGTTGCTTCCAGACGCTCTACAGCAGCGAGCACTGCATCCAACTTATTGGCAGCCTGGTCTGTAAGTCCCTGTTTTGCCATCTTGTCCGACTTTGGCTTGGACATCGGAGGCACAGTCTTCGCTCCTCCTGCACCAGTCCGTGTCTGGGTGCCGCCCGACATCAACTGCAGAGTCTATACGTCCATGTGGAAATATGGATTTTTATGATCAGTTATGTCCCCTATCTTGGACCCCAACGGTTTCATGTATAAATCATAAGTACATGTATGATCCCTCCAGTTCCAGTTATGAAGACGCAAACACATGTGCGTCCACCGTCAACATGTCCTCTTTCAGATCCGCCATGAGTGGGCCGGATATTCCATTCCTAAGTATGAAAGGCCACCGACTTTATATGGCTCATTTATCCCATTTTTCAGTCCAGGCGAGTAGGCCCTGATTCTGCCATCAAGCCTTTTCTTGCCTTCTGCCTCTGAAAGCTTCAGTCTGAGCTCGCATCTGTATCCATGAACTTTGTCCTACTCCCTGCGCGGCTAACGGTGCCTGACTCCAGCCTGTTGCCTGCCAACAACTGTATTTCACCTTCGAAATTATCTGCTCCGCTCCCCATCCAATGCATTCCTGTCTAGTAGTTTAAGTAAACATTCTTCCAGCTACCGAGCAAAGGGCCCGGCTTCTCTGTCTTTATGCAAGTAATTCATAGCCCTGTTACTATGGAAGATTTCTGCTCTCGCATCTAGTGTAGACACTTAGACGCTTGTACACGCACTCACAGTCAGTATAGAATAGATTTTGTTCGAGAGACCTTTCCTTTTGGATAACATAGTTCTTTAAACATAGGATGTTAGATATGATTTGGGATTAGGTTGACTTGACCCCCCAGACTCCCTGTCTCCACATGTAGAGCTAAATGTCAAGTCCCCTTCACCCCCTAGTTGCACGTCAATCACACGTCATGCTGCTGCGCGCGCATCTCTGCCAAGTATTTCTGCTGACATTGCGAAATTCTTTTATGGAACCACCCTATTGTGACATCATACCTGATGACGTTCTTTAAGTTACGCCTAGTTACACCCACTTTAGTTACGCATGTATGTGTTATCAATTGTTACGCCTCCTGCATCTGTTTCACTGTAATGCCTATTGTATAAAAATGATTACTTATCAATAAAGTGGGGTCCTTCACTTCCTGAACCTTCGTGGTGATGGAATATGGAGCCCATCAATTCGAATTGATCTTGGAATAAAGCCCGTTCCGAACCTCTAATACCACGGATTCTGCCTCTTATTTTTCTGAGCTATTATTATTAATTTTCCGCATCAAATTAAGTTCCGGTAATTAAATTATTTACCACATATATGGCGCCCGAACAGGGACACTTTCTCATCTCACGCGCCGGCGGTGCGTTGCAGGCCCGGTCTCCTGCCACAGCTGGACGGACAACAACGCGTACCCACAGGATTTCCTGTATCTCCCTCCGGCCAAGCGGGGGTAACTGAGGCTGCGATCAACACCCAGACGAGGCGGTGAGAAGTGCGAAGTATCCCGACCAGAGCCTAGCTGAGAGAACAAGATCCGAGGTATACAGAGGCCCACCAGTTTCCGAGGTCCCGAAGTTTCGAGTCGAGTCCAGTCCGGTTCAAGTCCAGTTCAGTTCAGTTCCGAGGCTTTCCGTTTCGAGCTACCCGGTGAGTACCATTGTCGGGGAGGCGTTCTGACGTGCACATAGTTTGTGCCGGTCAAGACGGGTTTGGGTACACAAATCCGGTCTGCACTGTTTCAGCAGTGTATCTGTACTGTTTAGCAGTATATCAAGTATGTCTAGTATATAATTCAGAATTACCTAGTTAGTACCGAGTATTATGCTTAGTGACTAGTTCCCTAAATGGCCATCATTGTTGTTCATTAAATGTTAAATGTTAAAAGTTTTAAATACGTTCTGCATACTGTGGTGTGAATGATTGTTCATTATTGTGTTTTGCTGTATTAAACGTGTTCAAAATTAGGTATCATATCAGTTCTCAATATGCCGCTCTTTTCGAAATTAAGACAGATCAAAACTAGAAAAGGGGTACTCGAAGAAGCTGTTCCCATTCCTCCTAGGGACACTCCAGGGTACTTCATGTATCATAAACATGGCCTAGACGCCATATTATTTCTTGATTTATGGGTGGACTACACCAAAGAATTACCAGAAAGTCAGAGGTGGCCCGCAGCTGGGACCTGGGATGCAGATTGCATCATGAAAGTAGAAGAAGAATTATGGAAAAAGAAAGCTAGACAGTCACAGAAAGATGCCATTGAATTATGGCGTAAAGAATCATATAGACGTACAGAAAAAGCGCTCAGACAGGAAGAGAAAAGTAAGGAGAATTCAAATAAAGTTCGAGAAAATCTATTAATTGAAGAAGGTACTCGAGTAAAGTCAGAACAAATAGACAGACAAAGAAATGCCCTTATGAATGGTATGTATCCCCTTCTGGCCGAAGGGTTACCTAAGGCTACTCCGGAGATACCAAAAGACTTGCCACCCCCATTGTTTCCGATAAAAGTACATCCCAAAGGGCATCCCAGAACCGCAGAAGATGTTTTTCTTTCCTCTTATTTAGACGACGCAGTTCCCGAGTATGCTAATGCTGCGCCACATAGACCGCCTGCCGAGGGGGTTCAACGCCAAGACCCTCCTCCGTCTGTACCTCCGCAACAGCACACTCCGACACAAGTTCCGGCAAGCACATCTGTTTCTACATCCGTATCCACACCTATGGTTGCTATATCACGTTCAACAAATCCTTTCACATCCAGCACCCCAGGTGGTGCTACCGGAGCTACATCAAACGTTTTTTCCACGCCACCCAGAGTAAATAAACTTTCCTTTCAAGAATCAGCCCACCAACGTACGCCCAAACTAGTAACTCCCAACACGCTCAAGGAACTTCTAATAGATTGTAGATATGACCCTGTGCCCGGAAAAGGGGACGAAATGGTGCTGGCATCATTACGTATCCGACGAGCTGCAATATATTTAGGGAAGATACCAGGAATGACTGCACATTTAGAAAATATATATCACTTTGTCCAGTCAGGGCGAGATCCTGAGAGTATTAACAGAGCCATGGAGTACCAAAAAGTGGAAATACAGGGGGAACTGTTACGTTTCCTCATAAACTGTGTGATCAGAAATCAAGACCGACCAGGGGTAAATCTGGAAGAAATGCAAATTCTTACCACATGGAGTAAGAATATATCAGAGGGGAGACATGATAAACGATCATGTATAGTAGCTATGTGCCGAAAGATCCGCAAAGAAATAGAACGAATACACGAAGAAAGATTAGCAGTAGACGAACCTGAACAAACCGAGGACGAGGAAGAATTAGAACTGCCCACAGGACAGTTAGAAACCATGGCCTATGTAGGTAGAGGAAGATCTTGCAATAATACTAGATGCTTTACTGATCCGATACGTCCGATACGTCCAGAGAATAGCAGAAAATTCCAAACTCCTATAATAAATCTAAGGTCCCCCGAACATTCGTTCCAAGCCGCTGACAAATTACTTCGAGAACGAAGGGGTTATCATATACTCGATTCTATGGACGAACAAGAATTAGCCAGGTCAGCCGTACACTGGGTTGATAGTCCTGGAAAATATGGTGATGATACACTAGCGCATACGTTTTTGAACCTCACCCCAGATGAACAGCGTTTAGCTGGTATCTATATGATTCAACAACTCCTTATATTATATAAAAGCCAACATTCCGATCCTGGTCCCTTACCTGATATATTGACTGAATTACTCACGAACAAATGGAGAGGTTCAGGTACTGAGTTAATTAGAGAAATACTAGAATCCAGAAAGCAGTACATTCTTTTTGTATGCCCCGAACATGTCTCACTGCCCATCAAGGAAAGAACGACGTATTATATGGATAGACAGAATCCCTTACGCGAAGTGCACCCGATAAAAGGTGAGGACAATCAGTTTAAACGTGTGTTTGTATACACACCGATATCCAAAATAGAACTATTAGAAATGAAGAAAGTGGTACCCAGTCATGACAAAGACCCAGCGGGTTTCCACCGTGAAATTAAAGACATGTTGCTCATGGGAGAATATACCTACCCCGACATTATGACAATATTGAAGGTATTAATGCCTGCGGGCATTTACGAAAAACTCAAGGAAAAGGATTGGGAGGTGGGAGACCAGAAGATAGATTGAACAGCATTAGAAAACGAAGAAAAAGCTCGAGGTCCAGGTTCAGGGCTCGGGGACAAGACCAAAACACTACCAGGTTTACTAGTACAGGTACTGCCACGTTTATTAACTACGAAAAAGGAAGACTGGGGTGCAATCTCAGCCTGTAAACAAAAACCAGATGAAGACACTAGTGATTTCTATGCCCGATTTGAAAAATGTTTTGGTATAAATAGTGGAATAAAAGCAAGTAGCGAATCATATCCACATCTGTTTGTGACAAAGTTAGTTGAAAATTCCTTACCCCAAGTTAAGAATAGAGTATTGAAATTCGAGAGTACCTGGCAAGGTAACACTCCGTCACAAATGTTACAAATGCTACAGTACCATCACAATAGAATTAGGGAGGAACAAGAACATGAACAAAGACGCATGAAAGACACGAAAATGAAAATGCTAGTTTCCCAGACAGTTCCAGCTGACGGTCATAAAAAGGGTATGACACAGTCCAGTGTTTCAGCAGGTCCTGTAAAAGGGACGTGCAACTATTGTAAACAGCCAGGTCATTATGTACACGATTGTCCCGTTTTAAAACATAATATCGCCATAGGTAACACAAAAGAAAGACCAAGACCACTTAGACAGGATCAGAACCAACAAGGAGCCCCGCAGCATGCACAGTCCATGCCAGCTCCACAACAGTCTATGCCAGCTCCACCACCGCAGCCTATTGCTGCCACACAAACAACGACACGACAGATGTATCAGACCGCACAGTATGACTATCCTGATTATCAACGATACTCATGAAACAGCCTAGAGAGGGAAGTTGGCTTACCCCTTATTGAGGTCCCTGTAGATCAAGAAGGACCTTATGTACACAGTGAACTATTAGGCCAAGATAGAAAATTTTTACTTGATACAGGGGCAAGCCGAACAACAATAAAACGTAGTGAAGTCCCAGGGGTACCCCTCTCAGGCACACAGAATATTTCCCTTGGCTTTTCAGGAAAACCTATCATTAACGAAGTATCACAGCCTCTTCCACTTACGATTGGTCCCTTGACACGAACTACGGATTTATTGCTTACTAAATCATGTCCAGAAAACCTGTTAGGCATAAAAACATTGAAAGCTCTAGGAGCTATAATATGTTGTTCTCCGGAAGGAGTAAGATTGTTTTTACGTGATTTCAAAGGGCACTATGTGTCCCGAGACATGGATGACCGACTGCAGACTTTACCCACACATTTATGGGCACAAGGCCCTACAGATGTTGGTTGCATGAACATTACACCATATCGAGTCACACTGAAGGCAGGAGTGGTACTACCACGAATGCGACAATATAAGTTACCCCCAGATGCTGTAGTGGCTTTACTGCAAATCATTGACGAGCTTATTACCCAAGGAGTGGTTGTGGAAACTGACTCCAATGTATGTAATTCACCGATAATTCCGATTCTTAAACGAACTGATCCAAGAGCCCCGCCAGTATATCGATTGGTTATTGATCTGCGCGAATTAAATAAATGTATTGTACCACAATACCCCGTAGTCCCAGACATTTCTTCATTATTGACAGCCATTGATTCCGAAGCAACATTCTTTACTGTAATTGATCTCAAGAATGCCTTTTTCAGCGTCCCAATAGATCCGGAAAGCCAATACTTGTTCGGATTTAGTTTAAATGGACGAAGCTTTAAATTCACACGCGCACCTCAAGGATTCACAGAAAGCCCCAGCATCTATAGCCAAGCACTGAAACGAGAACTTGACAGTATCCACATGCCAGTCAACACTGCCCTGCTTCAATATGTCGATGATCTGCTGATCACCGCTAGAAGCGAACATGAATGTGAAAAAACCTCACTGACGGTTTTACAATTTTTGGCTGACAAGGGGCACAAGGTGTCCCCTTCTAAGCTGCAATTCTGTGTCCAGCGAGTTATTTACCTAGGGCACTCGCTGTCCAAGGAGGGAAGGCAGCTTACACCAGATCGCATTCAGTTAATTGCTAACATGCCAATACCCAAGACACAAAAGGAGGTGCGGGCTTTCATAGGCCTCACTTCATATTGTAGGCAGTGGATCCCTCAGTATGCATTTCTAGCAAAACCACTCATTCAGTTGACAACACAGGAGGCAGCCACATCGACTGTTCTCCCTTGGACTCAGGAACATACACAAGCTTTTGAAAGCCTAAAGAAAGCTTTATGTCAAGCACCTGTTTTAGCAACACCATGTTACAATAAACAGTTTACACTCTTTGTTACAGAACGCGAAGGTACTGCCTTGTCAGTACTCACGCAGGAACAAGCAGGATCACACAAACCATGTGCTTATTTTTCTAGTACATTAGATCCCGTAGCTCAGGCTCTGCCTGCGTGCCTGAAATCGGTGGCAGCGACAGCTTTAGCAATCAGACAAAGCGATGCCATAGTACTAGGACACCAATTGACAGTACAAGTACCACATGCAGTAGAGGTTCTCTTGAACCGCACACAAACACAACACTTGACTATAGCACGACTCACTGGTTACGAATTAACATTGTTTCAGCCACATATAGAAATCAGACGTTGTAGTACATTGAATCCTGCCACACTGTTACCTGTAAATGGAACAGACCCACTTGCACATGATTGTATTGAAGTTATCACTATCACGACGAAACCCAGACAAGACTTGACAGACGTCCCATTGTCAGACCCAGACCTGACGTTGTATGTAGATGGTTCATGTATGAGAACAAGTACAGGAGAGTTAGTGGCCGCTTACGCAGTCACAACAGACACTGAAGTCATTGAAACAAATCGCATAAACACCTTGTCTGCTCAAGCAGCAGAGCTTATCGCTCTGACACAAGCCTGTATTCAAGCTACGAATAAAAATGTCAACATATACACTGATTCACGTTATGCATTCGGAGTTGTACATGACTTCGGCGTGCTGTGGCGAGAGAGAGGTTATTTAACTTCTCACGGTGCCCACATTCAGCACGGACCCCTTATTCATGCCTTATTAGATGCGATACATCTGCCCACTGCAATATCAATTATGAAATGTAAAGCTCATACGAAAGTTACTGATATCATTTCTCAAGGCAATGACCTAGCTGACAGAACAGCTAAACAGACTGCTCAAACTCAAACATCTGACATGACAAAGACAATAGTCCCGACACCAACATATTGCATGACGGTTAAGGATCCCGCTCTTGACGTAATTGACATACAGACACATGCTACACCAGAGGAAATAAAGAAATGGACTGAATTAGGAGGGATCCAAACGGATCAAGGATGGATGACGAAGGAAAAATCTGTGTGGTTCCTTCCTGATTCAATGGTTCAAGTTATAATTAATACTGTACATAGTCCAGCGCACCTAGGAGAAAAAGCTATGCTAGACAGCATTCAACACATTTGGTTCAACAAACATTTACGAGCAGCAGCTAAACAAAAAGTTCGTACCTGTATGATCTGTTGTCAGTTTAATCCAGGTAAAAGCATTCCCGTAGAACAAGGTGGATTTCAGCCTCCTGATCACCCTTTTGAAGTCCTCCAGATGGATTATATCCAGATGGAACGATGTTGAGGATTCAAATATGTTCTCGTAGTTGTCTGTGCTCTTTCCCGTTGGACAGAGGCATACCCGGTTTCAGATTACACTGCCCCGACTACTGCCAAACAGTTGGTTCGAGAATTCTTCCCACGGTACGGCTTACCACGTGTTGTCTACTCAGATAACGGCCAGCCGTTCTCATCCGAACTAATGAAACACGTTTCACTTTTGTTAGGCTATCAGTGGAAATTTCACTGTGTCCGACACCCCGAGGCAGCAGGTCTCGTGGAACGACATAATCAGACCCTGAAAATTAGATTGTCCAAAATATGTAGAGAGAAAGGTGTCGACTGGGTAGTAGCCTTACCAGTTGCACTCTTTTACATGAGAATGGTAGCACACTCTCGAACAGGGCTATCCCCTTATGAGGTGGTCTTTGGCAGACCACCAAATATGTGGGGGACGCCTATACCACGCAAAATAACTGATGTTGACTGTAATATGCTGACAGATTACCTGGCTTCCTTGATGTCTGCACTACAATCTTGTCGTTCACAGGTAGCTGCAGCCTTTCCCGACAACACCGAGGTGAAACCCCATGACGTAGTGCCCGGGGATTTGGTGTTAGTGAGGAACTTTGACCGAAAGTCTCAGCTGGATCCTAGGTGGAAATCGCCTCAACTCGTACTGTTAACAACGAGGACAGCCGTGAAGATCGAAGGTCGAAAAGGCTGGATACATTCAAGTCATATCAAGAAATTTCATGGACTACCGTCCGATGTAAACGACACACCTCGCGTGTCTTCACCGATTGACTCAAAACTTCCTTTGGTTGAACTGAATAACAAGGAACAATATAAACTAAAACTACGGTCTAACAAGTCAGACAATTTGATTGTTTAAGTCCTCTCCAAGGTGAATCGGTCGAATTTGTATCTGACATGTATTATCTAGACCTGAATAGAGAAAGAAACAGAAAAAGGCGGTTGAAACAACATGCGTACTGTAAATCACTGCGTAGTCATTGCACAGTGACGTTATTAATTTTGTTTTTCTTAAGTCTATTAATAATCACTGCAAGTATATTGTTGCACATATATTATCCTATTTTTAAACATATTTACAATATTACTGCCGAACATTCTTTTAGTGAATTACCCCCGCATGAGTTGTCCTATAGATTTGCGCTGCGCAATAACACTTTTATTAGTATGTTACATCATTCCCATCAGGTTAGCAATGCTACAAATTGTTGGATATGTGGCCGACTCCCTCCCTATCAGAACTATAAGGGAATTCTGCCTCTCTTTCCATATCCGTTCACACACAATGGCTCCTGTGGAGCATGGTTTAGTTTAATTAATTCCCTAGATTCGAATTCTGCAGTTTATCAAGACAACTGGGTATGGGGAAACCTGAACTTAGTTTTGCTCAAAATCTGCTACCCTGACAAGAAGGGACTTCCCAAAAGAACAGGAACTGATCTAGAAAATGAAGTATATGGATTAGGGAATTTCACGCTTAATCTCATGATCCTGAATGTCGAATCCGAAGCTGCACCAATTTTGCCCGCCATGTCAGTATTTCCAGTTAAAGGTGAATTATGTGTAAGAAAGAATGGTTCCATACATATGGGCCATAGTAGATGCACCACTGTAACAGAATTCAGTGATCAAGGCAAGTCTACATTTAGAGCTTCTCGCCATTCCTACTTCATATGTGGTCAGACGGCATATATACGTTTGCCTCTAGATTGGGATGGTACCTGCTACATCGGATTCCTTTTGCCACCTGTTTTCCTAGCTCCTCCTGATTATCATAGAAATACTCATTTAGTACACAATAGAGAACGGAGAGATCTCCCAATAGTCGACTACACTGAGACAGCATGGGAAAAATACACAGATTTCAATAAAGGTCTCTTTCCCTATATAGGTACAGTTACCAATAGTAAGCTGATACGTAGATTAACCAGAACCCTTGAAGCAGTAGTGAACGAAACTATTTCCGCCTTAGGCAATTTAACAGAAGAACAGTCTGCTATGCGGATTGTTGTGCTTCAAAATCGTGTTGTCCTTGACGTCATCCTGGCCGATAGGGGCGGAGCTTGCAGGGTCATCGGATCAAGCTGTTGCATTTTCATACCAGAAAATTCGCCATCTGTATATAAAGCCATAACTCGCCTTCATAAGATTGTAAGCCAGATACACCAGAATCCAGGCACCTGGACTTGGTCCGGTTGGTTTTGGAGTGTATTATCTACCTTTGGATGGAGGGTCCTATCCTTCCTAGGTATTGGCTTTCTCATATTATTCAGTTGCTGTCTATGCCTACAATGTGGACCAGCGATTTGTGGTCTGTGTGCCGCATCGTGTATTCCACCACCAAGATCTCATTCGTCCCAGAAGAAAAAAGAAGAACAAATGATGCTATATGAACAGATCAATGGATGGATGAAGATTGATATCTCTTAAGGGCAAGTAGGGGACAAGGAGGGAATGTGGAAATATGGATTTTTATGATCAGTTATGTCCCCTATCTTGGACCCCAACGGTTTCATGTATAAATCATAAGTACATGTATGATCCCTCCAGTTCCAGTTATGAAGACGCAAACACATGTGCGTCCACCGTCAACATGTCCTCTTTCAGATCCGCCATGAGTGGGCCGGATATTCCATTCCTAAGTATGAAAGGCCACCGACTTTATATGGCTCATTTATCCCATTTTTCAGTCCAGGCGAGTAGGCCCTGATTCTGCCATCAAGCCTTTTCTTGCCTTCTGCCTCTGAAAGCTTCAGTCTGAGCTCGCATCTGTATCCATGAACTTTGTCCTACTCCCTGCGCGGCTAACGGTGCCTGACTCCAGCCTGTTGCCTGCCAACAACTGTATTTCACCTTCGAAATTATCTGCTCCGCTCCCCATCCAATGCATTCCTGTCTAGTAGTTTAAGTAAACATTCTTCCAGCTACCGAGCAAAGGGCCCGGCTTCTCTGTCTTTATGCAAGTAATTCATAGCCCTGTTACTATGGAAGATTTCTGCTCTCGCATCTAGTGTAGACACTTAGACGCTTGTACACGCACTCACAGTCAGTATAGAATAGATTTTGTTCGAGAGACCTTTCCTTTTGGATAACATAGTGTAGTAATTACACGAGGCAGAACGTAGTAAACTGCAAGTGTTTAATCATACCAACTCCTACGGGCACATGGCTGGGAGGAGAATTCGGGACATCAGGTTTACCGTGAGAGATCTTAAGAGAGGCCTCACTTCTCAACCTGGGATACTTGACATCATTGAGCATATTTTTAACTTTCGCCACCTTGTTACTATTCCACCAGTCTTTTCCATTTACTCGAACAGCATTACCACACACTTTATCCACCACTACAATTTCCCCATACTTGGCTTCACCTTTCCTTACAAAGCCTGGTTTCTTTATTCTGATCCTGTCTCCCACAGTAAATTCTCTGGTCTTAACACGCTTCCTTTCATCAAAGTACTCCTTTTGTTTGACCTGGACTTCAGCAGACTTGGACCTCACTTTTTCATCCAATTCTTGGGGAGAAGAATACGATTTATTCCATTTAGACATCCAAGCCGGTCTAAACTCGGTACATGGTTTCCTACCTCTCAGTAGTTCAAAGGGGGACACCCCAGTAGACGAATGGGGGGTGGTTCTATAAAACCACAACATAGTCCTAACACTATGGGGAACATCTTTGTGGTGGGCGAGAGCCCATTTGACACAATCACCTATGACTCTGTTTAGTCTCTCCACCAAGCCATTGGTTTGGGGATGATAGAGAGAACTACGGTGATGAATGATGGCAGATTCTCTAAGAAACTCTTGTACCTCAGATGATACGAATTGTACCCCGTTATCTGAGATTAAAGTTTGAGGAAACCCTTCTCTCATAAATGTATCCCTTAAAAAGTCAATGATTTCTTGGGAATCAACCTTAGAGACAAACTTGGCCTCGGGCCACTTAGTGTAGTAGTCCACCATGACAATGGCGAATTTGCACTGATGGGGAAGGTTGTGAAAGGGACCTAGGACATCTATGCCGAGTTTCTCCCACGGGCCACCCGGGAGAGGAATGGGAGTGAGGGGGGGACAGCTAGTGTGGAAACTTTTGTCACTTGACGCACACACGGTGCAATCTTGCACCATTTCCTCAATGTCTCTATCCATTTTGGGCCACCAAAAGTACTCTCTTACTCTACGCTTGGTTAATGTGGCACCCAGGTGCCCCTCATGTGCTTTGGTGAGAAGAGTGGGTCTGATGTCCACGGGTGGAACAAGTTTCTCTAACCTGAAGACCAGACCATCCTCTATCGAGAGTTCATCACACACCTTGACATAGGGTTGTAACCAGACATCTACATTCCTTTCCCTGGGCCACCCTTGGGAAATATATTTCATCAGTTTTATAAAGACTTCGTCTCCAGCTAACGCCTCCCTCCATTTTTGCTGATCAATAGTACAAACATTACTAAGTTCAACACTGGCTATTATACAATCCTCCTTCTCATCAAAACAGCATTCATCTACGCCTTGTATGTCCTGACTCGTATTAGCAGGCAAGCGTGACAGTGCGTCCGCTCTTACATTTTTTCCCCCAGCAATATGTACAATTTCAAAGTTGTATTGTAAGAGTTTGGAGGCTAGGCGTGCGATACGGGGAGTGGCCCCCCGGCTGTTGGTGCACCCTAAAATCGCTACTAATGGTTTGTGGTCCGTTTGCAGAATGAATTTCTGTCCCCACAAATAGTTTTTAAACTTTTCAATGCCCCACCAACATGCTAGAAGCTCCTTTTCAATGACCGAATAGTGAGTTTCAGCCTCTCTTAGTACTCTGGATGCAAACCCAACAGTGTGTTCCTCTTTGTCAACCATCTGTGTCAGCACAGCACCCAGACCATAACTGCTGGCATCAACGGTTAGCGTACACTGGACCCCTTGTACGAACGGCTTCAAGGCTTTGACCGTGCTGAGTTGTTCCTTGATCCAGTCAAAGGCGGCCTTGCATTCGTCATCCCACACAAATTCATTTCTGTCTTGGAGCAACTTTGAAATGGGACGAATTTTTGTAGCGTAGTCTTGAATAAAGCGGGCATAAAATTCTGTGAGACCTAACAGAGACTTGACACCAGCTTTGTCTTTGGGAGCGGAAGCATCCACAATGGCTTGAACCAAACTCGGTTTAGGCATGACACCCTCACTCGATATAGTGTGACCCAGATAATCCATCTTGTCTTTAGAGAATTCACACTTGTCCCTTTTTAGGACCACCCCATGTTCCTGAAATATGGACAGGATCTTGTTTAACGCAATGTCGTGTTCTTGTTGGTCTCTCGCGAACAACAGGATATCATCCTGGAATATAGCAACATTCTTTATTCCCTTCAGTAGGTTAACCATGACCCTCTGAAACACAGAGGCTGCTGAGGCCAACCCAAAGGGCATGCGACAAAACTGGAACAGTCCTGCAGGGGAGTTGAACGCTGTAAAATGGCGTGAATCCTTGTCCAGTTCAATTTGGTGATACGCCGAGGCCAGGTCGAGTTTGGTGAAAACCTTGGCACCTTCGACTACACCCAGCATTTCCGAAATGTTCGGTAGGGGATGCGAATCCACCCAGATGACCTTGTTTAAATTGCGCAAATCGATGCAGATCCTGAGGTCATTATTTTTCTTCCTTGCAACGACCAATGCTGAAGACCAGTCTGACGACTCTATGGGTTCAATAACCCCTCTTTTTTGCATTGACAAAAGTTCTTTCTCCAGGTCTCCTCTGATACTGAAAGGGATACTCCTTATTTTGTGTTTTACAGGTACTGCATCATTCTTTATCTTGATCTTATGTTTGAATCCTTTGATTTTCCCCAATTCACCTGAAAACACTCTGGGATATTTATTGAGTAGTTCCTCGACCTGTGTTTGGTCCCGAACCACTAGAATCTGTTCCTTGGCTCCAGGGCACAGCATCATACTGAACAGACCTTGGTGGAACCATCCTAATATGTCTAGTCCATTGACAGCGACATATACTTTTCCGTAAATGTGTCTGTTCTTGAAGATCAAGATGTCCTCAAAGTACCCCATCAATTCTATACTTCTCCCTTCATAGGATACAGGCTCACGGTCTGGCGGTAGCAGAGGTCTGTTACCCCACTTTCTCCTGAACAAAGATTCACTGATCATAGTGATCCTCGCCCCAGAATCTACGAGCAGCCTTACACTCTCTTCCCCTACCCCGATGATGGCATAGGGATCGACACAGTCATCAGGGTTACCACTTTTTATGTCCCCTTCCCTGACAACCACTACCATGTCCTTTAGTTCGCATAGGGTGTCGTCACTGTCACTCCCACTAGCATCCATGGCACATGCTACAGGTTCTTTCTTATATTTGTGGCTTTGACATACTTTGTCGAAATGTCCCAATTTCCCACATTTGCGACAGGTTGCATTTCTCGCAGGACATGGTCTACCATTTTTCACATGGGAGGGATATCCACACCTGTAACATAAATCAGTCCTTTTGAAGAAATTATTTTGTTGATAATCCTTTTTTCTTTCATGCTTTTTAAAGCGGACAGGGGTAACAACTTCAATACTTTTACTTTCCAGTTCCTTTATGGAAGTTTGTGACGTTTCAATGCTTTTCGCTATGCGAATAGATTCATCCAGTGAGGGATTTTCCAAAGATAAAAGTTTTTGTCTTATAGTTTTGTCCAGACACTTCCCTATAAACTGATCACGAATCAACTGTTCACTGAAATTTTCAAATTCGCATTCTGCCACTAACTTCCTCAAAGCAGTAATGTATGTGTCTACATCTTCCTCACTTTAAACATAGGATGTTAGATATGATTTGGGATTAGGTTGACTTGACCCCCCAGACTCCCTGTCTCCACATGTAGAGCTAAATGTCAATTCCCCTTCACCCCCTAGTTGCACGTCAATCACACGTCATGCTGCTGCGCGCGCATCTCTGCCAAGTATTTCTGCTGACATTGCGAAATTCTTTTATGGAACCACCCTATTGTGACATCATACCTGATGACGTTCTTTAAGTTACGCCTAGTTACACCCACTTTAGTTACGCATGTATGTGTTATCAATTGTTACGCCTCCTGCATCTGTTTCACTGTAATGCCTATTGTATAAAAATGATTACTTATCAATAAAGTGGGGTCCTTCACTTCCTGAACCTTCGTGGTGATGGAATATGGAGCCCATCAATTCGAATTGATCTTGGAATAAAGCCCGTTCCGAACCTCTAATACCACGGATTCTGCCTCTTATTTTTCTGAGCTATTATTATTAATTTTCCGCATCAAATTAAGTTCCGGTAATTAAATTATTTACCACAGTCCAATAAGGCCTCCACGCAACGCTCACAGGGCGCAGATATCTGAGCAGGCCCCCCCCACTCCAGCAAGCCACGTTCAGCAGTCACTACACGCCCCACAGACCTGACAGCAGAGCTTCAATATCTCTTTAGCGGCGTAGTTATCGGTTGGGCCCGTAGTCATTCAGTTTATATTGAGCGGGCGTGCATTAGGTCACATCCACTAGAATTCGCAGTTGGTGGATCTTGGCAGCGCAAGCCTCCACAAGCACCACTCGTGCTGTCCGCAGGTGCACCCCCGGTGACCTCTCAGTGACCCTCGAGGTAGTAGCCAGCCTCGATCCACCACTCCAGGTGTGCTGCTAGAGCGTGTTTACACGATGGCGGTTTCGGGGGTATCTTGCGTGCATTAGCTCCAGGCAATGAGTGGAGGTGTCCTTTAGTCTTCGTTTGTGCCTCGCAGCTCCTCTGGATTATTGCACATTATTGAATCTTTGAAGAAGCTCAGTATGTCACCAGCGCGCAGATCTGAGAGTGTGCTATCTTAACAGCCCAGCTGGCAGTGTCAAGCAGGCAAGCCCGTTGGGGCAGTGTCCACCATGCAACGCTAGAGGCGACAGTAAGGTTCTAGGGGGCGCTGGTGTAGCCGATCCCTGCTATGGTCAACAGCCTCGTCTGTGTATCCCTACTTCACCGCAGTTCGGCGGCATCAGAATTAAGGCTCCTGCTGCATCGCCGCTCACCCCGCGAAGCACGTAATTCAGGCGGCAGGGGATAAACATACAGCGCTCTCAGCAGCGGCCTGGGGAGCCTCTTCTCGCGGGCGCGCCGCACGGGCAGCGGCAACACAGATGGCTCAACTCACGTTTCCCGGGTGGGCTCCAAATCAAAGGACACTCCAGACTTACATGGGCGGCCACATGAGGGCCGCCGCCGCCTCCCACCTCGCAGTAGCCGGCAACAGCGTCAGATTATGGCTCGCACGTATCTCTTCATGTCGGGTAGGGATCTTCTGGCACGTTCACAATGGCCACCGAGCTGGGCTGGGCGATGCTCCTGTTCACCCCTCACCTCGAGCGTCTCAACGGGCACAGGGTCCCACAACCGAGACCGGGCGAGCGGCACGAGAGGGTCTACAATCACAACCCGTCACGGGCTGCTGTATGTTTATACAGGCGAGGTCTGCGCCATTGCCAGCGGCCTAGTGGACGGGGCCAGGCTCCGGGCTCTCGTCGTCGGAGGCATCCCCTCTAGGAGTGTATCTCCATTTCCTCCTGCAGTCGGAGGCCGGCTAGCGGGATCTAAGCAGGCCACAACCAGCAACCGCACGTAGGGGCAGTATTCCGCCGTATCTGTACTCAGCTGCAGCCGCCACACATGGCCTTGTTCGGAGAACCGAGCCCGTCGCGGGGAGCCTCCGGCAGAGCTCTACCCGGACACGTCTGCCTCCATTGCGGCCATAGCCACGCCCCCTGTCACCTCCTCTCATGTTGCCTTGTGCAAAATCAATGCCATGAAAACGGAACTTAGTTCTATCCACACCACTTCTACACTTGTGAGAAACCAGTGCATATGTAGTGTCCCCATTCAGGCATGCCCTGCGATGTTTTTGAATGAGTGTCTTGAGCTGTCTAGTGATGCTATCAATATAGATCTTGACGTATCCACAGATCACAACATATATCACATAGCTAATGAGACAGCTGATAAAATGTCATATTCTGTACTGTGTTCCTGTGTTGTAGCTGAAGGTCATAGATTTGTTGCAACCCAGGTTACATATGTTGCAGGTTCCACAGGTATAGAAGCTGATGGGTTTGTGAAGCCAACCTTGTGATCTTGGTGTTCTGTAAAGTGTATAGCTAGGGCACAGTGCGTCCCTGATGGTTCTGCTTCTCTTGAATGTTATGGAAGGCCTCTCTGAAATGAGGTTGCTAAGCCCTGGGACACCCTTTAGCAGTGGCCAGTGTTTTCCAAGCACTTTAAAGACCTCATGATTTAGTGCAGAGTGTGTTGTGATGAAAGAATGTCTTTGTTTGTCAAGGGTTTTATGTTTCTTACTGACAAGTGTGTCCCTTCTGTCGGTGTTCCTAGCCCTGTTTTCTGCAATGTGTAAGGTGCGCTGATCATAGCTCTGCCTTCTGAGTCTGTCCGTTGCTAATTTAGCTTGTGCTACAAAGTTGGCCTCCTCGCTACAGTTTCTGCGAATGCATAGAACCTCCCCATAGGAGATAGATTTCTTAGTAGACGGTGGGTGTGAACTGGTGTAGTGAAGAATGCTGTTCACCCCAGTCTCCTTTCTGTGTAGTGTACTTTCAATTCTGTTGTTATTGATGTATAGTTCAAGATCAAGGAAATGTATCCTTGATTGTGACATCTTAAGTGTGAAGGTGACATTGAGTGTATTGTCATTCAGAAAGCCAAAGTACTCCCGTGGTTCTGGTCCAGTCCCTTTCCTAATGATGATGATGTCATCTATATAACGGCCCCAGAACTGGGTGCGCCTGGTCCAGTCTGAGGCCGCTGCTGACCATGCATATGTGTGTTCTACCCACCCCATGAAGAGGTTGGCATACGAAGGGGCAAATGTAGAACCCATGGCAGTCCCCTGTTGTTGCTTAAACCATGTTTAGTCAAAGAGAAAGAAGTTATTGTCAAGGATAAGGTCAATCATGTCAAGCAGCATCAAGTTATGGTCAAAGAGGTTTGCCCATATTTTGGAGAGAAAGAATTCTACAGCCATTTTCCCAAGTTCTCTCCTGATGCAGGTGTAGAGAGATTCTACATATAATGTGGTAAACTACATCATGTCGTGCCATTCCAGGTCCTCAAACTTATTGAGTATGTCCATACAGTCCCTAACATAGGAAGGCAGATTGACTACCAGTGGTTGCAGAAAGGAGTCAACAAACTTGGAGAGTGCTTCCGTCATGAAGCCAATCCCTGAAATGATTGTGCGTCCTGGTGGGAAAGGCTGTTTCTTGTGTATCTTCAGTAGAAGATAGATACAGGGAAATTTAGGGTCTTTGATTTTGAGAAAGTTGTACTCTGTGTCCAAAAGGAGGCCCACTTCCTTCCAATGCGAGAGCTGGGTATTTAATGCAGAGGAGGCTTGTGCACACGGATTATGTGACCACAAAAATCCTAGCTTCCTGAAATCCATATGCTGTGCCAAGCACTGCCATGCCAGATGGAGGCTTTTGTTTCTAGGTTCCATTCCGCTTTGAGGTGTTGTCCAGGTGCCAATATTGATGCTTTATCATGGTTCGGAGATAGTGTTAAAGAGGCACATAACCCACCATATATTTTTGTATTGCATAATAGAGACATCTTTCCACAAAGGGAAAAAACACAAGCACAATATGCAATCAACAAGGACGCATGATCGCCACAGAAAATACAAGTGTGTTGAGTAAAGGACGTTTTAATCAGTAGAAAACTCAAATAGCTAGTCCTTTATTACCTGTTATTGAATATATTTTCCGGTAGCGTCGTAATGCATCTATGGCCGGGCATCCTGGAAGTCAACATACTCTGGATTTAATCACGCAACAATCAAAGTGACTTAAACAGCAACAAGATGCAAAACAATATGTGCAGTCCTGTGTAGCCTGTACCCAAGGTAAAGCAGCTCATACGAAACCTATTGGTCTGTTGTTGCCTCTTGAGACACCTTCGCCTAGATAGATTTCATAGTGGAATTACCAGTATCCAATTCTTATACTGTACTTTTAGTAGTAGTGGACCACTTCACAAAAATAGCCCATTTACTTCCCCATCTGTTTTGACATCTGCTGAAGATCAGGCTACAGTGTTTCTGAAAGTCATCAATCATCTTCATGGCCACATATTATTGCGAAGGCTAGGGGCACACAATTCACTTCAAGATTTTGGACCTCTCTTTTGAAAAGTTTAGGGCTTGCAAGATTCAAATCCAACAGCAATGGAGCCAAAAGTTGGGGAGCTAGGAATCGAAGTGATTGGAACCAGAGTGTCTGCATGCATGGCTCTGGGCAAAACAGGAAGCAGATTAGCGCTCAGAAGCTTAGAGGCTACAGGGATGGGAGCCAGGGTGGTATTGGGAATCAGGGGTTTATGGCAAAACTGAGATTGAGAGGGAATAGTTGATTGCCTTCAAGCAAGAGCAGGAAAACAGGCCTTCTGTGTGGCAGCCCCCTTGAAGTCATCATGAACTGGATTGTAAGGCCGAGAGAGGTCCAACAGCAGAAATCATCTGGAGTACATACAGAGGTGTGAATGGGGCGGGGGACAAAGCATAATTTACCGACTGCCGTATGCCTTATAGAGCAGCTGTGGAAACTCTGAGATTTGCTAAGGGCACTGCTCACTGACAGTCTGAGTCCAGGGGCAGGATAGTCCTGGAATCACTTCCTGGAGAGCCGGTGGTAGCAGTGGTGTCATCCCTCTTTCAGGCCATGCAGAAAATTCAAGCAGCATTATACATGTGACGTTAATATTTGTGCATGACCCAGGACAGAGTCTAGAGCACTGGGTACTGGCACATCATTTGGGTGCAGCATATGAACTATAAGCAGACCTGGACACATGCGGAACATCGGACATAATCCCCCTGCCACAGCTATCTTTCTTCTTCATCCCTTCGTAATAAAAAAACCAAACGTTTGGGAAGGCCCATCATAGTGATTCCTCTTGCTGATCGCCTAGAAACATCTGTGTTGGACAAACCCACCTTAGAATGACATGGTATGACAACACGTATTTATTACAGATTTAGAACTCTGTAAAATCTCACCTGTGAGCCTAAACAAGTAGTAACCGAACACACTAATGACACAAAGTTGGTTGGAAAGTGAATGGTAAGGCGCTGCAGTTTGGATAGGAGGGGCAAGATGGCGGCCGCTTGAGACCGTAGTGCAGTGAGCTCCGGCCGGTGCTCGTAGCTAAGTCTTACAGCCTGCTATGTGAAGATTGAAATACAGGCTTCAACTACGCTAAGGATCAGAGGAATGCTGCTTGAGGAATCTGCCGACAGGGTTGAAATATTCAGTAAGAGCCGGGTTTCGATTTTGGCCTCAGTAATCGGCCTATCTATAGTCCGGTATTTATGCAGCATCAGTAAAAACTTCAAAGGCCATCGCCAATCCTACCTGAGTGACACGGAAATCCAGCAGTGTAGCAGCATGGCTCCGAAATATGCCTCAAAGAACACAGTCACTGCGACCACGAAGCAGAAAGAGACGAGAGTGACCAGGTTGGCCGCCCGAGACACAGCCGAGGCGCCAGCTGCAGGAGCATCAGAGGGGATTCCATCTAAGGGCTTGAATGCGAGCGGCTCAACCCGGAAGAGTGGACAGACTGTCTCCTCAGTGATTGAGCTCCTACGCGGGATCCCGGCTCGTTCTCTTCCGGGTCGAGGTGAGCAGTGCAAGCCTCACACTCGAGACGCGCTGGGCATTGCTGCAGTGAGCATTACTCACACGGAAACTGACAACGGCACCAATGGAGTTTCCTCTGCCGAAATTAGACGGAGCCACATACATAAACAGACGGTGAGAGGGGGGAAGATCACAGGGGTCCTTTGGGGGGGCCAATGGCGAGATACAAGCTGCTAGTAAGGCTGTAACGAATGATGACAGTTCTCACTCAATACTTACTTCTGAGACTGGAACCGATGCTTGTCTAGTACCCCCCCCCACTCAAACAAGTGGCCCGGGAAGCCAGCAATCGAATCAGGCTCTAGTGTCCTTATCGAGAGATCGGCAATCTGTGCAACTCGGATCTGAAAATCTGAGTGAAAATCCGAGTGAGGCTGACACAGATAAAGATAGAGATAAGGATAAGGATAAGGAACCCAGTGATTTTTATTCCTTCTCTGATGAGTTGGGATGGTCTACCGATACTGCGTCTAATTTATCTGAGTCCAGCGATGAAGAGACTAACATTAGTAAGGTTAGAACTGCTCTGAAATGGGGACCTAAACACAGGAAAAGTCGACACGACTCAATAGACTTGGCTTGGGATTATACTCCTATTAGTGATCTCCCCCCCACAGGGCCAACCTTGATACAATCACAGCGACCTATCTCTGGCTCTAATCAACATCAAGAGCAAGGTACTACTCAAGACACGATTGCACCAACGTTAGAAACGATTTTGTTAGCTATAGCTGCGCATAGGGAAGAGACTTCTCATGATGGTCGTAGGGCCCAAGCAGAGTTACGTAAGGTGCAGGGTGTGGTCCGTAAGCTCTCGAAGAAAATTGATTCCTTCAACGATCGTATGAATGAGATGGAGTCAAGATTACTGCTCAATGAAATGGAAACTGCACTAAATCATGAGAAGACTGAGGCGCACGATAAAGAACTCTCAGACATGATGTGGAAACTCGAGGACATGGAAAATCACCAACGGCGAAGTAACCTACGAGTCCTGGGGATTCCCGAGGGAATTGAAGGGGGGGATGTCCGCTCTTTCATGGTTAAACTGTTTCAAGATTCCCTCCCAGAGTTGTCAACGTGGAAATGGGATATTGAGATACAACGTGCCCATCGGGTACCCCTTAACATGAGAAGCACCCCTAAACCTGGAGCATATCCAAGAGCAGTATTGGTATACTTTGGTAATTTTCTGTTGAGACAGGCGATATGGGAAAAAGCTAGACCTGAGGCAAAAAAAACTAGTGGCAACATAACTTATTTCGTACGCCCCGATTTCTGTCATGTAACGGTTGAGCGGAGGTGGCGTCTCCGCCAACTCATTAGACCATTTCAAGAAAAAAAACTTCAGGCATTCTTGAACAACCCGGCCTGTCTGAAAGTTATTAATGGATCATCAGACCAAGTTCTTCACTTCTGAGATAAAAGCCAAGGAGTATCTGGACACTCTCTAGGGCTGAAATTTAGTTTCCTCGCTCTTGGTTAATTAATGTTATCCCTTTGATATTTTTTTCTCAGTGGCTTTAAGCTCTGGAAAATGACGTGGGGGGGGGATAAGTTTGTCTAAAATACTTTATTAAGGAGGGGTATAGATCTAATAGAGAGCACTGGCCTTTCACTGCACGTCCATCACTACAGACTCTTATGGAGTCTATTTGCCCTAGTAACGGGGGAGTGGAGGGGGTGGGTGGAGGGAGGGAGGGTAAGGGGTTAGGGAATGGGTTGGGATTCAGGGGGGTGAAAATATATAAAAAATGTAATTGCAGGTATGGAAATAAAAATGGAAGCAGAGATGGAAATGGATTTCATGAAATTATTATCGCCAAATTTGGTCATACAGTAAAATCTGACTGGTTAATAGATATAATGAAGTATGGCTAGCTTAAAATTATGCTCATGGAACATAGCGGGTCTCAATGATAAGGGGAAAAAGGATCGAATGTGGGGAGTGATCTCCCAAAATACGTTCGATATAATTTGTCTTCAAGAGACACACATTCCCTGGGCAGAAAGAAATATACTGAGGGTCCCGGGGTTTGATTTAATGACAAGCACATCCCATACTACTAGAACAAGAGGAGTAGCTATCTTGGCAAAATCTTTTTTAGGACCGCCTACACATAAGACAGCTGACCCTCTGGGCCGGTGGGTGATTGTCGAGCTTAAAGTAGGTATCACTATATGCTCTATTTATGCACCCAACCAGGATGATCCATCTTTTTTTTTCAATCTAGAATTGGAATTAGCATCCTGGCCCTGCACATTAATTTTTTGTGGAGATTTTAACATCTCTCTGATTCACCGGGACCTGAGATGTAATCATGAGCAATTTAAATATGTGGGATACAAACCGAAGGTATACAGAGCCATATTACAATTAAAAGAAAGTCTAGGCTTAGTCGATGTGTGGGACATGAAACAACATCAAGATCCGGGATATACCTATTTCTCATACCCACATAATAAATATGTCCGCATTGATTATATCTGGATAACAAGTAGCTGGCTTAATGAGATACAAATAAATAAACTTCCAAAAATCATCTCGGATCACAATCCATTAGTGCTCATATTAAGGACTAATAATATTCTAAGACCTCGGTCAAGCTGGTCCTTCGATAGAAAATTATTAGTCGATAATGACTATATAGAATATATTAAAGTATGGGCGCAAAGATTTATAGACGCTAATCGTTATAGTGCCCCACGGGATGTGGTCTGGGATTGTTTTAAAGCCTCAATTCGTGGTGAAACAATAAGCTATGTGGCCAGGAAGAGGAAGGAGCTGGGTAGAGCCAACGAGTTTTCTCTCCTAGATCTATCTGGGAAGGAGGAGAAACACACCGCTATAATAATGCAAGGTGGTGATGGAGGGCAGATTCTAAATGAAATGATGATTCTTAAAATGGCAATTAATAGTAGGCTAACCAAGAGAGCAGCAGAGACCTATCAATCTCATCGCAACGAGATATATGAGGCGGGTGAGATGGTTGGTAAGCAATTAGCTCTCCGTACTAGACAAAAACAATCCCTAAACCTAATTACCTGTATTAAGGCAGACGGTCAAGACCACACAACATCTGAAGCCATTCTAGAAGCTTTTAAAAAATACTATCAGAAACTTTACCAAAATGAGGATACGCTGGACCCTTTAATAATCAAGGATGAATTGGCTAGGTGGGCAACTGAGCAGGCGGGTAACCCAGGACTAGAGGAGGCTACCAGACAAGATCTAGAAAGAGACATAACCCTATTAGAGCTACAAACGGCCCTTGCAGAGCTTGCTCCAGGCAAGGCCGCAGGCCCAGATAAAATACCCTTGGAACTATATAAAATTCTTGGTAATATTATAACACCACTTCTTCTAGATTTATTTATAAGTATCCAGGTGCGCGCCACCCCTCCTAGTTCTTGGAGGGAAACGAATATAGTCGTCTTTCCTAAAAAAGACAAACCGCCCAATCTAACTACATCGTACCGCCCAATTTCTCTCATAAATACAGACTCGAAACTCTATTCTAAAATTCTAGCTAATCGCCTCAGGGGGATCGTCGAGCGTCTGGTCTCCCCGTGGCAGCATGGCTTCATAACGGGCAGGGGCACTACGGATCATATCCGCCGGGCTATCGCCCTGTTTGAGGCCATGGGTGTCTCGGGCGACCGGATGTCGATGATCCTTCTGAATGCGGAGAAAGCCTTTGATAGGGTTTCATGGGCATTCCTAAGGGCGGTACTTGAGCAAAATAAAATTGGGCCGTGTCTTATGAAATCCATCAAGGCTATGTATTTTATGCCAAAAGCTAGGGTTCTGGCAATGGGTCTTGAGTCTGGCTACTTTGATATATCTCGAGGCACTCGCCAGGGATGCCCATGCTCTCCGATTCTCTTTGCCCTCTATATAAACCCTCTAATCTTGAAATTGTTAAAAACAGAGTCTATTAAACCTATTACTATAGGCCCATTTGATACCAAAATCCTCGCTTATGCCGATGATGTGGCTATAATAACATCTCACCCTGCTGAGGCTTTGTCTACTATTGAACAGATTACCCAGGGTTATGGTCGCCTCTCTGGATACTCTCTAAATAGAGACAAAACAATGGTTATCTGCACTCATAATACCCAATTTGCTGATTCAAGTAGAGTTGACAGTGCAATTTATTTAGGAGTTCGGATATCCTCAAAAATAGAGGAAATAATTAAAATTAATTATGATCCTCTCCTCCAAAAGATTAAGAACGATTTAAAAAGGATAGATGGCCTGCATCTATCAATTATTGGAAGAGGGAATTTCCTCAAAATGAATATATTACCCAGGGTCTTATATTTATTTCGTGCAATCCCGCTACTAGTTGACGATAAAATTATTAAAGCCATGGAATCCCAGATGGCCAGATTCATTTGGGGGTACGGGAAAATAAGGAGATCAATTCGCTTTCTCTCTTTACCAACTATGAGAGGCGGCTTCTCTGTTCCGAATTTGGGA
Organism: Triturus cristatus; assembly: GCF_964204655.1. NCBI lineage: Eukaryota > Metazoa > Chordata > Amphibia > Caudata > Salamandridae > Triturus > Triturus cristatus. The sequence continues at coordinate 835,598,330 of NC_140581.1, forward strand.
TTTTATTTGTGGGCCACTTTGATCCAACAGATGTCCACGCTACTCTTCGTTAAAATACCAGAAGAAGAAATAGGGGGTAAATGTATACCATCAATCTATGAACTCCTTATAGGAGATAAGGCTAATGGCCTCCTAGTAAAACAGTTGGAACCCTCCTATTATAAGAAAACTAAGTTCAAGATCATAACTAGTGCCTGGGCTACCTGGAGGAAAATAATGCGTCACCTTAATATACCTAAATATAACAAGTATATTTCTTTGTGGCATTCTACAGCTCTACCATCACATATATATGATACTATGGCTAGAAGATGGGAATACTTGGGAGTTCTAACGTTAGGGGATTTTTTGCTACCAGGTAACACTAATAGATTTCAAGTGCTGCAAAGTAAATTTTCCATTCCGGATAATAATATATTTAAATTTATTCAGATTAATACAATCTTAAAACTAAGGAGTTCCGATTTCTCTCTGAGTAATATCCCCATATTTGAATGCATGGCCAAATCTACAACCAAGATTGGCACTCTTTATACAATACTAATCGAAAACCAGCAGGATGATCTGGAAAATACGGAAAGGAGATGGTCATGCAATTTAAATAACTCCAATGTGGATATTGATATGTCTCTATATCTCTCAATGAAATTATTTGTTTCATCCAATCTCAAAGCTCAGTTATACAAGACCATATATGATCTCTATTTTACACCATCAAAGCTTTACTCTTGGGGGAAAAAGGTGAATTCAGAATGCCCAAGGTGTGGGAAAAGTGGGGCACATCTACTCCACATGCTCTATGAGTGTAGTAAACTTGCTCCTCTAAGAGATCTGATAGCTGGCTTTTGGCAGGACGTGTTCGGGCACTCAATATCTGAATCCCCCACCCTATACATGCTGGGCTACGATAATACACTCGGGCATACAAAGAGAGAGGAAATCTGTCTCTTTCTAGGGACAGCGATCTATAGGATAATTTTAACAGCCCGCTGGAAGGACACAGACCCCCCCAACTTCCAGGTTTGGCTAGCTAGGCTACTGGCTATGTATAACCAGGAGAAAGCTATCTTTGCATGTAAAGGCAAAAAAGCGAGAGCCCTAGGGAATACGATCTGGGAACCGATAGAAACCTGGAAGAATAATAATGCAAATGTATGATTGTAATATGCTTAAGTTATATTTACATTAGTCCTATGGATTATCTGCTTGTTTTTCTCCTTAATTGTAGCTATTACGCATGTATTTTACTTTATATGTCCAATGTTTAACGTAAATTTCTCTCTCTGCAATTAACCATGCAAAGTAATTTTTGTAATGCCTGCAATAATAAAAAAAAAAAAAAAAAAAAAAAAAAAGGAAAATCAATGGTAAGTGTGATGATAAGTATTAACTTGCACCGTATTTAAATTCAGTGTTTTGTTTATATTCAGTGGATATGCACATTGATTTTGACCAAAATGAAGGGTATTCTACAAGATGTACCTAAGGCATTAATTAATTTTTTTAAAGCCTTTGCTGTGCCGCAGGGGTGGAACTAAGATACTATCATATATAATTGATCTAAGTTCTCTTTCTCAAGATGCTGAAAGTCACTATAGAGCGTCATTATAAAATAATGCAAAGGTGTATGGAGGGTTCATTTAAGGTTCTCATCCTGCTTGCACAACTTTCAGCGCATGCTTGTTTTCCACTGCTTAAATGTCTGTTGTCATTGTGTGTTCTCTGTATGTGAAAAGCATCATTGGGCCCTGATTCTGTCAGTGTGAAATCATTTGCAAAGACAGAGTGGGCCCAGGGAATTAATTCGAAAGTTTCAAAGAGAATGCATATCTTTTTATTTTTTACTAGAATGTGCTTCTGCTTTCCTTTTCCCTTGTCTCCCCAATGAGATGTCAAAATGTAGCTGAGAAAATAACATCGCATCAAATTTCTAACCAAAAACAGAAGGATGAGTCATGTGTCAAAGTGCATGAAGCTCACTTGGATAACAAAAAGAAATTACAAAAATCTAACTTTAATGCAGTTGGCTACTTTGGTATTTTTCACATTTTGGGTTATTTTAAATTTGCAATGCAGTAGGGATCTTTTTATATTTTACAATAGATGGTGTAAAGCACCAAGGGGCATATGTATGAACAGGCCCTTTTGCGATTCCTTAATAGCGATTTTTAGCGAATTGCTATTAAGGAATCGCAAAATGCAATGTATGTGGGATTTGCAATTAATTTTGCGAATCCCACATATTCCTTTTTTGCAAATTGAGATTCGCAAATAAGGAATACCTTCCTATTAATTCCTATGGGCTAGGAGGTCCGTAGGAATGAATGGGAAGACATTCTCAATTTGCGATTCTCAATTAGAGAATCGCAAATTAAGAATGCAATTTCAAGGGTGCCAGGGTGTCAAAAGGACACCCTGTTGCACCCCTGAAATGTGCATGTGTACACATGTGGCACACATCCATGCGTCACGTGGCACTTTCAAAAATGCAAAAAGGTGCATTTTTAAGTGAAATTGCAATATACTACCAACTTGAAGTTGGTGGTAATTTGCGATTCCTTAAGCAGACCCCAGGATTTCGCGATTTCGCGATTTGCAAAAAAATCGCGAAATCGGCACTTTTGTAAAAATGCCGCGATTTTTACAAAAGTTCCCGCGAAATCCTGGCATCCTGGCGGCATCCCACCCCCATCCAGCAGCAGACAGCAGATCACGCGCCTCTCTTCCTCTTCTATTGTTCTATTGGGCCAGTGGCTCTTGCCACGGGTCCAATAGACCAATAGAAGGGGGTTAGGGGGTGGTCCTCACAGCAGGCAGTGCTGACGACTCGATGACGACGCGACTCACCTGGTCTGGAGCGGCGCTGCTGGTCTTGATCGTCATTGTATCGTTGTCTGGCTGGTGGTGGATCGTCGGATCGTCGTCGTCGTCGTCTCGGGAGGCCCAGAGGCCCAGGTAAGCTGCTGTGAGCTGGGAGGCGTCTCTCGCCCTTAACATTTGCTTCCACAGGCAATAGTGGGAATCCATATCGCCTGAGTTCTTTTCAGCTGCGGTAGAAAAGTGAAGGATCGACCCGTGCTGGCCGCCGCAGCAGAAGGGCTATAGATTGTATATAGTTATACGTTGCACTCTGATTCAGGCTCGGCTTTAGGGTGCTGGCTTCCTGGGGGCGCCGTCAATGAAAGTTTATTAAGCTTTTGAAGCACCTGCCGCAGCGTTTCTTTCCGCGGGCAATGACCAGGCCTCACATAAATGTCAAGATAACTCCTGTGATTAATTATCTTCCTGGATAGAGATCAGCATTTTGTGTAGTTCAGGGTTTTCAGGGTTTGACTTGGGTGAAGTTAGTGCAGAAGGTTAATGTGCCTGCTGCAAAGAACGTGTACCAAGTAGATTACAGAATGCGTAGGATGTAAACAGATCAGCAGGTTACTGCTTTCAAAAGAGACATCCTTTTGTTACTTGCAATTTATAACTTAAAGTCCTAATATAGAACAGCGAGCTATTACCTTTCATCCCAGAACTGCATACACACCGCAAAGAATACATTATTAGAACATTGATTAATGTTGCAAAAAGAGTTAATTTGGCTATTATTAAAGAAAACTCCCAACTCTGCTGTTTCTTTTTCGACTCTGCGTTTGTGCTTCTCCGCACCAAGCACTCTTAAACTATACTGCCTACGAGTATGGATGACATGTGACTCCTACACTTTTAGTCCTTTGGCTTATGTAACATTTCCTATACACTGATTTACACACGTATGATTGATTGTCTCTGTGTGATGTAAAGTGCTCGGACACCCTACACTGGTATGAGTGTAGCATACAGGTACCCTGGGCATTTATTCAGTAACAGGTTTATGTCCTATTTGTAGTCTTGAAGACAAACAAAGTCTCTACATTGTAAATAAACCAAATATACATAGCTTCATGGTGTTAAATAACTCAAAAAACAAAGAGATCTGTGTTTGTTGTAGGATAAACTGCCAAATAAAACGCCGCTAAATTGCCCCTAAATTCCCATATTTGTGCCGCTAAATTTCCATATTTGTGCTGCTAAATTTGCTAATCCATGCCGCTATATCCTGGGGGGTCTGCTTAAGGCCAAATCGCACTGTCTTTTGTGCTTTTTACATTGCATTTCAGGAATCGCAATTTGCGATTCCTTAAATGCAATCGCAAAATAGGGAATTGCAAAATTTGTGATTCCTTATTTTTCGAGGGGGGTTTTGTGTGCTACATTGCACACTAGTAATTTGCAATCGCAAACGCTGAAATTCTGCGAATTTCAGCTTTTGCAATCGCAAATTGGCTTCATACATATGGCCCCAAGTCTTTAACAAGCTCATCCTGGTTATGTATTTGATCAATAGATTTATCTTTCAAAGATATTTGTACTTACATCTACAATGATACTCAGTCAAACTGACTATTATAGGATCTGCAGTCCTTAAATCATAATTAGTGGGAACGTGTATTAAGAAGATAAGCAGAAAGTGCTCCAAATCCTTTAGCTTCAGCTTCAATCACTTGAATTTCGCCTCTCACGTTCCTGGTAAAAATGGTGATGGTGTTGGGGTAGGCCACCATTTCCTCTCCGAACCAATCATAGGGACATTGGAGACAAATGAAAGACAATCAGCAAAGGAGTTAGAGACCAGCTCTGCCAAGCACCCCTGCCTTTGTAAAGGGATCTGATTGTTTCCCATTGTTAAATCAGCATGGGGTTCCTGGAACCATGCCCAAATTTGACACAGGCTCATAGCAACAAAATCTCATTTATTCAGTGTCTACCAGAAAGGCCAGAAAAACTTGTTGAATGTTCAGGTTGGTATTATCTATTTGAGATTCGAAAGAAACAGTCTTTATCGAGAAAGGGTAAGAACAAATTTGCAGGGAAATACAGAAAATGTATTTACTGAAAGCAGCTTATGAAAAAATGTATCTCACAATATTTGAACTTTAGCTGTATTGAGCAGCGAAATATACACCTATCACCATGCACTCCATAATAAGTAGCATATGATCAAATTTCCAAGTTTGGCAAGCCAATCAGATTTGTTTTCAGTTTGAAATAGCTAACCATGCATTGGTTCGCAAAGGTGATGGATGCTTTAAATCCCTCCAAAACACTTTTGACCACACTTGGGCAAGGTGCAAAATTTTTAAAGAGTGAATCTCAGGCTTATGGGCCACATAAGCCAATAAATCCCCTGCTCCAATTGCTTCCCTCCTACAGTGTCATTAATGCAACAGTTCTGTCTGCAGGGCTTTAACGCCCTGATTGATTTTTTATTTTAAAAAGTTGATAGTTGCACAACCATTTACTCTCATTAGTGACACTGTGTTGTCTCATTTTGGTTTGTTTTATGGTTAACCATAATTTAATGTTTCTGTCGGGAAGCAAGTACAGTGCCCCAGATCATATGGTAAAAGAAATGTTGTCGAGTCCCACGTGGGGCCTCAACTCATTAGCAAAGGAGTTAATAAAGACAACTATTAATTTCTATAATAGATTTATGATTGTGAGTCAGTTGGGATTCGCTGATGGAGTTCCTGCATGCATTAAATGAATCAATGTGTGTTTCAATAACTCGCCTATATACAGACAGACGCAAAGAAGGCATGTGGCTAGGAGAGTGTGAATCATGTGCAGATAGTTCCCGCTGTATGTTAAACAAAATATTGCAAATAAAGACAAGAGTTAATAGTATCCAAACTGCAGCTAAGGATCTCAATAGATTTTAGGGTAGGGTTGTACGAAACTGCGTGATTTGCTTCAATGTAATTAATACTTTACAAAAAGGTCTTAAAATTAAGCGAAATGCAAAACTGCAATTTTGGCGCTATATTATAGTGGGAAATGAGTCCTTACTTTTATTTTGGATACAAGGTTCTGTGTTTTAAATAGGGTGCAAATAACACATGTGCCACAAATAACAGCCACTCAAGTTCTCGTTCTTTGCGTTGTTCCCATGCTCCCACCCTAAACTTTTGCCGTGAGGTGTAATGACCTAATTTCAGGAATTTCGCGTAACAGCCATAATGTGAAATTTGCAAAATTATGTGAGATTAGGCCAGCATAATGGAAATTTCACCCAGGCCCAATTTAGGATTAGCAACAGAGAAATCCCTGACCTGGAGGGCGTTAGTGGGAAAAAAGGGGGAGTAACAATCAGGCTCTTGAATATTGCCCAAGGAGAGACTGAACAGAGAAACAAGCACCCATAAATATGTCAGGCTAAACCTTCCAATATTAGAGTAGCCACTTTTGACCAACCTCAATATAGCTGCCAGCTACCTCAAAATGAGCAGATCCAACTGAAGTTAGTAGCAGATAACCAGCAAATCATGCAAGATTGGCTCCAACTATCATCCACTCACAGAAGAGGTTAAAAAAGGCACTAGAGAACCATTCTGCTAAACATTAGAGATTCTCACCAATTTAACTTGAAGGTGTCCTGTTATTCAAAGCTGATCAAAGAGAATTTTATGACTCCCAGACTAAAGGTAATCCACTGGTTTTGCACTGTTCTCGCCAACCTAGCATCCCGATAAAACAATCTCGCAATACATCTAACCAGATTATGATTTATAGAGATACCCGATGCAATGACTAAATACAATGGGGTAACCCTAAATGAAAGAGAACCTGTGATGGTATACCTCAGGCAGACGATAACTCGGTTATGATGAGCAGGGCTGGCAGTCAGAGCCTTGATAACTTGTCCCCCTGGTCATGTAATGTGAAAGACCGAGTCAATAACAGGGACTTTCAATGACACTCGTTGGTTTCCATTTGGAAAGAGGGTACTCCATGCAAGAGCAATAGAGCTGGAGTATTTTCCAGTTTAAAACATAAATGGGCAATCTCAGGTGGCATGAATTCCTGAAGCTATTTGGCATCCTTTGCTGAAGAAAACTTGAATGATGGGCCAACCTCACATACAAGGATATAATATATTTATTGTTCCAGCTGCTAAAAGAAACATTGGGAGATCAACAAGGATGTATGCACTGACATGGGTTAAGTTATACAAATGTAGTTTCATCAGAGATTTTATACAATAACAGTACAAACATTCAAGTCTCAAAACTGAAGGCTGAGTTACGTAATATGTATGTACAATATAACAACTACAGTAGACCACATGAGCACTCTTAGGGTATTATATGCACTTATGAAACTAGATACCTTCCTCCAGAATGAAGTAACTGAGAGTATAGATACAAATAAGTATATAGAGTTCCTGGTGGCAGTTTCAATGCCTTCTTTGAGGTGCATATACTCTCCCATAACACATTTTAGATAGGGATGTGTTAATGGAGATTATAACACCACTCCTAGAAAACACAGCCCCAAGATTAATGTGGGATTTTAAGTAAATTCCCTTTAGTAAGGTTACACGGTGTCCATGCTATTTAATGGAATGATGCCCAGTGATCTGCCAGCAAAATATATCTTTCAACTGGGAGTAGCACCAAGCAGACTAGATTATGTTCAATATAGTCAACAAGGTGGTTGATCCATTCCGAAATGCAAGAATGTGTAAGGATCAAGAGTGATCCTGACCCCATTTATACAACAGATGTCTTCTCTCTTCAACACAATCCTCGCGCTCAATGATATCCTACATTCAAGGATGAAAGTAATGGTGGACAACAGTGCAGCGATTGAGAGACATCCATTGTAAACAGGTGGACATCTCACATCTCAGCCACTTTTGGGTCCCCTGCCTCTTTTGGAGGTGAGAGAACTGCTATGTTTCTCGTGGTGGAGCCTCAGAAGACAACCCTTGTGCAAAGCCTTTATGACACCCGCCACAGTTCGTCCGGATTAAGTACTTCAGAAAGCATCGTCTATTTTATGTAAGCATGATTTTTCCTGATTGCATCTGCCATGTGAAGCACTGTGGTGCCATGCAGGAAAAATCATCAATGCTTACAACATACTGATCCGGAAGCTTATTTATGAGGCTTAATCGTGACCCACAGAACCACTATTCCACAGGATGGTATAAAAGAGAGTGTAGAATCACCAAACTGTCATTACTCAAGGCAGTCAAATATCATTTTTGGTCTGTTGTCTTTCAGTTTGCCCCAACCCCCCTTTAACTTCTTACATGCAATGCCAACAGTTTTCCACGTTTGCTGTTAAGCATTTAGACAAGCTATGTAGCTTGTGAGGGCCATTTTAGTTTTATTAAAGAAGTGGTTCTAGGATCTAATTGTGCCAGTGTGAGAATTGTAGCATATATATTTGAAGTTGATATATAAGGATGGCTTTAATGCTAATTATCAAATCTAACAACAGGAGTAACCCATAAGCCTGAAAAGGACCTCGGCTCAAAATGTACAGGTACAACACTGTCCGTCCAGTTAGGTATCATTAAAAGATATATGAAGTATTCGTACGATACCTTATCAATGTATTGTTCAATTCCCCAAAAGCTCACAAAAAAAAAATGCTGGATATGACCAAAATCACAAGCTTTTTACTGCCATGAAAGAAAATTATTTGCTGTTGGATGCAACATTTAATTCCATTACATGAATGTGCTAGGTGCTCAGTGAAAAATGTGAACATTCTTTGCGCCAAGGATTTCATGCAAAAACGGCACAGCGGGATAAAAGGTGATCACATTAAGAGTAAACAGAATGGGGGTTCACATACAAGAATGTTTTGTCTTAATTGTTTTAGGAAAGTCCAATACCCCAAGTGGTCAGTGAATGAGAATCTCTCTCAGCCTGAAATAGTCAACGGCATTTGACCCTTCGGTCAATCACAGGTCATAATCGGGACAGGAATGATGAGAGCTGAGCATAGACAATTCATGTTGCTGCATAATGGGTCGCATCAGTCTGTTGGATCGTACAGTGTTCCCGTGCATAATCGGTATGAGATCCTAGATCAAGTAGATTGACTAACCAATAAGAAAGGCCCACAGTGTCTTAACTATTTCAGTATGGTCATAGATGGATGTTCTAAGATTAGGCCCCCAATAAGTGATGATGAGAGCCTGGTAACCTCCCCTATCCAAATTGCTAGAACTGAGTATTGCACACCCCACGGTAGCCTCCCTGTTGGGCCCCTAGTAGTTCCCCAATCTGATTGCCCACTTAACCACTGGGTGTCTACTATCTGTAATGACCTGGATACTGAGGATGGTGCAGTAGTTGCAGGGTCTACAGTCCCCCTGAACATCCTGGGAAATGACAATTCCAGCACATTTAGTAGATCTGGAGAATATAGCACTATGACCACTAGTCCAGCACCGTAAGTATCGACCCCAGGGCTACCAATAGCCGAGTGGGTGTTAAAATGGTGCAAGCCCTGCAGAAACCAATACCACATCAAGGGTTTTTTTCATGGAATGTCGCAGGTTTACGTTCTAAGTTTGATAATACAGACTAGGGCCACTTTATTGCCTAGTTCGATGCCTGCCTGTTCCAAGAAACCTGGTTAAGTTCAAAAGTGTAGTGAGCAGGTTTGGGCACTTATAGCACAGAGGCAGTAGCAAGTGTTAGGGTCAGACCCTCTGGGGGATTTTGACATGGGTGGAAACGCACCTGGGTTGTATTGTAGAGGACCGTGAGGTAGTATCAGATGATATTTTGTGTGTCACTATTTCCTTTCCAGCAGGTCACCCAGTCTGCATTTACAATATTTATTCCAGACCCACGATTAACAGGCGGGAATCTACAACAGTTAATCAGCTTCTATCCCATATGGCAGGCCTCCCAGAGGGAACTTTCAAAATCGTGGGTGGTGATTATGATCCTAACTGCCACTTTGAGGCCCTGGACATCCCTAGTAGCAAGTTTGTTAGGAGGAGCATAGAGTCTGGTCCATATGTCCCATAAAGAAATGGTCTCCGCTGGCTCTTCAACTTAATGTCCTGACACTGAGTCAGAATGTGTGTAGCTGCAATGGGAGATCTCACTCACACAGGGATGGGAGGCACACCTTTAATAGATTGCCAAGTACAATTTTAATAGACTATATATTAGTTGACATTAGACTATGGCCCTTTGTCACGGACATGACCGTTATTATTAGAAAGATAGTGACCACGATGCACAAGCACTTGAGCTGGATCTTGCTCTTACTAGGCCCACAACCGTACGAGCACAGTCTCTGGATGGCAGACACCAACTAGATACCAATAGACGCAGGATACACTGGCGCGCTCTTAGGACTCAGTGAAGTCTATTTATAAGCTAGTAGCAAAGAGTGTTGGGGGCCTCTGTAACCTAGACCTTAACCTGGGCCAGGAATCCTCTCCTGCAAGCACTGGGGAGGTCCATAATAAACTATCTGAATATTTAAAAAATAATTTTTTTGTTGAATCTAGTTATCTGGGAACGAGGAGGACCCTGCCCTTGTGGTTTAACAGTCACTGTGGAACTGTCAAACTTGCATTGATTAACCCAATCAAGACACGGGATAGATGCGCGGTCCAAGCCATGAGAGCAGCGTTTATAAGTGCTGTCAACAAAGCCAAAAGGGAATGGGACCAAGGGAGGTGGGAGGCACTTTTGGTCACCACAAGGGACAAAGATCAAACCTCATTTTGGAATTTAATAACCACCGGGAACACTGATGGGATTGTTACATTGCTGCGATGCCTGGAAAGCACATTTCTCTAATCTTTATTCATCATCTCTGAGAGAGTGCTCTTACTGTACCAGCAATGAGTCCCTCACTGCCAATCATAGAGAAGCCTTTTGACAATAGTGTGTACCCCATTATTACTTGTAAGCCGGTTGAGCAGGCCATTAGAAAGATCGTCCCACACAAAGCCCCTGGCATAAATAAAATTCCAGGTGACCTATTCCTGGCTGAGATTGATATCTGGGGCCCCTACTTTACGACAGTGTTTAATGCCTTTATGAGTGGGCTACTAATGCGTCCATCCTGAGCGGGGGTGGAAAAGTTTTCCATCTAAAAAAAAGGTTCCTCACTGATGCCAGCTAATTATAGGCCCATTAGCTTTACAGAAACCATGCAGAAACTCTTTAGCAGAGTCATCTTATCAAGACTACAAGGTTGGCTAGAGGATAATTCTGTCCTTTGTCCCATGCAAACAGGCTTTCGTAATTATACATCTATGATCGATCAAGTATTTAAGCTCCAACTAATATATTGGAAATCTATTGTGCTTGAAAGGGGCAAACTCTAAGCGGTGTTTGTAGATCTAAGATCTGCATTTGATGTGGTTCCCAGAAATATGATGTGTTGGATGTGCTGGCAGAGATGGGTGTCCCAGCGTTCGTATGTCGCATTATTGAGAAAATGCGTGAACAAAACTTTGCCCCGGCCCGCTGTGGATGGTTGTGATAATGATGCGCCCAGGCTAGCTAACATGAGGTTCCTGACACTAATGTTCGCTGAAGACACACTCCTTTTATCTACGTTACCGATAGGGGTCCAGAAGATTTTAGACAAATTCAGTAGCTTCTGTGTTCAGAGAGGGTTGGAAATAAATATCAACAAAACAAAATACACGTTTTTCAACCCATGTCACACAGCATGCGCCAAACCTACCCTGAATGGATCCCCGTTAGAACAGGTCCATTTATGTGAATATCTCAGTTTTACTCTCAATGTGAAACTGAACAGGAAGGCCACATAGAGAGACACTTAACCCGATCCAGGCACCTGGCCACCTTGAGCAAAAGAATAATTGAAAAGAAAGTGGGTTGGACCACTTCCCCCACCTGAAAAGCATGGCCAAGGACAAACTTCGGCTTATCCCAAGTCAGGGTAGGAGAAGGGGTGTCACAAGCCCATTAAATCGCAGATCCCTATCAAATAGAACCCACCTCTTGTACTGTGCAGACATCTGAAGCAGTCCAATCATCTTGTTTGGCCCTGGAAACGTAGAATTGGTAAGGATGGAATGGAGGCGATCCTGCTACAGCAAGATCTGAGAAATGCAGTAGATCTAGTAATGGAGGCAGAGGGCTGTAAATGCAAACTAGAAGACACAGTAAAAGAGCTGAAGTCTGCAGTGTTGCAGCTGGCAGTGAAACCAGGGAGACTGTGCTGAAGATACTAAAGGCAGAGACCACTGCAATAATCTAATACTGATGGGATCCTAGAGTTGGTGACAGATTCTACTGGGAGGAAGGTTATCAGCCGGCTCTGTAATTGAAAAGACTCACTGGGCACTGTACCCAAAACCCCATCTGGGTGTGCTGATTGTAACAGGCATCCTGAATTACAAAGACCAGGATGAAATCCTAACCGCTGTAAGAGAAATGGAGACAATACTCTTCAAGTCAAGAAAAATAATGATCTTTCTGGATTACTCCAGACTGGTCCAGCAACAGCATAAGTCATTCAAGCATGTCAAACAGAAACTGCGAGCAATGGGATTCAAATGTATACTTTTCTACCCAGTGAAACTAAAAGATATCTTTCAGGTGACAACGCTCTTTTTGGAAACTGGTGTGGGACTGGGTGTAAGAAAATGGCAACCAGTAACACCAACCTAAGGAAGGCCATGAAAGCGAAAAGCAGAAGAATGCCCTAGGGCCATGACCCAAGGAACAGTGGCAAAAACCGACACAGACAATAAAAGCAGCTATTTGTTTGAAAGAATCAAACCTGTGGAAACTCACAAGCCAGATCAACAGATACTGATACTGCGTCACCACTGAGACGAAGAGTGACACCACCGCTTTAGTTGCATGAAACCCTAGGGTTGTTTGAGCAGGAATTGGAGCAGTGCATCCCCTGATTTGCGATGTTAACAGTGAAATGAATGTGCTGAGGCCACTATGCTGAGGTTGTGATAATGCCCAGATAAAAGAATGTGGTTCGGTTGTTAGGTCGTACCATATTCACAAGGCAAGACAGTGTTATGGAAGTAGACTAACTAACTAAAGGGGGAGTCCTAGGAACCATCATGTCCTATCTCAGAAATATAGTAAACACAAAGAGATGATGGACGGAGCGCTGAAACTTTTCAGACACTCACCCCCAGTCCCAGATCTGGGTTGAATCCATCATCCTTCTTTAGCTCACTTCACCACCCCAGTTCAGACTCAGCTATGTGCAAATCAGTCTTGACCCTGTGCCTCATGGGAACAGTCCAGCTTGAACAGCCAAGCCAGGTCTTCCCTGGATCAGAAACAAGCATCCTGGGACCGGTTTCGGGGTAACACCCCTCATCAGTCAGGCTAGCTTGAATCCATTGGCAAAGTGAGCAAGGGACCCACATCTAGGCATACCCTGCCAACTTAGGGCAAACAAAACAAACACAAGGAGATGAAGGACGGAGCGCTGAAACTTTTTAGGCACTCACCCCCAGTCACAGATCTGGGTTGAATCCATCATCATTCTTTAGCTCACTTTACCACCCCAGTTTAGATCCAGCTATATGCAAATCAGTCTTGACCCTGTGCCTCATGGGAACATTCCAGCCCGAACTTGCTATCTCAGAGACATCTCATATTAGCCAAGCCTTGGTGCAGTAAGAAGGTTAGATAATCTACAGAATGCTGATACAGTTATCAGGGGAAGGTGTTACTTGAGTTTAATTTTTCAAGGGTAGTTGGAAAGGATCTCAGCCTTTTGGTAGGATACTTTGGGACAGATTTTCAAAACTTTTGCGCTGGTTTAGGGTCACAAAAGTGACACTAACCAGCACACATTTTTGTTTAGCTATTTTCTTTCCAGTGCAAAACTTGATTTGCGCTAGAAAGTACCCTGTAAGTAGCGCAAAGTAGCTTTGCATTACTTTGCATTACTTTGCGCCAATGGGGCATGACATGGGTGGTACATGGGCGTTCCCATGCAACCACCCATGCCTTTTGACTCAAAACCATATTTACAAAGATTTGTAAACATGGTTTTGCGCCAAAAGTTAACGCCCCTTCTAAGGTGTGTGCATGGCGCACGGCAGCTGAAATTAGCGCTGGCACAAGGGAAAGGGGAGGAGAGAGACATATATCTGAAGATGTGGTGCTCTCCTGCTCCCTCCCCGTCACGCAACGCGGCGCGCGGGGGGCTGCGTTGCACAACTTTTGGAAAATCTTCCCCTTTGTTCACCCTGATTCCTGCAACAGATACTTCACATTCTGAAGTGCGGTGGTAAGAAAGGGGTTGTTGATTGGCTATGGTTGGCAATGGTTCAGTTTCGTATTGCCTAAATAGAGGAACAGGGGCTGCTTAAATAGGGAAACAAGCTACCGTCAGAGGAGGAAATATGGCTGAGGTACACACAGCTGGGTGTTAAAGAGGGATCAGGTGCCTAACTTAGATTGTTGATGAACTCCTGAGCAAGTCTTAAAAGGAGACTGGGATTGCGAACAGCGAAACAATATGGTCCAGATAGTCTCCAAGACACCTTTTGATGAGAATGAATTGTGATGTTTTTGTTGGGAGGTATTGGTTTGGGCAGGTGATACACTCCGGTTTCGCCAGTGACTCACGATGGGCGGCAATCCCCTCTGAACCCAGTTTCCATTCTACATAATTTAGGAGTGGCAGGACAGACATGTTAGCTACATAATGGTGTTGAGATCAGTAGGTAGAGGGTAGAACATCAACATGCTTGAGTATATACACCCCTCTAACACTTTCATGCAAACACGAGCTACGTTGCTGGTAAAGGCCGAAATAGGATTCACGATAGTGGGAGAAGACTTTAACAGGCTGATGGACATGACAACAGAAAGTCACAGATCAACGGATATGAACATGGAGGGGGTCAACAACTCTGATGGCCTTCGCAAGGGCAAATGGTGTAGATGATGCTGGCGTTAATACTACTCAAATGACTGACAGCACACCTTTTTCTCTCGAACACATTGGTTCTCCTGTATTGATTACCTCTTTCTCCCAATCATGCATGTGAGTAGAGTTACCAAAACATGTTTGCAATAGTGAGCATGTTAATCTGAGGGGTTGCTTTGAAGTTGGATACATGGTGTCCTTCAGATAGATTTTGAAAAAGGGTTCATTACCCTAAACATTAGATATTTTTATGCAAACCCAGTCAAGAGCGCATATGAACAAGGTGTTATCATGGTCCTTCCCTATAGAATGGGGCATGAGACAGGGATCCCCCTGTCACCTTTTTATTTGCAATTGTAGTTGAACCCGTAGCCAAACATATCTGGACTAACTAGAGTATCCCAAAGTTTAAATGGGCCTCAGGGGTGGAGACAGTCTTGCTATATCAGAATGACCTCCTGCTGTAGCTTAGCTGTGCAGAACAGATGGACAGCACAGGACTGTGGGTGAACCGGGCCAAATCCAATCTTTACCCCATTGAATAGATAGATTCTTGGACTGGGCTACCAGATCACAATTTAAAGTAGAGTCAGAAGGGATTTCTTATCTGGGAATGTTTTTGACAAATAACAAAACCAGGATGTGGACAGGTAATGTAAACCTCCTAATAGAAATGATTAAAGAGACCTCTTACACTGGCAACCACTGCTACTATCTCTGACGGGCTGGTTGGCTTTGAGTAAAACGCAGCTGTGGCTCCTCTGCTATGGTGGAGGAGAATGGTCTCACTGGCCCAGAGCCAGCAGCTGAAAAATAAAGCAATGTTTTACTATCATTTTAGATTTCAGCTGCTGGCTCTGAGCCAGCACATGTAAGGAGGGGTAGGGCTGGGCCATGGGAGGGGAGGAGGAATGTTGTGCACTTCTAAGTGCGCATGTCTGTTTGGCTGGCCGTCCTAATCCGGCCAAACAGTCATGCTCACTTAGGTTTCACTAACCCCGCTTTATTCTACAGCTGGGTTTAGAGAAAGGCACAGACTCCCTGTGCCTGAGCAGAGCGTAAAACCAGCCCACTTAGGTCAATCCACAAGCTGCTCTCATATTATGAGAGCAGCATCTGGATTGGATGGGGAGTCTGTTGCCCCAGGGACTGCCAGGAGCAGCAGAACGGTGGAGCACCGAAGTGTGATGCAGCCGCAGGAACAGGTAAGTTTAAAACAAATGTTTTAATTCAACCCTCCAACCACCCCGCTCTCTGTCCAACGCTGTTGCTACCCTGCCGCCCACCACTCCATAGTGGAAGTAGCTGCGACTTGTAAAATGGCTGTGCTCCCAAAGGTTTTGTACATAATTAAACACATTTCACATAATCTACCAGCCCAGTTCTTTATTTGTATAGTTTAAATGGTTAGATCCTTCGTATGGAATAATAGGAACCCTAGAGTAAGTATGGTTAAATGGTGTGACTCGAGATACAGGGGGGTTCTAGGTATGGCAGATTTTTAAGCTTCTACTGTGCATTATACCTGGCAGTCATTACTGACCAGATGTTGGGGCTGAAACAGACTTCAGCTAAGGTAGTGAATTGTGGGCAATGGGTAGATATATATGGGGGCTGCTGGCGGGTACACCATCCGCTACCAAGACAGTAGTTGAGACTTGGAGGGACTCCATCTGCATAATGAGCTGTGTGACAAAACCAATGAATTAGCCTCTACTCTGGGCGGGCCCATTTTTTACCGGAAGTCGCAGCTTTGAAGGGGTAGAATGGGTGGGAAACTCTAGACATCTCCATATTATGGACATAAGCACACATAACTTCATGAAACCAATAGCCACCCAACAAGAGGATTATGGTCGTTATTGTGAGAAGTGCGCCTGGTATATGCTGTCCACTAATTAAAGTGGGCACCTTGTACCAGTCCAAACAACTCTTATTGATGATTAGGTTAAAGACAACCTTTATTGAAATCTATCCTAGTGGTAGCTATGGAGAGCAGCCTTCAGGCTAAGTCTCGAAGGAATGTAAAGCAGCTTGTTTTACCAGATCAGAACCTCCTGAATGACCAAATGAAAGGAGAACCACACAAGAGATATATAAAATATATGTATTTATAACTAAACACTCTCTACTAACCTCTTTATGAGAGCACAATACACAGTGGGCTCCAGGGGGAGACCGAACCATATACTAGGAAAGTGGTATAACAACCACGACTTAAATAGACACAGTGCCTAGAGCACATAGAATTGCTGGGACCCCAAGGAACCACCGAAAGTAGTGACACAGGGGACCCACGGAAGACGGGTGCAGTGTGTGAACACAGGCGCGAACTCCGTACAACTCTACGGGAATGTTGCGGTTGGAATTTTAGTTTAAGGACACTTCGGAGAGTTAAGCAAACCCTTTGGAACATAGAAGGTTCTAAGGCCAGCACCTTTGAGAGTACCGAGATACCTGTGTTACCTACCCCAGAGGAGCCGGGTGCATAGGGGTCAAGTGGTGTCGGAAACTTTCGTCGTTTTCAATGGCATGATGCGAAAAAGTGCTGCTACCGGGAAGACGAAACGTGTCCGGTGGGATCCAAGCCTGGATCCGAGATGAGAAGAACCTGAAAGCAGAGGGGACAGAGTCTGGGACACTTCTGGGTGACCAGGGGCACGATAGACGAATGACCACTGATGTCGGGTGCTTCAGGTGAGAAGATGCGATGCTTGAAACTGCAGCCACGTGGACCAGGAGATGTCTGCGATGACCAAAGTACAGAGGTGAGCTGCCCCACAAAGGATGTCGAGTGCTGGGAGGTCAGTGTCCGGATCGAACACCAACAAGCCTTGGCAACTGCAACCCACGCAGGCAAAGGAAATATGTTTCGATGAGGACCAGCAAGGTCCTGGGGACTCTCCAAGCTATGGAGAGTCAGGGCACGTCTGGAGCAACCAGGAAAGCCCACGGAAACTCAAAGTTACCTTCACAGGGACCCACAGGACAAGGGACCAGGGATTGTGAAGGGACCATGGAGCTGAATCACGAAATACCAGCCCACGGAACACTCGTAGAGTGTAGGCCAGAAATCTTCTGTGGAAATACTACTCGGGCTCAGGACTACCAGAATCCCAAAGCACAGCCTCAGGGTTCGCCAAAAGCATAGGCTGCTGCAAAAGTACACGGTGCACAGGGGTACGGGTTGCACGATCCCCACAAGGGATACTGGTCTCAGAATTGCTGAGAGAGCAGATCAACCTTAGAGACCTTGGGAACCCACCTCCTGTGTTGCAGAAATCTTCGGAGTCCTCAGGAGCTTGGGAGATGCAAACCGGTCACATGTGTTAAGGTGCCTGCTGCTGCAGGGGAGTAACTCCTTTACTCCAAGGGAGATTCTTCAGTCATCCAGCGTAGTGTAGATTGTCGAAGTACTTGGTTTCTGTAGCAGAGTTTAGTCCGGGTAAAATCTGAATCCCTGTAGTCAGGGTTCCTACTTTAGACCCAAGGAAGGGGGGACAAGCTCTGGGGACCCACCTATGGGAGGGTCAGGACATACCCATATCCTTTGTCCAGTTTCACGCCAGAGCAGGAGCAAATGGCTCCTGCAACTGGTTTGAGCTGGACTATGCACACAGACACCAAATGTGCCCTCAGTGCAGACTTCAAACACTCTCAGAGTTCACCCACCTAGCCCCAATACACTAAATCCTGTCTGGGAGGTGGTCACACCTCCCTGTGACAGGAAACCTATTGTCAATCCTTCCCCTGCTCGAGCTTGGCTCAGCAGCAGGAGGGCAGACTCGTGTCTGTGGCTGGCAGCATCCATTTTGTGATGCCCAGGTCGAGAAAGCTGGTACCGGGTAGACCGGTGACCCACAGTTGTGGTTCTACAATGGAGGAATCATACCTCCCACACCAGTTATTGGTGTGAAGGTATGATTCCAAGCTGTTTGACACCAAACACGACATGTTTCTAAGCAGCCATTTTAAAGTTAGCATTTACCCCGAGGTTATAATTCACTTAAATAGATATGGTTGGCTGCATCACAGTGAACCCCGTAAAATAGGTTCCGAAGGCTGCAGGAGCACCCTCTCACATAAAACCCATCACCCTGCCTTCAGGATTGATAAGGTCTGCCATAGGGATGACTGATAGGTTCCTATGTGTAGTGATTTAGAATAGATATAGTGAACCTATGTCTAAGTAATGGGTGCGTGCACCACCTTACACATGCTGCAGTAGCAGAACTGTGGTGTCAGTTTGTATGGGCTCTCAGGGGTGGCATAATACATGCTGCAGCCCCTGGGAGGCCTCTGGGGTACCTATGCCCTGGGTGCATAGTATACCATATACAAGGGATTGATAAAGGTACCCCAGAATCCAATCTGGAGTGTACCTAAAGTACATGCAATCAATTTAGAGGAGAAAGCAGCTAGACTGGGGTCCTGGATAGCAGGATTCCAGTCAGTCTAAGTCGAAAACAGTGATATATCAGCAAAAAGTGGGGGTAACCATAAGAAGCGGATTCTACTCTCCTACACAACCGACCCCCAAACGCAGGGACATTAAACTAACCTTGACCAGTTGAGCCTTCATGTTCTAAGTGGAAATATCTGGAGAGTCCATCTGCTTTGGCATGGTTACTCCCAGGTCTATGTTCCGCTGTATAGTCCATCCCCTGTAGAGAAATAGACCACCTCAAATGTTTGGGGTTTTCACCCTTCATATGTTTTAGCGATAAGAGGGGTTTATGGTCTGTCTGAACAATGAAGTGAGTGCCAAACAAGTATGGCCTCAGCTTCTTCAGAGCCCAAACCACAGCAAAGGCTTCCCTCTCAATAGCTGACCAACGTTTCTCTCTGGGGGTCAGCCTTCCGCTAATAAAAGCTACTGGCTGACCCTGACCCTCATTATTCCGTTGTGAAAACACAGCCCCTACCCCCAACTCAGATGCATCAGTTTGAGCAATGAATTGTTTGGAATAGTCAGGACTTTGCAGAATGGGAGCAGTGCACATGGCCTGCTTCATGTCATCAAATGCCTTTTGACAGCTAACTGTCCACTGAACTTTCCTAGGCATTCTTTCTGACGTTAGGTCATTCAAAGGGGTCACTATGGATCCATAATCTTTGACAAACCTTCTGTAGTACCCAGTCAGGCCCAAGAAAGCTCTGACCTGAGTCTGGGTGGTTGGAGCAATCCAGTCCATAATGGTCTGGATTTTGCTCTGCATTGGTTGAACCTGACCTCCACCCATAAGGTGGCCCAGGTATACAACCTGACTCTGCCCTATCTGGCACTTGGTGGGCTTGATAGTGAGGCCTGCTTTTTGCAGGGCCTCCAAAACATTTCTCAGGTGGACCAGGTGATCCTTGCAGGTGGAGCTAAAGACAGCAATATCATCTAGATAAGCTGCACTATAGGCTTCCAGGCCTGTAAGGACTTTGTTCATCAACCTTTGAAAAGTGGCAGGTGCATTCTTCAAACCAAAGGGTATCGCCACAAATTGGTAGTGCCCACTAGGGGTTGAGAATGCTGTCTTTGGATTTGCATCCTCAGCTAATCTGATTTGCCAGTAGCCAGCTGTCAGGTCAAATGTACTCAGAAACTTGGTTGAGGCCAAAGTATCTATACGTTCAACTGCCCTGGGTATTGGATGGGCATCAGTCCTAGTGACTGCATTGAGGCCCCTGTAGTCAAAACAGAACCTCATCTCTCTCTTGGCATTCTGGGTGTGAGGTTTTGGTACCAAGACTACTGTACTAGCCCAAGGGCTATCTGAGGGCTCAATTACTCCCAAATACAACATTTTCTGGACTTCAGTCCTGATGCAGTCCCTGACATGGGCAGGTTGCCTGTAAATCTTATTTTTAACAGGCAGATTGTCACCTGTGTCCACTTCATGAGTGCACCAGGTAGTCTGACTTGGAGTCAGTGAGAACATATGTCTAAACTGATTCAGAACTTTTGTGCAATCAGTTTGCTGCTGGTCTGTGAGGCTGCCTGCCAAGGCTACACCATCAACTGGACATCATCAGTGTTATGTGAGAGCAGGTCAGGGAGTGGATCGCTCTCTTACTCCTGTCCCTCATCAGTAGCCATGAGCAAGCCCATGTCTGCCCTGTCAACATATGGTTTGAGCCTGTTCACATGGAGCACCCTATGGGGGCTCCTGGGAGTTCAAAGGTCCACCAGGTAGGTAACCTCTCCCTTTTGCTCAATGATTGTATGAGGGCCACTCTACTTGTCTTGGAGGGCTGCTGGGGCCACAGGCTCCAACACCCATACTTTCTGTCCTGGCTGATAAACACAGCCTTTTGGTCATGCCAGGCCTTTTGCAATTCCTGGCTAGCCTCAAGGTTTTTGGATGCCTTCTTCATGTACTCAGCCATCCTGGAGCGGACACCAAGTACAAAGTGCACCATATCCTGTTTAGGGGGTTTGAGAGGTAACTCCCATCCCTCCTTCACTAGACAAAAGAACCCCTAACTGGATGTCCAAACAGAAGTTCAAAAGGGCTGTAGTCAACCCCCTTCTGAGTAACTTCTCTGTAGGCATAGAGAAGGCAGGGCAAAAGTATGTCCCTTCTACGCCAGAGCTTTTCAGGGAGACATTTAATCATGCCCTTTAGGGTTTTGTTGAACCTTTCAACTAACCCATTACTCCACACTCCTTCCACATAGCAATCAAGTAACCGGACATAAAGTTTGCATCTCTGTCTGATACTACCTCCTTGGGAAAACCCACCCTGGAAAAGATTCCCAGGAGGGCTCTAGCCACAACAGGAGCTGTGGTAGTCCTAAGTGGAATAGCTTCTGGATACCTAGTGGCATGGTCCACCTCCACCACCACTAGTATGAATCTGTGCCCAGATGCTGTTTGAGGATCCATGGGACCAACAATGTCAATCCCAACCCTCTCAAAGGGAAGCCCCACCACAGGTAGTGGTATCAGGGGGGCCTTTGTAGTACCACCTGCCTTACCACTGGCTTGACAGGTGATGCAGGAGCGACAAAACTTCTTTGTGTCCTCTGACATATGTGGCCAATGAAAGTGAGGGACAAGCCTGTCCCAAGTCTTGTTTTGGCCTAGGTGACCTGCTAATGGATATCATATGCCAGTGTCAATATGAAGCTCCCTGAACTTCAGAGGTATAACCAACCTCCTGGTAGCACTAGGCTTGGGGTCTCTACTCTCTGAATATAAAAGTCCATCATCCCAGTAGATCCTATGGGACCCACTGGCACTCAAAGCAGCCTCAGCAGCAGCTTGCTGTCTAAAGGGTTCAAGAGAGGGGCAGCACAGCAGCTCCTGGCTCAGATCTGCCCTGGATGGCCCCCCTGTCCCCAAGAACTCAACCTGTTCAGGTTCAAGGTCCTCTGGGACAGTTCCTTCTTCAAGACTGAGATCAGCTCCCTCAGGAGACTGATCTGTATTCTGAGGCGGGAGGAAGACACCGCCTTACCCTTTCTGCTCCTTTTCTTGGAAGTTGCCTGGTCCATTATTCCAGGATCCAGGGCCTGTTCAGTGGAAGACATTTTTGCCTGTAACCTAGTCACAGCAAACACATCTGCAGGGATGCCCAACATTTGTACATGTGTCCTGAGTTCCACCTCAGCCGAGGCTGAAGGTTCCAAATCATTGCCCAATAAGAATTCAACAGGGAAGTCTGCACTTACTACAAAGTTCTTAGGGCACGTTACCCCTCCCCAGGTGAAATTCACAACCGCCAAGGAATGGTCTGTCCTGACATTGCTTGCATTGGTCACTTGATACATCTCACCAAGTATGATTTGTTCAGGGGCCACAAGATCTTTTGTCACCATTGTGACACTTGCACCTGTGTCCCTGAATGCCAAGGCCTCCTTTCCATTGATCAAAGTCTGCTGTCTGTATTTGCCCAGATTACTGGGACTGACAAATAAGGAGGCAATATCCATGCCTCCGTCACAGACTGAGGGCGAGAAAGCAAAAGAAACACAATTGATGGACGGAATGCAGAACAAATCAAAACATTCACCCCCAGTCAAGAGATCTGGGTTAAATCCATCATTCTTTTGCTCACCATGCCACCCCAGTTTAGACCTGGCCATATGCAAATCAGTCTTGACCCTGTGCCTCATGGGAACAGTCCAGCCCGAACTGCCAAGCCAGGTCCTCCCTGGACCGGAAACAAGCATCCTAGGACCGGTTTCGGGGTTTTACCCCACTTCAGCCAGGATAGCTTGATTCTAGTGGCACAGTGAGCCTAGGACCCACGTCTGGGCATACCTGGCGCACTTAGGGTGAGAAAGCAAAAGACACACAATTGATGGACGGAATGCAGAACAAATCAAAACATTCACCCCCAGTCAAGAGATCTGGGTTAAATCCATCATTCTTTTGCTCACTACACCACCCCAGTTTGGACCCAGCCATATGCAAATAAATCTTGACCCTGTTCCTTGTGGGAACAGTCCAGCCCGAACTGTCAAGCCAGGTCCTTCCTGGACCGGAAACAAGCATTGTGGGACTGGTTTCAGGGCATCACCCTTCATCAGCCAGGCTAGCTTGAATCCAGTGGGACGGGTGGGAGAGGTATGCCCGGACATGGGTTCCGTGCTCTCCATGCCACTGGAATCAAGCTATCCTGGCTGAAGAGGGGTGAAACGCCGAAACCGGTCCTAGGATGCTTGTTTGTAGTCCAGGGAGGACCTGGCTTGGCAGTTCGGGCTGGACTGTTTCCATGAGGCACAGGGTCAAGACTGATTTGCATATGGCTGGGTTCAAACTGGAATGGCATGGTGAGCAAAAAAAGATGAATTTAGGCCCAGATCTCTGTACTGGTGTGAATGTATGACATTGTTCTGCATTCTGACCATCAACTGTTGTCTTTGCATCCATCACAGACTAACACAGCCTGAGTTTTAACTCTGACTAGGCCAGAGTCCATCTCAGATCTCAAGGTTAACCCTACTACACCCTTACTCTGCGTACCACCTCTTTGAGCTGAAGTAGGGAAACAGTTGCCTTAGGGGCAGTGGTGGCTGGAGTTGAGTCCTTGGACTTTGAACAATCATTTGTCCAATGGGTCTTCGGCTTACAGATATGACACCATGGTTTCTTCTTGCCTTTCTTCTTGTTTGATTGTGACTCCCTACCAGATGGAGATTTCTGGGGCCCTTGAGAAGACTTCTGGTCTTTACCTTTCTACCCACCCTTATCTGAGGTTTTAGAATCTTCCATCTTAGAGTCACCACCTTGGTTCTGAACCTTCTGCCTCACCCTGGTACTGACCCATTTGTCTGCCTTCCGACCCAGTTCTTGGGGAGAGGTCAGATCAGAGTCCACCAGGTACTGATGCAACAACTGATTTTGACAATTATTAAGGATCTGCTCCCTCATAATTAAATTGTACACTCCTTTAAAATCACACACTTTACTGCCAAGTGACCAGCCTTCCAGAGCCTTAGTAGCACAATCTACAAAGTCAACCCAGTCCTGAGTCTGTGCCTTCTGGGTGTCTCTGAACGTAATCCTGTATTGTTCAGTGGTTAAGCCAAACCCATCAATGAGAGCACTTTTTAGGACTTTGTAATTATCAGCATCCTCTTCTCTGACAGTGAGGAGCTTGTCTCTACCTTTGTCATCAAAGGATAGCCACAAGATAGCTGCCCACTGCTCTTGAGGGACCCTTTGTACTTTACAGGCTCTCTGTAGTGCAGTTATACATTTGTGGATGTCATCCCCACTCGGATAGGGAGGGACTATCTTCTTCAGGTTCCTATGGTCATGAGTATATTGTCTACCTCTAGGAACACTGTTGCTGCCACCATGGGGCTCTAGCCCCAGCCTTCTAGAACCACTCTGGAGCTCTAGGGATTCCCTGTCTAAGGCCAATTGTTCCCTCTTGATTCTGAGTTTGGTCCTCTCATACAAGTAACTGACACTTCTTCTCATAAGAGGAGTCCCTTTTATGAGAAGCAGAGGTCCCTACAGAAGTATCAGAATGATTAGATTCCTGAGAAGGAGATCTTGATCTTTTTGGTAAACTGTTTACTCTCCCTGGTGGAGTAAAGAGAGGACCACTGGGGCTTTCTCCCCACCTGAAGGAAGAGTTGGATTTTAAAGGTACGAATCAACTTATCCTCCTGGTCAGCATTTGAGTCCATCTCATAGAAGTGTTCACTTCCTGGTCTGTCCTCATCTGCTGTCCCACCCACCTTGCCAGCCTCATCAGAACCTGGGGTCTTTCTGAGGTCATCTAAGAGCAACGCCTGTATGAGACGTTGGGTGCTTGCATTTCTCCCTGTCCTCAGTTTCCTAGATGTACACATAGTTCTCAATTCCTGAAATGAGATATGGTCATACTTAGATAGCAGGGAGCCACTGGCATTCTTCCCTAGAAGACATACTAGTGTTATGTGGTGTAGGCACCTACCTAACCTAGTGGGAACTAAACTCTCTTGAGTTGGAGAAAGGGTGTGCTAGACCCTTGACTACCCCACTCCAAGTTCCGTAGAACTTACTTATTCTAGTCTTGATTTATATGTACCTAATACCTTTAGTTGTTTTCAGTTAATCACTGAATGAGATTTATCTGGTAAAACAACGGCAAGCTTGAATTCCAACCACTGCACACCAATGTGAGAAGTTGGCCTGGTATATGCTGTCCACTAATTAAAGTGGGCACCTTGTACCAGTCCAAACAACACTTATTGATGATTAGGTTAAAGACAACCTTTATTGAAAGCTATCCTAGTGGTAGCTATGGAGAGCAGCCTTCAGGCTAAGTCTCGAAGTAATGTAAAGCAGCTTGTTTTACCAGATCAGAACCTCCTCAATGACCAAATGAAAGGAGAACCACACAAGAGATATATAAAATATATGTATTTATTACTAAACACTCTCTACTAACCTCTTTATGAGATTAGAGCACAGAGCACACAATATTAAATCACTAGAATGACAGTAAATAGCACAATACACAGCTGGCTCCAGGGGGAGACCGAACCATATACTAAGAAAGTGGTATAACAACCACGACTTAACTAGACACAGTGTCTAGAGCACATAGAATCGCTGGGACCCCAAGGGACCACCCAAAGTAGTGACATAGGAGACCCACGGAGGACGGGTGCAGTGTGTGAACACAGGCGCGAACTCCGTACAACTCTATGGGAAAGTTGCGGATGGAATTTTAGAGTTTAAGGACACTTCGGAGAGGACTTTAAGCAGACCCTTTGGAACATAGAAGGTTCTAAGGCCAGCACCCTTGAGAGTACTGAGATATCCGTGTTACCTATCCCAGAGGAGCCGGGTCCATAGGGGTCGAGTGGTGTCGGAAACCTTCGTCGTTTTCAATGGCATGATACGAGAAAGTGCTGCTGCGGGAAGATGAAAAGTGTCCGGTGGGATCCAAGCCTGGATCCGAGATGAGAAGAACCTGAAAGCAGAGGGGACAGAGTCTGGGTCACTTCTGGGTGACCAGGGGCACGATAGACGAATGCCCACCGATGACGGGTGCTTCAGGTGAGAAGATGCGATGCTTGACTCTGCAGCCACGGGGACCAGGAGACGTCTGCAATGACCAAAGTCCAGAGGTGAGCTGCCCCACAAAGGATGTCGAGTGCTGGGGTGTCAGTGTCCAGATCGAACACCAACAAGCCTTGGCAACTGCAACCCACACAGGCAGAGGAAATAAGCTTTGTTGAGGACCATCAAGGTCCTGGGGACTCTCAAAGCTATGGAGAGTCAGGGCACATCTGGAGCAACCAGGAAAGCCCAAGGAAAGTCAAAGTTACCTTCACAGGGACCCACAGGCCAACGGACCAGGGATCCCAAACGGACCTCGAGCTGAATCACAAAATACCAGCCCACAGAACACTCGTGGAGTGTAGGCCGGAAATCTTGAGTGGAAACTCTGCTCGAGGTCAGGACTACCAGTGGCCCAAAGCACAGCCTCAGGGATTGCCAAAAAGCATATGCTGCTGCAAAAGACCACGGTGCACAGGGGTTTGGGTCCACACAAGGGATACTGGTCTCAGAATTGCTGATAGAGCAGATCAACCTCAGAGACCTTGGGAACCCACCTCCTGTGTTGCAGAAATCTTTGGAGTCATCAGGGGCTCGGGAGATGCAAACCAGTCAGATGCATTAAGTTGCCTGCAGCTGCAGTGGAGTAACTTCTTTACTTCAAGGGAGATTCTTCAGTCATCCATCATAGTGTAGATCGTCAAAGTACTTGGTTTCTGTAGCAGAGTTTAGTCCAGGTAAAATCTAAATCCCTGTAGTCAGGGTTCCTTCTTTATACCCAAGGAAAGGGTGGGACAAACTCTGGGGACCCACCTATGGGAGGGTTAGGACAGAGGGGTGGCTACACCCATGTCCTTTGTCCAGTTTCACGCCAGAGCAGGAGCAAATGGCTCCTGCAACCGGTTTGAACTGGACTATGCACAGGGACACCAAATGTGCCCCCGGTGCAGACTTCAAACACTCTCAGAATGCACCCACCCAGCTCCAATACACTAAATCCTGTCTGGAAGGTGGTCACACCTCCTGGTGACAGGAAACCTATTGTCAAGCCTTCCCCTGCTCGAGCTTGGCTCAGCAGCAGGAGGGCAGACTCGTGTCTGTGGCTGGCAGCATCCATTTTGTGATGCCCAGGTCGAGAAAGCTGGTACGGGGTAGACCGGTGACCCACAGCTGTGGTTCTGCAAGGGAGGAATCATACCTCCCACACCAGTTACTGGTGTGGAAGGTATGATTCCAAGATGTTTGACACCAAACACAACATATTTCTAGGTAACCGTGTTAAAGTTAGCATTTACCGCGAGGTTATAATGCACTTAAATATATATGGTTGGCTGCATCACAGAGAACCCCGGAAAATAATTTCCGAAGGCTGCAGAGGGGCTCTCCTCATGCAGGAGCACCCTCTCACATAAAACCCAGCACCCTGCCTTCAGGATTGATAAGGCCTGCAATAGGGGTGACTGATAGGTTCATATGTGTAGTGATTTAGAATAGATATAGTGAACCTATATCTAAGTAAAGGGTGCATGCACCACCTTACACAGGCTGCAGTAGCAGACCTGTGGTGTCAGTTTGAATGGTCCCTCAGGGATGACATAATACATGCTGAAGCCCCTGGGAGGTCTCTGCGGTACCTGTGCCCTGGGTACATAGTATACCATATACTAGGGACTGATAAGGTTACCCCAGAATCTAATCTGGAGTGTACCTAAAGTACATGCAATCAATTTAGAGGAGAAAGCAGCTAGACTGGGGTCCTGGATAGCAGGATCCCAGTCAGTCTAAGTCGAAAACAGTGATACATCAGCAAAAAGTGGGGATAACCATAAGAAGCAGATCCTACTCTCCTACAGTTATAGAGCCCAGTGTACTGTGCTTTGTGTTTGTCCTCTTTGTGAGTGCCTAGTAGAGTTCACGTATTCAATATAAATGCATGGTTTTGCACAGTACTTCATTCTTTGATGGCCTGATATCTTAGGCTCCTCACCCTCACCTTCACCGACAGCTCGCAATCTAGGCATTGTTTTTTATAAGTACCTGTTGTTTGATCCCCTTATTAAAATCTTACTTCTGCTTCCTCCTACACTTTGGCAAATGCACTAATTACATCCAGGTAAGATTCTTGCAGCAGTATTTTTCTTGGTCTTCCCTGTTACTTGATGAAGAGACGTCAACTGGCTCAGAAGGCAGCCACACAGTTAGTGATGGGTCTAAACTAGCGTGCACATATTTCTTCCCACCTTACCTATCTACTTTTGTTGCTTATAAACAAAAGGTGCCTTTTCCAGGCTCTCTGCTTCTGTCATAAGGCAGCTTATAACTTGCCCTCCCATCGCTATATGTTGTCTCTTTTTTCAACATATGTACCATGCAGGACTTTATGTTCAAGCTCTCTTCATCTGGTTTCTGTACCACGCTTTAGACTTTCGAGGCTAGATTGCTGTTCCCTGGTGGTGATGTGTGCAAAGGCTTGGAATGCCCTAGCCTTTTGCATTCAATCAGAAAGGTGCCTAACGAAATTCCAGAAACTGTTAAAATCATATTTCTTCAAGAATCCTTTGAGTTGGCCTTTTTAATGGTGTTCTTCCGGCCAGCACCAGGACACCCTTTTCTGGAATATTAGCGAGCTTTAATAAATTATATTTTTTAAAAACATATTTATTATATATAGTGCTGATTTAGGATGATAGTGCATCAGTAGGGCGTGTTATGTATTCAATAGAATGATTTATAAAGTGCCATTTATTTGGGCAGATGTGCAGGAGAAATTCATGTTTCTTTTCACACTCTAGATTACTATCATAAAACCTGTTCTTCCCATAACAGTGCTGAGAAATCGTATACAGGATGCATGCACTGGCATTTTAGCAGAGAGAGAATCTTCGGATTATCAAGGGATCATCAAAGCTGCATGCAATCTTTTTGAAGGTCACACACTGGTGTGGGCTGGTGATATCTGTGGGAAACATCCTTTAGAATGAAGCCTGAATCACGCTGTGCCTTCACAACGCCAGGAATGGAACAAACGTGCCGTTAGTACGCGATCGTTTAGCGTGCAAGTCGTTAGACTGACTTGCTTTAAGGGGGCGCATAGGTGGAGTTGTGTTAGATTTTAAGCCCAACACCTTCCTACTGTTGCGCAGACTGGAGTTGGATTAGTAAATGATACTATTCCAAAGTACAGCACCCCCCTAAGGCAAGTCATTATAACGACTTGCGTGCTCAAGGAATGCGTTGTAACGATGCTTTCGTTCTAATGCAGGCGTTGTGAAGGCATGCATGGTAAACGAATGCGGGATAGTGTCATATTACCGATATCTGTCACTTTCTCAAGCGAAGCATGATGAACCAAAGACAGAAATTGACATTGCTTACCAAGACTAAGAAACGTTGAAAGGCTGTGAGTGAAAGGTGTGTGTGTAAAATGACCATCTAGGAATGTTATTTTATCACATCTTTTGTGCTAATAAAGACATTAGCTAGAGGTTAAAAATGGAGGGATTCCGATACAGATTGATTATATCGGTGATTTAATTTAATGATTAGCCTCTAATAGGTTGCCATTTCTTTATTTTTATTTCTGCTATATTGTTCATTCATATAATCTGCACTAGAACCAGGATGTCATATTTAATAAAGCCTTTAAAAAAAATATATGAATTTCTTATGTGTGTCCTTTCAGGGAAAGGGACCCCAGAACTCAATAATAGATATAATTTGGCAGTCTTTGACAGGAATGATCGTCACCTGATACACATTATCTCCCATTAAGTTGGGGGAGGCGCGTGGGTCAGAGCTTATTTGTCTTTCCTGCTTGTGTTAGTAAGTTGGTCAGGCGCGGTGCGTCCATTGGGGTGTTGGGGCGTTGCCCCCCCCCTCCCCGCCCGCGCCCGCAGCTCCCTCGGCGTCTCTGAACTTAGTTTACTTAAGTTCAGAGACGCCGAGGGAGAACCTACAATGCATGTCAGTCAGCATGACGTCGGACCGT
Source organism: Triturus cristatus (assembly GCF_964204655.1). NCBI lineage: Eukaryota > Metazoa > Chordata > Amphibia > Caudata > Salamandridae > Triturus > Triturus cristatus. The sequence goes on from NC_140581.1 coordinate 835,628,566, forward strand.
GGGCGGTCCGGTGTCATGTTGACTGACATGCATTGTCAGACCAGCCAGGGACAGGCAGCACTGCAGCACAAGTGCGCATGAGCGGGCAAGGTGAGCTAATTTTTAGCCCATGCCCAGTCATGCGCATTTGTGTTTTCACTGACTTGCGCATGCCCATTAGGAGCCCCTCGGTCTCCTAATGGGCAGGCGGCGGGCGAAGAGTAAGCTGTGCCCTCAGCCAATCCTGGCGCTGCAGCAGCACCAGGATTGGCTGAGGGGTTGCCACTCCAGTGCTGTTCCTGTTTCAACTCAAGAGGCGCCATTGCCAACGCGGAGCAGAGGCGGTCAGGTAAATTTTCGTCTTAATTTAAATTTTATTCTCCCTCGGCCCCCCCACCCCTGCACGACCACCCCCTCGCAACCTCCCCCTCACAACCTCCCCCCTCGCGACTGCCTCCTCACTCTTTGAAGAATGTTTTTGCGTGCATTGGAAAACAAAATGCATACAGCGCGCACGGCTCTGTATATTCACAAACGTGGTCTTTTCAAACCATTCTGCTTTCGAATGATATAAGCAATGGGCATTAGGTCAGCTACGTTACTCTCACTAGGCGCTATAGATAGATAGTTCATGATGTTCAAACGTTTTTGTGTGAGATGTGCTCTGTCGTAAGTCACTGCTTGAGTCCGTTCCCCTACTTTCTTAAGCATGCCTCCCCAACGGCGGAATTCGCCAAGGGGCAAGGCCGATGGTTAAGGCTCGGCCTTTGGGGACGGGCGAAACGGGCAGAGAAGGAAAAGAACTCTGTCTTTTCCTTCGTGCCCAAAGAAGACAAGGACAGTGTCCAGTTCTCCCACTGCTGGCAGCTGCCCCCCCCCTCCTTTGTTCCTCCTCTTCCCTCTCTGTCTCGCTCCTCCTCATGTAGTAAAAACCGGTCCAAGACTTCAAGAAACAGGTATTACCTTCTCTTTCCTCCTTTCGTTTATTTGCTTCCTTGTGAAATGGATCCAAAAAAGAAAAACACTTGCTGGAAAAGTAGTCTTTTGCTGACATTTTTCAATTTCTAAGTGTAGAGAGAAATAAAACATTCAAAATATGAAAAATAACTAACTAACTAAAGCAAGGTGGCCATATTGATTTATTCACACCTAAACACATTAGCGCCACATTACAGTGTTTGCCAGTGAAGCCCTACTTTTGTTGCCTCCTCGCTCTTTGAACAACCATGTTTTCCCTGGGTGGGAAAGCACACTATTCCTGGAGGTACTGAAATACCTGCTTGTTGGGTGCGTGCATTGGAAAACAAAATGCATACTGCGGCTCTGTATTCACAAACGTGTTTTTTTAAACCATTCTGCTTTCGTTTTGTAATGATATAAGCAATGGGCATTAGGTGTGCTCCGTTACTCTCACACGTTCCTTTCTGCACCCTCGTTCCCTTATGTCACTGTTTCCTTCTCTTTCTATTCCCCGGTTAACTGACTTTTCTCTCTTGCTCTGGGGGTGAAGGCCGATGATGAGAAATACGCCCCGGACCGGACGCCGGACCTTAAAAGAGTGGCAGCGCTAAGCGCCCACCACCTGCAATCACCGGTACATATTAGGCGCTATAGTAGAGTCTAGAGGTAGTTCATCCGATTCTTGTGTGAGATGTGCTCTGTCGTAACTACTTGTCATTTGCTATGACGGGGGAATGGAGGTGCGGAGACAGAGAAAGAGACGAGGGAGCAAGGGATGCTGAGATGTAGGGAGGGATAGCAAGCAAGATGGATGTGACAGCAACAAGATAGGACGAGATAGCAAGATAGAGAGAGAGGAGAGCATGGGGGGTTGCGAGACAATGGAAGGGGCAGCAAGAGACAGTCACCGAGCAGTGTCAGCAGCACCCAGCCAGTGACAGAGGAGGGGAGATGCTGAGATAGTGAAAGAGATAAGATAGCAAGGGATACTTAGATGATGGGAAAGTGAGAGTGTCACTGGAAGAGAGTGACGCCGATAGAGCAGCTTGCAGCCACTTACAGGTGAAGGTGGTGAATTCTGGGAGAGAGATAGGTAAAGAGGAAAGTGACAGTTCACAGAGGCACTTTCAAAATTGCTTTATTAACCTTGCTGCTTTCTCAAATTTGCTTGAAAATGCACCATTTTTCTTCTCTTTTTTCAAAATTTTCAAGGGAAGAGAATCGCAACGAACCCCCCTTATGGTGGTTCGGGCTCGCTCACTACGCTCGCTCGCAACGGTGCAGTATGCCAATCATTTTACACCCACCCCTTTCAAATGTCACCAGCCGCCCCTGAAGTTGGTTCATACCTGTGCTTAACAAACGGCTGTTTAAGTTTCTTGGCCGTAGTTACAAAGGAACTTGTAAAACATACCACCAGTGTTTTTGCTATTTACAACTCTGTCATGCACTAATACCCTACTTGGCCAACTTCAGACTAACATTGCAACCAACATCCACACATATCAGACTGGAACGCTCATCGTCAACGGTGGCTTACAGCACCACGGTAGCAAGGACTCCGGAGTGCAAAAATAACAAGCACTGGCAAAGCCAATAGGTCTGGCATCGGCTTCCAGCCTGTTGCCTTTGTCAATGCCTGTTTTTGCCTTTTTTTTATAAAACTTTATTTCTGGCGAATCTACGAAAAAAAATGATTGGCTAACAGTAAACATGTATTAGTCTAAAAAATATGCATTTTCATAGTAGTTTCTGTCGCTGAAAGGAACTACTTCCTGTGTAGATGTGCTCCTTGAATGCCATCACTCAGAGTGAAGTTAGCCAATGGCTGAGGTGGACTGATCCACTATCCTGTTCTATATGCTGTAGTGGGCGGAACAAATATCTGAATGACACAACAACAGACCAATGAATAAAGAGGACTGGCTAAAAGCCTCTTTATGTAAATATATTGTATATATCATTTTATTACAATCGAAAGGTTTTGGGTAACACCAGCCCTATAAAGCACACGACAAAAGTAATTCTTCATCCATGCACCCACGATCTGAAACAGCTTCCTTGCGCTTCTCATGGCCGCCCCAACTCTTCTCCAATTTAAGAAAGAGCTGAAGGTGGATCTCTTTTAAGACACACACTGCACCTCATCTTGTAGCTACAGTCCCCTTTCGGCTCCGAGAACCGAAATACCTTTCCAATTATTCGTTGGCACTCGCTGTCTTTGACCCCGTGCAACGCTCCGCTGTCTTTGGCTACGTCACGCTATAGGAGTACCACATTTACACATTCACACATAGTTACATACAAAAAGGGATATAATCTACTTGATCAGGGCTTCGATTGGCCGTCGAACTGTGCTGCCACAGTTCAGGCTATGTGCATTTTGAAGTGATCTTTAATTTTACAGCTACAATGAACAATACTTGTAATTAGATCAACGTGTATAGACTGACCTCTATTGGTCGTAAAGGAAACTGCTATGCAATTCAACTGGTTGGCCAGAGGGTCTTCTTCTGTGAGACAATAGGACATTTATTACAATCCTTACTTACTATTTGAATAGTTATACCAAAGTTATGCTCTTTGTGAGAATGCATGACTGAAAAATTAAGTTAGAAAAAGCAATAACGCAACGGGCTATGCATAGATTATAAGGAAATGTTAGACAATTGCGGGCAATGTCTCATTGATTTTGAGATTATTTCAAAGTTCCATTTGACCCTAATGAAAGGTATCTAAGGCTCGAAACATCAATAAGGTGAAGTGCACGCGAGTCCTGCACGTGCACGAGGGGGAGGCACGAGGGCGGAGAGCCCGCACCTGTGGCGATGTAAAATGGTCTGTTGGAAGCTCTGGGGGAGTCTATAATTGAACGCCGGCACCTGAAGTCATGAGTCGTGGCACATAAAGAAGCAGGGAGGTGCTGCTCTCAGACATGATCTGCGCCTCTGTGTTGAGCTAATTGCAGTGGCCGAAGTGGGTGGGATCAGAGGGCCATGACGTGCCCATACTTTTTTAATTTAAGAAAAACGGTTCCCGGCCGGGATGGTTAATTCCGACAGTTGAAATGCTTCTGCTGAAGTGTAAGGCAGGGTGTCCCCAGTGCTGTGAAACCGAGGATGGGCAGGGAGCTAAATAAGCTTCTTGCCTGGGTGCCTGCTTGACCGAAGGAAATTTAAATGTGCGCAACTGGTTCATCTGGAAATGTAAAGGGTGCTTGGAAGCTGGTATTGGCTTTAATTGATGGAATCACTTGAAGCTTCCTGACGTCAAAGATTTATTCTTTTTGAGTCGTTTTGCAAGGGAGTTAACAGCTGAGCTATAAAGTGTGTATTTTTAAAGAACAAAGTATTAAAAGAATTGCACTATTTAGTCTGGGTATTAAAAAATCTGCATTTTGGAAGCACTTTTTTCTCTTCAACCCTTTTGTGCATTATATAGCAGCCTATCATGTACTGTGTGTAATGCAAGTTTAGAATAATGACTTAGGTATTCACAGTGCTTTCTGTCACAGACTGGAACCTCGTAGTACTAAACATACACAAGTCACTATTCTCCATTGTACCAACCAGGATTCAATTCTGTGTCTCTCTGGTTACAGACACAGACTTCTGCAGTACAATAAAACTCAGGGCTTTATGTGGGCCGGGTCTCACCGGGTCTGAGCACCAGCAGTTTTTTAAAGGAGACCTCGAAACGGGTCTCTATCGGGCTCTGTTTTGTGCCCTAGCACAGCCGGTCTGTGTTTTTTCCCGGACTGCAGTGACAACAGTCTGGTGTCACTGCAGTCACATCGATGTGCGCTGCTCACACTGCTCACTTCTCACTAGTGGAGAAGTTACGGCATTACGTCATGCCAGGTGAGCCTTGAAGGGGAAGGGAAATCCTTTAAAGAGAATCATTTTCTCTCTGGATTTCTTTTCTCTTTTTGAAACTCAGGCGCAGCAACATTGTCGTAGTGTCTGTCACCAGGGCATTAAGTGGAAGCTTTTTCAATATTAATATACAAGCCTTAGTTGCCGCCTATTTATCGTATGCAACTAACAACCATTGACAAAGCCAACGGTTCTGACTTGTTATAGGTATGATGTTACTTGTATCATATATCTGGATGCAATGATAGAAACAGCAAAATACAAGTCGGGCAGCACACTACTAAGCACAGATTTTTAGGTGTTTTAAGCCACGCCCTTAATTTCATTGGCCACGCCCCTTTGAGAGACCCCTCAGTTTTTTCATCCCACTTAAAGCCCTGATAAAACTAATGGAGGTTTTAGAATCTAGGATAGTTCATTTTCCACTGATTAACTTCACTTGCATTTTATTTCATTTAAGGTGTGCGTTATCATATATGTAGTTACCTGAAGGTGAAAGAGCGGAAACCGTTATAGAATATTTAGTTTTTTTAGCCACACCTTTGATCCCACCCTCACTCACCCTGCGCTCAGCATCACAGTTCCCATACTTTTTGAACTTCGACCACTGGCTGACGGGTGTCATGTACAATTGTAGAGCAGAAGAGATGGTACTGTGGCACATTTTGCAACAGTAGATGATTGCTCTGCACTGACTGGCATTTAACAGTCAGTTGCTAGACTACAGAACCACTCATTAGGTCTGCAAATGAAGGAGAATGCATTCATCTTTTGAAAGAAAGTAGTGTGTTTTTGTTCTCGATTTGCTCAAGTGGCAGAGGGCATGGGGTGCAGTTTTCTTAGTTCTGATGTCCTCCTCCTTCTCCAATGTTGATCTGAACAGTCCCTGTATTTCCAGGGCTTTCAGGCTTTCACAGACCAGGTTTCTGCTTTGCATTCCGGGATTTCCAGTAAAATAATTTTTTTTTATAAAGGGACAAGCAGGACTGAAAGTGTAAGAGTCAAAGAAAAAACCTGGACCGGACAATCTACCTGGTTCTTGGAGATTTGAAAGCTCTGCATTTTTACCCTTATCTTGAAGGCACTGCCATATTTAATGGATTCCTCAAACCTTCCACTGTTGCTATGAGAAATTATGTCTATTGGTGTCAAATCAGTTTGGTGACAATACTTTATACAGGGTGAAACTGGAGCATGAGCACTTTAATTACCAGCAGATGTTAATTAGCAAGCTGTTTGTGTTTCCCCAATAAGGTGACTACAGGGATTGCTCTCACTCTGTGACAGACGACATATACAGCAATGGCAAAGGTGTGCCGCGAATTGCTTTTCACACTTCCTACACAGACAATTGTCTAGTCCATGATTGTGTTTAGTATGTGGAATTCACTGTGCATCAGATGCTGCCCAACATTCGCCCTGAGTCTGGAGGAATATCACTGCATCAATCAGGACTGCACCAACCATACTACAATTTAGAAAAGAGCTGAAGACACACCTCTTTAAGGAACGCTACATCGCGACGTAGTAACAGCCCACTCTCCTTCTTAGAACCCTGCTACCCCTACAATCACTCTTTGACTGCATTTCTAGCTTTGATCCTGTACAACGCTCCTCTACCTTTCGGCAACGTTATGGAGGAGTGTAGCCCCACCTGCTGCGACTGCAGCAGGAACACACATTACTAAAATGGTAAAAAACACAATTTTATTAATGTATCCCAAGCTCGTGCTGTTAGAGTGCGAGGGCAAGGGTGGGCTGATTAGTGCAATTGCACCATTAATGCAGTCCCCTGCCGTTGTCCAGGTCAGATTGGCCGGCTGCCTACAGCCGACCAATCTGACCTGCGTGCTTCAGAGCCTGCAATACCAAGGCTGAGAAACAGCCGAGGGATTGCAGCCGGAGGCCCCAGCCTCAAAATGAGCGCTGGATGAGCCTGCTCCAACCAATTTGGTTTTGTGTTGTTCAAGGGAGGAAGTCCCTCCCTTTCTGCCCGAGGCAGCGCTGAGGATGAGAGCGCCAGGATGCCAGGATGGAGACTGCATTCAGAACGGCTGGCATATATGGTGAGTGTTTTGGGCATTGCACCCCACCATATTGTAATGTGGCCGGCCGTCGTTGCCTTTCAGCTAGATTTGTGGTAAGCTGATGCCAAAAACGTACTTAGGATCCTGTAGAAACAATTATGATCAGCCTATTGTAGAAGTGCTGAGCCTTTCTTTTAAAAGCATGTGTGTAACTCTAGAATAATGTCAACAATAAAGTGTGAGGGCAGCTCACCCTCAAAGTTCCACATGTTCCTTCCCTGTGGCAGACACAGCCAGCCACGGCCCGTGCAGGTAAGAGCAGTGGGGCGATGGGGCCCAGTGGGGGGGGGGATTTCGACAGACAAAGAGGAAAAATTAATTATTTATCTAATTGTTCCTCATCATCGTCCATCGAAATCCTCCCCCCCCCCCCAACCTGGCCCCACCGCTCTTACCTGCATGGGCCGCGGCTGGACACAGCAGTGATAAATCACAGGGCTTCTTTCAGTTTGAGGCAAAAAGCATCAACCTTTATTATACAAAAAAGCAGATTAAACTCCACAAGGAGTGAATCATGATTACAAACATGAGCTGGTTTAGACCTCCTTTAGAGCTTTAGGCCAAACCACTGGCCTGTGCTGGTGCACTAAGACCTATCAGGGGCTTATTTCACAGTTGACCACAATATCTCAATGAAAAGGCAGGGGGGTGCTCTAAATGTCCTTTGAATGGATTAAATTATTCTTTAACAATTGAATCAAGCAAATGAGAATTGGATCAGATGAATCTTCTCAATGCATGGCAACATGCCATAATCCAAAGCCTCTGCCTTCTCGTCCCACTGTTCACCACAGAACTGTAGATGGCACCAGAACACACTTTTAACTGCAAAAGAAAATGGAGAGAGAGATACGACACCAACTGCAAGTGTCATGTTTACTACAGAATAAAGGAATGTATTCTGGGGCTTAATTAATCAATTTTAGAACATTGGTATGTTGCGCGATCCTTTGAAAACAATGGAGTGCTCCAGGCTTCTAATGGCTGATAGAAGCCCAGAGCATCAACATTCCAATGTTTGTTGACAGCAACAGCTGTGAACAAATGCTGATGGAGCCCGTAGAAGCCCAGAGCATCAACAGTCCAATGTTTGTTCACAGCAACAGTTGTGAACAAAGGCCTGACGAAGCCCAAGGGGATTTCACCCCCCTCAGGCTCTGTGAGGCCTTTACATTACAATGAAGAACATTCTACCCTCTGGGGCGGAATGTTCTAATAGCCTTAGAGCCCTCCATAGTGGGCTCTACCGGCCATTAAAGGTCTGCTCCCTTGTTAATGCTGGAGCTGGCCTTTACAGGCCGGTAGAGCATGCTACTGCGGGCTTTAAGGCTATAACACATGACTGTTCTAAATGCCCTTGAAGCAGAGATCATCCTATTTGTATGAGCAAATGTATTGGAGACAGCTCTCAAAAGCAACCATTCGGTGGCATAGGCAATGGCCTAGTGCAATGTCATGTGTAATAGTGCTATAAACAGGTCCATAAACTGGCTGTAAAACCAGGCAGACACAACTGACTATCAATCTTACCCGAAGAAGCAAGAACACAGCAAACCCATGTTGTAATAACTTCCACAAAGATAAGTTAGTCAGGAGATGGAAGTTTATTGTACAGATCCTTCAGCCTCTCGTAGTGAGAATGCCAACATTCCAACAGGAGCTTCAGCCCCAACATTCTAAGGCTGGGCAGTACCAAATAGCGAAGGAAAGGAGGGGGGGGGGGGAAAGAGGAGGGAAGGGAACAGGAGCAGATTATAACACATCTCCCTGCGGAGCAGAGAAAAATATACACAGCAAATGAACTCCTCGGATAACATTGCCTAACTCTAGAAGCAAAGAGGAGAGTAATAAACATTTCAACGTTCCAAAGGATATGAATGTAAGGAATAACCGTTTTCCACAATATAAAGCGATAGAGAAGTACATAAATTGCAATCCCCCCCCCAATACCCTACGAAAAAGAGCCTCTCTGACACCAGCGGGTAGGGAGAATGAGACAAGGTGGAAAGATTAAGATCCCATTCTGTAGTCGGATTGCCAACTTGGGGGTTTACGTACTCTAGTCACCTTGAGTTCACTACTACTGGGCGTTTCAAGACTTAGATCCATCTCATAAGTGGGTTTGAAACCAGTAGTGCTTGGACAACTTGCTATGTTGTCCATACTCCACATGCCACCGTCTTCCAGGACAACTGAATTGTTGTTAACCCGCGTTATCCTCAGTGGTTTGGAAAATGAGGAGATCTTGGATTTGGACAGGGACGGCCTCTTAACGACCACCCACTGGCCATCTCTCCACCTTTTGTTCGATGCTCCCCAACGACTGTCGTACCTGAGCTTGTACTCTTGTTGATGTTTCTGAGTTTTTTCCCGCCCAACGTCTCTATCCACCCACACCGGGGTTAGGAGTCAGTTTGGAACTCGGGTTCCTGCCTTTGAGAGAGACAAAAGGTGACACCCCCGTGACAGCATTGGGCGATGTATGATATGACCACAGCATTTTCCTTATGGCGTCTTCCACTGGAACCTGGGAGTTCAATGCGAGCTGGATGGTGTCCTTTATCATCCTGTTCGCCCTTTCCACCAGACCATTGGCTTTGGGACAATACAGTGGGGATTTGAGATGTGTGATGGCCAGCGTGGACATAAACTGCTTCATGTCCTCTGAAGCGAATTGAACACCATTGTCCGTTATTATGACCCCAGGAATACCTTCCTTGGAAAAGGTGTCTCTCAGGTAGTCCAATAGCGACGCGGTGGTGATGGAAGATACCATTCTTGTTACAGTCCAATGGGAGTGGTAGTCTATAAGAACAAACATGAATCTATTAGATTGGTTTAGTAGGTTTAAGGGACCAATTATGTCCAATCCCAGCTTCTCCCAAGGTACGGTGGGGACCTCCACCGGGAATAGTGGAGACTTACGGACAACTTTGGTTTTGTCGCAGGAACCGCATGCTGCACAATTCTTTACTTGTTCCTCCACTCGCGAATCCATCCCAGGGAACCAATAGTGTTGCCTGATTTTGCTTTTCGTCATGCTCCTCCCCGGGTGGCCCTCATGGGCAATCTGTATTATTCTTTCGTACATGTTTTCCGGAGGAATGATCTTGCTTCCTCTACAAATATGGTTCTCAACGATGGATAATTCATCTTGCACCGGCCAAAAATGCCGAACAGACTCCGGCACCTCCTGCTTGTTAACAGGCCAACCACTGTGAATCATATTCCTTAATGTGGCTAAGTCACTGTCCTCACTCATGGATTTCTCCCACTCCTCCCGATTGATGGCCGGGATTTCCACCAAAAGAATAGTCTCCTCCGGAGGGTTTTGCATCGGGTTCCCATTGGTGATTGGTAGCCTGGAGAGACAGTCCGCTACCCTATTCTCACTTCCTGGGACGTATATCATGGTGTAGTTGAACCCTTGCAGACTCAGCACCCATTTAGATATTCGTGGGGTGGTATTTTCCAGGCGCTTAGTGGAGAATAACGGAATTAAGGGTTTGTGGTCCGTTCTCAGCACAAACGGGATGCCCCACAAGAAATATTTAAAGTGGTTTATGGCCCAATAGCACGCCAATGCTTCTTTCTCTATCGTCGAGTAGTTCAGCTCGGCATCTCTCAAAGTTCTGGAAGCGAAAGCAATCACTGTCTCTTGACCTTTCGTCCTCTGCGTGAGTGAAGCACCCAATCCCTTAGCGCTAGCGTCTGTGGTGAGGGTGGTTTTAGCATTAGGATCGAAAGCACTCAAGATAGGTGCATCAACGATGGCCTCCTTGATGAGTTGGAAGGCTGATTGGTGATCTTGCTTCCAAACAAATTCAGACCCCTTCTTCAGCAACTCTCTGAGGGGACACACCTGATCCGCAAAGTTTTTGACGAACTTTGACATGTATTCCACCAGCCCCAGGAATGATTTGAGTTCATCCTTGTTGGTGGGTGCCGGGGCTAATTTAACGGAGTCCACCAGACTGGATCTGGGTTTGATCCCCTCACTTGAGATGGTGTGACCAAGATATACTACAGATTCCACCCCGATTCTGCATTTGTCTTTCTGAGTGGTGAAACCTGCCTTACTAAGTCTGGTCAACACTGCTTCCAGAGTCTTATTGTGTTCTTCATCTGATGAGCCGTGAATCAGGATGTTGTCCTGGAAACAGAGAACTTTTTCCAGACCTTGCAGAATATGCTGCATGACGCGTTGAAATACTGCCGCAGCTGAAGCCAGGCCAAATGGTAATCTGGAAAACTGATAAGCTCCAAACGGGGTTATAAAAGAAGTGAGGGGCTTGGAATCCGGGTGGAGAGCGACTTGGTGGTAAGCCGAGGATAGGTCTAGGACAGTAAAGACTTTAGCTCCATGGATGGCAGACAGCATTTCATTAATGTTGGGGAGGGGGTGTCGGTCCACCCAAATGTTAGAGTTCAAATCCCTAAGGTCAACACATAGACGGATCCCCTTGTTTCCACCTTTGGTTGCTACGACGATGGGTGCCAACCATTCAGAGCTCTCAATCCTCTCTATGATTTTGCACTCCTCCAACCTGTCCAGCTCCTTCTTAAGCTGTTCTCTGGTCAACAGCGGGATAGACCTTGGTTTGTGGATGATAGGTCTGGCATCGGCTTTAAGTTTGATTTTGTGGAGGAAGCCTTTTAGGAGTCCGAGTTTGTCTGTGAACACCTCTGGGAAACGATTGCAGATTTCCATCCCAATGTTGGTCCTGTCGATAAGATACACAGGTTCCGACGCGTTGGGGTCTAGTCTGATTCCTAACTCTTTTTGGTGTTTCCACCCTAGTAGGTTGGAACCATTCCTTGTGATGTAGACTTTTCCCACGGTCGACCTATCCTTAAAATTAATGTTCATGAGTAACATTCCTACTAGTGGTATAGGATCTTGATTATAACCCCCTGGTTTGACATCAGGAGGTACGAGGGTATACTCCCTTGTCCCCGAATTAGCCTGAAATGTAGCTTCATTCACAAGTGTATATGGGGAACAGGAATCTGCGTAGACCTCATACTTTACATTGTCCAGAAATATTTCACACTTGGGGTAAGAAGTGCTGTTGCCTTCTGAAAAATTAGATACTTGAAAAACAATATCTTCGCTAGGTAGTTGAGGATCCAGATCACTGCCTATCATGTGGGTGACACTGTTCGTTGCATTGTGGCATACTTTAGAGAAATGGCCTCTTTTCTTACACTTGCTGCAAACAACGCCCCTTGCAGGACAGTTTACGCTGTTGACCAGATGATTAGGATTTCCGCACCTATAACATTTTGGCTTGTTCCCTGATGCTGTAGGTGCTTCCGGACTGGAAGGTAAAGGTTTGTGTTTGTGGACTTTACTGGAGATCTTGTGTACACTGTTCTCCGCTACTTGTTTTACTTCCCCCGCTTCCTTCATTTCATTCATACAGTACGCTGTATGCTCTATGCTTTTAGCAATATCAATGGCATGTTTTAAATCAGGGGCTTCTGCAAGAAGTCTTTCTTGTATCTTCTTGTTAGAGGTACATCTAACTAGCTGATCTCTGATTAGTGATTCAGTTAATATACCAAACTCACACGTAGAGGCTAAACCTCTCAAAACAGCAATATAATTTATCACTTTTTCATTTTTTCCTTGAATGCGCAAAAACAATTTGTGGCGTTCTAACACAATATTAATTTTGTCACCAAATTGAGCTTCCAGTTTCAATAATGTTAACTGATACACATCATACTGGATATCACCCTCACCCCCAGCCCCCTCATTAGCATTTTCAACATTATAATCTGGCAGGTCATCAAAAATATCCCTCCCTTGCTTTCCTAGATTATGCAGTAGAACATGTTGTTTGCGCACCGCCGAAAATCTGTCCCCACCAATGGCGATAAGGTAAGATTCAAACAGGTTTACCCATTTTTTCCATGGGATCACCGGATCTCCACTCTCATCCAGGAATGGGGGGGGTTGAGACATAGCGAATGCCGACATGGTGGAGAGTGGTAGAGGAAGAAAATGCAGAAATAAGGGAAGAAAAAGGCAAAAGAAGGAAAAGGGGTGGGTTGAGGTGAGGATAAGGAATTATAGCGTGAGGGAAGGCTAACAGAAAAATTCACAGAAAGTTGCAGTAGAAGTAGAAATGACAAGGAACCACCAGTACACCCCCACAATATAATGGAAACAGTCTAACGTGGGAAGTATTAAATAAAACACTACATTTCCATGAGCTGAGCCTGTCAGCGAAAATTTCGAAGCAGGCTGGATGAGGGAAGAAACGTGCAATATTATTTTCCACCAGCAGGAGGAGCAGACGTAAGAGCAAACAGGGAGCAGTGTCTCTCTGCGGAGCGTCCTCTGTGGAAAACAGTCTGAGGAGAGGCGGAAACACCAGGAACAGGATGTTTGTGAGGAGATTTACGACGTCGCCTCAGCCACACACGAAGAGCAGCACTATCGTCCCCGACCATCCGCAACACAACCTCCCTTCACAGCGCTCACTCCTTAGCGACGGCACTCAGAGGACAACAGGCGATCTCACTGGGGAAAACAGGCGTCTCCCTGTCAGCCATGACGGACAGCAAGTCCGTGGAGCAGCGCCGAGCAGCAAACGACAGGGACTCACCGGAGGGATGATCAGTCTTAATAGAAGAACGTGAAGAGACACTCACGCAGGCAGAGAGCTCCGAGGGAGGCGTGAAAGAGCCCAGCAGCCGGGAGCTCTCGTCGACGGAGTCCAGAGAAGGCGTGAAGGAGTCAGCAGCCGGAGACTCTCAACGACGGAGTCAAACGAGGAAGGCTCCCCTTAACACCAACACTGAGAACGATGGCAAGAAGGAAGCCAACACTGCCTGAGAAGTCCAACGAGAGGCGGTAGGGCACTGGGGGAAGGATCCAAACCGTCCCCAGCACGGTAAGACAGCTCGTCGCCAAATGAATGTTGTAATAACTTCCACAAAGATAAGTTAGTCAGGAGATGGAAGTTTATTGTACAGATCCTTCAGCCTCTCGTAGTGAGAATGCCAACATTCCAACAGGAGCTTCAGCCCCAACATTCTAAGGCTGGGCAGTACCAAATAGCGAAGGAAAGGAGGGGGGGGGGGAAAAGAGGAGGGAAGGGAACAGGAGCAGATTATAACACCCACCTTAAAGGCTCTTGTTTACTGTGACACTATGAGTACATTTACTATTCTCTTCAATGTTCCATGGTTCTTACAGGACTCTGCCCAATAATGTGCAGCAACAGGAGCCTCCAGTCAGCAAACAGAAACAAACTAACACTAAAGTTTCAAGCACAAGAAACATTGCTGGTGTTTACTCAAAATTTAAGGATTAAAGCATTAGATTGTAATGAACCCATTGGAATTATACCAAACAAATCTGTGCTCATGAACACTTCTGAAAAGTGTGTCTTCTTCCAGTCCCTACACTTGAAATAGCAACCAAGGGCTTCAGTAAGTGAAGGATGCTCGACAGTATAACACTTGACCCAAATCATAGGACCCAACACCACCAATCCCTTAATAAAGGTCCAACCTCACCCTCCCTCCTCCTGTCCTGAAGCTACGCGCACACGCTCACCACCACTGAAGAGAGTTTTGTTGCAGGGTTATTTCATGTAAAAACCTCAGTATAATGAGGTAATGAGTTTATCATTTAAGATGCCAAAATCAAAGTCTTTGGTTGTACGTGTAAAAAAGTTCTAATATTGGCACTCGTGGAATCACACATATCGACTTCAAAAGAGCGAGAGGTGCGTGATATATGTACCTGCAGTCACTGTGGCATCCCCGGTACCTCCAGTACCAAACATGATTTTGTGACATCTTCAAGAGGGTCATCCTTACTTTCAAACTTGAATTGTTGGGTAGTGGTGAGATTGCTTACGTACAGCTGATCCAAAAACATGTTTTAATGTGTATCAAAGTAGAAATGTCCTGGTAATAGTACTAATATATCCCTCATTAAGGTATTGTCACATTGGCAGGTATGCATTGCTCACTAGTGCAAGATATGCCACTTGTAGACTTGTACCCCTTGTATCTGTCTTGTAGGATTCTACATGAAGTGACCGCTGGTGTCCTTGATGGATTTTCTCCTCCACTTTTCAATGTACCTCTAAGTTCTGTTGCAGGAACTCAGTTCCCATAGATGCCTCATGAAGGCTGAGGTCGCATCAGTATGTTTTGGTATTGTGTAGGCGTTGGAGTAATTTTAAATACGCCAGAGTAATTTTGGTATTTTTGTGTTATTCTTTCATGCGGAATTACCATTAATCATGTGATTAAGCTCACTAGTGTATGTAGGAGTAATTTGGGAGGGGGGGGGGAATTACCACAGAAACACTGCTGTTCATGTTGTTTTGCATTTAGTTCTATTTTCTTAACTGAAAATGCATCCTCGCGTCCATTTTGGATGAAAGAGTGCATTTTGAGCTAAGAAATTAGTGATAAATCTAAGGAGTAATTTGGGGTTGTGGGAAATACCGCAAGAGTATATTTAGCGGGCGCGAGTGGCTTCTTGCTCTGCTGTTCGTGTTATGTAGCATTTAACCCTATTCCTTAGCTCAAAATGTATCCTCTTGTCAATGTTGGACATGAGTGATCATTTTTGCACTAAGAAAAATAGCTCCATATGCAGAATGACCTTGTTTGTGCAATTCCACTTAACCCAGCCAAAACTTTATGCAATTTTACATTACTGCACTCCACAGAATTATGCAAGTTACGCACACCCGTATCATGCACCTGAAGCATTAGTATTCTGTGGCCCATGTACAGATAGATAAAAATATCTACATGGTACAAGTAGATCGAAGTCTAGATCATCGAGTAAAAAATATCATCCTACCATAATAACATAGGAAAAATATTGAAGACCAAAATATCAAGGAGGTAAGTGTTTATAGGAAAGTATAGATTCACTATTCTCATCTCCAGATCTACAAACCTTGAAGATCTACATATCATTAAGGAAAATGTAAGTAGAGTTAAGTACAGGAAACCTGTACTTACTGAAATATACGTATAATACATGGGATTCTGCAATCCCTCTCTAAAAACACTCTCTAATTTCTGTATAATAGGTAACTTGTGATGCACCCAGTCGCCTATTATAAAGAAATGAGGTCAGAACTCAAATGTAGTAACTTATTACAGCTGAGATCTGACGTTACAATGCCTGCTGTCACAGCCAGCAGCTGAGGAAATAGGCAGGTCAGGTCACGGAGAATAATTAAAGCAGCTGTTTAAAGAACAAATTAAATTTGCTTTTCTTGCTTTTGCTCTGTTTTTCTAGCTTACAGTGACAAACAGAAGGGAGCTATGTATGGCAACAGGTTTATTTTCTTCCAGTCCTTAGGTAATTATAGAAACGTTAGAATCATTCTGCATGTCACTACAGATTCTGAACTAGTGCAGCACTTTTATAAAAACCTGACTTGTATTAATATGATTCTAATATCTTATTGAAACAAATAGCTCACATGTATTTTGATGTGTTTCATTTTGTTTGAGGGATTGTATTTTTTTATCTTCCTATTGACAAGCATACTTTAACTTTCATACGCAAGAGCTACGCATCAAGGATTTAAATATTTTTTGGGGTAAGCTGATGGTGTGGCTATGAATTTTATGGGAATAGAGTACCCTCTGCCATACATAATGAGGATATTGAAAGTCATATGAGGAACAAGATTAAAGACAGGGGGTTCTTTATCTCATATATCTAGTCACTACTTTAGTCCTCAATATTTTTCTTAACACACTATGGTAGGACAATATTTCCTATTCAATATTCTGTACTTCCATCAAACAAGTGGAGGGTAATCATGATTTGATGGTGCCTGCCCCCATGGGTATATTTATAATAGGGGGACAATGTCCATTTATCCTCATGCCGAAGAAGGAGTGGACAGTGTCACTTTTATTGTGAATATGGCAGGACGTCATTGGCATGACTGTCCACCTGTGTAAGCACTGTGCAATCCACTGCTTGCATATCTTCTCGCTTTTTGTAGGACCCCCAGGAAGTTATTTTGTTGCCTACAAGGTCCCATAAGTAGGGTACTCTAGGGGCTCTTACATGTCGACACATGCTACTTCACATTAATCCCCCAAGATCACTTTGGTTGGCCCTCAAAGAGACAACAATATCTCACCAACATGGATTTACTTTTGTGTTTTCACTTCAGTTATATAAATACAACAGATTATGGGGCATATTTACAAACCCCTATCGCCACCACGTCACCTTTCAGGACGTTGTGGTGGTGATAGGGGCTTCGCATTATTTACAAGGCAGCGTTAAGCCACTTAACATGGCTTAATACTGCCTTGTAAATAAGGCCCCTTTCATGCTGTGCTTAGCGTGAAAGGGGAGGGCAATGGGTGTTGCTGTGGGTGTTCTACCACAACACCCATTGATTTTGACGCTGCCCTATATTTACAAGGGTGGTGTTAATATGGGGCAGCGCCAAAATTAAGTCCAGGGAAAAACTGGTCTTAAACAGGCGCAACAAGCAGAAATGTTTCATTTCTCCTCATTTTTACTGTTTCCATGTGTGCTGCGTTTTGCAGAACACATAGAAACAGCAGACACCAATGATTGTTTATGTGCAGGAAGGTTTCCCTTCCTCCACATAAACAATAATTTTAAAAAAATGATGTTTTGCAACTTCTATGTGTGCTTCATTAAGCAGCCCACATAGAAGTGACAAAATGCCATTTAAAGATTGTTTATGTGCAGGAAGGGACACCTTCTTGAACATTAACAATCACTCCCCTCAACACAGGCACCCTTGCACTATTGTGCGAGGGTGCCTGCATTGGCGCTAGGCAGCTAAATTTAGCGCCAGCAGAGGGAGAAGCGCAGGGCTGCACCATATTCTTGTAAATATGGTGTAGCTCTACGTTTCTAAAGTGATGGAGCATGTCGTTAGCCTTCTTGGCTTAACGACACCTTAGTCACTTTCTGGAAAATATGCCCCTATGTTTTCAAAGTACAAGTGACTCCTTCTTTTACCATAATAAAATTCTGTTTATTGCTTTACTGCGAACACTTTGTGTGCAATTATTGTTAACTAATTTAATGTGCTACTAATTCGTTGACCCAAGAAGGATGACAGGCTGCTTTTCACACCAGGATTTGAGCTTATAAAGAGTTAACCCACAAAGGCTCACTTTATATGTTGGATCGTAATTGGGTGGGGTATTTATCATACATGGCAAATACCTTTACCCCTGGGGGAGGTAGTTACCATGTGCAGTAAATACATAATATCCTGTATCTTTAACATGAAAACGAGCATAATATTACACAATGAATTCTGCATGTTTTGCTTTTTCCAAGCTCAATACATTTCTCTGTTTGTTCTCTGGATATTATCAGGAGAAAACTGGGAGACTGTGATAATTATCACAATATTCATAATTCTGATCCCTGTACAAACTCTTGTTTTGAATAGAATGCAGTCCTGAACTTGTAATGAGGACCTGTTACTAGAGCAACAGGCATTTAACAGGTCACTCCAGTCAATGAGTTTCCTTTTACAAATCATTGTTTTCAGGAGTCTTTGCTCCATTCATACAGCTGACCTGAGCCCAAACCTCTCGTCCCTGAGTGCACTGCTGCATTTGTTAAATGAAAGCCCAGGACAGGAAACAAGATGGTGATGATATGGAGTCCTCTGGTAACCATGTGTACACAGTGATTCAACACGAGAGACAAAATGGAAAACACCAGGAAATTGACATCTATGAAGAAACTCGTATCGACGTGACAATACAGAATGCTCCCAGAGTGAAAAGGGAATAGACCTGGAAATTGATCTATTATCAACATAATTTTAATAATGCTGAGTACGCACTTTCACCATTTTGTTGTGATGTAAAGTACACCCAATATAATGATATTCAAGTTATTGACATCAGAAGGATGGAGGGATGTGATGCCCATCTGGAATTCAAACATGGGACCTCCATGTCACATATGTATCATTACCGGCCTGAAAGTCACACAGATGCTAGAGAAAAGTGTAAAATCAAATGAACAACCTAAACCTGTTTTGTATGGCAGCTTTGAAATATGCAGAGTGGTTCAAAATATTACAGTGGGATTGAAACGCCAAAGATTGGTGAGTGGACACAGATAAAGCAATCTATCGATGCTTTAGTAATTGCTGTGGAGAGTGTTGGTCCCTAAAACCACTATGGTACAGTCTGATGCCAGGGGCCAGCTTTTTCAACACTTTGAGCCTGTACAAAGCCAACTAAATGTAACACAAAATGGCAAAAGTGTTGACTTAATATTTACTTTTCAGTGCAAACATTGGTTTGTGCTGGATAGTTGCCTAAAAGTAACATGAAGGACTGTTTTGTGCTGCTTTACATTACTTTGCTTTAAAGGGGCATCCCAAGGGGTTCTCCCACACTACCGCCTATAGGTTTGTTGCAAAGCCTTATCTACTAACACTGGTAGACAGGACTTTATGGGATAAAAGGATGCCTCCTTGAAATAGGCTCAATGTGTGGCAAACTCTTCAAACTTTGCACTGTACAGCACAATTACAGTGGGAAATGTTTACAAGTATGTCTGAGCATAGTGTTTCACTCCGAAAGAATACACTTTCAGTACAAAAACTATGCTAGACTCATGCACAGACCTATGCTCTGTAGTGCAAAGGTGTTAGCCTTGCACTAGACAGCCTGATGATGCACCAGTATTCGGTAAAAGAGCAGCAAACCCATATTTTAGTAGACACAGCGCTGTCCTGCTCTTTCCCATTCATGCAATGCAGAGCAGCAACTTTTGTTTGCTGCGCTGGGGAACCAGTGGTACATTTGCCCCTAGGTCTAGAATTGTTAACATTTGCTCATTTATAACTCTCCTATCACCTGGACCACTGTGGGTCAAAGCCATCGGTATCTTTGCTGTCTAAAGAGGCTGGAGGTGAAATGATGGTGCTCTTTGTCACTCCAGAAATAAACTAATTAATCTAAACATCACCTCATTCCTTTATTTGGTCTCATTTAACAACACATCTCAAAAATTGAGTTTGAGATGGTGGATTGCTAAAGACGATTGTTTCTCTTTTACTTTCCAATGACCTTGTGTACATTGTCTCATTTCTTACATACGGAAGCATGGTGGGTTGCTGTCTCTAGAGTGCTTTGCAGATGGTCCGCTGTTTGATGTATTGTGTTGTACTGCAACAGTTGTATAGCATTTACAACTCAGATGATCTATGTTGACACACTTGCCTATAAGGGCAGCATGCTACACCTGTATGGTGTGTGGTTAGAAGTGTGTTGTCTTTGCTTTTATCCTATCTGGGAAATGTTTGCATATTGTATGTAGTGACAACCCAGTTGCAGTTATTGTGTTATGGGATGCAGTGCTTAGCAATGTGATAGAGGAGGAAGAAGTGTGAGAGTGAGTTGTGCAGTTTATGCTTTTTGGAAGCTAACAAAAGGACACACTTCTTAGCAATTTTTCGCATAACTATATTTAAATTTATGTTTTTGTAATCATCCAAGAGTGTTTAGAACAATCTTCTAAAAGTGATCCTTGTTCTTTGTCAAACCCATAATCTCCCATTGTATCTGTTTGTCAACACGATGATAACTCGAGGATAAGACTTGCCATTCTTGAGTATCGCCCTGGAGGAATCAGTTTTGATTGAAGAATGACCACTAGGTTCACCTATGCTCATTTTGCTGGATATTACCATTCATGCTCTCTATATTTCCTTTTCTGATCAGAGCAGAAAGAGGCTCATGCCTGGCTTCTAGTTTGTCATCAGAAGGTGATTACCAGGGTTTGCTCACTGCATATGGACATGCACTTAAAATCTGGTGTGTCAGTTTTATTTTCTTGTGCTTGAAAATGAGGGTGGCAGGCATTTGCTGGAAGTTGGAGTATTCCATTCTGCAAAAAAACACATTTCTCCTTAGGACGTCTGAAAGGAGGAAAGTTTGCACGGAGGCAAGGTTCTTGGCAAGAGTTAGACAGTAGTGACAAGGGGGTGAACTTGTTTGCTAACGAAAGACCAGCATCAACAGACTAAGTAATTATTACTGTAATTTACCCAAAATGGAGATGGATTAAGCGAGTGGGTGGTGGCCATGAGGATGTCATCTTTGAGAGAGAGTCCTCTACAGGTTATTGAACATTGGACGGCTTTGAGGTCTGTTGAGACTATACTAGTGCACAGCAGTAGTTGAGTGTCATTGACACATTAATGGAACTGAAGGCTGAAGTGTTCAATATCCTCTGCCAGCTTTCACATATCGGCTTTAAAGAAGGGCGGGGTGGCGAAGAGCTTAATGGGATTCTGCATTCTACAGATTGGCTGTGTGAGTGGAATGGTCTAGTCTGGACTTAATGGGAGAGGCTGGGTAAGCAATATTCAATCAAGGGAGTTAAATACCCAGGCTTGAAGAGCCATCTGAAGTGATGGTCAAAAGCCTAACTGGTGAATGTTGAGTAGATGGTTGTTTTCCTTAGCACAGGGTCAGATTTATATGGTCACTGTTCCTTTGAGGATTCTGCTAATGAAGGAAGCATTGGAGATTCAGCAGTTGTTGATAGAAATTCTGCGAGTTAATATTTTTCTTAGTCGTTGGTGAAAATCACATGCATAAGCATGTGTGGAACACTATCCTATTTAAGGATTCGTTAAAGAAAAGGGTTAGGACACGAAGCAATATGAAAATACGGTTACCAGGCAAAGATCTGGTGACTGGTATGGACCACATGCAGGTCCTATGGCTTTTGTATTTTTACAAGTCTGCATTTTGTTAGGAAGACGTCTTGAAGGTAGTTACATCATTTTTGAAATGGTAAGCCAGTTGGTTTGGCGCACTTTAACATGGTCAAAATAAGGTTGACTCTGAAATGCAAAGCCATATTATTGCCATTATAAATTTCACAGGAGTAGAAGGCATTTTAAATGTTGATGATAGATCTGTGTAGGCTTTGTTGGTGGGTCCTCCAACCTACGTTCTCTCAAAGGTGTACCAACCTTCTGGATATCTGCATTTACCAGTAGCTGTCGATTTGACAGTGGGCTATTTTGTCGAGGTGGTCAGTTTTGAGCTTTGCCTTTTTGCACTGAAAAGAAGCAAATCCGTTATGGTTCTAGATAGACTAGGTTGAATGCTTGTTCGATGAGTAAGGTTTCAGAAACAGTAGAGTGCAGTTGTAATTGGAGGAAAAACTCATAAGATTGCACTGAAGTAATGATGATTGAAGGTCTGTAGAGAGTGGTGTTAGTGTATCTAAATTCTAGGCAGGTGAACGCTAGAATGAGGCCTGAGATGACTGAGAGAATGAGTTGTAATAGGATGGGAGATGTCCAGGTTATGGATTAGCAAGTCAACTTATGACAATTAAAGTGGAAGATGTAGGAAGCTGGGTTTCTGTTGCAGTTAACCCCCCACATTTTGCCAGACTACTGATGCACTTTTACTTGATGTGCCCGGGCTCCCTGCCAATCAGGTTACCATGGCCTGTGTTCTTTCCCAAAACTATACCTTGTACCTCAAAATTGGCACCTCTCTGGTCACATGTCAGTCCCTTATAAAAGGAACCAGGGGTACCAAGGGCACTGTGGCCAGAGAAGGCCTCTAAGAGCTGCAGCACTTATTGCGCCATCCTTAGAGGCCCTGTACCTTTACACGCACACACTGCCATTGTAGGCTGCATGTTTTGGTGCAGAACAAAGTGAAGAGTCGACATGGCACACAGCCCTGTGTGCCATGCCTACAACCCACTGCCCTGGCATAGGTCAGCAACCCCTCTAGCTGGGTACACTATACCAGTGGTGTTGGTACAGATGCATGAGCCCTTTAACCCTACAGTGTATAGACCAATTCTTAGACATTGTAAATGCAGCTATGCCATTAAGAGTATGTGGTGCTGTGAGTTTGTTATTACAAACTCTACAGCACCATAATGGCTTTAATGAAAACTGGGAAGTTTTGTATCAAACTTCTCAGCACATTAAACCCACACTGATGCCAGTGTGAGATTTAATGAAAAATGCACTCAGAAGGCATCTTAGAGATGCCCCCTGAAAAAAGACCAGCCTCTGGTGGGTTCCCTGACTGGTACACACCAGCCTGCCACCACAACACATGTATGTGGACCCCCATGGCGGGAGCCTTCGCTCCCTGAGCCCAGATAGAAAGCCTTTCCTGGACAGAGGTGTTCACACCTCCCCCAGGCCCGGAAGAGCCATCTGTGGCAGGGGAGCTTCAAAGGCCTTGCCGCCCCCCAGCCTCTCCTGCTATCAGCACCAGGCCCCCTTCCTGTCTCCCCTCCTTTTCAGCGGAAGACAGGCAGGAAAAACTAGCCAGCCCAGAAGGTGTGCCCACCTCTGCCAACCCCACCCCTCATGTGGGGGTGGCGAGGTGAAGCCCACTCTTCAGTGCCCACCGTCTTGCAGATGGCAGGCACTCCCCAATCAGGATTAGGGATTGTGTCCACTCCCTCACGTGGGGTGAGCACACCAAGGGTGCAGTCACCCTAAGGTCAGGAGCCCATTGGCTTCTGACCTAGAGACCCATAAAATGCCCCCTAAATACAGTATTTAGGGGGCAGCCCTGAACCAAGAAGACAGTTTCCCGCAACCTAAGAGGAAGAAGTAGGACGAAAGAAGACGCCGAGCAGAAGAGACTGCAGAGAAGAACTGACTTGGCCCCAGCCCTAGCGGCCTGGCCCATCTGCAGTATCCAGAGATCCTGTGCCAAAAGTTGCCTTGTCCTGCAGCCAGCAAGCTCCATAACCCTGGGAGGACTGACTGCCTTCGACAAAGACCGGATCTCCTGTGAACAGCAGCTCTGTTAAATAGAAACTCCCAGGACAGACTCTGAGCCTGCTGAGGACAAAGAGACTCAACGCCTGTAACTACCACTGCACCCATCGCCTACGGCCCGAGTTCGAGTGGCCACCGGTCCCAGCGAGGTCCCCCAGCACTCCAGAGTCCAATACCACCATGGGTTGACCCCTCAAGGACTCCCCCACGTCGCCTGCAGCCCCTGCATGGAGCCCCCCCCCCCAACTGCCAGTGGCTGGTAAGGTGAAATCCGACCTCAAAAGACATCCCTGCATCCAGCTGCCATGCGTCCTGGAGAAGGGAACCTGAGGTGCACCTACATCCCTGAGCCCTCCAACTTACCTGCCCAACTGTTGGTTCCCCCCCAGAAGTCTTCCTGGACTGAGCCTGCAGCCAAAATCCAAAACCGTCAACTTCCATTGAAAACAACAGGGCACCCGATGCCAAAACAGCACCCTGCACCCAGCCGCCCTCGCGCCGCTGCGGGTGTACTTAGGGTGCTAATTTGGATCCCTCTTTGCCCTGAGCCTAACACCAGGAGCTTTGCTCCCACAACCCTGTGCCCTGCTCGTGAGCAGCCACCAACCGGAGACCCCCTACCCCCCCATTGGATAACACTGGGCCTCAACACTCTGCACCCGGCAGTCCTAGTGCCGCTGAGGGTGTTCTAAGAGTGCATCTTCGACCCGGGGAACCCTGGTTCTAACCCCAGAATACCAACTCCCACAACAAAGTACTTACCTGTTAACCGATAGCTTCATTTCTCTCAATAGGAATACATAGACTGTTTTTCCTTGAAAAATATTGTGTGTGGAGTTGGTTTGTATTGACAAAACTGCAAATGTACTAAAAGTGATTTACTTACCTTTTGTCTAGGAAATGTCTCAGTGTGATATCTAGGCCTATCACACTGATTAGCAAACGTAATCTGAAAAGTAATACAATAAGTAATGTACAAAGTAATCTGAAAAGTAACTGAACAGTAATTTCAAAGCATTGACTTACCTGTAATTCAATCAACTGCATTTGAACCTGCATTCAGTTGTAAAACATTGCATAAGATTTTGCAAAGCATTTATTTCACTTACCTGCACCAGGCCTGGCTTGGTTCTAGAAATAAAATAACTAAATAATATTTTTGATATTGGTCGGATTTCAGTCTTTGAGTGTGTGACAGCACTTGCTGATTGAGTGTGTACAACAAATGCTTAAAACTACCCTCTGATAAAGCCTTACTGCTCGCCCACACTACCAGAAATAGAGAGTAAGGTGCTATCTACCTTTACCTCTGCCTACCTATGGGGATACACTGGACTCTATGCACACTATACCTCATTTTGGTATAGTATATACAGAGCCAGCTTCCTTCAGAAGACTCTACCCACTTTATACCTAGATCATTAGACAAAACAATTAGAGCCAATGCAGTGATTTCATAACGGGT
Source organism: Triturus cristatus (assembly GCF_964204655.1). NCBI lineage: Eukaryota > Metazoa > Chordata > Amphibia > Caudata > Salamandridae > Triturus > Triturus cristatus. The sequence goes on from NC_140581.1 coordinate 835,653,740, forward strand.
CTAATGTCAAATCCTATATTTAAAATGATTGCACACGATGTATCTACAGTTTCAGGCTGCCGAGTTCTATACTGTGCACTTGTCGGAACTGAATGATCAAACATAAAGAGAGAAGAGAGTAAGGTACATACCCTACATAATCGAATCATTTACATGAATGTTACATCTTCAGTGGTCATATTGGCAGAAAGATAGACATGGAAGCAGACTGTGCAATAATTGTTGTAAGTTAATCAATGCTGTACTATTCAGTGGGCATCTATTGTCCGGGCTGAGTCTTTAGCACTCACCTGGAAGTTACTATAGGTCAGTTGCCTGCAGAGCATAACAGAATGTCGTAGGAAAGGAACACTCTTCCAAAACATAATCTTTACAATCTCTCTATTTCCACTGCTTACTTTAATAAATTGTAGACTTATCTATCTCATGTGCAAGATAAATGCAAATTCCCTACTCTGCCCCACTGATGCCAGATTGATATGATCTTGCCCTGCCTTTCCGGGGTTCAGGAAATTCTCCAGCAGTTGGCGTGAAGGTGACAGGAAATCCACAGTCAAAAATTCGATATCACGTACATAGGTTCATCCATATCCATGTAGGTGTTACTTCATAGGTCTACAACATCCTTATTGTTAAAACACATTGATGATGCAATTGTTATATGGACGTATGGATGACGTTTCGGGCTCCCTTCTGACAAACAGTATTACAAGTCAGTTATTTCACGGTCCAGTTTTATATGATAGCTGTCAAGAAAACATGCAGCTTCTAGTTATATTTCCTAGGGGTATACTACAAAATTAGGAACAGCAGAATAGGATAATGCTAGAGTAAATTCCAATGATACGTTAAATGCTCCATTGTGTGTACTGTGTTAATAAAAGCTTTAGGCCTGATTTACAAAAAAGCCCAAACATGTGTTGCAAGATTTCTTGCCCCCCTATTGAAATGTACATTCCCACTGGTATGCCTGAAAATTGATGCTAGTCAGGACTTTATAGGGGGACTAAAGAGAAAGTCATGTGGCTTTTCTCGACTTGGTATTCTCACAGTGTGGAATGGTATGCACAGCACAAGTCTACATGTTTTCCTGTCTGGGGACTTTCCATTCTCTTTCCCACCCTAGAAGGGGATTTACTCCAGTCCTTTACAGGAGTAGGTCTTGGATCATTTCCAGCGTGGGAAAGGATCGGAAAAAGTTTGAAAGAGTCAACAAACTGGCGTTGTTTTTGAGCATTCACAAATTCACTACACTTGTGTAATTGAAGGCAGTGGTGGCATACATTACACAGATGGGAATGGATTTGCACCTGCATGGTACCCTTATGTTTACATCTGAAAATGCCTTTATGAATCGGGATCTTTATGGAATTTCCAAGTCATTTCTAAAACACATTTCAACTTCATAGCCAAAAGGGTTTGTGAATGGTACACATCAATGCCATCTCCCCACAATGTCATTACCCCTTGAAAATCATATAGAATAATGGAGAGGTAACAGTGAATTACAGGGATGTTTTTCACTGAGGGGTTCTGAGTGACATCAATAAGACAACAAGAGTGAAGCTCGAGTTGTCTATGATGTCACTCAGAGCTTTGAGGTGAAAAACTTCAACGTAATTCCCGTTAATCAATTTATAATTTTATGTTGTGTATGGCCCCTAAAATCATCTGCTCCTGTCTTCAACTACAGCACAGGGACAGAGGATAATAGGAGAGCTATCATTAACATGCCCTCTCCTCCCTGACACAAATGTGAAAAATAAATATTCTTAACCAATATTCTTAACTTTTCTTAAACAAAACCCACCACCATCCCTGCCTTCCTTCTCCCTCCTGTAGCTGTGCTTTCTGCTTTCAGTCAAAGCAGAGAAGCAGAGCTGCACTGACAGGCTCGGAGAGCCCCCTCGCCTGGCCTGGAAGGCCTTCATGACATCACAACAGTTGATATGATAACCAGTTTTGCTATCAATTGTTGTGATGTCATAGCAAGGAGTTATGCCTTTCAGAAACTGAGATACACGATAGAGGATCTCCATGAGAGCCATGCATAACAACATTATTAATTGCAAGTACAATCACAACAGTGTTTAACATCCCCTAGGCTGCACACTGCAAGAGCCAGCATTTAATAAGCCTTATGTCAGTTCCTAATTGCTTAGTTCTGTGAAAGATTGATATCCCTCGGCATGTCCAAACCACGGCCCACACTTGCCGAAAGCTTAAAGATAAAGTTCTTATGCACGATTAAGGTTCAGCTGGCCGGCAAGGCAAACAGGGATTTTTCCATCGGACTGCCAGAATGGGGATAGGGTACATGCTGCATAGTGCTACTAGAGAAAGCAAAGAGGAGTGAAGGGTCTCCTAGGAGATCTTTAAACAGTAATTGATCTGCTGTCCAGTCATGATCATTAAATATCTGTTATCCCAACATCCTCGGCTTCCCCTTTCATAACACGTTCATCGCCATTTGAGCAAAGGTGGCTGCAGAACATGTAGCTTAATATTACTGTACAGAAGTGGCTGAGCAAAGTCCACTGTTAGTAGAATATAATTTGTTGATCAATGGAGCAAACATGGAGAACAGCAACAAAGGATCCTGAGAGCCGCACTGACCTACATAGCACTGAAAAAGGAAGCAATTGCCTGGGAGAGCAGTTTGTAAATGAGCCTGGATAGACTGGGGTTGTATTTTTTCTTACCAACCACCATAATGTTGAGAGCAGCCTTCAAAGGTCATAAGCTAAAGATTGGCAGTAAAAACTTTAACATCTTAGCAATGGATTCACTGTGCACTATCATACCTCTTAATGCAAAGACTCAAGGTGTGCACACCGCAGATCACAAGAGCAAGCTTCACACATCCAGCACATTCCCCAACACCATATTCCTCCAATATCCTGCACACCTGTTGTGCACTATTTGGGCACCCCAAGCTTCTATACCATCCATCCTTTTAATACCTTGGGCAACTGTACAGACAGGATCTACAAACCTTCTGCAACTCAACCCCTCAGAGCAAGAGAACGCATAGTATCCAAGGAGGAAATTACTGCCTTGGCTAAGAGGACAGGAGGCTTCCATGTCGCCAGGGAAAAAGTGCAGGGAAGCCACCGGAAGTGCAAAGAAAAGCCACAACCTGTGAATGTATACTCACCTGAAACACAAATACAAAAATGAATTTAGATAGTGTGAAATGAGGCAACACCATGGAATGTAAAGATCACAATATGTTTTAAAAAAGCATCGCTTTGTCTGGACCGTAACATATGAATAAAATAAGCTATACACAACATTTTTAACTTAGGTTAAAGACATCATGCATGTGGGTTGTATCATTAGTACTTTACCATAGCTGATAAAAAAACACGCCAACATGAACCTTACACTCTGCAGTTTGCTCACACATGAGAAAAAAATAGGTACTCAAACTCTGTTTTAGAAGTAGAACAGAGGCTCTGCCACATCTCTGTGTCAGGGTTACTCCACGTTGAATCGGATGTCTTTCACACATAGCAATAATAGTGGTGGAAACGCAAACGAAGTACGAGAATCCTTAACAAACTAATATTTACTTTAAATAAATATTTGCTCCTTGTGATCTGGTGTGTTTATGTACCCAGCTGGATACAGTGAAGGAAAAGCATACATTAACATGTGTTGAAAGATTAGGCTGAACATCAGCTAACCTAGGGCTCGGTGAAAGGCACTGTACAGGTGGGAGCCGGTTTCACTGGTCAGACAATCCAAAACCAGAAAACCTAGATGTTATTAAATATGGTGGACCACTCCCTGACCATACAGGGACAGCGAAGGTCAGCTTCCCGTCGTGCACGAAGGGATGTAAGCAGTGGAGCCATGTGTGAGTGCAGAGAGGTAGCCAGCCAGCGCACCAAGTGTCACACTGGCCCATGACATGTAAATATTGTATGGTTAGATGCATAGGGGTCTCATGGGTCATGTCTCCCCATCTCTGCTCCAATTACTCTATTAGTGACGTGTGTAGAAGGAACTGACCAGGAGGAGACCGTCCTTCTCCACCAGCAGCTCGCAAGACAGAAGCTCACCACCTCTATAGAGATCCCCCAGCGTTAGGACCCCTGCCGCAGTCCAAGCGGTCAGCTCTGGCGCAGTGGCGTAGCATTGCCTGTGCAGTGTTCCCAAGAGTGCTAAAGTTGGTGTGTATGCCGTAGTCTGCCTCGTAAGGTAGAGCCTTTGTCTGAAGCAGCAATGTGCCATCAATAAAAGCGCCGGACTGGGCGATAGCAGTCAGGCACGGTGGTGGAACAGCTGAGAGACTCTGGCCAAGGTCCAGGCCAGCAATAGCTTGGCAGTATCCGCTAACTGGAAAGCAGCGAGCCATCTCGACACCAATTGAATTTGGGACCACCATATCACCACAGACTGTAGGTTGGTAAAGCTTATGGAGTGCCTCGCGGCACCTGGAAGTATTCCAAATGATGGTTCTGACCTCTCCCTCGAAGGAGGAGTAGAAGGAGGCACGTGTGTTCAAGGGCAAGTTGACAAAATAGTACAGGAGTCGGGGAGTGCGATGGATGGGGGCAAGATCTTCCAGAATGTCATATGGGCCCGCAATGAGGCAACAGCATGCACCAGGTTACCGTCGAGGAGATCAACAGGTGTGCTGGGTTGCCAAGCAAGGGGGCTAGCAAATAGGTCCATGTTCAGAACAAGGGTGGTCAGAGCAATTAAAAGTTCCATCTATCATCCAAATGTCACTGTTTTCAAGTGTTAAAAGGTTATGGATTGTGCTAAATATTGGTATTCTTTTTTGAGGGTTTTTGTTGTCTGTTGTAGAAAGGAGGGTTCCTCAAACAAAGTGACTGTTAATTCAGGGGGGATGTTAATGTCAGAATAAGTCTATGATTTAATTCATTGGGGATTATGTGCCTGTTTTTTTCTTTGTACCATTCCCCTCATATTGGGAATTGTGGGCACCCTATTAGCTATGTGCATGGGAATGGTTTCAGATACCTGGATTTATAATAGCCACTCCACTTCAATAAGTGGAAAATAATATTGTTTTTCATTCAAAGACCTTCGCTTTCTTCATCACTCAAAGTGCATGCGCTATTGCCTTGTGAGAGCTCAGAAAAGAATTATCAGCACAGTGGTGACTGGAAACCTGTGAGATTCCACTGCTCTTCAATAGCCGAGCACACATTTGCATGGCCTCTAGAAGAAGTTTAACAAAAAGAGGAACGCCGAGGACAGTATCAACTCCCTACGGCAGAAAAAGTTTTTGCCCTAGTGAACATAAGGAAACGTCGACAATGAACCCAATGAATAAAGTAATCCACAATTTCAAGCTGTCACCTCTTCAAAAATAGCATAAACAGCATTTGACATCAAAACTTAGAAAATAAAACTTTCTTTTGATCATTTAAAATCTTTACAATAGTACTCAACACTTTATAACACCAATATATTTTGGCAGAAAACAAAAAAGAAAGGTTTAGCCGCTCAATGAGCAGCAAACACTCAGTTACAGAATGCTTCTGACTCCCCTTTTTAGGAGAGGTCATTCAAATGTTATACTACAGTTACACTACATTTATACTACTGTCAGGAATACTACATTTAGGGAGATTTAAACAATACATTCCTCCTGGGATAGCAAAAAGGATGGGGACAGCATTTCAGACCTAACTGACGCAACACCTTGTTCCTCTTTGCACCAAGTTGTGGTCCTGAAGCTGCTGTGCATGGTATTCACATCAGAGTCCTTGTATATCTTTTCCACATGATGCACTTTTCAGAGTTGCTCAGGTGAGGCTGTTGGCATTGATGCTGGAGCAGGTGAGGCAGGGTTCAACGTGTGCGCTCCAGTGACCTATCATAATTGCACTGTGCTTCAATATCCGCTCTCCAATTGCACGAGATTGAGCCTCACCATCCATGGTAGCACTGGTCCCAAGCAGCTCAATAACAATGTGAAGTCTGTGCTTGTGTTTCCATGCAGCCCACACCTGACCTTTCATTATCCCTGCCGTGTCTCCTTGACAATTAACTCCACCTCTGTGTATGAACTCTCGTGACGCAGTTAGATCTGAGGTTTACAGACACTTTCTTTTTTTCACTAAATATAATTGAACCAAATCCAAGTATATCATGTCCTTTGTGGCAGTTTTTGTAGCATTGCCCACCGCATATGCAAGGACACAGACAATGTCCGAGACTGTCAGGGGATATAACAGCTGAGAGATGAGGTATGGCAGCCGGTTGCTGTTAAAAACAAACAATGGCAAAGCCAATAGGTCTTGCCTATGTGAGAGGTATTGGCATGGTCAATGTCTGTTCAGCATGGCTGAAATGTAGTGCCATGGCATGGAGGGGAGTGGTGTAGAGTAGTGTGGGGGTAGAATAGAGTGGGGAAGAGAAAAGTAGAGTGGAGTGGCCTAGAGTGGTGTAGAGTAGAGCTGAGTTGCACTGTGAAATTTCTTTTAGATTTAGATTTTTCATGTAACAAATGACTAAGTATTTCTGATTTTTGTGATTAATTCTAAGCAAAAACAGTCAAATAGTATGTTTGGAGTTGAAATGAGTTTAATACAAATTTTAGAAGTGTGTTTATTAGCATGCTTTGGTTATCCCACATTTTAGTAAAGCTGCGATATTGGTCAAAATGGATGCTCTTTCTGTCTCTGTGTCTCTGCTCCTACATCTACCCCTTCCAGCAGGCCCTTGTGATTCTTCTCTCTACACAGGCTCACTGAAAGAAAAGACAACTAATGTAATGTGTTTCTGAATATCAACAGTTCAATTGTCCATTACAGAGTTCATTTTGCAAGTTCATGAAGAGGCTTTGTTAGATGTATCACTGATGTTCAGGATGTTTACTTACTGCTTACTTAAAAGATAGCATAGTGCTATCATAATAACATTTTCTTGGAAAATACTGATTTGCCCAATTTTTTTTACATTAATCATGCCATGCTCAATTTGTGCCTTTAGCTAATTTTCTATGGGAGAATTTTATATAAGAACTCCTTAGTTTTTGGGGTGAGCCAGAAGGCTTTCCCAGTCTACTAGAGACTCTGTCAGAGATTTCACATGTATTTTCCTTGCAGGCTTTCCCGTTCTATTGGGGATGCTCGCCAACTTCTCTCAGTTTTGCAGCTCATTTGAGATTTAAAAGGATTTATTGACTTTTTTTTAGTATTCTCCGTACCTGAAATTCCGTAGCATTTATGGCATTTTTTTTGTACCACTTGATTGTGAGATGTTTGTGATAAACTCCTTCCCTTTTCCCTGATCGAAAAAAACTCAGTTATTGTGTGGCCTTTATGACTTATTATGTTACTCTGCTAAACTGATTTAGAGTTAGGATGTTGATTTTTATACAAGATCAGGTAAGAGTGGAACCTCCTGAGATAAATGGCGATATTTTGAAATTTTCGGGGTGTCATGATTATTGGGGTACTGTCCTAAATATTACAGTATTGGGTTCCACTCCCACAATGAAGGGTACAGTGACACAGAATAGAGTGGTGTAGAGTGGAATGGAGTGGTGTAGAGTGCCATTGAATAGCAAAGAGTAGTGTGGCATAGACTGGAGAGGCGTAGAGTGGTTTAGAGTGACATATACTGCAGTGGAGTGATGTAGAGTGGTATAGAGTAGAGTGGCATAGAGTAGATTGGTATAGAGTGGCGTAGAATGGAGTGGAGTTGAGTCACATTGAGTAGCACAGAGCAAGGTGGAGTAGAGTGAGGTGGAGTTGAGCGGCATGGAGCTGAGTGGAGTGGCGTGGAGTGTAGTAAATTGGCATAGAGTAGAGTGGAATAGAGTGTAGTGGGGTACAGTTCTAAATATTGTGGTATGAGGTTCTTCTTTCACAACATAGAGTGGCGTAGACTGATGTAGAATAGAGCAGCGGAGAGTGGAATGGAGTGGCGGAGAGTGAAGTGGTGGAGAGTGGACTGAGGTAGTGTGCCATAGACTGCGGAGACGAGGTGTAGAGTGTAATAGAGTAGATTGGTATAGAGTGAAGTGGTGTACAATGGAGTGGCATAGAGTACAGTCACATAGAATGGCACAGAGTAGAGTGTAGTAGAGTGGCATGGTATAGAGTGACATAGTGTAGACTGGAGTGGCATAGGGTGGAGTGTTGTAAATTGGCATAGAGCAGAGTGGTGTAGAGTGGAGTGGCATTGCGTGGATTAGAGTGGTGTATAGCGGATGGGCATAGAGTGAAGTAGAGTGGCCTAGAGTGGAATGAGTGGGATAGACTGGGGTAGAGTGGAATAGAGTGGTGAGGAGTGGCAAAGAGTAAAGTGGCATACAGTGCTCTAGAGTGGTATTGTGTGGAGTAGAGTGGAGTGACGTAGACAGGAGTGTAGTAGAATGGTGTAGAGTGGCACAGAGTGTAGTGTAGCAGAGTGAATAGTGTAGAGTGGCATAGAGTAGAGTTGCATAAAATAAAGTGGCATTGAGTACTATAGTGTGTCATTGTGTGGAGTGGAGTGGTGTAGAGTGGAATAGCATAGAGTGGAATACATCAGTACAGTTGTGTGTGTAAGTAACTAAAGCATCAATAGAAATGTCAGATAGGGTGAAAGCAACACAAATAAGAAGCTGCATGCCTATGTTGAAAGTAGGAAAGCACATTGCACCTACAGGAATAATATCGAAACGCTTATAAAAAATACAGCGTTACAAAAAGACAAGGAAGAAAGTATGTACTTGGTCCATGCTCCTGGGAGGAGCTAGCACAAGAAAGGAAGAGAAGCCTACGGGAGCTAAGCAATTGAAATATTTCAAATGAGAGTGACAACAAAACAACTAAGAGTATTCTGTAGACCACTTAATTGTACACAATACATCTCGCAGCACAGCTCATGTGCTGTGTAGATGAGACGTAAAAGTAGGCAATTGCATGTTTTGTGGCCAAATAGGTTTCAACTATCATTCAGTTTCTTCACCTTCCTAATCCCCATTCTTGAAAGTGAAACTTTTTCTCTTTCCTTAGCCATAACAGGTACTATACTGTTGTAGTTGTCTATTAATCCTGCAAATGTTGCTATAGTAAATCCAGCATGGCTGCTTCAAGAGCTATACCAAGCATTTACATGCATGAAACAGTATCTCATCAGCAATTCACTGTAGTTTTGTTCCTTGGCTCTGTCTTAAATATGAGAAAGTGATCTCAGTGTTAAATAAGCATTTGCAATGCAATAGGTCTCGCATTTGTGAGAGTTTAAGCTATTGACATTGCAAATGACAATGCCTTTTATTTATGTTTTAAAAACCAACACGTAAATAAAAGGCATTGCCATTTACAATGCCAATAGCTCAAACTCTCCCAACTGCGAGACCTATCGCATTGCAAATGCTTGTTTGTTTTATCTATTTAGTGCTGGTGACGCCCGGTGAGACAATGTTTGTTGGTGACCCCAAAGACCACCTCCACCACGGATTCCCTCACCACCACCCTTTAACAGTGCCCCTCAAGCCTCCATAACCACACACTCTCTGATGCATTTAATTAGTTATATAGCGCCACCCATACCAGTGTAGGGTGTCTGAGCGCTTTGCATCACACATACATTACACAGAGATGCCGAAACTCGAACCCGGATCCCTAGCTGCCAAGTCGACAGCTCTGACCTCTTTGCCTTGCATGTATAATATTGATTCTGGACCGATCAGTACACGTATCACCAAAGTATGATCAATCCATGTTTGTCATTTAGCCATGGAGCAGCTAACCGTGAGCCACCCACCCTGCATCTTTGTCCTCTTCTCCTGTTCCCACCTGCCCTGATGCACACCTCCAACTCCCTGTTGGTCCCCTTCATGGTAAAAGAGTACCTGGGAAGCGTGCACATTGTACATGCCTTAAGTTGGAGAGATGGAGCAACATTTGAGTGTGGGCATCAATATGGTGGGCATAGATCTTTACATAATCTTGCCTTGTTAGCAGTAAACTAACGTAATTCGATTTTTATAAATCTTGGGTTGTCTGTACTACCGGCCGATGCCTACCATGAAAGTCGAGAAAACCAGGTATGGTGCTGCTGCAAGGGGAGCCCAAGGTCGACAGAGTAACACAGCAGCACAGTCACGGCTAAGTCTGTCTGTACTGTGTGCCCGATTCTAAGTACGAGGCCCATAAGTGCTTTATTTCCCTATGGCACTTAGAGCTAGAGGCTGCTTATTATCACCAGAAGCCTGCTGTCACGCTCACCTACCCCCTTCAGAAACAGTACATTGCAACACCCAGCGGGTGCTTTAGCATACAAGCATTGGCAACACCAGTAAGTCGTGCCATTGAATGCAGCGCAGATGCTTTATGCAGATTCTGTTCTGCATATCAAAAACGGGAATACATGTTAATTTGTGGATGCGAAGCAGGAAATAGCAAACAGAGGTACTAACACATTGAAGGCTGGTCCTACACACTCTTTAATATGATGATACTCTCCATTTTATTGTATGTCCTAGGCAAAAGAATAGCAGGCCCCGGAAGGTGAAGCTAGACCCTAGAGGGGACCGTAACTAACACAACCCTAGGGCAGCTGGTCGCAAAGGGTGGGCAGTCAGAAGCCCGGAAAATCCCCCAAAAGGCATTAGTGTTGAGGTTCAAAGTGCCCAATCAGGTGGCAAGGGGCATGGTTGGCATGAGACTAAAGAGGGAGGAAAGCAGAGGTTGAACAGTGTTATCGCGATTGTCGTTGGATATATTGTTGTTGTAGAGTGAGTCATCACTGCTATCCTCATTGCGTTGCTGGGATTGCGGTCCTGCTGCCATCTGAAAAGGACTGGAGCGCCACCTGAGAAGCGATAGGCGGCGAGGACACTGGACTTGAACCCGGTTTAACAGCGACCAACATTAGCCTGGTGGCAGTAGTGTAGGCATGGAAGCAGGCGGGGACATGGCGGCAGCGGTGAAGTGGACATTCCACAAGCCAGCCCGCTTCTGGGAGGAAGAAGGAAACTCTCTCCCAGCTGGCGTGGCCCCCTCAGCGTCTCCGGGCCGTGTGGCCAGAAAAAGAACAGCGTGGGTGCAACAGGACAAATCAGCGCCACTGAGCAAAGACTAAAGTAAAACATGTGTGTGGCACTCCGTGTTCTCACATAACAATGGAGCATGGAAAATTATAACTCAGACACATTAATCAGTGATACACGTACACTGAAATAAAAAAAAATTAACGCCGAGAATGCTTCCTGAAAAGCGCGAGCACTGAAAAGCGCGTGCAAGTACAGAACGCCGAGATTGCTTCCTGAAAAGCGCGAGCAAGTCTGAGCAGGGTGGGTGGGGCCTATTGCCAACAGGGCGGACACCAACCCCGCTTCCACAGGCCCGGACACAGAAGCAACAACAATAGATCTTCGCAGGTGAGACTTAAAAAGTACATTGTTCAACAAACCATGACAAGTTTCTGTCTCATAACCACCCTCCGTGGAAATAAATATCATGCACACTTATTCTAAACACATTCACCCTATGGGCACTCTAATTCCTCATTGGTTTAAAAACTATCAGGCACTAATGATCATTAATGTATACAATTAACCCACACTGAAATGTAATGCATTACATACATTTGTTTATTAAAAATTATTTTGTTTTCTAAAAAATGTATCCATAAAAAGTCTGCACAACAATGAGTTAATATACACAAAGACAATAGTAATACCTTAAAAAATCACAGTTCTTACAGTCCAATATCTTTAGTCAAAACACATTGGAACACACAAGCATGGTGACCCGTAGTAAAATACAATCGTAATATTCTAATTAAACATTTCATTTGATCCAAATGCAATACATGATTTGTCAGGAATCTTTAGTGAGAAAAATGTATTTCTTATCTAGAATTCCCTTATTCTTTGGATTCTTTGTAAACACAAGCGTCGATGCGTTTCGGTGGTCTTTCGTCTGTATGGATACAGAACCACCTTCTTCAGGACAAAAACCAAAAAAGGGTCACTTTTTTCTACTTTGTGGCAATTGTATCTATACAAGACAAAAATAAATATCATCCCACATGTCATCATATCAAAATATCCTTAATAAAAATACATTCATTAATCCTACATTTGTGTATTAAAGACCAAAGTGCAAAAGGTGCCACATTTCAAATATAGATACATCTCTCGTATCACGGTGTTGGGCGCTACGCGAGTCCCGCGGCGCCGGAGAGGGGCAAAGGCCGTGTGGCTGGCGGCGGCTTGCCGCCCATCGCGGGACCCGGAGAGGTGAACCCCTGTCCTACAAGGACCACCAGGGCGCTGAAACGGACACAGTGGGGTGGCCCGGGACCTGCGGAGGCTCCACAGTGGAGACGGCCCGGACCGAGCGGCGCGGGCCTGCGCAGGCGGCCGCATCGGGCCTCGCTGAGACTGGCTCCTGGTTCTTCCCTGCACCGCTGGTCGGGACTTGCGGCGGCCGGGCGTCAGCCTCCTGGAGGGCCTCGAGAGTGGATCCATTATGAGGGGTGACGGCGCCTTGTGGGCCCGGACGAAGGCGGCCGGCGTGGGAGCTCATACCTGGTTTTGTGGACGTTGGACTCCATCCCCACCCTACACCACCGGCGGGGTGTTGCCGCCGGCGAGAAGGAGGTGCCCTGTTTCCCCCCCCGGGTGTCACCCGGGCTGATTCTGCTGCCGGCCGGGCGGTGACATCCTGGCCCTAACCCCGGAGGGGTCCTGTTGTCGATCGGGACCGGGGGCGATTGCGGGGTGGCCCCACTGCACCGGGCGAACCTGCGGGCCCACCGCGGGTGACGGCGGTGTGGCGGATCAGGGACTACACCCAATCTGACGACGTCTACAGGAGTGGGTCGCGCCAGGGCAGCCGTGGTGAGGTGAGAGGGTGGCCCGGCCCGGATCAGAGCGGGGAAGTGGCGTTTCCGGCGGACTCCTGGCCTCCCCCGCTGGGGGACAGAAGCGCCTCTGTTCTTCCTCCCTTCTCGACCCTCCGGTCCCTGGCCCCGCACCGGCCAGTCGCTTGACTGAAGGGCGCGACTGGCAGGCGGTCCACCATACCGAGCCTCAGGGCTGGCGCACACATCCCGGGCGCCATCATTGGCAAGGACAGGGGTGCCAAGTCGACGACCACGTCCCACCAGACCAAAATCGACCGCTTTACGAACCCGGACCCGCCGGGTGCGGGCGGAGAGGCGGCATCAACTCCTAGCAAAGACCTAGCCACCATCCTGCAGGCTATCAATGCCTCCCGCGCGTCCCTGGAAGGGATGGTCGGGGAGGTGAAGGTGGACGTTACGCTCTTGCGACAGTACCTCCGCAATGCCACGGCCCGCATCACGGAGACGGAGTCGCGGATTTCGACGGCGGAGGATGACATCCGACAGCTCCAAGACCAAGTCCGGGAGCTTACGACCCATTCCAAGGAGCTGCATCGGCGGGCAGAGGACGCCGAAAATCGGGCCCGCCGCAACAACCTCCGCCTGGTGGGCTTTCCGGAGGCGGCCGAGTCTGGCCGCACCGACGACTTCCTGGAAGAGTGGTTCAAGTCTTGGATGCCGGCGTCCAGCCTGTCAACCTGGTTTGTGGTGGATAGAGCGCACCGGTCGTTCGCGGCCAAGCCTCCGGTGGGGGCCCCCCCGCACCCCTTCCTCTTGCGGATCCTCAACTTCAGAGACAGGGACGCTATTCTGAAGGAAGCGCGGGTGAAAGCCCCCTTGTCCTTTAACAACCACACCATCATGGTCTTCCCGGAATACACCCGGGAGGTCCAGGAGCAACGCCACTCTTACACAGAAGTGAAACACAAGATGCGCTCCTTGGGCCTCAGCTATCAACTCCAATACCCGGCACGCCTCTGCGTTGTTTTCCAGGGCAAGACTTTATTTTTTGACACCCCCCGGGCGGCATGGGCCTGGCTCACCGAAGAAAGACCGCTGCGCCAGCCTGGGCGGGTGTCACCTGTTAGACGACCCCCGGACCAGGATACTGCCAGGCTCCCGCGACCACAACGCAGGAGGCGCATGCTATCCCGGCGGCCCCGAGGAGTGGTGGCGGCCGAGCCACGATCTGCGAGTGTGTCGGGGAGGAGACCGAGGGACTCATCCGCCTCCTCTGGGACGTCCTCTCCAGCGGCTATGGGTTCTCAACGCCGCCCATCGCATCTGCCGGATCCATCTCCGACCCCCCTCCCCACGCACATAGACCTCTCCGACCTCTTCCGCAGCCCCGCCATGTGACTTTTCTTCGTCCTCTGTATTGGCCGGGGGTTCGACGGCCTGGTCCTGCTGCGGGGGCATCAGTCTTAGACTCTGACTCAGCGGTCTCCCGCTCTTATGTAGTAACCAAGGACAGAACACTGACATCCGTACTTCAGGAGGGGTCCACCACGCTCTTTACACCCGAGCGCTCCTGCTTGGGGCATTGTAGTTGTTAGTTAAAGTTAGGGCGACAGATGCTTCCTTTCTCGAAGTGTAGGGTGGGGGGTGGGTGTTAGTTGGTTGTTCCTCCTAGGGAGGGTGTTCTTTTTAGTTTGGGTTTGTTTCTTACTGGGCCTGTCACGCAGCACCACCCTGCGAGCGCCACTGTGTGGCTCCACACTGACACTGACACGCGCTCCGCTAGTGCTCGCTCTCCGCCGGCCTTCACTGGCTCCCTTCAGTATGAGATTCGTTATCCCCCTGGTGCTTGCATGCTCCTCGTCCCCTCCCCGCGCGCCCACACCATTTGGTGTCATCCCGGCACCCCCCTGGTTGTTCCACCCCCGCCGCGACTCGCGTACCCCGCTTCCATGGAAGACCTAGCCCCCAAGTCCCAGCTGCGCATCCTGTCCTGGAACGTGAACGGCTTGTTGGATAGGCTCAAGCGCACTGCAGTCCTTAAGTATGCCCAGCGCGTTGGGGTCGATGTGCTCCTGCTTCAAGAAACCCATCTTCTCGGTGAGAGATGTCTCTTTCTGACACGCTACGGGTATGATCGGGTGTGGCACTCTGGGTTTTCCCGTGGCTCCCGCAGGGTGGCCGTCCTGCTGCGCCGCTCCCTCCCCTTTGTCCTTACACGGGCGACCCACGACCCTCATGGAACCGGGATTGCCGTTTGCGGCACACTCGACGGTAGGCCGATCAGCTTTCTGTCGCTCTATGCGCCACCCTCCGGACTGTCGCAGGCTTTATCTCACGCCGCCTCTCTGTTGGAGACCTTCCCGCTGGGTACTGTTGTGCTTGGAGGGGATTTTAATGCCGTCTCTGTCCCTCGGCTGGACTCGTCGGGACCCATTTCAGACTCCCGCGCTGCACGAGCGAGGCAGCTGACGGGTTGGGCTGAGGCCCAGGGCCTATGCGATGCCTGGAGGACTTGGCATCCTCACACATGTCAGTACACCCACACCTCAGCTGCTCATCACTCTCACGCGCGTATTGACGCGATTTTTGTCCCCCCCGCCGATTGCGGGGGCATCCAAGATGTCCGTATCCTCCCCAGGACGGCTGATAGCCAGAAACCGGTCCTAGGATGCTTGATTCCGGTCCAGGGAAGACATGGCTTGGCAGTTCGGGCTGGACTGTTCCCATGAGGCACAGGGTCAAGACTGATTTGCATATGGCCATGTCTGAACTGGGGTGGTGTAGTGGGCAAAAGAACGATGGATTTAACCCAGATCTCTTGACTGGGGGAGAATGTATGCATTGTCAGCATTCCGTCCATCATTTGTTTGTTGTAACGCTTTTCGCCCTAAGTGGGATGGGTATTCCCAGACGTGGGACCCGTGCTCACTACGCCACTGGAGTCAAGCTATCCTGGCTGATGACGGCTGATAGCCAGAAACCGGTCCTAGGATGCTTGATTCCGGTCCAGGGAAGACATGGCTTGGCAGTTCGGGCTGGACTGTTCCCATGAGGCACAGGGTCAAGACTGATTTGCATATGGCCATGTCTGAACTGGGGTGGTGTAGTGGGCAAAAGAACGATGGATTTAACCCAGATCTCTTGACTGGGGGAGAATGTATGCATTGTCAGCATTCCGTCCATCATTTGTTTGTTGTAACGCTTTTCGCCCTAAGTGGGATGGGTATTCCCAGACGTGGGACCCGTGCTCACTACGCCACTGGAGTCAAGCTATCCTGGCTGATGACGGCTGATAGCCAGAAACCGGTCCTAGGATGCTTGATTCCGGTCCAGGGAAGACATGGCTTGGGAGTTCGGGCTGGACTGTTCCCATGAGGCACAGGGTCAAGACTGATTTGCATATGGCCATGTCTGAACTGGGGTGGTGTAGTGGGCAAAAGAACGATGGATTTAACCCAGATCTCTTGACTGGGGGAGAATGTATGCATTGTCAGCATTCCGTCCATCATTTGTTTGTTGTAACGCTTTTCGCCCTAAGTGGGATGGGTATTCCCAGACGTGGGACCCGTGCTCACTACGCCACTGGAGTCAAGCTATCCTGGCTGATGACGGCTGATAGCCAGAAACCGGTCCTAGGATGCTTGATTCCGGTCCAGGGAAGACATGGCTTGGCAGTTCGGGCTGGACTGTTCCCATGAGGCACAGGGTCAAGACTGATTTGCATATGGCCATGGCTGAACTGGGGTGGTGTAGTGGGCAAAAGAACGATGGATTTAACCCAGATCTCTTGACTGGGGGAGAATGTATGCATTGTCAGCATTCCGTCCATCATTTGTTTGTTGTAACGCTTTTCGCCCTAAGTGGGATGGGTATTCCCAGACGTGGGACCCGTGCTCACTACGCCACTGGAGTCAAGCTATCCTGGCTGATGACGGCTGATAGCCAGAAACCGGTCCTAGGATGCTTGATTCCGGTCCAGGGAAGACATGGCTTGGCAGTTCGGGCTGGACTGTTCCCATGAGGCACAGGGTCAAGACTGATTTGCATATGGCCATGTCTGAACTGGGGTGGTGTAGTGGGCAAAAGAACGATGGATTTAACCCAGATCTCTTGACTGGGGGAGAATGTATGCATTGTCAGCATTCCGTCCATCATTTGTTTGTTGTAACGCTTTTCGCCCTAAGTGGGATGGGTATTCCCAGACGTGGGACCCGTGCTCACTACGCCACTGGAGTCAAGCTATCCTGGCTGATGACGGCTGATAGCCAGAAACCGGTCCTAGGATGCTTGATTCCGGTCCAGGGAAGACATGGCTTGGCAGTTCGGGCTGGACTGTTCCCATGAGGCACAGGGTCAAGACTGATTTGCATATGGCCATGTCTGAACTGGGGTGGTGTAGTGGGCAAAAGAACGATGGATTTAACCCAGATCTCTTGACTGGGGGAGAATGTATGCATTGTCAGCATTCCGTCCATCATTTGTTTGTTGTAACGCTTTTCGCCCTAAGTGGGATGGGTATTCCCAGACGTGGGACCCGTGCTCACTACGCCACTGGAGTCAAGCTATCCTGGCTGATGACGGCTGATAGCCAGAAACCGGTCCTAGGATGCTTGATTCCGGTCCAGGGAAGACATGGATTGGCAGTTCGGGCTGGACTGTTCCCATGAGGCACAGGGTCAAGACTGATTTGCATATGGCCATGTCTGAACTGGGGTGGTGTAGTGGGCAAAAGAACGATGGATTTAACCCAGATCTCTTGACTGGGGGAGAATGTCTGCATTGTCAGCATTCCGTCCATCATTTGTTTGTTGTAACGCTTTTCGCCCTAAGTGGGATGGGTATTCCCAGACGTGGGACCCGTGCTCACTACGCCACTGGAGTCAAGCTATCCTGGCTGATGACGGCTGATAGCCAGAAACCGGTCCTAGGATGCTTGATTCCGGTCCAGGGAAGACATGGCTTGGCAGTTCGGGATGGACTGTTCCCATGAGGCACAGGGTCAAGACTGATTTGCATATGGCCATGTCTGAACTGGGGTGGTGTAGTGGGCAAAAGAACGATGGATTTAACCCAGATCTCTTGACTGGGGGAGAATGTATGCATTGTCAGCATTCCGTCCATCATTTGTTTGTTGTAACGCTTTTCGCCCTAAGTGGGATGGGTATTCCCAGACGTGGGACCCGTGCTCACTACGCCACTGGAGTCAAGCTATCCTGGCTGATGACGGCTGATAGCCAGAAACCGGTCCTAGGATGCTTGATTCCGGTCCAGGGAAGACATGGCTTGGGAGTTCGGGCTGGACAGTTCCCATGAGGCACAGGGTCAAGACTGATTTGCATATGGCCATGTCTGAACTGGGGTGGTGTAGTGGGCAAAAGAACGATGGATTTAACCCAGATCTCTTGACTGGGGGAGAATGTATGCATTGTCAGCATTCCGTCCATCATTTGTTTGTTGTAACGCTTTTCGCCCTAAGTGGGATGGGTATTCCCAGACGTGGGACCCGTGCTCACTACGTCACTGGAGTCAAGCTATCCTGGCTGATGACGGCTGATAGCCAGAAACCGGTCCTAGGATGCTTGATTCCGGTCCAGGGAAGACATGGCTTGGCAGTTCGGGCTGGACTGTTCCCATGAGGCACAGGGTCAAGCCTGATTTGCATATGGCCATGTCTGAACTGGGGTGGTGTAGTGGGCAAAAGAACGATGGATTTAACCCAGATCTCTTGACTGGGGGAGAATGTATGCATTGTCAGCATTCCGTCCATCATTTGTTTGTTGTAACGCTTTTCGCCCTAAGTGGGATGGGTATTCCCAGACGTAGGACCCGTGCTCACTACGCCACTGGAGTCAAGCTATCCTGGCTGATGACGGCAGATAGCCAGAAACCGGTCCTAGGATGCTTGATTCCGGTCCAGGGAAGACATGGCTTGGCAGTTCGGGCTGGACTGTTCCCATGAGGCACAGGGTCAAGACTGATTTGCATATGGCCATGTCTGAACTGGGGTGGTGTAGTGGGCAAAAGAACGATGGATTTAACCCAGATCTCTTGACTGGGGGAGAATGTATGCATTGTCAGCATTCCGTCCATCATTTGTTTGTTGTAACGCTTTTCACCCTAAGTGGGATGGGTATTCCCAGACGTGGGACCCGTGCTCACTACGCCACTGGAGTCAAGCTATCCTGGCTGATGACGGCTGATAGCCAGAAACCGGTCCTAGGATGCTTGATTCCGGTCCAGGGAAGACATGGCTTGGCAGTTCGGGCTGGACTGTTCCCATGAGGCACAGGGTCAAGACTGATTTGCATATGGCCATGTCTGAACTGGGGTGGTGTAGTGGGCAAAAGAACGATGGATTTAACCCAGATCTCTTGACTGGGGGAGAATGTATGCATTGTCAGCATTCCGTCCATCATTTGTTTGTTGTAACGCTTTTCGCCCTAAGTGGGATGGGTATTCCCAGACGTGGGACCCGTGCTCACTACGCCACTGGAGTCAAGCTATCCTGGCTGATGACGGCTGATAGCCAGAAACCGGTCCTAGGATGCTTGATTCCGGTCCAGGGAAGACATGGCTTGGCAGTTCGGGCTGGACTGTTCCCATGAGGCACAGGGTCAAGACTGATTTGCATATGGCCATGTCTGAACTGGGGTGGTGTAGTGGGCAAAAGAACGATGGATTTAACCCAGATCTCTTGACTGGGGGAGAATGTATGCATTGTCAGCATTCCGTCCATCATTTGTTTGTTGTAACGCTTTTCGCCCTAAGTGGGATGGGTATTCCCAGACGTGGGACCCGTGCTCACTACGCCACTGGAGTCAAGCTATCCTGGCTGATGACGGCTGATAGCCAGAAACCGGTCCTAGGATGCTTGATTCCGGTCCAGGGAAGACATGGCTTGGCAGTTCGGGCTGGACTGTTCCCATGAGGCACAGGGTCAAGACTGATTTGCATATGGCCATGTCTGAACTGGGGTGGTGTAGTGGGCAAAAGAACGATGGATTTAACCCAGATCTCTTGACTGGGGGAGAATGTATGCATTGTCAGCATTCCGTCCATCATTTGTTTGTTGTAACGCTTTTCGCCCTAAGTGGGATGGGTATTCCCAGACGTGGGACCCGTGCTCACTACGCCACTGGAGTCAAGCTATCCTGGCTGATGACGGCTGATAGCCAGAAACCGGTCCTAGGATGCTTGATTCCGGTCCAGGGAAGACATGGCTTGGCAGTTCGGGCTGGACTGTTCCCATGAGGCACAGGGTCAAGACTGATTTGCATATGGCCATGTCTGAACTGGGGTGGTGTAGTGGGCAAAAGAACGATGGATTTAACCCAGATCTCTTGACTGGGGGAGAATGTATGCATTGTCAGCATTCCGTCCATCATTTGTTTGTTGTAACGCTTTTCGCCCTAAGTGGGATGGGTATTCCCAGACGTGGGACCCGTGCTCACTACGCCACTGGAGTCAAGCTGTCCTGGCTGATGACGGCTGATAGCCAGAAACCGGTCCTAGGATGCTTGATTCCGGTCCAGGGAAGACATGGCTTGGCAGTTCAGGCTGGACTGTTCCCATGAGGCACAGGGTCAAGACTGATTTGCATATGGCCATGTCTGAACTGGGGTGGTGTAGTGGGCAAAAGAACGATGGATTTAACCCAGATCTCTTGACTGGGGGAGAATGTATGCATGGTCAGCATTCCGTCCATCATTTGTTTGTTGGCCGTCCTGCTGCGCCGCTCCCTCCCCTTTGTCCTTACACAGGCGACCCACGACCCTCATGGAACCGGTATTGCCGTTTGCGGCACACTCGACGGTAGGCCGATCAGCTTTCTGTCGCTCTATGCGCCACCCTCCGGACTGTCGCAGGCTTTATCTCACGCCGCCTCTCTGTTGGAGACCTTCCCGCTGGGTACTGTTGTGCTTGTAGGGGATTTTAATGCCGTCTCTGTCCCTCGGCTGGACTCGTCGGGACCCATTTCAGACTCCCGCGCTGCACGAGCGAGGCAGCTGACGGGTTGGGCTGAGGCCCAGGGCCTATGCGATGCCTGGAGGACTTGGCATTCTCACACATGTCAGTACACCCACACCTCAGCTGCTCATCACTCTCACGCGCGTATTGACGCGATTTTTGTCCCCCCCGCCGATTGCGGGGGCATCCAAGATGTCCGTATCCTCCCCAGGGGGATCTCGGACCACTCTACGGTCCTCCTGGGTCTGGGCCCTCCACCTCAGATGTGGCGCTTTAACGCTTGGTTCCTCCAAGACAAGATGCTTCGTAAGGCGGTGGGCACCGAGCTTACCCAGTACTACTGCACCAATGAGGGTTCGGTCTCCTCAGCGGGCACCCTTTGGGAGGCCTGCAAGGCGACTATTAGAGGCGCAGCCAAGGCACATGTGGTGCGGCATCGTCGGACACAGCTACAGCAGCTCACCGCCTGTGAGGCCCGGGTGCTGCGGCTGGAGCAATCTCTCTCTGTGCTTGACCACCCAGCTGGGAACCGGCAGCTGCGGCTCCTTCGCGAGGAGATTCGTCAGTGATCACTCGAGGCGGCCAAGCTTCTCTGGCAATCTTCGCTGGCGAGGGTCTATGGATGGGGCGATAAGAACGGCGTGCTGTTACATCGCCTGGCTACCTATCCCAGGACGTCGCGCATCATTCCGGCGATCACCGACTCCGACGGCGTGCTCCAGTCTTCTTCCGTGGCGATAGCGGAAGCCTTCGCCCAGTTCTATTCTCAGCTCTACAGGGCCCGGGCACCATATCTTTCTCTGGCCACTCTGCTTGCGCCTAGTAACGTGAGACTTACCCGACTTAGGCCGGGCGAGAAGGAGAGCCTGGAGGCCCCCATTTCCCTTGAAGAAATTGGGGAAGCTATAGGGCGTATGTCCGCTGGGAAAACCCCAGGACCCAACGGCTTCCCTCAGGAATTCTAGGCCACTTATAGGGATAGCCTGGTCCCGCGGCTGCGGGATCTCTATGCGGAGGCGATTACGAAGGGCTCCTTTCCCCGGGAAGCTGACTTGGCCACGATTGTGGTTTTGCCTAAGTCCACGCCGCCGTCCACTGACAGAGCGGCTTACCGACCGATCTCTCTTATCAATACTGACATGAAGCTCTATGCGGCGGTCCTGGCCCAACGGCTCCGGCCCTTTTTATCGAGCCTGGTCCATCTGGACCAATGTGGCTTTATGCCCGATCGGGGCACCCGCCATTGTCTTTGCCGCCTTCACGTGGCCCTGGCTCACCGCCACCGTTTGACTGCCTCGCCCTCCTGCTTGCTGATTTCGAAAAGGCTTTCGACTCGCAGGGGTGGGCCTACCTGTTTGACGTCCTGACCCACATGGGTTTCGGCCCTAAGTTCTTGGGGATGGTGCGGGTCCTCTATGCCCGCCCCCGTGCCAGGGTATTGGTTAACGGGGCGCTGTCGAGGCCATTTTGGATCGGCTGGGGGAAGCGGCAGGGATGCCCGCTGTCGCCCCTTCTCTTCGCGCTTGCGATGGAGCTCCTTGCTGCCCTGATCAGAGCTGACCCTCTCCTTCAGGGCTGGGCCTGGCCTGGCCTAGAGGCTGACAAAATCACCCTCTATGCGGACAACGTCCTGCTGTATCTTGGAAATCCGGTGCGCTCCGGACCCTGTGCATTGTATATCTTGGGCCGCTTTGGCCGGGTGTCTGGTCTGTCTCTAAATTCGCGGAAATCAGTTCTGGTTCCTTTCCACCCCTCCCGGGAATGTTTCGACTGGCAAGATACCATTCCCCTCCGCCGGTTGTCCTTTAAATATCTGGGCATCTGGGTCTCCCTTCTCCCGGAACTGATCTGGGCGCTTAACGTGACCCCCCTGGTGAAGAAAGCCAAGGCAGACCTGGCAAGATGGCAACAGCTACCCCTCAATCCGCTAGGGAGGGTGGCCCTATACAAAATGATGATTCTTCCCCGGTTTTTGTATGTGCTGCAAAACACTCCCCTTTCCTTTCCAAGACCTTGGGTTTGTGAGCTGGACGGGATGGCGACGAGATTTCTTTGGGGTGGTGGGAAGCCTCGGTTGGCCTTATCGATATGCCGCCTGCCCACTTTGATGGGGGCTTGGGCATGTCCAATCTCTACCCTACTACCTGGCCACCCGCCTCCTGGTCATTCATGATTGGTTTGGGGGGGGATGGTCCAATCCGACCTACAGGGTGGAACTTGGGGATCTGGGTTTCTCCTGTATTCAGGACCGCCTGTACGGCGCCTCCATCCCCGCCTCCTGCCCGGATATAACCAAAGCAGTCTTCCTGGCCTGGCGAGCGGCGCTCTGGCACACCCGATGGACTGGGAGGTTGACCCGCGTCACTCCCTTGTGGCATGGGACATGGTTGTGGGGGGTCGCGGAGCTGAAGGGCTTTAAATCGTGGGACCTACTCGGAATTTCCCAGCTGGGGGACGTCTGGCGGGGAGGGCGTATGTGCTCCTATTCAGAGCTGCAGGCGCGCTTTTCCCTCCACTCCTCCCAATTCTATAAATACCTCCAAATACACCATGCCATATGCACCTACACCCCACTGGATGTTCGGCTGCCGGACCACAGCCCCCCGGAGGCTCACGTCATGCTGGGTAATCTGGGGAGGGGGGCATTTCCAGGATCTATCGCTCCCTCATCAACTGCACCCCTACACCCCTGGAGGGCCTTAATGAACGATGGGAGGGGTGGGTGGGTCCCCTGGATGAGGCCGACTGGCGGGATGCCCTTATGGCCCCCCGCTTGGTGACGGCCTCCGCCAAATTGCGACTTATCCAAATTTACTACCTGCACAACGCTTATCTCACACCGGCTCGCCTACACCGCGCGGGCCTCTCCACTGACGCGGCTTGCCCCCGTTGTGGCTCTGAGCCGGCCGACTTCATTCACATGGTGTGGTCTTGCACGGAACTGGAGGGGTATTGGAGGGGCATAGAGTCTGAACTTATGGAGGTCCTGGGGTGGGAGGTGCCACATGATCCTCGACACTCCCTACTGGGCATCACTGACGGCCTGGATGGCACACGCCCGGAGCAGCTATTTCTCATGACAGCCTTAATGGTGGCCAAGCGGGACATTGCGGCGGCGTGGAAGCGGCTCGGCTGCGGCCGCGTAGCTTGGCCAAGTGGGGCGCCGGGGTGGACTGGTGTGCGGCCCAGGAGCGAACTCTTTACCAGGCACGGGGCTGCCCCAAGAAATACCGAAAAGTCTGGGGGAAATGGCTGGGCAACGTACCATGATAGGGCGGTTTAGAAGGCGGGGGGGGGAGGGGAGGGAGGGTTTCAGGGGGAGGTTGGGAATGCGGTGCGTTTTATGCTGTATTACTGTATGGTGGTGGTTCGAAGGGCCTGAAAGTTTTTTCTGTTGTATTACCTAAAATAATAAAAACTTGTTTATCAAAAAAAAATAGTTATAAGAGCCCTGTTCCCTGGAACTTTTTGGGCTATCTCTCTTGTTACTTACTTAAGTGTACGACCAGTGGGTCGGAGAGTTTTTCTTATCTCCCAGCATTATATAATGGAGGCACTGAAAACCTTTGGTTTCAGTGATGAACAACTCAACAAAAACATGAGTACTAATAAAAATGGTCACAACATCACGATAATTCGTAATGGAGGAGAAAAATGGAATCAACTCACGAATTTGAAAAAGAAAATGATCAGAACTGAGCTACATGCGGACTTCCTGGTAGAATATGTCAGATCCGGAATCATACCTATAGGACTCCAAGTGAGGAACGAACCAGGTCTCTTCATTAACAATAGGAAATTTCTAGAGACCTGGACCTTTATTTCCAATCGCTGTAGCAGAGATTGGATGTTGTTAATAATTGAGACGGCACAGGAGACCATTCTGATAGAAAAGAGGGAAATAGATGAGTTAGAGAAAACGCTACAGGAAAATAATGCATTCGCAGAAGCTAAAAAAAGATAGATGAGATCAATTTAGACATGCGAGGATATTATGACTATCTCACAAACAGGAAAACCCTAAAATTAAAAAAAGATATAAGTAGATTTAGCCAAGAGATAATTTATCTGTTTAAAAAAAAAAACTTTTTTGCTGATAAACAGGAACAAAATTTTTCCAAAGACGACCCAAGCATGTAAACTTCTCAGACAAATCTGAGAGTAGTGGAGATGAGGATAACCAAAACAGAGAAGAGGGAAATCGTCAGAATCCAGATAGAGAATATGATGATTTTTTAGGTCAACAACAACAAAGACCCCAAAGGGGATTCTCAAACAGAGATCGAGGGACCCCAATGAGATATCAGGGAGGACAGGGGGGCGGGAACCACCACTGCAGGAATACCAAAGAAACCCTCCACCTCAGGAATATATGAGAACAAGGAACAAAAGGTACTGGAGGTAAAACACAATCCTGTGATTAATTTATCCAACAGACAACTGAGTAGAGTAGAGGAAGAAGTTCTAGGCATGGGTTTTAATTTTGTTCCAACCACAACAGTTAATAAATTTCAAATGGAGAAAGATCTTAGAGCTTTCTTCAGAAAGGTACGACTACGTCGGTTCTTTGAAAATAGGCCGGAAAGAGAGGCACCACTTGACTCAGGACTTAGAGCTAAATCCACCTTTACCCCGAGTTTAGGTACATTTGGAAAAAATATTGATGTGTTTGAGACAATGGTTAAAATGGAGGTGGGGAATCTCCTCACTGAGAAACAGTTTCAAACTCATAATATATCCAAAAAATAGAAGGAAGCCATTGACTCCCTTTCTAGAGACAATACCATTACTGTAAAACCGGCAGATAAAGAGGGAGGAGTGGTTGTCTTCGATACTATAGACTATGACCGTAGAGCCTTAGAACTTCTGTCTAATGAACATCATTATCTAAAGATATCACAGGTCAGATTAGATGGTCTTGTAAGAGAGGTAGAAACATTACTTAAGACAGCGAAAAACAATGGAGAAATTAGCGAGGAGGAATATAAATTCTTAAACATCAATAACCCTAAAATACCTGCATTTTACGGACTTCCAAAGGTCCATAAAAATTTGGAGAATCCACCTCTTAGGCCAATAGTAGCTTCTATTGACTCACTACTGGAACCGCTTAGTAAGTATGCAGACACATTTTTAAAACCTATAGTACAAAAGCAGAAATCATATATCAAGGATACCTCAGATATGTTTACCAAGGTGGAAGGCATTGACTTCAACAGAGATAGGGAATATATGGTGACTCTAGATATAGAAGCACTGTATACAAATATACCCCAGCGAGATACTATAGAGGTACTTAGGAACATCTTAGAAACAACAGAAATTATAGGAGCCAATAAGGAGTTTATTCTGAAGTGTGTCTCAATGGTGCTCCTCAATAATATTTTCCTGTTCAAACAAGATCTATACATCCAACAGAAAGGGACCAGCATGGGTGCGACCTGTGCGCTGAGTCTGGCATGTATATATGTCAGCACGTTCTAGGAGAAGCACATTTATAATGAAATTTGCCCTTTTTATGAAAATATACGCAACTGGGTCCGTTTCATAGATGATATTTTTTCATCTAGACGGGTCCTGAGGAAGAACTTGTAGAGTTCCTGGAATGGATAAACTTAGGAGACAGGAATTTGAGATTTACAGCCCAATACAGCAATAGTAAGGTCAACTTTTTGGATATTAGTATCAAACATGAGGAAGGACATCTGGCAGTGGAAATTTTTTCGAAAGAAACAGACCGGAATACACTATTACACTACAATAGTTATCATCCGAAAAGTCAGAAAGACAGTATACCATTTGGTGAATTTCTTCGTCTTCGAAGAAACTGCACTACATTAGAAGATTTCTATAAGCATGCCGAAGAGACTAAGAATAAATTCAGGGAAAGAGGTTATCCCAAGAAATTAATTAACCATTCCCTCAAAAGGGCCAGATTTTATGATAGAGAAAGCTTGCTTAGAAGCAAAAACAAAAATAATAGCCTGGAAAAAATTGTAATGGTCAGTCAGTTCTCCAATATCAGTAACAGAGTCAAGAACATTATTAACCATAACTGAAAAATCTTAGACGATGGTGAATATATAAATCTGCCAAAACCTATGTTTGCGTATAGAAAAAAGAAAAACTTACGTAACACTTTAGTGCATACCTATAGAGAGGACAGGGCGGAGACCCACCAAACCATTCTGGGCAACAAAGCCATGGGAAACCACAAATGTAGAAGTTGTAGTATTTGTAATCTCTGCCAAGTGACTAAATGCATCAGCCTTAACTCAGTAAAACATGAGATTCAAACACTGAACAACTGCAGAAGTAAAAATGTTGTGTACCTTATTCACTGTCCGTGTGGTCAGGGGTACATAGGCGAGACAGGAAGAGAGGTACGACTGAGAATATGTGAACACAGGTCAGCGATAAATACGAACAAAGAGAATGCTCCCCTGGTGAATCACTGGAGAGAAAAGGGCCACAATGTAAATGACATCAGATGGGTAGTGTTGGAAAAAATCAAAACACAAAGAAGAGTAGGGAATTGCACACAACGAAGAAAACACCAGGAACAATGGTATATGATTAAATTTGACACAATAAAAAACGGGTTAAATAGTAGAGAGGACTGGGAGACCATTATTTAACAATACAATTGAGGCTAAATTCCCAGTAAGTTTAAGGAGATACTCCATACTGCATGTAGAAGACAAAAATCACTAGGGACAATTGGCCTTCCTGCGTGTGTAATATAGAAGTGATCGCGTGGGGACATGATATATAGTCACGCCTATTGGAGCGGGATAATATGATATGAAGATATAGCATTTCCAAAACAAAAATAAGTACTCAGACAAAAATTGACGGATACATTTACAATAAGGTGGCCAAACAGCATATGTAGTAAGGAGAATTCCCCACTCTAAGTACAAGCCATGATACTATAGCACGGTTGTGAGAGAGCGCAAGGTGTGTTTTAGGAAATAATGGAGAATATTGTTCTCCGGTATCAATAAGTATCACAAATGAACCTAGATATACAGTGGTCTGTCCAATATGGCCACCAGAAATTTACGTGATATCTAGTAAGTCCTTGTGGCATTTCTTAGGAGGAAACAACTCAAAGATGGCCGCCAGACATGCGCGGTAGGCCGGCAAACACATTGTGATGATGCTGAATTATCGCGGGAGTAAAACATAATGTTTGACAAGAAATACCGGCACATATATGGAGTCACGAAGTGAGATGGAACATATCCATAAAACAAAACGAGAAGGACAGACGCCGTACTATTGAGGTGAGGTGTGAGATGGACCTTAGATTGTTCCCTGTTTCTGGGCAAATATTGTAGAGCGGTGCTTAAATAATTAGGACAGTACGTTGTTGGAGATATGTATCACGTAGCTAGATTTATCGTTTAGAAAACTAACATGTAGTACAGACTATAGTAAGGGGATATATGTGCCCATATGTGCAGACAAATAGTCGAGCCCCCTGGGAGCGGTCCGCAGCCAGGACACAAATTTATATAGGGTATCGATTTAACGAGATACCATGAAACTTTAAAAAAAAAGTTTTGAGGCATTTTTAAAGAACTAAATAGAAATACGGCCACCAGAGATTTACGTGATATCTAGTAAGTTCTTGTGGAAAAAACAGGCCACTCTAAGATGGCCGCCAGACATGCGCGGTAGGTCGGCAATCGCATTGGGACGATGCCGTAGTATCGCGGTAGTTAAACACGATGTTTGGCAAGGGATACCGGTACATAAATAGAGTTTCGAAGCGAGATGGAACATATCCACAAAATAGCACGAGAAGTACAGACACCGTACCATTGAGGTGAGGGGTGAGATGGACCTTTGATTGTTCCCTGTTTCGGGGCAAATATTGTACAGCGGGGCCTAAATAACTAGGACAGTACGATGTTCGAGATATGTATCACGTAGCTAGATTCATCGTTTACAAAACTAACATGTAGCATAGACCACGGTAAGGGGATATATGTGCCTATATGCGCAGACAAACAGTCGAGCTCCTTTGGAACAGTCCGTAGTCAGGACACAAACGTATATAGGGCATCGATTTAGCGAGATACTATGAAATGATTATTAAAAAAAAGTTTTTAGCCACTTGTGAAAGAACTAAATAGAAATATTTTTTAATGAGAAATGAATATCATTCTCCATTTCTCTTTTTCTTATGTACACACCTTACAGACTGCGGCAATCATACAGTACCCAGAAAGACATATCAAAAGTCTACGGGTCCAAAAAGAGGATGTGGGTAGAATAAAACTCCCAAATCAGTTTGAATCCCTCTTAATTGATCGTAAGGAGGAAACTAAAAATCTTGTTAAAGTAAGCCCTTAAGAGAACGCGGGATAGAACGCGCACAATATCTTATGCAATGTAGAAGACTAAATAAAGCAGCATCTAATTGGGCAGATTTTTATATTTTCTTTCGATATACAGGCTTCAAATGATATAATTCGAACCGGGGAGGCTTACAAAATTGGGATACATATATAGTAAAAAAGGAAAAACGGTGACAAATGGATGGAAAAATAAGAAAGGATTTGACATATGAAAAACAAACCCCGAGGTAAAGATGAGTTAAGTGGACTATGGGAGAGTAGTCAATTGGGGATTAATAGACTATATCTTTGTACAGTGACTCTATATCTCTTCAAAATAGATCAAGTTAACGCAATTGGATATGATAAAACAATAAGCAACCCCATCGAAGGATACGGCCCTACATTTTTGAGGGTCAGTACAAGTTTTATATTTTTCAACAGTATACAAGTGTGAGTGGAGTGCATATAAAAGGCAGCCCCTGTTGGATCTCTCTTGTCTTTTTTAAAAAAAGTGGAGGAGATCATGTAAAAGAGAGGGCTAGGCACACCCTGTTTGGAACCCAACCTGAAATGTAGCGCATATACGAGAGATGTATCTATATTTGAAATGTGGCACCTTTTGCACTTTGGTCTTTAATACACAAATGTAGGATTAATGAATGTATTTTAATTAAGGAAATTTTGATATGATGACATGTGGGATGATATATTTTTTTTTCTTGTATAGATACAATTTCCACAAAGTAGAAAAAAGTGACCCTTTATTGTTTTTGTCCTGAAGAAGGTGGTTCTGTATCCATACAGACGAAAGACCACCGAAACGCGTTGACGCTTGTGTTTACAAAGAATCCAAAGAATAAGGGAATTCTAGATAAGAAATACATTTTTCTCACTAAAGATTCCTGACAAATCATGTATTGCATTTGGATCAAATGAAATGTTTAATTAGAATATTACGATTGTATTTTTCTACAGGTCACCATGCTTGTGTGTTCCAATGTGTTTTGACTAAAGATATTGGACTGTAAGAACTGTGATTTTTTAATTTATTACTATTGTCTTTGTGTATATTAACTCATTGTTGTGAAGACTTTTTATGGATACATTTTTTAGAAAACAAAATAATTTTTAATAAACAAATTTATGTAATGCATTACTTTTCAGTGTGGGTTAATTGTATACATTAATGATCATTAGTGCCTGATAGTTTTTAAACCAAAGAGGACTTAGAGTGCCCATAGGGTGAATGTGTTTAGAATAAGTGTGCATGATATTTATTTCCAGGGATCCTTTTCTTTGCTTAATAGGTATAAGAGCCCTGTTCCCTGGAACCTTTTGGGCTATCTCTCTCTTGTTACTTACTCATAACCACCCTCACCATAAGATCATCCTCCTTTCTGCTTGAGACTGTGGACCAGCCTTGACTCCCAGACAGATTAACACCCATTCTATTTTCACTACTTCTGGATAGTCTTGTTCCTCTCTATCTTTGAAGTCCATTTCAAAACGTTAACGTTTTGGACTGATTCTTTCTCTGGAGGCTTATCTCACTTTCAAGTACCACATCATATCCCTTTATTGAAGAGGTCTGAGCCCTTTAAGCAAAATCTTATGAAGTTAGGCCCCTCTAAAACTTTATGGCGAGGATATTTGGTGCTGGTGGGTCAGGGTTGAGTGCAGAGTGAGGGCTAATGATATCAATTCAGGGATTATTTTTCTGTAGCTCATAAACCATAAGAAATGTGAGACATAAAAGAGAAAAGGCATCACAGAAAAACTGACATTGACCAAAAACATTGCTCCCAGAATTGGGGTATTGTATGCCCCACACTCTCCTGTGTCCCAATGCACCCACACCTTCAGTATTAATGATAGTTGCTGCCAATTTGCAGACTGTCTCCTCTGCCTCTTTCCCCTTTCCCCACCGACAAGTCATCCCTCCAATCTGGTAACAGGCTCTCTGTCCCTTTCAGGAAATGAGCTCCCTCATGTTGCGTCCTTCTTTGCACCAAGGGTGCACTCAGTCCAAATGCTATCAAGAAAAATGAGCTTCCTTGCCACTTTTGACAGTCATAATTGTGATGCAGTGGGCTCCTCCCTTCACCCATTGCCCCCAGTGCTACTGCACATGCTTCCTGCTTCCCTAACTATAGCTACAGCCTTGCAAAGTGTGCTGTCTAACGTGCCCTTTGTTAAAAACATGACCCCTATCTTGACTCATCCCCTTCGCTGTCATCTCTCTGAGGTCCAAACAAAGGTGTTTCATCTGCTGCAAAACTGCACTAGTTGCCTGTCATCTTGCCTTGCTCCCCCTGACTCCCAGCGCAGCAAGGTTACCTAGGACCTAATTCTAGCTAGAGAAATGGGCCCCAACCCCTCTTTTTGGAAGTAAAACAATCATAATTGGAGTGCAATGGCCCCTCGTACCTCTGGCCCCAGTGCCACTGCACCTGTTGCATTAATGGTAGTTATTGCCCTTTTAATTTGTTTTTAAAAAGCCATCATATCTTACACCCTTTCCCTAGGGCATTTCTCCAAGGAAGTTGTCCCTTCCATTTGAAAACAAAAAAATAGCCCCAAATATAGCATCCCCTCACCCCTCATCTTGGCTGGCTATCCCTTTGACGCTATTCACGGATCTCACTCCTTCCTATTTCTCTACGGCTATTACTCGAGGCCCCACGTTTCAGACGATCAGGGCTCTGCAACTGAATACAACTCTGCTGGTTTCCTCCCTGCAACCCCTTTGACTCACCTGTGAGTCAGTAGAGGTCGATGAGGGCAGGATCTATAGAGAATGAAGTGCATATGCTATTTTCAATTTACATATACAGTTCCCATAATAGTGCTCAAATCGTAAATAAATAAGTGCCAGGGCCCTTTTCAGGAGGCCTTTGCAGCTTGCACCACACATTGCCCCTGCCTGCTCTGTCAAGGACAGTACCAACCAAACTACTGACCATCACACTCCTACAAGTGTAACAATTCAGATTATTCAAGCCTCTCAAATTAGTCTTTTTAATGTAGATTAAATTGTTAAACACCTCTTGTTCTGCTCATCATTACATTTGACAAACAATGCCAGCTTATGGCACTGTCATAAGTGACAGATTTGACAATTAAGTGCTGGTGCAGAGCACTGGAAACCATCGGCTCAAATTAAGCACTGCCCATAATTTTTGTTAGAAAACAACCATCCCTGAATGGTTAATGCTGATCTGAAGATGCCTCTGGAAGAACGCAAAGTGCATGGAGGATCCAAGGAGGGGCAACTGTGCTATAAAGCTGAGGAAGGGACAGAAAGCTAAAGAAGAAACAAGCCACCAAGGTGCCTGCGGTCTGAAAGACCAGGGTTCAAGTTTGTCACTCAGGTCATACATAGAGATGTTTGCGTGAGCATGTAACCAAATGAAGCTTCGTAATGCAACGGAGTGAATTTCCCACTGATTACTTTAACTTGCATATATTTTTCATTTAGGTAGGTTTGTTTTTATATGCAGTTACCCGAAGGTGTAAAATAACAAAATACCTTCTAAATATTTTGTTCTTTGAAGCAACATCTTTGTCTTTAAACCTATGGCACTCAGGACCACAGCTCCCATACTTTTGTATGCATGTAAATGATGGCAGCCTGGAAAAGTGTCAAATAAACAGGGTTGTGTTTCCAAACAATCTTCATTTACAAGTACTAACTGAGCGAGTTGTGCCCCCTGTGACTACATCTATGGACCCCTAGGGGGCACTCCCCACAGCTTGAAGACCCATACTTTATTGTATTTCTGTTGTTTGTACATCTGTTCCCTTCTGGCTATCTTGGTGGATTATCTGATGGGTTACCAATATCATGATTATGATTAAGGCTCTCTGTTTTCCATTTTTATGGATTTTTACACATAAATACAGACAGAAAACAATGTGTTTTCTGTCTACATATATTTTTAAAAGTGAATAAATACAGAAAATTGTCTTTCTTTCAAATGACTCTCCCTGCTGTCTTTCATGAATTATAGGCCAGCAGCTGAGCAGATGGACAGCATGGGAAATAAAAAAACAAGATGACATTTCTTTAAATAGTGGCATATGTCAACATACATTTATGGTATAATTCTAGTATTATCCAGTGGAGGTATTGCTATGTAATATTTGGCAGCTTAAATAGCTAAAACACAACAGACATCAAAGTATGAGTGCGCATCTATCAGTTAAATTAATATGGAAATGTACAGTTTTACAACTTCATTTATACGCAAAACACAAAATAAATATGGATAAATACAGGTAATATGGTCCAAAAATAAATATGGATAAATGCAGACAGAAATGTTAAAAAAATAAATACCATAAAACCGGGAGCCCTAATTATGATACTCAATTGCACTTTAAAGTGTAATCAGAGGCTAGTGTTTGGTTGTGTGCATGCAATATTTGTGTAGCGCACACCTAACCAAAAGGCAGCAGAGTGCTGTACCTGGCCAAGGACAAGCATAAAGTGAATGCCAGGACAGTTAGCTGGTTTGTGGAGCATTCACTGCCGACTTCGAGAGATGAGTGCAAGCAAAAAGGCTAAAGCTTCAATAATTCAAAATGGAGCTCATTGTTCTGGGCCTATGCTGCGCTCCTGACACCATCATTCATTGACCTTTTGACAAAAGCTTGTCATAAACCAAGATGTAAACAATCTGGGGGCATATTATCAAGCACGGCGTTAAAATTATCGCCGCTTTAGCGGCAGAAAACTGCCGCTAAAGCACGAATATGGGCTTGATAATATGCCCTTGAGAATTCCAATAGAAGCCCACGTTGACACCAGAACATGGGCTTCTATGGGAATTCTCAAGGGCATATTATCAAGCCCATTATCGCCGCTTTAGCTGCAGTTTTCTGCCGCTAAAGCGGCGATAAGTTTAACGCCGTTTCTTGATAATATGCCCCATAGACTTTACTGCGACAATGAACTTTCCCTCCGTGCTGGAGTAGTTGGAAGGTTTTGCTTACGTGACTGCAGAAAACTCCCTGCCAGTTCCTTGCTGCATGCCCAGCACAGTTGGGTAGTTTTTAGCTCCGTCCATTGTGGTAGGCACTGCATGTATCGGCTCCTACACATGACTCTGACCTGCTCTTTTTACTAGTTTCCCGATTAATTTCTGAAAAACATTCTCATAGAAATTACAGAAGAAAAATTGAGATAAATACATATAATTAAAGCCTTACATCAATAGTCACGAATAATAAAGTGCGGGTGGTTAGCGTAAATGGCATTATATTAAAAGATGATAGGATCAACACAGAATTAAAACAGAGCATGCAGTTAACCAAAAATATAATGGAAAAACTAAGGGGCATATTATCCAACACGGCGTTAAAATTATCGCCGCTTTAGCGGCAAAGCGGGGATAATGGGCTTGATAATATGCCCTTGAGAATTCCAATAGAAGCCCACGTTGACACCAGAACATGGGCTTCTATGGGAATTCTCAAGGGCATATTATCAAGCCCATTATCGCCGCTTTAGCTGCAGTTTTCTGCCGCTAAAGCGGCGATAAGTTTAACGCCGTTTCTTGATAATATGCCCCATAGACTTTACTGCGACAATGAACTTTCCCTCCGTGCAGTTCTGATCAACTGTTTCTCCAAACTGAAAACCTATTTTGACCATTCTTTCCTTGGAACATAAACTTTAGAATTAGGAGTAAGATTTAATGCCCATATGGATTATACAAACATCTTTTAGTTCTGACCATCCTGAATGTTTGATATAGCAAATTCAAGTGCCCTAAACACCGCCAGCTCAGTTTGTTAGTTTTTTAGCCAGCACAAACCGCAGCAAAGAGCTCTTCACCATTGTGAAAGAGTTCTCCAACCCAACAGCCACTGAGAACAACATCACACCCTCCCAAGAACTGTGTGACACACTGGAGGACTTCTTTCACAACAAGATTTCAGTCATCTACGAAAACCTAAAATCCCAACCCTTCGCTGCTGACAGCATCCGCTTGCTCACACCCACTGACCACAAACCCCAAACACCTGCTTGCCCCTCTTAAAACTCATGTCACAATCTCCATCATGAACTTCGTACACTCTGGTGCACCCACAGATCCCTATGCCCATTACATCTCCAACCTCTGGAGCAAGACGATTGATGATGAGCTCAAGAAAGTTCCGAACACCTCCATCACCTCGGCCTCCTTCCCTGAGGACTAGAAACACACTGAAGTAAGGCCCCTCTTGAAGAAGCCGTCCACCAACCCGGCAGAACTGAAAAAGTACTAGCCCATCTCCCTGCTCCCCCTTCTAGCAAGGGTTCTTGAGAAGGCAATCAGCCAACAACTCACCAGATACCTGGAACACAACAACCTCCTGGACCCCACTCAATCCAGATTCTGAGCCAGCCACAGCATGAGATTAGCTTGATCACAGCCACTGACGACAATGTAGCCATCATGGACCATGGTGAAAAGGCAGCCCTCATCCTCCTGGAATTGTCAGCCGGCTTCAACACCGTATCCCATCACATCCTGATCAACAGACTCCACCACATCGGATTCCAGGGAGACCTCCTCAAATGTATTGCCTCATACCTCACCGGGAAAACCCAGAGAATCCTTCCCCGACTATTCACCTTGGAACCCAAGAAGATCATCTGCGGCATACTTCAAGGATTGTCTCTCAGCTCCACTCTCTTAAACATGTAGAACGATAATGTCAAGAAGCACAAAGATCCATACAGTTCAATTGTAAAGTGCAATCAAATTCTTTAGAATACATATAATTCCAGCCAATTATGAACACGGGAGTCTTGAAAGTTCTTGTATTCAATTTTTTTTTTATTTTCACAATCAGGTGTAAGAATACATGCATCAGCCAAGCCAACGCGTTTTGTCCTATGCGGACTTCCTCAGGGTTGGTATATCAGTTAATCCAATATCGATGGAGCGATCCTCCTTGTGAGACGTATCAACATAGTGTGCTAGGAATCCCCCGTAGAGTTTTGTAAGTAGAAAGGATCATTGCCTAGAAATTCATATCTGCTTAATAGCAGCACCGTAGTTCCCCTGCCGTTGGTCTATCCGTAAGACTTACGGATAGACGAACGGCAGGGGAACTACGGAGCTACTATTTAGCAGATATGAATTTGTGCAATTATCCTTTCTACTTACCTGACGCTACAGGGGTTTTCCCAGCATGTATTCCGGATACGCTCCTCAATGAGGACTGCGTTATCGATATTAAAAATAGATTATTTCCAAACATGATATTCTAGGCATTGAGACCTTTTTACTTACAAGCCGCTACGGGAGATTCCCAGTGCACTTTGTTGATGCGTCTCACAAGGAAGATCAGATCAGAAAAACAAACAGTGGGTACATGTACAGAATCATAGATGGATAACTGTGAATACGGCTCATTTCTTCATTGAGGGGTTCTGAATGACGAGTTGTCTTTGATGTCACTCCAAACCATTTGATAAAAAACATCCCCATTGTTCACAGTTTAGCCATCTGTATTTTTAGATTATATATGTCCACCAAAATCACCTGCCCCTTCTTCCAACACACATAGGGGGGCAGATGAGTAATGAGGAGCTATATATCTTCCATACGTCATGCTCTCCAAATGTTGAAAAACAACCTAGCCTACTGCAAATTCACCCACACCGCCCTTGACCTATGCCCTCCTCTTGCTCTCAAATTACAAAAATAAGCGCTGGACCTGCAGCCACTCACTCTCACCACTCTTAACATATCCCTTTCCCCCTCACCAAAATAGCACAATGTATACCTGGCCTCCTGTCATCCACCCTCATCACCCTCTGTGCTATCCCGCCCCCGGCCCAACACTGCAAACTCTATTCTCACACTGAGAGCAGAGAGCCAACTTTGCACTGACAGTGGCTTTGTGGGAGCTGCTTTCTGCACAGGATGCTTTCTCCTGTCCGTGTGGATCTGTGGTGACCTGGGAACAGTGGCATAGTGTGGGTTGCCAATGCCCGGAGCAAGGCAAGTATTGCGTGGCGCAATTTGCTCCTCCTAACCCGTGTACCATTAGCACTTCCTGAGTCCCTTCCACCAGTCCTTTTAAAATGTTGTACCCCTAATAATTTTGCACCCGGAGCAACCCCCCCCCTGTGGTCCCATCCACGCTACACCACTGCTCAGGAAAGATGGAAGATGGTGGATGACATCGTCAACCACTAATCAACTGCCTCACTTGGGTCCCTGGAGGCCCAGATGGGGTGGCGGAACAAAGGGGAAAGTAAAAGTTTCCCCTTGTGATGTTAGAACAGAATGTGCATAAACATTTAATGAATGAGGCCACAGTGTCTACCACAGTTCATGAGAGGGTATGAGTAGAATTTAGAGTACACATACTCAGTGCAAATGATCTTCCTCAAGACTCTTTATTCATTGTCTATTGTTATGGTATTTTTGAGACACAATACCTGGAGCACAATTTATACATGATTAACTATAAATCATTTGGAATTTGTTGAAGGGAATGAGACTAATGCCTGAGGGGATGAGAAAATATATAGTTAACTTTCTCCAGTCATGTATTCTTGTACAACAGAGCCATACGGGAGAGGATGTGGTCCGTCGGCTAGACTGCCGACTTTGATGCTGGAAACCAGGGTTCGAGCCTCGGGGTCGCGTCCACATCCTGTGATTCTGGGAAAATCACTTAATCTCCCCGTGCCTGAATATGTAATGTAAATACGGTGCTATGTAAAGCGCTCCAATACCTTTGGGTCGAGTTTGCGCTATAAAAAAAGATGCAAAAAAATAAAAATATATATACTGAATCCTATGCATAATATACTGACAGTCAGGTTGCAAATGGCTCTGAACAGAGGAATGGTGGCCTGTAAGGGCAAGCAGACCTCCATCCCTGCCTTTGCATTTCGAAAAGGCAGACATTTTTCCTTTTTTAAACAGCCCATGTTCCATAAAGGAATGAGAGCTGCTTTAAATAAAATGTTTCCTGTTTGTTATGACAAAAAGGGTGCAGGTAGTTCTCCCACACACATCTACCTGTTACACCTGGGCCACATAACATGATTAGCAAAGAGGAAGCTGGCCTTCATGGACATCTTGCTCTTTGCAGATCATTTGCCATTTTGTTAGAAGAGTTTGTAACTTTTCAATGATCTGTGACTGCCCTTGCGGTCACAGCAGGAGCCGCCACTTGTATTGCGAAGTAGTGTGGTGGGGGGTGGGGGAATACAGACACAAAAAAACAGAAGTATAAATAAAGAAAAAAAACGTACCCGCTCCGACGCATGCTGCCTTACTCCCAATCCTTGCATCCCATCCAGGAATTGATGCACACCGCGCAAGCTCCCAGTTCCCAATCCCAGCGCTGCTCACATGCTGGGAATACTATTGGTCTAAGTGCCTCAGTTCAGCGCTCAGACATGGACTGAGAGCCTGTGTTGGTTTCTCCACCCAGCTGTACAACACTGCTTGGGTGGAGAAAGGCAAAGTGCGCATGATGGTTTGGTCGTCCCCAGAGTGCTAGCCAAACCGTCATGCGCATTTGGCAGTGCCCACCACTCCCGCTCGCCTCCATGGTGCTGCAGTGCCAGTATAGGAGGCCACGCCCCTCCCTTGGCTCGCAGCCTGCAGGGCTAAAAATGAAATGATAATAAAAATGTTTTACTAGCATTTTATTTTTGTCCTTTGCCTCTGCTGGCTTTCAGCAGAGGGAGTGATGCTCCTCTACCATAACGGAGTGAATTGAAATTAGAAGGAGCTGCCCCTTTCATGCATTGACAAATTCATGCATTGCACAACTGGGGTTTGGAATGAATTGCAAACCCCTTTTTTGCTTTTCAGAATCTCTTTTCTGAAACACAAAGGGTTTTATTACATAGAAAAAGTAAATTTTGTGGTTACAACCCCCCATTGTAATGTTTGTGACTGAAAATGCTTTTGTACAGTGAGTCCCATGAAATCAAATTTGCGTTAAATGTAATGCACATTTTCCCTGGTTTTACTAAAAACGTATCCTTTTTGTTTTCATGTGATTGCTGTAAGGGGCTCTGCGCATTAAGTGACATGGTATCTAACCACACACACCTCAATACAAAGAAAACCAACAAGGGAATGATTGTTGTTGGGGACATACAGCATCACTGTTGATGAAGCCTTTTATACACTTTTATAGCATTTTATAGACTGTGATGTACACCAGTGGTGGCTGCTGATAGAGCGCGGGTCACCAGTTCGGGTTAAACACACACATACCTAAATACTCACCTGGGCCCAAACCATTCACACAATGAGCTAGCAAACCCACCTGATATCAAGTTTTGAGTTTTACCTGCAATTTTTATTTCAGATTCGGATCTGGGAAGGTGACCTCTTCTAAGTCTAATACCAGCATCGCACCCCTCTCTGATACTCTCTGATACTACTCTCCTCAGGTGTCCCTCTTCCGAAATCACCTTCTAGATGATTAGATTAGCGATCAGTATCTCAATTTCTCGAGCAGAGTTTATGGTAGCAGCAGGGTCTGAGACAGAGTCTTGGACAGAGTCTGTAGCAGCATACGCGTTGGGTCGGTGACGAGTCGGAATGGCGGATCTGACAAGTCTGACAAAATTTCTAGTTAACTTACCTCAATTATACAATTCTGTATTTGTGTACTTCCCCCCAAAATCGCAATATTTGTGTTTTCCCCTGTTCTGATTGGTGAGGGCGAGGAGGTGAGTTCATCACACCATATTAAAAGTAATAATTTTACTGTGGACTATTGTTCTATGTTTCCACCCCTTAATTTACTTTCCCATAGCTTTATTACCGCCCGCATTTCACATTATGATCATTACAAGTTATACATTTTATCCAAAATTGTTGCTTTCCTGCGGTTCAGGGGTTTATTTTCCCAGGCGTCTTCAGCTAATGTGGCCTTGGCTGTGATTCAAGTGTGTCATTCCAGTTTACGGCGAGTTTCTATGCGCATGCGCGCGGGTCATGTGAGGTAGGAATTTCAGTCAAACGTGAGCTAATAATAAAGTCAGAAAAAGACGCGTTAGAATGTGACAATAAATATTTTCACTGTATACCACATCACTACTCTATCCCCATTTACTTATTGAAATCTTTTGCATTAGTGTTTAATAGAACTTACAAGTTTTAGTTCAAGCAGTAGCATATGCGTTAACATGTGAGTTTAAAGCGGCCATATTTAGTACTATTGCAGAGCTGCAAAGTTTTCCCATCAAGCGACAGAATACGTCATACTACGTAGATGCAGTAGATGCATGCGCAATGAAGTTCCCGTGTTTTTGGCGGCCATTTTTAAGACACTCGGGTTACTTGTTAGTAATACACATAGGAAAGCTTCCCCTGGATACTGTATGTCGTGTATAATGCAATGTTAGTATTTACAAAACGTGTTACATGTTATTTGAGAGGATTGCATACAAGCACATTTTTTTAAGTACGAAACCTTGCTCCATTACTGCCACGGAATAGTACAGGTAGGGCGTGGGGATTAGAAAACAAAACTGTCTGCCGACTGCCACCTCTCCTCCGTCCACTTCTGTTGATGCACACAGGCTCCCAGAATCCCTTAAGCCAATAACGACGCTGCTGTCATCAGCATGACAGCAATGTTGTGATTGGTCTGAGCTGCTTGGTTCGGCGCTCAGACAGTAAGTGGGAGACTGTGCATGTTCTCTACACAGCTGTGCAATACAGAAATGCTAATTAGTCATGTCTGTTTGGCCGGCCCAAAACGGCTGGCCAAACCGTCATGCACACTTAAGTTCACCAATCACACCTCCCCTTGCTGGCTGTGACGACAGCCCGGCCCCGCCCTGCCCTGAAAGGTAAACAAAACTGCCTAAGTACGGAAAAATACAAAGATGATAACATTGTTAGGAGCTATATATCTTCCATACGTCATGCCCTCCAACTGTTGAAAAACAACCTAGCCTACTGCAAATTCACCCACACCGCCCTTGACCTATGCCCCCCTCTTGCTCTCAAATTACAAAAATAAGCACTGGACCTGCAGCCACTCACTCTCACCACTCTTAACATATCCCTTTCCCCCTCACCAAAATAGCACAATGTATACCTGGCCTCCTGTCATCCACCCTCATCACCCTCTGTGCCATCCCGCCCCCGGTCCAACACTGCAAACTCTATTCTCACACTGAGAGCAGAGAGCCAACTTTGCACTGACAGTGGCTTTGTGGGAGCTGCTTTCTGCACAGGATGCTTTCTCCTGTCAGTGTGGGTCTGTGGTGACCTGGGAACAGTGGCATAGTGTGGGTTGCCAATGCCCGGAGCAAGGCAAGTATTGCGCGGCGCAATTTGCTCCTCCTAACCAGTGTACCATTAGCACTTCCTGAGTCCCTTCCACCAGTCCTTTTAAAATGTTGTACCCCTAATAATTTTGCACCCGGAGCAACCCCCCCCTGTGGTCCCATCCACGCTACATCACTGCTCAGGAAAGATGGAAGATGGTGGATGACATCGTCAACCACTAATCAACTGCCTCACTTGGGTCCCTGGAGGCCGAGATGGGATGGCGGAACAAAGGGGAAAGTAAAAGTTTCCCCTTGTGATGTTAGAACAGAATGTGCATAAACATTTAATGAATGAGGCCACAGTGTCTACCACAGTTCATGAGAGGGTATGAGTAGAATTTAGAGTACACATACTCAGTGCAAATGATCTTCCTCAAGACTCTTTATTCATTGTCTATTGTTATGGTATTTTTGAGACACAATACCTGGAGCACAATTTATACATGATTAACTATAAATCATTTGGAATTTGTTGAAGGGAATGAGACTAATGCCTGAGGGGATGAGAAAATATATAGTTAACTTTCTCCAGTCATGTATTCTTGTACAACAGAGCCATACGGGAGAGGATGTTGTCCGTCGGCTAGACTGCCGACTTTGATGCTGGAAACCAGGGTTCGAGCCTCGGGGTCGCATCCACATCCTGTGATTCTGGGCAAATCACTTAATCTCCCTGTGCCTGAATATGTAATGTAAATACGGTGCTATGTAAAGCGCTCCAATACCTTTGGGTCGAGTTCGCGCTATAAAAAAAGATGCAA
Source organism: Triturus cristatus (assembly GCF_964204655.1). Taxonomy (NCBI): domain Eukaryota; kingdom Metazoa; phylum Chordata; class Amphibia; order Caudata; family Salamandridae; genus Triturus; species Triturus cristatus. The sequence continues at coordinate 835,695,937 of NC_140581.1, forward strand.
AAAAATAAAAATATGTATACTGAATCCTGTGCATAATATACTGACAGTCAGGTTGCAAATAGTGAGTGAAAATTGTGCACTTGCTTTTTGCGACTTGTCTTCAATTGTGCGATCTGACATATAATAGGTTGCATCCCAAAATTCCCATTCGTAGGTGGTAGCACTATGAAATGTCTAATTAATATTAATTAGGCAAGCCACTATTTGCACTCCCTGTGACTCGCTCTGAACACAGGAATGGTGGCCTGTAAGGGCAAGCAGACCTCCATCCCTGCCTTTGCATTTCGAAAAGGCAGACATTTTTCCTTTTTTAAACAGCCCATGTTCCATAAAGGAATGAGAGCTGCTTTAAATAAAATGTTTCCTGTTTGTTATGACAAAAAGGGCGCAGGTAGTTCTCCCACACACATCTACCTGTTACCCCTGGGCCACATAACATGATTAGCAAAGAGGAAGCTGGCCTTCATGGACATCTTGCTCTTTGCAGATCATTTGCCATTTTGTTAGAAGAGTTTGTAACTTTTCAATGATCTGTGACTGCCCTTGCGGTCACAGCAGGAGCCGCCACTTGTATTGCGAAGTAGTGTGGTGGGGGGTGGGGGAATACAGACACAAAAAAAGAGAAGTATAAATAAAGAAAAAAAACGTACCCGCTCCGACGCATGCTGCCTTACTCCCAATCCTTGCATCCCATCCAGGAATTGATGCACACCGCGCAAGCTCCCAGTTCCCAATCCCAGCGCTGCTCACATGCTGGGAATACTATTGGTCTAAGTGCCTCAGTTCGGCGCTCAGACATGGACTGAGAGCCTGTGTTGGTTTCTCCACCCAGCTGTACAACACTGCTTGGGTGGAGAAAGGCAAAGTGCGCATGATGGTTTGGTCATCCCAAGAGGGCTAGCCAAACAGTCATGCGCATTTGGCAGTGCCCACCACTCCCGCTCTCCTCCACGGTGCTGCAGTGCCAGTATGGGAGGCCACGCCCCTCCCTTGACTCTCAGCCTGCAGGGCTAAAAATGAAATGATAATAAAAATGTTTTATTAGCATTTTATTTTTGTCCTTTGCCTCTGCTGGCTTTCAGCAGAGGGAGTGATGCTCCTCTACCATAACGGAGTGAATTGAAATTAGAAGGAGCTGCCCCTTTCATGCATTGACAAATTCTTGCATTGCACAACTGGGGTTTGGAATGAATTGCAAACCCCTTTTTTGCTTTTCAGAAACTCTTTTCTGAAACACAAAGGGTTTTATTACATAGAAAAAGTACATTTTGTGGTCACAACCACCCAATCTTGTGAATTGTAATGTTTGTGACTGAAAATGCTTTTGTACAGTGAGTCCCATGAAATCAAATTTGCGTTAAATGTAATGCACATTTTCCCTGGTTTTACTAAAAACGTATCCTTTTTGTTTTCATGTGATTGCTGTAAGGGGCTCTGCGCATTAAGTGACTTGGTATCTAACCACACACACCTCAATACAAAGAAAACCAACAAGGGAATGATTTTTGTTGTGGACTTACAGCATCACTGTTGATGAAGCCTTTTATACACTTTTATAGCATTTTATAGACTGTGGTGGCTGCTGATAGAGCGCAGGTCACCAGTTCGGGTTAAACACACACATACCTAAATACTCACCTGGGCCCAAACCATTCACACAATGAGCTAGCAAACCCACCTGATATCAAGTTTTGAGTTTTACCTGCAATTTTAATTTCAGATTCGGATCTGGGAAGGTGACCTCTTCTAAGTCTAATACCAGCATCGCACCCCTCTCTGATACTCTCTGATACTACTCTCCTCAGGTGTCCCTCTTCCGAAATCCCCTTCTAGATGATTAGATTAGCGATCAGTATCTCCATTTCTCGAGCAGAGTTTCTGGTAGCAGCAGGGTCTGAGACAGAGTCTTGGACAGAGTCTGTAGCAGCATACGCGTTGGGTCGGTGACGAGTCGGAATGGCGGATCTGACAAGTCTGACAAAATTTCTAGTTAACTTACCTCAATTATACAATTCTGTATTCGTGTACTTCCCCCCAAAATCGCAATATTTCTGTTTTCCCCTATTCTGATTGGTTAGGGCGAGGAGGTGAGTTCATCACACCATATTAAAAGTAATATTTTACTGTGGACTATTGTTCTATGTTTCCACCCCTTAATTTACTTTCCCATAGCTTTATTACCGCCCGCATTTCACATTATGATCATTACAAGTTATACATTTTATCCAAAATTGTTGCTTTCCTGCGGTTCAGGGGTTTATTTTCCCAGGCGTCGTTCCAGTTTACGGCGAGTTTCTATGCGCATGCGCGCGGGTCATGTGAGGTAGGAATTTCAGTCAAACGTGAGCTAATAATAAAGTCAGAAAAAGACGCGTTAGAATGTGACAATAAATATTTTCACTGTATACCACATCACTACTCTATCCCCATTTACTTATTTAAATCTTTTGCATTAGTGTTTAATAGAACTTACGAGTTTTAGTTCAAGCAGTAGCATATGCGTTAACATGTGAGTTTCAAGCGGCCATATTTAGTGCTATTGCACAGCTGCAAAGTTTTCCCATCAAGCGACAGAATACGTCATACTACGTAGATGCAGTAGGCGGCCATTTTTAAGACACTCGGGTTACTTGTTAGTAATACACATAGGAAAGCTTCCCCTGGATACTGTATGTCGTGTATAATGCAATGTTAGTATTTACAAAACGTGTTACATGTTATTTGAGAGGATTCAATACAAGCACATTTTTTTAAGTACGAAACCTTGCTCCATTACTGCCATGGAATAGTACAGGTAGGGCGTGGGGATTAGAAAACAAAACTGTCTGCCGACTGCCACCTCTCCTCCGTCCACTTCTGTTGATGCACACAGGCTCCCAGAATCCCTTAAGCCAATAACGACGCTGCTGTCATCAGCATGACAGCAATGATGTGATTGGTCTGAGCCGCTTGGTTCGGCGCTCAGACAGTAAGTGGGTGCCTGTGCATGTTCTCTACACAGCTGTGCAATACAGAAATGCTAATTAGTCATGTCTGTTTGGCCGGCCCAAAACGGCTGGCCAAACCGTCATGCACACTTAAGTTCACCAATCACACCTCCCCTTGCTGGCTGTGACAACAGCCCGGCACCGTCCTGCCCTGAAAGGTAAACAAAACTGCCTAAGTACGGAAAAATACAAAGATGATAACATTGTTATTATCATTTTATTTTTCCTTCATGCTCAAGGTACCATCACCTCCACCCAACCACCAATTACAAGGTGCTAGCAGACATCGGGATAGCATCAATCAGAGGAACCAAAGAAAGCAGCCCATCAAACCCTCATCATGTAAGAACCAGATGCAAGTACTCACTCAATTCTTATGGCCCAGCATAGGAGGAAGATGGTGGTGGGGGAACACAACTCAGAGATGGTGGCCTGCCTTCTACTCCCCCAGAGAATCCCCAGGACTGCAATCCCTTCCCCACCCCATAAATCCGCTGTGTATGCATGTAAACCAGAAATAATTCCAGGGGATTCCCTTCTCAGTTGGGAAGGTGAAAGGGCTCCAGTCACCCCACAGCCGGCAAATGCTCTTTAAGCCAGTCGACCTTACGTGGCTGCTATTTAGAACAGGGAGATGGCGGTGCTTGTGCTGCTGTGCTGACGTCTGCTGCCAGCCTGCCATTCTCCCGCCGCTGCCAAGCCTCCCCTTTAATTGAGGACCTTTACCCGTGGTGAGGGAAATTGTTGCTGTGAAAAAATTAGCAGTCAGAGTTCATGTTTTTTTGCCCTGAACACAGAAAAATTAACTGTCTAAAGCCCTGTTATCTATCAGTAATCCAGCAGATGGCAGTAATCACCAAGTTTCCAAATGCCGTGATTCCACTTTTAAGAAATATGATTTCGTTGCGAACAGTATTTAACATACATTCTTCCTAGATGTGACACCGTTTTTTCAGTCTTTGGAATTTATATTAAATTGATGAGGCGACAGACTGTATATGAGGCTAGCAAATGACATCAGTTGTGTATTTACTACTATTCACTCCAAACGAACTTTCATACTGGAGTAAGTTATCGAGGGTACAAAGTTATACATTTTAGAAACACTGGGTCCAATTTATAAGGGTATTTTCAGCCATGTTTACTGTGGAAAATTCCTCAATTTACGACTGCTAGGAATCGGAAAAAGGATATCTGGCTGGTGCAAATGCATGAACTAGTGTGAATTTCTCTGCCATGATATGGAGAAAAATGCAGCAAAAAAATTCTAGGCAAGCGAGAAATTGGCGTTATAAGATTTGGCCCTCCAGCATACATTTGTGGGCATTCACAAACTCCGCTCCAACCCCGCCACACCCTGGAAATGATCATTAATGTATTCCAACCAAGGGCTTGAGTAACTCGCCTCCGTAATGGGAAGGGAAACGGTTCACACTCAGATTGGGGTGTGGGCGGAGAGGAACAACTTTCTCCACAGAGAAAATGTTTTCTAGACAAAATAATAATATGTAATATCACAGCTGGTTTAGATACATCTGTCCTTAAATCTACGCTACGTTGATTACCGCACAGGGGAACTAGGAGCAGTAGGAGCTCTTACATGACATTGACATCGCCAAAGCACCTGGAAGCCTGTGCCTTGTGCAGCTTTCCAGGTGTACCACTGGCAATGTTTGTGAATTAAAGCAAATGTAAAAGGACGTTCAGGTGGAGATTTAAGTTTCTGCACATACTTTTAAATGCCCTGATTACTTACTGGTAATCTTCATTACTCTTAGTACTTCTCGTCCTTGTCCCAGTCAATACATTTGAGATGATCCCACCTTTCAGACAGGAAAAGGGTGCAGGAGAATTCTGGAATGGATGTAACCCCAGGCACCTGATAGAGCATGATTATTTAAGAATGATTTTGCTTGTCAAATCCTTCTCATTGTGTGAATATACTAAAACATACTTAAAAAACATAACTAACAGTGTGTCTCGTTGAACACTGAGAGTTTTTAAAACTGCATTGTGAAAGCGTGCAGAAGAGCCGCAAACTGCTGAAACTGAAAGATTTATGACAGAGAGAAAAAATACTAATATTTTATAATAATAATGTGAAAAGTAATAATATAGTGGGTGAATTTCTAGGTTAAATATGAGTTGAAAGGATTGCTCTACTGAAATGTATTTTTGCTATGTTTTTTCAAAACGTAAATCTGAAACTGAAAAGAGAAACTGTCTGTGTATTAATAAAATATGCTTTAAAAATAGTGAAATGGTAGCTATATATATAAGTTTACATTTTCTTCAAGTATTTTAAAGTTAGCACGGTTTTTAGCTTTCGATGCATGCCTCAAAAATGTATTATGTTTTTTCATTGTAGGCCTTAGAGAAATGTATTTTGTCCTTCATTATTTCTTTTGAAACAGAATAAAATGCTGACTTGATTTGCTCTAGTTACAAGTATTATCACAGAAGTTTCTTACTTACAGTCTGAATATTCTCTCTCTATGGATAAGTGTGTCAACTTTGTTGCAAGCTAACTCGGAAGTGAGCACGTAGACAATGTTGAGTTACAAGTGTACTTCCTATCTCCAGGGTGAAATTAAATATTGCAAATTCTTAGAAAACTGTAGCTATAGAACAAAAGTATTACGTGTAGGTTCTGAATGACTTGGGCTGAAGAAGGATCATTCCACGATCACACCATGGATCTCAGCCAATGGAATCATGAAAAACTGTACAAGAAGCTACATTTGGGCTGGAATTGCGAACATTTTGAGGTATAAAAACTGTGGGAAAAGTATGTGTGCAACTTTTTTCCTTGCAAATCTTGGGCATGACATGCTGTCGGTCCAAATCCTGACTGAACACTCCTGATTTCCCATGAACTTCCTTAGTTGGTGAAGTTGAGCAGGCTAAACCTTTTGGCTGAAGGGTTAATTATTCCAGACTATAGCACGCTGTGCATTAGTCCACCTTGCGTCTCGGTTCTGATAATCTACGACTGAATTTGGTTTGTATTAGTTCTGAAATTGCATACTGAATTTGCAATGCAGGTTTATTTTTTCTCTTTCTCTCTCCCCTCACACCACTTATTTTATTTATGATGTATTTTGCCTTGAACTGCGTTTGTATTGTGAGTTTACCTGTATTCAATTGAGAAATCATGTACTGAGAATTCTAATGTAATTTTGTGTATTGACCATTCTCTTTTGAAGATTAGATAAAAGTGCCTTGATAACAATATTGCGTTTGTTCTTACTTATTGATGAATATTATTGACATGTTACGGTTATTGATTATTATTGTTAGATAGGCATTTCTTCATTACAGGTCCTCATGAAGTAATGGCTTCCGTCTCTAATTATCTGAGTCCCTATTAGCTCCTACAAAGATCTTTCGGAAGTGCAAGGTGGGAGACTGGATGTAAGTGGATGTAGAGTTTCTATGGGCCCAAGCTCTGTGTTGTTGTGAATTACAATACTGAAATTTGAGTTTATGGTGTGGTGGGTAACTTGTGTTTGTGCCCACAGTTTTACACCATTTCCGCTGGATCACACCTCTCTGGGTGTGTCAGGTGGTGGGAAATGAGGAGGAGCAGAGTGATGACTTACTGGGATTCTATTGCTGGTCCATGACACACCGCATACCTGAAATAGAACGAAGAGAAGACATTTTACTCTTTCATGAAGTGAACCCACTGGAAGTAATAATAAAGAAAAGACAAGGTCTGAAAAGTGAGGCGGGCAGGATAAAAAAGTAAGGAAGGACTACAGACAGGGCGGAGGAATGAGGAGGTGGGAGCCTCTTTTTGATCTTCGTTGATCTTAAATCAGCCTTTGATTTGGTGTCTCGTGACAAACTTTGGGCAGCTCTAGAGCAACTGGGCATTCCGTCCTATTTGCTCTCCTTGATCAAGAGACTGCACACTGGAAATTTTGTCCAGGTGAGATATGGGAAATATGGGAATTGACCCCACACTTTCCAGTAAATAGGGGTGTAAGGCAGGGGTGCGTTTTGGCCCCCACACTGTTCTGTCTTTTTATTAATGCCCTGGTGGACCAAATAAATGAGGTTGCCAACATAGATACCACAAAGCTCGCCCGTGGCAAGGTGCCAGCAATGATGTTTGCGGATGACACTTTTTTACTATCTAAATCACCCATGGGCATCCAAAGGTCCCTTGACAGCTTCTCTTTATTTTGCAAAAATAGGGGCTTAGAGATTAACACACTAAAAACCAAGTATATGGTATTTAACCCTAGTAAAACATCTCGCCCTAATCCTACCCTAAATGGGAGGTAAGGGATTACACCTTCTATAGTAAAAAGTATGGCCATCATTCACGCATTGACTATTTTTTGGTAGACCAGTAGTTATCAGCAGTGGTCGAAGTAGTCAAACATGTACCTGCCATCCTCTCAGATCATTCGGTAGTTTTTTTATCTCTCAGGTTTCATCAAAAATCAGGTATGAAAAGGTGGACCTTGGACAGGACCATTCTGTAAGACCAGAGGGTGGTAGCAAATATAGTAGATAAGACAGCGGTCTTCTTTCATGCCAATAGTGGCTCAGCTGCCATACAAATTGTTTGGGACACTTTCAAAGCCTACCTAAGGGGAATTCTTAGCTCCATAGTGGTGGGTAAGAGACGTGCCCTGAAGCAGGAGGATGGGGTTAGAATCAAGGAGATCAAGGTTAAGGAAGGGGACCTCCAGAAGGCATCAATAGAGGGTTTGGACAGAGTTTTTGCGCTTAGTAAAGAAATAGAACACTTATAGGCAGAATATCAGTTGCATCTGGAAATGAGGTTACTAGATAGGTGGAAAGTAAGCAAGCTGCAACACTTTTCATATGGGGAGAGGTGAAGTTCACTTCTGGCCTGGAAAGTAAAAACAGATAAGGTCAGAAAAGTAATTCAAAACTTAAGGGATGTTGAGATGGATGCTTTATTAAACACCAATTTAGAGCTTTGTAGTGAGGCTCGGAAATATATGAGTAGGCTATATAGTGAGGATATATCTCCTAGGAAAGAGAGTATAGAGGCCTGGCTAGATAAGATCGAGTTCCCACGATTGACAAATGAGCAAAAAGGAATTTTAGAGGCGGAAATTACGGAGGAAGAGGTCAGGTCCCAAATTAGGAAGATGGAAAGGGAGAAGGCAGCTGGGCCATATGGCCTCCCAATTGAGATTTATTCTCAACTTCTTGACATCATTGCTCCAGTGTTGAAAGTTTTATTTAACGCAATATATTTGGAAGGTAAGACAGTCCCGCGATCCTGGGCTGAGGCCACTATAACCCTAATTTTGAACCCAAACAAAGACCCCTTGGTAGTGGTGTCCTACAGGCCAATATCACTTTTAAATTCTGATTATAAGATCTTCTCAGGGATAGTGGCCTCTAGGGTCGCCCAGGTGATCAAGGGAGTTATCCATCAGGACCAAAGAGGTTTTATCCCTGGAAGACAGCTTAATGAGCTTACCTTTTTGATGCTCATGGTTATAGATTTGGCGGAAGTCCAGAACCTCCCTGTGTCGGTAGTAGTGGTAGACGCCGCAAAGGAGTTCGACCAAGTACATTGGCCCTACCTATGGGAGGCTCTTAAGATTTTGGGGTTTCCACAGAAACCATTGAGGCGGTGCAAAATGTATATTAAATGCCCAGAGCAAGGGTGTTGGTGAATGGTGAGTTGTCCGACTGGTTCGAAATCACAAGAGGTACTAGACAGGGGTGTCCTCTCTCCCCGTTATGGTTCAATCTTTATATAGAGCCATTTGTATCCTGCGTGTCTTTTTCTGTCCTTGCAAATATGGCCCCCTTTAAACACAGCACTTTGCATGAAAGGGGCATTCCATAGGTGTTGCTGTGGATGTTTCCACGCAGCACCCATGAACCTGACTCATTTCCAGATTTACGAGAAATCGTAAACATGGAAATGCCTCTGAATGCTACGCCTCCCCTAGGGAGGCGTAGGGAGGCGCAACAAGGAGAAATGCATTCAGCAGCACACATAGAATGAGGAAATCACCTCTGGTGATTGTTTATGTACAGGAAGGTGTCCCTTCTTGCAAATAAACAATCATTTAGAAAAATTACGTTTTGCAAGTTCTATGTGTGTTAATGCAACACACATAGAAGTTGTAAAACACCATTTTAGATTGTGTATGGGCAGGAAGGGAAGCCTTCCTGCACATAAACAATCATTTAGAAAAATTACGTTTTGCAAGTTCTATGTGTGCTAATGCAACACACATAGAAGTTGTAAAACGCCATTTTAGATTGTTTATGTGCAGGAAGGGAACCCTTCCTGCACATAAACAATCATCCCTGTGATGCAGGCATCCTTGCACCATGGTGCAGGGGTGCCTGAGTCGGCCCATGGCAGCCAATTGTGCGCCAGTGCAGGAGAATGCACAGGGATGTGAAATATTATTGTAAATATGTTGCATCACTGTGCTTTGAAAGTGCCTCAGCATGGCACAGCCAAAGGGATTACTGTGCCGCGCTGCGGCCCTTTCTTGTAAAAGAGGCCCGAAGCGTCACAGTGATCTCTTGCATGGACAAGTCTAGCAATGCCTGCATGAGCAGTCTGACTGCAGGGACACTCGTCTAGGCATGGCTTGGTCCTGACTCCTAACCTCCTTCAGCAGGCATACGAGGAGAAGTCCCCAAAATTAAACGTTCAGAAAGCCCTCTTAACAGAATGTCTCATGCACAACACAGACTTCCAGTGCAAGGCCATGTGCATGCGCCAGTGCACAAAGTGCAGCCGTTCTTTGACCAACTCTGCAGCATAGTTGCACCCACACTCGCCCACTTCCCTTACATTACTGGGCCCATCACATGAGTGCCAAGAAGATGGTTTGAGGTAACGTCTGTTGACAGACAATTCATTTAGTGCCTTTGTTAAAAACGTCATCAATAGCACCCGTTCTTGGCTGCGTTTGGCCTACGTTTTTGTATCTTTGTCTCCAGTCCCTTCAAAACTTGGGTGTCTTGGAGGTTTGGATGGTTGTAGGGTTGTGTAACATTTGTTTTTACATACTGTTTGATGTGGTAGCACATCAGGGGGATCCTTCAGAACCACAGGCACTCGCAGCTTGGGAGATCTACTCCCAACGGTTTTCTCCCACAACAAGCCAGTCAGACCCACCAATTGTGGTGTCATTGGGGATGTGGGTGGCCGCTGAAGCTCAGCTGAGGCAGGGAATTGCTCCAGGACATACTGAGCTCTAAACGGCTACATACCAAGCTCTAAACAACTTACATACCTTGCTCTAAACAACTATTTATAATCAGCCGGGCCTTAGGGGATGAATGTGGAGAAGTGTAGCTCACTGGTTAGAGGAGGCATACCCTGAAGCAGAGGTCAGACCTGGGACCAGGGTTCGACTCCCGACGCAGCAGGGTCTGGAGCCCAATTGTCCACGGACTCGATAATTCTTGCTTCGGTGCCTACTCTAAGCACGAGTTCACACTATGCAGCTCTGGGCAACAAGCATGCTTAATCTCCACAACGGCCCCCCGTAGCGGGATGCCTGGCTTTCACCTTGGGGATGCCCAGTACGGGTTATCTCACAGGGAAAAACCAGGACGGGTTCCCAATGCAAGCGCCGAGATGCCCAAGGGTAATTTGAGCGCTATATAAGACCGCACATACATACATACATACATACAATGTTTTTGTTTGAGACCCAGCTGAGTTCAAGTCCCAAGATGGCTGCCAACACTTCCTGGTTGAAGTGTTGGTAACCATTAAGATCTCTGCACTAGATCAGGGGGTCCACAGGACCTTTGTGTCCCTAGATATACAAATTAAAATTTCCCTTAATATCTCAAATACTACTAAATGGATTTACTCCAAATAATAAAAAGGACACTTTCTGGATCAAGAGCTACCTTTCTGACAAACTTGCAGTAATTTCGTCCAGTGGTTCGGGCTGTAGGTATGTCTAAAATTCCTATGGGAATTAACATGGAAAAAGCACTATTTTTGACTCCCCCCATTTTTTTCGGCCCCCACTTGACGGATCACCCTGAAACTTTTGATGCACAACTAGAATCACTGTGGCACTTTTTTCAAGAAAATTTCATGAAGATTGATCAAACGGCACCAAAGAAATAGGCAAGTCAAAATACGCTTTTCCTATGGATACATGGTCATAACGATAACTACCTACTGGTAACCGGTAGTAGGTTTGTTTATATAAATATATATATTTCTCAGCAACTCGCGATATTCACCCGCTTACGCGCGGAAATCACCAGCGTAGACCAACTGTATTAAGCATTATTTTATTTTCTCTATGTCAAGACGCGTTTCGGCCGTCCAAGCAGCCTTGATCAGCTGATCATACGTCAAGAGTTTACCCATTTTTAAAGTGCAAGTGCAGCATATCCATTGATGGTCATGGAAGACATACAATTATTTGTACAAATACATTTCAACATAGTTTATACATTTTAAGAATACATTTGCCAATATGTATTGCAAATCTACGAAATAAAAGCCTGAATGCCCTAATTTCCTCATACAAGTATTCTTGTGTAAGTTTATCAGTCTATGGTGGAAAATATATTGCATTTTATCCAAACTTTTCTCATGAATCAATTTGTTGCACAATATACATCACATAATACTAAGTGCTCACCAAAATGATAAAAAATAGAACGTTTTTTTTTTCTCTCCCCCCAAAAGTGCTTTAGTGCTATGATACCACACGTTTAGGGTAACTAAGACCTAAACGCTAAATTCAGAAAAGTGACAAGTGCATTTCAAAGTGACATAAATCCATTGAACACGTGTTTAAAAAGCTACAAATTCAGAGATAAGAGATGCTGTTCGTTCTATAAAACAGGAAATTATAAAAGAGAGCGTGTAAAATTGATGGGGGTAAAAAATACTAGATCATGGACAATAGCCCAGTGACATGTCTAAAACAATCAATAAAAGAACACATAGATAAAAACTACCCATGAAATTCTTAAAACTAATCGTAAATAACAATGTCAAGGGATTGCGGCCCCTATGATATATAATTTTACTTTGTTCCCATCTCCTCATTCTTCTTAATTTACTTATCTCAGCAGGATTCCAAGGACAGGGCATTCTATTATTGCTTTTGTAATATAGGGTTTGGCCACATTACATGGGATCAGACATTTTGCACTTGAGTGCCATGTATACACTCTTATCTGGGGATACAACCCCTTTCACTCGCTATTTTGCTCATAAGAGGGTATGTAGATCTTCCGTTGCATTCAAACCTCCCGGCCGCTTACAATTAAACTCCAATATATAATTGGTCTCTAACCGTCGTAGAAAAACTTAATATATACATATAAAACTGGGGGGAAAAACCTTAGTCGTTAGTATTTGTGAAGCATTTTTTATGCCAAGTGACAGGGTGCTATCATTAGGGCAGCATTCCCAGAATCCTCATGTCATCACCAAGCTGAGTCAAAGGCTAAGGATGATGGGTTTGTAATGAAGAGGATGAGTAGGACCAAGAGTAATGAAGTAATATGTGCATAACCCCTATCTTCATCCTAGTCATTACCTTTGAGGTTCACGGAAGTAAAGATTTTTTGACTGGAGTAAAAAGACAATTCAACTGTCAGAATACACACAAGAAATTTAATGTACAACTAACTTGAAGAAACAAATGTCACAGAGTGATCTACGTAACAGCTGAGAACCCCATGCCAATATTCAATTGATTATCAGCCACATAATTCAGTCTATAATGTCTCACAAAAGTGTTGTCTGATGCCCAAGTGGCAGATCTGCATACCTCCTGGATAAAGACTCCCTGAAGTTCTGCCCATGAAGCTGCCACAGCTCTTGTAGATCTGACTTGCACTGAGCTCTGAGCGAGGACTGATTCATCCACCTGAATAATTGTGGATTTAAGTCATCTTGGTGGCTTTCCTTCCCCTTTCGGCTTAACAAAAAGTCACAAAGAGATGATCAGATTCCTTGTGATCTCTTTAGATAAACAGAAATTACTCTTTTAATATCCAGAGTATGCAAAGCAATTTCCTCTTCAGATGTAGGAGAAGGAAAGAAAGCATGAAGAATCACCTCTTGTGAAATGTGGAAAAAGGAGTTAACTTTAAGAATGAAAAAAGGGTTAGATCTCAAAATAACACCATTGGCAAAAAATCTGAGAAAAGGGTGTTGACATAGCAAGGCTGATAGTTCACCAATTCTACAGGCAGATATAATGGCCACCAGAAAACAGACTTTGAAAGAAAGACATTTTAAATCTACTGATTCTGAAGACTCAAATAGAGGACTCTGCAATGCCTAAAGGACTGAATGAAGATCCCAAGGTGGAGCACAAGTATAAAAGAGAGGTCTAGAAATAAAAAGCTTCTGAATAAACTGAAGAGCATGGACTCAATCTCATGCTGGGGTTCAGAAAATTCCCTAAAAACCTTAATTGCAAACCATTGCTCCTTCAAAGTAAAAATGGCAAGGTTAGGTTCAAAACCCTCCTCCAAGAACTGTAACACCGACGCAAGAGGGTGCAGATAGATTGTGCTTCGAACATCTGTTATCAAAAGAGGCCAAGTGCATAGAGTGCGCCCCAGTAATTGAAAGACGTCTAGAACTTTGAAGTGTAGCAATTAAAGTGCCCGAAAAACCCCTCCTCACCAGACTCAACCTTTCAACTTCCATACTGATAGATTTAGGTTTAGAGGCAGAGGAAGAAAGGGAGTCTTGAGTGGGGAAGGAAATAGAGGAAGAATACAAGGAGCACCCCTGGGCATGGATGTCAGCAGCGGGAAACAAGACCTGCGAGACCAAAATTATACATTCGCCTTCTCTTGCTGAATTTTAGCCAGGACCTTTAAAAGCAAAGAAAATGGTGGGAAGACATAGAGCAGCTTCTTAGATCACTCTATCAGAAGAGAATTTTTTTCCCAAGCATCCTTCTTCTGAAACTGCAAGTAGTATCTTTGGACAAGGTCAATGTGCTTGGATGCAAACAAATCAGTGAATGGAGTCCCAAACCTCCTGCAGATAATTCTGAGGGTGGACTGGGATAGAGATAGACACCTGGATGCTGGAAAACTCCTGCTCAACAAATCTGCCTGTGTGCTGTCCATCCCCATGTTATGGAAAGGAGACAAACTCCGAAGATTCATCTCGACCTAAGAACTCAGCACTGTTGCTACCTGGTTGAGAGATTAGTAGTGGGTACTTCCCTGGTGATTGACGTAAGCCACAGAAACTGTGTTGTCTGTTCACACAAATAGATTTTTCTGAAAGATACATTTCTTAAACTAAAGCAGAGTTCTGTGGATTGGTGAAAGTTCCCTCCAATTCGAGGATCTTCTCATCTCCAACAGGGACCACTTGAACTGACAAGAATGATGACTGATGGTCGCACCCCAAACCACCAGGCTGGCATAGTTATGAGGATCAGAGGAACCTGAGGATGCTTTTCCATTTTCTGAAAACTCATCCACCATTCTAATTACTTCTTTATGTTCAGTTAACGGAGGAATCAAGGAATCAATGGACTGGAACTTCGGAGAGCAAAATCTGCAAAGATGCCATAGCATCATCCAGAGATATAGATGAGCCCACTGAACTGTAAAAACACAAACTGCCATATGGTGTCGAACCTCCATGCAAAGCATGGTAGGAACTTCTTGTTTGTTGAATAAAGGTCTGATCAGGCTCGATAACGAGACTCGCCTCTTCTCTGACAGAAATATCCTTCCCAGATCCATCCTAAATCATGCACTGATGAAAACTATATCCCTCAAAGGGCGAAGTTGGCATTTAGGAAGGTTCAATAACTGGCCTAGCCCTGAGCACTCACTTTATCTGCTCTAGGAATCAAAGAGTGGTTTGTTCGAAGGGAGCATGCAGCAACCAATTGTTCAGATAGGGAAAAATCGTGATGCCTTGAAGATGCAGATGAGCAACAACTGGGGCCATGATTTTCATGAACACTCTTAGAGCAGATTTCAGGCCGAATGGAAGAACCATAAACTGCCAGTGTTGGTTGCCTGCCGCAAACCTCAGAAATCTCCTGTGATCCTTGCCTATTGGAATATGCAGGTAAGCATCTATCAGATCTAACATAATCATGAAACGACATGATGGGATCAAAGAAATAATCCTCTGCAAGGTTTCTATTTTGGATTTGATCTCTTGAATGAAAGTATTCAAGTGTTACAGATCTATCTAAGCAAAACTCTTGTATGGCTTTCTTGACCAGAAACACAATTCAGAAAATGCCCAAACCTCTCTACAAGAGTGGACTGGGCAAATTGTTTTTTGTGAACCAGTGCTGTGATCTGCTCAAGGGGAGCCTTCTACTTGAGGGGGATTTTGAGTAACAACATAAGATTAATCCTAGAGCCTTCTCAAAGGGATAGGTAGTCAATCTGGTAACCCCTCTTCAGCACATTCAGAACCTATCTGTCTGATATCTTCTATCAGGAGGAGAAAAATTCCTTTATCTAGCCTTCAACCCTTCGTTGCTGGTCAACTTCTTCTTCCTTGGCATAGTCATGAAGCCTAACCTTTGGAACCTGCATCTTATTTCTGTCTTCGAAAAGAACAAAAAGATGACTACTTGCCTTGACCCCCTGAAGACTGCTCATAATTCTGCCTCCTGGGTGGTTGACTGAAGGATTTCCAATTAGAAGGCTTGGAATATATGGAAGGCTTCTTACTGAATGAGGGTGAATGCTTTCAGTGGAGCTCTCCTCTAAATTGGAACCAAACAGCTAACAGACATCAAAAGGCACCTATAATGCCATTTACCTCTGAGCTGAGTCAGTGCTCTAGTCCTTCAAAAAGATATTACGTCTAGAAGTTATATATGCACTACCAGCAAAAGCAGTGGATCTTACAATATTAAAGGAGATATCCGATAGTAACTCTACTTGCCACTCCATTGACTCTAACAACTCAGAACATTCCTTTCCTTCTTGCATACCTTTGAATAAAGTCTGAGATCATGGATTGAGCAGTTTAAGCGCAATAAATGCCAGTTCTCATAGCAATATAGGTAACAGAAAACATCTTATTAGGTGAGGAATCAACCTTCTTGTCAGCAGGATCCTTTAACATGTTATCTTCCGCTATTGAGGACCTGCCCACCAGACTGGCTCCCACTGAGTAAACATAAATATTATCTGGTAAGAGAGCCTCCATCTTCTACAAGAGATATAATCTGGCCATGAACCTAGGAAGTGAGATTTTTGTCTACAGCAGTGGCGGTTTCTCTGTGTGGGCGTCGGGGCTCCGCCCCAGGTAATTTCCCAGTTAATTAATTTAACAAGTTTCCTTGGATTTTAAAAAAAAATAAATACCAGTACGTTTCTTAGTACGTTTCTTTTTTATTAAGAATTAGAAAATAAAAAAACGCAAAGAAAAAGAACACATCGCCGCAAACTTTAACATGGGGCACTGTCGTCAGTCTGCTGCCTCCCACTGTCAATACCCCCGCGCTGCACCACCTGCTATGTCTTTGCCGGCTGAGAACCTCACAGCCCTGAAGGCTGTGACGCCATCAGCAGGCAAAGACATAGCCTGGAGGCCCAGTCTCCACCCCCTGATGGCGTGGAGATTAAGTTAGCCCCGGGCGTTTTTTACACAAGCCCGGGATTGCTAACATCTCCACGTCAATCAGAGAGTGGAGGAGACAGGAGAGTGTGAGATTCACCCCCACCCCCTCCCAACTCGTCACAGGGCGTGGTGAGAAGTGAACCACCTGTCCCTGTGACGAGTGGATAGGACCCTCTGCGCAGACTCGGAGTAGTTCTTCCCGCGCATGTAGCAGCAGCCGCCATTTTCGGGACGGACTGTGTCGTGTCAGGAGCGGTGGTATGTATTACATTGTAATCCTTACTCACAGTAATCAATGGTCACGTTAGTGTTCAAACACAGCCAGTGCTAGTGACAAAGCCCCTGAGAGGGGCGAAGACCTAAACAAGTTACGTCATGCTGTGCACTATGGTGGACAGGGGGCATTGGGGTGTCCCAAAGTGGCCAAATGTAGCAGTCTGCTGTTGCGGTGAATTTGTACCTACAGTCGATAGAAGTTGCTGCACGTTGGAATGTACCACCCAAATGCAGGGGTGCAGCATTCGGCAGCACACAAGGGCAGTGGAATAGTGCGACAGTCGGCCCATTCCTGAAGAGATGGCAGTGAGAATCGGCAGTACCGCACAGCGCCAGCACCCCCCCACCCCCCTACTTTACGCTTTCCCGCGTTGCCAGGTGCTCGACGGCCGTTTGTGAGAAGGAAGCCTCAGATATGCAATAAGCGCTGTCAGGAATGCACCAGTGTCATCAGAAACTGCTGCATGAATGTACTGATTGTATGCTACAAATGTGCAGGGGGGGATAGCGTGTGGGGGGCGGGGGTGAATAAACAAGAGGATTCGCAGGGCCCGAGCCCTGGAGCGAAGGCTGGGAGTACCTCGCCTGGGCAGTCATCTGAACCGTAGCTCACTCAATCCCACAGGTATTTAGCCTTACAAATACTCGAATGTTTTCGCAGCATTACTCCCTATCGGCTGCCCGGACCCATCCCTCCCCTCACTGCTCCCTGGTCCATAATTATAGTTTTATGTGCGCGGTTGAGCGTAATGTACCGTAGCTTACACAGAAACATGTCAAGCAAAACAAAGCGAGCCAGCGGGTCAACACAGCTGGTCGGCTTTTATTTTCTTTCAAATAAAAAACGTGGGCTGGCGTGAAGAATCGCCCACAGTGGCTAGTACTACGCCGTGAGTTAATATGCAGGTTTTTAAGCGCCAATTGAACGTGCCAATGTTTTGACAATATTGTATTGGGTGGAAAAACCGCTCTCGATAACATTGATTAAAGGTGCCAAACGATATGTTTAATAAAAGCGAAACTCGGGCCAGCTAAGTCACAATTACAGACTTGGAGAATGAATTAGTAATGAACATTACATACAGGCTAAGCATTTTTCTGAACACACGCCAACTGAAATGCCATGTAACTGATGATGAACAATATTTTTATGCCTGGCTTGACAGCACATGCGTCTTATACCTATTGTTAAAAAATCCTAAATATATATCCGCCCAGAGGAGTATTACTCTTTGATATCTGGGTGTATAATTCAACCTGTTGCGGAGTGCTTGCATCGCTGTGCATGGGTAAATATTTTATATTTCAAACCTACAGTGATCATGATACATTAAATTATGTGTCTGATAGTTCCCTTGTCTACAGAAAACAGCCATTTTTTTTGTCCCTGCAGAAGGCTGTTGTAATCGACAATGAATGCTCTGGACTTCTATCGTAGATTGATTAGGTTCTTTATTTAAGTTATTAAGAAATCAAGGGAAACCCAACCAGGAGCAACTGTCATGCTGCTCAGCCCATACCCAACTGACACTCACAGACATCTAACATTCCATCCATCCAACATTCCACGCAACACTCATTCTGGCTGAGCAGCTGATAAACACAAGTTACAACAAAGGCCTTTACATTTTTTTTAGTTGTCTCAAAATGCGTGCCAGACCATTAGCTTTGCCAATGCTTGTTTGCAATTTGAACCACTTTAAGCACCCCAAATGAAGTCACCACTATGTTCAATAGCATCATAAGTTATGGCTCGTGGTTTCGTTCCCAGCGTTTATTAGAGAATGTTTGCCAGTATCAGTTATAGGATCGGGTTTGATTTCAGCTGCGTCATCATTGTGTTACCATTACGCAATCCGTGTGTCTAGCTTTAATGGCGCTTGAGGTTTTTTTGTTCCTTTTTTTTTGGTAAGGAGTGAAGCATTTTGGTGACATTTGATAATGGGAAATTGCAAGAAATTCAAGAGGCTTGAAAAAAAGAAATCGAGGCGAAAGGTGACAACCAGAATCAGTTTGAATAGAAACCCTTTGACTGGGTTTTCAAGGTTAAATTGTATAGCTTTAAATTGAGCAATTGTAATTAACAATTGTTTTTGTATTGTATTGTATTGCAGCCTTTATATAGCGATTACTACCCCTGTGTGGGGGCACAGAAGCACTTGTGGTGTGGTTGGAAGGATGTTGTCTGTGTTCTGATCCTATGTGGGAAGTGAAACCATTGTTAATTACTTTTACCCTATTTAATGGTATACTATTTAAGCGTGAAACCCCTTTTAAAGGATTACTAGTGCTTAGAACCGTCAGAAGGTGATATGAAGCCCCCCATGTGAAAGCAATCTATACTTACAGTTAAGTGCAGAGTCCGTTTCTGGTTTACAGTCTATAAGATTATTTTTTTCTTCAAATGAATATTTCTATCTGTAGCCAATTATATCATATGAAGATTTCATTCACCTCCTGTGTACTTGGCTTTGAACAAATGATTCATAAAGGAAACAGACAAGCACAGGTAGGGGAAACATTTTATGTGTTGCATGCATGTATATATTTTATCTCTGTATGCTTATGTGTTTTTTGTTTATACATGGTGCCTTTATGCATGCTATTGAGTTCCAAAAAATGAACACTAACCAATATGAGATTCAATTCTATATGGAAAAAGAAGGCATTTTACTCTGATGGGCTACCTTGAATGCAATTTTATCTCAAGTAGCCACTTGGTCAGTAGGCAGATCCAACCTATTTATGCAACATTGTTAAAATTAATTGTGGTTTATTGCAATTTAGAATGGTTTATTCATGAGGCCTTGGAACTGATGATAGTTTTAGGGGAGGCAGTGGCCTGTTTCTGTTAAGCACAATGGCTTCCGAAAGTCTTGAAAATCCACCATTTGGCTGCTAATTTTTCAAAATTTTCTCGGGGGGGGAACCCCCCCGAACCCTCCGTAGGTGGTTCGGGCTCGCTCGCTGCGCTCGCTCGCGCGCCATTCGACACCAAACATTTTCAGCCCCACCACTTTAAAATCTCACCAGCCGCCACTGGTCTACAGCCTTCCTCTCCTGCTTAATCACTTCCAGCCCAAACTGATGAATAGGAAGTCCAAATTGAACAGGTTTCTGAAACTGTTGCCGAACAGAATCCTGTGATGTGGAAGGTTTCTCCATTAGATCAAAGCCCATATTCTCCCATACATGGGGCAAAACCTCCAGCATAGTCTCTCTTGAAATATATTTTCCCTTTGAATCGGGAAAAGAGTCCTCAGAATCTGAAGAAATATCTGAGTCTGACAAATTCTCTGAGGGAGTCTTATAGACATTTTGGATTCTACCTTATAAAACTCCGTTAAGGTGTCCAAAACAATCCTCCTAATACTTTCTTCCTTGAACTCACGTCTGCCCCTCTTTGAACTTCTGTGCAAAGGAGAGGAGAAGCTGGAGGACGGAGATTCATGAGACCTCGCAGGAGAAGAAGAAACATGTCTACTTTTAGCAGATGGCGTTCCTATTGCAAAAACACAGCAGCACAGACCAGCAAATTCATTATCCTAAGAATCTTCCCCAACACAATTTATCAAATGTCAGTCACCTCTTACCTCACAATGTTTCCCCTAATAAAAATTCCAGCACTCCTCTGAATTGAAAGTTCACGAACGTGCGGTCTCCTGAAGCACAGGGCATGCTCTGATTCAGGTCCACATTTCCCGGCATCCACAGATGAAGAACAAGCATTGGCATAGCCAATAGGTCTCACCTTTGGGTCCTTATAAGTGTTCAGCCAGTGCTCTCGGCTTTGCCAATGTTTTTGAGCTATGTTATAGAGCATTGTGGCTGCTGTGCAGCATGTTGAAAAGTTATAATAACAAAGTATTATAAGTATTTTTGTTACCTTGTATATAACCAAGAAAATATTATGTACAACTGAATGACCCAATGAAAAAAAGAATTACCATAATAAATGTCTTGTAGTTTTTTTTTGTTGCAATGCTAGCGACTTCTTCCTGGCTGCTCTAAAGTTGAGGTGGTGCTTAGTGATGTTGAGGTGGTGTCGAGTGATGCTATAGTGGTGCTTAGTGATCCTGTGGTGGTAGTGAGGCATGGTGAGGTAGTGGTGTTGCGGTGGTGTTGCAGTGGTGCTGAGTTCTGTTTAACTGGTGTTGTTTTGAGGAGATGCTTGTTTGATTCTGGAGGTGATGTTGCGCTGTAGGGTATATGTTTTAAGAGATTGTATAAATTACACAATGCATTAACAAGCCTCACTAATGCACTCTGCACACTAATTACTATCACCGGCTCCCAAAGCCCCCACCCTCCTTCCCGCCCCTGGGACAGGCAGCAGCCAGCTCTCACAACAAACCCAATGAAAGATTCAACAGAATGATAATTCCTCCACATTCCCCCTCAAGCAAAGTTATGAATTTCTACCAGCTGAGTAAACCCCTTGTGTACGGGGGCACATCAGAAGAACCTTCAGATGCACAATCAGCAACTCTTCCTTGGGGAGTTGATGGGGGGTATGTCACGGGCAAAAGAGGGCAGGGGGATAGGAATAGGATGAGGAATGAGGAAAGAGGGAAGGAAACAGACAGAACAGGGGGGTACCAACAAGCCCACTCCGCCCCCAGCACCGGAGCCGCCTCCTCCCCCGCTCTTGCATTTTCAACCTGCGTCGTTTCAACATTTATTTACAGGGCTTGTGAGACTCGTTAATAACATTGTTGTGGGTCCAAAGAGTTGTCATATTATGGAAAACACGGTCTCGATTGTCACAATTTGTGGTCACCACAGGACTACGAGGAGCACATAAAACTATGAGCCGTGAGTGAGCGTGTAAGCAGGTTGCATGAGCTTTACCATCGAGCACAGGTACAGCACAATAACAAGAACAACGCACACAACCCAGTTGTGAATGAAAGGATGGGGTTTATAACACATGCTTGAAATTATTTCAACTGTATGCTGGATTTGCACAGCTGAACGGAAAAACGTTAATGTAGAATGAAATGGTGGCACTAGGATTTCAGGGAGGCTAGAGGTAATACTGAAAGGCGTGATGATGAAAGAAGAGCGTAAGAGAGCCAGAGGAGTGTGAGAGACGGCCAGGACCACGTGGGAACAGGAGGAAACGAAGGGAGTGCCGGGGAAGTTAGGGAGAGAGGAGTGCAAGCTGACAACGAAACAGCGAGGTAACCAGAAAGTAGCGACGCTGGACTGCTAGAAGCGAGTGAGCAGTTGACAAATGTCGCCGGGTGAGTGAGAACCAGATGGGAGTAAGTGAGAGCTAAACGGAAAGCAGTCAGTGACAGACAGGAGGAAGAGAGGGAGAACCAGCTAAACTGGAAAAAGTGACATGAGGCAGAGGTTGAAAGAAAAAGCCGGGGGAACTGACAGTCATGCGGCAGGAGTATGGAGAGGCGGATGGAGAGTGGAAGGGGTGTGAGGGAAACTTAGGAGAGTGTCCTAAGGGGTGTGGGGCAGGTGAAAACGAGGGAGAAGGAAGCACGGAAGAGATGGGGTATAAGTGAATCAAAGCCAGATGGGGGGTAGAGAGTCAAATAGTGAGTGGATGGAGTGCTGGGGAAGTGAAAGAAAGAGTAAGAACTCAAGTAAAATAAGCACGGTGCGTGCACACTGCAAAGAATGCAACGTATGCAGCTGGCACCCTGCCGCACTGCTGCTCGCTCCCGAGACCCCTAGGCCATGGGAGTCAATGTTTAGAGAGAAGGCGGGACATGCAACCTCCTTTTGCCAATTGCGGGCTTTCAATTTTTGAAAGCCACACTCAAAGGCCAATAGAATTTGACAAGCAGACGCACAAGCTTTCAGAAAGCTTTCTGAAGTCTGCAGTGATTACAAGAGGCCCTCTCCTAGAGCAGCGTATGCGCACTGCGCTAGGCGAGACCTAAAAAGCAGCTCCCTATCAAACTATCAAATTGAACTGAAACCACTGTCCCGCGTGGTAAGTTCAAAACTGCCATGAGAAGAAAAGGTTCACTGCAAGCCCTGCAAGTGAGGAAACACTTTCAGGCAGTCTCCTCTACAGGTCCCGCGTCTTCATTCCTGGAGACAAGATAAAGGAACAGGAGGATTCTGGGAATGATGCCCTAAATATAGCACCCAGAGGGGTGGGGGGGTTACATTTCAGAATTCTCCTGCACCTTTTGACTATCGGAGGGGTGGGATCACCTCAAATGTAATAACGAGGACGAGGGGCGTAGAGGTAATTTCTTTTAGTAATCGAACACACTAAATCTAAATGCATACGACTCCTTAGTTCTTGAAGTGCCATGGTCCACATACACATGGAGTTCATCTAGTTCAGTCAGAGTTTGCCATTAGTAAGAGACGAGTCTTGATTATGTGAGTTATTCATGTGCGCATGTTAGTGACCTATTCAGCAGCTAAATTACAAGAAAATCAAAAAACATTGCTAACTATTCAGATAAGGTACTGGACGACGAATAACAATGTAACAAACACCAGCTAATTAGAGGCAGGCGCTGCCTAAACACATTCTCCCTCACATAGTGTTTCTGTAGGCTATTGAGCAGCTCAGTTCATTCTACCACTACAAAACTCCTTGGTGGTTAACAGATGCTTAAAAGTGGATTTGCCTGTAAGAATCAATTACAATTGGTCTCCATAATCAGTGCTAATAATTGTCCATAAGTGTTTTTTTTTTATTTAAGTTTCCCTTGTCGTTGTCTGCTGACACCCCCCTCCCTGCCTCACCGCTCTTACTTTCAGTGGCCGCACCTGCTCCTAACACTGCTGCAGGTGATGTTTGTCAGTGCAATTTTGCATCATCAATGGATCACAATAGTAGAGAAATCTTTAAGGACCAACAATGACACCTGCAGCAGACTGGAGCTGGGTCTGCAGCCATCTGACAAGGAAAGATTCATAAGTCCCATAGCTGAATATCGATTGGGCCTGCCTTGACAGTCTGCAATCCCACCTTTTAATCTCAGTGCCATCAGTAACTGATTGCCGACCCCTTAAGAGAGTTTAAAAATAATATTTCTCAATGCATTCTCATGTATTCCAGCGATTTTCTGTCTTTTGTTTTGCTATTTGCCCTTTTAAGTAAATTTGCAGTACTCAATGTTAGTTATGGGTGAAATTTGAAGTCTTAGCATCTAAAGATTTATATATTTCTTAGTATTTTCTCAGTACGTACTTGGTGATTTCTGGCTTGTATTGGTTTAAGGAAAAGACAAACTCATAGGAGCAGGACTGAAATCAAGGTTTCCAACCATTCTGGGAATAGTTGTCCATATTTTGATTTTCCGATTGAGAGGATGGTCTACGAACCTCATTTTAGTAGTCATTTCCCATCTGTAGATAAACTTAAGACCACTTTATAAAATTACCTTCTGCCAAAAGCTCTCCTTGAGTTTTCAAAAACCTTTCCTTTCCCTCAACTATACTTTTCAATTCTGGCACAAAGGGTTTGTGACAGCTGCGGAAGTACCGCAAGGTTTAGTCTCCATAGTTTGACGAGATACAATGAGAGTACCACTCAAAGTCAACGTCATCTTTCATCGCCAGGATCACATGGTTGTCATAGAGTTGAGATGACGTAGTTTATGTAGACTTCAGGAGGGAGTACCATATACTCAGAGAAATGGCAGTTCTGTGGAGATCACCCAAAAAATAAGCAGCTTTTCCATTTTTAACTTATTAGACAGAGGCAGTTAAAGTTTGTGGTAATCAATCAATCAGTACTTGTAGTGCACAGCTCTGTCACTACTAAGGTTATCTGGGAGCTGAGGTTGCCGTGTCTCTGTTGAAGAACCAGGTCTTGAGTTTATTTCTGAAGTCCACCAGGGAGGGTGCTGTTCTGAGGTGGAGGGACAGGTTGTTCCAGGTCTTGACTGAGATGTAGGAGAAGGAGCATCCCCCGCTTCAGCTGTGATGGATGCAGGAGTGTGCACGAAGGTGAGGGAGGTGGAGCGCAAGTGTCTTGCGGGCTGATGGAAAGTCAGTCGATGGTTGATATAGGACAGTCCTTTGTCATGTCAATGTGTGTGAGAATCTTGAACTTGCATCTCCTCTGGATGGGTAGCCAGTGGAGTTTCCTGAGGTGGGAGTGATGTGGGTGCATTTAGGGAGTTCCAGGATGAGTCTGGCTGCAATGTTCTGTATGGTCTGGAGTCTAGTGAGGAGCTGGGTGGAGATTCTGGCAAAAAGAGCATTTCCGTAATCGAGGAGGCTGGTGATGAGGGCCTGTGTGACGGTCTTCCTGGTGGTGATTGGGAGCCATGTGAAGAGTCTACGGAGCATGCGAAGGGTGTGGAAGCAGGAGGCAGCGACAGTGTTGACTTGTCGTTTCATGGTCAGATGTGTCGAGGATGATGCCCAAATTACGTGCATGGTCTGTTGGAGTGGGTGTTGGTCCGAGTTCAGTTGGCCACCAGCTGTTGTCCCATGCTGAGTCCTCCTTTCCAAAGATCAGTACTTCTGTTTTGTTGGAGTTGAGTTTGAGGCAGTTATCTCTCATCCATTTGGCTTTGTCAGCCATGGAGTTGCTTGAGTTGGTTTTGGCACTGGATGGGTCCTCGGTGAACGAGAAGATGAGTTGATTATAGTCATCTTTGGAGATTATGTTGCATTCATGGGATCTGACAACACCTGCAAGGGGGTCATGTAAATGTTAAGCAGGGTGGGGCTGAGGCACGATCCTTGGGGAGCCCTCCAGATTATGTCTTTGGATGTGGAGGTGTAAGAAGGCAGTCAGGTGCTCTGTGTGTGACCTGTCATGAAAGAGGAGATCAACCTGAGGGCGTTTTGCTGTATGCCAATGTCGGTGAGTCTGTTGATGAGGGTGTGGTGGGAGACGGTCTTGAATGCAGAAGATAGGTAAAGCAGGATAAAGGCCATGGTGTCTCTGTGGTCGAGGAGAGTTCTGATGTCATCTGTGGCACTGATCAGTGCAGTGGCAGCTCCTCCACTATGGAGGAGGAGCGTCGCCCAACTGCTTTCAAGCAGTGCAAGAAGAGGAAACATAACATGATAATAACTGAGTTATTATCATGTTATGTTTCCTTTGCTGGAGGGAGGGTGGGCGGGGCTGCTCTGCTCATGTAGCAGGGCAGGGGCGGAGTGATTTGCCCACTCAAGTGTGCAATGACTATTTGGTTGGCCCTTTCAGGCCTCCCAAAGCAGTCATGCGCACTTCCCCATTCTCCATGCAGGCTGCACACTGGCTAAACGCCGTGTCACGTTGCTCAGACCAATCACCATGCTGCACTGCAGCGTTGTGATTGGCTTAGGGGAGGGAGCCTGGCTGCCTGCTTCCTGTTCCTGGAAGCGGACTCAGGAGAGCAGGAGCACAGAATACGTGGGACCCAGCTTGAGGTAAGTTTTTTAATTAAATTGTATTTCTAAACCCCGCTCCTCCCCTGAACGACACCCCCATGCAACCCCCCCATGACCTCCCACGCCACCTGCACCTGCCCCCCATACACGAGCCATGCTGGCCATCCCAGGATCAGTGCATTCTCCATGCTGTGATTGGAATGGAATCCTAATTGGGAGGCTTTGAGTAATTGGTTTTCTTCCAGGTATTTGGTGAGTTGTTGCTTGATGGCTTTCTGGAATACTTTGGCTGGGTAGGGGAGCAGGGAGATAGGTTGATATTTTTGAGGTTTCTGGGGTCAGCTGAGGGTTTCTTTAGGAGGGGTCTACCCTCTGCGTGCTTCCATTTGTCTGGAAAGATTGCTGTCGTGATAGAGGTGTTGAGGATGCTGGTAAGTTCTGTGCTGATAGGGTTGGTTCTGAGATTGAAGAGGTGGTGGGGGCAGGGGTGGGCGAGTGACCCAGAGTGGATGGATGACATGATGGCTGTGGTGGTCTGGGTAGTGAGATAGGACCAGGTGGTGATCGTTCGGCTGGTATTTGCTAGTTGGTTGAGGTTGTCGAGGCTGAGAGTGGAGTGTTGGGGATCGATGTTGTTGTAGATGGTGGTGATCTTGTTTTGGTAGTGGTCCTAAAGGGTCTCGCAGAGTTCCTGGGAGGGGTGGATGGTGTTCTCTGTGGCCGTCAAGTTAGAGAATTATTTGACTATTTTGAAGAGTTCCTTTGTGTGGCTGGCCGCGGAGTTGATGTGGACAGTGATGGTTGATTTCTTGGCCTCCTTGATGCGTAGGTGGTAGTTACCGAGTGCTGCTTTGTGAGCTGCTCTGTGGGAGGGGTCCTTGGTTGTGCGCCATCGCTTCTCTAGTCGGTAGCCATTGCGTTTGGTGGTTGTGAGTTCTGGGGTGTACCAGGAGGCACGTTTTCTGTTGGCTCTTGCTGGTATTAGTGGGGCAACCCTGTTGGTGCATCTCGAGATCAAGGAGGAGAAGTTCTGGATGGCCTGGTTGAGATCAGGTGAAGTTTCGTGCTGTGTGATGCTGAGAGCCTGTGCCCATTAGGTCTTAGTTTTCTTGCTCCAGGCTCGGTGGGTGGTGGTGTGGTGCTTGGTGGCGATATGCTGGGTGCTGGAGAAGGTAAACTGTACAATGGCATGGTTGGTTCAGGTTTTTTCTGTGACGTGGGTGAAGTTAATTCTGTCGCTGGAGGTAAAGATGGCATTGATTGTGTGTCTGGCTTTGTGCATAGGCTCAGTGACTAGTTGGGAGAGGCCAATGCTGTTCAGGCTCTCCAGAAGGGTGGTGGAGTTGGCATTGTCAGAGTCGTCAACGTGGAAACTGAGGTCACGGAGAAGGATAGA
This sequence comes from Triturus cristatus, assembly GCF_964204655.1. NCBI lineage: Eukaryota > Metazoa > Chordata > Amphibia > Caudata > Salamandridae > Triturus > Triturus cristatus. The sequence goes on from NC_140581.1 coordinate 835,723,502, forward strand.
ATGGTGGGAGTCGATGGCTAGAGGGGCGATGAGGTTGGCGATGGCATCGCAGAAGGCTGGTCGGGGTCCTGTGGGTCTGTAGGTGAGGGTGACTCTTATCGTGGTCTTGGCGTCAGTCTGATGTCGGAAGTTGAGGCGTTCCATGAGAGGTAATGGTAATGGGTCGTTGTTGGTGATAGTGCTTCGGAAGGTCTCCTTGAATAAGATGGTGATGCCCTAGCCGTGTTTGTTGGTGCGTTCTCTGTGTATCATATTATAGCCATCGGGAGTGGCTGTGGAGATGTTGGGGCTTGACGATGGGTTGAGTGATGTTTCGGTGATGAAGGCCATGTCTGTGGAGAGGATAGGGATGGTGTCATAGATTTCCGTAGAGTGTTTGGAGAGGGAGCGGACGTTGAGCATGATGCATTGGAGCAGTCCTGGGTTGTTTGTTGTTGTCTGTGCGGTGGTGGTGTAGGCATCCATGTGGGTGGGTGGTCCAATGTGGCAGGAGAAGCAGGTGTGGTGGCAGGTGAGGTTCCTTCGGTTGATTATGGGGAGGATGTGAAGCAGCTGTTGTTTCGGTCCTGGGGTCTAAGGCCAGAAGCTCCTCAGTGGTGTTGAGGCAGATGGCGGGAGGACCAAGGGTCCTGGCGCTGGGCACGGTCCAGGCGCGGACGGGTGCAGACAGGTTTGCCTTTGGTAAGCCAGTGGCGCGACCACGCAACGGTCTCCATTAGTAGTCCTGGAGGTGTGAGGGTCTGTGGTGAGGTAAGAGGTCGGTGTGCAGGAAGAGCATCGGGAGGAGTCAGTATTCGACTGACTCCAGGTTTGTGTATAGTTCCCGGTTGAAGGTTAATCCAATGAAAAGGTTTTCATATTGCAACATTTGTTTTTGTCTTAATCCATAAAGCTATAATATAGTACACTGATTTTATTATAATGTCTTGCTGTATCTGATGTGTTCATAAAGTAGAGTGGCCAGATAATGTAAACAAAAAAACGGGTAAGTACACAAACATTAAAGTAGGACTATGACTTTGGATTAATTGATGGGCGCAGAAAGACTTAATTGGAAGCGCTGACCAACATAGGAAAGACAGACAATATGGCACTATACTGAATTAAATGCACCTTTTATTCACAGTATTAGTTGTGTTAATTAAATTACTTTCAGAGAAGGGCTAATAATTAATATTGAAGCAAAATACTTGAAAACGTGCCTCCCTCTGTACTGAGTCTACCCTCTCTGAAAACCATGACGTCCTGAAACTTGCTGAGAAATTTTGCACGAAACAGGACCATCCCAGCAAATCCAGGTCACGCTAACTGTGCTGACTACACTTAACTGCCTTAGAAGGATTACACTGTCCCACCCCACAAACCAACGAGACAAACAACATCGGCGTTTTAGAGCTTGTGCCATTTCATTAAGCTTTACCTAGCCAAGGGAAGACCTTACAGCGACATAAAGTTGTCTCATCAGTAGCTCAATCAGGCTGTTTGCATTCTGGGACATGTAGTTCTGCATCTATAGAAAATATACTTGCCTTTGCTACGATATGGGCCGGAAAATAAAAGGGACAGGGCCTCTTTTTGGAACGTGACTTGACATTAAAAATGTGCCAACATTTCACAATTTAAATCAAAACAGTGCAGTGTTTTCATTAAATGATCCCTCCATCCGTCTCCTCTCCTACTTGTGCTCACGAGCTTGGGCGTCACCCGAGAGTCTTCTCGTGTCTACTTTGCCCTTTGCACCCCGCTGCTTCATAAGAAGCTAAACTACAACGCAGCTGGGGGTCATTAAAACATATAAACAGATAACTTTCTGTCAGCACAGTGATTTAACAAGAAGAGGGCTTGCAGAAATGCCATCCTGCGCTTTAAGTAAAATGAATTGCGCATCCTTCCCTTTCCCCAAAAGCGGGACATTTTTCAGTTTTTATTAAGACTGTCGGGGCGACAGGACAGTCTACGAAAATCCGGAATGGTCCGGCGAATTCCAAGACGTCTGGTCTGTCTTATCAGAAAGTGCACTACTATTATTTTCAATTCACGTTGCATTCCATAGAACCGGCAGGTGGCAGTGTGACTCTGCTATAAACCGCTGAACAAACGCTGTAGCGCTTATTGTTTGATAGCAGGGTGTAGCCGAGAGGGTACGGTATCAATGGATGACTACCTGAAGTTTTAAATTGCATTTATAAAAGCGCTCACTACTCGTGACGAAGGTTTTTGTTCTGCTCGGCATTTAATTTATAACTTGTAACCTCCTTTACAGATGAGCGAATTGTTCAATATACCCGGAAACGCATGTAGGTATTACCAAGCACAGAGATACCAAAATACTACTTATTTCTTTTATATATCAGTTTTAAAACATAACAAGTTCAGCTCCGATCTACAAATTAATTACAAAAATAAAGTAAGGCACTGAGTTGGAGGACAAGGGGACAAGAAAAGTAAGGAGCACCAATGTGCACCTTATCCGAGCACCAACATGGTTGAACCACCAGGATTACATTTTCACCCTTTTCCACACTTTGGGCCTGTTTATTCGAATTTAAGATAGTCAGATGAACCCTCATATTCTTCTTGAACCAAAGTGATATCTTTTAACTCACAAGTGACTTTTAATATAAGAACGCTGTGCACGATTCACAAAGTCATTTCCACGTGCAAAAATAATTACACACGCAAATGGCTGGTTTTCAACTGCAAGCATTCACAAAAGAAAACCGTATACCCTTTTACTCATACATTATATTGCCCTGCGTTGGTATATTGTTATGCGTGAGTGATAACAGGGTAGAGAGTGAGCGTTGCAGAGTATTTTTAAACTTCTCTCAGATCTCTTTCGACTCTGGAAATAGTTTGAGATTTACAAGGGCAGGAGATAATTTCTTTCCAGGTTTGGAAACGGACACGTCCTAAATAAGCGGGTGGGTTTCTCGTAGAAAATAAATAAATAAATATCCAGGCAGCAAAGTCATTGCGTTTTAGTAGGCATACTTATACACCTCATACAGTTGCACCGGAAAAGTAGTACAAAGTGATACTTTCCATCATCTCTAAAGTGGCGTGATTTGCATGATTGTGCAGGTGGCCACACTATTTTGCAATATGTTGCATCCTAAAAGTCCTGCTTTAGAAGTCTCATCACCCATGTCTCCTGGGACATGGGTGATGAGCTGGAAATGAGGTCACACATAGGACCAGGACTGGAAGTGATGTCACTTATGGACCCTGACCTGGAAGCCCTGATCCTTAAGTGACCTTACCCATCTACCTTTCCTAAGTTTGGGCAGGAAATTACCTAGAAGGAAGTGGGTATCCTAGGTATCAACGTATCAAATCACAATCACTGTTCAACAGTAGGTCACCCCAACATTCCCTTCAATATTTTCCACCATACAATGTGGAGCAAGTGATGTCGTTGAAAGTGACATAGGGAGTTACATTGTCATACGGTTCATACTGTGCGTTTGGACAACATAAACGTCAAAACTGTGCGAGACTGAGGCCACGCACATCATCAGGATATGTTGGTTTTAGTCCTGGCTAGCTCATAGTGCACCCTCTGGACCACTATACCTTGCAAGGTACCGGAGGGTATGTGCAACCTCAGAACATGACAACTTTGACTCCCCAAAGTAACCATGGAAACAGATTAGTTCCTTCCGTCAGTAACTCATGCTTTCTCAAAGGGAAACACAAGAAATACTCGAATTGGCATTTCAATCATTTATTGAAGCATTGTGATTTTTGTGTAAAATACGTGTGCAGCAGTGATCAATAGAAGGAAACAGAACAGGGTAACCAGCTTTACTGAAATCATAAAGAAGATGAATAATTCAGCCATTATGCTGTTACATTGATTATAACCATACATGTATAATCATAGCTATACTCCTACCTAGCACTTCCTCACCTAGTGGGCCTAGGGGGGTGCAAATCTGCCAGAATGCCCTAACGTGATCTAACTCCCCAGTTACTTGTTGGTATGTTTCATATAGAAGCCCGGTCTTGTGCAGAGCAGTCCATCATCCTTCTCAGGAAGGTGAACAGAATTCAGCTGGGCTGGAAGTCCGGCATGGGACGACCTCAACAGTGACAGCAAAATGCTCCTCTGTCTAAACAAATGGATTGGTGTCATTTATATAATAAACTTCACCCATGTTGCCATACCGAAGCCCCTGTCAGGCCGTCATTATTGATTCTACCCTTGCAGGGCTGTAGCCGAGAGGACAACAAAAAACATCAACATTTTGCGCAGTGAACTTCAGCCTGGTACAGAATGTTGAAGGCCCTGATAATATGCCTACGAAGAAGTGTAAATGTAAGCAAAATCCATTTCAGAGAATAATATCCTCTACGTGCAAGCATGCTAATGTATGTCAAGAGTCAACATTTAAGAAAGATGTCAACTTGAAACATGAACCTGTAAAATGGTGGTTTACGCGCCAGAGGCCTATGTAATCATATAACATCCATTTCAAAAAGTTTTTGGAGCACAACGTAGACATATAAGGAGCTCTTTATATTGTCAAAGTCCAACACCCGCTTAAAAAGACAACCCTGCTTTGCTATGAAGGGGCTCGGCTATTCTCTAAAACAGTCAAGAAAAGGCCCTAACTGGTGTTCTAGCAATCAACAACCACTAGGGCAGGCTGACATCTCCAATGTCACTGGTGAAAGACAAGTCTGAGCATCTGATTTGCAATCCAGTGAGTTATACTCCCTTGGGATTCAAAGACAAACTCTGCCAGAGATCATCAAATAAAAGCCTTTGTGATCGCTGACAGCTGATATCCCCTATTAAGTGTGACCGGGGCACTGACGCTGTAGCAACAATTTACTCATTAAAAATGATATTGCCAAAGTGGAAGGTGCAGAAGGATCTATAAAGGTTCTTACCTCACCTCTGAATGATAATATGGGAATATGGGATTTTTGAATGAGCTTATTCTTAAAGTTCTTATTTCACACAAACCTCATCCCAAAGAAGGCTGTGTTGATGGACATGAACTAATCTCAGGCGGAAGCAGCTGTGTTTGAACAAGGGGAATGCTCTAACCTGAGTAGTTTTTTTTAACTGATGACTTATTTGTACATATCTGAATATAGTAAATAGAAACTAATTATTGAATTCCTGAAATGAAGAAAGCATCCTGGAAAATATACAGTGCTGAGAGTTCACAGAACATGTTATGATTTATGCTGCTCAAAAACAAAATTAAAGTACCCGCAACTAAAGCAGAGAGATGTGGGACAGCTGCGATTGCTTTGAAGGTATTGAAACTAAATACCGACCATACCTTCAATGACATCAGGGTATTAAAAATTGTGCAGCCACTATTGTAAATGCCTGCCTATGTCAACATTTTATAGTGTTGTTATGGACATCTACGAAGGTATTTCTATTTCTTTCATTAATTTCTTTTTGGTGTACAAAGTGTAAAATGTTGTCTATGTTTTGAAGTATGTTCACTAGGTTCACCCACTTATCACACGGAATGTTTTGTCCTTCAACAGAGCGACATTCAGTATCAAAGATTTCTCCCGCCGGCTCGGGCGTACTTAAATTCAGTTGATTCTGAAAATTTACAGGGCCAATTGCATCCCCTTAGTGAGTTATGGCAGCAGAATGTGGGGATATGGACGGATTGCCCCTCTTTATATTGCTGAAAACAAATTCTTAAGAGGTCTCCTGGGGGTCTCACAAAGTGTACCCAATGAAATTGTCCATCAGGAACTAGGCTTAAATTTTCTAATAGACCAGCTTCGCCTTGGCCCTCTAAAGGTCTGGGATTTGATCTGGTTAAAGGAGGAACTTAGTTTTAGCAGAGTAATTCTGCGGGACTGTTTAAAATTGGAAAAATCCTCCTTGACCCCGTGGCTGGCCTATGTGGTATGTAATTTGTGGGCCTTAGGGTGGCCTGAATTGAATGACAATCCCTCTGTTTTAACTCGCTCTGTGGCGAAAAAGGTCGAAGCAGCATTTAGGGACAGCCTGGTGTCAGAATGTGAGGACCTTGCACTAATGAAACATCCAACGCGGCATGCAATATTAGTGCAAACCATTAGTAACCTAGAACCTTATCTAACTTGGAATATGACACGTAATCAGCACCGCCTGTTGACTTACTTCAGGTAAAATTTATTTCTCTGCCTCGCCCCTTTTAATCAAGGCTGTTTTACGCACTTGGATCTGCCCCTTTGTGATTGTGACAACACAACGACTAACAATACTTTACATATAAATATGTTTTGTCCAAAATACAATACCCTACGGCATAAGTACTTCTATGTGATCCTAAAATCAATGAATTTTATCCAGGTTAGAACTGCCTTATTGTTTTTACAGCTGTTAAACTATCCTACTGTTTGTTTTTTCCTTGTACGCTTTCTGATGAGGGTTTTTAAACTATGAATGAGTTTGATTATAACATGCATGTTATTTTTAAGGACATTTTTTAATGTCTTTTACTATTTTATCTGTAAAATCGAACAAAGAAATCTGATTGATTGCTTGACTAGGTTCACCCGTGGTGTTACTTGATATGGCGGAAGCACCATGGTAATGAACTGATGGGATCCAGAAAGGAAGGATTGAAACGCGTTAGCACTTTGGCTGCTTTTCACATGATGCACCAATAAAGCAGTTCACACCAGTCAAGTGAGTCTCTAACAAAAGTTACGTGGAACAAGTGTACTAACAAACAGAGATGCATATATTTATTATAAGAGTACAAAGGTGTTCTTACCATACATAGAACGGTTTAGCTGACTTCAGAAAACAGTGCTTGTCTCAGATTTGATTACAGTTTAGAATCAGATGACAGATGAAAACAACTGGGGCCGATCTCACAAGCCTTAGGTTCTGTGATTCTATCCCCATGAACAGATTTCACCCCTTATGCTTTGAATATGGTTATGCACATTTGTTTATAACTGCTGTGCAGCAAGAAATAGCATCATATAAACTATACATCCATATCTGTTGAGTATAATAAACTATTTATGACTAAATGTCAATACGTACGTTTCTAGCTTGGCTTCCATATGTATTTGTTAGCCACAGCTAAGGAGAACCATAAAATGAGATCTACTTTAGAAACTGTTTTGAGCTGAAGTCCAGTCTCTGCGCCCAACCCACCACGACTGCTCGACCCCGGCTGCACACTTTCAAGTGGCTACAGTGCTTTGTCCCTGCAGCATCCTTTTTTTTCTTTTTACATTTATTTACATTTAGCCAGATTTACAAGCTCTGAAACATGGTTTTGTAAACTCATCAACTTGGTTTGGACTCACAACCTCTACAATGGGTTATGCAAGCTCCAGGAACCACCTAGGGTTCACAAACCTACAAACAAGAAGACAGGAAGTTGTCTTTTCTCCCACCACATGGGACTAGGGATTAGGGGATGCCTCCCACCCTTATACCACCTTTTAATTTCTTTTCCTGGCAGCGCTGTATCTCTTTTAAATGAATATGCCACAGAGATACAGGAAATATTATCATTAATCCAATCCTAGGAGTCCCTCATTAAATTTCACCCAAACAACAAATCACCTTTTGTGTCCTCAGAGGTGGTGCAACCAAGTTGTTCATGTGATTCCACCCATTTGATGATGGCTAAAACAATGATGTCTTGGTAACTTGTACATCAAGTCACCCCAGAACAAGGAACCCTTTAATATTTATATATTTGGTAAAAGGTGTCAAACCCCACTGACAATTGAGTTTTTCAATGCTCTTTTGACTGCTGCTATGGTGCCATCAACAGTCTTTTCAATGGATTAAGAACACAGCAGGAATTGTATCCATTATGAAGATTCGCCACAATGGAAACCAATTCATACTAACTCTCCCATGAAAGCTGTTGAAGGGCACTTTTTATGTACGGAATGGCCTCCAATGTGCTAACATTTAATGTAGAATGTTTTATGAGACCTGCTGAGTAAGAAGTGCTCTTGTGACTTTGAGACTTGAGTGCTGGCACTATTCATAGCCACACTCTTGTCTGGCTATTGGTAGAGAGGAGAAGACATGGCATTTACTCAACTTGACCTTTTACGATATAATGATGAACAGAAACACCAAAATCATTATTATAATATTTCTATGATCTCATTTACAATACACCCATGCGGCTGGAGGTGACTTCAGAGTGTGTCAGTGCAACAAAAAAGAAGCCTTGTGGGGGTTGGGAGAAAAATTAGATTGAGGTAAATGTGAAGGGTGTGGGTTGAAGAACCAGGCTGAATTAGGCCTGGCGGCGCAGGGTACACCTGAAATCTTCTGAATTCGCCTTCTAAATGTACAGAGACACGGAACACTCTGTTGGCATAGGAACTTCAATTTATTAGCTGCAGCTAGGTACAGTTGTCCTAGAAGTACATCAGTGGTAGGTTCTCAGGAGACTGCCACTTCAATCCGTGGCTCACAGTCTTTTATAGCGCTTGAATACCCTAAAGCAACAACCCCCTCAATGTACAATAAAAACGAACAAATCATCCACTAGCAAACATTCTTTGTACAAGATACAGGATAATAGGTAATAGAAATTCCTTCCCTAGGGTCGTGCTCTCTACCTGACCCTATAGGCCAGGTGGCATGAGCATTCCTAAGTTAAATTAATTTACAACAGGACGTGTTTGCGTGTTGCAGGTGGTGATTCGTAAAACAATTGGAAAGGCAGAGAAGGATCACCAAGGGTCAATAGATTGTTATCACGGGAATTAGCTGCTTCGAGCCGGGTCTCAGAATGTACTTTGCTCAGAGAGACAGGAAAAGGTCGTTTAACATGTTACAGTACAGAGTATGAAAGAAACGCTACGAAGGTTGTCGGTGCCTGAGTGAGGGCAACAACGCAATGGTGTCAATACGCAAGATGGAGCCGTAATCAAATTTCCTCAGACCCTCCTTTTGCCATTACTCAGGCAAAAACACAGAGGCTGTTGTTAATCAGAATCGACTTCAATAGCCATGAAATCTACAAGCTGTTGTTGCAGCATTATCTTCGTGTTCTCTGCTTTCTGGGATACAGGATTTGGAACACACAGGGTGGCGCAGAGCCCGCATATAGCAGGACCACATTGTAGGCAAAGGCAACATGAGAAGAGAATAGCCAAAGTCGCTCCGACAAAGGTAAGAATCTTCCATCCCCATGTAGACAGTAGACCCCCAAACCATCCCATCAGAGACCAATTCCCTTCATCCTGGTGAATGGACTCAGCGATCTTATGTAGTTTAGAGATGGCTTGGTATACTGTAGGGGCGTTGTCTGGAATATAAATGCAACAGCTAGATCCGATCAATTTGCATACGTCCCCACGGTCAGCAAGAATAATATCTAATACCATCCTGTTCTGAAACGTGACAAGGCGGTCAGCAACGAGTTCTGCAGTGAGATTACTCAAAGCTCCAGCTGTTTCATTGACAGTGGCGTCTACAACTTGAATTAGTTGTCTTATGTCTCTACTGTTGGCTGTTGGACCCCAGAATGGAAGAAGTACTTTCAAGACATCCCCGACTTCTTGTCCTGACGTATCCTGGTCTGACGCCACCCTTCTTTTCTGTAAATGATGCTTGGCATCTGCTATATGTGTACGGGGCAACAACCAAGCGATATAACAAGTGCCTCTCCAATTACCAGGTAGAGAAGTGTAAGCCTTATTTCCACACACGAAGTATGTATTACGTGAGGGAACCATGTGAGGCCAATCTGTCCCATTCAAGGTCACAATATGTTGGCATTTGCTTGTACCTTTATATTCTAACCCTCCTTTCCTAATACAGAATGGTGCTTGTCCAGGTACCACTAGAAAAGTTTGTCCTTTTTGAGAGGTTTTATTAGAGGGCAGGAAATACAAATCCGTAGATCTGGTTTGGCGATCAGCATATTCTGACTTCTCACTATTCGTCCCATATATCCTTTTTCTGTCCCGCCAACATAAATGGCATAGATGTACTCCCAAGCTCCTTACATCTCGGGTATCACCCTCTCCAGAAAATACCCAACTGGCACTCAATTCCCACCATGCACTACAAGAACCATTAAATGAAAAAGGAAGGGTAATGTATGGTTTTCCAGTATTCACCGAACTTGGCAGAAGACCACAAACCCAACAGTTCGTCGCATTAGTAGCCAATTGATGTTGGTGTAGCATAGAAACAAATGTGTTGTTACGGAATTCACTCCTTCTTGACTCAACATGAGGTGGCAGAGCGACATGTGTATGCATTTCAACGGTAACTTTGGGAATAGGCTGCGTAAAAATTACATGCAGTCCCTATCCTATGCAAGACAATATAATACACATTAAAATCAATATTATTAAAGCCACTACAAAACGATTATGCAATAATTTACAATGCTTCGTGCTCATTGTTTGTATTTTATCCATTCCCTTTTGAACAGTCATTTCCATCTCTAAATGTTGCCCGTGACGGGAGGTTGCTTCACTCAGCTGTGATTGTCTGTAGTTCTTTTTATTTTCCTACAAGTCCCACAGGCCTAGAGCCACACCTTGGGTCACAATTCTGAGACTACGATCACAGCCCTGCAACATGTGGAAATCGGGATAAAGACAAAGTCAATGAGGCACTATTGAGGTATTTTTGTTCAGTCTGGGCCTCAAATCGTACCTCTGGGAACCAGGTACAGTTTGTTCTTGGAAAAGGAGATGTGATTTAGTAGTGTCCAATTTCAATGCCGGTGGTATAGCTGTTTGGAGGACCTCATCGTCGTCTTTCTCTGATCTGGCAAAGTCTAGGTGTGCATCACTAAACAGTCCAAATCTTGGTATTCTTTCGCTTTCACAGTCGCTAATTGGGTTACGAACCCACTGATCATAAGGCAAAGGTTGGGGCACTTTCTTGCAATGTACCCCATGTACCCAGTTCTTTTTGCCGGCCACCTTCACTGCAGTACGCGTCGCTAGAAGTACTTGACGAGGTTCTCTCCAGCGAGGTTCCAAGTTCTTCGACCTCTGGAAGTTTTTAATGCAGACCCAATCTCCGGGCCGTATGGTATGACCAGGATCCGTTAAAGCCTGAGGCAAAGTATCTTGTACCTGTTGGTGAAGGACACGTAACTTAGTGGTTTGATCATGCAAATAGTCAATTAACAATGGATGCTCTATCTCGGAGTATTTCTTTGGCCTTGGGACTCCCCAAACATTTGGAGGGCGTCCAAACACAACCTCATAAGGACTAAGCCCCATACGGGAATGGGTGGTTGTTCTGGTGGATAAGAGAGCCAAGGGCAAGGCATCAGGCCAAGCAAGACCCGTGCTGGCTTGTATTTTCACGAGTTTAAGCTTAAGAGTGCCATTATAGCATTCTACCAAACCTGCTGACTGAGGATGGTTTGCTGCATGGAACTTTTGTTTAATGCCAAGGCCTGTACATACTTTCTGCATGATCTGACCCACAAATTCACTTCCGTTGTCACTCCAAATAATTCTGGGTAACCCAAATCTCGGCAGAAACTCTTTCAAAAGGACTTTTGCCGTGGATAGAGCAGTATTATCTTTCATGGGATAGGCCTCTATCCATTGGGAGAAGGCACATACCACAACAAGAACATACTTCAGATTGTTACATCGTTCCATGTGAATGTAATCTATTTGCAAAACCTCAAAAGGGTACGTTGGGGGAGCAAAGTGGCCTGCCGGTGTTGGTGTTCCCTTCCCCGGGTTATGCATCAAGCATATAATACAATGCTTAACCAGATTGTCTGCACATTTAGGGATCCCCACATTCTGCCATACCGGAGCCAGAAGTTTGCATATACCTTTAGCGCTAATGTGGGCTGGACCATGTGCTATGGTAACTACTGGGAGTACATAAGCATCTGGTAACAACCAGCGTTGATGTTCCGACAAGTCTGTCCAGCACCCTGTCATATCCAACCTTCCCATACTCTCTTTCCACGTACTCAATTCTTTCTCTGTGGCCACTGCCTGGATCATTTTCACACTGTCCACAGTATTCTCACACATCCCTCCTTGTGCAACCCATCTAGCAGAGCCCGCAACATACATGCGGCTTGTAGTGTCTCTAGCTGTCTCTTTCGCTATCTGGTCTGCGAAAGCATTTCCTTGACCTGCATCATCAATGATCTTCTTATGTGCACTACACTTCACAATCGCTATCTGAGTGGGCAAGGTGAGTGATTGAAGAAGGTCATTTACCAATTGGCCATGCTGTATCTTAGTGCCATGGGATGTGAGAAACCCTCTTTCCTTCCACAGGCGGCCAAAACTATGGGCCACTCCAAACGCATACTGACTATCAGTATACACATTCACCCTTTTTCCTTCAGCCAACTCACAAGCTCTAGTCAGTGCTATCAATTCAGCTGCCTGGGCTGAATTATGTATAATACGCGCTGTTTCCACAACAGTGTACAAGGTAGTGACTGCATAGGCTGAGGTCGTTTCACCATTGGGAAGCTTAAAATAAGAACCGTCCACCCATAGGATCCCATCCGGGTCCGGGAGTGGAGTATCCTTTAAATCAACTCTGCCTCTTGTCTCTTCCTCCGTGCGGAGGAAGCAATCATGCTGATCCTGAGTACCATTTTCTACTGGAATTGGCAGCAATGTTGCCGGGTTCAGGGCATTACATCGCTTAATGTGTATGTGGCTAACCAAGAGCGTCAATTCCTACCCCGAAAGGCGGGCACTCGTGAGGTGTTGAGTCTTTGTTCTATTAGGAGGGTGTCTACTGCATGCGGCACCATGACAATAAGGGTATTATCTAATACCAATCTAGCAGACTGGCGAATGGAAACTGCTGCTGCTGCTGTAGCCCTCAAACAGCTAGGTAATGCATTGGCCACTGGATCTAACGTGGCCGAAAAATAGACACGGGGACGTTGCTTGTCCCTAAATCGTTGCGTTAAAACTGATAATGCGCAACCTTCTTTCTCATGAACATAGAGTGTGAAAGGCTTACTGTAATCAGGAGTTCCTAACACAGGAGGAGAGCACAAGGCAGTGCGTAAATCAGTGAAACTTTTCTGACATTCCGCAGTCCATGGGAGAGGGTGCGGTGTATCTTTAGGAGTAAGTGCAAACAAGGGTTTCGCCAGAAGGGAAAAATTGGGGATCCATTGTCTTCAATAAGAGGTAATACCTAAAAAGGCACGCACCTCTTTTTGCGTACATGGAATAGGCATTTGGGCAATTACTTGGATACGTTCTGGGGTCAATCGCCGTCCCTCCTTTGACAAGAGATGAACTAGGTAGGTAACCTCTTGGCAGCAATATTGCAATTTTGATGGTGAAACCTTGTGGTGGTGGTCAGATAAGTGGCGTAACAGTGAAATGGTAGCCTTTTTACAAGTGTCCTCAGAATCTGCTTCAACCAACAGGTCATCCACATATTGAATGAGAGTGGCCCCTGGTGGTAAAGACAAAGTATTGAGCTGTGATTTTAATGCTTAACTATAAATGGAGGGGCTCTCGCAATGACCTTGAGGAGCCCGCTTGAACCGGAAGCTTCGGCCTGCTAAGGAGAAGCCAAAAATATCCCTACTTTCCTCAGCAATGGGAATGCTGAAGAAAGCATTTTTGATGTCAATGACAGAAAACCAGGAAGCTGAGGCAGGTATCATTGTCAACAGGGCATTAATATCCGGGACAACAGGGAATTGAGGTACTACAATCTTGTTGACCTCTCTGAGATCAATCACAAAATGATAGACAGGTGGCTGAGAGGGGTCGGTTCGTTTAAAAACAGGCAGAACAGGGCTATTGCCTACATTTCCCCTAGTCTCTTCAACCACACCATTTTGTACCAAATCATGAACTATAGTCAAAAGAGCTTTTTCGCCGTCACTGGAAATTTTATACTGTGGAATGCGAGGAAATTTAATATTAGGCTTGAGGGTTACAATGTAGGGCGGGATCCGCAGGAGGCCCACATCATTGGGGCCGGTGGCCCAGAGGGTGGCGGGAAGAGATTGTAATTCAGGAGGAAGCTGGTCTTTAGACAAGTACATCGGTGAGGTCAATTTATTACCTAAGGTAAGACGTACACCAGAAGGGGAACAGTGTAATGTCGCATACAATCTCTTCAATAAATCCAAGCTCAACAAATTTTCACCACAATCAGTTGTTAAAAGGAGCGGGGCCTTCAATTTGTAAGGACCTATTGAAATGGGCAAAGGGCGTGAAACTGGGTTTTGAACTGGGGCGCCAGAAAAACCTACCGAAACATTCGTACAGCCAGACAAAGGTGCCCCAGGGAGTTTAGAGTGAATCATAGAGCTCTTCGTCGCACCAGTGTCTAATAGGAATGGCTCTGTAACACCTAGTGCCACCACATCAACATGAGGCCCGCTTTGGTCCACTGGAACTGATACTACTCCCTTACTTTGTCCATGGCTATCCTAGAATTCTGGCTCTCATTCTCGGTATAATAATCATCATTGTAATAGTTTGTAGACTGAACATTTTGCTGATCAAAATAATTCGTGGAGTTTCCAGGGGGCATGGAACGTTGGTTATTAGGCGGCGTACCCCGTCCTCTACCCCTGGGTGCTGACTGATAACCACCCCGGCCTCGTGACCCGGGAATACCGCTCGTGCGCTGTAACAAAACCGGGCAATTATACTTTAAATGGCCTTCTTCTTTACAGTAGGCGCATTGATTCTGGCCCAGTGGGGGTCGGGGAACAAAAGGCCCAGGCCTCTGCAACTGTCTCTGAAATTGTGGAGGCGGCTGATATTCACGTTGGGCAGGGCGAAGAGGATAAGTTTGTTGCAAAAGAACTTTTGTTTTCAGCTCTTTAGTCTTTTTATCAAGTTTCTCTCTTTCCTATTTATCCCTATTTTCATAATACTGAGCAGTAGCCAATATCTGGGCCGAAGAGGAGACCGCCCACATACTTTCGGAATTCTTCAATTTATTAGATATTTACGGAACCAAATTTGACACAAATTTGTCTACAAACAGTCGTTGGCCACCTTCCGTGCTCATATCCTGACCACTATGATCGATAAACGTCTCCTCAAAACGAGTGAAGAAATCAGAGACGTTTTCATCCGCTTTCTGCTTACAAGCTGCTAACTTATCCCAATTAACTCGCAGAGGGGGCATCATAGTTTTCAGTAAGGCAATGATCCTAGCTGGGAGTTCTGTAATTAAAGCCTCAGGTTTGGCACCACCCACTTGGAGTCAGTCCGCGGTAAGTATAGCCGCCCAATCACCCCCCAATTCCCCGGGATGGTCCTCCTTTCGAATCCTAGCCCATAATGGTTGTGGGACCACATTACCCATTAGCATGTCTATATCGGCCAAATTCATAATACATGCATCGACAGTTTGGGACAACTATTTGTAGTACCCAGCAGGATTTTTACGGGGGTCCGGTAAGGACTGTTTAAGGGCCAATAACTCAGATCGTTTCCAAGGAACGTGTACCTACACACGTTGAAAGTGAGCAGGTATAAGAGGATTACCACCCTGAGCTGCAACCTCCTCTCTCCACACTGGGGGAACCTCTCTCATAGGATAGTGTTTTAATTTCTGTCTAACAGAGGAATCGCGTTTTGGCAAAGACCGGCAAGCAAACATCCTTCTAAACGTGACAAGCATCCTTACCGCATCCTCAACCTCTGCGCCCACAATCAGCCCTTTATCAAACTCGGCCTGAACATCTAGCAGGCCCTGAGGGGCTGATCCCAATCCCATATCCTCCCACTCTTGACCTAAAATGTTACACATAGTATCAAAAACATATCTCTGCGTTGGTGCCTCCCACTGTTGAAAGGTGACCATAATGTCTTGCACACTATACTGGGGGCCATTCGTGATCCACCTTCGGGCAAGGAGATCTAGCACTTCCTGTTCATCTGGACCTGGGAGGTGACTACGAGTTTGTCTACGAGGAGGAACAGGGGTCATTTGAAGTGTCCCAAAGAGAGGGGACAAAAGGCCAGAAACGGTATCAACCATTCGCCTCCGAGCGGAGGGAGAATTCGTCATTAGGACAGGAGACAGAATATTAGGCGGGCAGAAGAGGGAGTAATAGGTACAAAGGGAGACGAAGGTAGGGGAGAGCTCGGTAATACCGGAAGAGGCTGTGATGGGGGTGCAGGAACCGATTGAGGAGCGACAGGTGGAACAACAGGTAGAACAGGTGGGGCAGGTGCTAATAATAAAGGTGCATTCGCTCCCGGGGCAGGCGGTAGTGCAAAAGGTACATTAGCCCCCTGCGCATAGGGCAGAGGCAATCTTAACAGATGGGACATTAAAGGATCCTTCTCAGGGTCCATATTTTTCTCTGTAGGGGAAGTTGGCAACACTGGATAACATTTATCTACCGCCATACGATGTTGCCTATCTGAAACCTCAATCGCATGATCGGTCTCATTATTTTTAAACTGTTGGGCAGCTTGTAAAATAGACATATCCCTCCTATCTCTTTTAGCTTGTTTTATTTCTTTCTGTTTGGCCTCCTTACGCCATAAGCGAAAAGAGTCAAACATAGCCGGCCGGGCTTTTCGTTTAAACAAAGTGTCCTCCAAATTATCTAAGATATTGAGCTCAAAACTGCCATTCTGCGGCCACCGTAAAACACCATCTTTCTTAGTATAGCAAACCCACGCCTCATTAAAGGCTATGGGGCCAATACCATGTTTAGTATATACTTCATAAGTGGCAGTCCCGGCCGGAGGAATTGGACAAGAGTCCTCCAGTCGGGAATCCCTATCGCAACAACAACAAAACCATCTTCCAAACTTACTGAAACCAGGCATCGCTATCACACTAGTTTCTTTACAAACTTCAAGGGGTTAATTAGTCACTTTATAGTACAAAAACTGCACTCACCCCTCGGTTTCGGCTTTTGCAAAAGTCGAACAAAGACAAAACAAAGACAAAGGAGTGGCCACTATACTTAACTTAACCAGATGTTTTCTTACGCCAACAGAGGTCTGTCTAATGTCTCGCAATACCAATCACCAAGGGAGCCAAAGCGTGGCGGCAGTCAGGGCAGCAGGTCTTCGCAGCCGTTGGAAGGGAGAAGCCACACTGTAAAAACCTTCGGTCCACTTACGACATGCAGGGGTCGATCACGTGGTGCGCGTCCTCCGGAATTTCCTTGCGGGGCTCCTCACGATCCTCGGGCTGGACCCACGACCTCTGAAGCCGCCTCACAGAGGGCACCATTTGAAGAACCAGGCTGAATTAGGCCTGACGGCGCAGGGTACGCCTGAAATCTTCTGAGTTCGCCTTCTAAATGTACAGAGACACGGAACAATCTGTTGGCATAGGAACTTCAATTTATTAGCTGCAGATAGGTACAGTTGTCCTAGAAGTACATCAGTGGTAGGTTCTCAGGAGACTGCCACTTCAATCCATGGCTCACAGTCTTTTATAGCGCTTGAATCCCCTAAAGCAGTGTTTCCCAAACTGGGGTCCGAGGACCCCCAGGGGTCCGTGGCTCATTCCCAGGGGGTCCCCAGGCAGCAGTTTTAAAAGCACTGCAAAGTTCCTTGTAAAATTAGCAGTTTTTCGAGCAACAATAAAAGGGTCATGAAAATGCCAGTGATTAATTTACCTGATGGAGAGAGATGACTGTTTTGTCCAGTGGCAGCCTTGACTTATCTTATGCGACACAGAGGGTTAATATGCCTACTGAAAAGAACGTGTACAATGCATTTTAAAAAACAGTATTTTATGTGCATAGGTCAGTGGGTTACTGATTTTGTCACAGAGATTCTTTTGTCACTGTGCAATTCATAAGGGACTATCGTAATCTAGCAGTGTCCTATAAACTGTCATCAAAGAGCCGCTTGCAAACTGCATGGTAAAAGTTAGCAACATATGTTTATTCCCAGTCTATCATTATCCTGATGCTGCTATGTTCCCACTTCCTGCACATGAACAATTTTGTAATGCCGTTTTGTCACTTCTATGTGTGCTGCCTAATGCAGCACACATGGAAGTTGGAAGGGCCACCTTCCTGAAAATAAACAATCAAAGGTGTTTTGCTTTTTCCGCTGAAAAAAGCAAAAACGAGGAGAAATAAGACATTTCTCCTCATTTTGCAAAGTTAAGACCAGGTTTTTCATGGTCTTAATTTTGGTGCTGTCTCCTATTTAAGCTGACCTTGTAAATAGAGGGCAGCGTCAAAATCAATGGTTGTTGGAGTGAAACACCCACTGCCCACCTTTTTCACGCTAAGCATTGCACGAAACGGGGCCTTATTTACAAAGCAGCGTTAAGCCACAATAAGTGGCTTAACGCTGCCTTGTGAATAAGGATAAGCCCCTATTGCCACAAGAACATCGCAAAAAGTGACGTTCCCATGGCAATAGAAACTTGTAAATATGCCCCTAAAATCCTTAGTAATTTGAGTATTTGTTTTGTGTGCACACGTGTTTATTTTTTTCAAATTACTGTTTTAATGTTTGAAATTTAAATCCTACAAATTGCTTGGGGGTCCCCGGCTTCCAGTGGTGACTCAATGGGGTCCTCAGGAGTCAAAAGTTTGGGAACCACTGCCCTAAAGCAACAACCCCCTCAAATAATCACTCCTTTACCTCAGGGTGGAGGTAAAAGAGCCAGTAAAGAAGGAGTGATTATTGTTCCAATGATAATGCTGCAATGCAAGTAGCAATGTTCTAATACATCCACTCCATGGATTTTACAGGTCCACTCAACCTTTCCTCCTTCTGAGGTCAATTGAATGAGTATAATTGAGTCGAGTAACAAAAAAACATGCCTCAGCAAATTTGCCAAGACAGTCACCTCCTTGTGGTAAATGTACACTTTCCAAATACACATATTATGTTCAGAATTACAGATGGCATACCAAAGTGATGGGTCCAAAAAGGTGGGTGCTGTGTTGATGTTATTTGAGCAATAAACCTTATTTGATTGAATCTGGTGAAATCCTTTGAGCCCTGGGTGCATTTTATTTGCCCTCATCGTACCCTCAGTTTCTCAAAGAGCAGTTCCCTCCACAGAGGGAAACTAATTCACTGAGACAACAGTTGCAAATTTGCTGGACCAACCAACCCAGCATTCATGCAGCTTTTCCAGGGTAATCATTGGACAATATAGATGCTGTTACCTTTCAAAATAGTACTTCCATATCCTTTCATAGCTGCTGGAACCACATGCCATAGCTACTTGAAAAACATGGCTGACATACTTGAGCAAATCCCTGAGGGTGCAGGGGGTCCACTGGTTTCCATTTCCTACATATCTCACACCTCGCTAGCAGAACTAGATAGAAAATAAGTCTCACCCTATTATCATCAAACTCAGGTCTTAACAAAGTGTCTCTGTGAAAGAAGTCCAGGTGGGGACTTACCTTAATCTGTCCGCCATATATATCACTTAAGATCTCACTATCATCATTCCAGTATGTTGACAATGAAGGTGAGGCTATAATAATATGTGTATCGCCCACTTGAAATGCTCCATACTTTGGACAGGAAAAATTGCCACTTTCGCGAGGTTTCCTGGGACCCAGTAGGTCATTTGAATAGTAAAAAAAGTGAATAATTTTAAGTGGTGATGATTTTTCACCTGAATATACATTTTTTTGTGATGCTTGCCAGAGCCGGTCGACGTTAGTCTCAATTCAGCCCTACTTCCAGATCGAAAAAGGGTCTTCCCGATGTTTATCTTCAGCCTCCATGAGATCCCAATACCATATTGCAACTTCCTTTTTTAGGACCTTGTTACTTTCTAACCGATCCTCAGACTTCCATTCTGACTCCTCTTCCCAATCCTGTGATGCTCACCATGCTCGTAGTTGCTGATATTTGAATCTGGAGATCATACCCTCAGTAAGTGCTGCCAGCTTCGCTCAACCCATCCTTCAGATCTCTCCAGCGATCCACACCTGCTTGTTTCAGAGACTGGCTAAGAGCATCTTTCAGGCACTCAGGGGTCCCAGACGAATACCAAACTGGGGCAGATGCAGCATAGTATGGGATATTGAAAACTCTCCTAACTCACATCCATATCTTTAATGCAGCCATACGCACTCTCAACCTAACTTTCTTAAAGTACTTGGGGTCTCCATATTTGTACAGAAAATGGAGGCGTTCTATCTCCTCTAACATAGCCTCATATATTCTGCCTTTAAATTAGTGGTCTGGCACATTCAATAACATCCGAATGTTCTTAGACTGATAGCCATGACAATAGAGCTGGATGTCAGGGAGAGACAATCCTCTTGCCAACAATTTCTTCTTCAGCTTCTTTCACGTCAACCTAATGTCCTTAGATGGCCAAATAAAACTGCTGACTCTGCCCTGGATCTTACTGATGTACTCCTTCAGAAAAGTGATCGATATTGTATCAAATAGAAAAGCGACCTTAGGGAGTATCATCATTTTAACTAGATTAACTCTCCCATATGGTGTTAGAAGTAAATTATTCCATTTCTCCAGCAGCTTATCTATTTCCCAAATCACTTTCTTTATATTGACAAGAGCAATGTCGCTCAGTTTGTGCACAATTTGAACCACCAAGTATCTCATCTGTTGCTTAATCTGCTGGTCTTCACAGCCCACCCCATGACCTCAGTTTTACCTTCATTTATTTTATACCCTGATATCTCCCCAAACCCTGCTGCCAACTCCATCACCTTAGGAACTGAAAAGGCTGGATTACTGGTGTAAAGCAACAAATCATCTGTGTATAGGTCCAGCTTGACCTTAAGCTCGGAGACATCAAACAGGATGAAGAGGGGTCTGCCCTAATCTATTGTGCAACGGGCTCTACATATAAGTGAAACAGAAGGGGCGAGAGGGGGCAGCCCTGCCTAGTGCCTCTTGTTATCTCAAAGCTATCAGACAATTTCCCATTTACTACTACTTTTGTGACTGGAGACACACATCCATGTCTTTAATGCAGCTATAAGAACTTTCAATCTAACTTTCTTAAAGAATCCAAACTTCCCATAAGTAGATCCAATTGACCTTATCAAATGCTTTAGCAGCATCCAAGGCCACAACAGTTAATGGGGCCTCATGAACCACTGCCAGATCTATCACACCCATGAGGAGACAAGTTAACCCATTTAGGCGATGCACAGAAATGAAGCCTTTCTGGTCTGGATTGATAATGGCTCTAATTACACCAGCTACACTACTGGACAGTATCCCCGCAAAGATCTTATAACCTGTGTTTAACAAGGATATCGCCTATAGGATTCTACTCTGGAAGGGTCCATAGCCGGTTTCAGGACCAATACAATCGTGGCCTCAGACCAAGAAGGGGGGAGGCAGCCTCTCCCTCCATGTAACCTGCATTAAACAGCGCCCGTAATGGTAACACCAAAATGTCTACTAGTACCTTGTATAGTTCTGCTGGAAACTTATCAGGCTCAGCAGCCTTCGCTCCCTTGAGACTCATGATCTGCCTACGCACTTCTTCTTCAGTGATCTCTGCGCTAAGAATACTGACCAGCTTCTTAGTTAACACCGGGAGATCTATGCCTGTCAGACAGTTCTTTATAACCTCACCACCTGGGTGCTTATCTTCCCTATAAAACATACTCATATACTGTAAAACTTCCTTTTCAATCTCTTTATTGGTACTAAGAACTTTACCCATATTTGAGTCTATAAGAGTACTCATGAAGTTTTTGATCCTGTCTATCTTTGTTTTCCAAGCTAAAAGAGAACTGTAATACTCTCCATAAGCAAAATGCAGCATTTTACTAGTCTTCCACCCGTCCTGTATTTTACCCACTATGGGGCCGATTCCGGCCTCAAAACGAACCGACCGACACGGACCCGGACCGAATACCGACCGACACGGACCAGTGCCGTAGACCCGTGCAGTACGATGCAACGCGTGTGAATTCCAAACGACACGTACGGAATACAAGCCGTACGACCGAGGCGTAGGGAAAATAGTGATCCGGCCGGAAAACCGACGCGATATCCACCGACCGACACAAACCCGGAATGAACCCGAGCAACCCGTACCCGCGATATACGATTAGCGCAGTACGGTGCAATGCGTCTAAAACCAGACCGACTCGCACGGAGACCAAGCCGCACGACCGACACGCACAGACAACCCGGCACACAAGCAATAGAGACCGCCAAAACGACGCGTACCAAACACAGAAGACAGGCAGCGTGAACGAGGCGGAGAAGCCCGCACGAGACAACAGCAGCGTCCGTTTCCGTCACATGAACGTCTTCTTCAAGCCTACAAAACACAAAGGAAAAAAGACAAATAAAGGACCAAACAAGCAATGACAAAGCCAATAAATACCACAAAAAAAACATGGGACAAAGACACACCCACAACTCCAACTATATAAAGGACTACAATCACTACCATAATCCCTTGCAAACAGGAGACACAGCCAGCAGCAAACACCAGTACACAGCAACCACAGACACACTCACAACTCACCCATCACACAACTAACACACCGTCAGCACCTCATACAAAAGCACAAACACATACACACAGCAAAACCAACACCAACCCACCATCACTTGCACCCTCACCCACACATCCCTCACCCCCACCACCCATCACCATGCCTCCAAAGAAGAATCCAAAGTCCACAGATAGTGAGTTAAAAGTGCTGGTAGACGAGATCATCAGAGTAGAGCCACATTTGTTTGGTACATTGGTTCAAAGGGCCCCCATCTCACAGAAAACCAAAATGTGGGCGAGGATTGTGGACAAGGTGAACGCACAAGCACCAGCAAGGCGCACAAACGACGACATCCAGAACAGGTGATATGACGTATGCAGGAGGGTCAAGAAACTCATCGAAAAAGATCACACCCTGAGTCAGTGCACCGGCGGTGGACCTCCTGCCAAACCAGTCTACTTCAGGACCTGGGAGGAGAAGGTGCGGGACATCCTACCACCAGAGAGCGTCCATGGCCTAACATACATCCCAGAGCCTGGTGAGTACACAAACAACATACCCAAGATTGTGTGGCAAGGGGACAGTGAAACCATGCACCCCAAGCAAAGCTACACTAACCAATAGATAATCAGCCCAAGAGGTATATGCCAGTCAGACACACACAATACCTGCCATCTCATAGTGACTGGGGACTATGTCATGACATGCACCAACCTACAAACAAATAGAGCAAGCCAGTGGCACTAAGACAAATAGACCCTGACCGACAGTTTGCCACCACAAACACACCACCTCACAGTGCAGCTGACTGTCAGGAAGGAATAGTGGGGATGCAGGTGAAGTGAGTGTAGCCAAAAGGATGATGGGGCCTGTAGTCACAGATAATGCTCCCCCTCCTGATTGGCCCACCAAGACCTCTCTGAAACATGCCCACAGCACAGGGAGTGGAAAATGACTGACAAGATGGCTGACACTGGGTCCTGCTGTGGGGAGCACAATGCCCTGCTAGGGCTTGTGTGCAAATCAGAAGCAGGACACCACTGACTGACATCCTGAAAGACAACTTGCACGCCCTACAATGGAAGCACGTTTCATGATGGGAAGGAGGACTGACAGCTCTGACCATACTTACCAGCATGTGGAGACACACACCCCCTCAACACAAACTCCACACAACTCACCGGGTACAATGCATTGTGAAATATCAGCAAAAGATACCCCGTACTGGGTGCTGCTGTGTGAAGCACAGGGGCTCACTTGGGACTTGTAGCCAAACAAACACCAGGATTTCACAGTCAGACATCTTTCCACTGCTGTCACACCCCCTCACAGGGAAGCAGAGTCAAGAGTGAGGAAGTATGGGCATGCTGGGAAGGGGGGTGTAGCCAAGAGTATGATGGGAGTCACAGTCACAGACAACCTACACCCACCCCCATGACCCAGCAAGATCAAACTGAACCATACTCGCCTCACAGGGAGTGGGAAGGGACTGACAAGATGTCTGACACTGGGCTCTGTTGTGGGGAGCACAAGGCCATGCTGGGAAATGGCCAACATCATACATCAGGACTACACAGTAAGCCATCTTGCCATTGCTGTCACACCCCCTCACAGGGAAGCAGAGTCAAGAGTGAGGAAGTATGGGCATGCTGGGAAGGGGGGTGTAGCCAAGAGTATGATGGGACTCGCAGTCACAGACAACCTACACCCACCCACATGGCCCAGCAAGATCAAACTGAACCATACTCGCCTCACAGGGAGTGGGAAGTGACTGACAAGATAACTCACACTGGGCTCTGTCGTGGGGAGCACAAGGCCATGCTGAGAAATGGCCAACAACAACATCAAACTCTGTCTGTGACAAGCTGGGAAAAAAGCAGTGTACAGGCAGGCATCTGTTAGAAAAGTAGAAAATATCAAGTTTGTGAACCAACAATGCATGTAGAAAAATAAATCACATTGTGTGTCTCTTCCAAACACAGGTGATGCTGGGCACCCAGCACCAAATGATGAGGATACCCAGTCCCAGACTCTGGTGGACACTGAGCTCTCTGGTCTGACTCTCTCACTGTCCTCTTCGGAAGACGACGACCAACCTGGCCCCTCCGGTGTGAGCCATCATGCAGCACCAGCAGCATCAACATCTGCCCCCCCTGTACCCACGCCTCCAGCATCTGGACACCGACAGGGCACCCATGCCAACACGGACAGACCAAGGACAATCAACACCCACAGCACAGGGACACAGGACCCCCCGGAAGCTACAGCCAACACCACCAGCAACACCACCCAAGGGGTCCCGGTGTCACCTGTGCTTACCGCCGCTGGTCCTGCCCGTGTGGAGAGGGGTGCAGGGAGGTGTGGGAGGCACAGGGCACGCCTTGCAGAGGGGTCTGGACTGCATGATGACCCCCAACTGGCACGCATCTTAGATGCTTACCAGGATAGCACCGGAGGATTTGGCCAGGTAGTGAGGATCCTCAAGGACATGCACCACAAGCAGGTCGCCCACCATGCCCGCATAGAGGCCAAGTGGGATGACATCACTGTGGTGCATCGGGACATACTACAATGCCTCCGCCAGATCAACACCAACCTGTCCACACCCCCCTGTGTGCCCACAACATCTGTCGCAACACCATCTGCTAGCGCCACAGGGAGGGAGGAGGACTCTGGCGGACCTGCACATGAGGATTCCACCCCCCCCGGTAGAAGAGGGGTCGTCTGAAGAAGGACATGTGAGAGGCAGATGTCCCAGCACATCCCCCAGGGCCTCCAAACCTGTTCTGGACAATGTTCTTTGTGCGCAACCCGTTCACCTTGTCCAATCGCACACAACTCGCCCACATGACATGGAGGGTTCATGTTGGGACAATGTAGCAGATGACTTTGGACTTTACTCTGGACATTTCATCTACCAGCACTTCCAACTCCAATGTGAACTTTGGATTCCCAAACCACTGTACAGCACCCACCATCCTGTGCACCTACCTCACACATGTTTGTAAATAAACTCACCAGTACACCATACTTGCCTCTGTTGTGATTCCAAATTGTCATGTTCAGGGAGATGTCGATCTGCTACACAACACAGTGCATGCCAAATACTGCAACAATGTGACCAACGTAAGGTAAGTCATGGGGATGTGACACATGTGAGGGAGACACATCACTATGCCAACACAAAACATACCCACCATGGCCATGTTACTCATCACACACAATGATGTTGACCTGAAACACATTGGCATGCACAGACACAACACCAAGCCCAGTCAGTGGCAACAAGTCCACAGGTGAGGTAAGCAGATGTCACTCAGATGTGGGAAGACAGACAACGCACATAACAAAGCGCAGCACAAGTTCATTACACATCAGCAACACGTATATTCCACACTAGTTGCACGGTAATTCTACGTAACAGTGGACATCCGCTCCCAATGTGTTGGAGAATGGAAGTCCAGGGATGTGGGGTACATCAGTTGATGGGAATTGTCAACTTCCACACTGGTGTTGGCTTCTGGGTGTTGGGTGTCAGTGTTGACCACACAACAGGCAAAGTACCCTGGGAAGGACAGACAAGATACAGTCAAAAGCACAGAAGAACAGGAGAGAAATACAATACACATGCACAAAACATGTTGCAAAACACATACACAAACACTAGTTAGCAGTACTACCCTATTGTGGAGTACACACCAGCTGAATGGACACATCACAGCATGCATCCAGTCAAGTGGCACACAGACACACTCAGACAGCAACAGAGATGGCTCAACACATTCCAGGCTACCTCCATACATTCAAATAGCAACCCTGGAAACTCACATTCAGGTGAAGAAGTTGTGGATGAGCTGGGAGCAGGCGTCACTGGCATCTTGGCCCAGGCCGGGATCCACCACAGGTGTCGGAGGTTGGTCGTCGTCATCGTCATCCTGGATGAGAGGCACCTCCTTCCGCACCGCCATGTTGTGTAGCATGCAGCAGACCAGTATTATTTTGCACACCTTTGCAGGCTCATATGGGAGGACCCCTCTGGTCTTGTTCAGGCAGCGAAAGCGGCTTTTCAGGAGGCCGAATGTCCGCTCAATCACCCTCCTGCTCCGACCATGTGCCTCATTGTAGCGCAGCTCGGCTGGTGTCACAGGGTTCCTGAGGGGTGTCAGCAACCACGGCATGTTGGGGTATCCGGAGTCACCTACACACACAAAAATGAACAAGTAGCTGAGTTTTGCAGGAGTGCGGAATACAACAGTGACTAACACATACAATAAGAAACAGTCAGTACACACCGACAAGCCAGGTATGCTGAGTTGGCATCTGTGACATCAGAGTTGCAATGCGACTACACCTCATAATGTAGGCATTGTGTGCCGGACCAGGGAACCGTGCACACATATGTGTGATCGACATGTCAACAAGACAGACCACCAGAGCATTGATCGAATTGTAGTGCTTCCTGTTCCGGTATGCCTGCTCATGTGCCTGTGGTGGTATCAGGGCAACATGTGTCCCATCAATAGATCCGATGACGTTCGGCATCCTCCCCAGTGTATAAAAGGCATCCTTAATTTCAGGGAGTTCATCTGGGCTCGGGAACTTGATATACAGGTCGAGTAATTGCAACATCCCCTCCAAGACATCGCGCAGCACCCGACTAAACACCGTTTGCGACATACCACCAGCAGTAGCCACAGTGTATTGGAAGGTACCGGTAGCAAAGAAGTGCAGGGCTGCCATCACCTTCACCTCTGGGGTCAGTGCTGTAGGGTATGTCCGGCCAGGTAGCAGATGTGGCGCCAACTGCTCCGCCAATACCGCAATCAGTGGCCTGGTGAAGCGGTACCGTCTGATGCAGTCACGTTCCTGCATGGTTGCAAGGTCTGGGAATGGACGATGGACAACTGGTGCCCTGCAGTACAGAGATGCACAAAGGAAGATTGTCAGTATATCCCCCCATGTGGCCATGATCACTATCACATGCTAGTTCATGACATTACACAATGTACTGAGGTGTGTGCTGTTGGGCATGGACACATATGTCACCTACAAGACCACCACCTCACATCTCAATTCCACATGTCCACATGAGTCCCATGTAGTGCAATGGGCCAATCATCTGGCTGTGTCACCCAACCTATGTGCCGCTGCAACGTTAAAAAACACACCCCAGTGACAATTGAGGCCTCATGTCTCCCAGGCATCACAGATCTTTGCCATGCAGAAACCCAGGCTCCCTTTATTGCCACATCAACACAGCAATGGACATGGCGTAGCACGTACACACCACAAGGCAAGCGTAAGTCCCACAGGTAGTGGCCACTGTTGTTCCTGCTGGCCCTACATGTACATCTCTTAGACACACACCCCATCAAGGTTGATGCATATACCACATGGATGTGGAGACTGTCACCCATTGGTAACATGTGATCAGACACATCTGTGACACAACATGCACACAGACTGTGTGTGCACATCAGTATTGTGGCTACAGGTCTCACTGTGACGTACATGCCATCACCTCCAGGACT
The DNA here is from genome assembly GCF_964204655.1 of Triturus cristatus. Classification (NCBI taxonomy): domain Eukaryota; kingdom Metazoa; phylum Chordata; class Amphibia; order Caudata; family Salamandridae; genus Triturus; species Triturus cristatus. The sequence continues at coordinate 835,751,403 of NC_140581.1, forward strand.
CAGGGTGTATGTGACATGTCCTAAACATATGCAACCTGACACTGTGGCCTTGACTCATGCCCATTACTGTCCAATTGGACCTCACAGTGGTAATGTGCACAACACACAAAGGATTCTGCCTCCATGTACACGTGCACAGCCTGGGAGTGGCTGCACAATGTGCCAGCCAAAAAAACAGCTGTGGCCCCCCCAACACCCAGGGAATGTAGCCTTACATGCCATGGGACACTGTGTGGCCAATGCTATAGTGTGGCAGGTGTGCGCAGGTTTCCATGGCCAGTATATGTGTGTTGCATCCGTATAATAGTCACACTAATGAGGTCTGACGCGGGTGACAATGCGTACGCATTGCACGGGTCATGTCCGAGCCATGCGTACGCTTTGTCATTGAATGCAATGAGGTCCGACGCGGGTGACAATGTGTACGCATTGCACGGGTCATGTCCGAGCCGTGCGTACGCTTTGTCATTGAATGCATTGAGGTCCGACGCGGGTGACTATCATGCATACGGGTCGGACAGGTATGGTCCGAGACAGGCGTACACCTTGGCCATTGAATCGTGTTGAGACGGGTGCATGTGTATATTCAAAATACGCGTTGTACAGTCAGTTGAACGAGCCGGGCGCACCCATTGGCTCAGGACCTTCATGGAGACGGATGCGGATTCAAAACTTGTGCGAGTTGTGCACTGGAAATTCAGTTGGATGTTGCAATTTCAAGTGTTCCATGAAGGTGAAGATTTGAACAATGTGGAAGGCGTGTACGAGTCGTACTTTTAAATGGATTGGCCAGATTCATAGAATGCAACCGTGTTGGACCTATCACTTGGGACACATGGCACAGAATCTGCACAGAATCTGCCTCTGCAGCACAGATATAAGGCTGGCTGGCCTCCAGGGTGCTCACTTGCCTGCACTACATGCTACTGGACCATATCCCTGCTACCACTGCTGCTGTCTATGCATCCTCTGGCTCCTGCTATGGCACATACTCTGGAGAGGGCCCCAGCCTTCACTGAGGAGGAGAACCAGGCCCTGCTGGACGGGCTCCTTCCAGAGTACAGAAAGCTCTATGGGACACCAGGGGAGCAGGTGAGTGTGCAGTCCAGTGCCTCCTAATTATGCATGCTGTCTGACTAGCAGTACTAGCAGTGTGTACACCAGTGGCAAGCATTCTCACTGACTACTTTCATCCCCCAAAGTGTGTATGTACATGTAATGAATAGCTTTCCTGCTGCTAAAGAGCATTTTTGCAAGCTTAAACTATCCAGGTATTGTTAACATGTCAGACATGCATGTGATTTTTCCTTCCCCATGGTTGCGCTACCTGTGTAATTTATTTCCCTTTGTGATGATGACATGTATATCCAAATGTGTGCTGCACAAATCTGGGGTATGTGTGTTAATGTACTTTTCACTTTGTCCTCCTCACAGGTTGATGCCCACCAGAAGCAGGAGATCTGGCTGACCATCGCCCGGGCTGTTCGTTCTGTGGGGGTCTACAAGCGCCGGATACGCAACTGCCAGAAGGGGTGGCAGGACCTTCGGGGCTGGACCTGGATGATAGCTAGAGTCCAGCTGAAGCTGTCACCTCCACGCAGGAGGGATGGACACCGGACCCTGACTCCCCACATGCTCCATATCCTGGTTGTGGTCTTCCCGGACCTGGATAGGCAGTTGAAGGCCAGACAGCAGCAGGAAGGGGGTGAGTCCATGTCTGATCTGTGTACTATGTCTGACATGCAAATAGCAGTCTTTTGTCCTGGTCACACTTCCACATTACGTAGGTCTTGTAGTCCCAAACTAAGGTCCCTCATTTGTGTGATGCTCCCTCCTCATCTGTTCCACAGGTGTGGCCCCTCCAGTCTGTTGCTTGTGTCACTAGGGCACTGTGTCCCTGCAGTCAGCTATGCTTAAGGTACAGGTCAGCATCAGTTCCTGTGAATCTGTTGTGTGTTTCATGGGTGGGTCAATTGTTTACACAATGCCTGAGATCTGACACGTGATCTGTGTGTGCCCCTTAGATGTGTACCAATTGCTGGTATGACTCGCAACATGTGGCTGGGGTATTCCAAACAAACCCATGCAGCAGGGGACTCCAATTTTTGGGCCTCAGGAGTATGTATATCAAGTATGTCACACTTGCTTAGCCACCTGACTACTGTCCGGGGCCAAACACTGTTTCACTTAGTCTTGGCCAGTCATGGCACCTCAAGGGCATTTAGACACACTCTGTAATCCCACTTCTGTGTATGAAATTGCAGGTTGTGCTTAGTGACATGTGCCCTCAGGTGTCTGCCTCTGTATCATTGGGGTGTGGCTTGTTGCTACGTACAACTGGGGTGTCCATGATTCAGAGGGTCAGCATGACATCTGCGATGTGACTGTGAGAGACAAGACCTGTGTGACATATAGGTGTGTGATCATCTGACAGCGCACAATGGTGTATGCAACTGTGTCCTTCATGCAGCTGGGTTACATGCATGGCAGACTGTGATGTGTTAATGTACAGGGATTTGTGTTTGCTGAGACTCATATGAATGATTTGCATGATGTGGGTTCTTCTGGGTCCTGGATATGTTGCTTGCATGGGATGGGCAAGTGCGCCGGTCATCTGCAGATTTAGCTTTACCCTTGAGCTAGGATTATGAGTCAGTGCATATTGTTGTTGTCTGGATGCCCTGCCCCTGTGACAGGAGACAGTGTTGACTGACTTTCAGGGCATCCCAGTGACATGGCATTTAACTTGCTATGAGTGAGCTTGCATTGTGTTCAAGTGTGCAGTGTGCACCCCATTGTGGCATTGCCCATCAGGACATGAGTACATCATAGTGTGTGTTGCTGGCATGCATCCCAAGCATGTGAATGAGCCTCTGCCCATCCCTTCATCCGGACACCTGTACTGAGTCTGTAGCAAGAGATGTGCTGTGTGTATAGTGACATACTCCTACATGTTCACTTGCATGTACAACTAATGTGTGGGTGGTGCATGTTGGCACATTGGGGTGTTAGCATCCAACATGCAACGGACATATGTGTGAAAGTCAAGGAGGGATATGTGTGCCATGGTTGATGTTGAGAATGACAATTGTCTTATCCGAAACAGTGTTGGCACTTTGAGCTGTGTTCAGCTGATGATGCCAGGGCTTGCCCTGTGATGTACTCACTGTGGTGTGTGCAGTCGGTGCAGGTGACTGATGTAGTTCTGTTACTTCCTATTTCTATCCAGATACATCCACGGCCACAGGAGGGGACCGCTCCACGGACCAGGAGGAGCCACAGAGCCTTACAGGGACAGGAGTCGGGTGGACCCAGTGGCATGGAGGGCGAGTTGAGCCACACAGAGGAGTCGTCAGCACCATCCCCCCAGCTGAGGGCCACAGCAGCTCTGAGGATGACTCCCTTGTGGGGGCGGGTGTCAGCAGCCACCAAACCCCAGCTAGTGAGGCTGTCTCCTTTCCCGCCACCGCCACTGCCACCACCACCACCACCACCCCCCTCCCATCGGCTCCCATCCCAGAGGTCCCAGTGGGCTCCCGTGTTCGTGAGCATGTCTCCTTTGTGCCAGGCACCGCACCCCCTGCCCCTGTGTCCCCTGCTGCCCTGAGTGAGGAGTCTGTGGACTTACTTCGACAGATCCATGTAGGGCAGACGTTGATGCTGAAGGTCCTCCATGCACACACAGGTCTGTTGACACAACTGGTGTCATTCATGGAGGGCATTTCCTTGGGCATGTCTGCCCTACAGAGGACCAATCAGTCCGTGGCCTCCTCCCTGACGGCAGCAGTGTCCCTCCTCCAACTGTCCCGCACCCCTACTACCCCTGCACCACCCACGATTCCTAGCACCCTACCTGTCCCAAGCACCGAAACCCCCAAACCAAGGTCTAGACGTGCACACAAGCAAGCGCAGGGGACTGATTCCACACTCACAGGGGCTGGTTTGCTGACACACACACACAGTCATCCACAACCAACTCCACAGTCCTCCGAGACCTCTCCCTCCCAGCCCCCTTCCCTTGCCTCACCTGCAACCCCATCCCCCCAGAAGCTCTTCCTCTGTGACCTTGGACTCTTCCCCACCAACCCTGCATATCCTGATTACAAGGGGAAGAGGAAGTCCCCACACACAGAAGGGAGTGCCCCTCACACCCGGACACCCTCCCCCAGGCGCAGTCAGACCGAGACACCCACCTGCAAGTCCCCCCGGCACCAGAAGAGCAAGACCCCCCCCGCCACCACGCAGCTCCAAGGCTAAGTCTCCGTCCTCCATCCCCCAGGCCACCACTCCAGAGGTTCCCCCGCCACTCCCTGCCCCGGGTTCCCCCACACACAGATACACCACCCCCAAAATGCTAAGGCCATCCCCCCTAGCACTTGCTCCTCCACACATGGTCAGACAGTTGGTGCCACTGATGTGGGGACCGTGTCCCCCCCCGCCCTGCCGACCTCATCTGTCCCCCATTCCGCTCCCATGGATGTAGGCACTGCTTTGGAGTCCACGACCACCCCATCTAACTTGGGCACTGCAGTGGTGAGCCAATCCACTCCATCTGACCTGCCCACTGGAGTCGTGCCGGCACCCACCCCATCTGACTTGTGCCCCACAGTTGTGACAGCACCCACCACTTCAGTCAGCTCCACTGCAGTTGCAAGTGTCTCGCCTGCATCCACCACCTCTTCACTGCCTCCTTCTGCTGCGCCCTGATCCTGTCCATGCGGTGCCTGGCATGCCCCCATGTATGCCCCTCCGAGGGGATGACTCCTGTCCTTAGCAGTGCAGGCAAGCAAGGTGTGACAGTTGTCATTCTAGTTCACTCCTTGGCATTTGGACATGGACTGGCCATTGGCCTTTTGTTAGAACAGAAGTTTCACTTTTAATATGCTGAATAAAGCTTTTTTCTTTATCCCTGTGAACTTGATTTAGCTGTACATTATGTTGATGTTGTTTTACATGCCCTTGCACCTGTAATGCTTGGTTTACAATGTTGAATACTGATGTGTTGATGTGAGGTACTCCCTGTGGTCCATTAAATATGTATCCTATTCTGGTGGGTATCCATGTCATCCTTTGCAGCTACCTGGTTGTGTCAGGATCAACTATTTGTGGACATCTCTCTGTGAGCATTTCATTGGCAATGTCACATCTGTGGCTTGCACCCCTGCACATATGATGTGCTTCCCATTGTCCAATTTGTCACTTCCACATACTTTGTGCTCATCAACACTGGACCTACAGGTGTGGGCATCATTGTAATAGGAACAGCTGGGGCCTCTGTGCAACTTGCTAGACATATGTTTTGGGTATGTGCAGATGACTTAGGGAAGACTCACGTACCCAGGCTGTTGTGACCAGAGCCTTCATTGTGTGGTAACTGATGGCTGACTGAACAAGTGTTCTGCAGACATGAGTGGGACTTGCGGTAAATATGTTTGGCACAGCTGGGCTCCCACAGGAGTTGTGTCCCCTCAAGTTAGTGTGTTGTCCAGTGACATGGCCTGGGCCCATGGTGTGTGTTGTATGAGCATGTGTGTGTGTCCACATCCCTGTTCATACACAGACAGTGTTCCCTTGATATGTTCCTGTTGTTGATGCTTGCTGAGTGGTACTGGGTTCATCCCACTACTTTTCCAATGGGCTACAAGATGTGTGGGTGCATGACACACTACTGCTAATTGGTGTATCATCATTGGGATTTGTCAGTTCTGAGTGCTGATGATGTTGTCAGACACAGATGGGACACAGTCAGGGTTCCTCAAGGCACTTGTTTGTTCGCAATATCATGTAGTTGTCCCTAGGTGGTAGTTTTCAGTGATTGAGACATTTGTATGTGTGTGTGACTGCTCCCACTTGTCGGGTTCACGGCTGCGATGCTGGCAGGTGTCAACATGTGTGCCTTGTGTTTCTCCTTGGCATCTGCATTGTCCTGGGACTGTGGCAGGGATTCTGAAGGTTACGTGAGCTTTGAGGTCATGGCCATGTACCGCATACTGTGCAGTATGTCTGTCATTCCCCAGGGTTGTAAACTGTCCTTGTGTGATGTGTCTGTGCACCTTAGTTCATCCCAACATTCCTGTGTTTGTCATGGGTGCATGTGCAATGTCACCTGTCCATGTGGGCTTCACAGATACACATTGTTGCAGTTCAGGGTATGTGGTGTTGAGGGTGGACTGATGTGAATGTTTGCATGGATGGTCCCCTAGCTCCCATTTGTCCATGGATGAGGGGCCATGCTGAGTGATTTGTGTTTGTGTATGTGTGATGTACGTTTGTGGCACAGGACACATGTCTGGTTTTCCCAGTTTGTACGACATCTGCCTTTGTCATCACAGTGGAGGTGTCATGCATGCTTGTGTAACCTCACTGTCTGGTCCCTGGGGGTAGTGGTGTTGTGTGTCAGTCTCTTGCTGTGTTAGTTGGTGTTCATTCCAGCTTGTGTCATGTGTGTCTGTTGTGCTTCCTCTCATCTCCCAATGCCTGTTTGCCTACTGAGGGTGTCTCAGTGATGGTTTACTTTTGTATGGCACTGTGTCCACATCTGTGTCACTGTGGTTCAGCCCCCCTCATGTGTTGTGTAGTTGCCTGGGGATACTGTGACATACACACACATGTTGTGTCGGATGTGCAGTGTGAGTTTGCCTGTTTGTGTTAGTGCATCTGCACCAGTGCATTGGTATTGCTGTTGTGGGCCTTTGTCTGGATGCTGTTTCTGTGATTTTGCCTGCTGTCCCTGTGAGTCATTTCGCATCATTGTGCACATTCATCCTGGTTGTTGGGTGCCATTGCTGGCATGGAATGTGAGTTTGTGAGCTGACACCTACAGTCTACACATGTTGTTTTGATTGGTGTGTCTATTTTCGAGATGTGTGCATGCTTGGTGATGGTCACTTCTGCTGTTGTGTCATTGTACGCTGTATGCATTGTCAGCCCCCATGTGTGGTGCTTGTCTGCACATGACTGAGAGTGTTATGTTTTCCCAGCACTGTTAGCCTCACCACATCTCTGTGTGTATGGGACTCAACCACTAGTTTGCCCTAGAAGTGTTTGATGTGTTGGGAGCAGGGATCATACATGCTGTTTGTTATTTGCAGCTTTGACCATGATGACACTTACCTTTGGGTAACTGTGATGAGGGGGGTTTGGTCCCCATCACCACAATGCTCCACATCTGCTGCATTTTGTGAGCCCCCACTTAACTTCTGTTCTACACAGTGAAGGGGTGTTCTTTTTACATTGCCACAATGCTATGGTGATGCTTGCCTTGTGTATGTCACACTCATGTGTTGGTCACACATGTGCTGTTACTTACATTGTATGCTCGTAGCCATAATCACTGTTGTGGGCATTTGTCACAGACTACACACTGTTGTCATGATGTTGTGGGGGATATATTTTGAGGACATACCTGATGTTGGAGTATGCTGGATGTGTTGCGCATCACCCATTCTATGTATCCTTCATAAGCTGCTTGTGTCTTTTCTAATTCCAGACTGACCTTTCTCTGCTGAGGCGTCTTGTAATTCAGCCTCCTTCCTTGCTATTTTATCCTCAAGTGCCTTCTCTCTCTTTGCTCTTCTTGTTTCTGTTTAGCAGAGAATTTACTCATTATCCCCCTGAGATAGGCCTTGTATGCATCTCAGATTATTGACTGTCTGGCTGTTTCCTCATTAAATGAAAAAAAAACATCTGTATCCTTTGCCATTTCTAGCCCAAGGACCCACTCCACAAATAAGACCTAATTTGATGTCCACCGCCTTAATTACAACCTCCCATAAATACACAACTTTAAGAATACTGGGGAGTAGTCCGATAGTAAGCTGGAATGGACCAAGTATCTGACATAATAAAATAATGCCTGTTCTAAAAGAAAATAATTTTATTGAGAATGGTGCCCACGCTTTTTACTATAAAAGTAAATCTTTCAGAGGGCCCTTCCAGCTTTCGCCATAAATCAGCTACTTTTATATCTTTCAATATATAACTAAGCTTATGATACATTTTAGGGGAGCACATATATTTCACTCTTGATGTTCTATCTCTCACTGGGTTTAGGACTACATTAAAATCCCCTCCAATTTAGGTGCCAAAGTCTCCAGCAAATGCAGCTGTAAAACATCTGGAAACGTGGGTTCATCACAATTTGCGCTGTAATATACTGCACATGTTAAATACGGGGCTTCTACCAGCACTGTAGACACTAACCATCTTACTGTGCTTTCTGTGGCATACTTTATAAGATTAATCCCAGAATGTTTATTATCACAATAGCTTCCCCCCTTGTACTTCCAGCCTGTTCAGAACATATTACTTCCTGCACTAAACTAAACTTTGCATTCTGAACATTCTAGATGGGTTTCCCGAAGCAAAATTAACTTGGCCCGACTAGCCTTCCGGTATTCTGCAACCAGACTTTGTTTCCTCCTGGGTCTTATTCCAATTACTTCCAGGTTACTATTTTGATACCAGTATCCTTACGATCAATACCAATCCTATTCCCCCCATCAACATAAAAAAGCTCTCACACTCTACTTTATCCAGAATAACATTGTCTGACACTTCTCTTAATATGTGCTCTGAGGACCTTTTTTTGTTTTTTACCTCTATGCTCCCCACCCGTGTTCCCCCTACACCCGCCCTGAGGAACCCCTCCCACTATCGCTAGCATATTATCCGTCATTTGAGGGCCCCTATCTGGGATGGCCACCTATGTATGCCCACACTGTTAAAGCAGTGTCTCCTCTCCTAGTCTGCATCTTAACTCTCGGGCATCTACATCGGCAAGGTCTCTCAGTTTATGCATCTTGTTCCTCCACATTATTCATAAAATTGCCGGGAACCTCATCTGAACTCTGGCCCTCAGCTTCTGTATCTTGTCAATCCTAGCATCCAGTTCCCATTGCCACTGTGCTGTGCAATTGTCCATATTTGACCTCACTTGGTACGAGTAATAGCCAAACGATTGAGACTTCCCCTTTAATGCACAAGTTAAAATTAACTCCTTAATCGCATATGAGTGGAAATTCACCAGTATTCCCTGTGGGTTCTTCTGTTTTAGAGGAAGCTTAAATGGGTCCCTATACACTCACTGTATTTCCTTCTCCAAATCAATCTCCGGTTTATCCTGCAGGAACGCCTCTGTTAAATGGTGAGTCATATAAGCCTTTAAATCATTTGCCTTCGATCTTTCTGGAACTACCAGCAGCCTCAGATTATTTCATCTAGAGTGATTTTCCAACCTTTCTAGGTCATCAATTAATCACTTATTTTGCACCTTTACGCCTTTGGTCTCCTGAGAGTTAGAACATGCAACCAGACTCATTTTTTCCACATTTTCCTTCAGAGCAGTAGTTCGTGCCGCCAAGTCATTAAACGTTCTCTCTAAAATATTACATTTCCCATGGATTTACTTTCTGATTCGCTTCAGACATTTCAAACTTTTTCATTATATTTGTTCAGAGGCTCAAAAGAATATCCTCCACAGTACTACACGCTCTGTCCTGGCTATCACGTGAACCCCATTCCAGTGGCACCTCCTTCTCAGCCTCCAATAGCATTGCTACACTTGTTGCCTGAGCCGTCAGTGAGGGGGCTTGCAGGGTCATTGTAGGTACACATAGTTCTCTCTTCTCTGGCATTAAAGGGTGGTTCAAAGAGATTCACCAGGGAAATTGGCACTCCCCCCCTCACCCACAACACTGTCATGAGGGCAACCACTCTCAACCAGGGAGTCTACAGCTGCCTTTGGCCACCGTTCTTGCTCTCTTGCTTTATCCATTATCCTAAAATAGGAGTAGGTTCAGCAAAAGGTTTCCAAGGCCTTTTGTTGGCTGAGGTGCATGTCAAGTCTCTCAGGCTTGCAGTTACTTTCTTAACTGGTCCCACCTTAATAGGCACTGTACTGTGGTTGCAGGCTTTCCCCAGAGAACTGGTGGTATTCCCCCTCCCATCTCAGAGTGGAGTGAGTATAGTTTTTTACCTGCCCTCTGGGGTTGATCAGCCACCCTTCCTTCTATTATTGAGGGTTCATCTCCTCCATTTTCAGCAGGGACTTACCAGCGATCAACTCGCACCTGTCCCCAGCGCAGCTGGCTCAGCCCAGTGCCCTTGAAGGCCCTATCAAACTACCAGGCTCCCGGCTAGAAGTAGCGTTCAGAGGTAGCTTAGGAGGCATACGCTGCTTTGCTATCATCCATACAGCACAGAGCCTTACTTTCATGTTTCAGGCTTGATGACACTCCCATCATTTAGCATCACCTTTCCAATTCAAGCAAGCAGCCCGCTGCTGACTGAATTGCCCACATCAACTCAGAAGCAGATGCTTCCCCCTGCAATGCGAACACGATGTAGTGCCGCAATAGCCACATTCCAGTCCCAGGGGAGATCGTCTGCCAGCGGCATCCACTCACTTGCACTCCGGGCTAAGGAGTCTCACTGGCAAATAAAGAGACAAGCCCTAATTAAAATATTTAGCATGCTTATGTCATGAGGAGGTTTTCGTTCTTCAATGAGCTATGATCACAGCGCGGCCATCCCCAGATGCCAAGCTCTCCCGACTGGCGTCAACCAACCATCATGTTCCTGCGTCACCAGGGGGCTGTGTGTACATGGGGGGCATTTTGTCCTTTACTCGGGGTAAGTAGATATTTTGGGCCTATGCGTCCAATGAATCATGTACTGATTCACAGTTTTTTTGGTCAAATCAATTTTATTGTATTTTAGAGATAGTATGACAAAGCATAACATAAAACAGTGTCCAATAGAGATAAGATATATATATTCTCTGACAAAACCAAAGCTTAAAATAACATTCTAATTAGCTGTGATAAAAAAAATCTTTAAAAACTTAGAAATTCACTGAAAAAAACAGAGGTTAAGTAACATCATAGTTAGGTGAATTTGTCTGTGACCACATTAACGTTTTGAACTAAACAAAAACACAAAAATTAATTATAGTTAGCAGCGCTAACTTGCGCTCTCGCCATGCACTCCTTATGACCTCACATATGACATCACTCATAGCATGTTCTATGATATCACTAATGACATCTCAAATGACATTGATGACAGCACTGATGTGATCATCCAATGGGTGTGCTAGTTTGTTTTACAGTTTGCATAGTGGCAGGTAACTGACATATTACTTTTCTGCGTAATTGTGTGCAGCTTGGGTCCAGCTTTGGGTATAAGTGGTTATAAAATGCATGTGATCTTAATGCACCATAGCTGTGTAGATTCATTGAACACGTTATAAATGTTTGTATTTAAGAGTCCCAGCAGGGTTTGGTGGCTTAGTGGACTAATGTGTCTACTGTAGGGGCCTGTTCGACTTCATGGTCTCAGGTTCAAATCCTGGCAGCTCCACTCAGCCTTTCATCATTCTGAGGTCGACAAAATATGCACTATTGAGTGGGGTGTTGTTTTCAACAACAGTGGTCCTATACACAAAAAACCTTTCGTTCATTCCGCTGTAAAGGTGTTTTGTAGTGATTTGTTCTTGTAACACTATATCCTCCTTGTGTAACAAACCGGAAAAGCTTTGCCTGAGCCCCCTGTTGTTCGTTTTTTCCCTTGTTTATGTACTCTACTGGCTAAGTAGGACACAGGATTGTGTACCATTTTATGTATTGTTTTGTATGATTAAATCCTAAGCCTACAAGTAAATATCAGACCTCTGTCCGGCTGGACAAGTCCACTAAATATATCTACGATTGAGTCTATATTCATTCCTTTGGTTTCCATTTCACTCTCTGGGGACCACAATTGTCTCCCAAGGTACCTGGTCGACTTCTCTTGGGTTCCCTTGTTGTTGCAGAATATACTATTGAGTGGGGTAGCAATAAACATCTGTTATTCAGTGCCAAGATACCCTTGGCTAAATGTGCACTTTACCAATACATGTTAAGTGACAGTTGACTTTTATTCATTATGCTCCACACAACTTTTTGGTTCAGCAGGAAAGGTTACTAACAGGAGAAAGATTGTACATAATAGATACAAACTTTTGTAAGCCAGCTTGAGTTAGTAAAGAGAATTGTGGCAGTATGATAATTTAAACTTAGCATAGAAGAGTGTGTGCACCAGATACTAACCTATGTACGCATGCTTGTTTTGCTTCAGAAAATTAGCGTTCTTTAAAGTTTTCACCACAGTATGAAGGGTGCACGCAGTATGATCTTTAGCACACAGCCCCAGGGGCGTAACACAGGCCCCCGCAGCCCCCGCGATGCGGGGGTCCCCGAGCTGTAGGGGGCCCCCTCAGCACAGTACTCAGGCACAATAGCTCTGATTTAAATGCGGAGTGGGTTCCCCTCCTTGTAAGTGGCAGGGGGCCCCCTCAACTTTCATTACGCCACTGCACAGCCCCATCCCCAGTGCAATTTTGAAGTGGGAGGAAGGCACAAGTCTACCCTCCCCAGGCCGACTTTGGCCCCGGGGACCCCAAAAAACTCTATTATCTTGATGTGGAATGCCAACAGCATTTAAAAGAAACTGATGAACTCCTGCATCTGATTAAATCTAAGGATGTAAGTGTAGCGCTTATCTCTGAGACCTATCTCCAAGGAATCCAGAAACTAAACCTAGCAAATTATAGAGTATACCGCACAGACTGCTCGACTTGGAGCCAAGGACGGAGGAACAGCCATGATCATCAGCACAAAAGTGAAGCATCACGAGATTGCACTACCACCAGTGGATAGTATTCAAGCAGTTGGTACACAGATCCAGGCATCTGCAGGCCCACTTCGTTTGATTGCCGCCTACTCACCCCCAAGCCAGCTATGCCCAAGCGACATAAATGCTTTTTTGGACTCCAGCATCCCAATATTAATTTGAGATGACTTTAATGCCAAACACCAGTGCTGGAACTCTCGGACTGCAAACAACAAAGGACATGCTCTTTTCGCCAACTCAGGAAAGAAGGACTTTGTAATTGCTGGCCCAACTCATTCAACACACTATCCTGGAGCTGCAGAATCCAGACATCCAGGATACCTTCGTCATGAAGACCCTTTCCCAGTCTATGGAGCTGGAGACTTTGGCTATGCCTGGGTGTGAAATTCCGCTCTGCTCGCAGAGTTTGCAGAGTTTTTACCACTCCGCACGGAGTTCAAAAAATTCAGCGACGAAATTTCTCGGTGCAATTTGCGATTCCTTAAATGCAATGCATGTACCCCTTAGAAATAGCAAATTCGTTATTTGGGGCCGAAAAATACAGAGCAATTACTCTGGTCTGTATGTTGCAAACACCTTGAAAAATGCACTAAAGTGCATTTTTCAAGCTTTCAGGTTACACACACATGCCCTTGGGGCATGTGTGTGCGCAACATGGGTGCACGTCACAATTCCAGGGGTGCAACAGGGTGTCATTTTGACACCTTTGCACCTTTGAAATTCCATGCGCAATTTGCGAGTACCTATTGGTACTCGCAAATTGCGCATGCAATTTTCCATTCATTCCTATGGGCCTGTAGGCCCATTGGAATGAATGGGAAGCCTTTCCTTAATTGCGTCTCGCAATTTGTGAGTCGCAATTAAGGAATGTTTAGAAATCGCTATTTTAATATCGATTCCTACATGCATAGGCTTTTGAGAGTCCCTAATTGCGATTCCTTAATAATCGCAATTAATGACTCGCAAAAGCCTACTTTGATGCATGTGTCCGGTTATTCCCACAAATTTAAAGAAAGCCAACCTTTATGCTGATGATATTGCAGTCATCTCCCAATCTTTCAGCGAAAAGGAAGCAGCTAAGAACTTTAAAACATCGCTCCGCAGAATCTCCGGACGTTACATCAACTGACAGATAACCCCCAGCAGAAGCAAAATCACAGCAACATTATTGCTGGAAAGCAGGTCAAAAAGCATCCACAGATCCACCTCAATGGAAAGGAGATAACGTGGAAAAAAGGTAGCTCCTACCTAAGGGTGACATTTGATTCCAAACCCAGATGAAGAAATCACATTGAAAAGACTTTCAAGAAAGCATCTACCAAACTGGCTGCATTGTACTTGCTTCTGAGGACTAAGTCGATGCCTTCGTGGAGCAAGGGATGTGCAATCAATGCAATTATTCAGCCAACAATGACATATGCTTCACTGGTGTGGTGTGGTTGCCAGCCGGAGTATTGGAAGCCTCTGCAGGCACTACAGAACACAGCCTTATGGATAGGAGCAGGTGCTCCTTGCTTTACAAGAACAGCAAACCACCACAGAGATCTAGACATTGAGATGCTGGATGACAATCTCCGCAAACTCAATGAGAAATTTTACAGAGGATTAGATCAAAAGGAAAACCCACTGATCAAGAAACTTGCTGACATTTCTGCAAACCCTTTTGACTGCTATCCACGACCCCATCTCAGTGCTGACCAAGTGAACTAACCTCACCTGTGACAAAGTGTTACCGATCAATAAGAAAACAAAACAGTGTCTTAAAAATTCAAAATGAATATGGAGTAATGAGGCAACAGCCTCTGTATCCAAGATACACCTCTGTCAGAAGGAATCTGACAGCCAGAGAAGACAAACAGTGGATGTTTGTTCTTCCAGTTCTAGATACCACTGTGAAGAACCTCCTCCTGGATCCCCAGCACTACAGGATCTTCTGAGTTCGGTCCCGAGGGCAGCCTCCAAATCTAGCTGCAATTTAGCAGGAGCCTTCCAGGAAATTCTGAGTTGTGCAGCCTAAAAGTGCCTAGCATACCCAAGAATAATGGCAAGAAACTATTACCGTTATTTCAAAGAGGATTAGAGTTACTTTTTTTTAACTGATCCTTTGAATCCAGAGACTGTCAGAAAAGCTGTTACCATTTTTTGAGAACTGTCAGTAGGGACATGAACAGATTATTGGAAGAATGATTGTGATCTACAGTGAACCGGATGAGAGAGACTTGTTATTTTGCAATAGAACATTTTGGCAAAGGGTGAAAAGACTTGAACTTCTGGAAATGTTCTAGAAGGGAATATTTCTTTGGATTAAGCCATAGCAGCATCTCCTCGTTTAATAAACCCTGAACCCATTACTGCATTCTCTATTTCCGCAGGTGACCCCTAATTCCCATCCTCTTGTCTGGCCTCTCCAAAACGCTGTTAAAGTCCAGAACAGAGGTGGTGCTGCCAGCGGGTGGGCATTTTAAGGATACTGCTCCTGAGGAACTCAGGTCCTGTCAGCAGTCATTCTTCAAAGTTCTTGGATAATGATAACTCAGCTCTCCCTAGGCCTATCTCTTCTGTTGTTAGTCCTAATGCTGTGCATGGGGGCAGATTTGGCATAGCAAAGATGTTTAGTTATTGAAACCAACATGCTGCTGCGGAAAAGCTCTACACATTTTAGGGGCCAGTGTTCGACCTCATGGTCACAGTTTCCAATCCTAGTTGGTCCACTCAGCCTTTCATCCTTTTGTGGCCGATAAAATGAGTACCACTGAGTTGGGTAACAATAAACATCTGTTATTCAGAGCCAAAATACCCTTGCGTGAACGTGCGCTTTACAAATGCATGTCATGTTATACATGTTATGTTATACACACGTTATGTTTCATGTTAATAGTGCTGCTGCATGCATATGTCCATGCTGCTGATCCAGGGTGGCAAGGGATGCTCTTCTTGAGACCGACCCATCCCTGCCTACTAACGTTGGCACAGGTCAATGGGAAGCACTTTATTGATGGAGTAGTTGGAAGGTTTTGCTTACGTGACTGCAGAAAACTCCCCGCCAGTTCCTTGCTGCATGCCTAGCACAGTTGGGTAGTTTTTAGCTCCGTCCATTGTGGCAGGCACTGCATGTATCGGCCTCCTACACATGACTCTGACCTGCTCTTTTTAATAGTTTCCCGATTAATTTCTGAAAAACATTTTTATAGAAATACACAATAAAAATTGAGATAAATACATATAATTGAAGCCTTACATCAATAGTCACGAATAATAAAGTGCTGGTGGTTTGCGTAAATGGCATTATCTTAAAACATTTTAGGAGCAACACAGCATTAAAACAAAGCATGCAATTAACCAAAAATATAATGGAAAAACTAAATAAGTTCTAAAACCACACGGATGTCCTCAATAGAGGCGAACCAAGGTGGAAGCCTTAAGGGAATATTAACTGTGTCGTTTGCAATGTTTACTATATTTTACGATGTGTTACTGTCACTGTTGTTACAGTCCTCGGTGGGATTATGGGGTTACAAGTTTTGACCTTGATTATCACCCTACTATCGCTCTCGGCTCAGAAATTATTTTCTATACCCTCTTTCTTTTCTTTCTTCTCCTTCTCTTCTTTCTTTTTATGCTGCCTGTTGATGCGAGAGAATGTATACTATTTCACCTGTGTATATGGCGCAGCACATGTTATATGTTTTTTGAAACTCAATAAAAACTTGCAATACATAAATTATTTCTATAAAGCAATCTCATAAATATACAGCTTTATTATTATTATGAATGCTTATGATTAATACATTCAGTATCATTAAATAAAATAGGTCTATTAAGACCTAAGAGAAAGTTACTTCAAGTTATGCAACTATCAATATCAGAACTTACACCTCCACTACAATGGGCGAGATAAAATTATTCAGTCCTGTGTGAAAAGCGTTTTAACCCCTTCCCTGCGTGGGTAATTCCCCTGTGGTGCGGGGGGGGGGGGCGTGGCGCCGCTGTGCTCGTGACGAGCTGAGCTCGTCATGACTCACAGTGGAGCTGTGCTCATGACGAGCTGAGCTCGTCACGACCCCGCCCACTGATTAATTCTCCCACACAGGTGGAGAATTAATCACGCGTGGGCATGCTGTGGCCGTTATGACAAGCTCAGCTCGTCATGAGCACAGCTCCACTGTGAATCATGACGAGCTGAGCTTGTCATGAGCACGCAACGGGTTACATTTGTGCAGGTTACAAAGCAGTCGCTGTACATATAAAAGTAAATGGTTTGTGGTGACAACATATTTTTGCTCTGGGATGGTTGTACAAATCTGTCACAGCCAAAAATGGCTGTTTGGCAGGATTTGCTAAATCCTATCCCATTAATAATAATGAGACGGGATTCGCTTTGCAAATTCTACTGAAAGGAAAAGTAATGCATGGATGGAGTCCTATGAGGGAAAGCAGACCTCCGTTGCTGCATTCCAAAATGTGAAATGCCTTTTTGAATTGCAGCCCAAGTCCCTCAAGGATACAAGAGTTTCAGTAAAAGAAAAATTGGCATGATATGAAGAACATATTGTCATGTTATGCAGATTTGTAGAGTGCACTATTACCAGGTAACCTGGTGCTGAGCAGGTTTTTAGTACTATGATATGTTTATATATTTTGTAAATTTGTAATATTTTTATATGTTTTCTTTTTTTGTTTTTTTAAAATCTTTTGTGATGTAGTTCATATTTTGTTTGTTTTTAATTTTGAACTGACTCCAATAGGAATATAAATTTTTACCCATCCGCTAGCCAACATTTTCCCTACTGTTGCACTCACTGGAGTGGGAAAAGTAAGTTTTGACCCTCTGCTATCCAACATTGTCCCTACTGTTGCACTCACTGGAGTGGGAATAGTTATTTTTACCCCTTTGCTATCCGACACTTTCCCTACTGTTGCACTCAATGGACTGCAAAATTAAAATTTAAAGACTATTTTAATATATTATAAAATAATGTTATTTTTTATTAGATTTGATGTTATAGGTGTATGTATATATATATATTTATTTGTACATTTCTATATATTTATCAAATCTAAAAATACATTAAAATTAATAGTTTATTAATTGTTTTAAAGTAAATATATATATATATATATTACAGTTTATATATGTATGTTAAAAAAAATTCAAAATTAAATGTATTTCTTATATTCGTTAAAATGTATATTAAATCCAAAACAATTTTAGGTTAATTTTATTATTTAATATATTTAAAATTATTTTTATATACATTTTTACATCAATATTTTTTCCTCAATATTTTTATACTTGCCATAATAAATATAGGATGTCGATATTTTTGACATCGATATTTATGACTCGATATTTGTGTATGGGGATATTTTGGGCATCGATATTCTATCAGTGAACTGCCTCCACCATTGCCCTCGGTTCCCTATCTATGTTTCAGAAACCCACTGTTCTAAAAACAGAAGGCTATGGGATGTCTAAGAGAGCACTTTATGTTCGATATGAGGACTGAGATGGAGGAAAAGGAGCTACTGAAACCAGGAATGCTGTCTGATTCAAACAACCCTGGGGTGGAGCTATCTGGATCTGGTCACTGGCACCTGGGAACAGATGCTGTTGACCAAGTTCAGACTGGGTTCTATCAGTTGGAGACTCCGTTTTCCCCAGGGCTAATATGAAACCTCCAGTATTTGTACTTGTCACTGCAATGAGGTTTCCTTCCAGCCGTTATTGCACTTTACTTTTTTGCTAATTTTATCAGTCCTATGCAAGAAGAATTTGTAATGCCTGTTATTTATAGGCTTAAATTCACTAGGTGCAGACCAGCTCAGCCATACTTGCACTTACTGGACTTCCCTAAAGTATGGTCAGCCGTGGGCTTATTTTTTAAAAACTTCTGTACACCTCTGCAAATCCATGATTTTTTATAGATAGTTTTTATATGCTGATTAGGTTGTATGAGTTTAATATTATTGCATGACCTTATCTTATTGATTTTAACCGCAGGTAATATGGCATCTTTTGGATTTATTATTGCAATAGTTTCTTTTGCATTACTTTTAATGTTGGTCAGGTGAAAATTAATTAGATACACTTGTTGGTATTCATTTGCTCTTTTTTATTTTTATTTATTTGTAAACCTTTATGATCAACTTGTAAGTGATCCAATATAGAATACTTATTATATATTGACACCACACCCTTTTGGATCTAGGTATCTATTCAATGGTGTGCATCTGCAATTGCGTTCAAAAAGCATTATTATAGTCAATTTCACAACCACTAGCAAGATAGATTCCAATGTCACTCCCCTTTTCCTAACGTTTTGTAATGAATTACAATTTGTACATTACGACTCCCAACAATATTTGCAGAGTACTTATATACTTTGTGACCTTAGATTATGCAGTTGTGTATGATTTAATGAGCCACGGGCCTTGTGACTATAAAATACATTAGTACATCAGAACCTAAAGGAATTATTTTTAATATTCCTGAGATAATTTATTCACGATGGAATAAATGATCTGCGGTATCATAAATAAGTTTGTTACTCTAGTTGACTGAAGAAGAAAATGCCATAGGGAAAGTAATTTACGACACTGGAGGTTTAATGTGATATTTTAAAATAATGTCATTTTTTGTTGACATCTTATAGAATTTATATCGGTCTCCAGTACATAACAACTAAACACAAACATCAGCAACTGCAAACTAAACCTGAAATACAAGTTATGGGCATTATCCTTTAAGATTGCTCATGCTTTATGGACAGGCTTATTAATCCCTTACAGGGCTTAATTTGAGCCCGTGGTTTCTGATACTGGACACCAGCACTTAGGGGCTGATTCCGATGTCGGACAGACTCAGGTCCGTCCGACATCGGCCAGGAGCCATAACCGACCGACCTGCTGTCGTCGGTTACGGCCCTGCAAGTACGATGCGACTGAACAGGGTTTGGTCGCATTCGTATACTTCACAATGCAAGCATGCATTCCGAGCGGAATGCATGCTTGCAGTGCAAAAAGCAGGGGTGCAGTTCATCCCTGCACCCCAAGGTGCCTGCCACCGGGTGCAGGGATCCACAGAGGGGCACCATAGGTGCCCCCAGGCTGCCATTTGGCAGCCTCACACCCATGGGGGCCCTACTGGGGGCCCCCAAAGACAGTTTCTGACTGCCTTTTCGTGTCGGAAAGACCGGCACGAAAAGGCAGTGTAAAACTGCCATCGTACTCACTCGGTTGCAAAGAGGCAGCCAGGGGAATACTGAGGGATTTCCGAATGGCGGACGGGCTCTCCGAGCTTGTCGTCTGCAATCCGGAAATCCGAGTCGGATTCCTTTCCGACCAAGCCCGTCAGAATGGCTCGGTCGGAAAGGAATCCGGCCGACACCTTCTGATTCAGTCGAAAGGGCTCCGACCATCGGTCGGAGCCTTTCCGACCGATATCGGAATCGGCTCCTTAATTGTCAAAACCAGCGCTTGTGACAGTCTGCCATAAGGTAGGGCTATTTGGCTAATTTAGAGATGACCACAACAACAGTCAATTATTAATTCAATGACTATTACCTGCCGCACAAGCCATTCTTATAGCTTTCGGGGACTGGAATAGTTCATATTATCACACTTGTAGGAGTCTGATGGTTAGTAGTTGAGTTGTTATTATCATTGGCTGCATGGCAGAGGCAATGTGTGGTGCAAGCTACAATGGCTACCTTAGGAGAACACTGGCACTTATTTTTTGTTGCAAATTAAGCATTGATCCCTTACAGAGTTAGAGTGTTTGCACACCTGCATTTGAAAGTCTTTCAAACTTTTCTCAAAGGTTGGTCATACACGTTTCCCTCCTTTGCTTAGTTGTGTTCCTGTTTATGTGTTAGCCACATACAGGAATATTAATGAGTGCATTTATTGGTGCGACCATCTGCCGCGGCTGGTGCAGGTAAGTGCAGTGGAGCGGTCGAGTAGGGCAGGGCAGGGGGAAGTCGACAGATGACGGAATAGGTTTTATTTATTTATTTAATTTTACCTATTCTGTCCTCTGTTGACTCCCTCCCCTCCCACCTCACCCTGCCCACCCTACCGAGCTCACCTGTGCCGGCCGCCGCTGGCAAGTAAAAAAAATGGCTCAGTCGAGCCTTCTGAATCTCAAGTCTACTTGTGGACCAGCAAATAGCCATCCTTAGCATGAATCTGGAATCACAGACGGAAATGCTTAATACCCTCAGCCAAACGCCAGCTTTAGATGTCGATTTGGAGGATGGGAGATAGGAAAAGCCACAAGCAGAAGGATAATGACTATCTTTAAAGATTGCACTGGTCTTCAATGATCTCAGGCACTTTCCTGACACTTATTTGCTTAATGGCCAACAGTATCAAAACCAACAGTCACTCAGGGCCCAGCTCTTGCTGGAGCAACCCCACAACTTTAACCAGGGCTCACGCCATGCCCTCCTGAATTATGAAGCCTGACCGATAGGCTTCTACTTGAGAGGTGCTGTGCATCTTCCATCTCCATGATCTTGGCTAAGATTCGAAGGCTTTGTGTGATATAGAGTTTGGTGAGGTTGTCTAAGCAAGGATCAAACTTCTTCAGCAGGGGGTGACACAGCAGCCCAAGGGAAAAGAGACCCACCCTTCTGCGAATGATCTGTTGATGTCAACTACGGCATCAGAAGCAAGTGCGTAGGCAAACAATTTAACTACCTTTACTGGGCAAGTATGCAATCCAAAGAAATGCGGCACTAAGGCAGTATTTACATTATCGATCTGATATCAAAGATATGGAAGAGAAGTTGGTGTTATGGATCCTAGAAGCACCAGAGTGGGGAGCTCTAGATTAGAGGTGTTTTCTGGCCTAAATCACATTCCTTGGGTATCTTAGATGAAGAAAGATTATAGTGAGTCACCTATTTCTTGGAATTTTCACATGCCAATGTCTAGGAATAAACATTTTGATAGCTTGAAGGATGTTCTGAATTTAAGGTTATGCTATGTTATGGATTATGTTGTACATGGCTTTCATTGGAAGCCTTCATCGTGAGCCATCAGATCGAAAAGCTGTTTTTCACTATTGTGAAATCCCTACAGTGGGTAACAAAGGTAATTTACCCACTGTGGTAAGGTCACAAGGAGAAGCGCTTGCCTACCCTTTGGTCTGCTGTTTCACCTGGGTCTCAGGAGAACCAAGCATGGTCAGTGGGCTGTCTCACTCTTCTAGTTCTGCCTCTACCAGGTCTCCACAGGAGAGTGTCACTGGGCCTCCACCTACTGCCTTCACCCCTATCAATGCAGATCTCTGCAGACGTGCCATGACAAGAGAAAACAACCCGCATAGACCATCGGTTATCACAGCACATCTGTCAGCACAGAGCCCGATCCTTGGTCAGGGAGGGGTTTGGATTGATACAGCAAATAGCCATCCTTAGCATGAATCTGGAATCACAGACGGAAATGCTTAATACCCTCAGCCAAACGCCAGCTTTAGATGTCGATTTGGAGGATGGGAGATAGGAAAAGCCACAAGCAGGAGGATAATGACTATCTTTAAAGATTGCACTGGTCTTCAATGATCTCAGGCACTTTCCTGACACTTATTTGCTTAATGGCCAACAGTATCAAAACCAACAGTCACTCAGGGCCCAGCTCTTGCTGGAGCAACCCCACAACTTTAACCAGGGCTCACGCCATGCCCTCCTGAATTATGAAGTCTGACCGATAGGCTTCTACTTGAGAGGTGCTGTGCATCTTCCATCTCCATGATCTTGGCTAAGATTCGAAGGCTTTGTGTGATATAGAGTTTGGTGAGGTTGTCTAAGCAAGGATCAAACTTCTTCAGCAGGGGGTGACACAGCAGCCCAAGGGAAAAGAGACCCACCCTTCTGCGAATGATCTGTTGATGTCAACTACGGCATCAGAAGTGATAGTGAAAAACAGCTTTTCGATCTGATGGCTCACGATGAAGGCTTCCAATGAAAGCCATGTACAACATAATCCATAACATAGCATAACCTTAAATTCAGAACATCCTTCAAGCTATCAAAATGTTTATTCCTAGACATTGGCATGTGAAAATTCCAAGAAATAGGTGACTCACTATAATCTGAGTGAGTGGCAGTAGACCAGCTGATATCTTTCAATTTGGGGTGGTGTGAGGTATATTTTGAGGGTGTGGGTGGCGGATGTCAGGAGGCCAGGCATTTCAATTAATATAAGGATTTGGGTAGGGAGGTTTACTTTTAGAGGGTGGTGGGGGTGGCTGGCATTTAGCCAGGTGTTTCTTTTCAATTTCAGGGGGCTGGAAGGGTATGTGTTGAGGGTGGCAGACAGTTTCATTTTTATTGTTTGTAGAGTAGGCCATGTTATATATGGCTCCCCTATTACTCCACTGCCCCAGCGTAAGTATTGGAAACTGGAAGATGATTTGGGGAGCATATACAACATAAAATTATGGATGGTTAAACTGTAAATAATGGGGATGTGTTTCACATTGGGGATCTGATTCACATCATAGACACCTCGAGCTATTCTGAGTTGATGCCAATTCAATTCAATTTAACAAACGTTCTTTCGGTTACATAGGCAAACATAAAAATACATCACAAAAACAATCTCAGTTCAATCTGTCAAACAAGTACATCGCAACTGCACGAATATTAAATGCTGCAACAAGTGACAGTGCATCGGTACTTAAGAGAATAATTGATAAAATCCCTTGTAGATCCAATAGTATAATGTTCTGGGGATAACATGAGATTTTATTGGGACAGTTGCTCCTTTAAAACCATTCCATTATGCAGAATACATCATGAAAAGCAATTATATTAAATAACAGCAAAAATAACAGTTTTCCTTTTGGCGATAGCACATTTTAAAATAGAGCAAGTATTTACACATAAAGAAGGCGAATTTAGCTGCTGCAGACAGACCAAGGCAGCACCACATCTTCTAATTCCACGCTCTCTTAAAACTGATATTAAAAACCTTTTAGTAGAGGCAGAAGAAAACTGACAGAAGAAAATAAAATGCAGCAGGCTCTGGGTAGATGATTCATTGATTGGGCATGTTAAGACTTTAGATAAGTCAAACTGGCCAAGGGGGAAACCGAGATGCCATCTTACAAAACCCAGTCTTTAAATTTGTTAAAAGCAATCTGTCCTAGGTGTTATCCACCCACGCAAGGTACGGCTCTAACGCTTGTGTGGTTTGAAGCTTCATGTAGTCCCTGGCATTAAATTTTAATAGTTCAGTTTCCTCCCTTTGGCAATTCCTCAATCCTTTAAAAGGTTTCTTAACCCAGGTCACATTAGTTTGGGTCATGGAGGCAGGACTAGAAAACAGGGCTTGCCTACCCAAATTGCTAATGCCGACTTAGGGCCTCATTACGATGTCGGGCAGAAACCTTCCGCCTGACACCGTCTCGGATTGGGGAACCGACCGACTCACGGTCGGTGGTTCTGCCCACTGATTACAATGCAACCGAACACCGTTTGGTCGGAGTCCCATTGTTCCCCAAGGGAGTCCGTGTTCTGCCTGACAACACAGGCTCCTATGGGGAAATGGAGTGTGTGTAGAAAACCCTGATGAGAAATCCTGGGTAGAAACCACAGGATAACATGGCATACATATATTGCACATCTTATGATGCCTCTGTCTGCAGGCCATCGTGAACATCTTAGTCAGATTGGTAGCAAGGTTAAGAGACCCCATGAAGGTAACAAACAACTGGAACAGCATATTAAGGCCATTGAAAGTTCTGGCGATTAATACATCATCTGCATACAATAATACTGGGACTTTTTTCTTAACGATAAGGGGGGCATCCAAAGTCACACTTAAAAGGGCTGTGCCTAAGCCATTAATCTACAAAAGGAATACATTTTGGGGCTAGACACAGCCCTGGTGCACACCCTTCCCTAGCTTATCACGAATGAAAGAACAAAATGTAGGGTTCTCAGGAATTCCACTAGGCCACCATCCACCTCCAGCTTAGTCAATTTCTCCCACAGTTTTGATCTTATCAGACTGTTGAAGGCAGAGTACAGATCCATGAAGGCCTGCAGATGGAGCCCTGGTTAGCGATGGCATATTTACTAATCCGTAAATGCAGGTTCAAACATAGCTCCACCATGTCTAGCCACTCACAGAATCCAAACCAGTCCTCCAATGTTCACAGCTGAATCCAACAGGGATATCGGCCAGTAAAAACCAGGTAATTGGGGATTGCTCTTTATAAAAATAGGAACTATAATAGCGGTATGCCAAGAATCTGGAAGACCCTCTTTAACAAAAGCATTAAAACAGTTGCACAGCAAGGGGGCATAAATCTCCGGTAGGGATTTGTACAAGTCCATTTGGACTCCGTTCAGCCCCGGGGCCTTATTAATGGAGTCTTAATGATAGCCTCCCAAACTTCTTCAACAGTAAATTCCAGGGCTAAGGGGAAAGTCACCTGTTCCTCACTTGAC
Organism: Triturus cristatus; assembly: GCF_964204655.1. Lineage (NCBI taxonomy): Eukaryota > Metazoa > Chordata > Amphibia > Caudata > Salamandridae > Triturus > Triturus cristatus. The sequence goes on from NC_140581.1 coordinate 835,776,536, forward strand.
TGGACAAGGGTGTCAGTACCATAAAGTTCTTTAAAGTGTTTAACCTAGTCCTCAGGCTAAAAGAAGTAATAACTGAGTTACTTTTAGCCCTCTTAAGCTTGATATTGTTAGCCAAAACCCAAAAGACACTGGCATCTTTCAGTCTTAATTCCATGACCAGCTTCTTCCAGGATTCATTTTGAAGCTCCTTGTTCCTACATCGAAGGGCTGCCCTATACACTGCTCTAAACTGTTGGATTTTGCACTTATCCCAGGGATTCTTCCTCAGCGTCTTATGTAAATTTGCTGAGGTCTTCCTGCAAGATTCGCCACACCATTCAGCCTCATGGGTCCCTAATCTAATCGACTTCATGAGCGAATTGCTTATTATCTGCCCCAGCAGGGCAAATTGGTCGGCCTGACCCAGGTATTCATCAGAGTTCGTGAGACAATTATAAACCGCATTAAGATGGTTCACACACAAATAAGGCATGAGGGAATTAAGATAAAAATTTCTCCATGCATACCGGGGACCATGCATCTTAACAACTAAGGAGGATGAGACCACACCCTTGACATCACTACCCTCCTTACGAGTACATAAACTAACGCTCAAAGGGTTGTGATTGCTGTATATACTTTCTATGATCCCACCCCTCGAGGCCCAGCCCATTAAATCTCTGGATACAAAAACATAATTGAGGGCTGAGCCATACTCTCCTCTTATAAAGGTCACTTTTGAGGGGTAGAGGGGATGCAGGAGTTCACAGGCATTTGTAAGGTTGAATAAATTAATAAAGTGGGTGATTGCCACCTAAGGTGATTTTACACCCTTTGATCAAGGAAGGGAATTTACTGTCAAAACCTAAAATAAAATCTGGGAGCAATTTAATATTGACACTAAAATGAGATCCGGCGTTCCCATTCTAAAAATTAGGAAAACTATGGTCAGACCATTTGGTCAAGTAGATTAAAAGGCTTGGATTAAAGTGCAATCAGTGCAAGCCGGGCTAATTTTACACTCTAAGGTTACTTTAAACAGTGCTGTTAACCCCACCCTAGCCCTGCAAAAAGGAGATGGAATCGCTGAGACCAAGTATGAAACAGAACCGTCCAGGCTAAAATCATCAGTAGCACAGGTCTCTTGGAAGAAAATAATATTGTAATTATATATAAGGGAGACCCAATTCTCACAGCCCGTTTTGCTGCCAATACCAGCAATATTTCAAAAGAGTATTTTGACCTCTTGCGTGTCTTCGACTGTGTTAGTTGGAAATTCCACTCTCATACCTGGGCTAATAACTTTGGAATTAGCCAATGTAGGGCAGACTCTACTGGCTATGTCCATTGTGGGTCTCATATCACAACACAAATAGCCTTCTCTATGGTGGCTTCCGGGCCTAGGCACTGCTCAGACAACTGGCAAGCAATGTGTAAATCGTTACCAGCCATGTCTCTCAGGGGCGCAAAGTGGCTCTGGTCAGGGATGTTGTAGGGGGATGGCTGAGGTAGTTTTAAATGAAGATCTAATAAAGGATTGTAAACGTACCAGTCTATGGACCATCTTTTAATATATAGAATGTGAAAGAAACAGCAAACATTGGCAATTTGGAAAAACTTCATACATGTGGAGAATTAATGACATTGGACATTGTGATCCTGAACTCGTGCTGAGTATTGTTAATTGATTGATGATCGGAATTCACATTCTGTGGAGTGCTTGCATTGCAATGCATAGGGGACTATTTTACATCACAAATGTACACTTGGCCATCACACGTTAAATTAGCTATCTCACAGATACACAGATAAACAAAGCAATAATGTTTTAACTCTCTCTTACAGGCAGGTTTTAGCAGTCTGTTGTTGAAAGCCCTCTTGTGGACCATACCAAAAAATTACCGGGGACTTAGAGAAAGCCCACTTCTTATAATTGATGGCTTTCCTGTCACTTCTTGTGGGTAGCATAGCTTCTGTAGCATCCTTTTGATTGGATGACTTGTATTCTTCCACAGCTCACATTCACAGAGCTACTTTTCAGGTTGAGCGTAGCGCAGCGCGCAGCGCTGCTCTAAGAGATTACCTTTAGAATTCGGTTGTCTCTTTTCAAGCACTCGTGCTTATGCTGGCATCCACCTAATGGGAGCAAGCAGTAGCGCGCAGGGGCCATCTGTTTCTAATTAGCGTGGCTGCACAGGGTTCTTTTATGTTAGGCTCACACTCGGCTTTCTTCCTCTGAAGGCCCTTCAAGTAGGCTGGATTCTGTAGATTTATAGCTGCCTTTGCCCCTGGAAGCAGGCACTTGCCCACAGTAATGTGTGATTATTCATGTGTTATTTATACCACCTTGAATGCTTGCACATTTCATAGATTTATTGTGTGTTTTACACTTGCAAAGGGCTGCCAGGGCCATGTTATTGCGGCATTTTTAAAGCTTTTTGTACATAGGCTGTGAACTGTAAGGCTGACCTTTAAAGTGCTGTGGCATTATAGAATGAATGCAGCGATGTGCAGAGCTTTAGGAAGGTGCATAGGTTGTGGGAGCAAGGTGTTTGCATCGCTTGTATGATGTGAACGCTCACTTTAAAGTACATTTGTGTCAGGCAAAGGCTGGTGGTTGTGTTGAAATTGTATACCAGAACTGTTAAAATGCTGCGGCGGCGCATTTGTTTGATGTAAAGCCCCCCTCCCAAGACTACCAAAGCTGTTTTCAGGCCCTGACGAATGAGACGAGTAAGAGTCGCGTTATTGGATAATTGTTGCTCACTGCAAAATCACATCACATTGTTGTAGATTCCTAATTATATGTTTGTATCTCACCTCCTGACATCCTAGTGCCGCCATTTCATTCTACATTAACGTTTTTCAGTTCAGCTGTGCAAATCCAGCATACAGTTAAATATTTTCAAGAATGTGTTATAAACCCCATCGTTTCATCCACAACTGGGTTGTGTCCATTATTCTTGTTATTGTGCTGTACCTGTGCTCGATGGTAAAGCTCATGCAACCTGCTTACACGCTCACTCACGGCTCACAGTTTTATGTGCTCCTCGGAGTCCCGTGGTGTTTGCAAATTGTGACAATCGAGACTGTGTTTGCCATAATATGACAACCCTTTGGACCCACAACAATGTTATTAACGAGTTTCAGGAGCCCTGTAAATAAATGTTGAAACAACACAGGTTGAAAATGCAAGAGCGGGGGAGGAGGCGGCTCCGGTGCTGGGGGCGGGGTGGGCTTGTTGGTACCCCTCTGTTCTATCTGTTTCCTGCCTTCTTTCCTCATTCCTCATCCTATTCCTATCCCCCTGCCCTCCTTTGCCCCTGACACCCCCTCATCAACTCACCAAGGAAGAGTTGCTGATTGTGCCTTCTGTCCTTGCATCCAAAGGTTCCTCTGATGTGCCCCCGCACACGAGTGGTTAAGTCAGCTGGTAGAAATTCATAACTTTGCTTCAGGGGGAATGTGGAGGAATTATCATTCTGTTGAATCTTTCATTGGGTTTGTTATGAGAGCTGGCTGCTGCCTGTCCCGGGGGCGGGAAGGGGGTGGGGGCTTTGAGAGCCGGTGATAGTAATTAGTGTGCGGAGTGCATTAATGAGGCTTGTTAATGCATTGTGTAATTTATACAATCTCTTAAAAAATATACCCTACAGCACAACATCACCTCCAGAATAAAACAAGCATCTCCTCAAAACAACACCAGTTAAACAGAACTCAGCACCACCTTACTATCACCGCAACACCACCACCTCACCATGCCTCACTACCACCACAACATCACTAAGCACCTCTATAGCATCACTCAATACCCCCTCATCATCACTAAGCACCACCTCAACTTTAGAACAGCCAGGAAGAAGTCGCTAGCATTGCAACAACAAAAAAATGACGAGACATTTTTTATGGTAATTCTTTTTTTAATTGGGTCATTCAGTTGTACATAATATCTTCTTGGTTATATACAAGGTAACAAAAATACTTATAATACTTTTTTATTATAACTTTTCAACATGCTGCACAGCAGCCACAATGCTCTATAACATAGCTTAAAAACATTGGAAAAGCCGAGAGCACTGGCTGAACACTTATAAGGACCCAAAGGCGAGACCTATTGGCTATGACAATGCTTGTTTCTTTTCTTTCAGCACTCCATGAGAATGCCTATATTTTCTCTCTCTCCCTTGTTTGCTGCTTCCCCCTCAAATCACCGTTCACTGTGTGTTCTGTGTTGCTCCTCTCTCACCCAACTCCTCCATTGTTTTCCTCACCTTGTCTTTTTTTCCTTTTTAAGTCTTTTTGTATTCCTTCCTATGTCTCAAGCTCCTGCATTGTTTGCTTGTCCATTTGTGCCTCTTGTTGATTTCTCCCCAACCAGCTCCACCATTGTGTCAGATTCCTTACATTGCAGTCCCTATTTTTTCCCCCCAAATTTTCCATTTTTTGAAGCCCAGCAGTTGCCACTGGCTGCCCTGTTTTGCAAAAGTAGAAAAAAAATATATATATCTCGTTTCTTGTCTCACATACACTCCATTCAGGAACAGACAATGCAAACCCAAGGTATGGTGCAATTCTTTTATTTAGTGACCTGCACCGCCGCTATAACGCATTTCAGCCCTCATGGGGCCTTGATCACATGACACGATGATGGAGTGACTTCAACATTTTTAAGTGGCAGTGCTCATTAACGTGACCTATAATATTCATAGACATGGAAGAGTTGGTATAGTTCTCAACGCTCACAATATTATTGAGTTGTTTAAATACATATGAGACTTGGTAAAATGCATTTGTGACAGTGCTTGGTATAAATAACAATAAATATGTAATTAAATAAATAAATATTTAAATAAATACATATAACACATGGTAAAAAATGCCTGAATGAACTGAGAGAATATTAAATCCGTTATGTTGGATAAAATGCATGTTAAAAAGTGAAACCAATGTAAACATTTCATGTATAAAACAGCACAGTCCAATCATAAATAGGTTTGTTGAAAGTAAAACTCATCTCTTTACCAATAATGTCTCATATAAAGGGTAGAATGATTCAGCCCAAGTGGGCTTAAAACTAATGCTCCATGCCTGATAATAAAGTGCCAGTGCAAACTAACAGTGTCACCTAAAGAGCCAGAAAAAAAGAGGTTCTAATGTGCAAATGTGCATAAATAATACATTAAAATGAAGTTAAAAACAATGCTGAGGCAGGGGCAAGTTTTAACATTATCATGTGTGCATATAACCAGCATGTTAGAGACATGTGTAAAAGTCCTCACTAGAATTGGAACCCTGTGGTGTTTTGCAATCCATCTCTAATATGTATTTGGTCTCAAGTCTTCTTAGAAGAGCTTCATGGTCACCTCCCCTTCTCAGAGGGGAAACCGAATCAACAACAAAGTATTTAAGCTCTTGTGATTTCTTTGCGTGGAGATCTTCAAAGTGTCTTGCAACGGGGTACGTCACATCACCATTGTTGATTGCCCTGATGTGCTGGAGTATCCTCTTGTGGACCTGCAATTTCGTACTGCCCACATATCGCAGGCCACAGGGACACTCCAGCACGTATACTGCATATTTGGTTTTGCAGGTCAATTTTTTGTCAATACGAAGTTGTTTTACTTACTCCGTGTTTACAGGCTTTACATGTGGCACATTTAACCCCTTCAGCGCTGCGCGGATTCCCCCGCGGTGCTGAAGGGTTCGAGCGCGGGCGGGGCCATGACGGAACGGTTCCGTCATGAGCACAGCTCAACCGATGCTCATGACGGAACCGTTCCGTCATGAGCATGGAAGGGGTTAATGAACCTTTTACTGGTGTCCAGCCAAGATCTGTTGGTTCAACTTCTCACTTCAGGACTGCTTTTGACTAAAGAATTGCTTATGGAGCGGGCCTTTCTGAACGTAATGTTGGGTGATTTAGTCAAGTTAGCACCCAAGACTGGATCATTCTTTACCAACGCCCAATTCTTGCTAACAATCCTGCATATTGTTTTGTGTTGATTACTGTAAGTGAGAATCAATCTAGACGGTTGTGTTGACTTGGAGAAAGAATTTTGGTTGATGTTTGGATTTGATGGCCAAAGCCTGTGATCTACCCATTTGGTTGGCTTTATCAATGGCTTTGTCAATCTCACCTGGAGAATAGCCCCTACCCAGGAGCCTTTTACGTCGCTTATTCTGTGAGATTTGACAATCAAGATCTGAGCTACAAATCCTCCTAATCCGCAGCATTTCTCCATAGGGGATCCTACGGATCAGATGCGCAGGATGATGGCTGACGGCATGTAATAAGGTGTTCCCAGCTGTAGGTTTTCTATATAACCTTGTTTGTAATTTGTTTTGAGTAGGTAAAATTTCAACATCAAGAAAGCAAATCAACGTAAATGTAAAGTTTAAGTTGAGATTGATTTCATTGATTTGCTTACTAAAATGGAGGGCACTTTCCTCCGTGCCTCTCCAAAGTATCAGCAAATCATCAATGTACCTAATATATATATCTATCTATATCTATACATATATATACACTGAAAAAACCATAGGTTTCACACAAGTTATAGTTAGCTGTACATTTCACTCGTAAAAAACCAATGAAATTCCCCCGTTATAGTTAGTGCAGGCAACTATAACTCACGCGACCGCAATCCTCTGCTGATGCTAATACTGTATTTAGACACTTATTTGCCCATGTCTTCTTCCATTAAATTTTAGCTATACATATTTTACAAATATTTTTTTTTCATAAAGACACATATGTCATCAGCAGAGGATTGCGGTCGCGTGAGTTATAGTTGCCTGCACTAACTATAACGGGGGAATTTCATTGGTTTTTTACGAGTGAAATGTACAGCTAACTATAACTTGTGTGAAACCTATGGTTTTTTCAGTGAATTTGCAAGGTTTTTTAAATGCTAATTCCTAACTATAACGTGTGTGAAACCTATGGTTTTTTCAGTGAATTTGTACGGTTTTTTAAATGCTAAGTTACTTTACGCCATTCGTGGCGTGCGCGCCCAGTTAACGCAGTTCGTTCCGTGCGCGCATGGTGCGCTTCGCGCACCGTGCGCGCACAGTGAGCACGCGGTGCGCTTCGCGCACCGCGCGCCCACTTTACGCAGTTAGTGCCGTGCACGCACGGTGGTCACGCGGTGCGCTGCACGCACCACGTGCCCACGTTACGCGGGATGGGCCATGTACGCACGATGCGCTTCGCGCACCGTGCGCACATGGGGGACATATTATGCGCTTCGTTGTGAACGTTATTCATTTGTACTTTCCTTTTAATTACATATGCCATGCACAAATGGTGCCCTACGGGCACCATTTGCACACGGGGTGGGGAAAGTGTGGATAATTTTTTTTTTATATAAATTTTTTACCGTACGCGTACGGTAAGCGTAATCGGCGATTTTTCGAAAAAAAAAAAATTTGTTTTTTTGGCCTTGGGGGTTGTTTGGGGACACATATATGGATGCTGGGTGTTTAAGAACTGAATATACTCCCCCTGTAGATGTTTTTTGTCTTGGTTTTTGCAGCCCCCCTCAGAGTGCGAGTGAGAAAATGGCGGCCGCCGCTTCCTGGTTTCGACCGATTCGAATGTTTACTTAGATCGAACAGCCAATCAGAATCGCGTCACCGTACGCGTACTGTAAGCGCACCGTAAGCGCACCGTAAGCTGGCTCAGATATATATATTGATTTAAAGGCTATTTTCTCAGAATCTACTGAACAGATTTACACCAAACCTACAAAAGGCACTTCCTTGACCTGTAGACTACCTCTCTGCCAAATTTCAAGGAACTCTGTTCAGCCGTTCGTTGGCTGTGGCTGTGTCTAAAGGTCCTATGGAAAAATGCATGGGAAAAATGCGTTTTGGGACCCCCCTTTTATCTCAGCCCCCGCTTGACGAATCCCCCCGAGACTTTCAGGGTAGGAGCGGAGCGCAGCGCCCCACCTATTTTGAAAATTTGGCGAGGATTCGTCGACCGGCGCCAAAGTTATTCAAAATAGAATGTTGCGGTTTCCCTATGGAAACAGGGTCCTAACTATAACTACCTACTGGCGACCGCCAGTAGGTAATATCTATATATATATATATCCCCCAATTTCCACCGTCTTGGAATGGTAAATAAAAGAATAAACAAAATGGTAGCCGCATCATGACATATGTGCATGCATGCATGGTGATGCATGCCTGCACATACATTATCATGCCAGTCCTCCAATCTTCATGACGGGTATGTACGCATCTGTGCGTGCATATCATCGTGCAATTTTTTATTTTTGTTTACCTTTGCATTCTGTAAAGCAGCATCAAAAATTTGGCAAAGACAACAGGTTGAAATAGTGAGGCTTATTGCAAACCCGACCTATTGGCTTTGCTAATCCTTGTTATTTTTTACACTTCTTCATCTTGTGAGTTTATCAGTCTAATACGTTTAAGGGATCTATGTATAATGCTGTTGACGCAGAAGATTGTGCAGGGCAGCACTTCCCCCAGTTAACTAGTAGTGTTTTAAGCTGATCCTGGCATCGTTTCTACTTGACTACGTCTGTATATACTTCACAATACTTTACTAAAATACTCAAGGGTTAAAATATTGTCGAATTTAAGAGTAAAAGTACAAACGAAAGCGTTTATTTGGAGCAACGTGACAGTTATTGTGTGGAAACCTTTCCTTTCGCTGTGTGAACCTACAAACTGATTAGAAAAAGTTTGCCCTATTCTGTTAAAAACCAAATCAAAAAATCCTAACATCGCCTCAATGTATAACAATTAAATTAAACTGCAAACCTTTCACGAGCTTTTTCCGAAAGAAATGAAGGAGTTCTTTTTTCTTAAGCAGATTAGTGTAGAAAAGCCAATTTCGTCAAGATTTGGCAGGGTTGTAGAATGCCAAGTTTTTTTAGACTTCCTTTTGGCTTAGTTTTCCCGTTGCTCATTTGTCACAGGTGCGTGCATGCTTTATAACAGTCCGGATGTGAACGCGAAGTCTACGGATTGCGTCGTGTAAATTGGATTCAGCGCCTGGCCTGAGAGAAGAATTTTATATGCTATGGTTGGTGGGAGGGGGGAGGTGGCGCCGACTGATGCCTCCTCCCCGGCCCGCGTTACCTCTGGTAGAATTGAAGCATCAGGTTTCTGGTGAAAAATGACACATTGTTTTCCTGTTTTTTACCCTCCCTCCGACGTTTGCTTAGTTCCCTGATAGCACGCGCTTTAAAGTTATGAGAGCCATGGTAGTTACCGGGGCCACTTGATAGCAGACACTTTTCTCACATGTGTCTTAAAAGAATGTCTGGTTTTGGTGCCCTCTATTCAAGTGACGGCACGTGACTCCAAACGAAGGACCAGGAAGGCTGGTTCTAATCCTGCCGGTCGCCTGCTAAACGAATATGCAAGTTTCCAGCCTTGGAGCCCTCTTTTTAGCTGTATCTATTTAACAGATCTGTTTTTCCAGGATCTATGTATGGAAAACTTTAGCATATTAAAAACAACCCTTCTTTAAATGATTATTCCATCACTAGTACTGTGTGCAGTACTTTGCTGTTCTTTAAATAAACGTAATTACTTCACTGCTGCTTTCCAAATAGAAAAAACAAAATTGTCAGTATCGTTATAAAACAAGTAAAATTTGTAATGCGCAAGAACTGCGTTTAAAATGCCCATGTGGCAGCTCTACATATCTCTTGGAGCGAAACCCCTCCTGCCTCAACCCATGAGGCTGTGACTGCCCTAGTTGATCTCACCCAGATATTCCCTGGTGTTTTGAATCCCAATGTACCCCAATATAGGCCTAGGTAGTTACTCAACCTACTACCTACATCTGTCCTACCATTGTTCTACATGATGAGTTTGGCGCTGACCTTTTACCTAATTAGATACTACATGACTGTCCTGTGGTTTTCTCCGAAACCTTGCCTCATGTATTATGCATGAGGATTCTCAGTATCACAGCAGGATTACCATCTTCTGCATAATAACTCTGTATATACGGGTCACCTCTGTCGTCATGCTTGCCCGACATGCCCATAGTACACTTATAAGTAGAATCCCTGAGGGTACCTTTTGGGTATATAAGCACTACATCTTCGCTGGGCAAACTAGAGGAGAAAGACTTCCATTCTGACATGCTGACACGCTGAGGTCCCTGCACGCAGACACTCCAGCACGCAGTATTCTGACATCCCTTGAGGGACATCCATCTCGAGACCAAGACGGGGTCCTTCGCTCTCCCACATCATGTAATGGGGTTGGCTCTATCCTAAGGGGATTCTTGGCTACACACCTACACACATGCTAGGTACATTTAGGTACATCTAGTTAGAGTTTGCATGGTAGGAGTACGCATTATTACTGTTATATTTATATATGCCTGCATATATTAAGTGTTTTAGCACTATGGCAGAATTCTACATTTTCGTTACTCTATTTTTGCTCATAACCGTATATATCTGTTTGTGTCTAATGGTTGTTGCTGCACACGTATTTTATACTAGAATGATGCTAGTTCAATAAATGCTTATTGAAAATGTCCCTTTATTCTGTGCATCTCTCTGAGACAAAGTGAGCACGAGTGACTGACCGAAAAGTACTGTACTGTTTCCATGATCCCTGAGGGGCAGGGTTGTCATGTTCGATAGTTGCTAGAAACATTTCGCTCCTTGGTAAGAGGGGCTCATAGTGGCACTGTGAGCTAGCTGGTCTACAGACTAACATATCCTTTGGAGGTGCCTAGAATCAGTCTGGACACCAATCCCTTAGTTTACGTTGTCTAAAACTCGCAGATCCTATATAGATTTGCAGGAACTACACAACACTGGTAATTCTAACCCCATTGGTGCATAAAATCGGGATATGGCATGACTTGCCCATCTACAGACAGAGGTAGTAAAAGCTTTCTTTCCCCTAGTACCTGATCCACGGGCTACAAATTGGGGCTCAGAGGATCTCAATTACTTTGTTTTGTGTAAATAAATCAACAAACTCCTTCTAATGTCTAAGGAAGAAGGAATGTTATAAGAGGAGTGAAAAACCAGAAGAATAATCTCCTGGTTTGTTTGTAAAGAAGATTGTATTTTACTGAATTTTGGATTTGGCCTCAGAACCACTAGGTCTGGAAAATAAATTAAGTATGGAAAGTGATTAATAGAGAAGTTAGTTTACCTAATCTCCTTGCAGAAGTGATTGCAATCAAAAGGGCTAATTTAGCCATCAACCATGAATTGTCAGGCTGCTCCAACGGCTCAAAAGGTTCCTTCTATAGCCCCTCTAAAAATGTGGGACGATCACATGAAGGAATAGGAGAGAACAATTTTTTTTTTTTTTTACTTTTAACTCTTGAGAAGTCTTTTAACAAATTACAACATGGATGAGAGGTTTGCAGGATTTAATTGCTGTCTATTGAGAACCCAAAGTAGAAGGGGACCAACCTTTAGCAAATCCATCTCTTAAAAGATTTTATTAGGATCACCCACGACTTGATCCACTCCCATAACTGTACACCAGGAAGCATGTTATGGAGTAGAGCGAAACAGCGGGAAGGCACAGAACACCTCCTGTGGCAACAGGAAAGTTAATGCACGCATACCCAAAGCCATGCAACATACTCTCTACACGGAATCGTGGAAGAAGAGCATTCAATGGGGATGAGAATACGTCTATCCATGGTTGACCAAGCTGATTTGTGACTATCTAAAAAAGGTCACAAATTACCTAGGTATAAGCATGTGGAGTCTATGGGTGAAATGCACAGGACCAGCGGTATTCACACAGGACTTGTATTTCAGATCAGACTGGAATATTTAAGGCACTGGTGATGAAACTGGTGGTGTTCCAGCAGGCAAACCGTCCCCTCTTCAAAAAAGCAAAAAGCCAACCATTTTTTTTTGTGTAGGGTTTTCTAGCTTTTCTAAGACACAGAGAACAGGTACAAAATGGGCAGTGGTAGTACAAACTTACCTCATACAGAGGACAGGTACAGCACAGACAGGCAAAGAACAAGATTTCCTTATGTACTTATAACAGGTACAGGATGAGCAGCAGAAGTGTAAGCATCTCTTACACACATGGTACATTTACATTGCATGTAAGCATCCCTAGTCGTTTAGCTTTTAGAAGTTCTCACATCACTTGACATTAAAGTGGGTAAACAATATGATAAATCACTTTCATTTATTTATTTAATTGTGAAAATGTGAATGAATGTGTGCATCCACATGCCTATGGGTTTATGGATAGATGAATATTTTGATGAGGAAGTGACTGAATGGGTGAGGCAGTGGATGAGTAACTTAGTATACATATGAAGTGTGCAGTCTTACAATACAAGAACTTTCTCTATGTCAGATAAGCAAACGTTATGTTGGAAATAGAGTCAACAGCTTTGCAAAGTTTAAAAAATAAACACTGTTTCACTTCATGATTCATTTTACTAGTGTTGATCAGCCAACCAAAGGATGCCAAGCTCTTTTGAGTTTGATGAGCAGATTGTCATATTCCTGAATAAAAGACCCAAATGTTAATGTGCTGATATTCCCCTCTTTTGCCCTACATTCCTTCTTGTTGTTGAAAGTTTGCAGTCTTCTGCCAATAAACTAGCTAATAACCTATGTGTGAACCACATATCACCACTAAAAACATAAATACACTATTCAAAAAGAAGTCATTGTTGCTATAGAGTTAGGCCATTCCCGAGTGGCAGACCAAGGACACAGCCTGGCACGTGTGACAGCCATTGCTGCAGTGCCTAATGGATACATGAAGAAGGGGACAAGGGTGGCAATGGAAAAACAGGGTTTAGAATAATGAGGAGAAAAAAGGGTACCTCAACCATTGCCAGTTGGGAAATCAAATGGAAAGGCTTTTTTTCTGGAGGTTGGTGTCCAAGGCACAATATCTTATTTTCCATTTACCTAAGCTTCTTTCATGACCCAGTAGCAGAGCCAGTGTATCATGGGCCCTAGTGCAAGGAAGGGACTGTGCCCTCTGGCTGTTGTTTGAATGATCAATTACAGCAATGCTCAGGGTTCAGTGGGCCCGCACTCTGCCGGGCCCTGCCGCACTGAAACTGCTGCACAGTGGAAGCTACACCGCTGTCTTAACCCCTATATATGTTTGTTCCTTCTCTTTTGTGTCCTTCTTTTTTCCTTTCTCTCTCTTGCTTTTGTTTAAAGCCTGATGATGAAATATAAGTTCAGATCCCCAAAAATGAGTTTCAGGTGCACCACTTGCAACCACCGGCACAAATTAATCAATGCTTCAGAGTCAGGCCAACTATGAAGTGTCTCCTATTGAACCATTTCATAAAAGAGATGGAGCCGTTTTTGTATACGCTACTGCCCTAGGTAAAGACCAGTCTTTCATGAAGAAGGCCTTCACCTTCTGGGTTTTCAAGGGGGTTGAATTAAGACACAAACCACTGGTATGCTGTTTCAAACTTTCCAAACTCCAAACAACTGCAGGTCTCATAGCACAATCCCCAGGTATAAATCGCAGGTGTGGAAAGTCTCAGCGAAAGATGTGTTAGACATGTTACTTTCAGGCATCGATCAGGTTTTTCCGCCTTGTTTCACAATCACATTTTCCATCATTCAGCTGCCATATAACAAATGTGTATCTCTCCCTGCTCTTCCAGAACTTTTCATTCGTTGTTATAAAGCAATCCAGAGCTTTTTCTCTTTCTCGTGTAAAGCTGGAATCTATGGTTGGAATTATGTTTGAAAAATAACATTTTGTGCATTGGAAGCTCATACAATTCTTAATCCATCATGGTGAAATATTAATTCCATCTCCTGTTCCAGTGTAACCCTGCCAACAGTCGTGACGGAAAGTTAGAAACCGATAAACTTTATACACCTGTAGTACCCTTTGAGAGATTTTGTTTGTGAAGAAAATGTGGTGATTTAAAAACCATCAGAGGCGGGATTGGAAGAGTGTGTAGCATCATTACAGAAAATAATATATATATATATATTCACTGAAAAAACCATAGGTTTCACACACGTTATAGTTAGGAATTAGCATTTAAAAAACCTTGCAAATTCACTTAAAAAACCATAGGTTTCACACATGTTATAGTTAGGTGGATATTTCACTCGTAAAAAAACAAAGAAATTCCCCCGTTATAGTTAGTTCAGATAACTATAACTCGCGCGCCCGCAATCCACTGCACATGACGTCACATATTACATCACTCATGACATGGTCAGTGGCATCACTCATGACATCACTGATGACATCATCCTTGTGATAGAGTGGCGGTCGCGCGAGTTATAGTTATCTGAACTAACTATAACGGGGGAATTTCTTTGTTTTTTTACGAGTGAAATATCCACCTAACTATAACATGTGTGAAACCTATGGTTTTTTAAGTGAATTTGCAAGGTTTTTTAAATGCTAATTCCTAACTATAACGTGTGTGAAACCTATGGTTTTTTCAGTGAATTTGTACGGTTTTTTAAATGCTAATTTATTTATGTATTATTATTTTTTTATATATTTATTTTACAATAAACTACGTATTAAAAATTATTATTATTTTTTTTTTTGGTTTTAACCCTGCGATTTTTAAAAAAAAAAAAATTTGGGGGGGGGGGTTTTCAGGGTGCGCGCACTGTGCGCGCACCCCCGTCATTTTTAAAAAAAACATATTTTTTTTTTGCCTTCGGGGTCCTTCAGGGACACCCTCACAAAGGCTAGGGGGTCAGGAACTGTGCGAGTGCGCCCCTACATGCTTGGGCATTTGTTTATTCACATTTCTACACGGTAGTCCTGCCGTGGGGGGCATCAACTTCCGATGTGATTTAAAAAGGAGGCCGTGGATTGGAACGATTCCAGTCCGAATGCGGTACTGCAGGCCAGGACCAAATCAAAACCGAGGAAACTTCTCCATAGCCCACTCAGGGATTCTTTGTTTAATGGAACAGTCACACAGAACCTACTCAAGGTATAGACGTGTGTGAAACCTATGGTTTTTTCAGTGAATTTGTACGGTTTTTTAAATGCTAATGCTAATTTATTTATGTATTATTATTTTTTTATATATTTATTTTACAATAAACTACGTATTAAAAATTATTATTATTTTTTTTTTTGGTTTTAACCCTGCGATTTTTAAAAAAAAAAAAATTTGGGGGGGGGGGTTTTCAGGGTGCGCGCACTGTGCGCGCACCCCCGTCATTTTTAAAAAAAACATATTTTTTTTTTGCCTTCGGGGTCCTTCAGGGACACCCTCACAAAGGCTAGGGGGTCAGGAACTCTCTACCCTGCCCCCTTTTCACGTTCGCCACCTTCCTTTTTCACTCTCGCACTGAAAACAAACAAAATGGCGGCCGACACTTCCTGATTTCGACCGATTCGAACGTTGACTAACATGTAACCACCAATCAGAATTACGCTCGCGCACGTTAGGGTGCTCGCACGGTGCGCGCACCCTGCGCACGTATAGATATATATATGCTTTTAAATGCTATTTTCTCCGGAAATACTGAACAGATTTACACCAGACCTGCAAAAGGCACTTCCTTGACCTTATGGCTACCTCTCTGCCAAATTTCAAGTAATTCTGTTCAGCCGTTCGGGCTGTAGCTGCGACTAAAGGTCCTATGGAAAAATGCATGGAGAAAACGCGTTTTGGGACCCCCCTTTTTTCTCGGCCCCCGCTTGACGAATCACCCCGAGACTTTCAGGGTAGGAGCTGAACGGTGCGCCCCATTAGTTTTGAAAATTTCGCGAGGATTCGTCAACCGGCGCCAAAGTTATTCAAAATAGAATTTTGAGATTTCCTATGGAAACACGGTCCTAACTATAACTATCTACTGGCGACCGCCAGTAGATTATATATATATATATATATATATATATATATATATATATATATATATGAATAAACAAATGCCCAAGCATGTAGGGGCGCACTCACTGCAAACCACACCAGCCGGTTCCACCTGTAACAAGCATCCCGATCGGCATTGAATTAAAGGACTGGACCAAGCAAAACTTCTCCACCATGAAATAGCTTTACTGACGACCTGACGCGTTTCACAGCACTAGCTTCTTCCTCAGAGGTCACAGTAATTGTCAACAGTCCGCAGAAAGATCCGTAGGTTGCGTTTTGTAATCGCTGCAAACTCCGCCTTTAGTAGGGCGCGCATGTGCGCGCTTTGCATACTGGGATATGTAGTCCAAACGGAACATCTTTCTATACCTTGAGTAGGTTCTGTGTGACTGTTCCATTAAACAAAGAATCCCTGAGTGGGCTATGGAGAAGTTTCCTCGGTTTTGATTTGGTCCTGGCCTGCAGTACCGCATTCGGACTGGAATCGTTCCAATCCACGGCCTCCTTTTTAAATCACATCGGATGTTGCTGCCCCCCACGGCAGGACTACCGTGTAGAAATGTGAATAAACAAATGCCCAAGCATGTAGGGGCGCACTCACTGCAAACCACACCAGCCGGTCCCACCTGTAACAAGCATCCCCATCGGCGTTGAATTAAAGGACTGGACCAAGCAAAACTTCTCCACCATGAAATAGCTTTACTGACGACCTGACGCGTTTCAAAGCACTAGCTTCTTCCTCAGAGGTCACAGTAATTGTCAACAGTCCGCAGAACGCTCCGTAGGTTGCGTTTTGTAATCGCTGCAAACTCCGCCTTTAGTAGGGCACGCATGTGCGCGCTTTGCATACTGGGATATGTAGTTTTGCTTGGTCCAGTCCTTTAATTCAACGCCGATGGGGATGCTTGTTACAGGTGGAACCGGCTGGTGTGGTTTGCAGTGAGTGCGCCCCTACATGCTTGGGCATTTGTTTATTCTTATATATATATATATATATATATATATATATATATATATATATATATATATATATATATATATATATATATATATATATTACCTACTGGCGGTCGCCAGTAGGTAGTTATAGTTAGGACCACGTTTCCATAGGAAAACCTCAACATTCTATTTTGAATAACTTTGGCGCCGGTCGACGAATCCTCGCGAATTTCTCAAAATAGGTGGGGCGCTCCGCTCCGCTCCTACCCTGAAAGTCTCGGGGGGATCCGTCAAGCGGGGGCTGAGATAAAAGGGGGGTCCCAAAACGCGTTTTTCCCATGCATTTTTCCATAGGACCTTTAGAACGAGCTACAGCCCGAACGGCTGAACAGAATTACTCAAAATTTGGCAGAGAGGTAGTCCCTAGGTCAAGGAAGTGCCTTTTGTAGGTTTGGTGTAAATCTGTTCAGTAGATTCTGAGAAAATAGCCTTTAAATCAATATATATATCTGAGCCCGCTTACGGTACGCTTACCGTACGCTTACGGTAAGCGTACGGTGGCGTGCGCGAGCGCGATTCTGATTGGCTCTTAGATCTTAGTAAACATTCGAATCGGCCGAAACCAGGAAGCGGCGGCCGCCATTTTCTGTGTTTCACTCTGAAAAAAAAAGAGTGAAAACAAGAAAAGGGGGCAATGAGGAGAGTTACAGACCCCCTTACATTTGTGAGGGGGTCAAAGAAGGACTGTAAAGTACAAAACAAACATTTATTGATTTTTAAAAAAAATCACGGGGTACGCGTACGGTAAGCTTACGGTAAGCGTACGGAAGAAACATGGCGTGCGCGAAGGAGATTCTGATTGGCCCATAGATCTTAGTAAACATTCGAATCGGCCGAAACCAGGAAGCGGCGGCCGCCATTTTGTGTGTTTCACTCAGAAAAAAAACAGAGAAAACAAGGAAAGGGGGCAATGAGGAGAGTTACAGACCCCCTAACATTTGTAAGGGGGTCAAAGAAGGACAGAAAAGTACAAAAAAAACATTTATTGATTTTAAAAAAAATCACGGGGTACGCGTACCGTAAGCTTACGGTAAGCGTACGGTAAAAAAAATAAAAAAAAAAAATGAAAAGCAGATTTAAGAGTTTGCTCTTCATATGTCCTCCATGTGCGCACGGTGCGCGAAGCGCATCGTGCGTTCATGGCCCATCTAGCGTAATGTGGGCACGCGGTGCGCGAAGCGCACCGCGTGCTCACTGTGCGCGCACGGTGCGCGAAGCGCACCGTGCGCGCATGGAACGAAATGCGTTAAGTGGGCGCGCACGCCACAAATGGCGTAAAGTAACTTAGCATTTAAAAATTCACTGAAAAAACCATAGGTTTCACACATGTTATAGTTAGCTGGACATTTTACTGATAAAAAACCAATGAAATTCCCCCGTTATAGTTACTGTAGGCAACTATAACTCACGCGACCGTAATCCTCTGCTGATGACATATGTGTCTTTATGAAAAAAAAATATTTGTAATATATGTATAGCTAAAATTTAATGGAAGAAGACATGGGCAAATAAGTGTCTAAATACAGTATTAGCATCAGCAGAGGATTGCGGTCGCGTGAGTTATAGTTGCCTACAGTAACTATAACGGGGGAATTTCATTGGTTTTTTATCAGTAAAATGTCCAGCTAACTATAACATGTGTGAAACCTATGGTTTTTTCAGTGAATATATATATATATATATCACCTTGAAACTCCTTTTCCACATTTCCTTCCTTCTGGATACTGGAAACAAAGAGCACGGACCACAGAATCCTTTTGTAATACCGCTCAGTTTATTTGAAAAGTTCACACAACAGGAGCGGCAGCCATTACGCGTTTCGTCCCTCCCTGGGGACTTGATCACATGACGCGCCTGTGCCAATGGGAATGCTTTTTATAGGATACACACTTTTTTTTCCCAGTTTGGTTTTTTTTCCCTCTTTTTGCTTAGTTTTTTTACCCACATTAACTTTATGTGTTACACTTGTGCTAGTATCTTACAATTTTTGCTAACAATAGTTCAAGGCTTGTAAATGACACCAATGTACATTGCTTGTAGGTGGTTGTCACAATTTAAAGTCATTTAAATTGAGGTTTCAGTCTCTTTTGATGATAGACATAAGGTGCAAGGCAATGTGTGCAAATTTGCAATTATATAAATAAATAAATAAATAAATAAATAATTAAATATTAAAAAACTGCAAATAAAACACAATTTTATCTTAAAAATACATCCTTTTAAAAAAATCCGTCATGGTCATTTTGTTGTGTGCATGATGAGAAAATGCGTCACTTTGCATGATAAAATAATTTATACATAAAAAAAAGGGGGGTTAACATCTCAGGATAAATCCTTATTTGTTCAATCCGCCTAAAATACTCATTTTATCCATTGTATTGGAATTTGTACTGAGTGTCGGTTGGACTGGATAGATGATTTGCCTTTAATCATTTGCATGTGACGGTTTTGCTTTTGCCGTTGTTCTTAAAGGATATTATTGGGCCTGAGCGTTGATAATTCATACAACTTAGTCTGAGGCTGTATTCTAAGCAATGCCAGGTGTCTTTACTTGCTAATCAAATCAACTTTTGCTGTGTTTATTAAATTAAAAACACCCATAAGTGTCTGAAACCTAAGTGCTGGTACTGAAAAGTGCTAAGTGCCTAAAATTTAATCTAAAAAAAGTGGTTAAAAACAGTTCACGTAGGGAGGGAGATGTCAGTAGCTAAACATGGTTGGAATAGTGACGGTAACTTGAATAATGGTTCAAATATCCAATATATTAGTCACTGGTGTCTACTTCGCTTAATATGTTCCATGTTGTCTATGTGTGGAGCATCTTTAATTATTTGTTTGGTGTCAATATATATATATATATTACCTACTGGCGGTCGCCAGTAGGTAGTTATAGTTAGGACCCTCTTACCATAGGAAATCCGCAACATTCTATTTTGAATAACTTTGGCGCCGGTCGACGAATCCTCGCGAAATTTTCAAAATAGGTGGGGCGTTGAGCTCCGCTCCTACCCTGAAAGTCTCGGGGGGATTCGTCAAGCGGGGGCTGAGATAAAAGGGGGGTCCCAAAACGCGTTTTTCCCATGCATTTTTCCATAGGACCTTTAGACAGAGCTACAGCCCGAACGGCTGAACAGAATTAAATGAAATTTGGCAGAGAGGTAGTCCTCAGGTCAAGGAAGTGCCTTTTGTAGGTTTGGTGTAAATCTGTTCAGTAGATTCTGAGAAAATAGCCTTTAAATCAATATATATATCTGAGCCAGCTTACGGTGCGCTTACCGTACGCGTACGGTGACGTGCGCGAGCGCGATTCTGATTGGCTCTTAGATCTTAGTAAACATTCGAATCGGCCGAAACCAGGAAGCGGCGGCCGCCATTTTCTCTCTCGCACTCTGAGTGGGGCAGCATAAATGAAGCCAAAAAATGTCTAAAGGGGCAGTATATTGAGATCATAACCACCCAGCAGGGAAAAATCACCGATTACGCTTACCGTACGCGTACGGTAAAAATTTAAAAAAAAAAAAAAATTATCCACATTCTCCCCACCCCGTGTGCAAATCGTGCCCGACGGGCACCATTTGTGCATGGCATATCTAACATCTGAAAATAATAAAGAATACATTTCACAACGATGCGCATAATATGTCCCCCATGTGCGCACGGTGCGTGAAGCGCATCGTGCGTACATGGCCCATCCCGCATAACGTGGGCACGCGGTGCGCGCAGCGCACCGCGTGACCACCGTGCGTGCACGGCACTAACTGCGTAAAGTGGCCGCGCGGTGCGCAAAGCGCACCGCGTGCTCACGAGCACGGAACGAACTGCGTTAACTGGGCGCGCACGCCACGAATGGCGTAAAGTAAGTTAGCATTTAAAAAACCGTACAAATTAACTGAAAAAACCATAGGTTTTACACACGTTATAGTTAGGAATTAGCATTTAAAAAACCTTGCAAATTCACTGAAAAAACCATAGGTTTCACACATGTTATAGTTAGCTGTACATTTCACTCGTAAAAAACCAATGAAATTCCCCCGTTATAGTTAGTGCAGGCAACTATAACTCACGCGACCGCAATCTTCTGCTGATGACATATGTGTCTTTATGAAAAACAAATATTTGTAATATGTATAGCTAAAATTTAATAGAAGAAGACATGTGCAAATAAGTGTCCAAATACGGTATTAGCATCAGCAGAGGATTGCGGGCGCGTGAGTTATAGTTGCCTGCACTAACTATAACGGGGGAATTTCATTGGTTTTTTACGAGTGAAATGTACAGCTAACTATACCATGTGTGAAACCTATGGTTTTTTCAGTGAATATATATATATATATGATTGCCATGTCTTATCCAAGAAACGAAAGAGCACTCCACTGCAGGCCACTTTGTTGAAAAGCTTTATTCGTATGCAGGAGCAAGACTGCTTTTGATTGTCGAGACATAAGGTGCCTAACGCGTTTCGAGTCTCCTGACTCTTGATCACAGGCTAGTAACGGCATCACGGAGCAGGAAGCAGTTCACGGAAATTGTATCCCTCAGGTGGGACCTCACAGGTGAGTGCAATTCAACGCCGTGCACTATGGGGTATGTAGTGCTGCTGTACTATTTGTAACCCTCCAGTGGGTTTGCTCCGCTTTGCTATATCTCAAATTAAACACGACCCTCCAGTGGGCTTCTGACAAAAAAAACAGTTCATTTAAATGTCTGCTGTGACCGCATCGGGCTGCGAAAAGTTCTGTGCCCCAGCGGCTCCATTTTACATTTCAACGGCGGTGCTTCTTTCACGGCGGGTCAGCCGTAATTATGATTGCCATGTCTTATCCAAGATACGAAATAGCACTCCACTGCAGGCCACTTTGTTGAAAAGCTTTATTCGTATGCAGGAGCAAGACTGCTTTTGATTGTCGAGACATAAGGTGCCTAACGCGTTTCGAGTCTCCTGACTCTTGATCACAGGCTAGTAACGGCATCACGGAGCAGGAAGCAGTTCACGGAAATATATATATATATATATATTACCTACTGGCGGTCGCCAGTAGGTAGTTATAGTTAGGACCTATTTTCCATAGGAAATCTGCAACATTCTATTTGGAATAACTTTGGCGGCCGTTGACGAATCTTCGCGAAATTTTCAAAACTTTTGGCCAGCTCCGGTATTCTCCTATCCTGAAAATCTCGGGGTGATTCGTGTAGCGGGGGCTGAGAAAAAGGGGGGTCCCAAAACGTGTTTTCCCCATGCAATTTCCCACAGGACCTTTAGCCGCAGCTACAGCCCGAACTGCTGAACGGAATTACACGAAATTTGGCAGAAAGGTAGACCTTGGTTCAGAGTCGTGCCTTTTGCTTAAATGGTGTAAATCCGTTCAGTAGTTCCTGAGAAAATCAAAAGTAAAATCACATATATATCTGGGCGGAGCCTAACCACACATCTCATCGTGAGATCTGATTGGCTGTCAGCACTTCATCCAAGAAGTGTTGGCAGCCATCTTGGGACCAATATACATGATAGCACCTCATTAAAAAGCGTTGCAGTTAATAGAAGGTTTTAAGACTTTAGTTACATTATAAATCATTTATTGATGGTACCATACTCATTTTAGGAATTGTGGTATGTTCTAAGGTGATTTTACCATGTGAAAAAGCCTTCTGCTGGGATATCATGAGTCATGTTTGAAAGAAAACTATTTTCTGATGCTTTTCCCACAGAGGTTTGGAAGGTGATCTATAAGCTAAACTGAGAGCATATTTTCTGTAAATTCACATTATCTTTCTCAGTCTTGTGAGAATGAAGTCTGACATTCTCAGTAAAACATGTACATCCAACAAGGGCAGAGACTGTCAGTTGATTCCTTTGTTTTCTACTGCAGCTTCCCAGAGTGTTCCAAAGAACAACTAGAGCGCTAACAGTCCTACTTATGATAAACGTATGGCACACCTGAAGCCATCTTGGTTGGAATAAAGTGGTAACTCTTAAAACATTTAATTTAAAAAGGAACAACATGAGGGGGTTAATTTTGCCATAAGAAGTATGATTAGTGCTGCAGAAAGAAAAATTAGGGCACGTTTTGAGTGACTTCTCAAATCCTCTTCTATTTCATTAAAAAATTCTGACATGCAGACTGAAACATGCACTTTCAATACCATCAGCAGACTTCCCTGGTGAGCAGTAGCTTTACTACAGTGATCTAATGAGCAAATAGAGTGCTAACATTCTGAATTTATGGCAAATGTGTGACTCAGCTGAATGTCTTCTTGATGGAATCAAAGTAAAAAACTAAAAGTATTCCTACTGAGGAGACTGTAGTAAAAGAGGAAATTAGGAAACTTCATAACAAATAAGTCTCCCAAGATGGCCACCAGAGACAAAAGAGCCCAAATGTAGCATAAATATCACCCAGATGTAGCCCAAGTATAGCCCAATGACAGAATGTCCCAGAGTGTTTTAAAGAACAACTAGAGCGCTAACAGTCTTACTTATGACTAAAGTATAGCACACGTGAATCCTTCTTGATTGGAATAAAGTGGTAACACTTAAAACATTTAATTTGCAAAGGAACAAAATGAGGGGGTTAATTTTGCCATAGAAATTATGATTAGTGCTGCAGAAAGAAAAATTAGGGCACATTTTGACTTCTCAAATCCTCTTCTATTTCATTAAAAAAGTTTGGCATGCAGACTGAAACATGCACTTTAAATACCAGCAGCAGACTTCCCTGGTGAGCAGTAGCTTTACTACAGTGATCTAATGAGGAACTAGAGTGCTACCATTCAGAATTTATGGCAAATGTGTGACACATCTGAATGCCTTCTTAATGGAACCAAAGTAAACAAGCATTGAAAATGCAATAGGTCTCGCCCTCATTTAAGTTAAAGCAATTCTGTTTGTAATTAGGTGGCTTTTTAGCTTTGCTTTTATTAGTATTTTTCAAACTTCCATGTACATAACATGCATATATGTATATGTATATGTATATGTATGCATGCATTTATATTTGTATTTATATAGATATGCAGATTATATATGTGTTTATATATATATATATATACACATACATATATATAAATGCATATATATGCATATATATATGTGCATATGTGTGCGTGTAAA
Source organism: Triturus cristatus (assembly GCF_964204655.1). Lineage (NCBI taxonomy): Eukaryota > Metazoa > Chordata > Amphibia > Caudata > Salamandridae > Triturus > Triturus cristatus. The sequence goes on from NC_140581.1 coordinate 835,800,460, forward strand.
GAGAGAGAGAGAGAGGTTGAGAGGTAGAGGTGTAGAGGTAGAGAGGTAGAGGTAGAGAGGTAGAGGTAGAGAGGTAGAGAGTAGTAGAGAGAGAGAGGTAGAGAGAGGTAGAGAGTAGAGGATGAGTAATAGAGAGTAGAGAGTAGAGAAAGAGTAGTAGAGAGTAGTAGAGAGAGTAGCAGAGAGTGAGTAGGAGAGAGTAGTAGAGTGAGGAGTAGAGAGTGAGTAGTAGAGAGTGAGTAGTAGAGAGTGAGTAGTAGAGAGTGGGTAGTAGAGAGTAGTAGAGAGTGAGTAGTAGAGTGAGTAGTAGAGAGTAGTAGAGAATAGTAGAGAGTGAGTAGTAGAGATACCAGAGAGTGAGTACATAACATGCATATGTATGCATATATGTATATGTATATGTTTGCATGCATTTATATTTATAGAGATATGCAGATTATATATATATGTTTATATATGTATGTATATATACACACATACATATATATAAATGCATATGCATATGCATATATATATATATATTCACTGAAAAAACCATAGGTTTCACACATGTTATAGTTAGCGGAAATTTTACTGATAAAAAACCAGTGAAATTGCCCCGTTATAGTTAGTGCTGGCAACTATAACTCACGCGACCGCAATCTTCTGCTGATGACATATGTGTCTTTATGAAAAAAAAATATTTGTAATATATGTATAGCTAAAAATGTATGGAAGAAGACATGGGCAAATAAGTGTCTAAATACAGTATTAGCATCAGCAGAGGATTGCGGTCGCGTGAGTTATAGTTGCCAGCACTAACTATAACGGGGCAATTTCACTGGTTTTTTATCAGTAAAATTTCCGCTAACTATAACATGTGTGAAACCTATGGTTTTTTCAGTGAATATATATATATATATATATTTAAAAAACCTTTGAAATTCACAGAAAAAACCATAGGTTTCAGGCACGTTATAGTTAGGAATTAGCATTTAAAAAACCTCAGAAATTCACTGAAAAAACCATAGGTTTCAGGGGTGTTATAGTTAGCTGGACTTTTCACTTGTACAAAACCATTGAAATTCCCCCGTTATAGTTAGTTCAGCTAACTATAACTCGGGCGCCCGCAATGCACTGCTGATGACGTCACATATTACATCACTCATGACATGGTCAGTGACATCACTCATGACATCACTGATGACATCTCAAATGACATCACTGATGACATCACTGATGACATCATCCAGTGAATGTGTGTTTTTCTGAAAATTAAATATGTTTTATATATGTATATCTCAAGGTCGATGGAAGAATAAATGGGTATATAAGTGTCTAAATGGATGATTTGTTTTTGAAAAATTGATTGTGTAACTGACTGATTAAGTGTATCATAGTGAATACATGGCTTAGTGAGTAATGTTTAAATATGTAAATATCTGTATCAGTCTCTCACTTTGTGTATAAGTGGCTGCATGGGTTGGTGAGTAGCTACATGGGTGTCTATATAGGTTATTAGTTGGTTTTTTGAGTATCAGTCTGAGTGTCTGCATGGTTCGGTGGGGGTATTACGTAGTGCATAGGTGCATGAATGAGTGACTCACTGTTTGTATGTGTTGAACACAGCATGTGTGCAGGACTGTATGGGTGGATGAGTGTGTGTATGGGTGTGTTAGTGAGTGAATGACTGTCTCAGTAGTGTCTTTATGAGTAACTACATATGTTTTAAACTAGTATATGTGACTATTGGTGTATATATGTGAGTATATGTGAGAGTGAGAGATTGAAAGAGTTCCTGTATGAATAAGTATGTGTTTCTATAAGTGATTGTTTAAAAGACTAAGTATGTGTAAGTTTCCGTAGAAGTAAGTATGGTGGTGTGTGTATAACTGTATATGCAAGTAAATGTATGTTTGATTCTTTATTAGCATGAGTGACTATGTGTGTGAGTAACTCTATGGATGAGTGGCATTGTGTAACAGGATATATAGGTGTATGAGTACATATGATGAGTGAGTACATGTATGAGTGACTGTATAGGACTGTTGGTGAATGAGTGGATGTGTATGTGGATCTTAGAATTACTGAAGAGGTTGTTGTAACTGGTATTGGTATGTCCATTGTTTTGAAAATTTTAGTCTCTATTTTTGAATGTGTGTATCAAAGGTTATATTAGGGTGAGAGGAGGTCTGCCACTCTATCACAAGGATGATGTCATCAGTGATGTCATGAGTGATGTCACTGACCATGTCATGAGTGATGTAATATGTGACGTCATCAGCAGTGCATTGCGGGCGCCCGAGTTATAGTTAGCTGAACTAACTATAACGGGGGAATTTCAATGGTTTTGTACAAGTGAAAAGTCCAGCTAACTATAACACCCCTGAAACCTATGGTTTTTTCAGTGAATTTCTGAGGTTTTTTAAATGCTAATTCCTAACTATAACGTGCCTGAAACCTATGGTTTTTTCTGTGAATTTCAAAGGTTTTTTAAATGCTAATTTCCAACTATGCCTACAGAGATAGGACATGTGAAGAAAGAAGAAAAAATGCACAGAAAGAAACAAAAGAAGTGCAGAAAGAAGCAACAGAAGTCCTCAAATACGAAGATAAGTGCAGGAAGAAGGATAACGTGCAGAAAGAACAAAAAGAAGAGCAGAAAGAAGCCTTGTTGCAAAATCATCCTGTACCCTCAACTTTTTCAGACGGATACTGGTGGTAACTGAGCCTGACTAACCAGTCCTAGAGCCAGTGCTATGTTAAAAGACACTTAGAATACAGTGAAAACACCTACATACACTAGGGAACATTATGCGTTGGGGTCCCCCTGTGATTAGCATGACCTCCTCTGTAAGCCCCTAGTATATAAGAGGGCATGGGGATTAAAACTACCTCTTAAAACAGGCCACAGGGCGTTTTTGCACACGTTAACTCAGGCCCCGTCCCCTCCCTTCACCACTGTGTAAACACGCCCTGTGTCCATTTTTAGTTGGGAGATTAAGTTCATTTGAATCCTGAGGGTCCCTGGGGTCCAACTAGCCCACTAGGTACCTCCAGTAAGTGCCACAGAGCTGCGTTGCAGAGAGGTGTAAAAAGTGGCACGGCCTGGACCACCTCTCTGCAATGCAGCTCAGTGGCGCTTACTGGAAGCACTTGGTGGGCTAGTTAGCCCCCAGGGGCCCTCAGTATTGAAGGGAAATTATATCCCCAATTTAAAACGTGCCATAGTGCGTGTTTGCACACGTCACCTCAGGCCCCGTCCCCTCCCTTCACCACTGTGTAAACGCGCCCTGTGGCTGTTCTAAGTTGAGAGATTAAGTCCCCTTGAATCCTAAGGGTCCCTAGGGTCAAACTAGACCACTAGGTACCTCCAGTAAGCGCCACAGAGCTGCGTTGCAGAGAGGTGTAAAAAGGGGCTTGGCCTCAGAACACCTGGCTGCAGCGCAGCTCCCTGGCGCATACTGGAGATACCTGTTGGGGGCGCGTTTGCAGAGTGCTGCACGGAGGGGGCATGGCCTCCTGCACGATGCCAGTCTTTTATTTATTTTAGTTTTTTAAGAAGGGGGGCTGTTTGGTTCCCCTTCTTATTCTAATTTATTGGCCCTGATGACCCCATCCCCCAGGGCCAGTCTCCTAATTATATTTTTTTGACCCCAATCCCCAGGGCCGGCCACTGTTTTTTATTATTTTTAAAAAATATATATTTATAGACACACCTAGGACATGCTGGACAAACCGTACGTACCTATCACCATGACGATTTGCGTGATATTCATTAAAAGGCGACTATGCATGCAATGAATCCACGTGGAATGTATTTACACCACTAGTGAAGCTCTGACATGTCTGATGCCCTACCGTGCCTAATCCCGGTAGACACCCTTGTCGTTTATTTATACAAACTTGGGTAGCTATTGACGGGCACATTTAATACACATGCACACCAAGCCATTCAAAGGGGATTCGACAAAAATTCGACCAAAACTATGCAAGAAACCCCCCTCACGGTTAATAAAACACACATCCACTGCCGGATGTGTAATACTTTTTATTTTACTCTCTGGAAAGGGGACGAACATCACTTGAGAGTCACAGCGCGCTCCTGACAGAGCCCAATGCTGTGTTACACCCACCATTGCCTGCCGTGTGCCACACACCTCTGTGTTGTATTCCACTAGCTAGTGCATATGCTATGACACTCTCTAGCCCATGTGCACTGTAACACCACCCCGTGAATATGTCATGCCACACTTGTCTTCGCACGGGTTATATTGCCCCATCTAACGTGCCTTTCTCGATGCCTATGTTATAACGCACAGTGCTATGCCATACATATTACAATCTGGGATCCATATCTTTGTCACAGTGCATATGCAACCTTACACTCCCCAGCACATATTTTATATTACAACTTTAGAGACTAGTTAGGTTACACAACACTGCCCTGTGCATATTACACTCCAAGGCGCATATCGCATAGCACGCGCTAGTGCCTGTGCTATCTCGCGCTCTCCAATGAATCTGTCATTGCGCACAATGTATTGCATATTATATTTCACGCCCGGTTCATCTTATATCACACTTTTTGGTGCATAGTTTATACCATACACTATATCTAGTTTTCATTTTCAATCGTGCTCTCAGGACTATGTTCTATATAACACTGTGTTCACCTACCCTTTTCACGGGCATTACATTTTGCGATAGGGGGTGGAGGGTCAGGGGGTGTTTCTGCCAAGTGAGCCCGGAGTCAGAGTCACAAACGTCCTCTTCTTCCTGAATAAAAGTGAGATTATGCTGCATACTTGTTCATATTTTAAGTAGTTCGCACAGACACAATGTTTTAAAAACAATAAAGTTCCTAATACCCGCCTTCTCTGAACAGTTAGCTTGCTGCCCCATCCCCTTCCTCCCTATCCTCTGTTGTGTGAATCCATGGACTAGCCTCCTCCCTCCTGCCATGCATGGTCTGATGTGCTGCCACTGCCCTCAATTTAGTATGATGTACCAGTCCACTCCTCCTGCCCTCCATTGCCCAATTCTATGCCCCATCATTGACCTCCTGCTTAAACTCTGTGCTTAGCTTGCTGCCCCTATTCTCCTTCCCCCTGCCCTCCGATGTCTTTGTGCATGCCCCTGCTCCATCCTTTTTGCCCACCATGTCCCATGGACCTGCCACTCCTATCTACTCTGAGTGTTCTGTTGAGCTGCCACTCCCCTCCCACCTGCCTAGCATTGTCAGATGACTGTAACCTGTCCCTGTCACCTCCACCCTGCCTGTCCACATGCCATGCCCCTATCCTCTTCCTCCTGTCCTACATGGTCCATTGTACTGCCACACCCTTCTGCCCTCCCTGGTCTGTTGTGCTGCAGCTGCTCCTCCTGCCTGCCCCGTGTGGTCTGTTGTGAGGTCCCTTCCCCTGAACTTTGTCTGTGCACAGGTCCTGACCCTCCCTTCTATCCTCCATCGTCCTTTGTGCATGCCCCTCCACCCTCCTTCTTGCCCATCATAGCCATTGTGCTGCCACTAACCCTCCCACTTGCCATGCATGGTCTTCTGTGCTGCCATGGCCCCTCCCACCTTCCCTGTGTGGTCAGTTAGCTGCCCCTGACCCCCTCCCACCTTCCCTCCATGGTCTGTGTGTATGCCATCACAGTCTCACTGTTGCTCTTCATGGTGTGTCTTGCTTCTAGTGCCCATCCTGCCTGACCTCCATGGCTATCTTGCTGCTCCTGCCCTGCCCCCTTGCCCCCAGCCCTACTCCCTCCCTCCTGGCTTGTCTGTTCCATTGTAATGCCCCTGATCCGTCCCTCCTGCCCTTTATGGTCTGTTATGCTGCAGCTTTCTCTCCTGTCTGTCCATTATGGTCAGCTAGCTACCATTGCCTCTTGCCCCTCTGTTCTCTGTTGTCCATGTGCATGATCCTGTCCCCTCCCTCTTGCTTTCTATGGATTGTTGTGCTGCACTCCCGTGTGGTGTATTGTGCTGCTGCAAACCCTGATGCCTGCCCTGCAGGGTCAGTTTGGTGCACCTCTCCATGTCCCTCCTGTCCTCTGTTATCCAAGTCCATGTCCCTATCCCATTTCCTTCCATGATCCAATGTACCATACTTGCGAACATTTTGAACTTGGTAAGAGGGAGATTTTGAAAAAAAACTGGGGTATTGATTTTCCCCTTTGAGTTACATTGAAAAAGAGGATATTGTAGACAGGAGACAGATCAAATAAAGCCCATTTGAGCTTAAAAACATTGGACGTTTCCTGGCTGAATCGGGTCTGTTGGCATGTATGGTTGTACTACCATTGCCTCTTCCTTCTGCCCACAATGGTCTATTACATTGCCACAGGCTTGAAGGAGGGTAGATTTTGTATCACAGGGGGCCCCTGGCCCGTTCTGTCCACACCTGAAGTATGAGACCCTTGTCCTTGCCCTGCCAGCTGCATTTGTAGGCCGTATTAAATTGACCAGCGGGTCCTGTGTTGCTATATAATTATCCTGAGACATCCTTACCACTCAGCCAGTATAAAACCCCTGTGTAGGCCCTTCTGTTCAATATGTAGGCCTCTTTGTTAAATTGACCATAGCTCTGCAATTTTAGTGTATAGCAGTCTGAAGGCAGGTCTGCGAGGCCTTCTGCTCCAAACCAGTAGCCCCCACCCTACCCGAGTGCTCCGTGCTCGGTATCAAAGTTCAACATCCCCCTGAAGCTGTCGACATACAGTAGGCTGCATCCTGGACTGGTACTTGCTTCCTGGGCAGGTTTCCCGCTTTTAAGGAAGTGGCAACCGCAGAGCGTCAAGTTAGGAGAACTGAGGAGATTTTATACATGAATATATTGAATTCCCGTACAATACCCATTATTTTCTGCTTGCTCTATGGAACTTACGATAAGCGATTGGCCTGAGAGACTGACCTTTTCACCCAGTCCATTGTCAGCATTAAGTGGGTAAATGACGAAATGTCTGGTAAAATCTGCAGACGAAGCTTTTGGGTAGCATACGTAGGTAGATGTAGCGTGCAAAGGAGCCCACAAAATGATATAAAAAGGGAGCACCCACAGATATCGACGGACTACCTCGCCGTCTGTATGTAGGTTAACAGGCAGTGCAGGTTTTCCCCAAGAGCTGGGAGCTCTTGTCTTCCTTTGCTTAAAATGTCTTGCTCTGCTTTGCTTGAAGTATCTTATTCTATTTTACCTATATGAAATGTCATGTTATGTTTAACCATTGTTCTCTTTACTTTTGCATTTAAAAGATTTTGTATTGTAATTGCAGGAATGCTTGCTCTAAGAGTAAACGTGAGTGTTCCTAGGTAACATTTTCCTTGGTGTAACTTGTTTCTCATGATGCATTTATAGATGTGTTTTCTCTCTCTCTCTGTCAGTACATTAATTGAGATACAGAGAATATCATGACAGCTGTATGATTATCTGGATTCTGTATTTTGTACTTTATGTCTCTATTCTGCGGTTTCTTTGAAGTTGCATCTTCTCATTAAACTGCCATTGTATTCTGCCTCAAATTCCATGTCTCATATGTCCGTTTTCTTCATTTTTGGAGCAAGCGTTCCTAGGCACCCCGGCTCAAATTAAGGTGCCCCTTTTGTCCCTGACTCACTCTCCTGCTCAGTTCTGTGGTGGCTCCCGGGGATCTGGGGACCGCCCCTAGCTTCCTTGACCCGTAATAGATCTTGCCTCCAACAGCCTCTCTTGCAAGTCCTGTATTGTTGGTTTGTTGCCCCTGCCCCCCTTTCCACTGCCCTCCATAGTCTGTTGTGCTTCCACGGCCCTTCCTGCCTGCTCAGTGTGGTTAAATTGTTGCCTTTGCACCCTCCTACCTGCCTTCAATTTTCAGAGTCCGTGCCCCTGGCCTCTGCCTCTCAACAGTATCCTAATGAACAACTAGATTGCTAACATTCTATATTTATTACAAAAGTGTGGAATGCCTGACGTCATCTTGATGTAATCAAAACTGTAATACCTAGAGCATTTCCTTTAGAAATTACATATACGAGAGGGTCTTATTGGCATCAAAATTATGGTTAGTGCTCTAAAAGGCTAAAATAAGGACATATTTTCTGAGTTTTCAAATAGCGACAAAGCACTTTTAAATTATTTGTTATCTTTATGTGTTTTTATCCAGTTGACCACTTGATTAAATGTTGCACTTAGGGGAGATGATGTGGTGTTACTTCCAGAACTGCAGACTTTGCAACTGGGGAACCAGGTTGAAGTTTCTGCTTCAGCTCGACATTCTGTGATTCTGGTCAAATCACTTAGTCTCCCCATGTCTACAACCAAAATGAATGTGTTCTTGTGTGATGTAACCAATGCTCATGTAAAGCACTCCAATACCTGACAAGTCTGCACTATATAACACTGCAAAAACACAAAATAATAAGTGTTTTGCACACTTCTGTCATTGGGCTATATTTGGGCTACATCTGGGTGATTTTGGGCTACATTTGGGCTCTTTTGTCTCCGGTGGCCATCTTGGGAGATTTATTTGTTATGAAGTTTCCTAATTTCCTCATGTACTGCAGTCTCCTCAGTAGGAAATGCTTTCAGTTTTTTACTTTGATTCCATCATGAAGGCATTCAGATGTGTCACACATTTGCCATAAATTCTGAATGTTAGCACTCTAGTTGCTCATTAGATCATTGTAGTAAAACTACTGCACCATGGAAGTCTGCTCCTGGTATTAAAAGTGCATGTTTCAGTCTGCATGTCAGAATTTTTTTAATGAAATAGAAGAGGATTTGAGAAGTCACTCAAAATGTGCCCTCATTTTCTTTCTTCAGCATTAATCATAATTTCTATGGCAAAATGAACCTCCTCATTTTGTTCCTTTTTAAATTAAATGTTTTAAGTGTTACCAGTTTATTCCAATCAAGATGGCTTCAGGTGTGCCATACTTTTGTCATAATGAAGACAGTAAGCGCTCTAGTTGTTTTTAAGAACATTATGGGACATTCTGTCATTGGGCTATACTTGGGCTACATCTGGGTGATATTTGGGCTACATTTGGGCTCTTTTGTCTCTGGTGGCCATCTTGGGAGACTTATTTGTTATGAAGTTTCCTAATTTCCTCATTTACTGCAGTCTCCTCAGTAGGAAATACTTTCAGTTTTTTACTTTGATTCCATCAAGAAGGCATTCAGATGTGTCACACATTTGCCATAAATTCAGAATGTTAGCACTCTTTTTGCTCATTAGATCACTGTAGTAAAGCTACTGCTCACCAGGGAAAACTGCTGCTGGTATTGAAAGTGCATGTTTCAGTCTGCATGTCAGAATTTTTTAATGAAATAGAAGAGGATTTGAGAAGTCACTCAAAATGTGCCCTAATTTTTCTTTCTGCAGCACTAATCATACTTTTTATGGAAAAATGAACCCCCTCATTTTGTTCCTTTTTAAATTAAATGTTTTAAGAGTTACCACTTTAATCCAAGCAAGATGGCTTCAGGTGTGCCATACGTTTATCATAAGTAGGACTGTTAGCGCTCTAGTAGTTCTTTGGAACACTGGGAAGCTGCAGTAGAACACAAAGGAATCAACTGACAGTCTCTGCCCTTGTTGGATGTACATGTTTTACTGAGAATGTCAGACTTCATTCTCACATGACTGAGAAAGATAATGTGAATTTACAGAAAATAAGCTCTCAGTTTAGCCTATAGATCACCTTCCAAACCTCTGTGGTAAAAGCATGAGAAAATATTTTTCTCTCAATCATGATATCCCAGCAGAAGGCTTTTTCACATGGTGAAATCACCTTAGAACATACCACAATTCCTAAAATGAGTATGGTACCATCAACAAATGATTTATAATGTAACTAAAGTCTTAAAACCTTCTATTAACTGCAATGCTTTTTAATGAGGTGCTATCATGTATATTGGTCCCAAGATGGCTGCCAACACTTCTTGGATGAAGTGCTGACAGCCAATCAGATCTCAGGATGAGATGTAAGGTTAGGCTCCGCCCACATATATATATGCTTTTAAATGCTATTTTCTCAGGATCTACTGAACAGATTTACACCAAACCTACAAAAGGCACTTCCTTGACCTGAGGACTACCTCTCTGCCAAATTTCAAGTAATTCTGTTCAGCCGTTCGGGCTGTAGCTCGTTCTAAAGGTCCTATGGAAAAATGCATGGGAAAAACGCGTTTTGGGACCCCCCTTTTATCTCAGCCCGCGCTTGACGAATCCCCCCGAGACTTTCAGGGTAGGAGCGGAGCGTAGCGCCCCACCTATTTTGAGAAATTCGTGAGGATTCGTCAACCGGCGCCAAAGTTATTCAAAATAGAATGTTGCGGATTTCCTATGGAAACGTGGTCCTAACTATAACTACCTACTGGCGACCGCCAGTAGGTAATATATATATATATATATATATATATATATATATATATATATATATATATATATATATATATATATATATATATATATATATTACCTACTGGCGGTCGCCAGTAGGTAGTTATAGTTAGGACCCCTTTTCCATAGGAAATCCGCAACATTCTATTTTGAATAACTTTGGCGCCGGTCGACGAATCCTCGCGAATTTCTCAAAATAGGTGGGGCGCTACGCTCCGCTCCTACCCTGAAAGTCTCGGGGGGATTCGTCAAGTGGGGGCTGAGATAAAAGGGGGGTCCCAAAACGCGTTTTTCCCATGCATTTTTCCATAGGACCTTTAGACAGGGCTACAGCCCGAACAGCTGAACAGAATTACTAGAAATTTGGCAGAGAGGTAGTCCTCAGGTCAAGGAAGTGCCTTTTGTAGGTTTGGTGTAAATCTGTTCAGTAGATTCTGAGAAAATAGCCTTTAAATCAATATATATATCTGAGCCAGCTTACGGTACGCTTACCGTAAGCTTACCGTACGCGTACGGTGGCGTGCGCGAGCGCGATTCTGATTGGCTCTTAGATCTTAGTAAACATTCCAAACAGCCGAAACCAGGAAGCGGCGGCCGCCATTTTCTCTCTCGCACTGAGAGCTAGGTTGTTAAATAAAACCAATAAACATGTAAAGGGGCTGTTTAGACAGCTCCCACACACATAGCCATGTTGAGGGAGTCCCCAAAGACCCCCCAAGGCCAAAAATGCAATTTTTATTTTTTCGCTAATTTCGCCGATTACGCTTACCGTACGCGTACGGTAAAAAATGTAAAAAAAAAACACTATCCACACTCACCCCACCCCTTGTGCTTTTGGTGGCCGCAGGCCACCAAATGTTCAGTGCTTATTAGAGGTGTGAAAAACCACAATATTTTAAACAAAAATAATAAAAGAAAAAATTAACAACACTCTGTCCACCCCACTTATAAAAATTACGAAAAATTAAAATATTACCTTTCAAAACGAAGTGCATCATATGTCCTCCATGTGCGCACGGTGCGCGAAGCGCATCGTGCGTACATGGCCCATCTAGCGTAATGTGGGCACGCGGTGCGCGTAGCGCACCGCGTGCCCACCTTGCGTGCACGGCACTAACTGCGTAAAGTGGGCGCGCGGTGTGCGAAGCGCACGCGTGCTTACTGTGTGCGCACGGTGCGCGAAGCGCACCGTGCGCGCACGGAACGAACTGCGTTAAGTGGGCGCGCACGCCACGAATGGCGTAAAGTAACTTAGCATTTAAAAAACCGTACAAATTCACTGAAAAAACCATAGGTTTCACACACGTTATAGTTAGGAATTAGCATTTAAAAAACCTTGCAAATTCACTGAAAAAACCATAGGTTTCACACATGTTATAATTAGCGGAAATTTTACTGATAAAAAACCAGTGAAATTCCCCCGTTATAGTTAGTGTAGGCAACTATAACTCACGCGACCGCAATCTTCTGCTGATGACATATGTGTCTTTATGAAAAAAAAATATTTGAAATATATGTATAGCTAAAAATGTATGGAAGAAGACATGGGCAAATAAGTGTCTAAATACAGTATTAGCATCAGCAGAGGATTGCGGTCGCGTGAGTTATAGTTGCCTACACTAACTATAACGGGGGAATTTCACTGGTTTTTTATCAGTAAAATTTCCGCTAACTATAACATGTGTGAAACCTATGGTTTTTTCAGTGAATTTGCAACGTTTTTTAAATGCTAATTCCTAACTATAACGTGTGTGAAACCTATGGTTTTTTCAGTGAATATATATATATATATATATATATATATATATATATGCATATGTGTGCATGTAGAGAGAGGTAGAGAGAGGTAGAGAGGTAGAGGTGTAGAGGTAGAGGTAGAGAGGTAGAGGTAGAGAGCGAGTAATAGAGAGTAGAGAGTGAGTAGTAGAGAGTAGTAGAGAGAGTAGCAGAGTGAGTAGTAGAGAGTAGTAGAGTGAGTAGTAGAGAGTGAGTAGTAGAGAGTGAGTATTAGAGAGTGAGTAGTAGAGAGCAGTAGAGAGTGAGAAGTAGAGTGAGTAGTAGAGAGTAGTAGAGAGTGAGAAGTAGACAGTGAGTAGTAGAGAGTAGTAGAGAGTGAGCAGCAAAGAGAATTAGAGAGTGGTAGAGAGTGAGTAGTAGAGTGAGTAGCAGAGTAGTAGAGAGAGAGTAGTAGAGAATGAGTAGTAGAGAGTAGTAGAGAGTGAGTAGTAGAGAGTGAGTAGTAGAGTGAGTAGTAGAGTAGTAGAGAGTAGTAGAGAGAGAGTAGTAGAGAGTAGTAGAGAGTGAGTAGTAGAGAGTGAGTAGTAGAGAGAGAGTAATAGAGAGTAGTAGAGTAGTAGAGAGTGAGTAGTAGAGAGTGAGTAGTAGAGAGTAGTGGAGTAGTAGAGAGTGAGTAGTAGAGAGTAGTAGAGAGTAGTAGAGAGTGAGTAGTAGAGTGAGTACTAGAGAGTAGTAGAGAGTGAGTAGTTGAGAGCAAGTAGTAGAGAGTGTGTAGTAGAGAGTGAGTAGTAGAGAGTAGTAGAGAGTGAGTAGTAGAGAGAGTAGTAGAGAGTGAGAAGTAGAGAGAGTAAGAGAGAGTAGTAGAGTAGTAGAGAGTGAGTAGTAGAGTGAGTAGTAGAGAGTAGTTGAGAGAGAGTAGTAGAGAGTGAGTAGTGGAGAGTGAGCAGTAGAGAGTAGCAGAGAGTGAGTACTAGAGAGTGAGTAGTACAGAGTGAGTAGTAGAAAACAGTAGAGAGTGAGTAGTAGAGAGTAGTAGAATGAGTAGTAGAGAGTGAGTAGTAGAGAGAGAGTAGTAGAGAGTGAATAGTAGAGTAGTAGAGAGTGAGTGGTAGAGAGTAGGAGAGAGTAGTAGAGTGAGTAGTAGAAAATAGTAGAGTGAGTAGAAGAGAGAGTAGTAGAGAGTGAGTAGTAGCTAGTGAGTAGTAGAGAGAGTAGTAGAGTAGAAGAGTAGTAGAGAGTGAGTAGGAGAGAGTGAGTAATAGAGAGTAGTAGAGAGCGAGTAGTAGAGAGTGAGTAGTGGAGAGTGAGTAGTAGAGAGTGAGTAGTAGATAGTGAGTAGTAGAGAGTGAGTAGTAGAGAGTGAATAGTAGAGAGTGAGTAGTAGAGAGAGAGTAGTAGAGAGTGAGTAGTAGAGAGTAGTAGAGTGAGTAGTAGAGAGTGAGGAGAGAGAGAGTAGTAGAGAGTAGTAGAGAGTGAGTAGTAGAGTAGTAGGGAGTGAGTGGTAGAGAGTAGTAGAGAGTAGTAGAATGAGTAGTAGAGAGTAGAAGAGAGTGAGTAGTAGAGAGTGAATAGTAGAGAGTAGTAGTAAAGAGTAGTAGAGAGAGAGTAGTAGAGTGTAAGTAGTAGAGAGTGAGTAGTAGAGAGTAGTAGCGAGTGAGCAGTAGAGACTAAGTAGTAGAGAGTGAAAAGCAGAGAGTGAGTAGTAGAGAGAGAGTAGTAGAGAGTGAGTAGTAGAGTAGTAGAGAGAGAGTAGTAGAGAGTGAGTAGTAGAGAGTAGTAGAGTGAGTAGTAAAGAGTGAGGAGAGAGAGAGTAGTAGAGAGTGAGTAGTAGAGTAGTAGGGAGTGAGTGGTAGAGAGTAGTAGAGAGGAGTAGAGTGAGTAGTAGAGAGTAGAAGAGAGTGAGTAGTAGAGAGTCAATAGTAGAGAGTAGTAGTAGAGAGTAGTAGAGAGAGAGTAGTAGAGAGTAAGTAGATGAGAGTGAGTAGTAGAGAGTAGTAGCGAGTGAGCAGTAGAGACTAAGTAGTAGAGAGTAGTAGAGAGTGAGTGGCAGAGAGTGAGTAGTATAGAGAGAGAGTAGTAGAGAGTGAGTAGTAGAGTAGTAGAGAGTGAGTGGTAGAGAGTAGTAGAGTGAGTAGTAGAGAGTAGTAGAGAGTGAGTAGTAGAGAGTGAGTAGTAGAGAGAGAGAGTAGTAGAGAGTGAGTAGTAGAGTAGTAGAGAGTGAGTGGTAGAGAGTAGTAGAGTGAGTAGTAGAGAGTAGTAGAGAGTGAGTAGTAGAGAGTGAGTAGTAGAGAGTAGTAGAGAGTGAGTAGTAGAGAGTGAGTAGTAGAGAGTGAATAGTAGTGAGTAGTAGAGTAGTAGAGAGTGAGTAGTAGAGAGTGAGTAGTAGATAGTGAGTAGTAGAGAGTGAGTAGTAGAGAGTGAATAGTAGAGAGTGAGTAGTAGAGAGAGAGTAGTAGAGAGTGAGTAGTAGAGAGTAGTAGAGTGAGTAGTAGAGAGTGAGGAGAGAGAGAGTAGTAGAGAGTAGTAGAGAGTGAGTAGTAGAGTAGTAGGGAGTGAGTGGTAGAGAGTAGTAGAGTAGTAGAATGAGTAGTAGAGAGTAGAAGAGAGTGAGTAGTAGAGAGTGAATAGTAGAGAGTAGTAGTAAAGAGTAGTAGAGAGAGAGTAGTAGAGTGTAAGTAGTAGAGAGTGAGTAGTAGAGAGTAGTAGCGAGTGAGCAGTAGAGACTAAGTAGTAGAGAGTAGTAGAGAGTGAAAAGCAGAGAGTGAGTAGTAGAGAGAGAGTAGTAGAGAGTGAGTAGTAGAGTAGTAGAGAGAGAGTAGTAGAGAGTGAGTAGTAGAGAGTAGTAGAGTGAGTAGTAGAGAGTGAGGAGAGAGAGAGTAGTAGAGAGTGAGTAGTAGAGTAGTAGGGAGTGAGTGGTAGAGAGTAGTAGAGAGTAGTAGAGTGAGTAGTAGAGAGTAGAAGAGAGTGAGTAGTAGAGAGTCAATAGTAGAGAGTAGTAGTAGAGAGTAGTAGAGAGAGAGTAGTAGAGAGTAAGTAGATGAGAGTGAGTAGTAGAGAGTAGTAGCGAGTGAGCAGTAGAGACTAAGTAGTAGAGAGTAGTAGAGAGTGAGTAGCAGAGAGTGAGTAGTATAGAGAGAGAGTAGTAGAGAGTGAGTAGTAGAGTAGTAGAGAGTGAGTGGTAGAGAGTAGTAGAGTGAGTAGTAGAGAGTAGTAGAGAGTGAGTAGTAGAGAGTGAGTAGTAGAGAGTAGTAGAGAGTGAGTAGTAGAGAGTGAGTAGTAGAGAGTGAATAGTAGTGAGTAGTAGAGTAGTAGAGAGTGAGTAGTAGAGAGTGAGTAGTAGAGAGTAGTAGAGAGTGAGTAGTAGAGAGTAAGTAGTAGAGAGAGAGTTGTAGAGAGTAGTAGAAAGTGAGTAGGAGAGTAGTAGAGAGTACTCAGACAGTGTCAGTCAGTCAGTGTCAGTCAATCAGTGTCAGTCAGTGCAAGTCAATCAGTGTCAGTCAATCAGTGTCAGTCATTGTCAGTCAGTCAGTCAGTGTCAGTCAGTCAGTGTCAGTCAATCAATGTCAGTCAGTCAGTTTCAGTCAATCAGTGTCAGTCAGTGTCAGTCAGTACCAATCAGTCAGTGTCAGCTAGAGCAGCTCTGCTGACCTGGTTCTCTGGCTCTAAAGCAGCTCTGCTGACCTGGTTCTCTCTCTCTAAAGCAGCCCTGCTGACCTGGTTTCTCTGGCTCTACAGCAGGTCTGCTGACCTGGTTCTCTGGCTCTAGAGCAGCTCTGCTGACCTAGTTCTTAGGCTACAGAGCAGCTATGCTGATGTGGTTCTCTGGCTCTACAACAGCTCTGCTGACCTGGTTCTCTGGCTCTAAAGCAACTCTGCTGACCCGGTTCTATGGCTCTAAAGCAGTTCTGCTGACATGGTTCTCTGGCTCTAGAGCAGCTCTGCTGACCTTGTTCTCTCCCTCTAGAGCAGCTCTGCTGACCTGGTTCTCTCCCTCTAAAACAGCTTTACTGACCTGGTTCTCTGGCTCTAAAGCAGCTCTGCTGACCTGGTTCTCTCCCTCTAAAGCAGCTCTGCTGACCTGGTTTCTCTGGCTCTACAGGAGCTCTGCTGACCTGGTTCTCTGGCTCTACAGCAGCTCTGCTGACCTAGTTCTTAGGCTCTAGAGCAGCTATGCTGACCTGGTTCTCTGCACTCACGATGCACGCACCCGACTTTGCAAAAATGTATTTAAAAATAATATAAGTTTATTATAAGTACAAATATATATTTTTATGAATATCTTACATAATCTATTGCCCTAATATGTATATTAAAGACACATAATATCATTTTGGAACATAACATTTTTTTGCGGGAGTCGCGCACCCAGTGCGCCCCAGCACGTATATGACGTCACGGGGGACCCGCAATCACGCAAACATCTCATACCATAATGCGCATGTGTCGTGAATGTGCGGGAGCAGGAGTCGCGGACTGGTCGCATACCAATCGCACACATCATGTGATATTAAATGTATATGATGTAACTGAAAAATACGCAGCCGTCGCACACCATATGCGGATCCTTCATGACTTTCCTAAAATGGCGGCTAGAATGCGTGCACCCACCGTGATGTGTACGCTTTGAGTGCGCAATTTTTTTTAAAAAAAGAAAATAATATAAATATATTAAAATAACAAATGAAAACAAGAAAATTGATCAATATTTCAGTTTTAATAAAAAAAAAATTGTTGCAGTTTTCAGAAAAATATATAATGTTATTTAATGAATAAAATATTTATAAATAAACAGTTAAAAAACTGTAGAAAATCAGTACAAAAAATTTGGTATAACTACTATCACACTTAAAAATTAGCATTTAAAAAACCTTTGAAATTCACTGAATAAAACATAGGTTTCAGAGACGTTATAGTTAGAAATTAGCATTTAAAAAAGCTTTGAAATTCACTGAAAAAAACCATAGGTTTCAGAGACGTTATAGTTAGAAATTAGCATTTAAAAAACCTTAGAAATTCACAGAAAAAAACATAGGTTTCAGGGGTGTTATACTTAGCTGGCCATTTCACTCGTATAACACCAAAGAAATTCCTCTGTTATAGTTAGTTCTGCTAACTATAACTCGCGCGCCCGCAATGCACTGCTGATGATGTCACATATTGCATCATTCATGACATGGTCAGTGACATCACTGATGACATTACTGATGACATCTCAAATGACATCACTGATGACATCATCCACGTGACAATCTGATACACCTCATCATACACTAGTATAACCTTTCATCACTCACTGTAAAATACAGAGTACCATATTTGAAACCATTGACACATCAATACCATTTACTACATACCCACTCACTGATTCCTAAGTCTACACACACAACTACCCATTCAACAACAGAATCATTTATACATGCAGTCACTAATTAATAGAACACCATCAAATGCACTTATACACATATATAAACATTGACACATCAGCAGTCATCTTAGTCGGTTATGCAGTCATCCTACTCACTCATGAAAAAAATTCATCGCACTTACATTTACTCACTTACACAATTATCCAACAACACCTCATTTATTCAACCACATAGTAACTCATAGTTAATATGTTAAAAAAGCACCATTACAATTATACACTCATTCATATAGTTACTCTCACAATCACTGACTCCTACACATACTTATTTATATACACCAACTCTCACATACAATGCCTATTATTTTTTTACTTTGTTGAAGATGTACAACTAAAACATATATTCGCTCACCAACACACAAATAAATACACTCAGTCACCCAAACAACTGTTTCCACATGGACTCTTAAACCTATACACCTAGTCAATCAACCATTCACACATCTATGCACCATCCAACCACACACAAACTCAGTGTCCCATACAAATACTCACCCAACTAATCAATAACTAATATACACACTCATGTAGTTAGTGACCAACTGATGCAGCATGTTATACAACAACAGAGGCAGTGCTGCACACATTCACATAGTTTAGTTACTAATCCATGTATTAAGTGAGACACTTTTAATTACTCACTTAAACAGACAGTCAGACAGCTACTAAATCCTCCATCCAGACAGTTATATATCCACTCAATCTTCAATACAGATTGGTATATATATAGTACATATTTAAATTTCAAACTAAACCACATTCACTGGATGATGTCATCAGTGATGTCATCAGTGATGTCATTTGAGATGTCATCAGTGATGACATTAGTGATGTCACTGACCATGTCATGAATGATGCAATATGTGACATCATCAGCAGTGCATTGCGGGCGCGCGAGTTATAGTTAGCAGAACTAACTATAACGGAGGAATTTCTATGGTTTTGTACGAGTGAAATGGCCAGCTAACTATAACACCTCTGAAACCTACTTTTTTTTCTGTGAATATATATATATATATATATATATATATATTTTTTTCAAACAATTGCCCGAAAGCTGTTTCGGGACGGCACTCCGCTGGAAGTCCACCATTCGGCTCTTATATTCCTGCTCTCCGCCGTGATCTTCAAAAATTATTGCCTGACGCGTTTCGATACATTTTGCATCTCTTCAGAGGCTTGCTTCGTCGCAATCCAGACAGAGGGGCTCTCTTTTATTTCTATTAGGAAGCACGCATGATTAGTTCAGCAGTAGAATTTGCATGGTGCAGTGTATTGCATGCTGGGAGTTATGGTTCCAAAGAGCGCCGTGTTATTTTCCCTAAGTGGGTTTCTGTTCGGATTGCATGATTAAAAGCGACTATTTCCTTAGTAGGATTCGGATCACTTTGGAGTGACTACGTACTTCCGTCTTTCAGCGCTGTGTTGCCATAAGACAGTCTTGTGGCGCAGCCTCTCTGTTTCCCATCACGATGACGGTCCTTCTTATTAGAGATGGTGCTCCCCCCACGACGTGGGCCGCCGTTAGTAATTTTCTCAAACAATTGCCCGAAAGCTGTTTCGGGAGGGCACTCCGCTGGAAGTCCACCATTCGGCTCTTATATCCCTGCTCTCCGCCGTGATCTTCAAAAATTATTGCCTGACGCGTTTCGATGCATTTTGCATCTCTTCAGAGGCTTGCTTCTCTCAATCCAGACAGAGGGGCTCTCTTTTATTTCTATTAGGAAGCACGCATGATTAGTTCAGCAGTAGAATTTGCATGGTGCAGTGTATTACATGCTGGGAGTTATAGTTCCAAAGAGCGCCGTGTTATTTTCCCTAAGTGGGTTTCTGTTCGGATTGCATGATTAAAAGCGACTATTTCCTTAGTAGGATTCGGATCACTTTGGAGAGACTACGTACTTCGGTCTTGCAGCGCTGTGTTGCCATAAGACAGTCTTGTGGCGCAGCCTCTCTGTTTCCCATTACGATGACGGTCCTTCTTATTAGAGATGGTGCTCCCCCCACGACGTGGGCCGCCGTTAGTAATTTTCTCAAACAATTGCCCGAAAGCTGTTTCGGGAGGGCACTCCGCTGGAAGTCCACCATTCGGCTCTTATATTCCTGCTCTCCGCCGTGATCTTCAAAAATTATTGCCTGACGCGTTTCGATGCATTTTGCATCTCTTCAGAGGCTTGCTTCTCGCAATCCAGACAGAGGGGCTCTCTTTTATTTCTATTAGGAAGCACGCATGATTAGTTCAGCAGTAGAATTTGCATGGTGCAGTGTATTGCATGCTGCGAGTTATAGTTCCAAAGAGTGCCGTGTTATTTTCCCTAAGTGCCTTTCTCATGTTTGATACTGGTGTATAAACTATTAACATCCATAGTTACCAAGATCATTCCTGTTTCCCAGTTAATGCTCCCTATTTGACGTAAAAAATCCTTTGTATCATTGATATATGATGCAAGTGTTTTAACAAAGGGCAGCAAAAACATGTCAATATACTCCGATATATGTTCTGTCATGCTATTAATTCCAGAAATTATATATATATATATATATATGAAAATTAAAAAGTGTGTTTAAAATGCGCAGAACGTAGAGACACTTGACTGTACTCGGCCTGAACGCTGATCAGCTGATGCAGTAATATTTTCTCTATTGATCTATTAGCCTCATGTAATCGTTGAAAGTGTACAATAGTGTGCTGGCCTTCCCATAGGCAAATATTCTTTTAATGAATAAAAAGTTTCTTCCGATATTCATGAAATTGAATTACCATGAAGGGGCTTGAAAGATGATTGGCTGAGCGAAGAAACAAGACATTGTAAAATGCAACTTTGAAATTCATGCGTTGTCTATATTATATTACTTGTTCCTAGAGTAGGTTTAGAGGCGACTTCGGCACATTGCAGACTAGACCCTTGCTTCCCCTGCTATTGGTCTATAGCTCTACTGAGTCGGTCGAACTACTCTTGCAGAGTTTTATATAGCGCGAACTTGACTTGAATCCAATCAGGTATCAGAGCGCTTTACATAGCACCAATTACGTTACATGAGGACACACATTCATTTTCTGTTAGGCATGGGGAGATTAAGTTGTTTGCCCAGAATCACAGGATGTTCAGCGTCATTACCGATACTCGAACCCAGTTCCCCAGGTCCGAGGTCGAGCGCCCTAACCGTTAGGCCAACTCCTCTCCCCATGAGTAGTTCTGCCTTTGATATTTGATTTATACAGAAGCTTCTATGCTTATGTTCTCGCTCTCTCCTTCTAATTAAGAACTCTTCAGGGGTTCTAATTGACACCTTTCTTCCCATTAATAGAATAGGGATTCTTTCCTTTATGGAACACACTTAATGATTGATTATTCTGATACATTGAAATGATGACTTTAAACTGCTGATTGAAATAAAGATAAGATACTAAATGATTGATTAATAAAATGTTCAACTCATCACAAACTCTCATCATTCACTACATATAATATTACGATTATTAAGCTATTTATGATTGTACGGCTCCTGGTTAATGTCATTCAACGTCAAATATCTGTCGACCTAGCAGTGGGTATTTCTCTCTGAATAGACGATATTACTTTCCCCATTACTTATAGTTAACTGAAACCGCCCACTTCAGCAGGCATCATTCATATAAAGACATATTCTGTGAAGTTAAATAAATCCAAAAGCGCACAATGTGGGAAGTGCACAAAAATGAAATATTGCAGCAAACACAATCATGCATATGCTTTTGTAATTAACAGAAATGGCTGCTATGGTTTTCAGGCTATCAGAAGTAATGAGCATTGGCAAAGGCAACAGGTCTAGATTACATTTGAGTCCTGACTAAAACATAAAAAAAACTGCTGTAGTGGGGAGAAAAAAACAAAAGACAAAATAATTATTTTCTATAGAAAAACAGCTATGAAACAAGCAACTTAATCTGTGATGATTCAAAATAATTTTATTATGTAAAATAATCCCTGATGCATTGCTTTACAACACCCCCCATAGGAGGCAGAATGATACACCAGTCAGAGAGGTTAATACTCCTCTGGGCTGTGCCAAATCCCACTCTATATGAATGTATATTTTAAAGATTTTTTAACAAAGTATCGTGGAGACAGTTGCACTGTCAAGCCAGTATTGGAGATCACCCCATGTACCTAAACAGAAAAAAGACACCAACCGACAAAATGATATAGAATATGCTATACATTTGAAACAGCAATAAGAATTGTTAAAAAGTTTCATTAAACAGAAAAAAGAATAAGTACTAACTGTGAAGTCAACTACTGCATGCTTTGTTGCAAAAAATATAGAATTTGCAATTGTTTAAATTTTTGGGAAACTTTTCTGTTAATTTTCTGTAGACATTTACCCAAAATAGGCTATCTTGCTGAGTCTTCCTACTGTATTTGTAGAACAAGCATATTGGTTTCTGTATTGTGCGTTAAACCAGAGTTTTGCAACATCTAAGGACTGTAAGTGACAGGTGTTACTATTAATCAGTATAATGCTACTCAATATGTTAACTTCAAGACATTAAAATGCTGAGTTGAGTTTGTGATATGCAGATCAGAGAAGATGTCAGAGGTGAGTGTTTACTTCACTGAACATTCTTGCTATTATGTTTGCTGGTACACACAACCAATTTCTTGGTTGTGAATACCATGCATAGGGACTACTTCAGTCAAGTGCAGGAGTAGGACTCTGCTCTAATCTTCTACTTCAAGACAAAATCTTACTAGCTGCGTATAATGAGTTCACTGAGGGCTGCACCTATATTGGCTAACAAAAGTGAGTCTGTTTATTTACATAGCAACCATGAGTGCATGTCATAAAAACTTTAATTTTATCAATTCCTTAGATTATTTTAGGAATTGTCAGATACATATTTTCATATAGGTAAAGTTGCTTCATGCAGAATTGTAACCAGGTGTACAATTCCATATGTGTACATTAAATACCTTCCCGCATTCCCTCCCTGACCCTAAATTTGTGACACTTCCACCATGGTGTAATTAGTAAATTCATAAGTGTCACTTACAATCACAAACTTCCGGTATTCCTGGTATTCAGAATCTGGGTTTCAATTTTACAATTTTAAATTCGTTTTTAAGCACATCAGTTGTACCTAATTGTGGAAAACCCATTGGGAACGTGGCCTCTATGTGATGTGTCTGTTATAGACATTATTGAGTGAAGCTACGCAGTGTTTTCTCTGTTTCTACCATTCATTTTCTCAAGCATATGAATATGTACTCTTTCCACTCTCTTTGTTTATAGAGATGGAACATTGATTAAAAAAACAGAAGCCTCAATCATCTTCCACCGACCTCTCTTACCTTGTCACAAATATGTTTGTCTTCCTTCCGGCTGGTACATCAGAAATATAGTGTTTCTATTTTCACACTCTGACCTCTTCCTGCTCTCGGTTTGTCAGCATTTAGGAGTGTGATGCTATTCCTTAGCACTCTTTCCGTATTGAGCAAATACTTCCTTGGAACCTCCCAGCAGGGGTTGACCCCTGGCACCTGTTCCGGTATATTTCTCCCTCTGGTGTCTGCCTTTCGAAACCTGCTGTTTCAGCACACATACTGTACTATGACTGTGTAAAAACATACAAACTAAGTGAGTTTGTTTCCTATGTACTCTTAGACACTAGAGAACACTCTAGAAATACCAAGCATTTGCAATGCAATAGGTCTCGCATGTACAATACTTTGAGCTATTGGCACTGTAAATGTCAATAGCTTAAATTCTCACAAATACCAGACCAATTGAAATGCAAATATTGTTTGTTTCCAAGCGCCCCAAGCTGGCTTGCACTAAATAGAGGCTACGCTCCTTTCTTTAGATGAGCCGCGTCTAAATAAAGGGGCTTGGCCTCTTTTAAGTAGAAGCACGTCTAGGGGCTCTTGAAACAATCCACAAAAAATATTTGTACAGCAATAGGTGTATTTGCGAAGATGAATGGAGAACGAACACTAATATATTAGAGGGTGGGTGATACAGGTTTGAAAAGCAGGTGGCCGCATTAGTTTATGGAGGCATTTTATTTGCCAGGCAGGCAATCGAGGGAAAAATAGGGTGACACACCAAATACGGGTGAATTGACAGGTATGCACATTATATTCTTCGAGTACAACCACTCTTGCATTCCTAATCTCAAAGCGTGTAGAAATTGACGGTACTTCTCTTTGAGAAAGGTGGCCATCCTACATAAAATATCGAAAGCGAAACTACAAATCCCAGCACGCAAAGTGTTTCTACCAGGGCTGTCTGGAATTGTCACACGTGACATAGCAGCTAGTATTACACAATGCTGCTGCGGCTTATGCATAGTGACATTTATGCAATAGATGACCCCTCTCGTCAGTGCGTGTACCTGTGGTTAAGTGCAGTTTCTTTGGCCCCCATTTTAAATCCGGGTAAACCACGAAGATCCTTTACATGTCCCCGGGACGCACAGCTGGCGGTAGCGTGGACAGCAGCTCTTCGTCTTCCTCCTCCTTGAGCTCATATTCCTCTTCCTCTTCCGGGTCCTCGCTGCCAGCAGCGGCACCTTGCAGACGCACGGTTTCTTTTTTCTTTTTCAAGCAGCTATGCGTACAGTGCAACAGAGCCCGAGGCCCGGGTGACCGCCATGTCCAGCACAGGGGTAGAGGCCTGTGCAGCGCTGTGCGAGGTGAGGACGTGCCAAGAAACACAGCAGCAGCTCGACAACAGCGCGTACGGGAGCGCCACGCATACTGCAGCCACACGAGGGCAGAAGCAGTCACTGCATTTGGCTTTTACAAGGAGACTACGCAAGCTCAATACTGGGCCAGAGAAGCACGATGCAAATATAAACATGCGTGTCTGGAAGAGACGCCGTGCGCGTGCTAGAAAGACGCCGTGCTCGAGCTAAATCTCCAGTCCAGGTGGGCGGGGCCTAAGGGAGACAGGGCGGTCACCAACCCCACTTCCAAAGAAGCCTAACAGAAAACCAATGAAAATAGATCTCGCAAGCGTGCAGGGCCTAAGTGAGACAGGGCAGTCACACCAACCCCACTTCCAAAGAAGCCCGACAGAAAACCAACGACAATAGATCTTGCAAGTGGGCAGCGCATGCGGTGCAACGCAGGCGAGACCTAAAAACATGGCGGGTGCTTGTAAACAGGGAATGGCAGCCTATTGAAGCCCTTGAGTGTCCATGTGTAGGCATGGATGCCACTAGGAGTTAAGAACCCAGTCAAACCCCACGACCACAAATGAGCATGCACAAGCTTTGCTACTGTTTAACTCTGTTTCACTTAAGTTATGGTAGAGTCCTGTGCACAAACTGTGAAAGGAACATTGACAAAGCCAATAGTGCTGGCTGAGAGAAGCTATTTCGATGCTTAATTGCTAAATGGTTTCCACTGAAAGCATGTATGACACAAACTTTGAAAGAACAATAAAACAAACCATGTCTCTACCTAAATTTGGTGTCCAATTGCTTCTGATGACAGTATAACAATAAAATGAACAAATAATCATTTTTAGCCTCCTAGCAGGCAGAACAAGTAGGACAAGTATAGAAAGCCTAAAAGGTTTTATTGCATCTCAGTAAACTATCATACTAGTTAATGGAATGAAGCAAATATAAAATGATAAAGAATAGAAAGAATAAAAAGCAATGGTAAACTAAAGTACCGGTGCACCAGCTGGGCATTGAAATACACGCCTTTTTCGTGCCTGTGCACTTATGATCAGGCCCTCACTCATAGTGTGAAAGAACCATTGGCTAAAGTGGCTGACCAACTGCCCCATAATGTATTCTGTGGTGGGAGAAAGTAAAATGTGGACCACAGTTGAACTGGCCAATGACTGAAGAGGACTGCCGGATTTTTTATGTATTTATTTTATTACATGAAACTGGTGAGTCTGCTAAAGTTGTCGCTGGGCCTGTCTGACTATTAGAACCCATTTATAGACAAAGAACCTGAGAGATTTGTCATAATGATGTAATGGAGGGATGGGGTGTTGCTATTTTGAAAGACAGTGAGAAGTTTTACTAAGGGTTGCAGAGGGTAGGGTTCGGGATAAGGAAGCAAGGCTACCTGTCAAATGAAAAACTAGGTTTACTTACTTGGGTGTTGGAAAGGACAGGAGGTACGGTGGTGGAGGGAGAGGAAAACGGGGAGGGGGCTGTTGATTCACCCTGTTTGTTGTCTGTGGTACATTCAGTTTGTGTGCAGAGTGCTTGGGAATTCTATAATGTATTACCTAGTTGGTTTAAATCGCTCATCGTTAAGGTTTAGGGAATTGTAATTTAATCTTATCAGCGTCTCACTGTTTAAGAATGTTTTCGCCTTTTATCGCAAAATTCATCATCACGCCACTGAAGCAGGGGGATATTTTGCAGCAGCTTAAATATGCATTGATTAGTCTGCTGCTTAAGATGAGAAATGCCGATAATTACAAACCAATTTCTGGCATCCCTTAACTTAGCAAAGGTTCCTGAAGATGTAGTAAACATCCCACTCTGTGCATATCATGAGAAGAACAGCCTTTTCTGATACTTCCAGTCTTAATTCCATCTGTGCTAGGGAACGGAAACCGCTTTGGTCACATGGAAGGAACTACCTATGGCTCTGGACTCAGGATAGGCCTCCTCCTTGATCCTCCTCAATCTCTCGGCTACATTTAATATGGTCAACAACAAAAATTCTTCTAGACCAGCCCTGATCATATTGCTGGATTGGTGGAAAAGCCCCTAGTGCTTTACATCCTTTCCATCCGAATCATTTCACTTTTTTGTCTTCACTAATGACCATTACCGACAGAGCCAGAGCAGGGTCCGTGCGCTTCTTTTCTCCTGTATTCAAACGCTGGAAAGTTTTTCGAGTTGATGTCAGGCCATCATCAGAGCTACACAAATATATAAATAGGTGCAAAAATAAAGTTGCGTCTATCTCAGTATAACCACTGTGGTATAGTAGAGACAACAGAAAAATTAAGACATGCATGCTTACTCGCATCTGCTCTAAAACAGAGGAAGATGAGTGCCCATAGAATGTCCTGTTGTCATTCTGTCATTGTGCCTGAGAATATTGTTCATCACTATCATGCCTACACGATCGATGGATCCGCAAGACCAGAACCGGAAGAAGATCCTTCTCCTTCCTTGCCGCAAAACCCTCAAATGCCATGCCTCCCCACCTCAGGCTATCCCCGTCTCCGGAACAATTCATGAAAGATATCAAGACCTGACGCTTCGAATGAATCACAGTGCCCAGTCGAACCTGCAACCCCCCCTCCCTCCGACCCCCAGCGCCTTGAGACCATCACGGGTGAGTAGCCACGCTTAACATATACTGATTGATTGATTGATTGATTGGATCCACCGTTTACATGCTTGTCAGCACTAGAGTGTTGTATGGGACAGCTTTCTATTATTGTCTATGCGTAGCATATAATATTGAATTTAAATACTTTCTGTGCACTATACCATTCTAATAGGGATGGGAGGATGATGGTATAACTTTGCCAGCAGTTTTCAGGTGCTCATTGGATACCTTAGATTAGAAGGAGAAATAACCTCCATGACACAGAAGTCCTTCGATTTTTAGTCATGCTGCACATTCATTGCTTCAAACTATTGATGACCTTAAAGTATTGCTTCTGCACATAGATATTTTTGCTTCATAATAATGACCATCGCTCCAACCATGATTGTTTTTGAGTAAGGAAATCCAATCCTGGGATGTTATTGTCTACAGGGTTACACATTGCAGTTTAGGTCAAGAGAAATTGTTTGAGAGATGCTAGTACATGAGAGAGGGGGATTCAGGATCTTACACAGAGCCCGAACAGCTTAGTGACTGTACACCGACTTACCTCCAGCCACCCACCCACCCAGTTTCTGTATCTGTAGAATGTGGATCCTCTGATACACCCTGATTCTGCATTGACAACACCATGGCCAGAGCCTTGTTTATCTCACCTCCTTCCTATAGACTCCGGCTCACTCTTAAGCCATAGCATCTCCTTGCAGCTCTTCGGAGACAAGGCTTATCGGAGGTCTATATGCACTCCACGGCACTGCAGATATCTGAGACAGCACCATTTTAGATTAACAGGGCAGTGAAGAGAGCGACACCAAGCATGTGAGAATATAGGATGAGGAGCTAAAGTCTATAGAAAATCAATAGATGAATATGCATATATTTAGGTGTGTGTGGATAAGTGTGGAAGTGTTTCTACCATTTATGCCTAGAGGATGTAATGGGTCTAAGCCTTCTATGAAAATATGTGTTTTCCATGAGATCGGGTTCAACCAGTGTTGATGCTATCTCGGATAATTTGATAAAATAGAGATAAATCACCTACGAAGGATCGGGACAGTGTTAAATCTCAAGACTAGATGAGGCAATGTGTTCCTAATGGCACTTTGACATAAATGAGTAAAATAGAATTTCACAAAATAAATTCTTGAAAGTCAAGAATAAAATATAATCCATTAAGTTTTATCAAAAATAATTCAAGAGCATTACAAAATCTAAACAATAGTGGATCAGATTGCATAGGGTATTAGCATAAAGCTTAATCAAATGCAACAAAAGAAATGACATGAAGTCAAGGCAAGGCAAACTGATGTATGAGGCAACCCATCAAGGATTCAGTCTCCAAAGTTTGGGAGTCAGAATACTGGCTCACCTCAAAAACGCAATATTTTCATATGCAAGTTTACAATAGAAGTCAATGGAAATCACCAGATATCGGTGGAATTTAAGTGCTCCACAATGGGATCTAAATTTTAAGGGTTGTGCGATCTGGAGAATTGATTATTTCTAAAAGGATACAGAGGATGTAAGGACCCCTTTCTCGGTAAACAGAGGATGTCATGTACTTGGTTACATTGTGTTATTCTATGCTATGCATGTTTTGTAATATTTTGTCATGCTATGTTTGTTGCTTTCAATGTAAGGGTTATCTCATGGAGCAGATCTACAATTTTACATTGAAAGCAAGCTGCAGAGGGTTTAAGAGAAATCAGTGAATGACACTATGACAGGAAGTGGGGTCATAGAATGACAGCAGAGAGTGACCAGGCGCAGACAGAAAGAGTAGTAAGGTCCAGACAGAAGAGAGAATGAGCAAGAAACTGACCAGTGCCCTCCTTCCCCACAAGATCTTCAAACTGATCTTAGATTCCCAGACAATGCTATGATAACCCGGCCTAGCTCTTGAGGTTCTTCTAGTGAGGCCTCAGTGGTCCCAAGCAGATGAGTGTTCTGGAGGTTTAGAACACATTACTCTGCCATTTCACTCCAGGATTTATAGCCCAACCAGTAGTATAGTCAGAGACCTCTGCTTCCTGGGGATCCCCCCGTCCCTCTCCTTTCCAATCTGCATTCCACATTGGGATAAAGAATAAAACTGAACAACTCCTTGGATTCATCCATGTTGCTTTGCCAAGACTACGATGAACTCCCTGAGGACGGGAATGTTAGGGCAAGCCGCCACAGGACTAAATTATATCATGCTTTAAAGAGAACCACGAAAGCCAAAATCATGACTGTTTTAATTATTGGGGAGTGCTCAACTCAATCACTGTCCATTCAGAATTCTGTTCTTTATCATATTAATATTTAGGTCAAGGAGGAGTTTTTAGGCAATCACCTAGGGAGCCACGGAAGGTGCTAGATAGACCCTAGGGGTATTAAACAACCAGACGAGACGTAACAAATGATAACATAGCCTAGAGTACGAGGAATCCTTGCACCAGCCCTCTTAAAAATGGTGCAGCTTTGGTCATGAAGGCAGTAGTTAATTTGTTAAAAAAACAAAATACTGGGGCTCTCGTCAGGAGGCAGCTTGCACTGGCTCATTTCTCCTGTTAGCGCCGCCTAAAAAAGAAGGAACTATGAACCATGAAAGTGGGGAGAGGATGTGGCGTAATAGCCTGAGCTGCGGACTTTGGAGCTGCAGAACCAGCTTCGAGTTTCAGCGTCGGCTCAATATCCTGTGATTCCGGGCAAGTCACTTAATCTCCCTGTAAATGACTATCTCCTTAAATGATGCTCGTGAAAAGTGCCTCTATTGATGATTAAGTGCTGGTGCTGTGCACCAGAAACCACCGGCTCAAATGAAGCACGGCATGAAGGCCAATACTTTGTGGGGCTCCTGTAACAATTGCCGGTTTCTTCATGCGAAAATGCTACAAAAATGTTTTCTATGTTCACGCCACGGCGCACACTAATCGCCGTAATTACCAACATTTTCACAAATGTCGCAAGGCCAGTGAAAGAACAGAGGCGTCATTTATGGGGCTACAAAAGAATCTCATCTGGAAGAGAAGCATCGGAACTATGCCTGGCACTGTTCATCCCATTCAAGGCACAGCCTGTTCGTGCTCTCGGGGCTGCTGGGAAAGCACCTGCCCCAGTGAAATATATCCTTGTTCTGAGGGCCTGACACGCTGCATACCTCTCCTCCCACCCTGCCCTGCTGGCGGAAGCTCTTCTTCGGGCTCCAAGTATGCTTTTAGTAGCTCTCCAAGAGCATTTGCAGAGATATCGTGTTCCACCTCTGGGCCTCTCGGCGCTTCCAGCTCCGTGGGACGGGCTTCGGGACGTGATTCGTCCGCTTTTCAAGTAATTACCCGCTCCATTACTGGATTTAGAAAATATGCCGGCATTCACGTTTGGACATTTCTAGTCCAGTCACAGTGGCCAAAGGCTGCTAAGAGCACACCCCCCGTGGCATACCACGCAGTTGCCTCACAGTCTGTCCGTTCATCAGCTGCTAGAAGCCTGGAAAGCACAGTAAAGCCCTTGCTGGAGTCCTGGACATTCTTTGGCTGCATTGCAACTTAAGAAAATAGTTTCTTTTAGACTCAGTATTATAACAAAAAAATGCAGGTTGTACTAGACGAGTTCACTCACTCGCTCACTCCCTCACTCGCTTTCGCACTCACTCACCCACTTAGTCATTCGGTCACTTACTCGTTGACTTACACTGACTCATGTATGCTCTCCCTCATTTAATCACTCACTCGTCCATCAAGTCATTCGCTTCCTTCTTCATTCGCCTGCCAACTCACCCACTGGCTAACTTAGGGCCACACATACGAAGGGCTTTTTGTGATCCCAAAAGGTCCGATTTGCAGAAACGGGGAATATGTAGCAACAAAAAGGCCTTTTGGTATATAACAAATCCAACTGGCATTCGGAAAACATGCAGTTTGGGTTTGTAACTGCAAACCAAATCAGTACTTTGAAGAGGCTTGTTAAGGACATCCCTTCCAAATTCTGATTCATAGTGGCATGTATTAATGTCTTGCAACCAAAATCCGGTCACAAAACATTAATGTTTTACCAACTACTGAAAGGTAGTGGTAAGACATTCGCAAATGGAAAGTGTTCAAAAGAGCCCCCTTCCCCTTTGTGAATGTTGACAAAAACATTTGGTCCCATAGACCACTGCCTTCTCTTACAAAATGTAAGTTAAACTTTCCTTTTGTTTAAAACACAGCCCAGGCTGCTTTAAAAAAAAAAAAATACTGTATTTAAAAGTAATAACAGACATGGTTGTCTGCTGACCCAAAGTGATGGCACTGAATCGTGCTGGATCACAAGTTGCAACCTACCGCATTAATATTCCTGAGGTAAGTCGAATTGCAACCCACTATGATTCTGCTTTTTGTAAACTGTCCTTTTAGTATATAGGTTGGTACACCAAATCAGAAAGGATTCAGAAAAGATTGCAGCACAATTTGTGACCACTTTTACTGACTCCAATCTACATCTGGCGCTGTTTCACTCACTCACCCATTCACTTATTCAATCATTTAGATTCCACTTCTGACCTCCGTTCCTTTCTGCTGCTTTTCATATAGAGTGAGACGTACCAGGGCAGTTTGAGGGATCTAGAAACCAAAACTCTATATATCCCTGGAATGATCCCTTCTTAATATCCCATTTGGCAAATGAACAAAGGCTTGTATACTTGGAGCAACGAAGATTTCATAACTGTGAGAATTAAAGGCACTGCAAGGGGTTTAGAGGACAATAACTTGAAGCTTTGCCCTCATTTATGGCGGCTCAGTCAATGGAGTGAACTAGGCCCACTTCAAGCAATTAGAAACATTTACCCTTGTGTGGTCTGCAGGTAGGCACATTGGTTTGGTAGCAGCCAAAAGGCATCTTTCAAACTGAAATACCATAGCTTGCACACCACTCTTGTATATAGCCTGCACATAAGCAGTACTTTCAATATTATATGTACAGTGTTAGTGCACAAATAAGTGAGAAGTGCTGGCGTGCACCCTAAATATCGAACTCACAATATCCGTGGGACAGAACAACATATCGAGGAAAAAATATTGACATGTAAGTCTAGATTTTCTATACTCAACTCCACATATATGTACCTACACAGACCATATAATCTTCAAGGTACGTAGATGTGGAGTCAAGAATGGTAAATCTATACTTCCCTATATGCACTTACCATTCAATAGTTTGTCCTTCTATATTCTGTCCTTGATATTCTTGAACCACAATATTGTTGGTGTCGATATTCAGTAGTACAGCCAAATTGGT
Source organism: Triturus cristatus (assembly GCF_964204655.1). NCBI lineage: Eukaryota > Metazoa > Chordata > Amphibia > Caudata > Salamandridae > Triturus > Triturus cristatus. The sequence goes on from NC_140581.1 coordinate 835,832,548, forward strand.
ACTACGTAAATTAGGTACAAAAATTACAAAGAGTTCAATAGATAGGTTAAATAGTTACACATGAGAACATGTAAAATCTCTAGTACCCAAAGTGCAGTGCTACCCAGGAGGTCGAAAAATAATCTGCAGGAAGTTAACATAGTAGAATATGAAGAGAACTTGGCCTCTCGCTGCGTAACCCTGCTGCGCATCCCAAAAGCGCTGTACCTCAGGATCTTCACCGATTGTCTAATATACAAAACTGAGTTGTATCACCGCAGGTAAAGGGCTTCTATCAATATACAAACCTTAGTGAAGACCTCTCTGAGTTCTACAAGCAATTGCCAGAGACCCTTATGCAAGAAGATGTTAGCCGTTAGAAGTTATGAGACAGGCAAGCAGAGGTAATTTAATTGCAGTGTCTCTCGCAAGCTCACACCTTTGCCTTTATCTGATTCCACCCACTCTAAGTAATGGTACTTGCCCCTTTATACTGTAGAGTACCACCCCTGTTCCCCTCTTAGGTTCCATCTGGTACTCACTCTGCCCACCCTCCTTTAGAAGTATTTCATTGTGTGAGGGGTTCAAGTGACCAAATTGCTTGTGTTATTGGGCAATCTATTTTTGACTGAATTAAGAGCTTCTATAGGATTCTAACCTTTCAAAAAGACCAGTGTCAAAAATCTTGACGACAATAATCTTCACTGCAATTACTGGAAAAAATATCTTTACTCTATGATACATTACACCCTGTATAAAAAATGGCGACTAAAGTCAAAACTCATACACCTCCACAGACAAAAATACTTTCTTTCTCTTCCATTTGTGCACATTGATCGTTTTAGGAAAGAATATCATTGTATTCTATTCCTTTTGTCTCTACAAACCCCAGAGGGTCAAACCAGCATCATGGTAACAGATACTGTACTCCGGGTTGTTAAACACTACAAAAGGTTAAGAGGTATAGGGATTGGAAGGTGGGATAAACTAACAAAAGATACCCTAGGGGACTATCAACATTATATATCTACATCACATTGCTGTTTCTATGTTGTGCAGCTGATGGGCTAGGAAATTGCTTGTGCTGGCCCTTCTGTAATATGGATTTCACTGGCAGGATCTGACACTGGTAGTCAAGACACCAGTTTCTCCAACTGCCGAGCGAACCTGTTTGGAATAAGAGCTCCAGAAGGTGACAGAATAGGTGCCTTTGTGCACCGTGGTTGCTTCTACCTGCATTTTCATGCTGAATGACCCCTCAAATCTGGAGAGCATGATAAGCCAGGAATTTATCTTTAATTAGAGTGGGTTACCCCTTCAAACCCCCTCCCGTGTTAAGTGATTGAAGTTCCTCACTGACTCACTCCATCAGCCCTGAGCGAGTATTATAAATTAATTTGTTACCACTGGGTGTACTCCTCTGTGTGACCAGCCCTATACATATAGGATCAACACAATCACATCCCTTTGTTGTTGGCCAACAAGGGTGTACCTACATTACCTGGTCCTGATGAGACCCTATTATTAACAGGAGTAGTTGAAATGCCATCCACACAGTAACAATGAACAAACTACAGGAGGACTGAGTTTTCATAACGTTCACATGTTGCCTATGGACTCATTTATATTCACAGTTGTTTGTTGTAAACACATAGGGCCTGATTATGAGTTTGGTGGTCTGAGAGTGGGCCACCACACTACCGCCCCGCCTAGCTTCAACACTAAACCTCACTGCCGGCCGCCTGCCAGATTCCAAGTTATCTCATGGTCTGGTGAGCCATCCTTTCGCATTCCCATAAAAGTGACTATTAAAAAGGCACCCCAATGGGAGCGTCAAAGCCTGTTCTTGCACGGCATGGATTGTGCAGTACATGCTGTGCAGGAAAAGGGGTGCATGCAGACAGGAGACCATGTGCCCCCCGGCATGCATCCCATGGCCCTGAGGCAACAGGGCGCCCTGTAGGGCCCTTTTTGTTTCCTCACCCCCACACTTTTCATGACGGGCTCACTGCCATGAAAAATAAGGCGGTCAGGAAACTTGTAATATGCTTGGCGGTGCCGCAGCGGCACCGCCAAGCATATTGTGGCCTCAGACAGTGGATCCATGGCGGTTGCGGCTGTACGACTGCCGTAGTTGTAACACAGGGGTCGGACCGCCAGAGCAGCGGTCCCTGACTGCCACCGCACCTCCACCATGATTTTGGCGGTCCAACTCGTAATCTGGTTGTATTGTTTATGTTATAGTTTTGAGTTTTGCTCATGTGGAACACACTGAACATAGCACCTGTACTTTTTTGGATAAATTATATTTTTGAGACTGTAGTGATGATCATGTATTTTGCCTGCAACATTAATTTGAGCAGTAACCTGGGCTGACAAATTGCTAATATAATCGAGAAGGTACCAATGAGAACTGCTGTTTTTTCATAATAACTCCTACAAATAAGGACCGTCCTTTACACCCACACTGTATTACAGACACAAGCTCAGGAGAAAAGAGGCTGTAGGGAGGCATACTGACGGTGTGCCGCGTATGACAGAGTTCCTTGGAGAGCCACTTGGGACCACAATCCCAACAGGAGAGACAAAAATACTGTCACTTCTCCAATTCATGAGGAAACTGAACACTTTGCACTTTAAGGAGTAAGTCATTTCAGTGTTTTCCTCACAGAAACAACAATGAAAAGAAACCCCCAATTTTTAAGCAAATTGTACTAGTTTTCCCCTTTTAAGCCCCTTCTATTGTTTAAGGCTCCATTGTTTCGCAGCTATGTCTGCTCAATATTAATACTGACTCCTACATATACATAGAGTTGAATTTCATCCTTTCACCCCTTGGGCATTTTTCATAGTTTGCTAATTGCATGATTCCAAATGTTATGTTTAGTAGCAGTTCATTTCCCTCTTCTGTTACGGGCACTTCATAAATCTCACCAGTGGTAGCAATTTATATTTAAGCCCACAAATCGGAAGAGAGAGAGGCAGGTGAGGTTGTGGTAGAAAGAGAGAAGCGAGGAAGAGAGATGTATTGATCGAGAGGTGAGGTAGACAAAGAGAGAAGAGTGGGATTTAGCAATTGGCGAAGTAGAGAGATGAGCCACAACAAGATATAGTCAGGTAGAGAGATGGGAAGTAGAAAAAGTAATGTAGAAACAGGGGAGAGAAGCATACAAAGAGAAAATATAGCAATAGGGAGGGGAGAGTATATTATAGGGAGAGGGGTACATGTATGAATAAGGTAGAGAGGAGAGAGGGAGGTGAGAGAGAGAGAGCTGGAAAAGCAGAGAGTGATGAGGCATGGATAGGTAGAAACAGAGTGTAAGAGGTAGATGTAAGCATAGAGAAGGAGAGCAGTTGAGATAAAGAACGAGTCATAGGAGAGTTTTCCTAATTGTCTTGATCGCTTTACCAGGGGGTCCCTGTCGAGCTGAGGCACTGGGCAGTCGCTCACTTAGCCCATGCCTTAAAATGTCTCTGCCTTTACAAACTAACAGGAGAAATCTGGCATGCTGTAGGATGTTCCCCAGTAGTCACGAGGTACAGCAGTCAAAAAACATCGGAAGATCCTGATTTTATAATTTCTAAGTTGTTTTCTTGCAGTCCTGTATCCAGCGCTTAATATGAGCCGGTGGTTTCCGTCGCTGGGCACCAGCACTTAATTTTACGCCCGCTCTTATGACAGCCTGCACATGGTGGTGGTGTTTGTCTAATTAAGAGATGAGCACAACAACTGTTGTTTACCAATTCAGTAGACATAAAAAATTATTAATACCTGCCGCCTGAACCATTCTTATAGCCGTGGGGGCCTGGAATAGTCTGAAATGTCACACTGTAAGAGTGTGAGGATTAGCAGTTGTGTTGATACTGTCATTGGCAGTGCTGGCAGGGCAATTGGTGATGCCCCATTCTTTTTTTTTTTTACAAATTAAGCACTGGGTATACCCAAATCATGCAAGCTCCAAGTGAAACCCAGGAACTTAAAACATTTCTGAATCAGGGCCCGAGAAACAAGTTATTTTCCGACCAACCCTCTTCCTATTTGCGGTGAAATACTATCAGGATTAAACTTGTCAAAACACTGACAGTGAGACAGCTTTTACTCTGACCAACTCAGTAGTACCCTACCATAGGTACCTCCGAACTATTTAGTCTGCATATCCTATTGCATATTGTATTCTTCTTCTATATACTGTAACTATGTATTTTTTATTCTTTACATATGTAACTCTTGTAATTGCTGCTGTGCTAGCTCTGTGCGTCTACTCTCCCTTACTATGTAACAGCCTACCTTAACTACCTCCAATCTATTTCATCCACATCTCCTACCATACATTGAATTCTATTTTTATATACTGTTACTATGTATTTTTTATTCATTACATATGTAACTCTTGTAATTGCTGCTGTGCTAGCTCTGTGCATCTACTCTACCTTACTATGTAACAGCCTACCTTAACTACCTCCAATCTATTTCATCCACATCTCCTACCATACTTTGAATTCTATTTTTATATACTGTTACTATGTATTTTTATTGACGCCACATGTATATAGGGCCAAGAGTATTGCTAAGGTGTCCTGCGTCAGTGAAATCTGGGGATACATCGCCCATGAGGAATTACAAGCAGTCGAAAATAGCTTTTAGAGACAGCTTTTAAGCGTGCCTCAGGGGACTTCTACCATAGCAGTACATGAAGAGATGGGCGTGGTTTACCTTTCAGATTTTTTGGCTTTTCACCCCCTTTCTCTGTAGACTAATATCTGGCTTAGCCAGGGAGCTACTTTAAACAAATTGATGTTGAAGGAATGTATGGCCCTTGATCATGCTCACCATATCCCTTGGCTCAATTATATTAAAGAATGTTTTTCAAGCCTAGGAAGAGCTGATTTATTTTCGAATCCAGAAATGGTGAATAGGAGGGATCTGGGTTGGGCAAAAGAGTCCTTTTTGAGACAGAAGACTCTAGATAGAGAAGATCTGGAGTCAAGGAAGCCTAGGGTACATAGGTTTATTATCCTGAAAACTATGCAAGGCACTGAACCATATCTTTTAGGGTTATTAAGTAGTAACGATCGATTTTTAGTGACTAGGTTCCGTTTCAATCTTTTTTATCCTCTTCTTGTGCAACCGCATGGGTGTAATATCGGTCAGAGCTTCATTCCTTGTGGTTGCGATGGTAAGTCTCCACAGGGCATGCTCCATTTCGTAGTGTTCTGTAGTTTTTACGAGTTACCCCGGAAGACTTATATCATCCCCACTCTGAAAAAGTTCAAGTTCAGGCAGGTGTGCCCAGCCCTTTTTGTTTTTACAAATGCTATCCAGAAACATTAATTTTCATGTTCCTAGCTTTTTAAAATCCACTGTTAGGCTCAGATCCAACTGTGACTTACTGTTGGAGGTATATTAGGGCTGGTTGCGATGTGATCCTGGAAGTATTGTTATCCTGTACCTAGTTTTTTGTATCTTTTTTTAAACATACATTATACACATACAATATAACGGTATATTTTATCCTTGTATGCAGCATTCAATGTCATTTGGTAGAGATTTTATACTACAGATGTTTTAGTACATATATTGTGTATTTGACTTTCATGGTTTTTGCAAAAGCCGAATAAAGTGATTTGACTTGACTTCACATGTATTCTCATGTAATTGCTGCTGTGATATCTCTGTAAAGCGCTCTGATACCCTGGGGTCCACTTTGCGCTATACAAACTCTATAAATTAACTAAATTAAATAAATAGATTGCCAATTTCTGAGCCAACCGTTTAAAACACACAAAACATTATGGCCCTCAATCTGAGTGCTACTTCTTTTGTCCAGTGTTCCCCCTCCCCAAGTTACCAGTGTTGCAGCCATTCGTAACTCCAGGGGCAGAGAAAGAGCGAGAGCGAGAGAAATACACTGGCATTCTGAGTTGTATTGTGTAGGCACCCTTAGCAATGTGGAATGATCAGACCTGAGGAACACTGCGTCTGATTCCCAAGAAATTCCCCCATTTTCCCAAGGAGTATCAATCAGACATTTCACCTTCATGGAGTAGGCAAAGTGTCTGTGTGAAACACCCAGATCAACAGATCTTGTAATCCTGATGTCCATGTCACCTCACAATGAGGCAATAAATGACCATATTTTCCTTGCAACTTAATGTCCAAATTAGCTTCTGCCTTTATAGTAGATGAAAAGTGGATGCCTCCCCAGCAGCCTGCTCATAACAGATCTGTGGCCTGATTTAGACTTGGGCGTTAAAGGAAAATCAGTTGGTTTCTGGACGAAGTGCCAAATCCGGAGGGAATCCACTGTTCCTCATCATACTATTTACACTGCCCAGGAAATTCTTCTAGATTCTGCACTTCCACCAGGATTCAAGGAGTTTTCGATCACAACCCAATGCCAAATTAGGTTCTTGGCCTTGCCCAGGGCTCTGCACATAGAACAAGGATACATTTTCAGAGATATCGAATTGTAAAACGCACAGTGCTAACTCATGACCTGCTGGCCGCAACCCTATGCACTATATTTCGTTTCCTGTCCTATAGGAGAGTGGATTTCAAGACTCTGTTTGAATCTATTGATATTTATATAGCACAAACCTAGCTGGCAAACAATGGAGCACTTTACATTAATTGGAAGATGGTGGAATCAAGATCATGTACATCAAGTGAGGTTTTACATGTTTGAATTACACATTCACAGCTGTATTTCATTAAAGTTAACATATTACACACACACACACACGTACGCGTGCGCGTGCTCACACACACACACATATATATTAAGTGATCTGCCCTGCATCACAGGATTTCCGTCAAGTACAGAATTTGAACCGAGGTCCTGAAGTTGCAGTTCCTCTCAAGATCACATGTCCTTCCGGGGAAGCGCTGTGAAGATGCAGAGGAAAAGGATGCCATAAACTTGGAGCCATTTGCCAAATACCAGAGTCAGCAAGAGCTATGAAAACCTATCTGCAGTTTCTGCCCTGACACCAGTGCTCCTGTGGTGAGGGCAGAGGAGGAGTCATTCCTGAGCTCCAGGGGGCCGCAGCTGTTAGACTGCACGGTGCCTTGTGAAAAGAGGAAATTAATAGACTTTGCCAAGTTTAGTTCTCTATATTTATTCTACTTAGGAGTTTTCATACTTACGTCAGCATCGTTTACTGGCTTTCCAATTCGGATTAGAAAACGAATAGCAAAGGCACGTTGTAGCTCTAAAATGTAGTATCTGCAAAATATATTGAGGAGCATGGATGGAAGTACCCTGTGCTTGCTGGACATTTTGCACTTGTACTCGGTGTCCTTCTGCCTGACTGACGCAATGGATTTGATAACTGGCCGAGACACGTGGTGATCTGGAGGACGGGAGACTGAATGCCAGAAATGCCAGCTCAGCCTTCCATCCTTCCAATGTTGGTAAGATGAACAGCATTAAACTGGGTGATAATAATACCTGTTATCTATAGTGCTTAGAAGCTGAACAGGTATGACATGAAATGATATAGAAATAAGCGATTAGACCGGGCATGTGGAGGTAATTTGGTGGTATATCTAATGGTCCACGTTAATGACCTGGGGTGTAGCAGGCGGCTTGCCCCCTTCCCTATGTTCTGCAATAAATGTTTATGTTTATAATTATGTGATTTGTATAGCGCATAGCTGCCCAAGGGCTTCCCAGCGCTGCAGAGAGGGTGGCGGGTCGGTGTGGAGGGACAATCATGAAAAGAGTCAGGTTTTGAGTTTTTTCCTGAAACTACGTAGGTCCTTTAGACGTCTCAGTGGCCATAGAGTTCCAAAGTTTTGGAACCAGATGAGTGAAGGATCTCCCTCCCCATGTGGCTCTTTTTATCCTCGTTGTGTTCATTAGGAAATCAGACGAGGACCTGAGGGACCTGTTGGGGACATAAGGGGAAACGAGAGACTGTAACAGGGCTGGACCCCTACCGTGCATGGCTTTGTGGGCTAGGCAGAATGCCTGGAACTTGACTCTGGATTGGACAGGAAGCTAGAGGAGTTTGCTCAGTGAGGCTTTCACTGACTCCTGCATGAATAGAATCGCTTAGTGCACAGTATTGAAACAAATCACCCGAATGAATAAATAACTCATACATTGAAGCTCGGACCCTTGCCAGCACCAGTATCTCACTGCTCTTCCTGGTCGTCCAGATACTTACAAAAATGAGCTTTGACCTTGGTGTGGGTGGTAATCCGAGTGTGTTCCATGGGGGGCATATTTGGACTGCAACTTTTGATCTTTAGCTTGTTCAAGTGATAGGGGAATATTTAGCTGGGTGAACCCAAAACAGAATCATGGGCATATTGCTTTGGAAACTTAGGACCTTCCCATAAATGCATCTGAAAGTGAGACACATGGTCATGAAGGTGACTTGGGTGTTCACTGGGACCCCGAGTTCTGATTTCAGGATTGTTGAGTTGGTGTATGAGAGCTTCTCACACAATGCATGGTTTGCCATGTTTTTACCACCAATCGGAGAGGAGGGGCCCGATTCACAGAACAAACTTAAGACTAAATCCTAAACTTAGTACCATTCTGGTATTCACAGAATGCACCTAGTACTTCTGGTATTCACAGAATGAACTTACTACTTTTGCTATTCACAGAATGAACTTAGTACTTTTGCTATTCACAGAATGGATTTACGACTCATAAACTTACGTCCGCACTCGGGCCGGAAATTCCGGCCCGGAGGCGGAGCTTCCGGCCCGGAGGCGGGGCTTCCGGGCCGGAGGCGGAGCTTCCGGGCCGGAGGCGGAGCTTCCGGCCCGGAGGTGGGGATTCCGGCCGATTTAGCTATGGCCGAGATCTCCACCTCCGGGCCGGAAGCTCCGCCTCCGGGCCGGAAGCTCCGCCTCCGGGCCAGAATTTCCGGCCCGAGTGCGGACGTAAGTTTAGGAGTCGTAAATCCATTCTGTGAATAGCAAAAGTACTAAGTTCATTCTGTGAATAGCAAAAGTAGTAAGTTCATTCTGTGAATACCAGAAGTACTAGGTGCATTCTGTGAATACCAGAATGGTACTAAGTTTAGGATTTAGTCTTAAGTTTGTTCTGTGAATCGGGCCCGAGATGTTTTTGTAGGCTCTGGTGCAGGGATTCGGAGTAGTTGTGCTGATAGTGGTTCCTAATGCGACTAGGCCGTTCTTGTTGTGATAGGAGGGACTGCATCAGAGTGGGTGTATGTGGTGTTGGAACACATTGATAGTGTGTCTGTCTGCCTCTGAGAGCCTTCTCCTTTTAATTTGTAGGTTTTTCCTAGGCATCTGTCTTTTATCCTGCGAGGCATTGGCGTACCGAGGAAGAGAGGGGAGAGAGGGCAAGAGGATGAGACATATGATCTGCTTTTGGCATCAATGCACAGCAGTTTGTCATGATAGTGGTAACTCTCACTACCTTATTTATTGGCTAGCATTTATTTGTTTACAATTGCGGCTTCTAGGTCACCAGTGAAACTGCCCTAGTCATCAGGATAAAAGAACTCTTTGGTTTAGGTATCTTCTAGTAATGTGAAGCGCGCCGCCTTGTACAGGGCTGCCTTCCATGCTTCATTTGACTTTCAGAAAACTCTTTACTATCCATGGTTCTTGCCAGATAGGTGGACTTCCAGGTCTGATATTGTTTTGGTTGGTTAACAATGTCGTTTAGAGTGTCTAGAGGTACTAGCAACCATGTTTTGCCTTGGTTGATAACTCACTCATTCACTCACTCACTCACTCACTCACTCACTCACTCACTCACTCACTCACTCACTCACTCACTCACTCACTCACTCACTCACTCATTCACTCAATCACTCACTCACTCATTCACTCACTCACTCCTGACCTCACAAGATCTCCTTTCTTTTGATTCTTGTCTGCAATGACAAGCAAGAAAACATTCTGAAAGACATGGGGTCTTAAAGAAATTAATCTGTGTGACCCGTGTGGCAGTTTGGGAATATACAACAAAAAAAGGGGTTGTAGTGGGAAAAGATGTCACACCTCTTAAAGCAAACACATTTAGTGGTCATGTAATGCTAATAGGTCAAGTAAACATTAACTGTTTGAGTAATTATGACACTCAGGGTAATACCACACCCTACTACCTTAGGTGTGAGTACACAACGGACAATGCCCTCGTGTTACAATGTAACATGTGGTTGTCCATTACCGAACATTGCTGTGTTAATTGGACTTGGAATTGCCATCATCAAATTGCATAGTCCTTGTACTTGTTTCCTTACTGTAAAAACTGAAATTGAATTTATATGCTTTCAGTGGGACTATTAAAGCATTGAGAAAATGACTTTCTTACTTATTTTGTAACCTGTGAAAAGGAAACAAAGTTCTTCCAGTAAACCTCCTAAATATCATCAAATGATTAGAGTGCTGGGGTATACTTCCTCAATTATACAGTTCTGGAAGTTAGTATAATCAACCACTTCGGTTGTATAAACTGACCAAGAGCCCATTACTGTGAAAGCATAGAAAAGGCTACATTCATGGTTACATGTCATAGTCACTACACCACCTACAGTAGGCAGAACCATAGACTTCATTTTCACAGCAATATTGTACTAATATTTCCAATGTTTCTAAAAGGAATGGAAGGTGCACCAGCAAAGAGTCCAAACTCAAATAGAAGTCCTATATATTTCTTTTATTCTTATAGTGTAAAAATACAGTAAGACATCAGCCAACGCGTTTCGTTCTTAACACAAGAACATCTTCAGGGCGAAACGAGTTAATCGTAGGGTTCAGCATTCACTCGGCACAAGTCAAAATGTATAGATGGTCCCTTTAGGGGTTCCAGAGAGTAACTAGTAATAGTAAGCGATCTATATTGGTGGTTAGAACCACGAAATGATTAGGTTCATCTCAGCAAAAGAATTTTAAAATATCCATGAATTCTCGTTTGGAAACTCCATGATACGAGTCCCAAAACCGCCAAAAAAGAGTCCCAGTGATCTGGGGGGTCCAAGGGAATCACCAGCAGCACGAACCGACTGACCAAAATATTTCCAATGTTTTACCACATACAAGCTTAAAAGGTTTGCAACTGAGTTCCAGACTGGGACCTAATGCATCACATCTTTACCTAACACACAAAGCTACTTGAGAGTTCAACAAAGAAAGAAATTAGAAGATTTGACCACTGGCCTACTGCGCACTATGACAGCATGCTGCAGGAAAACTGGAACTGGAGCTAACCCCAACAGTTGAACTCTGAGCTTTTTTGGAAAGTCTAATCTGTTGGTAGATATGTAACACATTTTTTGAATGACCCCCACCATCTTGGAGATCTTGTTAACACCTCAACTTGTAATCAGGCCCTATGATTATGCTTTAAACATTTCAAAAGAAAACAGAGGTAAGTCTGTCTGGCACACCGCTTGGCTGTTGCCCACCACTCCTTCTCCTGCACCTGTGACAGCCCAGCCCCGCCCCGTTCACAACCAGCTGAGCCATGATGGAAAGATAAAATGATAATAACATTGCGTTAATTGCCATTAAGTAAACACATGTTCTATGTGTATTTTTGAAACTGATAATGCTTTGGCATTAATGGCTGCAATTCCATATAACTGCAGCCATGTAATTAGTGGCCAGTGCTACCTAACGGGGTGGTGGGGGAATGAAAAATGCACACAGACTCCCAGGTTCCCCTAGCCAATCCCGATGCTGTGTGACAGCAGTGTTGTGATTGGTCTGAGCACTGTGACTCGGCGCTCAGGCAGGTACTGGGAGCCTGTGCATGTTCTCCACTAGGCTGTGTAATACAGCCGGGTGGAGAACACGCCAAGTGCGCATGACTTTTTGGCTGGCCCAAGACGGCGGTCATAATAATGCTATTATAAATGTATTTTTCCTTTTTGAACTGCTCACAGAGAAGTAAGGTGACGCTCCTCCGCATTAGCGGAGGAGTCGCCGCTTCATGTGGTGTCTCCTAAGCAGCCCATAGCTCCACAGAACTACCCAATTCAACTTGCCCACATCAAAGGCAGGCACCCCAGTGAGCAGGATGATGGTTGTGCCCCCTTTATCTTATTCTTTTTGTCACTGCTCATCCGCTCCTGTCTGTCAACAGCACTCAAAGGCTCCCATGCCCCCTTCAGCCCCAACAGGGCATAGGAAAGATTAGCTACTCAGGACTTTTTTAATATCACAAGTGTAGGAACTATTTCCATAAATATAAATGAGTTTATGGATATCACCCTAATAGTTACCACTTTGACCACCCTGTTTAGTACAATCATTTATTTGGTGTTCAGTTGTGGTTTGAAAATGATTGAATGGTAGTTGGCAAATGTGTGCATAGATTTCTTCAAGTTTCTGCAATTTCATACTGGAAGACTAATGATAGTAAATATACTTTGTTGTTTGCTATTTTTTATAGTTTCTTTGTGTCTTTACATCTAAATTTCTCCATTGGTTAGCTGGGGTCATTGTACAGACGGTTGCCGAGAATCATGTGTCCCACTCCAGCTTGCTGAAAGAAGCAATATTGCAAGCGCTGTAAATTATGAAATCCCCTGGGAAAATGAATAATTTTCTTATCACAGCGTGGCGGCCAGGTGCTGATTTACTTCAAAGCAATTCACACTAGGATGCCTACGAGTGTGAATGACTCTGAAATCATGAGGTACGTTTTAGGATTCCCTTTTTACGAGCAAAAGTGTTGGCTTTTGGTGTGGGTGCTAATCAGGAGTGTGCTTCTTTGAATTATCCACGAGCTCCAGGCCAGCCAGATCTCCAGAGATGCTAAACCTGGAGGCAACAAATCGGAAATGCATGGAATAAATGTTATGATAGCTGAACAAAATAGGGGTATGTCTGCTTCTGGCAGCTAAAGACAGACGGGCCCTCAGGAGTGGATGTGAAGATGAATCCCTTATTGGTTTTACTTTACTGTGCACAAAAAAAGAGGGCACAATGTTGTTTGACCTTGTACAAAATGTTCAGACTGAACCCTAAAAGAAGAACTTAATAACAATAATAACATGTGCAGACTATTTCCAAAATAATATTGTGGCACAAAAATAAATGTGTTATGTGGGGCTGTGCAAAGCAAATGTGGCCTTCAATATGCAGTTAGGATAAAATAATGGAAAACTACGGTGGGCCTAGGTAGGAACTCACTACAAAAGGGCATCATTGATAGATACTCTTGTTTCCCCTTGGTGTGCGCAGTGGCGTTCACGTAGGCAGTGGCCATCCTACCCATTCAAGATGAAATCTTCTCAACATGAGACGTCCCACTAACACTCAAAACTGACAATGGACCTACTTTCTCAGGGGAAGAATTTCGTAGATTCATGAATTACCTAGGTATACACCATTGGACGATAATAATGGCGCTGTTGTCACAAGTGAATGGCATGGTCAAGTTATTCATGGGCTACATAGAGAAAGCAGTACAAAGAGCCAAGCTCACACAAATCTCAATTTGCCAAGCCCCATGTCAAGTCCTGCAAGATTATCGCAACACGTCACACAGCTCCACTGGGTGATGCCCGGCGGAGCTTGCACTAGGAAGAACAAACAGGAGATGACTGCCACAACTGGAGAACACAGCCCTGCTGGGACACAGCGTCATAGTCGCTTATGACCAATAAGCCAAGGCGAAGATGAAGAAACAAGCAGACACTCGATGACATGTCACTGAATGCAGGCTCAAGCCCGGAGGCCTCGTACTGGTACGCCAGTGACAAACATGGATGTTAGACCCTCCATTCCTATACAACCTGTTAACCATCAGGAATGTTAAAGGATCAATGGTCATGGCAGTGGCAAGGCCTTACTCCATCACCAGGGACAGCTCTCAATTCAGGGTGTTTCGTCTGCCAGCAGGCGATAAGAGCAGGCCCGCACAGATGCAAGCTGATGAGACCTCTTACAGGGAGCTGACGAGACTGCTAAACTGAAGGGTGTGGGACCCCCTCAGTGATGAAGAAACCAAACTAGGTTCAGGAGGCTGCATGTCACTAAGCAAGAAAACTTGCGCCCATCTCAAATAACTCAAAAGCCTAGTAGATTAATTAAAGAAATGTGACCCAAGATTAGAAAGACTGAGTCCTACATTGTTCCACTTCTCTCTCTTCTCTTTCTTTTCATATCTCTTGTATCTTACTATCCCTTCTCCATTTCTCTTGATCTCTCCCTCCTCTTTCCACATGAAAGTATTTTCGTTCGCCAGAAAGGGAGGAGATGTCGCAGTGATGGAGAAGTGGCAGGGTACACTGGACAACTGGACACCACTTCCGGGCAGTGGGAGGGAGGAGCAGGAAACGTGCTCACACAATCACACAACGAGGCGGGACAAGAAGGCACCCTCTTTGCCGAGCAGTGGCGGCTGGTGACATTTGAAAGTGGTGAGGAACGGCAGTGAGCGAGCATAGACAGCAGTGACTGGCAGAGTCCAGACCGCCACAGGTAAGAAGTTGGCCACATACGGGGTGTGGTAAACTCCACTCCAGCTTATAAATGTGTTTTGCAGGGGCTGGAAAACTTAAGCATAATCATAACCAAGGCCCAAAAGACACCAAGGTCTTAACAAAAGTGTAAAAACAAGCCAACCCCTGACCTTAACCAGCACTGCGCCTCTCCCTGCCACCCACCCCATTCGGACAATCCTCTGCTGACGTAGTGCAGCTGTCTCTGCTCTCACAAAACACACATTAAAAAAACACTTGCAATTAAGTTTCATGCTTGCGGCTAGAATTCATTTGCATGTACAGGTAAGCTCACAACAAAGGTCAGCTTCGCAGTCATGACTTTAGAATTGCAGTCCAGTTCAAGGAAGAGCAGACCAACGAGCGACTTGCTGTTTTTCTCGCACTGTTCGAAGAGGAGAGATAACCTAGAAAGTCAGCCCAGCTTATTTGAATGTTCCCTGCTCCGCGTGCGCAGTTGGCGACCTTCCTGGGGGCATGGTGTTAGCACTCAAAAAACAGAAGTATGCATGCATGTTTAGAACTGTCCAGGGGCTTAGGCATACTTGAAATGAATAGGAATGGAATGGCTTATATACAAGGCGACTGGAATTATGCAACAAAGGAAGACCGAATTTAACAAATGAAATGGCTTATATGCACGGCCACTGGAATTATGCAGCAAAGGAAGACCAAATTTAACGATGGGGTTGACTAAACTTTGCAAAAGAAAATGTAAATTATGTAGCACACTACTGCACACACTATATAAGTATTACTTCACTAATGCACATTAATACTATATGGCCAAATATCTCACCTCATTACTACCAGCTTAATGTAAATACAGCCATCAGCAACTCAAAGGTGACCACTTAATTTTTGCAAAAAATGCATGTCTCTGCGCACCACCACCTGTGCTCACTTTTTACTAACTTCAGTCGTTTGTGCTTCAATAATTTTTTGAAAATCTGCAAATTATGCAACAAATGGTAGATAACATCCATAATTATGTGGAATATGGAGCTGGCACGAAATCGATTGTCTCCAGTGACTATAGGGAAATCCGGAGATGTACTAATAGACTGGCGAAAGGCCAGAAGGTGTCAAGTAGAGCGAGTGAGTGCCAGATTCGGAATTGCATTTAGGCAGTAAATATGGATAGATGCCAGAGGTTTGTAAAGCATGGCAATCTACAAAACATACATGCGGCAAAGACATTTGGAGCAAGAAGCGCTGCACCTACCATTGAGACCCAACATTTGTTGCAGTGGAACTGAAAGTTTTTTCTGTTAGAAGTCAAACATCACCTCACATAAGTCAAGCCTGCGGGCTAACGTTTTAGAGTGAAGATACACAGAGATTTTTTTAGGCACACTGCTTAAGCGGCCATAGACTTAAAGCAACAAGAATGTACAAAACGTCAGAAAACCACCCAAAAACTTTTTTTGTGGTTTTCTGATGTTTATCATGGCCTGCACATGGTGACATGAAGTATAATTTCTACACTCGCCCAGCAGCCACTGCAATTCTTAACTTACAAACCATGCGCAGGCCGTGAGAAACGCGCCTGAGTCAAAAATACGCACCTGACAAGAAATGCGTTCGTGGGAAGTCCATCAAATATGGAGTCTTTGAAGAACGCACCCCTAAGCATGACTTTAGCAGTCGAGGAAACGTATATAAAAACTTCAAACCTATGCTGCTGGATGATTCTGGAATTAATACGTAATGTTTCCAGGCGCAGGCCTTGACATACGCATCCCAAGAAACGCATGTTAAATTAAATGTACGAAACAATAGGTGCACCGCCTGCTGAGCTTGTGGCCCACAAACGTCCTCCATGTGATATGTATTCCATAACACGCATTCTACGATACATATGCGAATTGTTGTAAATAGACTGTGCACACCCAGTCGTTGTCGGAATTACGGGCGGGTGGGGGGGTGGAAATGGGGTTGTCGCTGGGGGGATGGTGGGAAGCGGGAGGGGTTTAATTAAAAAACATATATCCAGGGGCCGACCAATCAGTCAGAACCCAAAACACTGGGTAAGCCACTCCCCCCTGCCCTTGAGCACGACCACCCACCCTCCCGCCCCCAACACGGCTCTTCTGCTTTCTCGCAGTGCGAGAAGCAGAAACATAAAATGGTAGTTTGTACCATTTTATTTTTCTGCTTCTCGCACTGCGAGAAAGCAGTGGGGCGACACCCAAACGCCCCTATGGAGGAGCCGCTACTGCGAGTGCCGAGACCTGCACTGAAAGAATAATGAAGCCTACACACACTCTATCTAACCTGCCTCTGTGTGCTTTCTTCAGGGTCGGCCCACAACCAGGGACACGACAATGTGTGGATCATTTTCAGTCCCCTGCTTGTAGGAAAGAAGCATTGGTGTACTAATGACATCATTCATCTATCAGGGATTTGTATATGTCAATGTTTTAGTAAACCGATTCATATGGAAGGATATTCAATAGCCACCAGCCCTGTTGGAATTTGTGTTATTTGCATTTCGTATATTTTCTAATCTGATGACACCTGCCATCCTCACCAGCACCGAGGAGGTGAAGCATGGACAACTCTTGCACCCTGAAACTTCCTGTTTGACAATTCGAATTCAAAGATGTAAGTATACATTGACATCTGGGCCTGCGCTTTTATCAAGACTATGAGAAGATGTTTAGTAAGTGGTCATTGGACTAGATGCCTGCTTTCTCCATCCCTGTTCAAAAACATGTACGTCTTCCTTCTGCCTGTTTTGGGACCGGATTATATGTTCACGATGGCAGTCTAGGCATAAGGGGGCTCATTTATGAGCCCCTGCGTCACTTTTGCGCCAGCGGTGCGTCACTTTTTGTGACGCACCAGTGGCGTAAAACATGCGCCATGTCGCGCCATAGTTACGAAGTGACACATCTAGGTAGATGCGTCACTTCGTAAACCCCTGCGCTACATTATACCTGCGCCAGGTATAATGTATGCAGGGTGGGCGTACCCCCGCAAGAAAGGGTCGTAGGAGTGGCGCAGCGAAATCTATGAGATTTCGCTGCGCCACTACTAGGACGCCAATGTGTCAAAACCTTATGCCTGCCTCATGGCAGGCGTAAGGGTGACGCAGGCCCTTTCACATGGGTTTGCCCCATGTGAAAGGAACATTGCTGGAGTTGCGTCAGGCTTCCGACACAACTCCAGCAATGCGCCACTTTTTGCGCCGACAGATACGTCAGTCATACTGATGTATCTGTCCTTCGTTGCGACATGATGCGTCATATTATAAATATGACGCAACATGATGCATCATATTTTAAATATGACGCATCATTGGTGTCGCAAGGAGGGCGCACCGAGAAGTGACGCATCGCTGCTTTCACGCAGCGATGCGTCACTTCTCATAAATGAGGCCCAATCTCTTTAAGAGAAGGATCACGCTCACTGAAAATGTTTCACTCGCACATGTTTCCCTAACCCAAAATCTGAATGAAATGTAACAAAATAACCACTGGCGAGGAGTGATTTTGAAAATTCCCAAAGAAAAGAAAACACCTTTCACTGTGTACAGCTTCACAGCTACTCACCAAACAAAAGTTGAACTGACGTGAAGACATTGGGCCTAATTTATGAGGCTTTGCAACAGTTTTGCGCTTCCGTTGCATCACTTTTTGTGCCGCATTGGCGGCGTAAAACATACCTCCTGTTGCGCCCTATTTACAAAGTGACGCATCTAAGCAGATGCGTCACTTTGTAAACCCCTGCGCTACATTATACCTGCGTCAGGTATAATGTATGCAGGGTGGGCGTTCCCACGTAAGTAAGCCTCGTAGAAGTGACGCAGTGAAATCTACGAGATTTCACTGCGCCTCTTCTAGGGTGCAAATGCGTCAATATCTTACGCCTGCCTCACAGCAGGCGTAAGACTGACGCAGGCCCTTTCACATGGGGCTTGCCCCATGTAAAAGGACACATTGCTGGAGTTGCGTCACTTTTGTGACACACTCCAGCAATGCGTCACTTGTGCGCCTACAGATACGTCAGAAATACTGACATATCTGTAACTCTTTGCGACATGATGCGTCATACAGTAAATATGACACATCAACCATGTCGCAAGGAGGGCGCACTGAGAAGTGACGCATCGCTGCTTTCACGCAGCGATGCGTCACTTCTCATAAATGAGGCCCATTGTTTTTTTGTTTCAAAATGAGCTCTAGCAAACAGTTAAAGGTTTCTCTAAGCAGAATTAAAATATCTATATTTTATGTTATTTCCAATCATTGCCTTTCGCCGATCCCCCTAAGTGACCACAGGAAGCCGCTGAGGGACTTTGCAGGGACAAGGGGGCAACCTGGCATGTAATTTAATGCCAAACGGTGGACTATGTCGCTTCCACTATCCACTGCGTTTTAGGGCCTAATTGTTCAAATGAAACCCTTATTTATATATGGCTAGTTTGACAGCGGAACTAGGTTGTACATTTGTATTTTCTTCCTCCCCTTTCGTATTTGTTTTTATATGAATGATAACAATCAGATGGCCTGCATACACGTACTTACCTTTAGTAAATAAAGATAAACTCTTCTGGGTGTAGAGATGTCCCCTGCATGGGAGTGTGTTGTGCGTTTCATTGCTCTCGTGCCAAGCTGCATTCATTGGCATGAACTGTGCGGTAAATGATCAAATGGCATATCTAAGCACGGATCTTTAGTTTTCATTTCCTTTACCCTTTGTGCCAAACATTTCGCGTGTGTATCATTTTCTCTGCCCGGTATCTGTGTCTGCACTGGGAATGCATTCATCCCAGGGCACAGCACCATTTCCTGGACTGATGCCTGTGGGCGGGTGATGGCGTGGGGAGCATTTCCTGCAATTATAACGATTCACAATGTTTCTTCCTTTTTTGGCTAATTCCGGATATCTGTTTTTATCTCTTCTCGGTCCATTCCAGTGTCTTCTTGGATGCAGATATGTGGCGAGACGCCAGTATGTCTTTGATGTCTATGAAAGTTGGATATTAAAGAAAGGAACATGTTCCTTTTCAATAATAAAAAATTCCCTTGCCACATACCAACTATTATTTTTAAATTAGCTTTATGATTTGACATCTCTAGTGCAGCTCTATTCTAAATACTATGTTCTTGATTCACAAACTGTACTTTGTAGTACGTTTTGTAATACTATAAAATGTACTGTACATTGCAATTCACTAAGTAGGCGCGGAGATTTACGCCTCTGCGTTACCTAAACTTAGGTGTATGGAGTTCTCCGCCCTGAACACAGAGACGCAGCACACCTAAATATACGCTTTAGTAGTAAATATGGGCGGGACTGGGTGGGAAAAAGGGGTAGACTTCCTAAAAAGTGGATGGAATTACGGAGGAGTAAGGGTAGGGTCTGGGAGGGGTTTAGAGACGGATGGCATCCACCCACACAAGAATAAGCCAATTGCATTACTCCAGGGTGGAGACATGTAACTTACACTTTTGTAGAGTTTACACTCGGAATTTGTAAATACTGAAAGTACTAAATTGACTCCAAAGTGTAAACTTATTCAAAAGTGTAAGTTACCTTAGTGAATCAGGCCGTGGAATTTAGAACATTTCCAAGTGTTTCAAATTTGGGCAGACAGGGGAGTGCAAGGAAGGGATTTATCAGGTTTTTCTAGGTATGGCCTGGCACTCCCAACAACCATCTCTGAGAAAGTTGAGTGGTCAGAGTTTGTTAGTGGTGATATAACCAAATAATTCTACAAGGGATGTTTGCTGGAGGCCAGTATCTCCAAGAGTGGTAGGTTGGGCACTGTGGAAGTAGGATGGGGTTGAGCACATTTGAGGAAAACTTGAGCACACCTGGCTTTTGGACATACTAACCGAGACAGGATTAATCGCATACAAATAATCAATTCCTGAACAAACAATATAGAGCAAACAAATTGATTATCTATAACCTGAGGAGAAAAGGCATGAAGAGTAACAAAACGAGCTTTATCAGTTATTTGCTCTCCACACAAGCAGGCTGTAGTAGACAAAGCCCCACTCTCTGAATTTTAGAAATACACTGTTCTTCCTCACAGGTGTGCACACCTACATCTCATTGCAGTGATGACTGTAGTTTAAGTATACAAAAAAGTGATGGATGGAATGCTTAAATTAATCTCAGGCAATGGTAATTACTTGGCCGCATCCCAGTCACACCAAGCCACCTACGTTTGGATCCAGTCTTATGCAAATCACTCTTGTCCCCAGTGGGAGCATTCCAGCCCAAAATGCTAAGCCAGGTCCTCCCTAAACTGGAACACAAGCAACCTAGGACCAGGTTCGCTCTAGCTATGTCTCATTAGCCAGTTATGGCTTAGTACTAGTGACACAGTGTGCAAGGGACACATGTCTGGGCATACCTGTCCCACATTGGGTGACACACTAAAGTGTACAAAAAGTGATGGATGGAATGTTTGAATTAATCTCAGCCACTGGTAATAACTCAGGTGGCATCCCAGTCCATTGTTATTTTGCACACCATGCCACCTTAGTTTAGACCCATATGTAAATCAGTCTTGACCCGGCTCCAGTGTGAACAATCTAGCCCATATTGCCAAGCCAGGTACCTGGCTGGCGAGGCCTTACTATGGTGAAACCAGTTCTACGTTACTTGTGTTCTGGTTCAGGGAAGTCCTAGACGTGTGCTTTTTCTGCCTCAAAAACTTGATAAAAAGTCTGTCACTTCTTCTGATGTAAAAGTATCTTCTTTAAATGCTTTTTCATTGGCCACCCATCAGGCTGGTCCTTCTTTTCTGCAATCTTTCTTTCCCAGATATGCTTCTGCAAATCTTCTTTGCTTTCCTTCAGCTTACTTACTGAATCGCAACACTGTCTCCTGTGCTCAGTGCAGCAAACAGCAATTTTCTAGATGCCAAAATAAGGAACTCACTTTCTCCACCCTCCAATGTCAGTTCAACTTTAAACATCTGGCTTTTCACTTCACACAACATTGTTAAAATTACTTGTAGTCTACTACTTTCATTCTCTAATCTTAATATCAGGATAATTATTGGGATTGCCATCATCTTTAAAAAATGTGTCATCCACCCATCCAGTCATCCAGTCATCAATTCATTCATTATTTCATTCATTTACTCATTCATGCAACACTTCAATATCTAAAAACTGTTCCCAATTGTGGATTAGCTAGTCGCCTCTCCACAATACTGGGCTGTTCTTTTAATGTGTGAAGCATGTTTGAAATTTCAAGATGATGCATGGGGAAAGGGCTGTTTGTGTATAATTGGGGTAGAAGCACCCAATGTTCCTACTCTACAGAATATATCATTCTAAATAAAATATATAAATTGGTGAACGGTTGATACGTGGGGTCTGTAACAAAGACTTACCTGATTCAATCTGGGAGATCCCAAACACCTTCATGCTGATCCGTCTGGATAGCCACCTAAAGGGGAAAAGCAGAGGTGTTAGGAGAGGGAAAAAATACTACGGGGAGGAAACAAAAATAATAGGTAGTAGGACATCAGGAGAAACAAAAACAGAAAAAGGGCTATAAAAACGTGTCTACACATGCTCAGGGATAGAGACGAGAAGACACTGAGGAGAATATCACTAAGCATACCAGAAGGGGATGCTGACCAACTCCAGGGGCTGATGCACACCTGACAGAAGAACCCAACCACCCTGACAGGCAAAGTTGAGACAAGTAGGAGGAAGGAGCTGTGGACCCCCCTCTGGATATCCTGGACCTGCCACTGTGAGGGTTTGTAGCTATCCAGGTGCATGAAAGGGTGGCCTTGGGGCATAAAGTGAAAAGGGGAAGCTGCGCTGCTAGAACATGGAGGACCTAACTAAACTTAAAGGGGGGCTGGCGAGGTGAAAGAGAGAGAGAGAGAGTGAGAAAGAGACAAAAATTCGACAACCTGAAGAAATGCAACAAGTGGCCTAAATTCTCCTTAAGATTGTTAGTGGGCTGGTGGTAGAGCAAAAGGAAAGGATAAGAAAAGACAAAGCAACCTAGATAAGCAATCTCATAAAACACATAAAAGAAAAGATTGATGAGTCAGGAATAAATACCGAGACTTGGTAGTTATGGTGAGGTCAGTGTTTCTAGGAAATGCCTTTTTTTTATGCTAATAACTTTGGTGCAGTTTGACGAATCTCCACAAAACTTTTCAAAAAGTTTCTTTTTTTCAAGTTTGTGCATAGAAGGTTTTGAGGTGATCCGTAAAGTGGGAGCTGAAAAAAAGGAATGTCCCAAAACACAAAATCCCCATGCATTTTCCATAGACTTTTTTAATAAGCACTACCACAAAAATTTCTCAATGGAATTACACCAAATTTGGCAGTAAGCACCATCTTAATCCAGAAAGTGTGCTTTTTGTGATTTGGTGTAAATCCATTCGGTAGTTTTTGAAAAAGTGGGATGCAAAAATATTTGTATATTTGGACGGTTGGACTCGAAGAACTTTCACGAGAATCTATCAAACCCAATTTTAAAAAATAGAGCCTTTTGATTGACCCAGGGGGCTTTTTTACTCTTGGGCAATGCTCATATGGGACCAAGGCTCTGATTAGCTGCCAGTAACATGAAAATTGTTGCTGGTAGCCATTATAGGACTCAGAGACCTAGTCCCCCATCATGCAATGTTATTGAGAAAAGCGGCAGAAAAAAAGAAAATGGTGGCCTGCCATTTTTGTTACAATATTTTAGGTGGGGGTCTGAGTGGGGACCCCCTCCTCAAGCCAGTTTGTGCTCCGGGGACTCCATGCTCCACAGCCAATTTATAACAAAACAGGGGTGCCTGGCCCCTCCTCACAGAGCGTAAGGTGGCCCCAGGGACTCCATTCCCTAAGGTCAAACTCTTTATTTTTAGGGGAGGGGGCCATGCCCCCTCCCAGATCCCATTACGACCCCGGGGCTCGATCCCACAGGTCCAAGCACTTAATTGACAGGGGAGAGAGTGCGCGCCCCTCCTCCCTGAGCCTTACAAGGCTCCAGAGACTGCATTTCATGGGCCGGCTTTTTAAGTATATCCCAGTGAGCCTACTCCTGGGACACAGTGGTTTTCCCTGTCCGCAGGACCGTGGGCAGGGAAAGAAGTGTGCACCCTCCTGGTGGGAGATTTAAAAATGCTCCTTCTGGGTGGGAGCACACTTCTGTTTTCCTGTCTACACACTTGCCGGCAAAGAAACTATGATTGCTCCTGCTCGTTGGAAGTAAGCAGAAGAAGCTGCTCCCGGCGGGTGGGAGAAATGCTGGCTCTATTGTGGGAGCCGACTGGGGGTGTGGGGGCTCTGGGGCTCCTCCCCCAGCCCGCAGGGTTATGTTTGGCCATGGGGGGATGGGGTCCTAAGGTAACTATAACTTGCATCCTCATCATGCACAGCTAATTACCTCCCATACTACATCACTCAACCCTGTGCATGGCGGGGGCACTATATATATATATATTCACTGAAAAAACCATAGGTTTCAGGGGCGTTATAGTTAGCTGCACATTTCTCTCGTACAAAACCCTAGAAATTCCCCTGTTATAGTTAGTTCAGCTAACTATAACTCGCGCCCCCGCAATGCACTGCTGATGATGTCACATATTACATCACTCATGACATGGTCAGTGACATCACTGATGACATCACTGATGACATCTCAAATGACATCACTGATGACATCACTGATGACATCATCCAGTGAATGTGTTTTTCTTAAAAGTTTAAATATGTTTTATACATTTATAGTGAAAGGCCTATGGAAGAATGAGTGGGTGTATAAGTGTGTGAATGGGTGATTTTCTAGGTGCGTAACTGACACCATAAGTGAGTTATTAAATGTATCTTACTGCAGACTAGTGACTAAACTGTGTGAATGTCTGTATGTGTCTGTGTGTTGGTGCATAAGTGGCTGCATGGTTTTGTGAATAGCTATATGAGTGTCTATATGGGTTATTGATTGGTTGTCTGAGTATCTGTATGGGTGCCTGAGTGTTTGTATGGGTAGGGTGTGTGTGACTCTGTGACTAGATGTGTGAGTGGGTGATTCAGTGGGTGCATGTTTTTAAGAGTGCATCTGTGATGGACTGTATGGTTGGGTGAGTGTATGTATAGGTGTGTTAGTGATTTAATGTATATCTCAGTTGTACATGTGTCAGTAACTACATATGTGAAACGCAGTGTATATGTGTGTAAGAGTATATAACTATCTATATATGAGAGTGTGTGATTTTGGGAGTGGCTGTATGCGTCATAGTGCAAGGATATCTGTGTCATGTGCTGTTTGTTTTTCTGCAGGAAGACACAGAATTTGTTAGTATTTTTATGAGTAAGTGAACTTGAGTGTTTTTAACTGTATAATTGAGTAAATTTTACTGTCATTAATTATTTGCATGACTGACTAGATGTATCAGTACCTCAACGGATGATTGGCGGTGTGTGAGTGTCTATATAGGTGTATAAATGCACAGAGTGACTGTAAGTATGAGTGACTGTACAGGTGAGTGAGCGGAGATGTATGTAGACCTAAAAGTCAATGAGTGGGTGAGTAGTTATTGGTATTGGAGTATCTATGGTTGTCAAAATGGCCGTCTGAAATTTTGAGTCGGTGTATCAAAGGTTATATTAGGGTGTGAGAAGATGCACTAATTTATCACATGGATGATGTCATCAGTGATGTCATCAGTGATGTCACTGACCATGTCATGAGTGATGTAATATGTGACGTCATCAGCAGTGCATTGCGGGGGCGCGAGTTATAGTTAGCTGAACTAACTATAACAGGGGAATTTCTAGGGTTTTGTACGAGAGAAATTTGCAGCTAACTATAACGCCCCTGAAACCTATGGTTTTTTCAGTGAATTTCTAAGGTTTTTTAAATGCCAATTCCTAACTATAACACCCCAGAAACCTATGGTTTTTTCAGTGAATTTCAAAGGTTTTTTAAATGCCAATTCCTAACTATAACGCCCCTGAAACCTTTGGTTTTTTCAGTGAATTTCAAAGGTTTTTTAAATGCCAATTCCTAACTATAACATGCATGAGACCTACGTTTTTTTCAGTGAATTTCAAAGGTTTTTTAAATGCTAATTCCTATCTATAACTTATCTCTAAAGATATCATGTTTAATGATTTTGATTGCATTTCTATATTTTTCAAATTCAGTGTCATTTTCTTTTTTTTTTTTAAATACTTTTTTATCATCACTTTTTAAACATATTTCTTCAAATAATACTTTTAAAACTTTAAAAATATTATTTAAACTTAATGTGTTTTTCAGACATATTTTTTTATATTTTTCAAAATATTTTTTCAACTGTAAGTGCAAAACTTTATTTTAGATATATTTGTTTTCAAATGTTTTTGGATCCGCGCACCCTATGCGCACCGTTCACGATCCGTACGCGGTAGCATCCGCGCATGGTATGCATTGGGTACGTGTTTAGTGCGCGATCGCTATGCGACCGGTACGCGACTCCCAGCCTATACGCGACACGTTCGATGTACGTAACGCAACGTTTACGCGCTTCCGCGATGCGTCATAGGCGTCCGTGACGATGGGTGCCCGGATCCCGCGAAGTATTTAACATTTAAAAACACATATTTATGTATTGCATGTGAATATTAATTGAAGACAAACTCTAAACTAGTCTTAAAACTAATATATTTTGACATCTAATGCTATATTTGTTTTTAATTCAATTTCGCGGATGCGCGCTGGGTGCGTGTTGCGTAAGCGCACGGTGCACGGATCCCATGTGACCTGCAAAAAAAAAGAGATTTGATTGGTTCATTACACTTCCTGTTCTAACTACTGAAAGACCCCACCCATTTCAATCATTCTTCTTTGAGCTTCTTTGGAGAACCATCTCTTTGGACAGAAGAAGATTTTTTTAGACTAAGTATACACTTAGTTCTAACTTTTTGCAACCAAAAATGGCTTCAGGGCAGCAGGCATCACCTGCATCACCTCAAACCTCTGAGGATGAATTTTTGCCGGAGGAACGACAGAAAAAACGTTTTGCTTCAGTGGTGTGGAAATTTTTTACTTTTCCTGAAGGACAGAATAAGACCAATGCCACCTTGGTCACATGTAAGATTTGCAAAAGAGTCTTATCGAGAGGGGATCCCACCAAGAAATACTCTCGCGGCACGGCAAGTATGATGAAGCACATGAGGAGCCTTCATCCAAACAATCTTGCACGTGAAGAGTGCCGACGCATGAGAGACACTCCTGCTCCTGCGCCATCCACCTCATCGCAGCCGAGCACGTCAAGAGTGCATCCCTCAGACTCAACCTTGGACATCCGTCCTCAGTTTCAATTTTTAAAAGTGCTCTGCACTAAGTGCAATAAGACTTTGTGCTATGGTGAGCAGTCAATCGACCTCATCTGCCGCCGGCAGGAAAGTCATATTTGCTAGTTTCTTTTTTTTGTTTTTTTTTACTGTTCCCTGAAGTTCATTGTTTGGTTTCTCCTGTTTTTTTTTTTTTTTTCAGAAAAACCAAAGAAAAAACACAAAATTGTTCAAAAAACCCCCAAAAAAACATAAAAGAAGAAAGAAGAAAAAAAAAAGTTCTTTTAAGAACTAACTTTCCTGGTTTAAAAAAAGAGCTAAATTTCTTTGTTAGTGTGTGAAAGTTTAGATGAATGTATGTGTAGTACGCAATTGACTGAATGAATGCATTAGTAGCGTATGGTGAATGTATAAGTGCAGAACTATAAGGAAGTGCTGCAGCATCACACAGTAACCGCTTTAACTGCTGTGTGCTGTAGTACTTCTGAAGCACAGGGATGCAACATATGTACATAAATATGTTGCAAATCTATGCTTCTCTCTGCACGTCTGCTAAAACTGCAGCCATGTGGTGACACAGGCACCCTTGCACAATAGTGCAAGGATATCTGTGTCATGTGCTGTTTGTTTTTCTACAGGAAGACACACCTTCCTGTACAAAAACAATGAGAAAATGCATTTTTCTCCTTCAATGTATGCTGAACATTTCAGCATGCATTGAAGAAATAAAAATGTGGAGAAATTAAAACAATTCTCTTTGTTGTGCTTTCCTACACCAATTGTAGAATGGTGCACCATTCACACACATATCGAGATTTACGATTTCTAATAAATCTAGACATGTGTCTTGTTCTATGAGTATTAAGTGCAATCATGCACAACAACACTTATAGAACACCCTTTCATCCGAAAGTGGTCTGCATGATGAAGTTTTATTTTCATGGAGTATAAAAAGTGCCTTTTCCTCTCTTTGAAAATATGAAAGAATATCTTACACAATAACTATGTTACAAAAAGTGACATATTTCCGTTTTTAAATTTCCTTGCGAATGATAGAAGGTAAGCACAGAATTTTGACTGCAAAGATGTTCAAAGAAGAATGATTGAAATAATTGCGGTCCTTCAACAGCTAAAAAGATGAAATATTATGAACCCCTCAAATTTGCAGGTGACTTGATATCTGATTATGGTCAAATTTCAAAACTACATAAACAAAGTATTTTAAGAAACGTGTTTCAACTTTGTAGATTCTTGCAGGCCTCTTCATTCTCCATATTGAGACTTACCTTCACAGTAATATGA
The DNA here is from genome assembly GCF_964204655.1 of Triturus cristatus. Taxonomy (NCBI): domain Eukaryota; kingdom Metazoa; phylum Chordata; class Amphibia; order Caudata; family Salamandridae; genus Triturus; species Triturus cristatus. The sequence goes on from NC_140581.1 coordinate 835,860,540, forward strand.
ATAAAAAACGTTATTCATTTTTGCCTATTTTTCTTTCAAATATAAATTCTTAAAAATTGTTCATTTTAAAATTTGGATCTGTGAAAGAAAATAAAATAAAAATTATAACAAATAATAATACATTTTTTACAACACAACATAATTTCCACAAAGTAATTTGTTTGCCTATTTTGCTGTTCTCAGAATATATTGAATTTCACTCGAAATAGTGATTTCAATGGTACTCATCACTTAACAGCGGGCAAAAAAAAAAAACAATCAGAAAGATTGTTAAAACAAAACCAACATACTATTCTCAGTAAAATACCAGAAAATACAAATCATACACATATGAAATGCTTACAGATTACAAAACTTTATAACTTTAACTTATAAAAACTGCAAATGTTGCCACATTAAAATAATCACCGAATAAATGACCACCAAAAAGTCCATAATTCAAAAATATACCTTTCCTTGAGGCCAAATGGTATTTTTGCACTTCTTCTTTATGTAAACTATCCGATGGTAGTTCTATTAAATTATAATAATAAATTCCTCAGAGAGTGAATTAGGTTCCTAAAACTTTGGCTTCAAAAATATTAGGTAGGAATTTTGTAATTCCCTAGGCAAACGTTGTTTGAAAACCAACTGGGCATCATTACAAAGTGTCCAGCCTTTGTCACATTTTAGATAGGCAGTGTAATGCCCAGATGTGGTGGAAGGACCATCATGGAAAATTATTGCAATTGCTACAAAAGTCCTTCCTGATATTGATATTTGTGCTGCTACAAATTGTTTTATTAAAGTATCCAATTTTCTTCCATCAGCTGTACAACGTTGTATCATTAAAATTATGTTTTTTCCATATTTTGTTAACAATAATGTGGATAACATTTCTGATTTACATTGGCTACACTCCATGTTTTGATTTGCACCTTTCACTAATTTATTGAAAGCCACTGATTTACAGTCTGGTAATGTTAAATACAGAAATCTCTCAGTGTCTACATTTTTGCTACATGTATACGTGCAATTTTCACAATGATGTTCCCATTTGTAAGAAAGAACAAAAATATTTTCTATTTCTACACCTTCATTTTCAAAAATGGTAAGCATATACATTAAAAATTCCTGAGCACCTTGTTGGATATTTTGTGTAAATTGTGTAGAACCAGAACACACATCCAAAAGACTACGAACATCTGAAACAGATTGTATTTTACTTCTATCTGTTGTCAATTTTTCATAAACAGAGTGCAACAGAGAACAAAATCTTTTTTGCCGATTCTCCATAATTGGCTCTTGCAAATCTTCAAGATAAAAAACAACATTGACCACTACATTAGCATAGCAGTTGACACCAGAACTATTTTCAAACTGATAACCAACAATCTCTTCAACAGTGTCCAATTTCTTTTTACCTGCAATCACAACATTATCTTGTTCTTTTCTTTTCTTGATACCTTCAGAACAGATATTCTCTAACCTTCTTTTTCAACCAACCACACGCTTTTCAAATACAGGATATTGACCTAAATTTGGAGCATACACCCTTCTTAACCTATTATACTCTTTTACACAGTTTGCATCTGCAGTAACCTTTGTCTCATCAAAATCAATCAAAAACAAACCAGATAATGTTCTGACTCGCGATAAAGCAACATATGCCATACCCTCTTTAAATACAGTAGATCCAATGTTCACCAATGCACTGTCTACACTTAATCCTTGAGATTTATGAATAGTCACTGCATATGCCAGAGAAAATGGAAATTGTTTCCTACGGACATATAAATCTTTAACAAGCAAAAAACTAACTGAACAACGACCAATTTCATTAACTTCATCAATCTGATCAAATTTAATTTTTAAAAATTCAATTCCTTCTTTTTCTAATAATTCACAAAATCCACCACTTTGCCCATTGCACCATTAACTAAACCTTTCTCTACATCCAAATTATGCCTTAAAATTACCCGACAGTTTACACACACATACAGTGTCTTTTCCAAACCAGCAGTTTTATATATTTTTTCCTAAAAAATCTAGTTTTGATCGCAACTTACCCGTTAAAATAATAGTGATTCCTTTATGTAGTATTTTATCGATGGCTTCCATTTTGACAATTTCTTCATTTTCCAATTTTAATAATTCTTCGTTGAATATTGAACACTCACGCAGTGTTGGCATTAAGCAAATCACTGACTTATTTTTAGCAATTTCCACGTACACTTTTGCAGCAACTGCATTTTCATTTGGAAAGACATTGCAAAGTAATCGACTCTCCAAAGCCTCTTTCCCTTTTTTTGAAAGAATTCCAATTCTTATATCTTGAAGAATACTTCCATATTCAGCTTCATTTGCCTGTCGCATATTTGTTGTCAGTTCTTTGTATTCAAAATTACTCCAAATGTTCACATTACCAACACTGCCAAGAGACTTTCTGGTATCTTCATGGGCAAGTGTTTTAAATACCGGTTGTCCTTTTACCGGTGTCAGTTGCAGTCGATCTCCAAAAACTATGACGTGTTTTCCTCCAAATAACACGTCATAGTCTGTTTTAAGAATTTGCTGCATTCTTGAATGCACAAAGGCAAGCATCAAGTTTGAGACCATGCTCACCTCATCAATAATGAGAAGTTTCATTTTCTTCAGGACTCTTGAAACTTCACAACAAGCTTCTCCAAATAGCTTGTGGTATTCCAATTTGTTCTCATGCTCTACTGGCAGCATTAGTAAACGATGTAAAGTAATTCCTTTAATGTTATGTGCTGCCAACCCAGTTGGAGCAGTGACAACACAAGACAAATGCGATTCAGTTTTTTTTTGCAGATAACTTGTAATTACTTTAATTAAGAAACTCTTTCCTGTTCCAGCTTGACCACTCACATACATTCGGATAGGTTGAAATGATGTACATGAGCAGTCTTTCTTTTCATGAAATAATCCATGGTCAATCTGCTCTTTCACTTGTTGATATATATGTTTCTGTTCAACATTTAGTTGCTCTTCCAAGTTTCCTAACTGTATTGCATCTTCTTGTGCTTGATACATTGCTGTTTACACCTCATTCATGGCAATCGCTGCTTCATTTTCAACAATTGGTTGTCCAAGTGGATCTTAACTCAGTGCAGCAGAACGTTGACTATCTTGAGAACTGTCTCTAGCAATCTCAGCTGCAATTGTAGCTTCTTGATCAATTTCATCATTCAACATTCTCACATAATTTGCGAAAGCACTGCATTGTATGCTATCTTTACAAGCATTAAATGAATCTTCATAGCTGGGAAAATCTCCAAGTAATTCCAGTTCAGAACGCCATGGTTTGAACATTTGCAAAAGGGCTAAATAGTAAAATTCCCTTTTGTCAACAGTGTCGCAACTCAGTTTTCTGTGATTAATTACATTTCGTTTCCTTTGTTTCACCAGCCATCCTTCAGAACCAATCACTCCATATTTTCCATCATTGAAGTTCTCTGTAATATTCCGTTTAAAAGTGTAGTTTTGCAACACTTCATAGAGACACATGTTCTCAAGATGATGACTTCTCTTTGCATAGTATGTGTCCAACATATTGGTTTTCAAAATATCTGTACTTTCAGGGTCATTTTCTGCTAAATATTCAATTTCTTGAACAGATTTCAGTACCCGATTCCGCATTCCTGCAAGACCTAGACTCACCCAAATGATTCTTCTACTTTTGGAATATAGACTTGCAGATGATAACCGATCTGAACATTCATATGCTCCAATTTCACGATGCGATAACATTTTCAAACTGAAACTGTATAATTTCTTACTTAGACTCTTCTCGTGAGAAATCTCTTCCCACATTTCTTTCAATTCAGTCTTTTCTGATTTAGTTATGTAAGACGTTACATATCGAGCAACAGCAATATAATTGTCCACAACATACTGAATATCCATGTTAGCGTTCCACATGGATAAAATAACTGGGTTGTAGTCATTTATGTATTTCGATTCTTCGCTTCTTCTTAAGTTGTAGGTGTTTTTCGGAGACTTTCTTGTGATGGTATGTCGTACAGCTGACATGAAACTGTTCACTCTTCCTTTGGCTAATACAGGACGTGGAAATCCAAAACGACATTTGGTATAGAACTTATCCTTTGACTTGTACTTTCGTCGACAGTATTTTCCACACCTATGGCTTTGAAATCGTAAGACTTGTTCTTTTAAGTTTTTGTCTTCTCTGCTATTTGGTACAGCACATGTAGCATAATCTTCAATGAAAGACAAAACACTTTCATCTGAATCTGTTCCAAATTTGGGGGCATCCTTGCCGCATAGCAACATATGTATGTGAGGAGCACCTCTTGCTTGATACTCCTTTCTCCAAAAGAAATCCACAACTTCTCCAAGAGGAGGATTCTTTTTATTGCAGATGAAAGACATCATAGCTTCAAATCTATGATTGAAATATCTGCATACATTGACAGGATCCAAAGACCACAATTCTCCAGGTGTCTTGTATTCAATATTATTTATATTGGAATTTGCCTCTCGAAGAAATTCAAGTAAATCATCCCAAGCATACTCAGCACAGCTTAGTGTAACAAACCATGTAGGAGTTCCCAAGTTCCGTAGCATGCATTTCAGTTCTCCATGTCGACTGTACCAATATTCATTAGTCCCACGCTGACATGCCATCAGAATAATCAACTTAGATTCTAAATGATCATCTCTCTGATGCACTTTATCCATAAAATCCTTTGCAGTTACATTTTACAGATGCATTCCAGTTTTTAAAATGTGATTTACTGCATATGAAAGTCCAGACAAGTCACTTTCAAACAGAAGATGAAACATATAAGGGATACATTGTTGAAATCTTGGATCTTCTGCATATAATCTTGTTGTCCGATATTCAGATGCAGGAATCTGCACAGGACGTTCATCATATCGTCCACCTTTTCCTGTTGGATACAACTGCGTGAAACAACGAGCTTCCAAACTCTCTTCCCATACACTCATGGGACTTCCTGTTGCTTTTTTCATTTGAAACAACTCAATTGTATTCCCCATCACCTCTTTGGAATGAAGTGGATGTACACTGTAATGTTCATAGATCTCTTCACATCTGGACATGTCCACTTTTTCAATTTGTCCACTTAATAATTCACTATCTTCTGCTAAATATATTTCTTCTTCTCCAACAAACACATTTCTATAGTACTCATTATTTTTTATCAGATACAATGATGCCTTTTGCACTTTTCTAACATCCACTAACTCTTGCCAGATTTTCTTATTCTTAGTAGGAACACCATTAACTATGACCAGTGGCTCATTTTCTGCATGATCTACACCAATAGTTTCAACATTTTTCCTTAAATATAATGGTAAATACACAACTCTTCCTTTCAATCCTCTTTGCAACTCTGATGGAGGTAATTTACTTGTTTTGGGCTCCATACGAACAATAGCCTGAAAAGGGTGAACACATTGTATCAGAATAGACTTGTACGTATTTAAATCTATCAGCTCTGGAGAAATAGCAACCAACTCTAGATTATTATGAACAGCTCTAGCAGGCATTTTATTCTCATCTAATTTATTATAACAATATTTGCAAATACGCTGCTCACATCCCAAATCAAAACAATCCTCTACCAACAAATAAGTTGCAAATTCCATCCACTTATCATTATCTTCTATTTCACTTTTTAAATACAGATTGACACCCCTAGTCTGATTTTTATAGTGACTTTGCCGACAACAAATACAAGAAACATATAGGGGCCGATTCCGATCCTGGAAAAACCGGGTATGAATCGTCGGACGGAGCGTTTTTTCCGTCCGACTCGTACCCGGGAAAACCACCTTACAAACCCGCAAGTAAATACGGGGGTGGGGTACGCTCCGTACCTACACGGGGTGGGGGTACGCCCCGTACCTACACAGGGTGGGGGTACACTCCGTACCTACACAGGGTGGGGGTACGCTCCATACCTACACGGGGTGGGGGTACGCTCCGTACCTACACGGGGTGGGGTGGGGGTACGGCGCGTACATGGGGGGCTGGGGGTACGGCGAGTACTTGGGGGGTGGCCTGGGGGGGTGTTCGGCACGTATGCGGGCACATGTTTGGACAGCTCCATGGTTGCTATGGGTGTTCGCTCCGTACGGTGTTTTTTCCATACGGTTGTGCATTCGGACGGACGGGACGGATCGTACTTGCGCGCTTGGACTTCAGTTTCCCGATTCGTATGTAAAACTGTCCGGGGACGTGTCGGACACTTTTTCCGACCCGAGGACGTGTCGGGGAATTTTCCCAATGCGATTCGTATGGATTTTTTAACATATGAATCGTACTTGCCAGTTTGTATGGGACTTGTACGATTCGTACATAAAAAAATCCGGATACGATTCGTACGGGGAATATTTTTAACGGATCGGAATCGGCACCTTGGGCTTTCACCTGAAATTACCTTAAACTTTGTCAATTCATCCTCAAATTTTTCTGTAATTACAGGTTCTACATTGTCTTCAACATTTTGTCAGTTTCTTCACTCTCTTGCTGAGGCCCAAAGTAACAAAACTCAATATCCTCACAGAGCTGCTTCACATCTGAAACTGACCCACGCAAAAGAGCACTGTTCAACTCACTTAACTTTAGTGCTGGACTTTTTGCATAATACAACCTTCTCACTAACTTCCGCATTTGAGTATGATGTACTGCCAGCATTCTGAAATGGTGAAAAACACTTTTACAAACTTTCCTAGAAAGACAAGCCAGAGAATGACCTTGCAAACCAGTATGTTTTCTCACTCTGCAAGGGTCTAGTCCTTGCAACAGCTTAATCTTTTGTTTTACACTTTTTTTAGTATAGACTCGTAAAAAACGACATAATTTTTCAATAGATTCCTGTCGTACACTACAAACACTACTGCAATCCCAAGTGAACACAGGGTTTTTAGCACGTCTCCCTAAAACTTCATCAGCTATCACTTCTTCTGCATTTCTTTCAACCATTTTCTCTTTCTCCATTGGACAACTATCACTAACCTCATAACCTCTACCACTGGTGTCAACTGCGTACAATAATTTTTCACATAGTGAATAACTCTCTTCATTAAAAAAAGGCTCTGAACTAGAACTGTGTTTCCATTCTCCCAAAAAAACATCACAAATTTTTTTTTTATTAATAACTCTTTTCCTCCTACTTTTGGCCTTCTTTACATATATTGATTTATTTAGTGATCGAATTCTGTTCAACACTAAAATAAACAGTTTCCTTTTTACTTCAAAAGCCTTTTCCACAATGCTTTCAATATGCTTCTTCTTTTTATAAAATAAAGCTCTCTTTTTATATTTCTTTACATCTTTCAACAAATTATGCACTACTCTCTTGTAAAATATTTTTTTGCGTAATTCCTTATACTGATTTTGTCTTCTTTTACCATACTTTATCTCCTTTGACTGAACATTTGCTTTTTTACTTTTCCTCTTATTTTGATTTTTTTTCTTACTCAAAAAATTATTTGAAGTTGCAGTATTCTCTACATTCTGTTTTCTCCTACAAACATTTTTAATAAATTGCTTCGTGATCTTACCAGAAGATTTTTTCCTTTTAGCCACATTATCTTTTTCATTCAATACTTGTGGTTGATGTTTCTTCAAATAATCCTCCTGTCTCTGTTCTTTTCTTTTTCTTTTTTTTCTGGCATACTTTCTCGATTTTAACGTTGAAAAACAGTATCTGCAAAAAAGAGTCACAAATAAATGTATATTAATAACTTTCAAATTTACAATATTCCATTACTGTACAAACACATTTTATATAAAAACAGACTAAAAAACGATAGCCCTGAACCACAAGTGTGACGATGATTAAAACACTACATACATAATGCATACTACTTTGAAGCAGTTCATGCCCTAAACCCTACCTCACAAAAAGACTACATGCTAACTAACTGAATGATTACACTACTAAAAAGAGACACACTGTGTGAGTAACATGGTGTTTGCTAAAAGTGTATGAATACTAACTGGGGAATTGATGCTGCGAAAGACAACTGTGTAGCTCATTAGAGAACTGAATGCATACTGGATAGGCATTTAAAGCAGTCCATGTGCTAAGGCCCGGCTCACTGCATGAGTACTTGGGTACTGACTGAATGATTAGACTACAGCAAGGAGACTGCCTGGATGAATTTATAACTGGTAGACTTTTCGCACAGGGAATGAATTAGTACTTGGTACTAAAAAGGTCACTGAAAGACTGCAAAGGGAGTGACAAGATGTTTGCTGGACTATATGGATATTAACTAGGGAATTGAAATTATAAAAGAGAAATCTCTAGGTGGTTAAAAGACTGCATGCATAGTGCATAGGGGTTTGAAGCAGTCCATGTGCTAAGTCCTGGCTCAGTGCATGAATACTTAGACAGTAACTGAATCATTAGAGTACTGGAAAGAGAGTGTCTTGGTGAATTTATAAATGTTTGGGTTTTGGCACAGTGAATGAATTACTACATGGTGCTGAATGGTTCACTAGAAGACTACAAAGAGAGTGATAGGGTGTTTCCTGGAAGCGTATGGAAACTGTCTAGAGAATTGAAGGTGTGAAAAACAACTGTGTAGGTGGTTAGAGAACTACATGCATACTGCATGGACATTTGAAGCAGTCTATTTGGTAATGAACGGTTCACAACATAAGTACTTAGAAACTGACTAAATCATCAAACTACTTCTAGGACAGTGCCTGGGTAAAAATATTAAAATTTCAGTTCTGGGGCAGTAAAGACAATACTACATGGTACTGTACTTTAGTGTCAAAGCATGACTCATTTTATCAACGCATAAGCAAAGACTGGCTTCTAATGCTACTAAAACTTGACAACATGACAGGTTTCAAAACAGTTTTCTGTCAGCAAATGCACAATGTTACCAAACGCTTCTCTGACAGTGGTTCCCAAATGCACACAGACTCACAGTGTGATTCTAGACCAGCACCACTATCCCTAGGAGTTTACCAAAACTCATTCACTACAGTGGAAGAGGTAAGGGAACTGCACACAATCTACATATTTCACGACTACCCTTTAGTGTCAATGCCTGACTCATTTAATCAACACATAAGCAAAGACTAACTTCTAATGCTACTAAAACTTGACAACATGACAGGTTTCAAAACAGTTTTCTGTCAGCAAATGCACAATGTTACCAAATGCTTCTCTGACAGTGGTTCCCAAATGCACACAGACTCACAGTGTGATTCTAGACAAGCACCGCTATCCCTAGGAGTTTACCAAAACTCATTCACTACAGTGGAAGAGGTAAGAGAACTGCACACAATCTACATATTTCACGAGTACACTTTATTGTCAATGCCTGACTCATTTAATCAACACATAAGCAAAGACTGGCTTCTAATGCTACTAAAACTTGACAACGTGACAGGTTTCAAAACAGTTTTCTATCAGCAAATGCACGATGTTACCAAACGCTTCTCTGACAGTGGTTCCCAAATTCACACAGACTCACAGTGTGATTCTAGACAAGCACCACTATCCCTAGGAGTTTACCAAAACTCATTCACTACAGTGGAAGAGGTAAGTGAACTGCACACAATCTACATATTTCACGACTGCACTTTAGTGTCAATGCCTGACTCATTTAATCAACACATAAGCAAAGACTGGCTTCTAATGCTACTAAAACTTGACAACATGACAGGTTTCAAAACAGTTTTCTGTCAGCAAATGCACGATGTTACCAAACGTTTCTCTGACAGTGGTTCCCAAATGCACACAGACTCCCAGTGTGATTCTAGACAAGCACCACTATCCTAGGACTTTACCAAAACTCATTCACTACTGTGGAAGGGGTAAGGGGACTGCACACAATCTACATATTTAAGTACAGCACATCAATGTCAAGGCATGACTCATTTAATCAACATATAAGCAAAGACTGGCTTCTAATGCTACTAAAACGTCACAACATGACAGATTTCAAAACAGTTTTCTGTCAGCAAAAGCACGATGTTACCAAACGCTTCTCTGACAGTGGTTCCCAAATGCACACAGACTCACAGTGTGATTCTAGACAAGCACCACTATCCCTAGGAGTTTACCAAAACTCATTCACTACACTGGAACTGGTAAAGGAACTGCACACAATCTACATATTTCACGACTGCAATTTAGTGTCAATGCCTGACTCATTTAATCAACACATAATCAACGCATAAGCAATGACTGGCATCTAATGCTACTAAAACTTGACAACATGACAGGTTTTAAAACAGTTATCTGTCAGTAAATAAACGATGTTACCAAATGCTTCTCTCACAATCCTTACCCAAATGCACACAGACTCACAGTGTGATTTTAGACAAGCAACACTATCCTAGGAGTTTACCAAAACTCATTCACTACTCTGAAAGAGTTAATGGTACTGCACACAATCTACATATTTAAGTACACCACATCAGTGTCAAAGCATGACACATTTAATCAACGCATAAGCAAAGACTGGATTCTAATGCTACTAAAACTTGACAACATGACAGGTTTTAAAACAGTTATCTGTCAGCAAATACTTGATGTTACCAAATGCTTCTCTGACAGTGGTTCCCAAATGCACACAGACTCACAGTGTGATTCTAGACAAGCACCACTATCCCTAGGAGTTTACCAAAACTCATTCACTACACTGAAAGAGTTAATGGTACTGCACACAATCTACATATTTAAGTACACCACATCAGTGTCAAAGCATGACACATTTAATCAACGCATAAGCAAAGACTGGCTTCTAATGCTACTAAAACTTGACAACATGACAGGTTTCAAAACAGTTTTCTATCAGCAAATGCACAATGTTACCAAACGCTTCAATGACAGTGGTTCCCAAATTCACACAGACTCACAGTGTGATTCTAGACAAGCACCACTATCCTAGGACTTTACCAAAACTCATTCACTACTGTGGAAGGGGTAAGGGGACTGCACACAATCTACATATTTAAGTACAGCACATCAATGTCAAGGGATGACTCATTTAATCAACATAGAAGCAAAGACTGGCTTCTAATGCTACTAAAACTTCACAACATGACAGATTTCAAAACAGTTTTCTGTCAGCAAAAGCACGATGTTACCAAACGCTTCTCTGACAGTGGTTCCCAAATGCACACAGACTCACAGTGTGATTCTAGCCAAGCACCACTATCCCTAGGAGTTTACCAAAACTCATTCACTACACTGGAACTGGTAAAGGAACTGCACACAATCTACATATTTCACGACTGCAATTTAGTGTCAATGCCTGACTCATTTAATCAACACATAATCAACGCATAAGCAATGACTGGCATCTAATGCTACTAAAACTTGACAACATGACAGGTTTTAAAACAGTTATCTGTCAGTAAATAAACGATGTTACCAAATGCTTCTCTCACAATCCTTACCCAAATGCACACAGACTCACAGTGTAATTTTAGACAAGCAACACTATCCTAGGAGTTTACCAAAACTCATTCACTACTCTGAAAGAGTTAATGGTACTGCACACAATCTACATATTTAAGTACACCACATCAGTGTCAAAGCATGACACATTTAATCAACGCATAAGCAAAGACTGGATTCTAATGCTACTAAAACTTGACAACATGACAGGTTTTAAAACAGTTATCTGTCAGCAAATACTTGATGTTACCAAACGCTTCTCTGACAGTGGTTCCCAAATGCGCACAGACTCACAGTGTGATTCTAGACAAGCACCACTATCCCTAGGAGTTTACCAAAACTCATTCACTACACTGGAACTGGTAAAGGAACTGCACACAATCTACATATTTCATGACTGCAATTTAGTGTCAATGCCTGACTCATTTAATCAACACATAAGCAAAGACTGGCTTCTAATGCTACTAAAACTTGACAACATGACAGGTTTCAAAACAGTTTTCTATCAGCAAATGCACAATGTTACCAAACGCTTCTCTGACAGTGGTTCCCAAATGCACACAGACTCACAGTGTGATTCTAGACAAGCACCACTATCCCTAGGAGTTTACCAAAACTCATTCACTACACTGGAACTGGTAAAGGAACTGCACACAATCTACATATTTCACGACTGCAATTTAGTGTCAATGCCTGACTCATTTAATCAACACATAATCAACGCATAAGCAGTGACTGGCATCTAATGCTACTAAAACTTGACAACATGACAGGTTTTAAAACAGTTATCTGTCAGTAAATAAACGATGTTACCAAATGCTTCTCTCACAATCCTTACCCAAATGCACACAGACTCACAGTGTGATTTTAGACAAGCAACACTATCCTAGGAGTTTACCAAAACTCATTCACTACTCTGAAAGAGTTAATGGTACTGCACACAATCTACATATTTAACTACACCACATCAGTGTCAAAGCATGACACATTTAATCAACGCATAAGCAAAGACTGGATTCTAATGCTACTAAAACTTGACAACATGACAGGTTTTAAAACAGTTATCTGTCAGCAAATGCACAATGTTACCAAACGCTTCTCTGACAGTGGTTCCCAAATTCACACAGACTCACAGTGTGATTCTAGACAAGCACCACTATCCCTAGGAGTTTACCAAAACTCATTCACTACACTGGAACTGGTAAAGGAACTGCACACAATCTACATATTTCATGACTGCAATTTAGTGTCAATGCCTGACTCATTTAATCAACACATAAGCAAAGACTGGCTTCTAATGCTACTAAAACTTGACAACATGACAGGTTTCAAAACAGTTTTCTATCAGCAAATGCACAATGTTACCAAACGCTTCTCTGACAGTGGTTCCCAAATTCACACAGACTCACAGTGTGATTCTAGACAAGCACCACTATCCCTAGGAGTTTACCAAAACTCATTCACTACAGTGGAAGAGGTAAGTGAACTGCACACAATCTACATATTTCACGACTGCACTTTAGAGTCAATGCCTGACTCATTTAATCAACACATAAGCAAAGACTGGCTTCTAATGCTACTAAAACTTGACAACATGACAGGTTTCAAAACAGTTTTCTCTCAGCAAATGCACGATGTTACCAAACGTTTCTCTGACAGTGGTTCCCAAATGCACACAGACTCACAGTGTGATTCTAGACAAGCACCACTATCCTAGGACTTTACCAAAACTCATTATCTACTGTGGAAGGGGTAAGGGGACTGCACACAATCTACATATTTAAGTACAGCACATCAATGTCAAGGCATGACTCATTTAATCAATATATAAGCAAAGACTGGCTTCTAATGCTACTAAAACTTCACAACATGACAGATTTCAAAACAGTTTTCTGTCAGCAAAAGCACGGTGTTACCAAACGCTTCTTTCACAGTGGTTCCCAAATGCACAAAGACTCACAGTGTGATTCTAGACAAGCACCAGTATTCCTAGGAGTTCACCAAAACTCATTCAGTACACTGGAAGTGATAAGGGAACTGCACACAATCTACATATTTCACGACTGCTCTTTAGTGTCAATGCCTGACTCATTGAATCAACACATAAGCAAAGACTGGCTTCTAATGCTACTAAAACTTGACAACATGACAGGTTTCAAAACAGTTTTCTGTCAGCAAATTCACGATTTTACCAAACACTTCTCTGACAGTGGTTCCCAAATGTACACAAACTCACAGTGTGATTCTAGACAAGCACCAGTATTCCTAGGAGTTTACCAAAACTCATTCACTACACTGGAAGTGAGAAGGGAACTGCACACAATCTACATTTTTAACGACTGCACTTTAGTGTCAATGCCTGACTCATTTAATCAACACATAATCAAAGACTGGCTTCTAATGCTACTAAAACTTGACAACATGACAAGTTTTAAAACAGTTTTCTGTCAGCAAATACACGATGTTACCAAACGCTTCTCTGACAGTGGTTCCCAAATGTACACAGACTCACAGTGTGATTCAAGACCAGCACCAGTATTCCTAGGAGTTTACCAAAACTCATTCACTATACTGGAAGTGATAAGGGAACTGCACACAATCTACATATTTCACGATTGCACTTTAGTGTCAATGCCTGACTCATTTAATCAACACATAAGCAAAGACTCGCTTCTAATGCTACTAAAATTTGACAACATGACACGTTTTAAAACAGTTTTCTGTCAGCAAATACACGATGTTACCAAATGCTTCTCTGACAGTGGTTGCCAAATGTACACAGACTCACAGTGTGATTCTAGACAAGCACCAGTATTCCTAGGAGTTTACCAAAACTCATTCACTACACTGGAAGTGATAAGGGAACTGCACACAATCTACATATTTCACGACTGCACTTTAGTGTCAATGCCTGACTCATTTAATCAACACATAAGCAAAGACTGGCTTCTAATGCTACTAAAACTTGACAACATGACAGGTTTCAAAACAGTTTTCTGTCAGCAAATTCACGATGTTACCAAACGCTTCTCTGACAGTGGTTCCCAAATGTACACAGACTCACAGTTTGATTCTAGACAAGCACCAGTATTCCTAGGAGTTTACCAAAACTCATTCACTACACTGGAAGTGATCAGGGAACTGCACACAATCTACATATTTCACGACTGCACTTTAGTGTCAATGCCTGACTCATTTAATCAACACATAAGCAAAGACTGGCTTCTAATGCTACTAAAACTTGACAACATGACAAGTTTTAAAACAGTTTTCTGTCAGCAAATACACAATATTACCAAATGCTTCTCTCACAGTGGTTCCCAAATGCACACAGACTCACTGTGTGATTCTAGACAAACAACACTATCCCTTGCACTATATCAAAACACATTTCTTCATCTAGAAGTAGTACTACATTTTAGTATAGAAACATAACATAACTCATTTCACAAATTCATGAACAATGACTGGTTTCTAATTCTACCAAAATATAAAAACTGCACAGTTATCTCTCTACAAACACATGAAAAACACAAATGCTTATCACAGAATGGTTTATACATGCACACACACTGTCAATAAGATTGTAGAGAAAATAAAATACTCCCTACACTTTAGCAGAAAAAATACATTAGTCTGATTAAAATAAAAATAGTCTACATACATCCCTCACAATTAAATAACTCACCTTTCAAGATGTTTTGTAGATTAAGAAGTATATCAGTCACACACCAGATATCAGTCACACACCAGATTTTCTTATACAGAATCTCTGCACTGTGCACCTGTCAGCAAAACCAAAGAATGGCAAAGTTTCCCTCTCATTTTCCACACATATACATGTAAACATCAAATCACATTCCTTCCCACATAAATTCAAAAGCAAACACACATTTCTATTGGTTAAATATTTCAACCCTTTCCAAATGACATAAACTTCAACCCTTCCCCCAATCTGCCTTCTGCCCGTTACCATAGTAACAGGTCATGGAGCACTGTACTGAGCACACAGGTCACAAGTTCAGCACACACAATGTTGCTAATCAAAACAGCAAGTGTGCTTGACTTCTCAACATATCAGCTTATCATATATAATGTTCCTTACAATCTGTTTTTGTTAACCAATAAGAATCAAGCGTTTAAAAAACAGAAATATGCACCCTACCTTTCAGTGTAGAAGGTTGTCAAACAACCAATGATTTCTTGTCTTTTTTCAAAATTGCATCTTAGCCACCATTTTAGAAACATCTTACTTTCCAAACTGCCATTTCATTTACAGAGACCATCAGAGTGCATCCAGACCTCCTTACAAGATGGTTACAGTGTGGATTGTCGGACACAGCTACATTTTCTGGAGCCAAAGGTATGCAGAAAACAAAGGCATTCACAAAGACCTAGGTTTGCCAAATGTAGACATTAAATGGATTGGACAGAGAGGGTTAAAGTGGCACCAATTGATGCCATTGGTGAAATCCTTCATGCAAATCCAACACCCTGACCTCATAATAGTGCACTGTGGTGGCAATGACCTAGGCCCTTTGACTGGGGTAAGCCTGGAAATGCTTATGAAGGACACCTTTGCACAACTGATTTCACTTTTCCCTAAAACTGCCTTTGTGTATTCTAACATATGCCAAAGGCAGAAATGGAACTGGTCCGATCATTTTTGTCCACAGATTGAGAAAGCTAGGAAACATGTGAATAAATCTGTTTCTGCTTTTCTCCGAGACTACAGAATGGGGTCCATTTACAATAACAATCTGCGCTTTCATATGCAAGAGATGTATAGGAGAGATGGAGTACACTTTACTGATGAAGGAAACAGAGTCTTCCTCAACAACTTTAGACTCTGTATAGGTACTTACTTATAAGTACCAAAAACTCTCAATGAACACAACGGCTCTTTTTAGAGCCACTCAAGAACAAAACACTTAAGCTTAATCTTTATCGCCCAACAATTTCATGTTTTTTTTTCCTTGGATCCGCGCACCCACCGCGAGAGGATCCGTGCATCCAACGCGATAGGATGCGCGCACTGTGCGCGCATTTCGCCACTTTTTTTTTTTTAAAAAGGGGGGCCCCAGGGGGTCCTTCTGGGACCCCCTAAGCACCTCTAGAGGGTCAGAGTATTTCCATTCTGCCCCCTTTATATGTTTTACGCACTTATTCCCCTTGCTTCTTCAGCCTCGCTTCTACCGAGGCAGAAAATGGCCGCCAACAGTTCCTGGTTTTGAATGTAGAGAGACACTCGACAGCCAATTAGCATTCAGCGTGTGATTGGGAGGGTGCGCGCTCCGTTCGCGGAGGGTTCGCTTACGGTGCGGGTACGGTCCGCGGATCCTCCGCGGCCATAGATATCACTAACTTTTTTACCCTAATTTTCTCAGGAACTACTGAACAGATTCACACCAAATATGCAAAAGGCACGAGTCTGAACTGAGGACTACCTCTTTGCCAAATTTGGTGTCATTCCGTTCAGCGGTTCGGGCTTTAGCTGCGACAACAGATCCTATGGGAAATTGCATGGGGAAAACGCGTTTTGGGACCCCCCTTTTTTCTCGGCCCCCGCTTGACGAATCACCACGAAACTTTCAGGGTAGGAGCGGAGCGGAGCTGGCCAAAAGTTTGGAGAATTTCGCGAAGATTCGTCAATCGGCGCCAATAGAATGTTGCGGATTTCCTATGGAAAATATGTCCTAACTATAACTATCTACTGGCGACCGCCAGTAGATAGTATATATATATGTATATATATATATATATATATATATATATATATATATATATATATATATATATATATATATATACGCTCACAATCCTCTCAGACCGAAGGATTAATGGGTCGCACACTCATAGATTAAGCAGTTTCTTGCATTTAATTCCTCATTTGCAATACACGGGAAAAGGCGACAGACCAACACGTTTCGGAATTACAAATTCCTTGTTCACGATCCTAAGGTAACGGTTACTCGGTACTGGTGATATACATTTTGAAACCATTACATCATTTCTTGTCAGATGTTTACTCAACTAATGAGGATTATGGGAGATGTAGTCCCCTTATCTTTCTATGCATTTCAAAAACAAACAGTGTATTTTCAAAATTAAATGTGCTCAACAAAGCAGATTATTTTGTGTTTTACCCTTACACACATATAGTTCTTATTTTTACCTAAGAGGAGAGGGCAATTGTCCCATCAATTATTTACATTCCCGATATTAAAGGTAACTTGTATCGGTCCCTCCAGTGGGTTTACAACCTTCTTATTTCGAGTGGCTTATTGCATTAGTTATTTACAGCTAAATATTTGCATCCCCTCATTTTTAAGTTTGTTTTATCAGTCCCTCCAGTGGGTCCACACATTCTTATTTCCATTGGTTTCTTCATTTTATTCCATCAATGGATCAATATCGTCATGACTCGTTGGGGCCCATTCCTCCTTTCATACTCTTTCTTTGTCTGTGTGTATTTACCCTCAAATTTTTTTTTATTATTTCGGTGATTCAATTGATCTCCATTAATTTTTTTCTCCATTTTTTCTATATTTTTGAAAAAAACCTTATTCCTTTGTTTTGTGTTCATTTCTTCTTTTTTTCTTTTTTATTTCAAGCTTAATATTGGGAAGTTGAATCCAGGATTATAAATGAATATATAATTCCTCCGATTGATTGAGGCGATGAGGTGTTAAGGATCGCAATTTTAGGATGTACCTTGATTCTTTTTGACGTAGCAATTTTTCTCTGTTTCCAGCCACGTTCCATTACCTGCACTGTTTCAATCCAATAAAATTTGAGTGTTTTCCAGTCACTTTGATGACATTTCTCCATATGCTTGGCCACTGCATTTGTTTTATCCTTGTTTATCGTGGCTCTTGTTTGTTCCATTATCCTCTTTTTTAATTTACAAATGGTACTGCCCATGTACATTAAAGGGCAAGGGCATTCTATCACATACACTGTGAATTGAGTTTTGCATGTGATCAGCTCTCTAATTTCCCATATTTTGTTATTGGCCAATTTGATTTCTTTCGTAGGGACCACTGCCTGAAAACGTTTAATTTATTTTTTTAATGCATCCTTTAAGAAAAACAGGCTACATTAAAAAAAAATACTGATTTATTTAAAAGCAGTCCAAGACATGGTGGTCTGCTGAGCCCAGCAGGCCACCATCCCTGGGAGGGCCTGTCACTCCCAATGAACTCGCAAATTGCATGAGGCTCATCAATATTAATGAGCCTCACAATTTGCGACCCCATTGGGAATCGCAAACGGTGTTAAACACACTGTTGTACATTTGATTTTGTGCCTCGCAATTTGCGAATTGCAATTTGTCGCAATATGTCGCAAATTGAGAGGCGCAAAATCAAATTGTCGTACATCTGGCCCTAAGATCACAGACACCTTCCAAACTCTGACCTTGCATAGTGATCTGAGAAGCCATGGCCTAATGAAGGCATCCTCTCCCCAGGCCAATGTATTTGGAATTCAGGAACATTACACTGATAGCAACTAACCCTGGGCAAAGCACTATGCTACGCTCGCGTAGTTTGCAAAGTTTGCGCTACTTCGCACTACGCAAATTGCACATAGCACAGTGCAAACACGCGTAGCGTAGTGTAGTGCAGCGGTCATTTTTTGCTTGCTCACGGTCCTCAACGTCAAGTTGGCGACCACGAGCAAGCAAAATGACATCCCGGCAACACTTTTTCCTCGTTCGCGACCACAACATCAAGTTGCCGATCGCGAGCGTGGAAAATAAACCTCCCGGCGAGATTCTCACCGCGGGGAGGTCAGGTTTCTCATTGCGAGTGGTCGCGTATGCTCGCGACCACTCGCGATGAGAAACTACCAGTCCGCGTTGAGAAAGCTGCCGCTCGAGTAAAAATCTACTCGAGCGGCAGAAAACTACAGCTCGCACTGTGCAAGATGCCGTTTTCAATGATTGCACAGTGCCAGATGCTTGTCCACACTGTGCAATCATTGAAAACGGCATCTTGCACAGTGTGAACAGGGTACTATGCAGTTCGCGAAGTGCTACGCGTAGCTCGCGAAGTGCACTTTGCGTAGCTACGCGTAGCGTTACTTCGCGAACTACGCCCAGGGTTAGCAACACTTCATGTTTGTAAGTAAAGCGATAAATTAACGGCACAACAAATCTCCACATGAACCCTTGAAAAATCCTTGCATTCCCTCAGCGAGTATGTTGTGTTAGGCTTGACAAAGCAGATAGCTGATGTGTCCACCTATGGGTTAATGTAGACTTTGATCACAATGCTCTCCTAACAACATGATGCCATTCAAGATAGGGAAAGACTAGAAAGCCCCTCCTGATAGTCCTTTCTTTCACACAGTTCTGTGCCTACATTCAGTAATTATCCAAATTCTTCTGGAATTCACAGAAGATCACAAGAGAAATCCTGTGAACCTGTAAAACTCGCAGATTTCCATGAGAAGTTCTGTAATTCTTTTGGCAAGGCAAAGTTTCTCAAAGAGATTCCTATGAATATTTCTGAAATTATTTTGTGAATTAGAAGTTTCTTAAATGCCAAAAGCTTTTTCATGCTTAAGTGTTATGTTTCTCTCTGCTTCCCTGTTTTGGTAGTACTCCCTTTCTTTGCCCAATCTTGACACAGATCTCTTATACTCTTGACAGAATACCATTTCCAGCCAACCGAGTTTGTGAATATCTCAAACTCGCAACCTGTGGGAATACATCATACCCTGGAACACCCACACCTCAGCCCTGTGGTTAGATTTTCTCACATGTATATTTACACCATGCTAGTGTAAATTCATGTTTTGTAAATACAAAATGTGAATGTTCACTAATAAAACAATTTTTCTGAGCTAGATACAGAGACACAAAATATAGGTCACTTCCCTGACATAGTGACTATCTCACATTGTACTTTAGCATTGAAGGCATACAAGGGGAATAAAACATAGTTTGGCACAAATAGACAATTATACAACAAAAATCAGTAATAGCAGATCAGTATTGTTCCTATCAAATAAACTTCCAAGTAGGCCTAGGTTAAATTTCAGTTATGCCAGTGTAATCTCCCATAATGTCTGTAAGTAAGGTTTCTACTTTCCGGTGCCCAGACCACTGCTAAGGGTTCTCTTTCTATTGCACTCCATCTTTGTTCCATGGGTAGTAGTCTCCTGCTGATGAGGACTACAGGTTTGTCCAGGCCCTCTTCATTTAGCTGTGAGAGCATGGCCGCAATGCCATGATCTGAGGTATTTGCTTGGACTGTAAAATCATTAGAGAAGGGGGCAACAATAGTGCCATAGGCCTTGCAAATCTCCTGTAGTAGTCTGTGAGGCCCAGGAAGGTCCTAACCTCTGTCTGGGTCTTGGGGACTTCCCAAGCCAGGGTGTTCTGAATTTTGGGCTGAAGAGACTGGACCTTGCTCCCACCAACTCGGTGGACCAGGTAGACCACATAACCCTGTCCTATCTGGCACTTACTGGCCTTGATAGTCAGCACTGCCCAGAGGTGGTTCAGGTGGTCTTCCCAGCAAGAGCTCAAGGCTTCAATGTCATCCAAGTAAGTGGCAATGTAGCCCTCCAACCCAACCAAGACCTGGTTGATCAACTTCTGGAAGGTGGCAGTGGCATTCTTTTACACAAAGGGCATTTACCTGAACTGGAAGTGGCTCTCAGGGGTGGAGAATGCAGACCTCTCCTTCTCCTCATACCAGAGTTTCATGACCTCCTGACTGGCTGCTAAGTTCTCAGTGGCAGTCTTTTAGAACTGCTTCATCTGGGATCTAAGGGCTGCATCCTTAAAGGGTTTTTTGGGAGTTTGCTGCCATCTCTGCATTACAAGGTAGATAGGCCCTCTGACAGGGTGGCCATACTGAAGCTCGAAGGGCCTGTAGCAAACTCCCTTCTGAGGCACTTTCCTGAAAGCAAATAACAGGCATGGCTAGAGGACATGCCATTTCTGCCTGAAGGGCTTTGATAGGCCCACTATCATGCCGGAACAGCCTGAAGAGAAACGAATTGCGATAAGGATGTGTTCCATAACGGTATTGTAATTAATTTGTTTAACATATGGGGCATAATACTCAACAATTTCCATCTTGACAAGATAACCTAGCTAATGAGCTTTGTTACCTCCCACCACTCCAGATATGTGTGTTTCATTTCACTGACACATATCACTGCTTCACTCCGTACTGAGCTCACTTACTCATGAGTCTCACTTATCGTTTTTTGTCAGCTCCCAGGATATCTGGGACGAGTGTGTGAGTGACTACCGTAGCAGGCCACATTGTATATGAGAACCTTCACAATCAGGTACCATTTCTTGCCATCTGACACCATGCCAATGAATATGCACAACTCAACTTTTTTGAGTCAGCACTCTTGACTCAATCAAATTCCTTTTTCTCTCAATAGATGACGAACCCCTGAAGTCGCATTTAATTTAATTAATTTCTAGAACCATTTTTGCCCTGGTACTCATTTACTGCACCTTGTGCAATTGAAATTGTTGAGTCTTATGCCCCATATGTTAAACAAATTAATTACGATAACGTTATGGAATACATCCTTACCGCAATTCGTTTCTCTTCAGGCTGTTCCGTCTCCTGTTCCTTTTGTCCTGAAGAAGAGCCGCCATGATGCCTTTCTAATTGTGCGCACGTCAGGGTCGAAATGTCGACGTATATTTTAGTCCATATATCCATAGGTCGCACTGTCCTATAACTGATTAAGCAATCTTCGCTTGGACCGTAGACACTTACATGACAAATTGATTGGACCCCCCTGAAACATTTTCTCGTATTGTTTTGTAGCACCTTGTATGTATAAAACACTCAGTCACTTTATGTCACTTTGGCACTTTATTCAATGTAAATATATGTCACTCACGCCGTCAATTTTATGAACTTGTGGACAGCCTTTGTTTGAATTTATTTGATTAATGAAAATAGATAATTAAAAAAATTGATATTTTCACAAGAATTTGTTCCATCATTGTCCTTGAAATTGATTTATATTTAGGACCAAAAGTATATGCATTGTGAAGAAATGTTCTTACCCGACAGAACCGATTGTTGCTTACTGTCCTACTACTGGGGGGCGTGGTCCTCCATGACTTGGATGAACCTGCTGCCTAATGCTGTCTTGGATCCAGAGGCCCCACAATTTCAATGCCCACCATTTCAAAGGGGTGCCAAAAGCAGGAAGGGGCACAAGGGAAGCCTTCTGCTTAAAACTTTCTTCTCACTTGGCTGGCAGGTAGAACAGGACCTAGAGAAAGCATCTGAGGCCATTCTCATCTGGTGCCTACAAAAGTTGGTGACCAGCTTGTCAAAGGTTTTGGTCTGCCTAGATGTCCTGCTAGGGGTACATCATGAGCCAGCACCAGCAGGAAGGCCCTGTGGCACTGGGGGACCACCCAGATGCAGGGACCTTAGGCTCACTGCATAAGAGGTCATTTTTCCAGTAGATGAGATGAACACCAGCAGTGCCCCCATTTGCATGGGGTTTGGCCTGGTAAAAAATGCCCACGAGAGTAGGGCACTCTTTCTGCACATGGCCGAATTCTGCTTAGGAGAGCCCTCCTTCATTTTGACAACCGGACAGTTCAGGTAGTGCCTAGGGCAGCAGTGGTTTCCCCTGTGAGTTCTGGAGCATCCCCCTCATGTTCTGCTTCTTCCCAGATGGTGGGAATCTCAGAGGTTAGTTTGCCATGCCCTCTGCCCATCCTCTTCTTGGCAGGTGCCTGGGCCATTGTTCAAGGCTCCGGTACCTTGGGATTTTTTCTCTTTGGAGGCAATGGACCGTGTGGTCAGGCGCACTCACTCAAGCAACCCTAGCATATTCAAGTGTGACTAGGATGCCTCCTCCTTCCAAATGGTGGGCTCCACATGACTGGCCAACAGACAATCCACTGGCATTGCTGAACTTACAGTTACCATCAAGAATCCTGAGATCCTCCCCCATTCAAAGGGAAGCAGAATTACTGAGTATTGACTCTCATGGTTGTCAGCTGTGACCACCTGATGGACTGGATTGGAAAGTACCTGCTCCGAGGACACCAGATGACACCTGACAGTAGTCATACTGGCTCATGTGTCTCTCAGAGCCTCCACTCTCTTCCAGTTGATGGTGAACCACTGCCTATACTTTTTTGTATTTCTGGGCATGTGAGTCTTGGGTACCACCTCTCTGTCTCCCAGGACACTAAGGTGACCTCTGAACTATCCCCTGTACTAACTGGGACAACCTCCTCCCAGAGCACTTCACTAGCCATTTCCAGGGTCTGCCAACCCGTGGGGGCTGCTGCCTTTTCTTGCAGTTGAGATCTCCCTTTTAGTTCCTGTGCCTATAACACTCAGAGCACTTAGGGGTGAAGTGACATGAAAGCCTCATCCCTAGGAGCCCTTCTCTTCTTTCTGGTTAGGATTGGGCTGGGAATCCTTTCCCTGGAAATTCTTTGGGGGGCTTGTTGAGAATTCTGTTGTTTTACTTTTGTCTCCTCCCTCCTTCTTCTGGTGGGTACCTTGTCCACCCTTTGGGTGATCGCCCCAGATACGTTCTTATGGACTCTAATGCTGAGCCGGCAGTCCACTTCTTCGATAAGCTCGCTAGGGCTAGCGAGCTTGCTGTCTTTCAGATGTCGGCGTTGCTCTGCAAAACAATGACTGAACATGTGCTCTCTGGAAAACAGATTGTACAGCTCCTCATAAGTGTTCAGGTCACTACTCTTCACCCAGCCATCTGGTGCCTTGCTGACATGCCACAAAATCTACCCGAGACTGGATGGGGCAGTTTCTGGCTGTCCCTAAACTTCAGCCTATACTTTTCAGCAGTGGGTCAATACTTTCGGATAAGGGTGGCCTTTCATCCTCTACCCCTCCTTCCCTAGTGCCAAAAAATAATCCCTCCCGTCAGGAGATATGTGTCTCTGTAGGCTGGCACCCCAATCTCCATCAGGGACCCTGTGCATTTCTAAGGCTACCTCGTAGGCCTAAAACTACTTTTTTATGTCTTCCCCAGGATAAAGCTAGTCACCAGGTCTTTAGGTATGTGGACTCTCATTTCCTTATGAGACACTGCGGGTTCACTGCCACCATTGTTGCTGGACCCTGTGCTTTGCTTGACTTTGATGGCAGCTCTTTAAGACTCACTTCATGAGCCAACACAATCTTTTTTTCTTCCAAGGTTCTCTCTCCCTTAGTATTCATCTCCTCTGCAGCCCTCTGGGCGGTGGCCTCCTCCATTTTCAGTTTTGCCATCTGCAGCCTGAGTTCCCTCTCTGCCTTTGTGCCTGCCAGTCTCTCTGGGGACAGGTTGTGGGCTGAGACGTTGCTTCTGGATCTGGCAGATGCCCCTCCATTTTCTGAGGCCACAAACATGGAGTTTTCACCCCCCTTCTCTCTATTCCCGATCCTCAACATCCACCTCCTCCTCCTCCTCTTCTGTAGCCCGTGACTAGCGGGCCTCCCACCAGGCCATAAGCGCCTTCTGGAGCGCCTGATACTTGGAGCTCCTCTTTGCTAAAAGCCCCCTTTCCCTGAAGAATCCTCTTAGTTCAGCCACAGTGTAGCTCTCCAGGTTGTTGAGCTCAAACTCTGTGCTTGCAGGTATGGTCACGGGTGTACAAAGTCAGGTAGAATGGAAATGGATTTTGAATGGAAGTGGATTTTGATCAAGCAAAAGAGGCCAATCATGGAGCATTTTAAAAAGTTTGAATCTGGTATCAAATTATTTATAATGGTATTTTCGTGTTACATAAATCACTGCATGACTCTGAACAAATACAAGTACTGAATCCCACCGCTGCCACCAATGTGAGATATTGGATTCCTGGTTGAAGGGGGGCAGAGGGTGAGCCCCGAGGGAACGGGGGGGGGGTTGAGCCCTTCTCAAACAGCAGCCACAATCCTTGTCGGAGTGAACCGCAAAAAGTCACCAAATTAATTGGTGCTTAGCCCTCTGATAGCTTGCCACAAAATCAGTCAGTCTTAACTTAGAAGCAATGTGTAAATTATTAAATCAGCACTCAATCAATCAAGCAGGGTTCTTATAAAGTGTGACTACTCACCCGTAAGGGTCTCAAGGCACTGGGGGGAAGCGGGTTCTGCACATCAGTCAAAGAGCTAGGTCTTGAGGTCCTTTTTGAATTGAGGCAGTGATAGTGATTGCCTGAGGGGAGTTCCAGGTCTTTGCCATGAGGTAGGAGAAGGATCTTCCTCCAGCCAATGTCTTGTGGATCCGTGGGATAGAGGCCTGGGCCAAATGGGTGGAGCGGAGGTGTCTGGTCAGTGTGTGGGAGAGGCGGTGGTTGAGGTATTCGGGTTCAATGTTGAGCAGGGCTTTGTAGATGTGCGTGAGGAGCTTGAAGGTGATTCTTTTGTTGATCAGGAGCCAGTGGACGTCTCTCAGGTGACCAGAGATGTGGTTTTGGAAAGGGGATGTCCAGGATAAGTCTGGCTGAGGCATTCAGAAGTATTGTTAATACCATAAAACGTCTTAAAGTTACTGAGCATATTACCTAATTTCCTAATGTTAATTAAGTCTGTCATCGTTTCACTAAAAGAAAAACACTTATTGGCCATTCTTTATATTGCGCTGTACTAGGCGTTCTAGCTCACATTTCCCTTCAAGAGTAACCCATAACTATTTGACTCCGCTTCCCCCTGTAAGTCAAAACCTAAAGATTAGGTACTTGACATTTCAGTGAGCTTTAAGCTATACTTGGAAGCCATGTTTTCAAGGGTACCTACAAGGATTTCCTAACAGCCTTTGAGTCACAAAGGTCATGGAGAACTGGACTGACAGGCACTGTGGTTTATGTAAAGATTCTAGAATACCTGACAGTTATGTTAAACTATATGGTGTACACAGTTTTCAGCACCAAGCACAGAATTGTGTCATATACTGAAGCACAGTTAGTAAACAGGTAATTTCTGACTTATTCATGGAATGTGGGCTCAGCCGGCTGCTCAGGAAGTGAGAGATTTGTTCTAGACCTCCCAGCTGGCCACTCAACCAAATCCTTCAACACCTGGTGAGAAGGAAACAGAAAGGAGACAGAGCAAAGCAAGGAGCAAAACATTTGGAGAATGAAAAGGAAGGCTTCGCTGTGCAGGATAGACCGGTCTCCTTGGAGAATCACTCCAGCCCATTGAGGAACTAATAGGAAAAAAACATGTTGCCCGGATGGATGCCTTGTAGGCCCAGAGACAGAGTCGGCATTACTGGGCTGCAGCGGGATTCCTTGGAACTGTGGCCATGGCACAGAGTTGTGTTTCCCCCTCCTCACAGAAAGGAAGCAGAGAGGTTGCCCACCTGATGTTAGGTGATCGAGCATACTCAGGTGCTCAGAGTGCAATGGGTCAAAGAGATGCAGAGCTGGTAAAGCCAGTTGGAGGGCAGTGGTGAGCAATCAGGGCTTACCACCATTCCCAGGATTCAAGCAGGCAGCAAGTTGGTGAGTACCTGTTCTGCTGCATGGACCTTGAAAAGAAACAGGCCTTGCAAGGAGAGGCGAGAACACGGAAATCACAGAAAGAGATGGTGAGCAGTCCAGTGAACCCCCACTGATAAGAAGGATGGAGGACGGGCCTGGCCCCCAACAGAGGGCAAGAAAAAAATAAAGGGACTCTGAGACCTGAATAGGTCACCCACTACTGATGCATGAAAACTGGGGGACTGATTTATGGGCACGTACACAGAGAATCAAATGAGGAAGCAGACTTCTGCAGTGGTGATAGCCCACTGTCATTCTGTGGAATTATGGAGAAAAGGTGGAAATCTGGAGGCTAGACAAGCCCAAGAACATACTCTAGAGTCAGTAACGAAAATTAGTAAAAAAAAGAGAATCTGCTGGCTGGATATGTGAACAAGGTAGCAGAACTGGAGTAGGTTAAAAGAAGTGAATGGCAGCATTTGGGTCAAGATTTCGCTCTCTCGTGCAAACTGGAGAACACATGAAATGACCTGAAGTGACGTGCCAGAACAAACTGAAACAGAATAGCATGAAACAATGACATCACTTCTGAACGGCTAATCGTAGGGTGAATGAAGTGGCGGTAGTGTTAAAGAAGGGTAGACAACACCCCTAATGTCACCGTGGCATCAAGAGTGCTTCTGATCCAGGTTTGATGAAGTTAAACAATATAAAGACCTGCATAAAGGGGTTGATGAAGCCATTGGCAGTTTCAAAAGTATACGGGCGGAAAGAGAATGAATAAGAAGCAAACAACCACCATAAGACAACACACCAGGTTGAGGGCCCCAGCACAAAACAGGCACATTCCCACAAACACCTACGAAGGAGAAGAGAAACCCCCTCAAATAAACATATTGGATAAGCCCCTAGTGGCTGCCACCGCTATGAAGCCCCAGGGAGTCAAAATCGACACTGTGATGATCAAACTGTAAGTGGTATGCACAGACCAAAAAAAGCTTGAGGATAGCCTAAAGCAAGAAGATGAGGCAGTAGGAGAAATGTGCCCAATCAGAGAAGTTATGCAGAAACAAGTACTTGAGCTCACTGAGTAAGATTTTTAGACTATATAGGGCAAAAGACTTGGAGGGTCGCAGCAGGCACATCGTAGGAGTCACAGAGGGAGTGGAGGGAATCAACATGGTGTCCTATGTGTAGAGCTGGCAGCCCGTCAAGGTAGCACATCAGGGCCCTTCTAAGTTCTTTGCTATAGAGAGAGCCAATAGAGCCTGTCCATAGCAAAGGTGCCAGCTCCTGGACTTGTTCCCCAGGCTGGTGACAGCCCATCTACTTCACTACAGAGACTGAGACTTAGAACTACTGAAAGCTAGGTTAACTGAACTGAGTCAAAACAACTCAGTTGAAAACATTCTAGACTGTACAGCAATAATACAGCACAAGAAAGTGTCAGTCATGGAAGTCAATAATACCCATCAGAAAGCACGCTGATGTTTCCTGCTCAGTTGAAGATCATGGTGGATGGCAGGGATTCCTTCTTTACCAAACCATCTGACGCATGGAACTCACTGAAGCTCCAAGGAGAGGGAAAAGATTGATGCACCTGGAAAGCCTCTCACTCACTGAAGAGACGACGAGGAGGACAATCTGGACACAGAGGCACTAAACAACTATCAAAGAAGTGGGTGGAAGCTGAAAGGGCAGCAATGGTTGAAACAATCAGCATACTTTTAAATCTGGCTGAGTCCTGGAGGACACCAGGGTGTCATCACAATGCTCGACAGACGCTGACTAAGAGTCTGAAATGCCCCGGCAAAAGAATCTGACCATCTGAAGATAACTCCAAGAATGGCAGACAACCAGTGATTTAAACAACCTACGGTACGCTGATTGTAAAGCTTCCAGTTAAAATTCAAGACTCTCCACTCATCATTATAGGAACCAACCGTTTACGTTCCAGGAGGATTTTCTCTTGTTCTGTATGATGGGGATTAGTGTTGTGGCCAGCTGGGGAATGATGCCACCTTTAACTGATTACAAAGAATGCCTGAATGCATGGTACTGCATCCATTTTACATCAGTAGTGAGTATTAACTGCATCAGATAGTTATATATACTACAATAAACATGTTATTGTGATCATTCCTTTTACATGTCCATAAGAGATATATTGTAGCCTTGCAATCTTTGATAGCTAGATGTATATGACTTTCAAAGATATAAGGGTGGCCTGGTAGAAAAGTAGAAGTATTTGGATGCTCCTAGACTTTCAAATTAGTGTCTAAATATGTTATTTCATTGATTTAACCAGCAGGGTACTAGACAGAATTACAATCTCTGTTGTTATGGCTGTATTAATGGGAGACATACCTTTCATTTTGTGTTCTGTGCTTGGAAATTCCTTATGATAATCAGATGTTAAGTACTGCACTCTCATGTTAGAGCCTTGTAGAACCTTCCCTATTATTCATATTTTCACCCACTCAGGGACTTACTAGGTACACTGGTTTGCTAAGTCACAGTTTGAGCTGACCACTAAAGGATGCTGATATACTTGTTAGAATCTTTGCGTTCACATGGTAATTCTGTAAATTCACGGGAATAGATATCCAAATTTAAGCAATAGAAGATTTTTGTTTACTAATATCTTTAAATATAAGAACATGTTGTATTATATTGTGGACTCTTCAAATTATATTAAGGAGGAGTTCAATACAGAATATAGAAGACACAACTAATCATGCTATATTCTTTCCTTCTTACACTGGAGGAAGAGTATGGATAACACCCCCTCCCCATGCAAAGTGAGAGAAAAGATCTTTGTTTCTGGAATTGTCTAATTTATCATAAGTTCCTCTAAATTTATTACATAGAGAGGCTGAACTTGCATGCCTATTCGGGTGTCATGTTTTATAATACATAGATAACACTGAAATCCATGGAAGCTATCTAAATTATCAACTGAAGGTTGGAGAGCTGCAGAATAGACATTGCTGATGATCTGCGTATATTTTTGAGGTTCCCTGTGTGCGTTCGTTTCTAGAAGTGTGGTAATACTAACACAAATAAATGTAGCTAGAGGTACTCCAGAAATTCAAAACCTATGAGCTTGCAACTAATCCTGACTTATTGCACAATATGTTGGTGTTCTAGCTGAAGTAATAAGAGGTGATGGTTGGAATGAGGCCAAAATTCTAAGTCAATAGCAATCAATCAAGACACAATCCAGTGCACTATTTTTTGTCCGTTGTACTGCGCACATGGATCAAACTTATACACATTTGGGGTGTTCCTGGAACAATCATTCCAGTCTGTCCTAAACAGAAAATACCATGCTGGTTTTAGCTTTGTTGTTCTCAGCAATCAGGTGCAGAGTGGTTGCAATGGCATAATCTGTATGGGTCCCATGTCTTGACATGCCCATCAAATGTAGGGCATCTAACTGAAACTACTATAGGTGAGGGGTGGTGGAATACTTGCAAAAGTCTCTTTGGCCGCATTCCAGTCCATTGTTTTTTAGGTCTCGTTGAGCCCCAGCGCTTGCGCTGGCTCGAAGAGACATTTTGTATGTGGGATTTTCAAAGTGCTGCTGGCTGGCCTAACGCTTGCGTTCACGAGATCGTGCACGCGCGCATCCGGCCGCCAGCAGCACTTTGAAAACTCATGTGTGTCATCGCGATCACTTTCGCTTTCAGAGCGATCGCGATGACGCACGCGCACACACAACTCCCGCTTCTGCACCCCGTGACTGGGAGCTACAATGAGATGTCAAGGTTTGCTCCGCCTGGTGTCAGCAGGAAGAGCAATGAAACCAAACATCAGCTTTAATAGGCCCGGTGACCTTTGCGCGCGCGTTAACATCCACGAGGAACCTTACAAGGAACAATTAAAATGAAATGCCCTCAGCATGCTTAGCTGTCTAACTCGGGCGCGCACCAGCAGGGCTTGGTGTTCAGAGGGAAAAAGAAACGTCATCTTATTCGTAAAGCACTCTGTTGGATTGTATGAAAAAATATCGAGCGTGAAACCCGTATATATATTTTCATAATCAGGCTAACAAATCTGTAAAATTAAATTGATTATGTATACCAGAACAGAAATCGAGAAGACACTGAGGCAGATGTAGCAGTAGGAAAAGGATCCTGACATAGCGTTAAATTCACACTTTCTCCCGTTCGAATGACACCTATATCCCGGCCCTGCTGTTCTTTTTTTTTTTTTTTTTTTTAATTTTTATTTTTATTGAAGTACTTTAGTGACAATAAAGATTGCTGGTCAAACATATACAGTATCAAACACCATAAAAGACAGCTTCAACATAAAGGATTCTCAAATAATAAAGTTAAGCATCATCCACTAAATAACCATCAGTCCGAATCAAAAAAAGAACCCCAATTTTTATCAAATTTTCTCCCACCTCCCACCCGCAGAGCATAAATTTGTTCACTCTTTCTTACTCTCCTCATTTTCTGTATCCACTGTAATTTACTTGGAATCTGTTTTGTCCGCCAGTTTTGCAGTAGTAAAGATCTTGCAACTGCCGTTACTATATACAATAGTTTAGTCAATTGGGCAGATATTTTAAGATCTGAATCAAAACCATATAGTATCAGTTTTTCATTAAAAGGGAGCGTAATTTTGAAATTAATCTGGCAGAACACAAAAATATCGTCCCAAAATTCCCTTATATTGGTACAATGAGCCATTACATGAGACCAGTTGGCGGATATGTGTTGTGTACATCTGAAACAGTTTGAAGGATAGTTTGAATACATTTTGGAAATAGCAGCAGGAGTACGATATAATAACCATTTCCCCAAAAATAACATTCTTCGCCAATTAGCTCCCCGAAGTATATTAAAATTAAAATGGTTAATAGTCTTCCAAGTATTCATAGATAGTACATGGTTTTCTTGTTCCTTCCATTTTTTAATTACTTTTTGACTTAAATCCGTTTCCCTACTATATGCTAAGCAACGTTTCCATTCCCCTGGTCTCTTTATACACTCATTTATAAGGAGATCTTTAACCAATTGCGTTGGTTGATTAAGCTGTTCAATATCAAGTTGGCCCAAAAATTTAAAAATAGTATTATATGACAAAACCAACAAAAAATTTGTCTGAACAAGACTTGCCATCTCTCTAGGAGTTATCCAGCCTCCATTTTTTAAAAAATCAGCTACTTTACTAAATCCTACTCTGGCCCAATTGTCCACTATATCAGATCCACCTTTAATACCCATCAGTGGAAAAATACTGGACAGTGGAGTTGTTGCATTAAATAGTGGGAGTGAATATCTATTAAACATAACAGTACGTTTTTTAAGAAACCATAAGAGAATCTTATAGCGAACTAATTTGGGAGATTTAAAAATCTGCGGGGGAGGGGGTAGCTCATTTTCAAAACAAATTAGGTCGAAGAAACAATTAATAAACAAGTTTTGACCTTGAGTTTGATTCCTAAATCTCGACAGATACTGTATAAAATAAGCATTATAATAATCTCTAATATTTGGCAGAGAAAGTCCTCCTTGATCTAAATCCGCATAGAGAGTATTGATTGCTATACGAGGAGGCTTCTTTGCCCATACGAATGCAGAGAACATAGATTCAATCTTGGAAAAATACGTTCCTGATAAAAAACAAGGAATAGTAGAAAGCAAAAAATTAAATATTGGAAGAATAGACATTTTTATCAGGGCAACCCGACCCAGGATTGATAGTGGCAAGGAATTGCAACGTGTAAACATTAAGCGGATCTTTGAAAGAAGGGGATCAAAGTTAAGCATATATAAGTCCTTAACTGACTGTGAGAAATAGACCCCGAGATATCTTTTGGGTTTAGTATTAATGCAACACTTTAGATTGGGATGTATTTCTGGATCTCTATTCCCACAGATCAAAATCTCTGTTTTCTTTTTGTTGATCCGGTAACCCCCTAAGGCTTCGAACTCTTCGAAGATCTGAAGTATCTTAACTTGCGAATGAAGCTCAGGTTTAATTAATAACATAATATCATCCGCATAAAGTTTAATCTTACTTATTGAAGGAATTGGGGGAGAGATATTAACACAGTTCCTTATTGCAGCCGCAAGGGGCTCAATAAAGAACGCAAACAAGACTGGGGATAAGGGACATCCCTGTCTCGTACCTCTCTTAACGAAAACAGTACCGACCATTACCATATTTATAATAATATTTGCTTTGGCCATAGTATACAGAATTCGAATTAAATTTACAATTTTATGGGGAATACCAAAGTGCCTTAAAATAATAAAAAGTGTCTCCCAAACCACCAAATCAAACGCTTTTTCTGCATCTAATAACAAAATCAATGCTGGGATCCCTCGTGTCTCAAAATAATCTAAGGCGTCAACTAAATAATGTGTGTTTGTAAACAGTTGCCTTCCTGGAATAAAACCGTTCTGATCCGGGTGAATCAATTCTGTTGAGATTTGATTCATGCGCATTGATATTAATTTAGTAACGATTTTATAATCTGTGTTTAGTAAGGTAATTGGTCGGTACGAGTTTGGATCTTTAGCATCCTTCCCCTTCTTCAGAAAACTCACCACCGTTCCTTCTCTAAAAGAGTCCGGGATCGGGCCTCCTTCCAACATCGAATTTAATAATAGCAAAAAAATATTTGAAAAAGTGCAAAAAAACATTTTAAAAAATTCCGCTGGCAATCCGTCTGGGCCAGAAGCCTTCCCATTTGGTAGGTTTTTGACCACCAATTCTACCTCTTCCAATGAGAAAGGACATAACAATGCTTCCTGATCGGTTTGAGAAAGGCAGGGCAATGTACAATTTTCTAAAAAATCCGATAGTTTTATTTGATCAATACTATGTTGCTGACTATAGATTTTATTATAGTGAGCGAGCATTATCTTCCCTACCCCAATCGAGTCTATTGTATCTATTTGAGTCGCTGGGCATCTTAATCCTCTAATCAAATTAGCCGCTACTTGTTCTCTCACCTGCCAAGCTAGAAACTTCCCAGTAAAATTACTGTCTTCATATATTTTTTGAGAATGTCTGCGAAAAATCTCCTCGCTTTGAGCATAATAATGTGCACTTAATGCCCTTTTGGCTTCATCTAATTGATGTGAGATCGTATTGGATGAGTTCGCCTGTCTTAATTTGTTTAAAGCTTGTATTCTTTGTTCCAGCGCCTCTTTTTTACTTTTAATTGCTTTAAATACTGCTGCATCTTTACTTATAATTATACCGCGAATAAAGGCTTTCATAGCATCCCAGATAATATTAATCGGGGCCGAGTTGGCATTACGAGATACAAAATCATTGATCTCTGTTTTCAAAGACGTTACCCACATTTCATCATTCAAGTATGTTTTGTTGAATACCCAACGCTTAGGAGTCTTTAAGTTTGGATCCAAAGCAAAGTTAATAACCAACATTGCATGATCTGAGAACCCATTATGGATAGGCCTTTGATTCAACATATTAAGCTGTCTAGAGGCTAGAAAAAAGTCAATCCGTACAAAAGACTTAAACCTGCCTGACCAACATGTGTATTCTTTTTTTAACGGGTATTGAGTGCGCCATGGATCACAAAGGTCTAAAGTTTTTTTATAATTAAGAATAACTTTCAATGATTTAGGTTTGACTTGTTTCCTAGATTGCGTGGTCTTATCCAGCCGTAAGTTCATAATTAGATTGAAATCTCCTCCAATAATGATATCTCCTACCACCATCAGTAAAGATTGAAATAGATCCTCATAAACTGAGGAGCAATCGTCTACCGGAGCGTATAAACTGACGAATGTAATAGGTCTCAATCTGTTTTTTATTCTACAGGAGGCCCAGCACCAACGTCCTGAGCCATCCTCATTTGTTTGTATGATCTCAGGATAAATATTCTTATTCAGAAATACGGCAACCCCTCGCTGAGCCTCTGAAAATGAGGAGAAACCACGATATGAGGCCCATTTTTTAAACATAGAGAATTGATCCAATTTTACATTTGGGATATGAGTCTCCTGCAGCAATATTACCGAAGGATTTTCCGACTTAATCCATAGCTCTATGGCCCGTAGTTTCTTTTTGTTATTTAAGCCGTTCACATTGAAAGAAATAATTTTCAAACAGTCGCTACTCAGTATTTAGATAGATTACATATTTTCTGGAGGAATCTCTCATTTTATCTTTAGTAAACAAAGAATCACCTATCAGGCATAGAATAGTTAATAATAAACATAGCACTAAAGACTTCATTATTTTTACTTTACCCATTGCCCGAGCACCCCCAACAACACCCTCACCACCCCCCCCTACAACACACCCACCACCCCCCCAAACCCCACCCTCCAATCGCCCCCCCCCACCCCCACCATTGGCCAAGATTCCCCAACCCACGCGGACCAATGGTTCCAACCCCCTGCCAATCGGGTGACATCTTGCACCCCCTGGTCCCCCTGGATTCCGCACTCCATCCTGTGCAACTGATCCTCCCCTCACCCTACTCCAAAAAAAAAACCCCAACAGGAAGAAAACAAGACAGGGTTTCACCATCTAAGCACGACCGTCACAACTATCAGTCTATATTTAGGGGAGAAAAGAGAAAAAAAAAAAAAAAAAAAAAAAAAACAAGACCCCACAAAATCCGAGTCCTTAAAGACCATAGATTTCCCAAATTTTCCCAAATTTAACCTTATAAAGAGCTGGAAATGTCCCGGAGTAGTTCCTGCGCTGCTGCGATATCTGACAACATAAAAAATTTGCCTTTCACTAAAACTTTAAGTTTGGATTGCTGCGCTATCGTGGCTTGAGCTCCTTTAGCTTTGAATAATTGTAGCATCTGGACAAACTCTTTTCTTCTGCGAGCAGCAGACGCAGACATGTCTGAAAAAATGCGACACTTCACGGTTTCATTGACAAAAAATTGTCTTTGCTGAATTGCCGTTGAAAGAATAGTCTCCTTAATCCGTATGTCCGAGAAATTCAATAAAATTGTTCGAGGAAGAGAAGAATTTGGGAAAGGCTGAGCGGGAACGCGATGTGCTCGCGTAATAGTCAGGTCGCCCTCATGATTAGGGATGACTTTAGATTTCAAAAAAGAGGTGACCCACTGCAGCGTGCTGGGCCCTTCAAGACCCTCCGGAACCCCCACTATATGTAGGTTGGATCGACGATTATAGTTCTCTAAATCGTCCAATTTGGATTCAAGAGCACGTGAGGTGAGGGAGAGCTGATTTGCCCTGCTGTTCAAACACACACGGAGGCAAAGAGTTTCCAAACTTGTAAGATAAGTTATGTTGGCTGCCACTGATGGTTTGTCGATGTTATCTTTGTCGATAGTAAAAGTATATGTCACCTATACACTAATAAGTGTTATGTATCATTTCAAATGTAATTACTCAGCATTTCCTTTCCCCCTGTCCATATCTTCAGATTCAATAAACCAATGACCATGATGACATTAAGGACAAAACTTCTGTTACATTTGAATAGCAGTGAAGAACCTTCCCAGGCAGGTACTGGTATTATTTCCACGGTCACTAGGTGGCACCAGAGAGGCTTCAATGACTTTGTGTCCGCTCTAATGATGTCATCAAAACCGGATGTAACAAACTCGTTCTTGATGACGGGTTGCAGGAAAGAAAACATAACTCAGTAGGTTTTCTCGTATAACATACTGCATAACGTGATTCCCAGGTGGGCAAGGAAAGGCGATGATGAAGATGTGGGAGGAAGAATACATCTTTTAAATTGACCTTGCATGATGATAGTTATTTGTTTCTGGTAACGGCTAGTGTCAGTCAATTGAATCCTCATCTTTTGAAAGAATCCTAGTGTAATCAGTCCAGAGATGGGACAGAAAGGCAGCAGCACGACCACCCTGATTCAAAAAAACTGGGCAGCCTTTGTCTCCTCTTTTGTCATAATTTCAAGATTCCAATGATTGGTAAAAGTATAACTGGAAGGCCACATGGTAATCTGGCAAATGTCTAGGAGAAAAAAAAACAATTCTGCATGACGACAGTGGATACTGGGGTGTTCTTTAAATGTACTCACATTACTTCAGGAACCCCCATCTGTCAGTTTGACACAGGACTACATCCAGTTTCTAATCCACCTTGAATCCATAAAGGTTTTCCTGTTCGGGAGAAACAAACTCACTAAGAACTATTTTTGACCCATAACAACTTCATTCTTGACTCGGGAGAGACAAAACTCACAAAGAACTATTGTTCACCGATAGCTTCTTCATTCTTGACTCTGTGAACTTTAAGGGGTATATTCTCAAGGACCGGCGATAACTACCGCAAACGCCAGTTAGCAGCAGTTTTGTTATCGCCGCCTAACCCTGAAAACTATCGCCATGTTAGCGAAGTATTACCAAGCCGTCGCTACATGGCAATAGTATCGGAACGGCAGTGAAAACTGCCACTAACATCAGCGCAAAGGAGATAAGAAATACAGCGTTAGCGGGCGATAACTATTGATAGGCCCATTAGCGGCAAAAAAACTCACACTAGTCAGCCCGTGAGTTTTTTTGGTCTCTAA
Source organism: Triturus cristatus (assembly GCF_964204655.1). NCBI lineage: Eukaryota > Metazoa > Chordata > Amphibia > Caudata > Salamandridae > Triturus > Triturus cristatus. The sequence continues at coordinate 835,897,929 of NC_140581.1, forward strand.
TGCAAACAAGCATTAGCATAGCCAATAGGTCTCGCTTTTGGGACCTTAGAAGTGTTTAGCCATGCAACAGTTGATGTTGTTGCACCAAGGATATTGTGCTGCATAACTAAATACTTATAAGGTCCCAAAAGCGAGACCTATTGGCTATGCCAATGCTTGGTTTTTGCTAGGCACGGGGAGATTAAGTGATGTGCCCAGAATCACAGGATGTTGAGCGTTGTTGCCAGCTTCGAGGTAGACCGCTCTAGCCACAAGGCTCATCCTTACCCCTATGTTTCAAGTACAGAGTGTGTGTAACACAGACTGTTCCTTGAAATATACGATGTGTTACAGATCCTGAAGTTGTCCGTGGCCTGTGCGTACAAAGAACTGTGCATACTGAGGGCAACTGCTGCGGCGAGTTGATCATACACAAAACATTTAGGTTTCATAAGAATGCACAAAAGCCACTTCCTGCAAATATACACCATGTTGTACATCCTAGGACCGCACACAGTACTCTATGCCACATGTGATGGTGCACTGCAGAAAACCAAGAACATGCACTGGCAGGTCATCAGAGCACGCACGAAGCGCTTGTAAAACACTGCAACAATAGCAGTTGTAGCACTCGCTAAAGCAGAGGCTTTTAAGTGGCACATGTACAAAAGATGCACTTTTTTGACACGTGTTGTTTTGAGTGTTTAATGTTATGTTTTGCTATTTTAATTTTGCTACAGATTATGTATGCAAACATTTTGCTTTGCCAAACTCGCATTTTACAGGTTTGCCAGTCAGTCTGACTGGCAAACTTATAAAATGCGTTTTGCTAAGAGGAGCCAGCAGGGGGTTAGCGGAGGAGCATTTTGCCAAGGAAATTTTGGCAGCATAGGAGTAAATAACACCAGGTGTGTGAATTCGGCCAACAAATTATTCAAAAGTATTAAAATCGCTGATTTTAAAATCAGTCGGGGGCATACTTGCACAGCGCGATGATTACCTAGAGGCTTCTGGCTCGAAGTGTAAAAAACAAAAAAAACGGGGTCTAATACAAGGGAAAGAAAATAACATTCATATATTGAGAGGCTATTAGCAAAATAAAAATGTTATGCTTTGTAAACTGCCAAATGATCTCTGGTTTTCCGATAATGTCCACTTTCCCACATTAGGAAGGCAGTTTTATTCACTATATGGCATGACGCGTTTTGGTTAATGCCTTTCTCATATGCCGTGAAATTGCTGAGGTAACTGCTGCAGAGTCCTTAAAATAGTCCCGCCTCTCCTTTGAATGTGGAGGCCACACTTGACTCACATTTGTTCCAGAGCCATCATTATGGTTTCAGGGCAAAACTTCAACTCCCACAATGCAGATTGATGAACCGCCGAAGTGTGGAATGCCTGCAGCTTGGATATTGTTTACTTGCTGTGAGTTGAATGTTGTATGTGAGCGTGGTCAGGCTGAATTTACAGCTCAGATGACAACAAGCATTTGCAATGCAATAGGTCTCGCATTTAGGAGAGTTTGAGCTATTGGCATTGAAAACGACAATGTCTTTTATTTGTGTGTTGCTTTTTAAAACATAAATAAAAGGCATTTCCATTTACAATGCTAATAGCTTAAACTCTTGCAAATGCGAGACCTATTGCATTGCAAATGATTGCTTTTTATGGGATAAGCTGGAGGAATGACCCAAACCGCTCAGTTAGTTCATCGATTGGCACTGCTCTCCACAGTTTGTCAAATTTGCCGGTGTGGTAATTAGCTAATGGTAGAAAGTGCTCTACAATGCCTTCATAGTCAGTTACATGCATGTTCAGGCTACTGTGAGTGTAAATTCAAAGTACTGCCTTAATATGTGCGGTTTTCTGGTGGTTTCCGGTATGTGTTGTGGGCTTTGCTGATGTTGGCAGCCATCTACATGACGTATCTGTGCTGTGTCCTTCAATTGCACATAATTCTGTCTAAATTGTTATGCAGAAGGTTACGTAATTGTTGAGTGGTGTTAGTGTCCAATTACAGATATTTAAGGCATATATTAATAGGATTGGGTATGTATATGCAATTTACTTTTGTAAGTGTAGTGTTGGACTAACCTGTGGTTTCTAGCGACTCCTACTAGATCAACTTAGTCATGTGTTCAACTTGTTAGAAATTATTTTAAATGTTCTCTTCCCCTTTCAGTATTTCGTCAACCTTTCTAAGATCTGGATGTTAATTTTTTCAAAGTGGTGCACCATTTCCAAGCGTTTTACAGACCCCCCAGGATATTGCGGCATGGATTAGCAAATTTAGCGGCACAAATATGGAAATTTAGCAGCACAAATATGGAAATTTAGCTGCATTTTTGCTGCACTTTATTTTACTCATAATCATTCCTTTTTAGCCTGAAATCAATGGAAACTGTTTTAGCAGAGTATTCCACTTTGCAATAGTCATGTTTAAAGTGTCTGCAGCTCTACGAAGCACAGCTCAAGACCTAACCTCGTGGGAGGGAGCTGTATTTCTCCCTGGGATGTTCTAGTGCCCATGTATGCACCTCTGCCGGGGCACCGCTGCCTCTCGGATCCGTGAGGCAGGACACCTCTTCCTCAGGCACCCTAGGGCGCAGAATCGTAGTGGCTGTTCCAAATAAGTGAGACAGACTGCATAGGGAGGTCACCACCTGCTTACCTGGTTCAGTCCTCATAAGTTGACTTGAGCATGCACCTAACACCCTGGTACTATTCCTTGTACCTCTAAATTTGCTAATCCATGCCGCAATATCCTGGGGCAGCCATGGCCCTTATAGGGCGTGCTAGCGGGGCGGTGACATAGGGCAGGGGTGGGGCAGGGTGGGGGGTTGTAAAATGCAGCATACGGCCGATTTCAGGTAAGTAACGAGAAAAAAAAAGTGAATTTCGTTGCGCGCGCTGCCTTGCCAAATGCGATGCAGTGCACGCAACAACATTTATTTCGTTACTTACCTGAAATCGGCCATATGCCGCATTTTACAACCCCCCACCCTGCCCCTCCCCGCCCTACGTCACCGCCCCGCTAGCATGCCCTATACGGGCCGTGGCTGCCCTGGGGGGTCTGACTAGATTGAAAGATCTGTAGAAAAGTGAGCTGCAAAGCAAGCTGGTTTCAGTTCCTCCTTTGATGGTGAAGACGTAATAATTAGCTCATCAAGATTCCATTTGGATGCAGGCAGGAGGAGCGTTGTGATGGGAGTAAAAAATGTAAGGAATTGTACCATGTATGGGGTGTTCCCCAGGAGTCACACGTTTGCCGCAGAAAAGGGGTCCATCATATGTGAATTTGTATTCAGCGTACCTTCTGTATTTTATCTGTTTCAGGCACGTGAGTTCAACTTTAATTCTATGCAAAATGTAGAAATTGACTATTCATAGAACATGTGTTACTATTTCAAACTAGAAATCTTCTTCCTAATGGGCTAAACCTACGCCTCTCACCCTGCTAGTCACCTCTGACTTACCCTCTCACATCATTAAGCTGTTCAAAGTTTCCACAGAGTAGCTGGGGTAGTTTAGAAGTGGTCTTTTTGGACTCTGCACTTTTTCATATTTATATTTATAGCACAAACTCAACACGAAGGTATTGATTGGAGTGCTTTACCTGAGCGCCAGTTACTTTACACAAGGATATATTCATGTTTTTAGTGTTTAAGTTATTTGCCCAGAATCACAGGATGAAGAACCAACGCCGAGACTCGAACCGAGTGCTCCTGTTCCAGAGTCTGCAGTTTTGACTGTTAACGCCACATCCTGTCACCTTGCCTCACTCACCACGAGCTGCGAAGTATGCAAGCAATGCTTTCCCTTGATTACAGTCACTGTAATCAAGGGTCTGCGCCTTCCCCCTTTCTGGTTTTGAATGTAATTTGACTCATCTCAAAGTATCTGACATTTATGAGTCTTCAAATAATGAAAAATAACTGTGCTCGTGCACTGTCAATTCCTTGCATGGGAAAAATAGTGTCGCAGATCGTTTTATTATATCCTTCAATAATATTTTGCCAGGTTTTTAGGTCTCGCCTGACCCAGCGCATGCGCTGGTCTGGCGAGACATTTTGTGAGGGCTCCAAAAAGTGCTACCAGGCCAGCCTAGAGCTACAGTGCATGTGCGCGGGCGCGCGCGTCACGCTTTACCGCGATTACTTTCACTTTCGTGGCCGCTTTGATGTTTGATCGCAATCGCGATCACTTTCGCGGCCGCTTTGATGTTCTCCGTGAGGCTTCAATAGATTGCAGCAGTTAAAACAAGTATTGGCATAGCCAATAGGTCTCGCTTTTGGGACCTTATAAGTGTTTAGTTATGCAACTGTTGCATGGCTAAACCCTTATAAGGACCCAAAGGCGAGACCTATTGGCTATGCCAATGCTTGTTTTGCCTGCTGCACCAGTCCACGCAGATGGCAAACATATGCAATTCAGTCTTGGATCTGCTGCAATAGAATAGTTGTAGTCTGATCTACAAGGACCCATCACATCTGAATAGGAAGCCTGAATGAGAGTTTGGAAGCGAGGTTACCCCATCACTAACGTGATGAATATCCTAACTGCTTTATTACAAGTGCTTACAATGCACTTGCAACATGGTGGAAGAGTTATCCGTCACATTTGTGAGGAAGTAACCGATCCGCCAAACTCAAAATCAGGCCCTTTGTTGTTTTTTTGGGTTTTTTTTTGTATGTGTCATCTGCCTGGTCTATGAATTATGTTTTTGTGCTCCTTCACAATCTTTATATTTTCAGAACATTTTTAAGCTGTGTTATTTTTCGTTTTATTATTTATTTTAGAGCTGCAAGTTCATTTTTTTTCTTTTTTTAATATTGGCACTATGCTCAGCACCAGGTTCCATTAAATTATTTAGAGCCAGACCTTCTTACATATATAGTACATGTTCTTATCCCTCTTGTATTCCAGATGAAAGCACAAATCAGATATTTATCATAAATGTAAAGTTTCAATTGTATATGATAAAATATATAATTGCTATCTATTAACCACCACTAAATCCTCAGACTAAAGGATCCAGTTACATTTCCATAAGAACATGAATATGGATACGTAAAAGCCTATTTATAATACAAAGAAGGAGAAATAAAATTTGGAATTCATATATTTGGTTTAATTTAATTTGGCAAGAACAATAGGGAGATTACGATGGTGGACGGATTTAAATCCGTCTGCCATCGTCCCGGGGATTGGGACCGCCCGTCTATATTGCGGCGGTCCTAAAACCTCAAATTACAATGCAGCCACCACCACGGTGGCCTCAAAAGCAGTTCTAACATTGCGGCGGGTGCTGTTGACTGCAGCACCCGCCACAATGTTAAAAATGCAGGTTTTGTTTTTCCCTGCACTACGTGGCAGGCACCACATGGTGCAGGGAAATGAAGGGGGGCACCATTGGTGCCCCCCAAGTGCAAAACAAAAGTGTCCCTGCATGGGGGGGCCTGCAACGGGCCCCCAAAGTCAATCCCCGCCAGCTTTCCATGGTGAGCCGCCATGGAAAGGCTGGCGGGGATGCAGCGTCCTAATGTGGCGGACAGTGCCTGCTAAGCACCGCCACCATTCTAGGGATGCGGGGCGGGTCCATGGTGGACGGGCTTTCCGTCTGCCAGGTAGACCGCCCGCCATGCTGATCTGGCAGGCGGTAAAGGGCCTTACTATGGCGGTGAATCCGCCACCGGCAGCCTGCCGGTGGCTGGTTCACTGCCATCGTAATCACCCCCTATGTCTTTACAAGAACGTTGTAGTTCACTTGACAAAGATGATGTACAAGAGCTGGCATACAGTGGTCAGTGGTTACACAGACCAAGGAAATGTGAGGGCTGTGTTGCTGACCAATTTATGCTACATAAATGCTAAACATAAACAGCATTGTGGACCAGACATGAGTTGCGGAAAGTTCTATTGGCACTACTGGCTGAGAGCCAATGGCTGAGGTAGCCAGTCCTTGTGGTGCATCGTCTCGGTCAATCAGTGTAATTGCTTGGAGGTGCATGTCCCTAAGCCTGTCGGCCTGAAGCATCCTCATGAACAGATCCATGCGATCCGATTTCTCCTCTCCAAGAATGTAGAGATTTATCTGCTAATTGTTCGAGTATAATTGTTGTTAACTGCACAAAACAGGGGGTTGGATATAGACTGAATTCCACCTTGTTGCATTCAGATTGAAGTAGGAACTCTCCTAAAGCGCCATCTTGGGTTGGGTTTGGCACCTTGACAAGACCTTTTCTGTTTGGGATGTGGAATCTTCAAAAATAGATTTGGGTGGGGAGATGGGTTCATTTCCCTCAAAACGGAATCTTCATGGTAGTGTGTCAGTGCTGGCTTGGAAGGGTACTCGTCTCCTCGTCCTAAATGGCATCATGAAGACAGATTTGAATCGCCTGAAATCTTGTTGTCAGACTATAGTTGACACCCCCAAAATAGCGCTGTCTAGGGGATGACATATGATGCAGAAAATCAGAAAGGGGCATAACCAATGATCAGAAAGGGGCATAGTACAAATGTTGAGGACACTGCTAGCTCTCTGTTCCTTTTTTATTACCACTAGTAGTTGTTTGTTGCATGATGACTGCGCACCGATAAAGAAGGTGTTACTTTTGTGATCCAGGAGCATCAACTTGGTGTAACTTCCCTGCAGAGCTGTGGGAGCCCTCGATGAATCAACACATTCAAGCAACAATCCATGAGTGTCACTTTTAAGATACTGATTTAATCTAGTTCAACTAGTTTTATTTTTCCCTCACTATAAACCGCCCACATGTACTTCCACAGAGCGGAATTATCAAATGTGCCTTCGATACTACCCCTCGTCAAAACTTTTGCAATCTTTCACTATTCTCCAATATTTGACTATGCAATGTGTGCATTCATCAAGCTTATTTATATGACTGCATCTTATTATATGTTTCACACAAGATGAATTAATCTCATTCGTGTTCATCTCTACTATTTTCTTTAATATCGTAGTAAATTCCACATTATTTAGTACTCTACTCATGTTTGTATAGTTTTCGATAAACAATTCTAAGTTAAAAAGTCATGACGGGAGTAACATGAAAGGGTGATTATCCGTCATTATTTCCACTAAATTCAAAGGTTCTGGCCGCGTAAGCTGATGTAAGGAGGGGAGACAGCAGCAGCAGGACGTCCCGTTCCTGTGGGAAGGATTATGTATTTGGAAGTCTGCATGCTGGCTTTCCCCAACGATTAATTAGGCGAATTTCAAATGTCTTTGTACTTTGAGGAAATATGTTGTGATGGAAGGTCAGACCTTTCCAGGTCATCTTGAAAGAGCAGCGTTTTAATGAAAATATTTCTTCCAAGCGGCTTTTCCTGGCAGAGATGATGATGACGTAACTTTTACCTCTGAATGAACAGAAACGTAGGGCTAGGCGATGTACGGCTGATTGATAGATTATTAGAAAAAAATCATCATACATTTAGCTCAGTTTGTTTTTCTGTTGGATGTCGGGCATGATTATAGATTTCATGCCCGTGGATTTAAATGTGCATCATCAAGCGGGCTCATAACAGAGGTCAGAAAAGCGCCATATATGTAAGAGGTAAAAATGCATACAGGGATACAATACAAATAAAGAACAGTTAGGGCACGCGAAGAGTAGAGAGGTGGAAGGAAAACGTGAGGGAGAGAGAGTACAGTTGAATCCACCGTTCTTACCGTAATTATTATACTAATATGGCCACATATTGAAATCAGACTCAAACACTATTTGATGTCGATTTTAAATCGTAAATTCCATATATACAGTGGTATATCCTGGGTTTTCATGTCTTGCCTCTTAGTTCCGTAATGGCATTTTCATGGCATGGTTGAGCCATAAATGCTTTTCAAAACTATCACTTTTAATGAGTGTCTGTCTAGTCAGTGATATAATCTGATGTACTAATACGAGTACACTTTTTTAGATTTTGAAGAGACTGTATTATATTTTTACATTATGTTTGTTGCACAATATGCATACCATACGTTTTCAAGGCTCGGCTCGTGCACAGACTCTTAGAGCTAAGCCAGACCTACGACTCACCTCTGGCTCGCTCTATTAATTTGCCCTTCAGGTGCTCCTCTATTTGTGGCTTTGCTTAGCACATGGGGCCGTCAGTCACTTGATATAGAATGATTCGTAAAAGGCAAGGACTAGAAACATGAAGCCCTGCCCACGTGCAATGATTGGACAACTCTGCCAGCAGGGCTTCTTGTAACTGAGACTAAGAAGAATCCATGCAGCGAAAATACATATAAAATAAGAGTTCCCAGGAAGAACCACCAGGCCCAGGTCAGACAGCCATGGGCGTAGGTTCAGCAGGGTTATTTGGGGTGTAACACCCCTCAAATTGTTTGGTTATTGGACCTGGAGCCCCTGGGTAGGGTCTGCTAGGTTTGTGTCGGTTTGTCTTGTCATTCTCATTTCAGTAAGAGGTTTTAACGTGTTAATCTTTTGGATCAGGATCGTAAATATATACAGTGATAAGTTTACAGAAAAGTATTAAATATACATCTATAGAAGTACTCCTTGAATGGGTATAAATTTAGTACTTTTTGGAAATCACAAACATCTCCAGTAGTAGGCTTGGAAAATTGCACCAGTCCCAAGTTTTCAGGCACGCTACTAGCAATCAATCACCTAAAAGGTGATGGGATGAATGAGTGCAAATAGTATAAACACTGTCAATCGCTTGAGTTAGCATTCCAACGGTAAACAGTGCTTACAATGAATCCTTTTCTCTGCATGTAATTACAACGCGGTCATTACAACGACCGCGTTGTAACAACCCATACCATTACCCCACAAGTCATTGTTAGAATTTAAAATCCAACACCTTCCCTACTGTTGCACAGACTGGAGTTGGAATAGTAAATAATACTATTGCAACATCCAGCGCCCCCCAGAAGAAGTCGTTGTTAGGTCATGCGGGGTAATGGTATGTGTTGTTACAACGCGATCGAAAAGGATTGCATTATAATGAGGCATATTCCATTCCAACCCATCATTTTTCACCTATTGTTCCACTCTAGACAGAATGCAAATCAGTACTTAACCTGTTCCTCATAGAAATAGTCTATTCCAAACCTTCGTCATCCCACTCCTCCACTCTGCAGCCCTCTGCTTTGTTTGTTGAGAAATTCACACCTCGGGAATCTCACTGACTAAGCAACAACCATGAGAGCAAGTGAAAGGAAGAAGAGAATACAGTGATCAGGGTTGGGTGACTAAAGAGGTAGATCAATAAAAGATGAGGAATCGAGAGAAATAGAAAAGAAAGCGAATGAGAGGGGAGGCACTGGAGTAATGGTGTGAATATTAATGTTGGGTACTCTGCTGCCCATTTTATTTGAAAGATGAATGCCTAACTTGATATTGCCTAGACTTAGACAGTTATCAGCAAGTGTCAATCTGATCTTGGCCAAAGATGTACAACCCACAATCAAACTAAACAGGCAAGTAAACACAGAGTGAAAGAGATAAAGCTGGGAGAGGAGAAAAAGAGAGAACATACCAAAAGAGACGGAAGATGGACCTGATAAGAGGGAGAGAGGAAGAGTAATAGAGAATGAACTGAGAGAGATGTATCACAACTAAGTAACAACAGAAGAGAGAAGTAGACATAAGAATAGAGAGAGTTTAAAGCATATTCAAGTAACAGAAAGAAGAAGTAAAAGGACATGGAGAATGGGAGTTTTTGAAACATGGTACTGTTAGAAATTGGGTTTCTGGTTGGCAGAGGTATGCACCCTGTCCAAGCAGGAACCACAATCCTAATCAGGGTAAGTGTAGCACACCCTAAAGTTTTACCCATGCTCACCCTCTTGTAGATTGGCACAGAGCTGTCAGGCTTAACTAAAGAAAAAATGTGTAAAGTATTTGTACATACACACAAACAGTAATACAGGGAAAACACCACAAAAGTATTCCACACCAGATTAGAAGAGCCAATATTTATCTGAGTAAAACAAGACCAAAACGATAAAAAACCAATATACACATGTCAAGTTATGCATTTTGCAGGATTAAATCAAAATGCAGTGCTTAGAAATCAATAGCTCCAACTGGGGCTATCTGGTCGTGCTTGACCAGGTCAAAGCCAAAAGTTCAGTCCGACTGCGATTGAGTGCAAGCTGGATACAGGAGTCATCCAGTCCCACTGATAGTACCTTGGATGCGTTGAAGCTCGGGGACAATGCATTGAGCAAAGGAAGTGATGTGTCGCTGTCGAAGGCGATGCATAGTTTCCGAAGTCAGGCAACGTCATTCATGCATCAATGTCAATGGCGCTGTTTATTGGGCTGATGCATCGATGTCGAACCGCAGGGCTATAGACGATGCCTTGGTGCGAAACTGCGCATGGCCAGGAATGCATTGAGGACGGTGCGTCGCAGACATCGGCGATGCAGTGACTGAGACTCATGCAGCAGTGGTGATGCAGAGGTGCTGCGTCAGCAGAGTGGGTCTATGTTGTAAGTTAAGGATGCTGCGTCATGCAGTCGGCAAGCAGTGGCCACTGCTTCCGTGCAGGCAGGGGCGATGTGTCGATATCACAGGGAAATGTGCTGGTTACGATTGATGCGTTGGCTTTTTGGGTTGCAGCACCAAATACTCACTTCCAAGCACCCAGGACTGGATTTGGCACCACTTGGCAGAGCAGGACTTACAGCAGAGGAGCCCAGGTGCTAGTAGTAAGATGCAGGTGAAGTCCTTTATATCCCTGAGACTTCAGAAACAGGAGGCAAGAGGCAGGCCCAGCAAGCCCTTGGGGAACCTTTAGAGATGCAGGATGTAGAGAGTCAAGTCCAGACCTCTCACTACCATGCAAGAAGCAGCAGGCCATCACAGCAAGGCAAGCAGCAAAGTGGCAGTCCCTCCTGGCAGCAGCTCTTCTTCTAGGAAGAATGTCCTCAGTTCCAGAAGCATTCTGACTATATGGTGTCAGAGGTCCAGTACTCATACCCATTTTAGCTTTTGAAGTAGGGAGAGTTCAAAAAAGGTCTTTGCAATACACAAGACCCTGACCCCAGACTCACTACAGGGGGGTATTCAACCCTTTCTGTGGGAACAGGCAGAGCCCTATTCAGGTGCAAGTATCAGCTCCTCCCTCTAACTCTAGCTCAGGGAGACCCATCATCCTGGTGGTGGGCCATTAGGAGGTGAGTGCCACACCTCAGCTTCCTTTGTGTGTCACTGTCTAGAGGGAATGCACAAAGCCCAGCTGTCACCCAACCCAGATGTGTATTCCAGAGACAGGCATAAGGCACAGAATGGTTAAAGTAAGAGACTGCCATCTTTCTAAAAGGGACATTTTCAGACCTTCAATTTAAAAACCTATTGAACTAAAATATGTGTTTTTAAATTGTGTCAAGAGACACCAAACCAACTTTTTCCATCTTTTCCCAATTTGAAGTTGCATTTATAAAATGTTGCGGGGCAGCTCCAATGCAAGCCTATGGGAGAGATAGGCTTTGCAGTAGTGAACAACTAATTTAATAGTTTCTCACTACCAGGACATCTAAAACTTAAAAGTACATGTCCTATTTTTTAAATACACAACACCTTGCCATTGGGGCTGCATGGGGCTACCTTAGGGGTGACTGATATGTGATAAAAAAAGGAATGTTTGGGACTGACAAGTAGGTTATCTTGTCAGGTTGAAATGGCAGTTTAAAACTAAACTGCGCACACTGTAGTATAGATTGTGGGTCTACTGTCGACATCTGCTAAGTTAGCATGAGCTTCGCTGCCATGAGGCTGCTTTTGCACAGGACACTGCATACATATATTTCACAAGACTCTGTGCCCTTTTCACATGAGAACTGTCTGCTTTTCGCGTTCTCTGCCGTGCTCTGAGGTTTAGTCTGCACACGATGTACAAGGTCGATCAACAGTCGATCAACAATGCCCCTTGTTATTCTGTTCTGGTCAGTCCTCGCACCTAGACATAACATGACACACACAGCTGCACTACTGGAAATCGTATGCTTTACGATTGCAAGCTAAGCATGTTGTTCACACACTTGGAGAGACACCTTTCCGGAGAGCTGTACTTGTCCTGAGATGTAAACCTTTTATCTAGGCCTTGAGGTATGGGGCCTGCTGACAAAGCCCAGATGTCTTCTTTTTTATAATAAACTATTTCTTACCACGGGGAGGGTGGTTAGGTATTGTAGCCCTTTTCCACTGTCTATATAAAATGATATCCCTGTTTGAATTCTATGGAATTGTGACAATGCTGACTATAGTGTGTTTATGCATTTTGCTGCTAGTTATGGCACGTGTACTATACCATAGCGACTCTGATTACTCGCATTGTGGACAGGTATGAGTGAGTGAGCGAAAGATTTGTCTGGCTTCCGCGATTCCTGAGAGAGTCAGAAGTGTTGTGTTCTGGGTTGTCTAATCATTGGTAGCTTCGCTGTTAGTCGGAGAACGAATGAGACACTAAAGCTAGTCGGTTTGGAATTTTGGGTACTAATGTGGTAGCTTGGTACACCCCTATTCACTGAGGTCCTGTTTTCCTGCACATTGTTCTGTATATGTGCAGATTCTCTGCAACAACACAGGTTATGCAGTGGCAGGCCTGAGACATGTTTGAAGACTACTCATGTGGGTGGCACAATCAGTGCTCAAGGCCAACTAGTAGCATTTGAATTACAGACCCTGGGCACATGCAGTGCACTGTACTAGGGACTTATCACTAAGTCAGATATGTCAATCATTGAAACCAAATGACTTTACATTTTAAACACAGAGGACATGCACTTTATCACTGGTCAGCAGTGAAAAAGGTCACAGAGTCCTAAAGCCAACAAAAATGAAGTTCAGCACACAGTCAGAAACAGGAGGTCAGATGGCAAAAAGCACTCCAATAGATGCCAGGTCTAACAGTTACAAATTTCCACTGTACATTAAGTGATTTGGGTACATTATTTCTTATGGGGTTGATATGGGTGTTTCTCAACACAAGGTAAAGAAGGTTGAAGAGCTAAAGAACTCATGCCACACAACTTACCTTAATGTAATGCTTATGATTATATTTACTATCCTGTTTACTCATAAATAGGTGTGTCATAATTAATTGCCCACTTTTACTACTGGTCAATATGCCCCCTTAATTCAATTTTTAGTCCTATTTTGACATTTATTCCATAAAGGCTTTAGTCTCTTATGTTAAGTTTCTAGCTCTCTCTAGGGATTTACCCCCTGCAAATTGTTTGAATCTCACTTGTGTTTTGAAATGATGTCAAAAGTCATGTGTTTATGCTATGTTCTACAAAAGGTGTACCTTTCCTATGTAAAGGGCAATGGCGTCCACTTGGCTTGGTTTATGCTATATAAAACTACAAATACATATTAATAAATAAACAAATATGGTATATTTCATGATACAGGAAGTCAAAACAAGTAAGCATTGGTAAAGCTAACATGTCTCACTTTTTGGCTTTGTCAATGCAGAGAAATTGGCATTAGAGAGACCACCTCACTTTAGGTCATTACAAACACTAGCCCAATTCTAAGCTTTCCACCTACAAATAATTGATTTCTGGTGGGTTAGGTTAGCCATTGGTGCAATGGATACAAAACAAGACAACAACGCCCAGAACGCATTGGGCTATCACACAAAAGTCCATGACTTGAAACTGTGTCCATAATTCTCTGAAGGGAGGTGGTAATCATATTTGGAATTGCCAGTGCTTGTTCACAAATGTTACTTTTTCTGTGTCATATTCATAGGATGGAATCACTACATGGTCTGCGCCACAGAAGATCATTGTATTTGATGAGGAGGAAGCAGGGAGGTGGGGTCTGCCAGTACTCAAGAGGGAGCAATGAAGGAATGGACATAGGAATGGAACTGGGACACCCTACACTATGAGAATCTACTAATACAATTGTTACTTCTGAGGCAGTCATCTTACTATGCGTCTGTGGTATAACATTCATAGCTAGGTTTGGTTGAGTAATGATTTAACTTTTATCTGGTAGTGCATGTATAACATACAGGGTTCTATAAAATGCTTCATGTAAATAGCAGCATGGAAGAGTTGCTTGAGAATTGTCTTTAGTTTTCCTTCTTAAATTGAGTTAAATATTTGTTTTTAGCCCTTACAAAGCAGTGAACAGCGAAGAGCACCAGCCTGTAGTAATCAGTGGCCACCTTCTTTTTTTTTTTTTTTGATTTCAAAGTATTTTATTAGTTTTTTTATTCAAACAAATAAAATAGCATTCTGTCATGGGGTTAGCCAAAAATAGTCCGTATACAATGGTTACATGTACTTTACGGTAAGATATCTGTTTTAGCTAAACCCCTCTTACATTGACTTGCCGGGAAATTAGGCAAAGGCTGATAGAGAGAGAGAAACAAAAAAGAAAGAGATGAGAGGAGGATATGAGAGAAGTTCTGTGGCTCTGAATCTGATAGGGGTTTTAGTCATGTGGCAAAGCTGGCACCTCACTAGGGGCCTCATGTAGGTAGCGAAATACCGGTCGGTAACGGCCGATTTTCGGTAAATATGCCGTTACCGACCGGTATTCAGACAAGTGAGATGTAGGAGTCCAAAAACCACTTTTCGGTAAATATGAGGCGGTAAATACCGATTCATAGTTACCGAATTCCAAAATACCGATTCATGTTTACCGAATACATAATTAACGAATCGGTAAATATGAAGTGGTAAATATGAAGTGGTAAAAATTTAAAATGACATGTAGGAGCAGGCGGTAATTAAGAAATCCAGGAAAATCGGTAAATAAGAGTCGGTAATTAACACGGATTGAAAGCAGGTGGTAACCATCAACAATGCACATAAGCAATCCCAAAATGCAACAGCGTGGACAACATGGCCGCCATGTACGTCATTGCAAGGCGCCTACGTCTACAGGCAGCAGGACTGAGGGTGTGGCGACGGGAGGAACAAATCTACAGACAGCGCATCACACTATTACAGCTGACTGATGCAGAGATACATGAGAGGTACAGGCTACACCCCGAAACCATCATGGACCTGATAAGGGACCTGCACCCACTCCTGGACCAGCCAACAAGAAGGGCGCACGCCATACCACCACATGTGCAGGTGCTCTGCAGCCTACATCTACTGGCATCCGGCAGTTATCAGGTGGTGATAGCTGCGGTGGGTGGTGTATCCCAGAGTTGCCTGTCCCGTTTCTTCAGGAAGTTCCTGGATGCCATGATGCAGAGAATGCACCACTACATAAGCTTCCCAAACACACAGGCTGCACTGCAGAAAACA
This sequence comes from Triturus cristatus, assembly GCF_964204655.1. NCBI lineage: Eukaryota > Metazoa > Chordata > Amphibia > Caudata > Salamandridae > Triturus > Triturus cristatus. The sequence goes on from NC_140581.1 coordinate 835,913,188, forward strand.
AAAACAGACTTTTATCACATGGCACAGTTCCCCCATGTCATCGGCTGTATTGATGGTACACACATCCCAATCTGTCCACCAGCTGATACAGAGCACATCTACAGGAACAGGAAGTCCACCCACTCCATCAATGTGCAGGTGATCTGTGATGCAGGGAACATCATCACAGATATTGTTGCAAAGTTTCCTGGGAGCACCCACGACTCTTACATCTTCCAGAATAGTGGGATCTACACACGACTGAGTGCCGGCGAATTCGGAGAGGGATACCTGCTGGGTAAGTAACAGTGACGCCCCTTGAAACCTGCAAATCAGAGTGTATAGAGGCATGTAACTGATGGTTCCCTCTTACTCATCCAGGCGACAGTGCATATGCATGCCGTTCATTCATCCTCACTCCCTACCTACACCCAGCAACCCAGAGTGAGAGACGATACAACGTGGCCCACAAAACAACACGCAATGTGGTGGAGCGCACGTTTGGACTACTGAAGAGCAGGTTCCGCTGCCTCCACAAGAGCGGAGGCGCACGCCAGTACAAACCCATCACCTGCTGCAAGATTATTGCCACTTGTGCAATGCTGCACAACCTTGCCACGAAAAAAGGTACAGATGTGGAACTAACATATTTTGAGGACAACGAGGATGAGTCAGGCCAGCCAGAGGGCAGCGCAGCTAGAGTGCCAACTGCAATCGATGGGAGAGAGAGACGGGCAGAGATCACATGCAACTATTTCTGAGTAAGTGAGGGGACACAGCGAGTTGTGAGAAGTCATGACGTAGTTTAATGTGGCACCACGCCATGAACACATGAACAGGCCAATCTGGCAATATACCATCTATACAAGGAGTATGTCCAGGGTTACGTCACCCAATGGGAAGTGGCTAAGCAGGGCCACATCAATGTTTGCGCATACGCGCTGCAGTGGTGGATTGCACGGCCTGTGCATCCTCACTAGAGCCAACCCCAAGCCGCCTGCTGCTCCTGCGTGCTTCTGGGACGGGGGGTGTGATGCTGCTGCTGGTGTCGATGCGCTCCGCAGCATCCCCTGCAGCAGTTGTCGACGCCTGACTAGTCAATAGCACCCCTAGTGCACTTGTCACCTGCACCATCCCCCGAGACAGGTCGCTGCAGCACTGTGTTAGGCCCTCCTGCATCGTCACAGAGCGCCGGCAAAGTAGGGAAGTCGCAGTTGCCAGACGGTTGAGTGCCCTGCTGGTAGTGTCCCTTCTCTGGCGTTCCCGGCGCCGTGCTTCGATGTCAGCATCTAATTTGCTGCACAACTGCTGGATTGACTGGGACATGTCCCGAATGCCCGCAGCCATGCCGCCAATGTTTGTGTCCATGTTGACTAAGCTTGTCTTCATCACCCGCATGTGCCTCTGGACTGACATAACTGCCTTTGATTGCAGGCGCTGTTGCTTCAACATTTGGCCCTCGAGCCCCAAGAAGACACCATGGCCGTCAGTGGGTGCTGGTGGACTCTGGACACGCGACCTGCGGCGCCCTCTTGCTCCCGTCTGTGCTGCCTGTGAGGTGTGGGGCACAGTGGGATGGCTCCCTTCCTGGTGCCCGGTGCGGTCTTCTGGGCCCATGCTGTCATCTGACGAGGTGTCGAAGGCTCGTAGCCTGGCTGCTGGACGCCTCCTCATTCTCACACCTGCAAGCGGAGATGTGGCCGGTGATTCGAACATGAGTGGCGATGCTGGCTGTGGTTGTGGTGATGCTGGCTCTCGGTGAGGTGATGCTGGCTCTGTGTGCGGCGAGGCTGGCTGTGTTGGTGGTGCGGCTGCCAGTGGGCCTGCTCCCTGGTCTGAACTCGTGCTGGCTAGAGGTGATTTTTGTGGCAGGTGTGCCGTCTCCCCTGCAGCATGCCCTGTACTGCATGATGTCACATCTGTGGACAGAAAAACAACATTGGCTCAGTGTCCCCGAAGGGCTGCATTGCAAGCGTCACAATAAATCATTTCACATTCCAATCTGTCCTCTGTCTCCTTGTGCCTCGAGTGCGTGACATGCCCTGTTGCCCTGTGACATTTACGTCATGGTTAGTGTTGCCCTGACTACATCTCCCGGAATGCATTGCCTGTCTGCACTGACACGTGTGGACTGCAGTGTGATTCTCGTTTCACAATGGGGGATGTGGGATAGGGGTAGGGGGGGCTACATTGCTGTGCTTTCGTCTTACCTTGGTGTGTTGCGGCTCTGGCAGAGCTGTCGGCGTCCCCAAGACCCACGACGCTCTCTTGCTCGATTGTGGCCGCCACCAGCTCCTCCAGTTCGGTGAGGGCAGGTGCCCTGTTGGTTCCACCTCCGGTCTGGCTGGCCTCCTTCTGGATGTCGCCCATCTTCCTCTTGGTCACAATCCTCAGGTCATACCAGCGCTTTTTGAGGACCTCAATGTCCCTGTGGGTCACTCCCACAGCATTGACCTGCGCCTGGATGGCCAGCCATATGTTGCGCTTTTCGGCCTCAGGCACTTGCAGGGATTGCCTCCCAAACAGCTTCTGGTGCTGCTTCACCACCTCCTCCACCAGCACCTGGAGTTCCTTGGGGCTGAATTTGAGCTTCCTCCTCCTTTCCCCTCCGTCTTTCTGTGTTCTCTGGCTGGACATGCTGTTCGTTTCCCGCTCGCACATGCAACTGCTCCCTGCCTCTCCTCTGCACTCCAAGCCTCTCCAGGGTCGGCTAATTATGTACACCTGCCTGGGTGTGGCCACGTCGGCTAATTGTGTACACCTGCCTGGGTGTGGGCAGTTCCTGGTTGGGTGGGCTGTCGTTGCACAGGATTAGCTGTTTCGTCAAGTCATGTGCTGTTATTTACCGAATCCGTACATACCGATTCGGTATTTTCCGATTCGGTGGATACCACCTCGGTCTTTTCCGAATCGGTAGATACCACCTCGGTATTTTCCGATTCGGTAATTATCACCTCGGTATTTACCGATTCGGTGAATTCCGATTCGTATTTACCGAATGTTACCGAATCGGTAACTGTTACCGAATTTTTACCTACATATAACTTACCGATTCTAATTTACCGATTCGGTACGGCTCGGTATTTAAGAACCGGTAAAATTTATTTACCTACATGAGGCCCTAGATGGCCTATGGCGGAAGAGGTGGCCGAAACGGGCAGTCCAACAAGCCCCCCCGATGTCCCATCAGCCCGTGGTGTTAACCTCCGATTCGCTCCGTTCCCCATAGGGGAGGAGAGGAGGGAGCCAGAGTGGGATCGTCTAAGTACGCATCTAGTGACTTCCACATCCCCTGGTTGCTGGTCTCCAGGTGGAGTTCTGCAACGCAATATTATCCGCGCCTCTGAGGTACGTCACCCAGAATAACCAGCCCTTGTATGAGTGGCCACTTTCTTTTAACGATACTTGCAGCGCTCTCTGTGCAACTGGGCAACCAGGAGAGTTCTCTATAAGTAAGTGAATGATTTGGATATCGGATTCACATCTTTGCTTAAAAAAAGTTTCTTTAAAGTAATTCAAGATTAAATTGACTGAAACAATCCCTCAAGCAATTTTCATTGATATCACTCACAGATGTCAAGTGGGACAGGGAAGGGCAGGAGGGCTACAGTGCAGCAGGCAGGGTGTGGGGTAGTTAAATAAAAGTTAAAGTTGTCAACCTGCAGCAGCAGGGGAGAGAAGGAGGAGGTCGAACAGTAAGAAAAAAGCAGGACGGGAGAGTGTGGGGTGCAGAAACAGGCGAGTTTGGAGGAGCAGGGAGGTGAGAGGGAAACAGCACATGCGAGAGAGAGAGATCAAGAAAACACATGCATTCCCAAGGTGGGCTGAAAAAAAAGAAAAATCTAAATCCCTGATGTGGAGTCATGAAAGGATACTACAAGAGGAAGGAAAAACATCAAATAAGATGCATGCGCACCAGATTGACAAGAAAACTAACCAATGGTAAGCAATGGGGTGACACAAAACCCACCATAAGTAATGATATTGTTCACAATGAGTCTTTTACTTCAACCTGTCTGTAATTCATATTTGTAAAGCGCAAACACTTCACCCCCTTTTTTTAAAATTCTTTTTATTTGCATTTTTAAACAACAGAAAACAATACAATCCACTGCTGTGTACATATAACATGTTATGGACGAGACTGCCGCCCACCACTTCACCGCTAGTAATACTATAGATATGCTCCCTCACAAAGTGTTCGAACCCCATGCGCTTGACCCAACCATACGCCCACCCCCTCCCGCCGTACTGTCTCCCGACCCATCTATGTAGTCCAGCGTGCCCTACATGCCATCCGACCCGCATCCGTCCCCCAGCAATAGCAGGGAATGAACTTGAAAATTACAGTTCTTGAAGCGTTGTCTGCGCCAACCAGTGAGTAAAGGGTTCCCAGATATCCTTTGGCCTGGAACGCATCGGCATCATCTCCCAATATAGCGCTAGCTGCGACTGGCAATATACTACGCTTCGCACCCAGTCCCTGATATTAGGCGCTGTAGCCACCCCCCAGTGCATCGCAACTTGGCGTTTGGCTAGTAGGATAAGCATCGCTGGCAACTTCCGGTGTTTGGGCTTGACCATAGGCAATATACCTAGCAGTGTAGCCTGCGGGGTGCATGGGATCTGCAGACCAGTGATCGTTCCCACTATGTTTAACACTTTGACCCAGAATGCCGCCAGCGGGGGACAGTCCCACGCCATATGTATGAAGGTCGCCCCGCCTGCGCGACACCGCCAGCAAGCATCGGAATCTCTCAGTCCCATGCGGTGGAGCCGGTGAGGGGTACGATATATCATATGAATATATTTAAAGTGTATCAGGCGAAGTCGGTAATTAGGGGATAGGACCCTCAGGAGCCTGCAGCATAGATCCCAGTGTTCATCAGAAATGTCGGAACCCAATTCCGCAGACCACAGCTCACGGGCCGCCGGGATCACTACAGGATGGCTAGCTTGCATACGTTGGTACAATCTGGATATAAGCTTGCGTCCTGATTCCACTGCCAGCACGTTCTCCAGGGCTGGTAAATCTGGCGGAGGAGCCGGAAACGTGGGAAACAGTTTTTGACCTGTGTGGCGTAACTGGCAGTAAAGTAGCGTGTCTAACAGCGTCGGAGCCTCCTCGCCACACATCTGCTCCAGCGTGATGAAGGAACCCCCCGGGAACAAGTCACCCACTGTGCGAAGGCCGTGCGCCGCAGCCCGCTCGCCAGTGCGCATATTCTGCAGAGGGGCCCATATCGGGTTATGTCGCAGCGGCATCGATCCGGCATACAAGAGGTCCAGTCCAGCCCTGCGTCGCAGCCCATCCCAGGCCCATCTAAGTGCGTGCACCGGGTCTATGTCAGCGCATCGCCATTTGTGCGGCGCATATAGGGCCACGGCGAGTGGCAACGGTGCCGCTCTATCCGTTTCTATCGCAACATGTGGCTGGAACGGCGTTGGGTGGACCCAGTGGTGTAAAAACTGTGCCTGCGCGCAGTAGGCGTAGAGCGGGAAATCCGGCACCGCCAGGCCTCCCTGTCGCTACGGGAGAGTGAGGGTCTCCCACGCCACCCTCGGCTGCCTACCGCCCCACGCCAGCTCCACCATCTGCGAGCGCAATTGGCGCAAAAAACTAGCAGTCAGGGGCAGCGGAATGTTCCCGAAGAGATATAAGAACTTCGGCAGGATGACCATCTTGGCCACTGCAATCCTGCCCGCCAGCGAAAGGGGCAAATGCTTCCAGCGGCCGACCCGCTCCTCAACCCAGCCCAGTGTACGCCCATAATTCTCCGACCATATTTGCTGCATATCAGTGCTGATCCAGACCCCCAAGTATCGCACCGGTCCGTCCGCCCATTTCAGCGGGCAATTCGGGGAAAAGCGAGTCGTCCCGGCCGTCAAAGGTAGAATAACCGACTTCTCCCAATTTATGGTTACACCTGATAGCAAGCCATACTCTATCAATTCTCCTGTCATGGGCGAAAGGTTTTCCCGCGGGTCGGTTACATACAAGGTAATATCATCCGCGTACAGAGACACGGTCAGTGCCCTCGACGAAAAGCCTATGCCCCGGTTTGCGTGGTGCTGTCGGATGCGAGCCGCCAAGGGCTCTGTGGCGATGGCAAATAGCAGGGGCGATAAGGGGCAGCCCTGTCTCGTACCCCTCCCGATGGCAAAGGGCGCAGAGTCTAGCCCGTTAACCCGTACACGGGCAGTGATGTTGGTATACAACAAGCGAATATAGCCAATGAATGCCTCACTCATACCCATTCGCTGCAGCAAGGGAAACAGGAATCCCCACTCCAGGGAGTCGAACGCTTTTGTTGCGTCCAACAGCACCGCTACGGCTTGTACATGCGGGGCTAAGTAGTGCAGCACCCCAAATAAAGTTCGAAGATTGGGAGACGTAGAGCGGCCCGGCACAAAGCCCGATTGGTCAGGCCGTATCATGAGCGGCAGTACCGGTTGCAACCGCAATGCTAGCATTTTCGCGAAAATCTTTGCATCCGTATTAATTAAGGACAGCGGCCTATAGGAATCGCAGTGTTGCGCGTCTTTATCCGGTTTTAAGAGGGCGATAATGACCGCCTCTCTCATCGATTCAGGGAGCACACCCGCTTCAACGGCCTCAGTATATACTGCCAGTAGCTTGGGGGCCAGCAGATCCGCATATTCCTTATAGAATTGTGCCGGTAACCCGTCCGGTCCCGGCGCTTTCCCGGCCGCCAATGCGCCTATCGCCTCTTTAACGTCGTCTATCTCAAAGGGGCGATCAAAGTACCCCTTTTGGTGTGCATTGAACCAAATGAGCTGGATCGTATCAAAGTATCCCGACAGCTCCGACAGCGGCGGCGCACCCCGGGTGCGGTACAATTCTTTATAAAAAGTCCGAAACGTATCTAGAATTGTTGGAGGAGTATACGCATGCCCGCCCTCCGGTGTCGCCACTGAGGAGATGAAGGGGGATGGCCGCTGCGAACGCAGCAATAGAGCTAGCGTCTTGCCCGGTCGGTCCCCCTCGCCATATCTGCGGGCCACCGCCTGTTTAGTCAGAAACTTAAGCTCCCTATCGGCTTCAGCCTGGTATTCCGTGAGCTTGGTGCGTGTATCCGCCAGAGTTGACGCCGATAGGTCCGAACAGTACTGCACCTCCAGAGCATGCAGGCCGTCTTCCAGCCGCTTCAGCGTTCCCCTGATGGTCTTCAGCACCGCGGCCTGTCCCGCGATGCAGTGACCTCGTATTACCACCTTGAAAGCGTCCCACAGGGTGCCTTCCGACGTAACAGAGCCAGTGTTCTGTTCAAAATATTCCGTAACGCGTTGGTATATATCGTCCCGAAACACCGGATCGGTCAGGGCCTGCGCTGGTAAGCGCCACGCGAAGGGTGTCACATATGGCTGTGGCACGCGTAGCATCAGTTCCACTGGCGAGTGGTCAGAAAGGGTGCGCGCCCTGTGCGCGACGTCCGACACCCATGCATGTACCTGTGGGGTTAAAAGCCAAAAATCCAACCTGGACCAAGCTCCCCTGTGTGGGGTGAAGCAGGTGCCCTCCCGCAGCTCGGGGTGCAGAACGCGCCACGAATCTAATAGCTGATAGTCCGTCATTAGGCCACGGAGGAGGTCAGCCACATGCGGGTGATGCACGCGGGCCGCTCCCTCCCTGTCTAGTTCCTGCGAGATTACCGCATTGAAGTCACCGCCCCACATGCATGCGCCCTCTCCCAGCGACTGTGTCTTGTGCCAGACGTGTCGGAAGAAATCAGGGTCGTCCGAGTTTGGGCCATATATGTTGACTAGTGTCATTGGCATGTGAAAAAGCTTCCCCTGCATTATTATGTAGCGCCCCTCAGTGTCGGCATGCACCCGATATGTTTGCCAGGGTAGGCCTCGCCGTATTAAAATGGCCACTCCCCGGGAGTAGCTGGAGTAGCCAGACGTGTGTATTTCGCCCCATCTAGCATGTCGAAGCCTCACCCCGGCTACTTGGGGCAAATGCGTTTCCTGAAGGAAACAGATGTCAACTTGGTGTCGTGTCAGATATGCATGGGTCAATCTGATCTTGCGATGGTCATTCAGACCACGAATATTCCAAGTAAAACAACGCAGCGCGGTCAGGTATGTGTGCGGTGGTGTTTCCTACGCAGCAATGGGTTCAGTAGTGGCAGCGCGCATGTGGTCCGCAGGAAGAGCTCTCGCTCTGAATTTCGTAACAACAACAAGAACATGGCAGCGGTCAGCGGCAGGGCCACATCATCCTGTAGTATTACATTCAAATAGTGCAGTGTAAGAAAACCAAACAACATTAACCAAATCCCCTCACCACCCACACCAACCCCCCAATCAGGTTGAGACACTCGCCCCCCCCCCACCCCACCCAACAACTATATTGCATCAGTGAAATTACGGGAATCATCCCTGTGAGGGCGTGGGTCACCGGCATACTCCCCTGTCCAAAAGGCGACAGGGTGGCCGAACATTACCGCCCATTAACATATACACTATCTGCCTGCGGCGGGGTAAGCCCAACACCGATCCCCTCACAAGTTCTCAGTCAATGTATAAGAGTAGTCCCCGAACCTCGTATCCCTTGACCTCTCCGTTCCCCACGGCAGCCACGACACTCTATAAGTTCAGAGTCTCCGTAATAGAGCAACAAGTGATACGGTACAACCAAGCTGTCCGGCGTCTCTATACGTTCCAGTTCAACGAGTACATAAAATGTAGGCCTAGTTACTCAACGTCACTAAGCTGGTCGTGCGGCGGTGTCCCCTGTCCGGAACGTTTGTCTCTCAGCGTCCGCTCCGCCTGCCTCGCAAATTTGAGTGCTTCCGTCGCAGTCGTGAAGACCATCGGTTTCCCCCCGTGGTGGACCCTTAACTTAGCAGGATATAACATCGCATATTTTGTCCCCACTTTCTGGAAGATCCGCTTCGCCGGGAGGAATTCACGCCTGGCGGCCTGCACAGCCTGAGTGAAGTCGGGAAACAGTGATATTGCCATGTTTTGGAATGTTAGCTCACCTCTTTCACGTGCCAGCCGTAGGATCGTGTCTCTGTCTCGATAGTTGAGGATCCTGGCAAGGATCGGGCGCGGCGGCGCCCCCGGCACCGGCCGCGGCCCCAGAGTGCGATGTGCCCTCTCAACCAGGAACATGGCCGACAGGGCCTCACCAAACAGGTCGCGGAACATCCCTTCAACGAAGTGCTCCATAGTGCCAATGTTCGTGGATTCCGCAATACCAATAATTCTCACGTTATTTCTGCGAGAGCGGGCTTCCAAATCTTCGTTGCGACTCTTTATCACCTCCAGGACCTTGTCCATGCGCAGCAGCTGCTCCCGGGTATCACCGCTACTCTCTTCACAGTCGGCAACCCGCGCCTCTACCGCCGCCAGTCGTTCTTCGTGTTGATCCACCTTGTGCGATATTCCGTCCAGTCGCCTGTCCATGGAGTCCAACTTGCCGTCTATCTCCTTTAGGCAGCCCTTCAACTCCCGAAACATGCTCTTGACATCCTCGGCGTCCTGCGTCGGCTCCAGCTGCGTTTCAGGGACCACCGTCTGGGACGCTGGGACAGTTTCAGTGTCCTGAGTCATGTGCTTCCCAAACTGGAGCTTCCTCTGCTTAGCGTCCGTCTTCCCCATGGCGCAGCAAAGGGGTCACACCATCAGAGTCTCAGAGGGAGGGTGGGTAGGAAAAATGGGCCCAACAGAGTATGCACAGGCCTTCGAGTCCGGACAAAGTCACGGGCCCACCATGCCCAATCTGCTCCCTCCCAAGGCCGCCCGGCCGTCTGCGCCGCCAGCGGGAATCTACAACGCACAGTCGGGCCCAGCAGGCCTGCAGCTCTCACCACGTGCGGGTCCGAGGCCGGGACAGGCCCTCCAAATGGGCACACCGCTAGTGACCAGCAGTTGGGGCGGCCGTACAGCGGGCATACACTCCGCAGTCCCTGGATCCTCCGTAGTTCGATAGTTATGCACCGGGCGGAGGCTGAAGGAAGGCGCACTCCACCACCCGGGTCACCGTCGAGGGTAGCAGGATTGGCGTCGCTCTCGCAGCCCCAGGGCCGTCCCGTCAGTGCTCACGTAGATTGTCAGGAGGCGGGGAGATCGCCGCAGATTAGGGCCCCAGGGACAGCAGGATTCGTCCCCCCTCCGGCAGCCGCGGCCTTTGCACGTCGTGTTCTGGCCCGCGACACGGGACTTGCGTAGCTGGGATCCCCGGCCGGGAGTCAGGAGAGCCACCGCCTGGGCTTCAAGGGAGCACCGCTCCGGATCGCCGCCACCGATTTCGGTCCGGATTGCAGGGATCGATGCCTCTACGTCCGGGCACCCTCCGCCTCAGCTTTGTCGGGACAGGATGTCGGCGTAAAACGGATGAACTGACGGATTTAGGCGTTCGGCCGGCAGAGCCCCGTTACACGGCGGCCATCTTGCAGCTCGGCTCGGCCACGCCCCCAACACTTCACCCCCTTAAGAGTTCCAAGGCACTGGGGGCCGTCGGGGAGATCAAGTGAGCCGTTGCCCAGAGTAACATGATGCTGAGCTGTTTCCAGGGATCGAACTGTGAGCCCCGCGCTTTGGAGTCAGCTGCTTTGGCTGCTGCGCCACACCTCTCCCTAAGACAAGATCTTAAAACTACCGGTGCCATTCTTATATGAGAGAAATTTTTATCCCATTATAAAAATAGTGACTTGAATCAAAAATTAAAATAGGCATTCTACGAATGGCATCGGATGAGTATGAAGCTGTCTATGTAAATGCTATGTACTCCCTCCATTTCCCAGAGCGACAAAATGAAATGGAAACTGTGTCTCATAGGCAGATTCCACTTTGCTAATGTACACCACCCCTTTCTGGAGTTTGTATGCAATCAATGGCTTTGTGATCACAGGGGCGCAAAATACTGATACTACTAACTGCACCTCATATTCAGGAGGGGGACCCCGCATTCCCACTCCTCCTTGTAAATTGTGAGCAGTTTCAATGTGGGCATTGTAAGTTGAAAAGGTTTTTCCAACTTGCAGGGCAACTTTACTGCATTATGACTTGCCCCTTGGGGTCCCAAAGCCTAGAATTTTGGCAATCACAGTTTGCAAGGGACTGGTTGCACACCACTTCCTGGTCGCTGGCTGATTCCAGAGATCTGGAAGCTATGGCTGGCACCTATTAGCCAAGGTGTTGGTAAAATATATTGAGTATTGAGATGCAACAGTTTGATGGATGGTGTCTTGGCTGCTGGTGTGTCACGAGTCACTGTAATTGGTGATATTTCCATTCAGATAGCTGTAGGTGCATGTTCTGATAGCTTTATAAATGATGCAACTATTTTGAAGATTATACAATCTGATGAATCAGACTGAATTTAGGAAAACTGACAACTTATCTGGGGGGCGATTTTCACTTTGCACCAATCCTCTTTCTCCAGTTGACCAAGTTCTTCCACACAACATTCCTTTAAATCAGAAGATGTATTTGGAACATTTTCAAGGCTTATTTGTCTTCTATGAGTTTTGCATAGGTGGTTTATTTTCTGTAGCACCCAAATTGTGAGTTCAACGGGAATCTTGTGTGGAAGTACCACACAATGATTTTCTTAACTTGTGTGGAATATTGGATATGAAACACACCATTACACTTTGTTTTGGGGTTTTGCTGTATTGGAAACATTTGGTTTGATTCTGGATGCAATATTATCACTTCTGGTAACACCAGGGGGCATATTACACATATGATTGTTCCCATACATATGAGGGAATCACTTTGCCTTTGCGTCTGTACCGTATTTTGGTCATGGGTGCAGAGGCAAACAGGCCCTGTGGAGGCGCACTCGTAGTGTGCCACGAAAAAGGCACTCCTGGGGGGGAAGCCCTCTGGAAGGAGAAAGGAGGTCCTATGGACCTCCCAGACATCCCGCTGCAGGCAGGTGAAGTCATGTACTGCACCTGCGTACTAGAGGATCCCTCTCCCCTCTTTAAACTGCAGACAGCATGATGCCTGCACTGTGAAACACGGAGCGACTTGTAAACAGCTGCTCTGTATTTCACTGATTGCATTGCTCCCAGGTAGGAACAGGTTTGTGGATACCCAGAGGGGAGCGCATTAACTGTAAGAGGATGCACTGTCCCTGTTTGCACCCAGCGCACCTGTTTAAAGGTGCACCATGGTGCAAACAAGGACATTGTTCCCCAGCTATGATATGAGCCTAGGTGTATTAATACTAGTATTACTGTCCCACCACATTAACAGGAGCTGTTTTCATGAATGGAAATATATACATTTTGAGAGACATATGAGCTTAGGAAGGTTTCCATTATTACATCCAAGCTTAGTGAAATGAACACTCTGTACCACAATGCTCTGCTCGTACTGTACCTGAGGACACCACAGCAAGGCTGCCATTTCTGCAACTCTTCTGGATTGTTTGATCCATTTGCACCCTCGGCGATTACTTGTCGGCTGGACCTGGATCAATCACCTCATAAAAAAGGCTTCTCCAGGTCACCGTAAAGTTAGATTTACAGATACAGAAGTTGTTGTGCCAGCGAAGGAGGTTGCAAAACAGGAGATTAGACTCAGGATCATGGAGTCATAGGTGTGCCCAGAAAACCAGGATTAGCACGTGAACACAAGGCCTATATCACATACTATCTGAAAGTTGATTTTTCTATAGATTTGCTCTGAGGTCTTGGTTCTACAAGTAGCATATGTGCCCACTCTTGTCCCAATAGCTTTAGCAAGACTACCAATGACACAGATCTTTGCATTGCTTTGACATTTGTCTTGACGTATGTAGGAAAGAAAATGTTTTAGGGAACTAAAGTATGGAAAACACTCATTACCTAGCTCAACTCCTTATAGAAAGTCCGCTGTGACAGGACACGTTGATATCCAACTGAGCTTCAGCATCCACGCGTGGTCAGGAAATGGTGCGCAGCCAGTAGGGGCGGTAGGGTTGGTAGTTCTGATGCCAGTACTAGACTTAAGTACATACACATTGGCAATCTAGAGGTGCAAGATGGTGTACACGTCAAGACCATATGTAGAGATAATGTGGGGTTCAGGCTTCAATTAAGGTGCGCCAGTGTACTTTGGCGCTGGACTGCATCCTCATGTTGAACAGCAGGCTCATTCAGACTATCAAATGTGTGGAACGCAGGAAGACTTGAGAAACTGCTAATACTAAATGTGGTGAGATTAGGAAGAAATTAGGCTTCCAAAATGTCTTTCTGGGAAACGTCGCTCACTATAGAAAGACCTTGTTCATCAGCAACCCTGCCCATAATGCTTTTCAGAAGCACTCTCACCGTCTATTTGTTAAAAAATATAAAGTTTGGCCCCAATCTAAACTGGGGCCTGATTAACTTTGTGTAGGTGTGTCCTTCTCTTGAAATACTACTGACTCAATCCTGGATGTCAGAGGTTAGTCAGATGTACTTCAGTCTTTTTGAGGAATTTAATACTTAGTCAAGAGTACTCCAAGAGTAATTCAGAGCTAAATCATTGTGAACCAGGAAGATATTTAAGTTTGAGTTTTGACAGTTCAGCTGTTAGACCATTGCTAACAATAATCATAGGGTGGACTTTGGGTCTGCCCCGTTCAACCATTGGCTTTCTTACACCACTCTCTTTCAACCATTGGCTTGAGACTTCTTGTCAGAGTAGCATTCATCTCTCACCTAATGCTATTGGGTGTTTCCGTGTATCCTTCTGCCTCCACTCGAGTTCTGGCATTGACCTGCATGAGAGACTACTTTACAACTATATCCCTTTCTGTCCACTGCTGCTCTTCTCTCTTGTGTCTCGCTCTAAAGTGCTAACGCTGCACGCATTAGCACATCAAACCCTGACTTATTGGCTTAGCGAATGCTTGTTTTGCTCCTATTATTTCCCTGTGACTAGCAATCCCCAAAAGTGTGGTGGCTACACGGGTGAACACAGTTTTCCGGACTTTGAAATGATCCTGACTTTCAACTACGGATCTTCGTTCTCTTTAATGTGTATTCTCTGTTGATAAAACTTCACCTGCATTTGTTGCTTTGACTGTGCAGGGTTGTAACTTTAAAGGTGACTGGCTTCTGTTTTTCACCGGGCCACTGAATCCTCTCTATGAAAACAGCTGTGTGCCCTCATTAACATTTGATGAGCTTTCTTCGTTCATTCATCCCATTTCAAGACCTGTCAAAACAAGGAAGTGTTCATTGTTCAGCTGTATTTTGCACAGAACAAAATAATGTCAAACAACCCCTAGCAAAATCTTTTATTTACGATTTTTTCGCATAGAGAATGCTTTTCCTCTTATGTGTCCAGGAGCCACTGTATTGGCTTTTTACTTTTGAACAGCAGATGTACGTGTTGTGGCATGAATTATAGAGACTGGAGAGGAAGCATATTATTGTAAAACACATCTGCCTCACAGGGGCAGCGGATTCACGGAGCAAACGCAGTTCGAAAGCCCTCAGCTCTGCTTTACCCACTTTCCAAAAGTTTTTTTTTCTTTCGTTTTTCCATTTTTGTTAAGAGGCAGTAGCCTGGGGTGGTTGTGCGGTAACCTCGCACCCTGGGGACTGCCACTTTCCAGGGCAAATCTGAAATAAATGCTGGGGGGAGCCGTTGCTGCCCCCCTGCAGCCCCAGGAACTGCCATCTCCCTGGGGCTAATCATAAAATTAATGCGGGCCCACGTGGCCCCCCTGGCAGCCCCGGGGACAACCATCTCCCTGGGGTAATTTATTAGAATAAGGAGGGCCACACGGCCCACCACAGCCACAGGGTGTGCCACCTCCCCAGGGTTGACATAAATGAATGTCTCGGGTCTGTTAAGAGCCCGCAGCCCAGGGGACCACCACCTCCCCGGGGCTAGATTCTACAATGGAGTCACGTCGTGGAGCCATTTATGGCCCTGGGGAAGGCCACCCTCTGGGGCCAGCTCCTGCTACCTCCCATGGTGCTCACCCTCGGGAGGCAGCTTTTGCTTTTGCTTGGTGGGAGTTGGGTAGAGATGTTTCACAAAACGGTGGCATCTTCTTGAATAAATCCGCAGGGCAGGATTCATTCTGGCATGATGCGTATTTCACAGATATGAAGCCTCAACGGGAAGCACTTACAGATATAAACAAAGCAGGTGACAGAGTTGAAGTTCTACTTCTGTAAAGTACTAATCATCCTAACTTCAAATGCATGGCCAAGGCAAAACAAGTGTGTTTTCTCTGCATTTCCACTGAAACGTTACTTGTAATACGTGATGGAGGTGTTTGCATCCTTGCTTTTCTCAAGGACAATATCTCACATAGTGTCTATCATGAGGGCATTCTTTCTTTCCACCTGCTTCTCAGGCCCGAGTTTGTATTCTAAACTTTAAAAAACTATAAGTATGTAAACTTGCCCAGAAGCCCTGAGCATTTGGTCCCGCCAATAAACATTAGTCGTATGCAACTTTTTCCGACCCTTTTCCCAGGATGATAGACAGATTACTACAAGGCCCCCTGAGTGCGTTCCCCACCAATTTTGGAGATGGGGTCTTAATACCTAGGAATACGATTGCAACTCCACCAAACAAAGAAGCACTTTCTTCTGTAAAGTACAAATCAAATCATCCAAGTGTGTTTTCTCTGCAGTTCCACCTTGTAAAATTATCTGCTGGAGACGCTCAAGCAACAATAACATTTTCAAAGTTACAGACACACAAGGCCACTTGAGACATTTCCTCTTCATTCTTTACACACCTGTAGTGTAGGAGATGCACTATAGATTTACCTAGCTGGGTAGTACTCACTAATTAGCCAGTAGAAAGTACCCCAGTAGAAAGTAATCCACTTGGGTAGAGTTGTTGCACAAAAAGGTGTCCTCTTTTTGGATAAATATGCAGGGCAAGATTCATTCTGGCACGTTTCTCATTTCACAGAAATTAAAGCCCAACAGGTTACAGGTAGGAAATACATTTAAAAAACACATTGAAATTAACCGAAAAAACGAAGGTTACAGGAACAATATAGTTAGGAAATAGAATTTTAAAAAACCCTAAAAATACACTGAGAAAACCTATGGTTCAAGGCAGTTATAGTTTGGCTGACATTTCACTCGTAGTAAACCAGAGAAATTCATCAGTTATAGTTACCTGAGCTAACTATAGTTTACTCCCCCTCAATGCAATGCTTATCACCTCGCATATTACATCACTCATTACATGTTCAGTGACATCACTCATGACATCACTGAGGACATCTCAAATGACATCACTGATGACATCGTCCACAGAACTACTCACACACCCACTCATACACCCATAGAACCTCTCATACGTCCACACACAGAGCCAGGCAACCACTCATATACCCATTCACAGACCCATACAAGTACTGAAAAAATGCACTCACTGATCCAGAGAGCCACTCACAGATCAACTCACTTATACAGCCAATCACAAAACCACTAACTTGCCCATATAGCCACTCATGCACCCACTCACTCACAAATACAGCCACTGACACATCCAGTTATTTACACATACAGACACTTACACACCCACTTATACTCCCATACAGCCAATCACACACTGGGTCAGTCACCCATACAGCTACTCACACACCTACTCACTCACCCATATAGTCACTCATACTGCCACTCACTCACCTATACATTCACTCACACACCCACTTACCTGCTCATAAAGATACTAGTACATGTACTCAGTCACCTCTACAGTCTTTGACATAAGCACACACTCACCCATACAGTCACTCATACCCAGTCACTCACCCATACAACACTTATGCAGCCAGTCACCCACTCATACAGCCACTCACACACCCCATCACTACCCTTTACATGCATCTAACATACCCACTCACTCACCCATACACACAAGACACACCCAATCATTCACCCATTCAGCTACTCACACACACACTAACACTGATACAGCCACTCACATCCACTCACCCACCCATACAGCCACTCACAGACCTACTCACTCACCCACACAGCTGCTCACACATACACTCACTCACTTATACAGCAGTTCACACAGCCACTCACTCACCCATACAGCTAGTCACACAGCCACTCACACACCTACTCACAGCGACTCAGACACCCACTCACATACAGATACACAATGTCACACAGCTACTGACATAATGTATGTTAGAAATAGTATCAGTTGTTACTGGGACACAGACTATAATAATTTAACTAATGTAGTAGTTTACTAAATATACTTAAATAAACTTTTAGAAAACACTAACACTTCATGGATGATTTCATAAGAGATGTCATTTGAGATGTCATGAGTGAAGTCACTAACCATATCATAAGTGATGTTATATGTGAGTTCATAAGCAGTGCATTACGGGGCATACGTTTTAGTTAGCTCAGGTAACTATAACTGCTGAAGTTTTCTGGTTTTGTACAAGTGAAATGTCAGCCTAACTATAATATTCCTGTTTGTTATTTTTTAAGTAAACCTAGACCTTTTTAAAATTAAGTTATAGTTTTTTTTATTAAATAATTATTTTACTTAACATAAATTATTACTTTACTGATTTGTATTTACTGATTCATTTTGTTAGGCCATGTGGGAGTGGGTTGCTATTGCTTTCCCACTATGCTAGACGATGTATATAAAGCAAATAATTCCCGGTGTTTCAAAAAGGTCTTTTAATCATTCGTTTTTCAGAAAAGTTTGTCCATATTCTAATCCTCCCTTTTCTTCCTGCTTGTTTCAGTTCTTCATTGTTTCCCAGGTAGTCCCTCTGAAGCTCAGGCTTTTCCCACCAGCCATTCCATAGGAGAAAGAAAAGATAAGAATTAGTTTTTTATCAATAACCTTGCTTTCTTTTCATCTCTCTTCTCTGCCTCTCACCTATGGATTTTTTTCTCATGCTGAGAAGTTTTTATTTTTCTCTCTATGCTTTGAAACCTCCAGCTTCCCATGTGGTTGTTCGTTCTACCAAGCGCCTATAACTATTACACTATTTACCAGTAAGCTCTACTGCCTTATTAGTAGATTCCTTTGCATTTAATATGTCATGACACATTCACCCAGTACCCAATCCTTCACTCTTCCATGTCTTGTGGCCCTTTGAAGCTCTTCCACCAGCTGTGATTCCCTACTGCCTCACTCCCATCATCCACCTGATAAGCCACATCCTTCCTGGAGCTATGGCAGGAACACCAGCTGTCAGTGCAGGGCTAGCCTCACAAGTCTCCTCCCCTACTTACCTACCCCAAAGTCTATAATTATGGCACCTAACTACCAGCACCAAACTGACTCCACCTACCCTCTAGGTCCTCCATCAGCCTAACTAGCCTCCAATTTGTGAAAGATAAACTGGCTTTCATCTACATTAAACCCATCAGGGGTCCCTCCCTTGCCAAGACACACTATCAAATGGAGTTAAGTACTGATCCCTCAGGATCCCATGCACTCATTATCAACTACCCACCCAACCTATCGAAAAGCACCACCAAAAAACACAAGCATCACATACTCTGGGCTAGGCCCAAAACGTTAATCTCAGACATCTACTTTTGTGCAATCAAAGGTAGTTGAGTTAATTACTTCATCTTCTACACCAGGAAAAGAGCATGTTGGCGAAAAGTTTTCTGCTCTATGCTCCGAATATCAGGTACCAGGAAAACATTTCATGGTCTCAAATGAACAACGGAGCCCTTGTCCACCCTCAACGCCAATGCCACCATCACCCTCTATAACAATGGTATCATCCTAATCCAAGCTTCCAATGTCAATCTAGTTAAGATCGACTTTATCTTCCTGTTACTCAAAAACGCTGCTTCGGCGAAACCCGATGACCCTGGCACTCACCCTAACATTACTCTGGACATTACCAGTCCTCTCCCCACCACTTCGGGTAGGCCCCCACCCTCTCTAAGCAATTCCTTGCCTTTAGATGATCACAGAGCGGCTCTGTCCCCTGTTGACGTGTCTCAACCCTCTAGACCCCCGACACAGAAGGTGAGAGACATTTCGGGCTCATTTGGCACACATCGCACCAGTCCGACTCTACTCGTTCCTAGAGCCGAGAGATTCCCTTGCGACCTACTGTCATTGCCTGCAACGAATGATCGGTCTTCCCTCATCCCTCTCTCCACGCCACCTACTAGGCTGGAGTCTGGGCAAATGCCCCCCACCGACCCTGTTCGGTCAAACCCATTCATTCCTGTTTGGACCGTACCTGGCCCTCAGCTCAATGTTCATTCCACCCTCGCTAATGTACCAACCTCGACATCCAAAGACCTTGGAACTCCGCTAGTCCCAAATGATCAACTCCCTCCCCAGGAACAGGACACCATCACCTTGGAACCCACGGGCTTACATTGAGGCCTTCCTTCTCCGCCCGCTTTCCCAACACACTCTTTACCCCTCTCCCAACAGTCAGACTTGGCTGCGCGCCTGGATGACATATCTCTCCAGTTGCACCTTCTCACTCCTGAAATACATGACCTGAAAGCCCTCTCAAATGATCTCTTCCCCGTGCTCAGCTCCTTCCTCACCTCTGCGGATTTGCCCAGAGCCTCCTCTAGGGTCAGAGATCACATGGGCCAGCTTTTCGCCCCCTCTGTCTTAAAAACAATACCCCTACCAAACGCCCCCTCCCGCCCCAGAAGATTTAAGACCTACCTGGCATCCAATCATCTCACTAACATTCACAACTCTTACTCTCCTAGGTCAAACACCAACACGATCCCTCTGGGACAAATACAAACCATCCATTTTAACCCGAACAGAGAACCCCCTCACAATCTTAGAGTCATCAATAAAGACAACCTCATGAGAGTGAACGTCATCCAGACTCCTTCCCCCCTTAACCCAGGATGACTTAAATGTGTACTACTCAATTGCAGGTCAGCCAGTAAACACGCCTCCAATATCTTCGACCTCATCCAACACAATGACTTAGACATTATCATCCTCACTGAAACTTGGCTCCACTCCTACCCTAGACCTCCTAGTACCTTCTACTCACAACATAATTAGGCTAGACAGAGCTCGGATGCTGGGTGGTGGCCTTGCCTGTATTCACAGAAACACACTCTTGATTTCTCACTTTGAGTCCTCAACGCCCTCCTCTTGTGAATACCTTTGTCTCAGCATTTCCAGTAATAACCTGCCGGTGTGCAAACTTCACACTTTTTATCAGCCCCCCCCACCCCCCCCACCGGAGACAATCTCCCCTTCATTGAGCAACTGATGGAAATCATCGCTGGCAATATCGACTCAGCAGTGTCCCAAATCTTCCTTGGTGATTTCAACCTTCACTGGTCTAACCTCAATGACCACGCTGTAAATTGCCTTAAATAATTCTTAAATGATCAAGAATTGATTCAGCACTGTGACCAACCAACTCATAATAAAGGAGAAATGCTAGACCTCATCATCTCGAAAGGTCAGTCCATCACATTGGATACCATTCCCCCTTGCGATTGGTCCGACCACCACATCATCCTCTTTTATGTTAACAGGGTGGTGTCTATGAGGAAGGCTTAACCAACGAGATCAAAGATCTGGAAAAGGATCCTCAGATCAATAAATTCAGATGAACTAGCAGCCCACTGTAAATCTGCCCTCTCCTCCCAAGCAGACCTGGTTGAGGTTCAGTTACTCACCGACTCTTACAACTCGACCATCTCCAACATCATGGATGACATTGCACCACTCCAACATAGAAATGCCTCAACAAAAATATCCAAACTGTGGTAAAACGACAATCTAAACACGGAACACCGCAACCTTAGGACAGTTGAATGTTCCTGGAGATCCAAACCCTCCTCGGACCAACTAAAACTCCTTAGGGATGTTAGGAGCTCCTACAACAAACAAATCAAGAGCGCTAAGGCCGACCTCTTTAGACACCAACTTGATCAAGCTGCCAACCGCCCCAAGAAACTTTTCAAATTGGTTAAACAGCAATCAGTGGTAGTTTCCAAACCAGTCAGATTCTGGAGGCAGGCCACCCTCATGCGACAAACTGGCTGCTTTCTTCACTGAGAAATCAAGACTCATCACCATTGAGCTCGCCTCCGAGATGGCGCTACTGCCATCATCCGGGTCCGCATCACCCCTTGAACTCTTAGAAAAGCGCATACCTATCAGCCTGAACACCAAGAACAATGCATCATGGGGCTTCTTTACCCCATTCAGTGAAAAAGACAGCAACAAGATTCTCCAGAATATCAACCCATCTAACCACTTCAACGACCCACTGCCCGCGGCCATCTTCAAATAAATCAAGAATGTCCTCATCCCCACCTGGACAAGGATTGTAAACGCTTCACTGTCACAAGGCACGATCCCAGACTGCCTAAAAGCAGCTCAGGTATCACCTATATTTAAAAAAACTAACGCAGATAGAGCTGACCTCACTAGCTTCCACCCTATCTCCAACATCCCCACCGTAGCCAAACTCCTAGAAAAAGGCGTACAATCCCAACTTTGTGCGCACATAGAGAATTTCAAACTCCTAGACCAGCATCAATCTGGCTTTCGGAAGGGTCACAGTACTGAATCGGCTCTCACTCACGTTATGGATGACATTTTAAAAATGCTTGACCAAAACGAATCTTGCCTCCTAATCCTCCTTGACCTTTCCTCCGCATTCGACATGGACAATCACGACAACCTCCTATCTATTCTGAAGAACAGGATGGGTTTACAATGGTTCTCGTCCTTCCTCCACCACAGATCACAAGGAGTCAAGGCAAACTACTCTCTCTCCCAGCCCTCTCCAGGACTCCCAAGGGTCCGCCCTAACTCCTATACTCTTCAACCTTTTCTTGGAACCATTAGCTAATTCATTAATTCCATGAACATTCTCTTCCATATGTATGCGGACGATACGCAACTTTATTTGAAAATCTCCTCACCAGATAAGATCATCTCACTCAACACCACCCTAACGTCTAATCAAAATTGGTTAAATGAGAACCATCTCCTGCTCAACACCTCCAAAACTGAATTCCTCCTCATCTCTCCTCCGAACCACATCCCCAAGCCAGACCTTTGGTTGAATCACCTCACTGCTTTCAACTGCACCCCCCTCATTATAGACTCAGCCAAATCTCTCGGAATCACCCTGGACAAACACCTCAACATGAAGAATCATATCAGCAATGTGTGCAAGGGAACTAATCACTTGATGAGGGCACTTAGAAATATCAAACCATTCCTTCCACAAACTGATTTCAACCAGGTGGTCCAAGCGCTTGTTTTACTGAGGCTTGACTATGGCAGCGCTACGCTCTGTGGCCTTCCCAAATACACCCTGGCTCCACTAAGGACATCACTGAACGCTGCGGCTAGACTGGTTACAGGTACCAAACGAAACGCACACATATCCCAAGTCCTAAAATCTCTTAAATGGTTGCCCTACGAAGCTCGAATTCAATTAAAGATTGCCGTTCTGGTGCACAAAGCCCTCCATTTCAAAACTCCCAGGTACCTAGCGCAAAAGCTTGAACTATCCTGTGGCGGTAGAGCCTCAAGAAGCGCTAACACTCTCCTCTTGAAACCATACATCTTTAGCAAAAAGAGAACTTGTCACCGAACCTTCTCCGGCGCTGCCCCAAAGATATGGAGTTCTCTTCCACCGGAAGTACGCAGAATCTCCTCAAAGATTGCTTTCAAACTGGAAGCCAAAAGATTCCTAATAAACAAATTCTTACTTTAATTGGGCTAGGTTCATCTGCTCGAGGTCATTGATCTTACAACCATTGGACCATCAGTGGATTCTGCTCTTCTTTACCTCATAGTGGGCCCCCATCGTAGCCCGCTAAGTACCTGTTTATTGTATTACTCTCCTTTGACCCATCTGTCTTGTAATTATGTGATTATTCTTGTTTTTATTCTTACTTTTGATGTCGATATTGCATTTATTACCTTCCTTCCATCCTTCTGTAAAGCGCTCTGATCTCCTTCGGGATCTTGTTCGCGCTATATAAAACTTTATAAATAAATAAATAAATACGTCTCTACTGCCAGTCCTTCAGGCTCCTTCAATGTCAGGTTGGTCCCTTGGATCTTCCGCTGCTTGATTTCTGGCACCACTGGGTACTCCAAGATTCTCTTGTCGTTGTGGTGGGTCGAGTCCTGGGAATATCATTTTTTAAAGGGGCAAGTGGGAATATTTTTCAGGAAGTACACCAGGAGTGCCAAGTGTGCGTGTCTGCTTTTTGCACCCCTGAGGTACTTTGATATTACAGAAGAGGCCACAGATGCTTGCTCAACCCCTTCTGGTTTACACAATTAGCGCTGGCTTGATCTCAGGGGTTCATTCCCTCATTTGCATGGTGGCGTGGACCCATGCCAATGAGGGAATCATTCGCCTTTGCATTCATGCCATATTACAGATGTTGGTGCAAAGGCAAGGGGCCATCATCAGGGACTCTTAATGTGTGTCTCACATAAGAGGTGATGCAAAGTCAGTGCACCCCTTAAGGGTGGCCCTTGTGAAAGGAGTACTGAGGTTCATGGACCTTTCTGGCATCCTCCTGTAGGAGTATGCAGTCTATCACTGCAACCATCTGCAGGGGGCCCATGCCTCTATTAACCATGAGCCCTGGTCACCACCTTCAGTGAAAAGCTGACTGGTGTCTTCAAACAGCCAGTAAACCTTTCACTAATGTGCTGTCCTCAGAGCAGGTACTAGTTTGGTCCTGGTTTTTGAACAGTGAATTTACTGTGATAGGGTGGACTGGACTGCCCTTGTCTGCGCCTGGAGCACACACGTAAGGGTATACCCTATCTACAATGCCATCCCTGGAAATCGTATCATGATATGGAGCTGCATTTGAGTAACTATTAGGAAGTTTGCCTGAATTCATTATTGAAGTTCTCACAAAATTATCACACAAGAATGAATTGCCACGATGAAGCAGGATCCTTCCGCAAAAAGTACTGGCTGTCCATTGTGTTTAGAGTCGTCACTCTAGGTTAATAGACACTTTATGGTTGTTAATGTAAAAGGTGCATCTGAAAATTATGCATTTTAAAGTTTCTCATGCTTCCCAGCTGAAATATGGAATAATCCAGCTGAGGAAATCTGAGTGATTTCAATATTACTAGTGTTTCAAAAAGCACTTAAAACTCACCTTTTCTTATCCCTTTTCATCTGTCAAGTATGGAATTACATCATTGTTCTTTAAAATTCTTTTCTGTTCAAATGAGAGATTTCCATGTTTGAAGGCCTCTGTTAAGTGCTAAGATACAGCGAGGATAGCTCCACACACTACAACCAGATCAATAAATAATAAAGAAGCTATGAATTGTTGGTTCAACAACACTTTTACCAGGTCAAAACGGAAATCCTTGTGATGGGAGGGACTGGACATGTTTCTTTGTTCTTCACCTGGTACATTTGCATTAAAAGACCCCAAAAACCTCTCCAAAAGAAAGGAACCCGGAGATCATCTTTGATGCTGCACTTGCTTTCTGTGCCTCAAGTCAACTCTGTAACAAAAGAGCCTCATATGGATCCCTTCTCCCAACGAAAACCTCGTCTGCTCCTCCAAACGGATCACCTTGTGGGACTCATGATAACATTGCTAAGTGCACACCTTTTTTAGCGCGAACTAGACCGGAGACATAGGGTATCAGAGTGCTTTACATGAGTATCAGACATTCATTTTTGGCAGGCACGGGGAGATTAAGGGCCTCATGTAGGAAGCCAAATACCGGTCGGTAACGGCCGAAATTCGGTAAATATCCCGTTACCGACCGGTATTTAGGCATTTGCGATGTAGGTGGGAGATTTTCTGGATTCGGTATTTAGCAATTCGGAAATTAAGAAATCGGTAAAATACCGATTCGGTAAATACCGAATCCAGAAATGCTATGTAGGGGGCACTCAAGTGAGTGCATCATTGGTGTCTGGATTCGTTATTTACCACCAACTACTAGTTGATGGTAAATGACGAATACCTTCCAAAAAGCATTTTTGTGCTATTTGAAAAGTGCAATGTGGCAGACATACATGCCCTTAGGGCATGTATGTGCGCCACATGTGCACACATGCACGAATCAGGGGTGCAACAGGGTGTCAATGTGACACCCTGCCACTCATGATAATGCCTCCCCTATAACTGGCTTCTCATTCTTTCCTATGGGCCTCCAGGCCCATAGGAATGAATGGGAAGGGATGCATTATTACCGATTCGGTAAATTCCGATTCTTAAATACCGATATTTACCGAATCGGTAATAATTACCGATTGGTTACCTACATTACATTTACCGATTCATAAATACCGAATCGGTAAAATTCGGTATTTATGAATCGGTAAATGTGATGCTACCTACATATGGCCCTAAGTGACTTGCCCAGAATCACAAGTTGTTGAGCGTCGCTGCCGAGACACGAACCGGGATCCCCACCTTCGAGGTCGACCGTTCTAGCCCTAAGGTTACATCCTCTCCCCCATTACACCTTGACTGTTGTAATGTTGTCTTTTCATGGCTTCCAGAGAAACTAACTGATAGACTCCCAAGGCTGTAAAACAAGACAGTCAGAATGTGCTTTAACGTTTGCAAAGCTTCTTACAGCACTATAAACACTTCATTGGCCTGGCGCAAGGATTACTGCTAAGGTCCTCTGTGATGAAAATCACCCACTCACATTACAGAAACCTTCGATTGCAAACCTCATCATCCAACATCCCTTCACATGCCACACACAAGGAGACAGATCAGGGTCCAAAATGATGGACTTCTCAGCCCAAACCTGAGAACCGAATCAAATCACATGTGGTTCAGAAACTGACGAAGCCGAAATCTTCAAACTCACTGTAAACGCCGCCTTATGTAGAAACATGTCGAGAGTGAAGTACTTCAGGCAAGTTTTCTACCCTATTGATGGGACTCTAACGAGCCTGAGAAGCATCCAAAGAGGACTTTTCTTTTTTTAGACTTTTAGTACTCTTAAGTAACGAACAGTAGACACACGATTCTGCAAATCTCCAACATAAATGTATTTTAATAAATGCATGATGAGAAGGTTCTATTGTCACGCCTGCAATCCTTGTACTTCATCTCTGTACACGCTGCCATATAAGGTTGAGTTTTGTGCACTGCACCCCCTCTGAAGCAGCATCTGTTGGGTATATTATACTATACAGTGGCGGCTGGCAAGTAAGGAGGGTAGTGGGGTGGAGGGGGAAAAATAAGTTATCAACAAATAAAATAAAAAATATGTATACTTACCTTGGATCCAGGTGCAACTTCCTCCTCGCTCGGGTCCATGCAGGCAAGCAGGTTCGAACGGAGCGGGACCAGGAAGCTGCAGTTACCAATCCTGTCGCTGCTTTCATACAGTATGAAAGCAGAGCCAGTATTGGAGGGAGCGGCCTCTCTCACCGCTCCTGCGGGCACTGGAGCTCTGTGCAGTCTCTAACCCAGCTGTCTTATTACAGATAGGTTAGAAAGGATTAGACTGCACATGTATGGCTGGCCAAAAAGACATGTGCAGTTAAGTCTAAGTGTCCTGCCTATCACTGCTTTCTGCTGCTGCCTGACTGGCAGCAGCAGAAACTAGAAGCCCCGCTCTCCAGAGGCGCAACTAGAGCCAAATTTCGGGGGGGGCTAAGAAAAAATTTCGGGGGGGGGGCTGAATCTTTAAGAAATAGACAGAGTGGAGCTGCAGGGGCTCTTAGAAGGGGTGAAACAACAGCAAGGCCTCATTAACATGCAAATGGTCTTTAAAGACCTGTGAAGTGCTCCGGTGCGGCTGTGTGTGTGCCCGGGAAGCTGTCTCATCCCGGGCTGCCACACACGACAGGGGGGGGCTGAAGCCCTATGAGTCCAATGGGTGTTGCGCGCCTGCCGCTCTCCATCCTCCGTCCTGTCGTTTGGCTCAGGATGGGATTTGGAAAAATAAAATAGTAATAAATGAAGTTTATTCCCATTTTATTTTTCCATATCCCGGGGCAATTTGGTAAGTGGGGCGACGCTCCTCCGCCTTAACGGAGGAACCACCCCTGTATTTAGACTAAAAGAAATGACCACGTCTTGACATCTCACAATGGCAACATTCAGATATGGAATGATTCAATTACATACAAGGTAGTAGTGTTCCCAAAATGGGTGAAGAACCGCACATCAAATATAGACACATGTCATGTAAAACCAGTCAATGGCGTATTTAAATTTACAAATGCTATTAGTATAACGGGGTGCTGATATTACTGTAAACACTCACTACCTAGAAGTGACGTTGGCAAGTTGAAAAATCAACTCATCCGTACAGTTATCAAAAAGAGACTAGCTAATAACGCACACCCTTTTCTAAAGTACAATAGGTCTAAACACAACACATTGTAAGAAGACCAGTATTTCTGATAAGTAGATAAACAATTCCAAAAGAGTTCTTGGAGGATTCTAAATATTCCACAGTTCCACTGGATGGGATGAAATACTCGTCAAAGCTTCAAACAGATGTTCTTTTATTGGTTTTGAAACCCATATTCAATATCCAAAATAGCCATCCAATATCCAAAGCAGCCAACACGTGTTTCGTCGGTGCTTGATATTGCCAATGACTTTCTCAAGGCTAATGGTTGGTTTATTGCTTCCGAACTTCAAAGCATGATATCAACAACAAGATATTAGGTCAATAGTATAGTATATACACAAAAGTCTCATAAAATCCAGAGCAATTCTGTAGCAGTGTTATTTATAATCTTGGCTGTAATCCGATCCTGCGTCTATAATCACACTTAAATAAGATGTGTCCAGTCAGTAAGAAACCGTATAGTCAGTAGCACGTATAGTAACCCATGCCTGATAACGCTATTTGGGAATGGCATTCCCAAATAGCGTTATCAGCGTTGGATGGCTGTTTTGGATATTGAATATGGGTTTCAAAACCAATAAAAAGAACATCCTATCCAGTGGAACTGTGGAATATTTAGAATCCTCCAAGAACTCTTTTGGAATTGTTTATTTACTTATCAGAAATACTGGTCTTCTTACAATGTGTTGTGTTTAGACCTATTGTACTTTAGAAAAGGGTGTGCGTTATTAGCTGGTCTCTTTTTGATAGATATGGGATGATAATGACAAAGTCTCTTCCAGCAGACCTCTCCAACATTTCTTCCGTTAATTTAACCCCTTCGCTGAGGCGGGAATTCCGCCGCAGCGCTGGGGGGTGTGGGGGGGCAGCGCGGTGGCGCTGTGCTCATGACGGAGCCACTCCGTCATGAGCCACGGTTGAGCTGTGCTCATGACGGAGTGGATCCGTCATGACTCCGCCCAGTTGCATTGTCCCCCCGCACAGGCGGGGAAACAGCGCCGCGTGGGCGGAGCGGCCGCCAACGGTCGCGGCATGACGGAACCGCTCTGTCATGAGCACACGGCAACCGTGGCTCATGACGGAGTGGCTCCGTCATGAGCGGGGAAGGGGTTAAGCCTGCTCAGGATCATAAACTTTGAAACTAAATATCTCAGAATGGAGAACTCAGTGCTGTAACTGTCTAGATGGACTGTGAAATACTATAAAGGGGGGTTCAGGGCTGAGTCTGGGTTTGCCACCCCTTTTTGAACCCCCCTGCCGCTATCCACCGCCTTCCCTGATTGGATGGCTAGTGGTTGTTTGCAGGGGCGACCAATCTGGTGCACCCCCGTTTTCGCGGGCTTTCAGGGGGAGGTTCCTGCCCCCGGACGGCGTTGGCCACGGGCTCCAACGGGGTCCGGCTGTGCCTTCCCAGCACGTGCTTTGACTGCCAGCTTACTGAAAACCCTAAACTGTGTGCCTGCCTCTCTCACAGTTCTTCTTCTATCACCCTACTACACGATGCATCCCATAACACGATAACTGCACCTTGATGGTGGTTCTCATGCATGACATGGAAACACTTTTTTATAAAGGATCAAAAACAAAGACAACACACTTCCAACCACTCACCCTACACGGTGTACTGATCTACTTATGAAGGCAAGCTCTTCAGGGATAGTAAGTCCTATATAAATGTTGCCATACAATACAGCATAGTTGTATATGGCTTTACAAAATGAAACTAAATGCTTGCTCTTAGCTGGCCACTAGGTGTCGCTGCTGTAGCATGTTTTTAAAATCTCCCGAAGAATGCAGATGTTGCACATGAACATTTTACATTGTAATACGTATCAACAACGCGCAAACGTGTCACACCGGTGCTGCCTGACTCTGGGGAATGCTTTATTTGACCCTAGAACAGAGACACGACAGGCTGCGTTTCTCTTTCGCCCGGCGCGAGACGCCCGAGTGTTTTCTCTCACCTTTCCTTGACTGACAAAGACTTTAAGTGCAGCGAAGGAGATGATTGCACCGTCGCTGCAGCCTGCTCGGGAAGGAATGCGTGCCCGGTGGTGACTCTTTCTGTTTTGGTTCCCCTGAAGATTGGACGATAAATAGTGCAGCATCACCTGCTAACGATTAAACCGATAAGGTAGCAGACTATAGGAGTGTAATTTGCCTTGGGTTTTCATTTGTTTGGCCTCCTCACGAGGCGATGATTGTGCCATCACCTTGAAGGCGCCCCCATGCCCCCAGGCTATATCAGAATGGAATAAGAAGCATTTTTTGCAGACATGTTTTGCTTCCTCGTAGCGTTATGGTTGATGGTTCAAAGAAGCCATAACATCAGGGGGTTAAGTTACATAAAGGTGCCATTCAGCGGCCATTCCCTCGTCTGAAGGGGAGCTTTGCAGCAGCCAGATTTAGCTGACATCCCCCATCTGTTATAAGCAACGTCCTGGCTTGTCTTCACTTACAAGCCACAGGCGAATTTCCACATCTCGCTGAAGGCACAACAGCCTCTGGGCAGTGCCCTCTGTGTGTGTGGTTCTTCTGTAATTCCCGAATGTAGCTCTGGCCCCAGTGTGCCCTTTTTTGTTGAAAACGTGAATATATTTGTGGCTGGAAAATAAGTTTTTATGCTGCGGTGAGCATGGTGGTTGCCAAGTGCTTCAGGCTGGTCCACATTCCCAAACTCGTTTCAAAGTCTATTGCCATCATCAATTTATAGTACTCTCGCTCAGTTAGTTCTTTCAAATTCTATAGTTTCTCAAACTCTCTATCTATCTATCTATCTATCTATCTATCTATCTATCTATCTATCTATCTATCTATCTATCTATCTATCTATCTATCTATCTATCTATCTATCTATCTATCTATCTATGAAAAAATGCAAAGGTTAGAGATAAGTTTTAGTTAGGGAAACTTTATTCATTCTTTTTATACAAACATTATGAATTCTCTAACTATAGTTATAACTTAATTTTAGAAGTTGCACACCACCTTCCAATTACTATAAGTTGTGCACCTACGTACACAGTGTTACTTATAACTTACATTTTAACTTAAAACACCACCTTCAAATTTCTATAAGACATGCACCTCTGTACACAGTGTTCTCACCTCACTCGCCATACTACATTAACTATACTATGCGCCCCCCTGATCGATTAATGACCCAGGGGACCTCATCCCCTGGGGCCGGCTCTCCTGCTGTGTTCCAGAAAGCCCGCCCCAGGACACAGCAGTTTCCCTGTCCACACTAGTGTGGGCAGGGAAACATATGTTTGCTCTCGCCTGGCAGGAGCATTTTAAAACTCCTGCTAAACGTGAGCAAACACACAGTCTGCTACCAGTGGGCGGGACCTTTAAAAATGCTCCTGCCAGCTGGAAGCAGACTTTTGACCTGTTCCGGTGTCTACATTTATAGCATGCAAAGGTGTTTCCACGATTTTCCAGGGTGATGGACGGTGTGTTTTCTCTACAATTACATGTTGAAAAACAATCTGAAATCCTTGATGAAGGTGAATGCATCATTGATTTATTGGAGTACAATCTCTTCTGTAGTGACTGCCCAAGACAAGTGTGTTCTTTCCTGTAATTTCCTTCTCTGAGAGCAGAGTCCATGGTTCTCCCTTTTAATTGCTACTGAGTATGCGAAGCCGCCTAATCACGTACAAGCTCCGCCCGTTTGTCCTCCCCTACCACATTAGTAGCATGCAACAGCGTTTCCACCATTTTCCAGGCTGATAGACAGTGTGTTTTCTTTACAATTTCATATTGAAAAACATGGATGGGTGGAACTCGCGGAGTGAAACTCTGCGGAATTCCATGAGTTACCTGAAAACTCCACGAGATACCGCAGAGTTCAGCGAGCGGGCGGAATCTGCAAGTCGTGCTGATTTTTAGCACTGGGAGCTTGTTGGACGCTGCAAAATCAGCACAAACGGCAGCACACTTGCTCCACGGCGGTTGGAGTTTTGCTGGAACTCGGTGTTACAAGCATAATACAGAGTGGGCAAAACTCCGCCGGCAGAGCTGAGTTTATTGCCCACCCTAAAAACTATCTGAAATCCTTGATGAAGATAAATGCATCATTGATTTATTGGAGTGCAATCTCTTCTGTACTAACTGTTCAAGATGAGCGGGTTCTCTCTTGTTGTTTCCTGGTCTGATGGCAGAGGCCGCAGTTCTCCCTTTTAGTTGCTGCTGATTATGCAAAGGCACCAAAACACCTACAAGCTCGGCACGCTTGGGCCCAACCCTTCTACATTAGTAGTATGTTAGTAGTATGTAACAGTGCTGGCTAAGGGTGGGTTAGCCACTGGCCTGGCAGCAGTCCAGGCCTTGTGGCCAATGGTGTGCTGTGCACAGCCGAAGGCCATGCGCAGAGTGGAGTTGGCTGCCTGTGTGGGGTTTGCCAAAGGGCCTGGCCATATCTGACTTTATGTAAGGTAATAAAACATTACTTTATGATTAAAAAAAACTAGAAATTCACTGATGTCATCAGTGTTGTCATAAATGACGTCATAGAACATGCACTGAGGGATGTAATGTGTGAGGTCATAAACAGTGCATGGTGGGTGCACAAGTTACAGTTAGCTATCACCATTCTGCAGTGCCTGGTTTATATGTGTGAGAAGCTGTTCTTGTTGCAGTAGCCCCCCACTTTTTGTCTGGTTTTTCATGCAACTTTGACTGAGATGTACTAGGTCCCTGCTAACCCGGTTCCCAGTAGCAGTGTTCTTCCCCTAAAACTGTACCACAATTGGCACAACTTCAGCAACCTCTATAAGTCCCTAGTAAATGGAACCCCTGGTATACAGGGCATTGGGACTGAAGAGAGTCCAATTGTGCCACCCCAGAGACCCCTCACCAAGACTATGCAAGCTGCCATTGAGGCAGCGTGTCTTGGTGCAGAAAAAAACAATGAGCTGACCTGGCACACAGCCCTGTATGCCATGCCCCCATACACAGCATGAGGTATAGGCAAGTCGGGGCCGATTCACAGAACTAACTTAAGACAAAATCCTAAACTTACTACTTTTGGTATTCACAGAAGGCATTCAGTAGTAGTAAAGTTAGGATTTTATCTTAAGTTTGACTTAAGACAAACTTAAGACAAACTTAAGACCGACTTAAGACAGACTTAAGACAGAACTTAAGACAGATTTAAGACAAACTTAAGTCTGTCTTAAGTCCGTCCTAAGTTTGTCTTAAGTTTGTCTTAAGTCTGTCTTAAGTCTGTCTTAAGTTTGCCTTAAGTCAAACTTAAGACAAAATCCTAACTTTACTACTACTAAAGGCCTTCTGTGAATACCAAAAGTAGTAAGATTAGGATTTTGTCTAAAGTTAGTTCTGTGAATCAGGCCCATCAACTCTACTGCAGGCCTTACTGCCCTAAGGCAGGGTGCACCATATCCCATGTGTGGAGATCTGCAGGAGCAAATATGACCCAACAATATCAAATCCATTCTTGGATATTGTAAATGCACAGGGAAGCCATAGAGATTACATGAGCTGGATACTTGTCATTACGAGTTTCCTAGATCCATGATGGCTTCACTGTACCCTAAGATGTTTGGAGCCAAACATCCTGTCTTAATAAATCCTCACTGATGCCAGTGTTGGATTTATTAATAAAGGCACACAGGAGACCCTTTAGAGGGTCCCTCGAAAACCTACCAAGCACTGGTGTTGTCCCTGACTAGTGCTAGCCAGCCTGCCAGAACCAGGCATGTTTCTGACCTCCTGGGATGAGGTCTAGTGCTCTTAGAGTCCAGGAACAAAGCATGCTCTGGGTGGAGGTGCTCCTCACCTCCCCCAGAACAAGATGTCCTTCCGAGGCGGGAAGCTTCAAAGGCGAAGCCGCCTTTGAAATGCAACCCAAGCATCTCTAGATAGTGGAGGATGCTTCACTTTTGGCAGGAGGAAAGGTAGAAAAAATAGTCAGATGAGGAGGTGTGCCCACATTTAGCCAGCACCACCCCTAAAGTGTGGCAGGCAATGTGGACACTACTTTGGCAAATCCTCCATCTTGAGATGGTAGAAAACAACCTATCAGGGCTAGGGTAGTGCCCCTCCGACAGGAAGTGGTCACTTAGAGGGTGTAGACACCCTAAAGTTAGGGAGCCATTGGCTACTACCTGTCACCTCCTTTAACATCCCTCAATGTAGTATTTAGGTGGCATCCTTGGACCTGGCATCTTAGATTTGATGGACCCAAGTAGAGCAATGGACAAGGAAGAGCTGCTGGCCCGAGAACTGAAGAACTACTGCAGAAAAGTGGCGCCAAACCCTCCGGCTGCTTCCAGGACTCAACAATTGTGGCCTGCTGTCTCGTCCTGCAACTGTGAGGCCCCCAAGAATCCTGGAGCATCTCCAGCCTTCGACAAATTGCAGAGAGCCTCCCTTGCTGAGCAAAGCTATTGTTATAGAAGATCCACACACTTTCAAAATGGGCCATAGTGTTAGATAGGAGAATGTCTGGAGTTTTGTGAACTGTTTTAAATGGATTGTTTTGCATTATACTCTTTTACAGCAAATTCCTCAATGAGACATGAGTAGCACTGTAGTAATCATTGTTCTGATTCATTTAATGAACAATTGTTTTGGGTCCTGCTTGGGATCTTGAGTAGAGGTGACAGTAGTTAGTGGCCGTGATTTGACGCCATCTTGAAGGAACAGCTGGATTTGTTGTATAGTTGTTTTTACAGTAACTCTATTTACTCTTCCAGGAAAGCAACTATGACACTTCCGAATCTTCTGTGAAAAGACACTAGTATTTTCATCGGCTTCTTCATGAGAATTTTGCAGAATACAGCAACCAGATTGACTTTGGATATCCCCAGTGAATTAAACTCAAGGCACTCTGTGTGGCCCATACAGAGAAGGACCAACATTTCTTTGGAAGGCTTTTAACTGGCATTCACCAAGTAGATACCTACGATCAACCATTGAGAGATTGATTACCACCACAAGAACCAGGAAAGTGAACTGGGGAGGATTTAGTTTCATTAACAGCACAGCTAGGCTGTGGAACTCTCTCCCATTGCATCTTAGGACCATACCCACCCTTCTCGCTTTCACAAAGGAACTTAAGATCTGGCTGTTTAGGAATCAGTAGCTCATGTCTCTGCAAGCACCAAGACACCTATGGGTAGACGCGCGCTGTAAAAGTCTCTATAACATGAATCCAGTTGTTGGTCTGTGTGGTTGGTGACTTCAAGGCAGGTTTTGCAATGTTGGTGTTTTTCAGCGTGTAACAGAGACATACTTCATGTTTCAGTCCACTTGCTGGAACTCAGGAACATATCCTTTCATGTTTTTCTTATTTTCCTCTTGAATTATTCTTATAGGTTTTCTAGCAAAACATGCAAAGCCTATAAATCTTTCTGATTTAGTGATCAAACCTGTGTCTAAAGTGATTGGCTACTGTTCGCCAGTTTTGACTTCCATTGCAACCCACGTTGTCACAATGGATACTATTTATTATATCTGTGGCTTGTGAATTGAAATGCTGTCAGTGGCTATTTTGGAATTGTGAAAATTATGAACTGAACTTCTGTCATAAACTATAGCTGAATTGTGCATTTGGAAGAACAATTGTAGAGATTGAGGGAATTAACTGATCCTGAAATGTATTAAGTGTTTACTGTCTCGCTTAAGAAATTTGAAACTTGAACTAATTATGCTTATATCAATTTTTACCATTCTTTAATTTGAAAGCAATCTCCTCAGAACACAGAGAGCAGAAAACCAAGGGATACATCTTACTAATAATGGTTAGTAGGCATTAAGGAATCTTGAAATGTGTTACAAACACATGAGACCAACTAAGTAGTAATTGGATATTCTTTTTCTGCATCTCCTTTAGAAATCTACCTGCAGCCACATACTACCCTTTGATTAATTGCTGTTCCTTCCCATCCCCATTTTCATCTGAAGCCTGTTCCACTCTTGTAGCACTGAGGATGGAGTGTCTTGAGGAGGAGGTGTGAAACCTTGATTGTAGTCAATGATACACCATACGGTAAAAGGAGCAGGTACTGTGACACATACACACATTTTCAAAGCTGGTTGTGAGCATCACACCCCTCAGTTGTGACTTTTTACTAGAAAATAATCTGTGAACCATCTCAATTCGGAGCATGGCAATATATGAGCGATTGAAACTGTTACATCTTCATATTGTACTATCCATCAATGCACCATGCACACTACACCACATCACCCCCAAAATCTTCTCTCAACCAGACTACATTTCACAACATAGGACTCCTCTTAGCCTATACTACACCGTATCATATCCCACCATAGCTCAACAGTCAGTAGCATAGAATACTTAACACGCTATCACAGAAATGTTAGTATTCTCAAGTTTCAGTGCAACCAATATGTTGTAATCTACTACTGCCCCTTAAACGTTATAGAGTCCTGGAGGCATCATGTGGAACACTATGATGTGCAAGGCAACCACTGAGCAGTTGGAGTGTGGCTGGTCAGTGGAGGCTGTGTTACTCTTTGGTGTATGCAATAAAGAGAGCTACTTCAAGGAAGGGTGGTGTGTATGCTCTTAACGCTGGAGACGAGTAATAGGGTGCACCCACTAAACAACCCAGCGTGCAACCTTGAGGATTTGACTTTTGAATTTGGACTTTTAACTTGGATTGGCTTTAGGAAAGTTTCATCATTGGCTTTCAAAATCACTGTACAGAAGTGGTGAGTTTTTTTCATGCTAGTGTTTCGTTCCGGTGCGTGCAATGCAAAACAGTGGTGTTGTACTGAATTAGGGCCCTTACCCTGTATGGCTGTTGATGAGCCGCAAGCCTTTCAATGCAGTGATTTCAAAAGATGCGTGGGCACATTTGAGGATGGGGAGCATGTAATCTTGAGGAACTCAAGCGAGGACGGCGTTGGAACTATTTCCATGTGGAAGCCCCATCCAATGGTGACTGCAGCCGGAAAATGTGGAGCAGCCTGCTTCATTCGCCTCAAAGAGCCCAAATGTATGTTAAAAACGCATGCACTGCATCCTACATCACAGAAGGAAGCTAGTGCACTCATCCTTGCACCACGACGGGCAGAGGAGGAATCGAGGAGACACAGCGTGTGCACAGCTGCTCGCACTGTCGGCACAAGTGCGCTGTTCAACCACATCGACGGGGGGGGGCAGAAAAAGGAAAATAATAACAAAGAAAAGGAGAAAGACAGCTATATTTTAATCTGTGAGGAATAGTGCTCCAATCTTGATGTACCTAACTGAATGCTGTATCACACCATTGATTTTTCACCACTGAGGCATATTTGGTGTAAAGAGCACACATTTTCTCCAAAAAGGAACCAGACAATTATCAGAGAAAGACAGACAACAGCCATTGCAGGGTATAATATTCGTACTGGAAGTCATTTCATTATTTTAGTTAATCGTGTTGGCTCATTGTGTTGACTCATTATTTTAAATTGTTATATTAGTTTGTTAATTTGACTTCAGTTGCAGAATGGCGACCACCATGAGTCAACCTCCGCAGTTTTTATCGGGAAGGGGTAAACCATTGTTGCCCTGGAAAAAATAGAAACATCTACTTGATTTGTATCTTGTGAAATAGGAGGAGAAAAGTTATCCCCGGTCAGGAAACAGGGTGTGTTGCTTCACAACCTGGTGTGGAGGGTAGTAGTATCTATGAGAGTTTTGATCCCATTGCAGTGGGTAATGGCGAAGGTGAGCCTGGGGACCTTCATGTAATGTCAGTTCTTATGTTACAAACACACTTTGGACCGCGCATCAATGTAGTTATGGAACAACATACGTTTTTCACAAGGGTACAGGTCAAAGGAGGGAGAAAGAGTTGGCAATTATGTTGCAACATTAAAGACCCTGACTCAAACTTGTGATTTTGCTTCTCTTACAGACTCCCTTATTCGTGACCAATTTGTGTGGTGCAGAGGTGATCCCAAAGTGCAGTAAAAGATGC
This sequence comes from Triturus cristatus, assembly GCF_964204655.1. Taxonomy (NCBI): domain Eukaryota; kingdom Metazoa; phylum Chordata; class Amphibia; order Caudata; family Salamandridae; genus Triturus; species Triturus cristatus. Next base: position 835,950,417 of record NC_140581.1, read on the forward strand.
TAGCCAAAAATCGTTCTCTAAAGGAAGTGATTAACATTGTCGAAAGCATGGAACATACTTCTTGTTGGGTTAGAGAGATGCGCAACACACCAAGTGCCACAAATGCGACAACTGCCAGTGTTTCCGAGGTAAGTGAATATGACCGTGAGTATAGGGAGACTAACATTCACACTGGAGCTGTACAAAAATTAACAGCTAAAACTGCTAAACATAAGCCTAGCCTAGGTGGAACTACAGACTCAAAGTTCAAGTGCTTCAAATTTGGCAGCCCCAACCACGCATCAAATTATCCAAATTATTATGCTCGGAATGCCACCTGCAGGATTTGTGGGAAAAAGGGACATGTGTGTGTAAAAACCAGAAAGTGAACATCATTGCAAGAGACCCAAAGTGACATCAGCATGCAATTCTGCATGTAACTGGTTGTGTTTGTGTGACAGAGGGTGCGGAGAATGTGGATAATGATACTGTGATAATGCCCAAATGTGATGTCACCATCGGTGGCAAAAGTGTACCAGTCTTAGCAGACTCGGGATCACCTTTTGCCCTAATAGGTGATAAAAATTTTAAAAGGATTTTCAGGTTGGAGGCCATCGTATTGAAACAACCAGACATTTATCTCATAGGCTATGGTGGGCACAAAATTGACCTATTGGGTTGTACTGTAATAACCATAAACTTCAAGGACAGAGAAACAAGGCAAGGTGTATGGGGCAAAATGGGGTGACAAGCTACTGGGTTGGAGCCATCAAAGACACCTTGGCATCACGTTGAACCCAAATTCACCAGAGCAAGTCATGCTGTTGTCACACGTCAGTGAGGAGACAGACATTGTGCAGGAGTTCCAAGAGGTATTTAAAGACAAATTGGGTTCATTGAAGGGATTCAATCACAAAATAATCCGTAAAACAAGAGCAAAGCCAATGGTACACAAGGTGAGGAAAGTACCTAACCTCATGCTAAAACCCCTACAAGAGGAGCTAGATAGAGTACAGCGTCAGGAAGAAATAGAAGAAATGGAAACTTCTGAATGGTTGTCCCCAGTTGTTTTGGACCCAAAGAATAGTGGGAAAAAAATTAGGATGTGTGTTGACTAGAGGTACCTAAACCAGTGTATATGGGTCAATCACCAACCTCTACCTAATATTAGTGAAGCTCTAGCGACACTGAGGGGAGTGAAGGTGTTTAGTGTAATGGATCTATCAGCTGCCTACCATTAGGTAATGTTACAAGAGGACTCTAGGGCACTAACCTCTTTCGTCACTCCTCTGGGGACATTCAGGTTCCTTAGAATGCCTTTTGGATTAGCCTCAGCAGCTGCATGCTTCCAGAGGTTGATGAAAGAGGTGTTGTCGGGAATCAATTCGGTCTTGCATTTTCAAGATGATATTTTAGTGTATGCCAAGGACTGACTGAGTCATGATATGGTACTCAAAAAAGTTCTTACTAGGATGACGGAGAGTGGGCTTACTCTTAAAAGAGAAAAGTGTAGGTTTAAGGTTGGCACGGTCTCCTACTTAGGACACACCATTTTGGGAGATGGTATTATCCCCAAATTGGAGCTGGCAGAATCTCTATACCAGGTACCAGCACCATGCGATAAAGACCAAGTTAGATCATTCTTGGGTCTATCAGAGTACTACTCGAAATTCATTTGCAATTTTGAGAGCGTGGAGCAGCCTTTGAGACTCCAACTCAAGAAGGGTGCTCAATTCACTTGGTCCTCTGAATGTTCTGAGTCTGTTAACAAGGTAAAGGAGGAAATAGCCCGTATGCCAACCATAGGGCATTTTGATGTCGCCAGAAAAACAATCCTTACCATGGATGCCAGTTTAAAGGGTTTGGGCACTGTCCTCTCCCAGTTAGTTGATTGTGAAGAAAGAGTGATAGTTTGCACCTTATGTTCGCTCAAAGGGGCTGAGAAATGCTACTCTGTTATAGAGCATGAGGCATTAGCCTGCGTGTGGGCTATTAACCATTTTTTTTTAAAAAATCTGTGGGGTTTGCCGTTCACAGTGAAGACGGATCACAGGTTCTTGGTCCATATGTTTGCATGTAGACATACAGAGAACTCCACTCCTAGGATAAAGAGGTGGGTAGAAGGACTAATGGAGTACGATTTTATTGTAGAGTACTTACCAGGTAAAAGGAATATTCCGTCTGATTATTATCCAGGATGCCATTGGATAAGGGACTGGCTTCTGCACCAGATGTGCTGATAATTTGGATCAAGGAGGTGTCTCTTAACAAGCAGGAATGGGAAGCTGGAGTGTACAGTGATGGCACCAGGAAACAGGTTTTGGATTTTGTGGTGTGAGTTTGGCCAGGCTTAAGAAATGTGGCTTAAGATGCAAAATCATTTTGGAATGTGCGGGAGGAATTGAGTATTCTCAAACATGAACTATTCAGGGGTGAGAGATTGATTCCTGGGATTTGGATAGCAAAATCATTAACGTAGCTCACGAAGGCCACCTGGGCTGGAACGTAGCCAAAACCAGAGTAAGGGAGATGTACTGGTGGCCAAGGGTGGATAAGCAAGTGGAGGGGGTAGTTAGGGATTGTATATTGTGTGCTGGTAAAGACAAATCAAAGTCAGTCAGAGCAGCTCCCTTATCTCCTGTATAGATCCCTGAAGAACCATAGAGTAAATTGGCACTAGATATCGTTGGCCCATTTGAAGTATTGACAGCGAATGAAAGATTTGTACTGGCTTTGGTGGATTATATTTCCAAATGGGTATCAGCATGTTCTGGAAGTTCCATTATGACAACAAGTATACTGGAGTTCCTTAGGAATCTCTTTCTTGTGAAGATATTCCCAAAACCATTGTAACAGACAATGGTGTCCAGTTCATCTCACAGGAAATGAAAGACTTTTTGGAGGATTTGTCCATCAAACACCACTGCATGACCCTCTATGCTCCCCAAGCCGATGGTCTAGTGGAAAGCATGAACCGCCTGGTGAGAAATTGTGTTCAAACTGTGGTAAAGAGTAAGTTGCCTTTGAAGGGGATGCAGCATGAAAAATAATGGGCACACCATAACACACCCAACAGTGTAACATGGTTTTCCTCCTTCCTGAGAGTCAAAGGAAGAATGGCAGGCTCAAAATTGAACCCTGTTTTTTGAGTGGAACCACTGGCATGCTGAGTCCATTTTCATGCAGGATCAGGGAATATCAAGACAAGTACAAGGAGTATTTTGACAGGCAGCATGGTGCTAACCCTAATATGTAGGTGGCAGGTGAAGTGATGTATGTAAAGAAACCTGTATGGTCTCCCAAAGGTGAGACAAAGTTCATTTGGCCTCAGCGAATTATTGAAGTGAGGAGGAATGTGGTTGTTTTGGAAGGGGGACAGGTGTGGAGCATGTCAAGATTAACCAAATGCAATCTGAAGGGCAACCAGGACATGACACGTGAAAACGGCATCCAGGCATGTGATGATAATCATGGGTCTGGAAATAGGCGTAATGGACATTTGGTGGAAGGTACGGGCTAGTCACAGGGCACGTTCAGACCCAGGAGGCCACCAGCTTATCTCAAAGATTATATTGTGGAATAGGGTTATTGCTCATGGGGTTCCCCTTGTTCCCCTGTACAAGTCCGCAATGCTGTAAATGTACGTTTCCTATCATATTATTATTTATTATTATTCCATTCCTTTATAAGGGGTTGATGTCGCTTGTTTTCCTTTAGTTATTTTAATAATTTCTTCTATGTTCCTTTAACTGAGAATGGTCTCTGCTGTTTCATCCTTGATTTCATTTCACCTACTTATATTTAATTATAATGCATTGTAGGAGGGAAAGATGTGTTGTAATTTACTATTGCCCCTTTATCCTTATAGAGTCCTGGGGGCATCATGTGGAACTCTATGACATGCTAGTCAACCGTTCAACACTTGGATTGGAGCTGCGTCAGTGGAGGCTGTGCAACTCTTTGGTGGATGCAATAAAGAGAGTTACTTCAAGGAAGTCTCTTAACACAATACCCTCCACTATTGTAGTATTGTAACTGATGGAGCAGGGTTTCACGAAAAATGAAACCTGCTCAAATTGAGTATCCCTATAATAGGAACTAACAGTAAGTAGAAGAAGTAAACTAATGTGCAACATACATAAACACGAGGGAATTTGTTTTGCGCATGTATGCACTAATGTGAATTAATATACGAAAGAACTAAACCTGTATTTGTAGTGTGCTTTAAAAGGGAACAAGAAATACTGCACGCATAGGCCGCATGTGCATCAGTAGTTGCATGTTGCATCCCGCTTTGAAATAATAAATAATGCCGCTTTTGCCAAATGCTTATGCTAGGTAATACTAATGGGGAATCATACATGGGTGGGTGGTAAACAATGAGGGATGCAGTGTCATATGACTAAGGAATGTCTATATTTCATTTGCTTTAGTGGATTGGATGAAAAACCATCTTTTCTTAAATTGACTAATGTAAAGGGAGGGCTCAGAATGGGAGCGAGACTGTCATGACAAAGCAGGCAGAAGTGCTGAGCACTGCAGAAGATGCCTAAAAGTTGAAGGCCGTGATGCTGAATGCCTGCCAAGCATTGTGATCAACCGTGTGAAAGGCGACAACTTCCGTGGATGCTGTTTAAATTGAATACAGAATGTAAATTTAATTAAATTTAATTTAATTTCATGTGAAAGAACTGAATCAGACTATGGGAAAGGAAATTGAACAATAGAATAGTCAAAATGTAAGTGAAGTCACAGTGGTGTGACATCCCACCCCTCAAAACCAACCAATCCCCTGTCAAGCTTCATGAAATTTTGCAACTAATGTGGGACGGACATGTAGGTTTTTAGACTATAATTGGGGTACCTTTAGGGGTGTGGTTTTTAAGCTTAGGCTGGCAGGAGAGAAGTGGGGAGATGCGTCGCTGTCCGTCGGTTTACAGAGAGGCCTAGCTGTTCCTTTCTTATCCTGTTCCTGTTAGATATCTTGCATTCCTGAATACCGTTTGGGGAACCCCTGTCATCACCTGGGTCCAGGGGTGTTTCTTCCTATAGACCATTAGGTTTGTATTTACCCTATGTTGTTACCAGAATATCAGCTTTAATGTTTTGTCTCTGAATCTTTTGTCTCTCCACGTATCCACTCCGTCAACAAGTATTGATATGCCTTATTTTAGATGAACCTATTGTCTCTTCATCTATCCCTCCGTTAGGTATATTATTGATTGGCATAATCATTTGTTGAATCTTTTAACTCTTACTCTATCCACTCATGTAATGTCATTGCACAGTGAGTCTGTATCAATTGTAAAATTTCTCTGGTCGTGAGATTTCGATGTTTTTAATTATTGACCAAATTGCAAATGAGCATTTAACCTTTAATTGAAATATAAATTCATTTGTTAACCTTACTGGGAGTCTGTTATTAATTTTGACTAAATGATTAGTAAATCAGTATTCATCATTGCCATCAACTACTCAACTAATTGGTCCATCAACCAAGTAGAAGAAGAGTTGATATCAAGATGAGTTGTAGGACAGATGTCCCGAAAGGATCTATAAGGAATATTTGATGTAAACAAATAAATTAACCCCGGCGCCTCAGGGATACTGGGTGAATGTGTATGGGCCATTGTACCGTCGATCTTGAGAAATGCAATATTGACATGGACACAGTCTATGTGTTTCGTCCCATACACATTGGAACTTCTTCAGAGCTGTTAAATATAAAGACTCTAACATAAGCCACATACAATGCACAAACAATTGCAAATATGTATTTAAAGCACAAAAATGCAAAGTACAAAAGACATAAGTTAAAAAACAAAAAACACAATACGCAATACATAGCAAAAAACTTATGATATACCAGAATCAATTGGGAAAAAGAGTTTTAACCAAATCAAATCCCATGAAAAGAAACACATGCATTTGTAGTAAGAGTACCAATTATACTTATATTTCAATCAAGGGAATACATTGGCAATCAAGAACCTACATCAATAATAACTTTAATATTTCAAGTCTTGTATTCACTTATAAACCATTAGGAGAAAAACATCCATGGTGTTTCTGAGTAACAGTTAAGTAAGTTATAAAAGTGAACTCAACAATAGCCTTGTGCATTTGTGAAGAGACTTGTCCCATTGTTTTAGTAAACTTTTAAGTGTAAATCCTAAAGGAAGGATGTAGAGGTATGGATAGGATTTTTGTATTAATTAACCAGAAAGCTAGATTTAAACTAATTATATTATGCAATTTAAAGCTTTGCTTCTGTTAACACATATTATCTAGTAATCTGGTATATAATCCATATGTCTTCCACTTCCTTGTGGTTGTAACAATAGTTCCTTTAAAGGATTAATAACTTGTATCAGTTGTACTTAGTTCACATCAGTCACAAAACTATACATTTCATATAGGTACCTCAGACATACAGCCAAATATGTATAAACATACTGTTTTTTTTTTTGTTTGAATCTGTTTATTGAATTTTTACATTTTTGTACAATACAATGGTAGAGCAGGAAACAGATAGCATGGCATACAGTGGAAAAACATGGTGGCATAAAATCGTACCAACACAGTGCAATAAACACATGGTACGAACAATACAGTTGAGTGGTAGTGGTGAGTGTGCACCAGTAAGCGCGTGCAAAATGAGAAACCCTAGAGCCGAGCTCCAGTGCGGGATATGCGGCCGAGATGTATAAACTTGCACAAGTAATGGGACTCCTATATGCCGCCCGTGTAATAAAGAACGGAAGAGGCGGAGTGCCAGTGGAATCATATCTGGCATTGGAAATAGGCATGAAGTTTGATAAATGTGAATCAATAATACCCAAACTACATCATAATGGTCCCCATGACTTAACAGCCGGTCACCATTCACCCTGTCTGTCATCTTCCACAGATGCTGGGTGAATTAGTCACCATATTATAAACCAAAAAATCCTAGGGTCTAATCACAAGTCAATAGTAAATGTGAGCCAAACTTCGCAATAGAGAAAGTGTGTGAAAACAAAAATATAAGTATGCTAGAGGGGTTAACTAAGGGCAGATCCCTTTAAGGACGTAATCCCTCACTCACCAATGGTGACATGCGTCATCATAGGGACTCTCCTCCCAAAGGAAAAACCTAGTTCCTTTGAGGGCTACAACCCCCTCACTGTGAGGGAGGAGCTCAGGGATGTTTTAATGGGGTGCATTGGGTGTCCTAAACCCACCTATGACGAGTCTAATGTGTGAGTGAGGACGCAGCGCAAATAATAATAAGGTGTGAGTGAATATTAAAACTGACTACTGAGCAGAAAAACAATTTTAATCTATATCTGCCTAGTGTCAGGATTAAAAAAGCAGTACGCAAACGGCATGGATATAAGCCGCTCAAGTGAAATGACAAATGGTCGACATGTTTCAGCCATATCAGGCTTTCATCAGGACCTACGCAAAAATTGCTGCTGCTCAAGAAACGTGAGAAAATAAATGATTATAACTTCAAAGGATATTAAGAACCAAACTCTGGTCTCTCAGTGAATGAATTTCTTCATACCCGCTACTGCTGGGTATGAGACCTCACCTACGCCTGGCAACCGCTCAGGAAGGGAGCACCGCTCTGTCCGTCGGTACTTCTTGGCAGAGAGAGCCTGCTGCCGGCAGCGGGTATGAAGAAATTCATTCACTGAGAGACCAGAGTTTGGTTCTTAATATCCTTTGAAGTTATAATCATTTATTTTCTCACGTTTCTTGAGCAGCAGCAATTTTTGCGTAGGTCCTGATGAAGGCCTGATATGGCTGAAACATGTCGACCATTTGTCATTACACTTGAGCGGCTTATATCCATGCCGTTTGCGTACTGCTTTTTTAATCCTGACACTAGGCAGATATAGATTAAAATTGTTTTTCTGCTCAGTAGTCAGTTTTAATATTCACTCACACCTTATTATTATTTGCGCTGCGTCCTCACTCACACATTAGACTCGTCATAGGTGGGTTTAGGACACCCAATACACCCCATTAAAACATCCCTGAGCTCCTCCCTCACAGTGAGGGGGTTGTAGCCCTCAAAGGAACTAGGTTTTTCCTTTGGGAGGAGAGTCCCTCTGATGAAGCATGTCACCATTGGTGAGTGAGGGATTACGTCCTTAAAGGGATCTACCCTTAGTTAACCCCTCTAGCATACTTATATTTTTGTTTTCACACACTTTCTCTATTGCGAAGTTTGGCTCACATTTACTATTGACTTGTGATTAGACCCTAGGATGTTTTGGTTTATAATATGTTCTATAGGGGATTCAATCCTTAGTGGTCTTTAAATTTGTCCCTTGAACCCTCCTCCTTGAACTGCTGTGTTTTCTGAATTAGTCACCACCCTGCACCCCAGAGAAAAAGAGTGTGTGTGAGGGGTGTCATTATAAATGCAGTAAGCAACATCAGTCCACATTAGTTGTCTAGTCATCTGGTGCCTCTTCCACATTGCCAGAGCTGCTGCCAATCGTGGAAGAGTGATTAGACTGCAAATAAGATAATATGGTGTCCCAGTAAGTAACAATGGGGTATTTCCTCATCCCAAGTGTGTGTTCCCTATGCAGGGCTATGCTTTTGGCTTGCTCCAGTTGAGCATTGAATGCTCCCAAGCTTTGACCAGTGGGGACTCTAGAGCGTTCCATCTACAGGTAATAAGACGCTTGGGCACTATGAAGCCCAACTCTAAGAAGCAGGAGGTAACCCTATGCTTCTTTCTCCTATGAAACAATCCCAAGTGACCTACCTCCCATTTATGCAGGTCAGGGCATTCAGTGTAGGCAGACAATCTTGAGGTGATGTTGGTCCAGCATGTATGTAAGCGGGATCAGAACCAAAGCATGTGCAGTAAATCAGCATCCAAATGGGAACAGCATGGGTAAGCTGAATCCTTCCTGTGATACAACAAGTTGATGTTTACAGGTGTGAGATAAGACCCATGTACAATGTAGAGCTGAATAAGCTTAAATCAGGCGTTGCGTGGCACATGTCGTGGGCTCTCCAATAATGCAGCCCATTCCTTCTCATTACAAGGGCTCGCAAAATCCTCCCAACAGTGATGCAAAGGGAGGAGGTGAGGAGCAATGTGGGAGTAGAGTGAATCAGCGAACCAGCATATGCAGTGCCTGCTCCCCACCCATCACGTGTAGGTATTAAATCCTGAGATGCATGGGCAGTTCGGTGATCACATGAAATCCCAGCATGGAAGTAATGCATTGTGAAGCAAAAATTGCCCTGGAGGTATCATTCCTTCAACATTAGCACCTCAAATATTGCCAATGCACCATCCCTGAACAGGTCCCCTAGTGTGTGTACGTTCACTGCATGCCATGGTGCAAGCTCAGCTGTCTATGTGTACCCCCAGCCTAGGCGTACCTAGGAGAGCCAACGCTGGTGCTTAAGGGGTCATATGGTTAGTGACACGTAGGCATCTGCCAAAACAACTAAATTCAACCACCAGCAATAGCGAGCCAGGCACCTGGGCTCTTGTGCAAGGGGTAAATAGGCAGAGAATAGCGTGCAAGCTCCAGCTAGGGGAGGATGTGGCTGTGTCTGACAGATGTAAAGCCGCTAGCCACTGAGCCATCCATTGGACTTGGGCAGCAAGGTAATAGTGCTCGAAATGTGGGGCAGCTAGTCCTAGTCCTTCTTGTCTGTGGGTGGGCAGAGTTTTGCCACTGCCACCCTACACCTTGACTTGTTCCAGATGAATTTGCGAATCTGTTGCTCAAATGCATGAAATGATACACCAGGGATGTGTATAGGAAGATTAGTAAAGAAATACAAAAGGTGGGGTAAAACCAACCATTTTCAGCAACGCCACCCTGTTTGCTACCGCCAGAGACAGTGTGCGCCAAAGGCCATCTGGGCAAGCAATGATGTTATTGACTTCAGAAATATCAGTCAGAGAGTGGTAAACCCACACTCCCAAGTATCTGAATGTGCATTGCTGTCAGTCCAACTGCGTCCCACCGAGGACAAAGCATGGATCGGGCACATCAGGGAGAACGGGGAATAGGCAATATTTCGTCCAAATGACTCGCAGTCAGCAGATGGTTGCAAAATGGGCCAGAGTCAAAGCAATCATGTCATGCATTTTGTGCGTGTCCTGAATGTACAGCAGCATATATTGATATTGCGTGCATCCCATCCCCCCAGAGGGAAGCCCGATTGTGCCCCCCAGTATTGTGTTGCCAGTGCCAGGGGTTCAATTGTCAGCGAAAACAATAGTGGTGACAGCAGACAGCCCTGCCTCGTCCCCCTGTATATGGTAATGACATCCGAAAGAAGAGGCTCCGCTTGACCCTAATTAGGGGGTTGGTGTAAAACAGATGAACTAAGTGGATGAAACGGTGGTCACCATCATATCGGGACAGCACGGTAAAGAGATATCCCCACTCCTAAGAGTTAAAGGCCTTTTCAAGGTCTAAAACAAGGCATCCAACACAAGGATATGCATGTCAGCATAAGACATGACTCTAAACAAATGGTGCAAATTCAGGGAAGTGTTGAGAGGGGGGACAAACCCGTCTTGATCTGGATGAACCAAAGAAGGAACCAGAGGTGCTAGTCGGTCCACAAGTATTTTCACCAGCACCTTATAATCGATATTTAGCAGTGCTAGTGGCCTGTAGGATACGACAAGTAGAGGACCTTTGTTGGGTTTCGGTAAGGAAGTGACCATTGCCTCTCTGTGGGAGGCAGAGAGACTGCCAATGGAGAGGGCTTCTTCGTACATTGTTAGCAAGTGTGGAGCCAGTTGGGATGCATAAGCCTTAAACAGTTCTGCCTGTAGACCGTCTGGTCTGGGGGACTTGCCAGTGGCCAAAGCTGTGATTGCATTTTTGATTTCTACCAGTGTAAGAGGGACATCCAGCTCTGTTTTCTGGTCCACGGTGATGCAGGGCAGTGTCATGTTGGCAAAGAAGGGGTCTTAGGGCTCTGGACCTGTGCCTGCAGTTGACTGATATAACTGTGTATGGTGACCCGTGAGCTCATCATGAATAGAGTGTTGTGTATAGAGGATGGAACCTATTTCGGAGTGTAATGCCACTATGGGCCTCTGAGACTGACCCTACAAACAGACTAATAGTCAAGAAAAAAGGTCATTCAATGTTGTTCATCAATATGATGAAAAACCCCAAACACATAACAGCAGTACTAGGTATTATTGCAAAAGGGCCAAAACCAGCATGCCATGCTGTAATTGGTTTGCTAATCAAAATGTGCAATCAACATCAAGTAAAATGCAAATGAAAAAGCTAAGAAAATCCATAAATGTCACTTATCACCATTCCCACAAATAAAGTATCATATGATCACATTAATGAACAAAACGTGATGACTCCACAATCACTTCGACTGCCACACTTATTTAATAGGTAGTAACTGGAGACTCACAAATGACAGATCATCCCCAAACAAGTCACCATCTAGTTACATAACCTGCATCTCGGGAAACCATCAAAGACACAGTCAGGGTTGTGGTCCCTTTCACGTACAGGCCATCTCTTTTCCCAGCTATTCCAAGGGAGATTCTTCCATAAAATCCTCTCCTTTTATGTAATCCATGCAAAGGGTCTGAGACTTTCCTATCGCTCCTTTTTTGTGAGCAGACTATATACACTCCATATTTGCAAAGATTCTGAGCTGTTGTTTCCTTCGTTGCTATCACACTTTTTCTCTCTGATCATAATCATTTTAGTCTCACTTTTTCTTTTCTTTTCTCTTCTTCTTGTTCCTTTAGGTGATGGTTCAACTGTGCTAATAGATCAATCAAGTCAGCACAAGAGTCTGGTGATCCACCGGTTGTCTAAGAGGTCCTTGAAATCACTCTTAAGCCCCATGTTGAAAAGGAACACCCTTCGTGTCTCTGGTTACCATTTTCTGTCTCCGGCAACCCACCTTTAGCAAACAAGTGATTAAAAGACATTTGGTATGTTGTTTAGTCTTGATTCTTCTACTTTAAACTTCAGAGTTCATTATCAACTCACTGAACGAATGCATGTTTCCCAAATAGTTTCTTCACTTCATCCATTAATTGATGAGTAATAGTTCTACTTATTGGACAAATTATATAGGCCAAGAATTCACTCTTCCACACAAATAGGACAACACAACATTTCACTTTGGCACCTGAATGGGGAATAAACCTTGCTTGCAAAGAAAATATAACTGACATTGGTTGATAAATATAGAAAGCATATGGGGATCTTCTGAGAACCATTCAAGATGTTCTAACAGTATTGTAGCCAGGGTTGCAACTTGAATTCTGGGAGACTGAATCAAGGGTGATTATATTGTAGGCTGAGACTCTTGCATAACAGTAAGCAAATTATGTACTGGACGCTAAAGCGATGTTGGACATAACACCGGAGCACAGCTGGAGTTAACTGTAATTGCAATCGATCAATTTCTTGGGCTCGAGCAGTCACAAATTGAGTGATCTTTCTTTGAAGCCCTTTATTGTCTTGTTGCATCTTTACTAAGGACTTGGCCTCGTCGGCCTCCATCACATATTGTGGGACCATTTCACTCTGGCAGGACATTTTTCTTAAGCTTGTCCTTCTATCCTTTCATTTCCACGCAGTGACGTGTACCAGTAATGTCCTTGACCCATGCAGGAGCAATGGTCAGCCTTCTCATCCTTTCCAGGCTGAATCTCTCCACATGGTAAGTGCATGATAGAGGCATGTACATGAATGGGCGAATGGGAAATGGGAAGATAGAGAGGGAAACATGGCCACTTGTCACTAGGATTGTATCTTTCATCAGTCCAGAAGTCATTCATCCAAATGCTGGATGTGCACGAGTGCTCCTGCTGGTGCAGTAAGAGAAAGTAGAACTTTTATGATAACTTAGTGTTCCTCCGCCCTCAAACTCTGTATCCTACTGGGTTTTAAGAATGAGATCATTTTATTGTGCATGTTTGTGGCCCATTTTGAGGATTAGTGCTACTTTCTCTGAAATATTGCTGACTAAACTGAAATCATGTAGATGAATTTTCTATGCAAGTCTATGGATCACTAATCAAGCAACCCACAGAAAACTGACACTGACACTTGGGTCCATTGTTCCATTCCTAAGCATTCCTAAGGGTTTTCTGAAAGAAAGTAGTAGTTTCAAGTCCCCAATTTGCAACTCTTTACATGGTAATAAAAAAGCAAGCTACATGTAAGTGAAGTAGAGCTACTTTGTGCAAGCGATGTACCAGACTAACAGATTGCTGTTTTCTTTCTTACATGTTTTGAGCAAAAAGCAGAATGAACACAGCAGTGGTTGCTGCAGATTTCTCATGAAAGAAAAGGAATATTTTCACGCCCACTGCTGGTTCTCAGACAATCTATGACTGATGAAGAACACCTCTGATGCAAACTCTGGTTGATGAAAACCCCGAGGATGACACAGAGATGGTTAAGGATTCACATGTGAGCTTAGTCTTCCTGAGCTCATCAGAGGTATAACGCGGAGCCCTTGCAAGTTCCTAATTTTCCACATACACATGAAGGAAGTCATTGTCTTGTAGAGAAGTGTAGTTAATATACACAATGCCAACCACAAGACAACTGCTAGTGTCATGAGAACCCATAATCTCATGAGACTTGTTTTTTACCCACTGATGAGATTACAGAATCAACAAGAACAACTACAGACTATTCCTGTGTTGCATCAATCACCACAAAATGGGCCCTCTGAATTTATATAAAGTGTTAAAACCCTACAGAATATTAGTGAGAGCCGGGAAGCAGCAGTCACACCAGTGGGCCCTGACTTAGGAAGATTCCAAGTGCAACCTTGGGGACCCTTCAGTAGTGGTATTCCCTTGGAATGAGCTTCTTGTGGTGGGAGCTCTCTGATGGCAAGGGATATGACAATTGAATGGAAATGGGAAATGCTCAGTATGGATCAGTTGTTCTCACCAAGATTCTGATGAAGGAAGATCAAACCTTAGATAATGTAGTCACTCACTAATCAAGATAAGTGAATGTTCAAATATGAATTAATTGTATGGGAGTGAGGCATGTACAAGGTTCACATAGGAGAGACATATGTAAACATGGCAGAGCAGAGTTCCGTAGCTTGTAAAGTTTCAGTTGCCTGGTTAAGGTGAAATAAACAAAATAATGTTACACACAAGGAAATGGTATTGACAGTGGTTTACTTTTGCAACAATGTGAATTTTATATTGTGACATTATATTTGACCCTTTGGTTATTGTAGAGCTAAATGTTAAACCTGCACCAGAACTGCAAGAATGACAAGGAGGATGAACAATGTTGTTGAAATGGCAAAACTATTGATTAATCTCAGGGAGTAATTTATGCAATACTTTTTTTCCCTTTTTGGAGGTTCCAAAGGATTCAGGGTGGATTTGCTTCAGCTGAATGCCCCTATTAATCTGAATAAAACCACCTGGTATGTGGGGTGCCACAAAACTCATCGCTTGGACCTGTGCTGTTTAATATATATATGTTTTGCCCTTGGCTCACCTCATCTGGTTGTTTGGGTACAGTCTTATGACTACAGAGATGCTACCCAGCTGATTATCTAGCTCAGGGACAATGCCCCTTCAGCATGCTCTAATGTTCAAATCTGTATTCAGGTGATTGCCCCTTGGTTGAGTATCAATTCCCTTAGAATGAACACTAATAAAACCAAAGTTTCTGTGGTCGGTAAGCAATCATCCAAGTGGACATCGGAATTTTTGCATTTACTTCAACCACAATCTTTCTTTGCCCAGATAGCTCAGTACGCCATCAATATGTCGATAGAAATTGTGCCATTTCTCCCATTTGCTTCGTTTCAAACATTGGTCTAGGCAAGAATCCTATCTTGTGTAATTCTCTGTATTACTGCTTTCATAAATTCCTTCAACAGAAGTGACTTTACACATTATTTGACTTTCAATTTCACTCACACACACAGGCTTACACATACACACATATTCTAACTTACACACTCTCTCCCACATCAACATACACTCACCCATAAACACACACACACAACACACATTTAAAATATTTTTTTACTTCCTTCAGCTGCCAGGAAGGTCATATTCCAGCTAGTTGCATTCCATTCTTTTACACTAATGCTGAATAATAGAACATTATTCACCATTAGTGTAATACAAAGATTGAGAGAAGATAAAGAGAGGAGTCCCAACCCACGTCCATAAAGACGAGCTGCCACTGTGTTCCTGGCACTGATTTTGCCACTACGGAGGCCAGGGGTCACAAAGACAGTGCCAGGGGTCGCAAGGGACAAGTCAGGGGTCGCATCTGGCGACCCCTAAATTACGTCCATGCCTGATTCCTGGCTCCCTATGTCCTTTGTTTAAAGCTATGTGTCTCTTTCATCAGGCCTATAACAAGCAAAGTCCAATATACTATCAAACCATTATCTCACCCTGTCTTCCTTCCCACTCTTCGATCGTCCTTCCTGCTGCTCTATGTCTACTGGTCTTCTGACGGTTCCTTGCCACATCTTGAATTGGTCTGGGGGTCGGCATTCTCAGTACCTGATGCCAAACACTTGACCATCCTACCTGCTAAGTCTTATTTGATTGGCAGTCCCCTCGCTTCTCACGAAACCCTCAAGACCCTTTAGAGCCACGCACCTCGAATCTAACAGTGAGCCTTAGGGCCAGGTTACTCTTCTGGGTGGTTGTCGTGCTTTACACATCCACAGGCAGTGGTGTAGCACTGGCCCGCGCAGGCCTGTGGTGCAGGCTCCCTGAGCTGCATGGGGCCCCCTCAGCAGAGTACTTTGGCCCGAGAGCTTCTGGTTCAATTCAGAGCGGGGGACACTCCATGTACCTTGCAGGGGGTCCCCTCAATTTTCGTTACACCACTGCCCTTAGGTGATATTAAAGTGAGACCTCAACTCCTGTAATGCACACCCAAGGTTAGGAGTAAATGGGAGGGTCTGAATCAGCACCACCTGATTTTACACAATATGGTTAGTGCAAGCGTGGTGCCTCCGCAGCATGGTCAGTAAGCGTCTGAGACCAAGGAAAGGAGAAGTCTGCTTTGCATGGATTACAAGGGACCTGCTTCTAAGGAGGACGACACTCCTGCCATCCTTTCATCTTTAATGCCATATCTCTCAACCTGATTCCCAGCAGACATATGTCTTGTCTAAATCATTAGTATGGTTTTTATTGTTAATATTTTGCCTGTTTTCTTCTTTTATCAGCTTTTGATCCTATGCCTCCCATGGGTTTCCATATTATTTTATCGTGATAGTGAAGTACTGTTGCGAAAGACACGATGGTTCCAGCAAATGAACATTTGCCATCTGATGAAATGTAGAGTTACTTGTCAAATACTTTATTGTATGATTAATTAAAATCTTCACAATTATAAAAAGAGGACGGTGCAATATACAACATAATAAATACCATTAAAACTGCGATGTGGTTAAAAATGTACATTCCCATTCACATAGCGCACGAGAAATAGAAAGGAGCTAATGTGCAAAATTAGCTCTGGGGTACCAGAGCTCTACAAATGTGGAGTCATTGCTAATTCCTGGTATTCTTCTGGCACACATATCAGTTTTGAGGTTGGATAAAAAATATGTTGGCCCACAGATAAAAACCATGTTACGCTGAGCAAAAAGACCAGGCTTAGGAAAGAGACAGGATGTTTATTAAATAGTGAAAGCTAGAAAGGGAATTCAATCCCTTTAGTCATCTCCTGCATCGTATTAGAAAACTTATGTTCTACGTCACCTGTACAAAAAGCAGAGCTGTAAGTGTCTGTGTGAAATGTGTGGTCGCTCTGCTCCAGCGCAAATATTTTGGGACTGTGCGCAGCTCATCCCTTTTTAAACTGCAGCAGGAGATAGTGGGCTCAAGGAGCATGAGCTAGACCAGGCTGTCTTACCAGACCACCCAGCACTTCCAACTCGTTAAAAACATGCTGTCAGTGTACTGCTTCGTACTCCAAATGTTAACTGCATGCAGATGGTGCAGCTACAGTCTAACGCACGAGCTCTGATTGTGGTTTTTGGACATTATTTTAAATTGCCTGGTTTGCATTCTCGTGTTCTGTTTGCCTAATTAGTGGCTAAATTAATCAGTATTGTATGCCACGTTCTCTGGGTCTTTATCGAGTCCTTTGTGCACGTTTTTTGTTTTTTTTCAGACTTGACATGGCTCACTTGCTGATTTTTACCCTTCACACTGAAGTGCATGTGAGGGCATACGCACCATCTCTTCCTCTCTTTCCCAGTCGTGCTCTCTCTGTGACTCTCTCCTTTTTGCTCTCTACTTTTTATTCGCTATTTCAAGTGCATAGTGATTATTATTAATATTTTTTTGTTGCAGTTTTATATAGCGCAAACTCGACCGGAAGGTATTGGAGCGCTTTACATGAGCACCAGTTACGCTACACAAGGACATATTCATTTTTTGGAAAGCACAGGGAGATTAAGGGCCTGATTATGACGTCGAGCGGAAAGCCATCTGACAGCTCGTCGAAGGCTTACCGCTCGACATCATAGGTTGCCATCGGACAGCTGTGTTATGATACTGGCGGTCGGAGGGAAACCCATGGGGGAATTCTGCTCCGCCTCCGGCGGGCTCTGGGGCAGCGGGCGGAATAGTAATCTCAAAATGACAAGGGAGCTAGCCTCATCTCCGCCGTCGGGGTTATGATGTCGCTTTCCATCTGCCCTTTCATGGCGGTCCACCGTCCATGAAATAGCAGGTGGAAAGTACCTTTGAGGACCCCTAGGAGGGCCCCCTGGCCCTCCGCTACGCGGTCTGGAGGCACAAACATCTCTGCACTGTGTGGCAGGCACCAGATGATTCTTGCCACATGGTGCAGGGATGTTTATATTTTCTATTGAGGCTGGTGCTGCAACCCACAGCCAAGTTTCAATAGAAAATATACACTTTCCGACCGCAGTGAAGGTGGTCACATCATAATAGTGGAAGCTGGACCTCCACCTCCTTGGCGGGCGGTCCCATTTCGGCTACAGTGTCGTTCGGATGCTCGTCCAACCGGCATCATAATTAGGGCCTAAGTGATTTGTCCAGAATCACAAGATGTTGAGATGCTCGTCCAACCAGCATCATAATTAAGGCCTAAGTGATTTGTCCAGAATCACAGGATGTTGAGATGCTCGTCCAACCGGCATCATAATTAAGGCCTAAGTGATTTGTCCAGAATCACAGGATGTTGAGCTGACGCCGAGACTCAAACCTGGGTCCCCAGGTCCAAAGTGAGCAGCTCTGGCCTTACCCCACATCCTCTCCTATTCTTTCCTAGAGGAGCCTTATTTTCCCACCTGTATATCTCTTGTTCTCCAGTTCTAGTGCAAGTCAATATTATTGCTAGTCAGAATTAACTCATTCCCTTTTTTAAAGCTTTCACATGGAAAAAACCTCTGTAAATGTAACAATATTGTGTCCATATAAACTCCCAAAAGTGTTAATTTTTGTCCAGATAATATGCCACTTATTGGAAAGTGTTGTCTTGCAAAAGATTCAAAAGATTCAAACCAGTTATTAGCAACTAAATAACAAAAACAACCACTTAACAAAAGGAGTTAGAAAGCACACTGTCAGTCTTGAACCTGCAATGACCGAAAGCCCCACATGCTTCTGTTATGCATCAAATGTGATGTTACAGCCTACAACCATGCATGATATACATGAAATGGAACTCTCTTTATTCTATGATATTTTAATATTTTATAATAATTTATTTTCTAATGGCATTCTACAGAAAGATTAACCTTTCCATGAACTGAGTGCATTTGTTTCTTTCAGTTTTGGGTGTCTGAGCATGAAACATCGACCTTGACATAACCTTGACTCTAGTTGAAAGTGACACCTAAGTGCCAAGCGTGTTGTTTTCGCTTTATAATGTTAGCTATGGAAAAATTGATTCTGACAGGCTTGCATTCCTGAGACAAACTAGTTTCGAGCACCTGTACAGTAGCGCAGAAGGGTCACTAGGCAGAAGAGCTGAGACAAGCTTCATCCAGTAAAGGAAAGATATGTAAAGATGCTTGTGTCATGAACCTTGTTTGGAGGGCTTCTGAGCTAGCAGGGTTAGACTGGCCTATAGGGCAATCAGGCATTACTAGAGCGGCTGATCTAACAGGTCAGTGTGTGACAAGTGTTTGCGGCTGCTTGTGGGACTGTTTTATGGCCTGCTGGGCCTGTTTTTACTGTTAATTTCCCCGATATTAAAAAACAAACATTGCCTGCAGCAAGCTCAAGCCCATACAGGCTTCTATACTGATAGAGCAAATATTTCGAAACCACATTACATGATACTTTATCGATTTAGACAGGAAAACGTGAATGTGCACATTGCACAAAATACTTGAAGTAATACAATAATAGGAACAAGTGAAGTAACAGCACCGTACAAGCGTGCTTGAAAAAGCTAAAAAAGGAGAAAATACATAGCTATATAGTTGAAACACTTAATAATAGATTTTCATATCTAGATTACTCATGAAAATGATGTTTTATTATTCACGTTTGGTTAAAAACTAATGAATCTAAATATGCGGCCTAACAGTTCTATTGTCTTTCATTGCAAATGTATGTCCTTGACAGTGAGGGCTTGGTCAAGCTCCCTAGTCAAGGAATCCGGGATGGGCAGCAATGGTATGGTATCTAGAATAGGACTGGCGATCCCCGGCCAGAGGCGATGGACACCAAACCTGGGGCCGACCAAACCAGTCATGCACACTCTCCATTTTCTCAATGTAGGCTGTATGCAGCCTACATGGAGAAAATGGGCTCCCGATAGACGCCTGTGCGGTCGGTGTCCCAGCCAATCACAACACTGCCATTGCAGGAGGCTGCCTGCTTCATGTTCCTGCGGAGGCAGGAAAGCAGGAGCAAACCCAGCAGTGAAGACGCGGGACCTGGGAAAGGTATGTTTACAAAATATATATATTATTATTTAACCCCTCCCTGCATGGCCCCCCCATTCCTCGTGACCACTCACCTGTACCCTCCCCGCATGACCCGGCGCACTCCCCTCCACCCATGAGCCATGCCAGGCCTCTACTGACCAAATCCCCACCCCACACTTCACCCCAAGAAGCATCTGTCGCCCATGAACAAACTACCCTCAACAAAAAACACTAGGGGGAATGTCAGTAGCAGGTAGGCGCCCACTGAGCAAGGATAATGTTCCTGACAGCAAATGTCAACATTACAAAAAAAGGGGACAACCAGCAAGGTGAGGGTCAATGGGGAGAAGAGAGAGGGGGGAGGGGAGAGGAGAGGACAGGGGATCCCCAGATTAGTATCAACTCTGGACAATGTACGGTGCAACCCATTAGGTAGAACAGCCAGTGACGGGGGACACTATGGGCTATTACTATGGATCTGAAGACACTTGTCAATGATACGGCAACCTCCAATCCCGAGCCACGTCAGGGAACACTGCAAGCAAGAAAGAGGACAGCATCATAGTCAGGGAGGTGTAGATGACTGCGAGGAAGGGCCTGGATCAGTGGTAAGTGAGTGGAAAATCAAGAGAGTGTTGGACGAAGTCTCATCTGGAGCCAGTGTTATGGAAGTTAAGTGATTGTTTCTCAAGGTTGGGTCAGAGACCCAGCCATTTCCCGTCGCATAATCTTGGACCGTTTGGAGAGGGAGCAGTTGTCTCTTCACCACCGCCGAGGTGTCTGGGAGCGCCCCACCATGTCACCGGATCAATGCAGTTCAGAAGATGGCCACCTCAGCAGTCGTTGCTCCGTTGCCCACTCCCATGCCCGCTCAGGACTGTCGAAGAAGAAGGTTGAGGATTGAAAAATGACTTTGACGTGGGCT
The DNA here is from genome assembly GCF_964204655.1 of Triturus cristatus. Classification (NCBI taxonomy): domain Eukaryota; kingdom Metazoa; phylum Chordata; class Amphibia; order Caudata; family Salamandridae; genus Triturus; species Triturus cristatus. Next base: position 835,971,226 of record NC_140581.1, read on the forward strand.
GGGAAAAGGAGCATATAATGAATATTTAAGGTGGGGAGTTTTTGGTTCACTTCATCAAAGGAGCAGTGTTGTTGATGCACCGCTTTCATATAGTCAGGGAAAATGAGGAATTTCAAGTTGGAAAAGCGTAGTTCAGATTGAGTGTGGTCTCACGCAGAATCACGTTCCGGTCCTTTAAATTAAGTAGTCACAGGATCGCAGGCATGGGAGGGGCCACGAGGGGTAGCGGGGCTTCGGCACCAGAGATCGGTGAGTCCTTTCAATGACAAACAAATCCAACATCTTACCTCCGGGACTCAAGATTTAAACCTGTCCTCCAGCGCCCCCACCAGGCCCTGAGGCTCCAAAGATTAGGGCAGGCCGATAAGCGGAGGTTGTTACGCCTTGATCTGTTTTTGTTGTCTTCTGCCCTCTAGGTCAGAGTCTGTACAGAGGAGGTGAGCTTGGAGACCTGGTGCTTCAGGGAAGTAAGTTCCTCTTCAACTGAGTAGACCAGCGCCTCCACTTACATCGTTCTGTCTACAACATTGCGCAGATCTTGGGCCAGCAAGCTGAGATCCACCCAGAGATCGTCGACCTTTGCCTCCACAGCCCCTCTTGAGTCCCTGATGGCCTGGAGAATCGTTCCTAGGTCATGCGCGGCCTGCTGTGTGGGGGCCACCACTGGAGCCTCAGCATTATTCTGAGGATCAGGTGGGGGCCTGTATATTGATCCATTTTAGTTTGGGCGGGTGTCTGCAGTGGGTACTTCCAACAGCCAATGGTCAAGGAGCCAGGGAGCCTAACAGTACGGTAACAATGGGGAGAGGGGAGATGAAAGAGACATCCAAGCCTAACTCCCCAGGGCCACCCGGGAGTCACCTGCAGTCAGCCCACCGGCCGACCCCCGCCAATTGTAAGGCAGCCACCAGCCCGCAGATCCAATGGGCACCAGCAGGGATGGGGCGCAAGAACAGTTCACAGCCATTTTATATAGGGCCCTTGGGACCACCAAGACCTCGTAAGGCAAGTGACCCCCTCTGTCATGCAGATTGTGAGAGGAGCAAGGCCCCTGGGGTGCATATGGAGCCCCAGAGGGCTACGTGGTGCGCAGGAAGAGAGGCGAAGAGAGTACCTGCTGGATTACACTCCAGTGCCGGTCGATAGAGGATCTGTAGGGAGAACTCTCCTGCACCAAGGCGGGCCCTTCTTTAAGCCTGGCACCCCATGTAGGGTGATGGAGCCCCCAGGCCCTGGCAACCACCCTGCCTTCAGCTGCAACACCGTCGGGGGAGGGCCATCTCTCCCTCCCAGTCCACAGCGGGTCCCTCTGGGTTGGATGCAGGGGATGCTTGGCCTCCAGCTTTAGCCGTGCATTGGGCCATTGGGAGCCTCCGGGCTCACTGCCGCTCCCAATTCATCCTCGGTCGGGTCTGATCTGCCATCAGGAAGCTGCTTCCTCAGCAGCCACAGCACTGGCCACACACGTGGTCACCTCTGCACCCGGCCGCGGCGGCTACCGCACTCATGGCCGGGTCTCACGGGGGTGGACGGAGAGGGGAAGAAGAAACTGGGGATATCCCCACCTTCAGGAGCCTCTGAGAGACAGTTAAGACAGGAAAGATGCTCCGCATTCCGGAGCGGCACAACAGGCAGGCAGCTGCAGAGGCAACATGGGCCACGGCAGTCAGCCCACCCCGCCACTGACGAGCCAGCAGAAGGCACCCCAGTCGGATTTGGCCACTTCTGGGGGTGCTGGCGGGGCACTAAGCGTGGGCAGATAACTCCGCTTCGCTAGCGGAGCTTGTGGATTTTTGCATACTCCACATTCCGCTGACAACACGAAGTTTATGCAAAACTCCGACTATGCAGCGCAGCGGAGTTCAGCCCCGGACACTCCCCGCCTCTCCCCATAAATATTTTTAAAATAAAAATACAAATTAAGGTAAAAATCACACTTACCTTTATTGCGGCGTCTCCGGGCTGCCCTCCTCCTCCTCGCTGTGCTCTCTCCTGTAGAATCCCCTATGTTAGACATACGTCATGGTGGGACTGCACATGCGCGTGCAGTCCTAACCACGACGTACGTCTGACGTAGGAGTTTCAGTTTCCAGAAGAGACCACGGTGAGGAGGAGGGCAGTTCGGAGACACCGCGATAAAGGTAAGTGTGTTTAAATTTTACCTTAATTTTTATTTTAAAAATATTTATTAAGGAGGGGTTGAAGGCGTGGAGCTCCATGGAGTTTTTGTCCAACTTCGTGGAGCTCCGCGTAGAGCAACTACACCAGCTCCGCCTGGGCCACATTTTTATAGTATGGGCATGAGATCAGTGTATTTGAACCTTATTTCAAATTTGTGAGTTAGTCACCAATTATTCTTCATTTGGTGACTAACGTTCGTGTTTTGGACATCCTAATTCCCACCGCTCCGATCAGTGAAGAAAGATCCATCAGAGGACCATTCGCAGCTTTGGTGAGGGCAATGCTGAAATTCATCTAACTGTAGGGTCCCAGTGCAGTTAGAGGGATCGGTGAGTAAGTAGTAAAGTGGAAGGTAAACTTGAAATTATTCTACCACTTACGCTGGTTCAATACCTTGCAAAAGACTTAACAGTGTGACTTTACAAGTTCAAACATGCCCCAATTTACAAACACATTTTTTTTGGGTGTCCGGGCCAATTTTATTTTCCCAGTCCAACCTTGTGAGCTAAAGTCAACCTGGCCCTACAATAGGACTCTATCGCATTTACCATTGTTATTAACACAACTATTCTGACTCTTACAGGCACATGCATCATCATAGGGTTTTGCGATTCCTTAATAGCGATTATTAAGGAATCGCAATTAAGGAATAGCAAAACCCAATGCATGTAGGAATCGCTAAAGAAATAGCGATTCCCACAAATTCCTTAATTGCGACTAGCAAATTGCGAGTCGCAATTAAGGAATGTCTTCCCATTCATTCCTATGGGCCTCCAGGCCCATAGGAATGAATTAGAGATTGCGGGAGCAATTTGCGAGTACCAGTAGGCACTCGCAAATTGCTCCCGCAATTTCGATGGTGCAAGGGTGTCCAAAGGACACCCTATTGCACCCATGTATGTTCACTCTGCACCAATGTTGCATACACACATGCTCTAAGGGCATGTGTGTGGGCAACATGAAACTTAGAAAAATGCAAATAAGTGCATTTTTCTAAGTTTTCGCAAATTACCATGAGGTCCAGCCTCATGGTAATTTGCTCACGCTAATAGCGTAATTGCTATTTTTTAAACTGTAATGCATTGCATTTAAGGAATCTCAATTAGGGATTCCTTAAATGCAATCGCTATTTAAGAAATCACAATAATTTGCGATTTCTTAAATTGCGAGTGGCAAGTTGTTTCATGCATCGCAAAAGCTATTTTTGCGATCGCAAACGGCCGATTTTTGCGATTCGCGCCGTTTGCGATCGCAAATAGCTTTGATGCATGTGATCCCAGTGTTTAGAAGCACACCATCGACTACCCTCACAAATCTATAATATAGTTCTTTTCAGTACACTTTTACATCATTTTCCACTCTCTTATACAGCGCTTTATGCTTCCCAGATACATCTGTACTACATAAATGCCAATAAATATATACGCACACATATAATATCTTACAGAGAAGATGATAGCTCTTCTGTAGTAATGGTTAGGTCAGAGTTTCCATTGAAAAGACATGTTTTTGTTTCTCTTTTAACTTTGGCGCCTTTTGATGAATTTGCACTAAACATCCCATTAAACAAATGCATTCCCTTTTGAATATTCATGTTGCGTTTTGTGCAGAGAAATCAAACAGGTGGCTGAAAATAGGGAGAACACACAGTGACAATAGAGAGTCCCAAAAGTGACATTCCAAAAGTGAATTTTCCATGTTAACTTCCATAGGATTATTTGCTCCTTGCTGCAGAAAAACGCTGAGAGAAATTACACCAAACTTGGCATGTAAATACAACTTTACGCGAGGAAGTGACTTTGCATGGCGTAAATCTGTTTAGTGGTGTTTGCAAATTTAGCATTGAAAAAGTGCTCCAATTTGGCCATGAAGAGGTTCAATAGTTAGAGATATCTCCACCATCAAGTCCACAGAGGATTTGCATTCCAGTCCAGTAAATATAAGCTCACCTTGGGACAAGGGATCTTTTTCTCCCATGAAGCATTACTGATTCTTGAACCCAGATGTAGATGATCTGTCATGTTCTGTTTGGCTGGCCATATCAGAAAAATTTCTGTTGCAGCAGCCATTACCCAACATGGTGCCCTGAGCACTGTGTTGGGAAAAATCAAAACAAAGGGCCTGATTACGATGGCGGAAGGCCCGCCACCACCAGCCATGCGGTGGTGGGCCCTTCGCCATCGGACAGCAATTTCTCCCCCGCAAAATTACAATGGTGGGGGAAATCGCTTTCAGACCGCAGCGGTCGCAAAGACTGCCCACCGTGCTTCTGCCACAGGCAATCGTACTGATTGCCTGGCAGAGCAGTCAGCATCTGTGAAATGGTGGTGGTGCCTAGCAGACACTTTTCGCCAAATTACAATGCTGGCCACAGCCGGCCTTTCCGTGGCGGGTAAACTGCCATTGAAAGGCTGTTGGGGATTGATTTTGGTGACCCGTTGCGGGCCCCCCTTGTGTTGGGGGGAGGTGGTGGTGCACCGAGGGGGTACCCATGGTACCACATAGTGCAGGAAAATGCACAACATGTTGTTTTAGTATTGCAGCGGGTGCTGTAGCCAGCAGCACCCACTTCAATGTTAACCGTCACGGTGCATCATAATACGTGGTGCGGGACCGCTACGATGGCTGGTGGACTCGAGTCCATCCGCCATCGTAATCACCCTCAAAGTACTTAAGTTGACATGGTAAACAGGCAATCCATAAGAAATGATAACATCAAGCATCGAAAATCATTGTGGGAAGGACAGAAAGCCTTTGGCCCTGAAACTGCTTTGTACATCTGGCCCTAGACTCAGAGAAATGATCCTTTCCCGTTACGCACTAGTGCTGAATACTTTCTCATGAAGTTCAGCACTTTTACCACCTTTCTGAGGCTGTACCTGTTGACTTGCATCAGACTATGATGAACCTCATGTGTTTTTCAGTTGGTTTCCGTTCCCTATCTGATGCAATTGCTATGGTAAAGGAATTCAATGAAAAATAAAGTTCCGACATTAGATATGAAACACGGGGCTATTATATTTATTTGTACATTTATGCTGACCATTTATACCCAAACTTTTATCAGTTAACCATATCTAAAATTTATGGCCGATGTAATGTTTCTATTCTCAAAAGTATGCTCCTCTGTTCTTATGTCTGTGTCTTTATAATGTATTTGATTGTACGCTCTTATCTCTGGTTAAAAAAAAAAAAAAAGAAAAATAAAGTTCCATCACTAGCAATATTTCAGTACTCGATTTGGTTTTGGTTGTACTGGTAGTGGAAATATCACTTATGTTTGTTGGCCATATGACAGCACATACAATACAGAAATGTAGCAGTAACTGTTTGTGCACCCCACCTCCCTCCAGTCTCATGCCTTCCTCCACCCCTAGAGCACTGCAGAGGACATTAGGTCTCACTATCGTTGTTCTAGATTTGTGTTCCTCTAACGCAGTGGTCTTCAAACTTTTTGATGCCGAGACCCCCCATCAAAGGTTTTTAGGTGAAAGGACCCCCCTCTCTAGTCAGAAACTATCATCTTACAATTTTACAATTTGCTTTTAACTCTGCCATGTCGATACGTCAGGTGCATGCTCGGAAGGACATACATATGCATATATCATCATACAAAGACATTCCTTTCTCATTATCACAAGGCAGTATAACAATCTGCTAATTTTTCTGCACTTTTACATAGAATATTTTAATAAAAAATTAATAGTGTTATCCATTTAAAATGCCACTGCCTTTAACAACTTTAGATGGATGAAACTCTGAATTACGTTTTCTTGCTTTTATCCAGCAATTTACAGGTCACACACCTCTCAGCAATGCGCACTCAACTCACTGAGCTACCGTACCATTTTGGTTCAGTGTTTACAAAAAATGAGACAAGATTTGGACAATAGGAATAGTAGGGAAACCAGGTAGAAATGTTGGGACCACTTCCTCTGTGAATAGCATGGGAGTCGTCTCTTTAGATCAGAGTCCCCCCTGTACATTTGATAAAGAATCTTGAAATCAGATTTAATTTTGACCTACCATTGTATAAATAGATTTGCTGAATGACTAAGAACTTTTTTTTACAATTAGGTATACTAAAACAGGTTAGGTTTCTGTTCAACATCCAGCAAAGAATACAGATTTTCAAGGTTTTTGTGACTGTGAGGTTTGATTACAGTAATGCTGTATATCTGGGGATCCTACAAAAGCCTCGAATAAACTGTAATTAGTACAAAATGCCACAACGTGACTCATACTAAATATTAAAAAACGCACGTCCTTCTCAAAGTGCCTAAATAAACATCATTGGCTTCAGAGTTTTCAGAGGGTTAACATTAAATACATATGCTTAGTTCATAAAGCATTATATGGCCGTAGACATAACCCTCTTACCCACAAATCTAGGTTCTGCACCCCAAGAAAAAGCTTGGTTATTTATGGTTCCCAAGTTTCAGAGAACTTTATGGGGAAAGATGTTTTTCAGTGGCTGCAGCAATGCTCTAGAACTGGCTTACACTTAATCTAAGAAGAGAATACTCGTTGCTGGGATGTAGACTAGAGAGCTACTAAACACCTGGCTTTTCCACCACAAGGCTCCTGTGATTTTATGACTGGTTAGTGATTTGCAGAAATGGTCTTTGAAGAATGAGCGCTGAGGTACCTACCTGGATATAGCGCTTTAGAAGTGGCCAAATATAAATAAATAATATGCAGATAATTGCTCCTCTAATCACAAAGTCTCTAGTCTCTGATGAACAATGGCAATATGATAAAAATCTGAGCATATGGCACCTAACACTGTAGTCATGTTAAGGGTGGGGGGTAACACTGCCACCAGTGCTTGGGCTAAATGCTTACCCTGATCAGTTTCAAGACTCCTCCCAAGTTTCCAGGAGCAGCACAAGCATGTTGTAGGCCCCATATACCATAGCAGTAGGCTGCATCTTTTTTGGGAACGCCGCATGAAAAATTGCAGTGCTCCTTTGCACGAAGGATAGAAGATTGCACAGCACTCGAGTTACAGAGCTTTGCAGCCTGATATCATCTGCAGTGCGGGTGCTAACTGATTCTGCTTTGTGCCACTTAGAGCCTTGTGGAATAGTAAAGATGACACAGCATTATGGAATGTAGGATTTGCACTAAAGATACAACCTTGAAGATTCCTACATGAAGACAACCACAGAAAGGTAATCTACTTATGACATGTGCAGTTTCATAAATCACACACCACATGTAGGGTCCATACTCAAAATATTGCTTAGACCATCCTTTGCACCTGGTTCAACTTGGCATTCGGGTTTGATGATGGGCCTCCAAAGAGAAACTCAATGTACAAGCATTAGCAATCATCTCTTCAAGACACAAATCATTGTAGGTACTGCATAGAGGTCAGGGTTCATCATAAATACACTTTAGCTCTCAAAAATTGAGACTGAGGTTTGCACCAGCTTCTGCCATTTTGCGTAGTAAAGCTGGGCTTTATTGAATATTGAACTGAATCCTTATGTAAGCTTTGGCTCTAAATGTTCACTTCTTCGAGTGACATTATGAACACAACTGTGCCCAGATGACTGGCACAGGAAAATAAGTCTTTAAATTTAACGAATTTGCATTGAGGGCTGCCAAAGAGAGAGAGGTGAAGCAACACAGGTCAGTATCGTAGTGGGGGCTGCCATAAGACCGGTGGGTTGGTGAACTTGATCCCAATAAAACGGTAAATTAGTTATTTGTGGCATCTTCCATCTGCAGACAAAACGTTAATAAATAATGGATCGGGAACACCAAGAGGCCATAGGCAAAGGAAAATGAGGAAAGAAAATCATGTCATGATGAACAAAGGGGACAACACGCGGAGAGGGACAAACAGAAAAAGTATGCATGAGAGAAATATAACAAAGAAAAAAGCATGAGACAAAACATATTTAGAAATTAAAGAATGAACAGGAGAAAAAAAGGAAGGATGAAAGGAAGAACGGTGAAACAGTAAAGGTGAAAAATAGGATAGACGGGTGTAGGAATGAATGGATGGAAGACTGAAAGAATAGAGTAAAAGGATGGAGTGAAAAAGTGAAACAACGGATAGGTGTAAGGGAGAAAAGTATGTTATTGGTGTTTGTATAGCTCGAAGGTCACCTGTAAGGGTATTAGCGCGTGTAGGGATGAAAGATTTAAAAGATTGAGAGATAAACGGATGAATGAGTGAACGCATGCTGAATGGACAGAGAGTACATGTGAAAGGGTGTATGAAAGGGTGAATGGATGGATGCTGGATGGACGGAAAGGTGAAGGGATTGATGGATGAATAGATGGAAGGGTAAAAGGATTGATAAATGGATGGAAGGAGGATGAAAGGGTAAAGGTCAGGTTTGTTCACTCTGTGTGCCTGTTGTAGAGGTATGGTTCAAGTGGGGGTGTTTTAGTGTTCTAGCTACTGCCTTGATTCAGGTTTAGCGTCACCTCTGCGTGGGTGCGTGATAATAAAGCAATTATGTAGTGTATTGTCTATCAGGAGGGAGCAACTGGCTGGGCGGGGGTATTTAAAGGCAGGCTCGTTGTCCACATGCACTGCAGTCGTAAATCAGCGTAGAGGGGGTTTAATTGCAGCGGACCAGTGAGGTTAATTTTTTATTTTTGCATCTTTTATATAGCGCGAACTCGACCCGAAGGTATTGGAGCTCACATGAGCACCGTATTTACATAACATATTCAGGCACGGGGAGGTTAAGTGATTTGCCCAGAATCACAGGATGTGGACACGACCCCGAGGCTCGAACCCTGGTTTCCAGCGCCAAAGTCGGCCGTCCAGCCGACGGACCACATCCTCTCTTTATTCGACCCCTCTTTTCCTGAAGCCCCGACACTGTGCTGGAGAGTGCTAATAAGATGTGCCTAAACTCAACACAAGACCTTTGACTTTTTGTGACGTAGTGTGACAAGGTGCTCTTTGCGGGCACCACGCCATTTTTGCACTGCTCCACTGCAGGTGGTGTGAATCGCAGGGATTTTCGTTACCTTTTAAATCTGCAAATGGTCCTTAACGACCTGTGAAAAACTCAGGAGATAAGACTGCAGACAGCCCAGCGGAGCCCACAGCAGCTCGAGCAGAGACACACTACGGGGGAGGAGGGGGGCTGAATCCCTTGTCGTGCCTCGCAGAAGTGTGACCAGGAATGCGCGACCCCCTTTCCATCACTTCACGGCCCCCCTGGGGGTCGCGCCCCACACTTTGAAGACCCCTGCTCTAACGTATCCCGTGCTTGTGGGTAAAGTTTTGTCGCAAATGCAATTAAATCAGTGTTGCTAAAATTATTTCAGGCTGCCTCAAAAAAGCATAGCTTGGCCAACTACTGAAAACTCCCTCCCCAAAATTCAGTTTAATCGTTATTCTAAATATCTGTAACTCACCATTCAGGTTCCCCCACACAACCCGATATTGCTTATCTGTAAAAACAAATTCTCTTGCAAACTGAATTAAATCAATTCGGTCATTTCAGTTGTCGCCACTTAAAGGAGTCTAACTCAGCTTGTTTCCTCTGTTCAAAACCCCCACTTGAAATATATGTTTCTTTCACAAATGCGATTTGATCAGTGTTCCTAAATGGTACTTTCACCAGTTGTTTGGCCTCAACCAATCCTGGCTTGTCAATGTGTCGAAAGTCAGTTTTCTCTCGCGAATAGCCCAATCAGAGTACACAATATTAATTTTTTTTAAATACTATTACCTTGAACAATCCCTGTCTGCCTATCTTGCACAAAATATGGATTCTCTTGTAATTTTAATTAAATAAGCATTACCTAAAATATCACTCTTGAGTTGTGTTCTAGCAGTGTTCCCAAAATGTATTCCTCTTTCTCTCTCTCTGAAGTCTTATTTATTCACAGAATGCATTAAGCACAGAGTACTATAACACACAACCCTTTCTGTTTTTTCTGGCACAAAATGTATTTTTCTTAAACATCCAGTCTGATCACGTTTACCAACAATCCCCTGACCTTTAGTTATGTTCCTACACATTTCAACCAATCTAACTTAAACGTGTTAGATTGTTTTACCACTCACACAGCTCAGTCTTGCAAATCTGGCCTACATTAACATTCTGTATTCACAAATTCATTTTAATATCTCTCTCAATTTGTTTGTAACAATATTTTGCTATGCTTTCAAACCAAAACAATCCAACACCTTACCTTGCTTTTACTCTGGTCCTGGTCCGTTCATTTCCTCCATAGAAAAATATATTCCTTCTGCTCACTATGACTTGGCTATCCATCCATGATTTAATGAAACCCCTGCTTATCTGCCTATTTTATAATCTAATACATTTTTGAATTTCCAAATGAACTACAGAGGAGTAGGAAATAAGTGCAAAGCCAGATTAACATGTCAAAGTTAGCCTCAAAAGAAGCATCTTATTTTTCGACTACAATTTCCGCACTCGCATCTTTACTCAAAGTACGCAATCAGCATAAATTTACAATTATTCACTTTTGAGAAAAGGATTTAACAAGAGGTTAACATGAATATACAAGTGTTAATTCTGAAAAATTGTGACGTCTCTTAAAATACATATGTAGTTTTCAAATGAGGTTAACTTTGAAACTTAACTTAAAAGTAAGATCACTATCTCACATAGGGGCATATATCTCACTAGTATCAAAACCTGGCATCTACTTAACTGCACTACACTTCTCTGGAGCCTCCCCACCTCCCCACTTCTTCATCAGCTTCAGTGGCATCCGGTTCATCGCACGATTATTTTAAAACCCTTTTTTGAGGGGTTTTGCATATCTTGCACAACAGCCTTCTGATCCAATGAGTTAGTCCTCCCTTTAAATACAGAGCAGGGCACCGTTGTTTATAGTGTAGTTCTGCTAAACACTTTATCGAGAATTGTACCAAAAACACAAAGAAACTCGGAAAGGGAAAGGAGCCCTATCAGCACCTAGAGGGGTCATTGCACTGAGCTCACCATGATTAACTTGCTTGCAGTTGGATGCTTCTTTAGACTACAACTGTAGCTGATTCAGGAGCAAAAGGATCACTTGCTGACTGCGGATTAGAAAAGAGATCACGGGCCCCATCATGAGATGCCCATGGTTTGGAGGAGGAGGAGATACTGGGACATCACAAGTTGAAGTCCCTGGAATGTAAATAATTAGGCATATCCAGAATTACTAGGTCCACATCTATAGATTTTACCACCTAATCTGCTCTGAGTTGATGGCAAATCTGAGTTGACTGGGCAATGTGCAGTGGGGAGTGGGGGTCAGAAGAGTTTTGGGAGTGAGGGCAGGCCTTGTTATGCGGCAGGGGAGCATTACATATTCCATTTGTTGTTATGCAGAGGTCAGGTGGTGGACAGCTCTGTTTATGCTGGCAGCCCGACTTCTGAGGTAACCTTACCATATGTAGACCCACACCTGGTAAAAATAGAGACAATGGGGCATATTTATCAAAGTTTTGCATCGCTCATGCACCACACAAGGTACTGCAAGGGTGACTCAAAACCTAGAATGATATTTACCAAGCCACGCAAGGCCGCCATGCGTGACCCTGAGTGGCTTTGTAAATCTGTAGTAACGCAAGGGAGCGCAAGTCACTGCCTTGCGTTACTCTGCCCCAGGGAGACGTTCCATGGGTGGGGTGAAGGTGTTCCCATGCATCCACCCATAGATTTTGGTGCATTACCAGATTTACTAACACTGGTAAACCTGGGAATGCGTCAAAATGCTACGACTTCTCAGGGGAGGCATACCGAGAAGAATGATCTTTGTTCCTCCTCCTTTTTTTCCCTCTTTCTACGTGTGTTGCAGTATGAAGCACATTTAGAAAAGCCTCAATAGATTGTTTTTGTGCAGGAAGGTGTGCCTTCCTGCACAAAGGCAATCCTGTCTGCAGCGCTGGCACCCTTGCACCGTGGTGCAATAGTGCCTGCATTGGAGCTAATCAACAGTTTGTGCGCCAGCACAGGCAGGGAGCAGGAATGCGCCGTATCTTGATAGATATGGCATGTTCCTGCCCTCTCCCTTTCACGCACTGCAACAAGTTGTCATGCAGCATTGTGTTGCATGAAATAATTATAAATATGTTCCGATGCTTCCTGCACACAGTATCCTAGGGAACACAAGGCCACTCCAGATCCACCAGAGTGGTATTCTGTCCGGATACTGCTCTGGCAGACTTGTAAATAATGCTTGTAAGTTAAATGCTACTATTGGCTTGCAGCACTGATTGTGCCATCCACAGAAGTAGCCTTTCAAACCTGTCTCAGGCCTGCCATTGCAGGACCTGTATGCTCAGTTTACTGCTACTTCCACTTCAATCAATCAATCAATCAACCAATCAATCAATCAGTCAGGGTTTTGTAGAGCTTGGCTACTCACCTGCCAGGGTCTCAAGGCACTGTGGGAGGGGGGTGGGGAATCTGCTGTTCAGTAGCAGAGCCAGGTCTTGAGTTCCTTCCTGAATTGGGGCAGAGATGGTGATTGCCTGAGATGCAGAGGAAGGGAGTTCCAGGTCCTTGCAGTAAGGTAGGAGAAGGATCTTCCTACAGCGGTGGTCCTGCGGATCCATGGGATAGTGGACAGGCCCTGATGGGCGGAGCAGAGATGTCTGGTGGTGGTGCGGAAGAAGAGGCAGTGGTTGAGGTTGTTGAGGCATGGGGGACTCACGTTGTAGAGGGCTTCGTAGTCGTGCATGAGGAACTTGTGGGTGATCCTTTTGTTGACCGGGAGCCAGTGGAGGTCTCTCAGGTGGATGGTGATATGGCTGCAGCGAGAGATGTTCAGGATGAGTCTGGTGGAGGCGTTTTGGATGTTTTGCAGCTTTTTTGGGAGTTTTTTTTGTGGTGCCCGCGTACAGTGCATTGCTGTAGTTGAGTCTGCTGCTGACGAGTGCGTGGGTGACTGTTTTCTTTGCCTTGGTGGGGATCCACTTGAAGATCTTTCGGAGCAGGTGGAGCGTGTGTAAGCAGGAGGATGAGAGGGCATTGATCTGGTGGTTCATTGAGAGCAGGGAGTCCAGGATGATGCTGAGGTTTCGTGCATGGTCCGTGGGTGTGGGGGGGTTCCGAGCGCTGTGGGCCACCAGGAGTCATCCCAGACAGAGAGGGGGGGGCCCAGGATGAGGACTTTGGTCTTGTCTGAGTTGAGCTTGAGGCAGCTGTCCTTCATCCATGTGTCTACTGCCTTCATTCGGCTGCGGAAGTTGTTCTTGGCGGCTGTGGGTTCGTCTGAGAGGGGGAGTATCAGCTTGGTGTCGTCGGCGTAGGAGACAATGTTGAGTCTGTGGTTTCTGATGATGGTTTCAAGTGGGGCCATGTAGATATTGAAAAGGGTGGGGCTCGGGTAGGTGCCCTGTGGCACTCTGCGACTAATTTCTGTGGGTTCTGAGGGGAAATGTGGAAGTCTGACTCTCTGTGTTCGGCCGGTAAGGAAGTAGCCGATCCAGTCGAGGACTTTGTCGCTGATGCCAGCGTCATGAAGTCTAGCGCAGAGGGTGTCATGAGAGACAGGGTCAAAAGCGGCTGAGAGATCCAGGAGGATGAGGGCTGTGATCTTGCCTCTGTTGAGGAGGATGTGGATGTCGTCTGTGGCAGCGAGGAGAGCGGTCTCGGTACTGTTGTTGCTTTTGAATCCAGATTAGGAGAGGTCCAAGATGTTGTTTGATTGGATGAACCCAGAGAGTTGGGTGTTGATGGCCTTCTCAATGACTTTGTGCTGGGGAGGGGAGCAGGGAGATGGGTCTGTAGTTCTTGAGGTCCGTTGGGTCGGCAGATGGTTTCTTCAGTAGGGGGTTGATCTCGGCGTGTTTTCAGTCTTCAGGGATGGTGACGGATTTGATGGAGCATTTAATTGTGTGGCAGTGTTCGGGTGCAATGGAGGTGCTGGCTCTGTTGAACAGATGGTGGGGACAGGGATCCGAGGGGGCTCTGAACTGGATGCTCTTCTGAAGGTATCATTGGTGAGGGAGGTCCATTTGAGTAGGGTCTGCTGGGGTCTGGTTCCGTTGTGTGCAGGTTTGGTGAACTCTTTGACCACGTTGAAGAGTAGTTTGCTGTTGTGTGCGTTGGCTTTGATACATTCTTGTATGGTTGGTGTTAAGGTGATTGAGGTTTTGAATGCTGTGTGGTCTGCCGAGGCCTTGCTGTTTCTCTATTTTGTTACGAGCTGTCTACAGGTGTGCCGGGACTCTTGGAGGACAGGAGAGTACCAGCTGGCTTTCTTGGAGGGTTAGCATTTAAAGCCTACTTGCTAATTAAACTCATCTTTTACTGCATATAAGTCACCCCTAAGGTTGGACCTAGGTAGCTCTAAGGGCAGGGTACTATGTAAGGAAAAGGTAGGACATGCACCTTTATTTTTTGCATGTCTTGGTAGTGACAAACAGCCTATTTCATTTTTCACTGCTGTGAGGCCTTCTCCTCTCACAGGGTAGCATTGGGAATACCGTAAAAATCTTTTAAGCTGTAAGTCCTGATGTTTCATATGTTTGCAATGCTTTTGATAAATCCTACTTATTGGTGAGGTTGGATTTCTCTTTACTATTTTAGAAATTCCACTTTTAGAAAGTGGACATTTCTCTGCACTTACTGCTCTGGGTGCCTGACAGTTTGTCACCAATACATGTTAGGGTTGGGCTGAGTGGCAGCTACATTTGTGCTTTCCCTCTAGACAGCCACAATACAGGACACCCAACTGAATCTGCATTCATCTGCATACTGATGGGTCATCTTAGGCATCTTAGGCTGAAGGGAGGAGAGGAGGTAACACTTCCCTTGAATAGATAGTGTCCTGTCTTCACATAGAGGGCTGATATAACCCCGATAGCTAGGCTGGTAGACAGGACTGGGTTGAAAGGGGACCTGTGCACTTCAGAGAGTTCTGTTGAATTCTCCACCACATTAAAGACCCCATCTAACCAGACACTTTTTTGACATGTAACCATGGACTTGAGTGGCTGGCTTGAATCTTGTTCATCACTACGTGTTAAGGCACTACTTGATTATCAATCCAATGATTGGATCATTACTTAGTCACTATCGGGACCGTAAACATTGGAAGATGAGTGCAAGGGCTCTTCCAACGCAGTGATTATCTACTATTTCTAAATGTGCATATATTCAAAAGTATACATGTGATTTTTGCTGATTTGGTCTTAATTTGTTCAGAATATTCTAAGCTATTTTCCTAAACCCTGTGTGGAGTCTTTTTGTGTTGCACAATTTGTTTACACATTGCCTCTCTTAATAAGATTGAATATTCTGCATCAAGCTACCAGAGGGTGAGCACAGGTTATCTCAGTGGTGTATCTAGCTTACCCTGACTAGAGTGGTGGGTTCAGCCTTGCTTGGGTGCATACCTTAGTCAACCAGAAACCCCATTTCTAACATCATATTACACATTACACAGAACCATTCACATATTTAGAGGGTGGATTTGGCAGGTAGAGCGCTCTGTGACAAACTTAGCAGAGTACCCTGTTTGCCAAACCTGGTCTGCTCAGTTGTGAGACAGGCAGACTGTCAGTTTTCTAACAATGGTACTCCCACTAGGTCTGTCATCTGAAAACGTACTTGATGGGTCATTGGAGTACAGGCCATCAGGGTAAGGGCATCAGATCACCTGCCTTATTTAGAGCAGATGACCTAATGTCCTATTTTTCTGTCTGTCAGCATCAAGTTCAACCTGGTGGTCAAAAACAGAAACAAAATAATGAACACCCCTCCCCCTGCCCCCCCTCACCCCACACACACACCCTAGGAGAAAACTCCCAGATGTTGGGGCATTAGTTTTTTGTTTTTTAGTAACAAACTCTAGCTTTGGGAGTTTGTTTCTCAAAACCCCCAAAAAATTGATATGCAGCCACTTAAAAGATGGCAGCTGTGCATCAAACTTTCAGTGCCTTCACGGGAGCCACTGTGGCAGTGGCCCTTGTAAAGGCACAGAGATCACTGCAGGGCCAGCCATGATCTCTTAATTTGTCTGGCAGCAGTGCAGCTGGGGCGGGGGAGGAGATGGTCTACACCCACCAAAAAATAAATTAGACCCTATGTCTGGACGGCCATCTTGTCTTTTCACTGTAAATCAGAATGTTAGCAGTTTAATCAAGACAAGATCCCACCTTAACGTTTGGAAACCACAATGAAGGATGCCGATACCTCACAAAAGTCCTTTCAATTGTGCCATATTAATATCCTGATTATCTCAATTTAGTTGCATGTATGTGCTAGGTACCTAATTTAGTAATGGTTTTGTTCGTCATTTTCCAACATTGAGCAGTGCCATTGTAAGGATTTTGATAGAATCCATGTGGGAATCCATTATGAGGAATCCATTGCAGGGATTTACTTGATTATCCCATCCATTCCTCGAGCATGTTCAAAAGTCTGGAGTAGTCAACCATTTTCAAACACCTCTCCATTTTCCTTTTCGTATGACTTTCTGATAAGTTTACTAAACAGGCATATTCTTTATGGGAGCTTTATTCCCGGTCCCCCAAATTTGCTGTGTGTATCCCCCAGTCTCCCTTCGCCTAGTCCACAATAGCCTGTGTTTTATCTCTGCTGGTTTGTCTCATAGTTTGAATCTCTTTAGTGATCAGTGCTACATGGACAGCTAGTGTTTTATGTTTTAGTATTTATGTTTTCTGTCATCTGCTTGTTCCTTGATATTGTAATTTACTCTTGTCAGGTAGCGGGTGCTCTACCTGCCACATTTAGAGATGTCTGCCGGTTCAGCGGTCTTCTCTTGCATTTACAGAATCCGAAGTCATGGTGGTTCCCGTAAATGCAATCCAAGCATGCCTTGTTCCTTTTTCAATATGATGGCACCACATGCCACACTTTCATTTTCTTTCTTTATTTTCAAAAACAAAATAGCAAAGTGGGATTTTGTTTTTGAAAATAAAAAAAAGCAATGACCCCCTCACCGTGTGAGTGTTTTCCCATCGCTTGGGGGTCATTAAAAAGTTTTTACTTTTACATACCACCACGTTTTAGGTGGCGGTTTGTAAAAGATAAAACCGGCTAATCATCTGCCCACTCTAACTCAGGTGGACAGACAAATGGCCTAACCTTCTATGGCCCTTACTCTGTCGGGCCTTCGGAGAAGTCTGTAGGTGGCACAGACAGAGTAGTCTTCACCGTCTACATACTGAAGGTCTGCCGGTCTGTTAATCAGACAGGCAGACCTTCAGGTTTTTGTTATTTTAAAATATTTTGTAATTAGCATTTCAAGGAGTAGTACAGTGTACATTACAATGTAATACTTTTTTTCACCATAGGAAAATAGTGAACAGCACCCACCTGTACATCAGGCTATTCAAGTAGCAGGACAGCTTAGTACTTAGTGGAATACTTATTCCCAACATAGTAAAATAGACATTAACGTCTGTCCGCACATCAATAATGAGTTTTTGCACTTTTGACTGCGAAAAATAAATAGGAGTATTACGAGCAACAATAATGTAAAGTACAGCTTACACTAATGCTGTGTTTAATACTCAACCTCCCCCCCTTCCCATTTCCCCCCCTTAGCTTCCAAAAGTCTATTAGCTGCACAGAAAAGAGTATCTGCAATTCTAGCCACAGGCCCTCTGCTTTGTAACTCGAGGCAGACCTTCAGGTTGGTAGAAGGGTACTTTGTCGCCATTCCAATAGAGTATCCTTTCCGCCACCATGTAAATCAGGCCCTAACTTTGGCAGACTTTCTCCCTCTGCATTATTCACATATTCCTGAGACGTCTGGCCATATTTAGTTTATGGCACTTTTTCCTTTTACCAACCTACCTTTGATCATGTTAACTGTGAAATGCCCTGTCCTTCTTCACTGCCACATATTTCCTCTCCTCATGGCACCAAATGTTGCAGAGGTTTCATGTGCAAAACAGCAAAAGGTGGTTTATGGAATGCTTGCTAAATTGTCAGCCACTGGAAATCACTCAGGGCCACATTTTGGTCCATTTGTTCTTTTTTTTTTCACTGTGCCACTCAAGACGGGAAGCATCCATGTGCAAATATGTCTTGGTCCTGCTCCTAGAGGAGCCAGTCTGCCCTGCCTGGGAATGGGAACATAGGCAACTCCATGCCATTTTTAGTATTTTTGGGCCTAATCAGTGAGGTACAGTTTGGATAATATGGCACAGTAAACATGTGACCTCAATCTGGGCATACCCTTTGCCATTATGGCATCACATTGAAACACCAAAAGGCGACGGGGGAATGCATACAAAAGTCTCAGCCACTGGAAAAGTGTTAAGAACATATTCCAGTCCATTGTTTTTTGTTTTTTTTGCCACTCTGCCTTTCCAATGATAGGGCAACCATATGGAGATCAGTTTGGTTATGCTCCACTAGGAACAGAGCAAGCAGCACTGTCAGGCCACATCCAGTCTGAATGGGAGCGCAAGCAACCCCAGACTTCAGTTCAGCCTTCATGGCATGCCATTGCACTTAGAGCATCAAAACGAAAAAACACAATTGCTCGAGGTGTGAGTCCAATCCATCCTTATTTTGCACACTGCGCCACTCCAGACGGGAAGTAATCAAATATATTTTTGCTCTCTTAAGTGAGGTATCCTACATCCTGTGGGTATGCCTAAGCACGGGTCAAATGGTCACCGTGCCACAGAACAAAACCTGTACCAGTCTGATATGGCTCAACTGTGCTTTAGTTACTTGTGTTCCCTTTTAGAGGGGACCTGGCCTGACATGATATACTCTCATTTGCATGTGGATGGTCCCAGTCTGGGGTGGCATACTGGAAGCAAAATCATGGACTGGAATGCTGCCGAGTAATTACCATTAGATGGGAATAATCCAAGTGTTTCACTCATCAATTTTTTTCTAAGTGAGTTCAAGTACAAATTGTGTACATGGACTTCAAATGTCTAGCTTCTGCTCTGTATCACCTGTCAGTTCTTATGACAGCAAAATACTGAGGTGCTCAGAGCCATATTCACAATTTAATTTGAATTCACCAAAAGAGAGGCCTTCCAGTCTTCGAATAATTGTCTTGCCCCAATTGTCTTCCCTCATCATACTTCGATTGGCTTAGATGAAGGAGGAACACCCCTCTGGTTTTCACGAAAGGTTTCACGCTAAGGACCCAGCGAAAGCATCTCACATTTAATTTTTACTGACCTACACTATACTTGCCACTCAGGTGGCACCAAGGCATCATGCCATGGTGATCCATCTGCCATATGGAACATATAACACGACATAACAGAACTAACACTGTTCTCCAGCATATCTGCATAAAAATCTTTGAATTAAACTGAATGTGTTTTGATTCCACGACTATTTGTTGGCATTGTATGCTAATCTGCTGACATATTTATATATGAAGTGCTGTGATCACTGGAGGGTGGAGGGGGAGGGGGCTGGGGGATAGGGACTGGGGAGGGGAAGTGACGGGGTGGGAGAGAAGGGGGGAGGAAACTTTAAAGCGGAACGCAGACACCCTATTATGTTCGTAGCAAAGGTACAGGTTGAACTATGATTCGGTACAATGGCCTACTTGTCACCGCTGCCCGGCCTCTGTGATGTGGGCTAACAAGCTGTGTGCGAAAGCCTAATGGCCACGCAAGGAATGGCACTGGCACTGGCGGTGCAGGATCATTATGTATGTAAGCTGCTTATTATATTGTTCTCCAATAAAAACGGTTTTTAAAAAAAAAAAAAATGAAGTGCTGCAATTGTATGTAATGTACATTGATTTGTATCTGTTGGTAGTATTTATAGTATGGTAAATTAGCGATACTTTTATATATGTTGTCCCCTGATGTATTTTTAACCACATGGAATGCACATTGATTTTTATTTGTTTGTAGCATTTATTGTGCTTGTATGACAATTTTTATTAGTCGAATAAAGCTTACTTTGACTTTAACTTTGAACTGAATGTTGAATGACATGACCCATGGTCGAATTTAGTGTTGGGTCATAACAAATAATCCCTAGATTTGTAGATTGAAGGATAAATCCTCTTTTGGGAGATTCTTTTCCACCGAATGATCCTCGTGTGAAATTACCTTGCTGTATGAATAAATGTAATCCTATCAGATGATCCTCCAGCAGTACTGATTCCTCTACAAATCAGATCTGTTACCCTCCAACACTAAGAGGCTGATTAGGATGGCGGGCGGAGGCACATCCGCCGTGCTGGTGGAAAATGCCCTTTTCTGCATTCCATCGGCAGTCCTTGCGTCCGCCGTATTACGATAGGCATAGATAGCCCATTTCCCGTCCGCTGCGGTGTTTCAGGTCCTGTCATAAATCTTCGTCCAGACCGGTAGCGGACGGAGCCAATAGAGAGGTACTGCCGTGCGGAATGCGGTTACGACCGCTGGTCAAATCACGATGCCTCAAGCAGCCCATCACACCGCAGCAGAGAATCCGGCCATAAGGGGATGGCGGTGACAATACTGCGGATAGCTCCATGTGTTCCTGACCGCTGGAAAAACTGCGGTGTTTGGCCTTTCTGCAGCAAATCCGACAGCCGTGGACAGATTTACAGCTTTTCCGGTGGTGAATCCTGGTATCAGACCGCCGCGCTAGGGTGTTGCAGGCAGGGCATCCTAATCTGACCGCCGGTTTTGCCGCGGTACCTGTGAAGTACTGGGTATTTTAGTCCCAGCGGTGCAGGGGCACACACCCTATGACTTCTGGGTTCACCCTGTTCCAGACCTACAGAAACACAGAGTCTTCTGGGTGAAGTCAAAGATTCGTTTATTGGCTGCAGACCAATTACAGGTATCCTAGAAGTACAACAGCGTGTATGTTCTCAGGAGACTGCTGAAAATCATGGAAACGGACTTCACTTTAAATAGGCCTTTTCTGATACGGCCATATATGAGTGTACATTACAAAGAAAAGGCAGAGTCATGATGACCATCCCACATTCCAGTTCGGCCAGCCCACAATGATTTACACAGTAAGGTTCAGATCCCACATCGGATGTCAATAGACCCCCCAATAAACATGAGCATCTCCTGTTTTGGGAAACAAGTCATAAAGCAGGAACAAGCAGGTGTGGAAGAGATTAGCCGGAGGATTGTATAGAATGAAAGGGTTTTATGACGGGTCAAGCCCTGATGCTAATCACAGGTGGACGGAGGAAGGGGAGCTCGTGAGACCGGTTTGACCCGGGGCAGCAGAGCCAGCTGCCCAGGTCACAGAGAAGTCAGAGGGAAAGCCCATGTACTGTGAGGCCCGTATTTACTCCATTATAGCCTATGTGAGGGCAATGACAAGATGGCCACTGCTTCCAAAATGGAACCCGCGTAGTGAAGCTGAATAACGTGTACACAGTGCATTCATAGCTAGAACGATATATAAAGCACTCGTAAATGCCGCATTTACCATTTGCGGTTCGCTAATACCAAGATAGACAGGGGTAGGGCCCTGTCCCCTACGCGGTCCCGAATATTAAAGTACGACAGACCCTCCTTTTGCCCTTACATAGGCAATCACTATACTCATCTTAATCCGAGTCTAGGTCAAAGTTCACAAAGTCATGGAGATGTTGCTGTAGCATCATCCTATTACTTAGCTCGTCCCTCGATACAGGTTTCCTTACACATAAGGTAGCACAGAGGCCACATATCGCAGGAGCACACTGTATGCACAGACAGAACAGGAAAAGAATGGCTAAGATCATTCCAATGACCATCAGAACTTTCCAACCCCAGGCAGATATCAATTCCCAGAACCACCCCACCAGTGACCAATCTCCCTTATCCACGTGTATGGATTCAGATATTTTATGGAGTTTGGAGATGGCTTGATACACTGTTGGAGCATTATCTGGTATGAAAATGCAGCAACTGGATTGGATGACCTTGCATACCCCACCGCGGTCTGCAAGAATAACGTCTAGAACCATGCGGTTCTGCAGAGTCATAAGGCGATCCGCTTGGAGCTCAGCCGTCAGATTACCAAGGGCACCAGCCGTTACATTAACAGTGGATTCAACCACACGAGTCAGCTGTCTCAGGTTCCGGCTATTGACCATAGGTCCCCAAAACGGCAGGAAACCCAAGAAGAAGTCTCCCGCTTCCTGACCGGCAGTATCCTCCTTACTAATCACACCTCTCACAACTCTGGTCTTGTGATAGTCAGAGGCAGCAGTAAATGTCGGCGGTAGCAAGTTCGCAATATAACATGTGCCCGAGAAATCAGGGGGCAGCCATGTATATGCTCGGTCATTACAGATGAAATATGTGCCCTTGGCAGCCAAAAACGCAGGGGAAAACTGTGACGGGAAGGTGTACGTTTCAGTACAGTCACTTCTTCCCAGTTGAGCTCTAGGATTCTGACCATTACCCTGTAAGCAGAACCGACCCATGTGGGGTACGACCCAGATTGGAGATGAGATTTTTCGCTGTCTTTCACCCAGACTAATACTATACCCCGTCGCGTTCCATCCTACATAAGGTCTCAACTCTTCTTTGGGAATGGATGAGTATGCATCGATATCCCTACTCATATCGGCAACTCCTTTTATCAAAGCCTTATTATTGGTGATGGGTCTGATGGAACGCGGTTGGCGAGGGGAATATGTATCTAGAGCATAGAGAAACATGGTCTGGAATGCCCATGACGATCCATTGTAACTATACGGCAGCACCAGGTAGGGAATACCCTTGTTAATGGTATGTGGCATTAACCCACACACCCAGCAATTGGTCGTATTCATTACTAGTTGGTGCTGGTGCAAGAGTTGGATAAACGAGTTATTTACGAACTCTGATCGTCTGGTCTGTTCGTGCTCAGGAAAAGGGTGAAAAGAGTGAGAGGAGGCGGTAGAAAGAGGTATAGGCTGTTCAGTGGGTTCAATGGGCTTTTGAGCGGAGAAAAACACAAATCCTACAATAAACATTATTATGCTACACAGTGTAAAAAGGCACAAAAAGACAAAACATTTACTTTTTACAATTCTACACATCCTTGCGTTAAAGTTCATTTCCTCAATCGGTCTCTCCATCTTAAAAAACTCCATCCTCTACTCGGGCCGCTCGCGGTGGATGAGTTTCTTCTGCTAGGGAGTACGCCTGTCAGTCCAGGGAAACGCCCTAGACCAACCAGAACCGTCGACCTAGCGTCTTCGGCCTGTACCCCAAAGTCTTGGCACCGCGACCCTGCGGCAGAACCCGGATGGTGGTTCGAAAAACAAAAAATCAAGAAAGTCCTTCAGATGGGAGAGCAAAAATGTTAAAAAGGAAATCTTTATTTGTCCATGGGCCTAGGTCTCAAATTATAGCGGAGACGGCCAGGTGCTGTTTGGTCTTGAAACAAAAGTTCAGGCTCAGTGGTGTCCAGTCGATTTGATGGTGGCACAGCTTCCTGCAGAATATTGTCACTCTCTTGGTCTGAAATTGTGCCTTTTATGCGTGCGTCACTGAATGGTACGGAACGAGGTACAGTGTCTGTCTCTGAGTCGGCGATACCCTCCTTGACCCACTGGTCATATGGCAGAGGCAAGGGGACTACTTTACAGTGGGTACCATGAATCCAGTGTTTCTTCCCTTTCACTCGCACTGCTGATCTTGTCGAAAGAAGAACAAGATGAGGGCCGATCCAGCGAGGCTCGTCGTTGCTCTTGCGCTGGAAATTTCGGACTAGCACCCACGTACCAGGGTTGATAGGGTGTCCAGGAGGTTCAGAGGCTTGGGGAAGAGTATCATGTACCTGTTGGTGCAAAACACGCAGTTTAACAGTCAAATCATACAGGTAATCGAGCAGTACTGGATGCTCTATTTCACTAAACTTCGTCGGTCTTGGCATGCCCCATACATTAGCCGGGCGGCCAAAGACGACCTCATAAGGGCTAAGCCCCACTCGTGAGTGTATGGTCATTCTGGTGGACAGGAGTGCTAGAGGCAGAGCGTCAGGCCATTTAAGACCGGTGCTCGCCTGGATTTTGGCCAACTTGAGCTTTAAGGCTCCATTGTAGCGTTCTACTAATCCAGCTGATTGGGGGTGATTTGCAGCATGGAACTTCTGCTTTATCCCTAGCCCTTCACACACATTCTTCATCACTTTACCCACAAACTCACTTCCGTTATCACACCACACCATTCTTGGCATCCCAAACCTAGGGAAGAACTCCTTCACAAGAGCTTTGGCTGTGGATAGGGCAGTGTTATCTTTCAGAGGATAAGCCTCTATCCATTTTGAGAAAGCACAAACAACCACCAGTACATATTTCAGGTTGTTGCATCTTTCCATGTGAATAAAGTCCAGCTGCAAAACTTCAAATGGACATGATGGGGGTGCAAAGTGACCAGCTGGAGTTGGGGTTCCCCTACCAGGGTTGTACTTCAAGCATACTATGCAATTCTTGACCACATTCTCTGCACACTTGGGAATCCCAGCATTCTGCCATACTGGAGCCAACAACTTGCATATACCTTTCGTACTGATATGTGCCATTCCATGTGCCATTGTAACCACTGGAAGCACATATGCATCAGGCAACAACCATCGCCTATGTTCTGTCAGATCAATCCAACAACCATTCTCATCCAACTTACCCATACTCTCTCTCCACTTGCTTAACTCTTCCTCTGTGGCTTCAGCTTGAAGCGACTTCACACTTTCTATTGTGTTCTCACACATTCCCACATCATTAACCCATCTTGCGGGGCCTGCAACATACATTCTAGTCTTCACATTCTGTGCTGTTTCTCTCGCGGTCTCATCAGCAAACGCATTTCCACGTCCAACATCATCTGTGACTTTCCTGTGCGCACTGCATTTCATGATCGCAACTTGCAACGGTAGGGTCAGTGACTCAAGGAGATCATTCACCAACTTGCCATTCTGAATTTTAGCTCCATGCGACGTCAGGAACCCACGCTCCTTCCACAGTCGCCCAAAATTATGAGCCACGCCAAAGGCGTACTGGCTATCTGTGTATATATTCACTCTCATTCCTTCGGACAACACACATGCTCTCGTGAGGGCGATAAATTCTGCTGCTTGGGCCGAATTATGTGGCACTCGTGCAGTTTCCACGACCGTGTGCAAAGTCGTGATAGCATATGCAGCAGTCGTGTCACCATTAGGGAGCTTAAAACATGACCCATCTACCCATAAAGTGCCATCACACTCAGTCAGGGGAGTATCTTTTAGATCTACTCTCCCTTTCGTCTCTTCTTCTGTTCTGAACAGACAGTCATGTTGCTCAATCTCATCTGAGTCTGCTGGAATTGGCAACAATGTAGCTGGATTCAGCGTATTGCATCTCTTTATGTGTATGTGATTAGCTAACAGTGTAAGTTCATAACCTGATAGCCGCGCACTAGTCAAGTGTTGTGTCTTGGTCCTATTTAATAATGTGTCTACAGCGTGTGGAACCATAACAATCAATGTGTTGTCCATTACCAAACCAGCAGATTGTCGGATAGACATCGCTGCAGCAGCTGTCGCTCTTAGACAGCTTGGCAATGCCCTCGCTACAGGGTCCAAGGTTGATGAAAAATATGCGCATGGGCGCGGTCTGTCACCAAAAGGCTGTGTTAACACTGATAACGCACATCCATCTTTCTCGTGAACATACAATGTAAAAGGCTTACTGTAGTCGGGGGTACCCAACACAGGTGCTGAACATAATGCATTACGCAATTCCACAAAACTTTTCTGGCACTCTTCAGACCATGGGATAGGATTCGGTGTGTCTTTGCATGTTAAGGCTAACAAAGGTTTTGCCAATAAAGAAAAACTAGGGATCCAATGCCTACAGTATGAAGTGATGCCCAAGAAAGCACGCACTTCTCTCTGTGTTTGTGGCACACTCAACTGTACAATGGCTTGAATTCTTTCTGGGGTCAGTTTCCTTCCCTCCTTCGATAAGAGATGACCTAAGTAGGTCACCTCTTGTCGACAATATTGCAGCTTAGAGAGAGACACTTTGTGATGGAAAGCGGATAAATGGCGCAACAGTGACAATGTGGCTTCTTTACAGATCTTTTCAGTATCCGCAGCGATCAGTAAATCGTCCACGTACTGAATCAGGATAGCGCCACTAGGTAAAACAAGTGCATCAAGCTGCGCTTTCAAAGCCTGACTATATATTGATGGACTTTCACAGTAGCCCTGGGGAGCGCGTTTGAAGCGGAAGCTTCGGCCTCCCAGACTAAAACCAAAAATGTCTCTGCTCTCTTCTGCAATTGGGATGCTAAAGAAAGCATTCTTTAGATCGATCACTGAAAACCATGCAGCAGAGGCTGGAATCATCGTTAACAAGGCGGTTATATCGGGGACAACCGGAAACTGTGGCACAACAATCTTATTAACCTCTCTGAGATCGATCACAAATCTGTAAACAGGTGGCTGTGAAGGATCCGTTCGTTTTAAGACAGGTAAAATCGGACTATTGCAAACGTTGCCTCTTGTCTCTTCAATCACACCCTTATTAATCAAGTCGCTGACAATGTCTAACAATGCTTTCTGCCCTTCATTAGAGATCTTGTACTGGGGAATACGTGGCAGTCTGACATTAGCCTTTAAAGTCACCACATATGGCGGTATCTCCAAGAGGCCTACATCATTGGGACCAGTAGCCCAAAGGGCATCCTAAAGGGATGACAATTCAGGCGGCATTGTGTTTTTAGACAAGTACATTGGGGAAATCACTTTCTTGCCTAATGTAAGTTGCACTCCTGAAGGAGAACAATACAGTGTAGCGTGCAATCTTTTCAACAAATCTAATCCCAGCAAATTCTCACCACAACCTGTTGTCAGAATCAGGGGTGCTTTCAGCTCGCAAGGTCCAACAGAAAGTGACATGGGACTAGAAATCGGGTTCCTAACTGGGGCGCCAGAAAAACCTACTGAAACATTTATATCGCCAGACAAAGGTGCGCCAGGGAGTTTTGAATGCATGATTGAACTCTTTGCAGCACCAGTGTCTAGCAGAAAAGGCTCCGTTACATTTGCTGTAGTCACCTCAACATACGGTCCGCTCTGATCCACTGGCACTGAAACAACTCCCTCTCTCTGTCTGTGGCTGTCCTAGTAATCATTATTTTCTGCATCGCCATCCTCTGCATAATAATCATTATTATAATACTGGGCCGTATTACCAGTCGCGTTAGCTTGCTGATCAAAGCTATTAATGGTATTTTGAGGCGGCAGAGGACGCGCGTTCTGGGGAACACTTCCACGCCCTCTACCTCTAGGAGCTTGCTGACCACCTCTACCTCTTGCGCCATACATATTACCATTCCGCTGCATTAATTTAGGGCAACTATATTTAAAATGACCTTCCTCTTTGCAGTATGAACATTGGTTGGGACCTACAGGGACACGTGGTTGGTAATACCCGTTCATTTGCTGATTGTTCTGAAACTGTTGGGGTTGGTGATAGACACCTTGGGGTTGCCTATAATTATTCTGACCTCCACGTGGTGGATAGGCCTGCTGTAAAAGGACCTTTGTCTTCAATTCCTTCGTTTTCTTCTCTGTTCTATCTTTCTCGTCTTTATCTCTGTTTTCATAATACTGTGCAGTAGCCAGTATTTGTGCTGAAGAGGAAACAGCCCAAGAACTCTCTGAATCTTTTAACTTTTTACACAGGTCAGGAAGTAAATTCTGCACAAACTTATCCACAAACAGCCGTTGGCCACCCTCAGTACTCATATCCTGCCCACTGTGGTCAATAAATGTTTCTTCAAACCTAGTAAAGAAGTCTGACACTGTCTCATCTTTCTTCTGCTTGCATGCAGATAACTTGTCCCAATTTACGCGCATCGCAGGCATTATTGTCTTCATATACGTGATGATTCTACCAGGCAATTCAGCTACTAAAGGTTCTGGTTTCGCACCACCAGTTTGTCTAGCATCAGCAGCAACAATGTTAGCCCATGTATCCCCTAGTTCCGCATTGTGATCTACATTACGAATTGATCCCCATAGAGGCTGTGGAACAACATTACCAAACAACATGTCTATGTCGGCCAGGTTCATAATACATGACCCTGCCGTCTGTGACAACTCTTTATAATAACCTGCTGGGTTTTTACGGGGATCAGGCAAGGACTGCTTAAGCGCTAACACCTCAGAGCGCTTCCATGGAACATGCACCCAAACACGCTGGAAATGCGCTGCCACAGCGGGGTTACCACCGGCAGCTGCAACCGCTTCCTTCCATACCGGGGGAACTTCTCTCATAGGGTATTGTCGCGCTTTCGCCCTTTTCCCCACAAGGACATCTTGTTCAAACAATGATTGTTGGCAATCATCATTCCTAAAGGACAATATAACCGCAACTGCTTTATCTACTTCGCGGTCCACAATTATACCAGTTCCAAAATCGAACCTCACTCTACACAACTCCTGCGGGTTCGGATTTTTACCACTATCTTCCAATTCTTCACAGAGAATTTCGCACATTTTCTCGAACACATATCTCTGTTTCGGGGCATCCCACTGATGGAAAACGTTGACAACTGATTCCACATTATACAGTGAAGGAAAAACGATCCATCTACGCGCCATGTTATCTATTACCTTTTTCTCATCGGGGTTAGGCAATTGGCTACGCAACTGCTTACGCTGTAAACCAGGAGTCGCACCAGATGACTCAAAGAGAGGAGACATTAATGTAGTAACCACATTAGCTAAGCGCTGTCGCGCTGAAGGAGAAGCTGAGGCGAGAACAGGGGGAAAAACAGAGGGAAGGAAAGAGGATGTAGAGACAGGTACTGGAGTGGTGGAAGGAAGAGTGTCAGGGGAGGCAGTTGCTGAATTAGGCAAAGTCGCAGGAAGTGCGGGGGCAGTTGGAAGCACAACTGGCGGTCCTTGAGAGGGCTGCGCTGCAGGGATAGGAACCGACTGAAAAGCAACTGGCGGTTGCGGCAAGGCTTGCAGTATATGCACTGGAGGCGGCATATTTACAAGCTGGGGAGGTGCCGTGGCATTTTGAGCATACGGGGGTGGCGAACTCAACAAATGTGACATCAGGGGATCTTTCTCCTTTTCTTCTAACCCATCCTGCTTAGAATGTGGTAAAGCTGGGTAACATTTGTCAATCCCTAACTTATGCTGCCTGTGCAATTGCTCACTCATCTGCTCCTCTTCATTGTCTTTAAATTGTACAGCTGCTTGCATTACTGTCATACCTTTCTCTCTCTTATTCTTTTTCGCTAGCTTAATTTCCTTTTGTTTGGCTTCCTTTCGCCATAAGCGGAAAGAGTCAAACATCGCCGGCCGGGCTTTCTTCTTAAACAATTTAATTTCCAAATTATCTAAAATATCGGTATCAAAACTACCATTTTGGGGCCATTTTAAAACACCATCTTTCCTGGTGTAGTGGATCCATACTTCGTTATATGCAATGGGGCCTACGCCATGTTTTACATAGAGCTCATAAGTTGGAGTTCCAACCGGAGGAACCGGACATGATTCCTCTAGCTGGAAATCTTTTCCACAACCCAAACAGAATAATTTACCAAATAGTCCAGAACCAGGCATCTTTGCTCACTAGTCTAGATCCAAACGTCAAAGGATTATCGATTACGATAGTCTCGTGAATACACGAGTCCTCTGGCTTTGGCGTTTGCAAACTCCAAATCACTAATTCAAATGATCCCGAAGGATACCAAAACAAATGGGAGACGCTCCACTTATACTTAACTGAATATTGTTGATCGATGGCGTCACCAGAAGACTCTCTCGATTGTTTCGCTCTCTCAGATTCGTCAAGGGTCCAAAACAGGTCGATTAATCAGGGCAGCAGTCCTTCGTAGCCGTCGGGACGCGGAGAACCTCGCAGAAAAGACTTTCGGACCACGTCGACATGCAGGGGTCGATGAAGTGGCGGCCTTCCTCCGGAATTTCCACACGAAGCTCCTCACGAACCTCTGGCTTGGACTGGTACCGCTGAAATCGCCCGACGTTGGGCGCCAAACTGAAGTACTGGGTATTTTAGTCCCAGCGGTGCAGGGGCACACACCCTATGACTTCTGGGTTCACCCTGTTCCAGACCTGCAGAAACACAGAGTCTTCTGGGTGAAGTCAAAGATTCGTTTATTGGCTGCAGACCAATTACAGGTATCCTAGAAGTACAACAGCGTGTATGTTCTCAGGAGACTGCTGAAAATCATGGAAACGGACTTCACTTTAAATAGGCCTTTTCTGGCCTCAAGCATACATTTCTAGGTTTATGATACGGCCATATATGAGTGTACATTACAAAGAAAAGGCAGAGTCATGATGACCATCCCACATTCCAGTTCGGCCAGCCCACAATGATTTACACAGTAAGGTTCAGATCCCACATCGGATGTCAATAGACCCCCCAATAAACATGAGCATCTCCTGTTTTGGGAAACAAGTCATAAAGCAGGAACAAGCAGGTGTGGAAGAGATTAGCCGGAGGATTGTATAGAATGAAAGGGTTTTATGACGGGTCAAGCCCTGATGCTAATCACAGGTGGACGGAGGAAGGGGAGCTCGTGAGACCGGTTTGACCCGGGGCAGCAGAGCCAGCTGCCCAGGTCACAGAGAAGTCAGAGGGAAAGCCCATGTACTGTGAGGCCCGTATTTACTCCATTATAGCCTATGTGAGGGCAATGACAAGATGGCCACTGCTTCCAAAATGGAACCCGCGTAGTGAAGCTGAATAAAGTGTACACAGTGCATTCATAGCTAGAACGATATATAAAGCACTCGTACATGCCGCATTTACCATTTGCGGTTCGCTAATACCAAGATAGACAGGGGTAGGGCCCTGTCCCCTACGCGGTCCCGAATATTAAAGTACGACACCTGCGGACGGTGCTTTTCTGCTACCCTGGCGGTCGGGATGCTTTTCTGCCCGCCATCCTAATCAGCCCCTAAATCAGACCCTCACACTTCACTAGGGACCCAACAGGTCATGAATGTGACCACTTTGAAACTCCACTTGAAGATCATCAAACTCATTCAGTCCATTTAATTGCTGGGATTCAAGAATCTCTAATGAACTCACACAACGCTGATGAAATTAAGTATGAAAATAAAAAGGGAACTTCAATAGGGAAATTATCAATCTTCATTAACACAGGTATAATCCTCAGCTAGACCTTGCTCTGTTCAACTTAATAGATATACCTACGTCTGTACTGTGGCTGGCTTTAAACACACAGTAGCTTCTAAGAAAATGTCATGAGTAATATCACTCTTGAATTGAAAACCTTTACACAGACATGAAGAAAGCTTTAAGCCAATAAGAGGAAGAAATATCTTGCAACTGAATTACGCAAAAAATGGGCCCACTAGAAATCTAATTTCATACACTCAACAGTAGTCCAAAAACATCTGACTGGAGAAAAATAATCTACCCCTTCAACGTCTCAAGGGTATTTTTAAAATGAATGCACAAGATGCTTATGCAGGTGCACTTTACCTTCTCCATCCCTACCTCACAAGCATGCTGTGAAAATGTAGCCCGCACATTAAAAGTAATGTTGCAGATACCAAAGGTGCTATTTAGGTCCAGGCACAACGCGTAACTCACTGAGAATGAGTCATCCAGAAGCCTGCAAAGGGACCGTAGAGTAACATCTTGCATATACACTTCTGACAATATCATGTTCAAGGCTACTGCAGTAGAACATGATACACCCATCCTGTCCTTAGTTTAATCAATATATAAATAAATAATAAAAGGCTAGATTTAGAATTACTGTGCGGATCTCTTCACTATGGTTGTGATTTTCATTGCCAGTTCCTAATTAGCAGACACACTTGCAAGTATTCATACAGTTAACAATGCTCCTGAGAAAATGGTCATTTGTGAACTGCACTGTCAACTGAATCATGATATCATTGGCCATCATCATTCTAGGTCTCTGTCACAAGGGAAC
Source organism: Triturus cristatus (assembly GCF_964204655.1). Classification (NCBI taxonomy): domain Eukaryota; kingdom Metazoa; phylum Chordata; class Amphibia; order Caudata; family Salamandridae; genus Triturus; species Triturus cristatus. The sequence continues at coordinate 836,003,249 of NC_140581.1, forward strand.
TGCACTGTGGATGTATCTGGCAATCTCTAGGGTAGTGTGGGAAAGGACCTTAAAGCAATGAACACCAGCTGTCTTGGCCACGGCGTCCCATGTGTCTTTTACTTGTTCTCTCTATTGCAAGAAATAGAGAGGCAATGGGCTCAACACAGTCTTGCTTTTTCTCAAACTTGTTGGAAGAGCCAAGTGGGGAAATTTGGTCCTTTACCACTGCACCAAAACCTCTGACACGCAGGGTCCCATAGAGATTGCTCCTGTCTCCATGATTGTCCAAAGCCTTTTCAAATAATTTTCAGTATTTTATCACGGGAAATAATGCAATCATTATTTAATCTTATGTGGATGACACCCAGGTTACATTTAAAATAACTGGGTCCTTTGGTCACTATGCAATTTACTACTGTCACAGTAGCTCATCGAAATTCTTGAATGAGCACTAGCTTGTTTCAGATTGATGGAGCTTAGAGGTTATCGTTTTCACAACACAGATAAATCCACAAGAACATTTCCTCTGAAATGAGTCCAAATGTCCTTTGGCCAGGTTGGCTCACTCGCTCATTATGAAGATTCTGCTGTTTTTTTAAAATCACCATATCTCTGGGAGCACATTGCAGTTTTGTTGCCAAAGATATTGGGCCTGACTCACAAAGGTAAACTTAGACGTTTGGTCTAAACTTAGACCAAACGTCTAAGTTTATAACTTTAGGAATTCGCAAAGGGCATTTACGAGTGCTATCTTTATGTTTGCACTAGGGCTGGATCTCCGTGTAGGCCCCGATTGAGGCCAGCCTCATGATCGCTATAGTTGGGTAATACAAAGAAACACATTATCATACGTCAGAAAGCTCCAAATGCGGGCATCACCTAGGTGATTGTTCAGAAGAAGGAACCATGTGTTGCACTAAAAAAAAACACTTCAATGGAAGTAAGGATGAATCTACAGGGCCTCATATATCAAAAGTGATGCATCGCTGGGGGAAATCGTGATGCAACACTTTTCATAGCGCCATCCTTGCGACACCATGGATGCGTGTTTTTACTGTACGGCGCTCCATGTCCCAAGGATTTGCAGATACATCAGTATTCCTGACATATCTGTAGGCGCAAAATTGGTGCATTGCTGGAATGTGTCTAAAACTCCAGCATCGCTCCTTATGCCTGCGTCAAGCAGGCATAAGGATTTGATGCAGTGGCCTCCTAGAAGTGGCGAAGTGACATCTCATAGATATCACTGCACCACTACTACGAGTTTATTTTGCCGGGGAATGCCCACCCTGCAAACATTATACCTGACGTAGGTATAATGTAGAGCAGGGGGTTGCAAAGTGATTCATCTGCCTAGATGCGTCACTTTATAAATAGGGTTCAGTGTGGCGCATATTTTACACCGCCGCAGCGTCACAAAAAGTGATGCAACAGCAGCATAAAGAGCTAAAAAATAAAGCCTTAAATGTTTACAACAGGTCAATACATTCTAGCAGGAGTTGACTCTCAGGTGTCTACTAAAGATTACCCCCACCTCACTCCAGTCTTCGGGCATGAATTTATGTTCACAAGTCACCTCCCAACTACCAAGCACATGCATCTGCAACTTAGAGACCCGCACATTCATTATCTGTCTGTAAGGCATTAGTCAAGAGTTCCAACTGCTTCAACCACACTACTTGTCAGAATACTTCCCTGTTCTGTCACTGTGCTATAACCTTGACCCTATCTTTCCACTAACTTTTCTCTTTATTTTCCCCCAAAATAGGCCTGATTACGAGTTGCCAGGGATGGTAAATCTGCATGCTAATTTTCTTTACTGTGAAGTTACACCACTCCACTACCATTCAGTAACAAATCGAACCCCATAGAAGGGAGAATTACTTTGGAGAACTAGATTTACTGGTTGTAAAACTATGCCGCCATCTTGCAGAGGGGCCCCGGATCCAAAACGGCACCAGTACACGGACACTGCAAGGGGCTGAATTGAGGCTGGCATACAGAGTGCGGCGATCTGGATGACTTACACCTTCGGGATCCAGAGGCTTGAGGCGGCCACCGCCTTTTCACCCTTAGAGACTTGAGCAGCAACAAGTCACCAGAGGCGCACTGTACTGAGGCCCGACTTGCAACAGGCCCAACAGCCAACATTGAAGGGCTATGCCAAGGGTACATTATGGTCCTTACTGGCACTGGTGGGTGCACAGAGGGGACAGACGCCCCCCACCTTGCACATCGACACAGCAGCCATTGGTGACGACCCAGTGGCGTATGCAGCGCTGGTGGAAGCCTGCTGGCGGGGTCACCCCTACGATGCTTTGAAAGGTTTCCCCAGCTCGTCTGCGGCCCTGGCAGACATTATCGGGGGTAGTGGCGGCCCTGCTGTTCATCTGTGTGGAGTTCTACGGCCATCCACAGAGAACCTGTTGTTCCTCTCCCACATTGGTGGCACGTGATTGGGAGCTTGAAGCTGGGCCCTGGGACTGTGGGGCACAGAGGACCCTGGGCTGCAGTGCAATTCCCTACAGGCCTCACCTAGTGCAAGCAGATGAGGTGAGAGACAATTGGGGATAGACAATCCCAGCCCCCATCGGCATGCCCCTGCTACTTCCACCTCTTTAAGTCTATTTCCTGCACACCCCAGCTGCCTTTGCCTGTTGGGCTGCCCAGGGGGGCTCTGAACCAAGTGCTTCCTGCTGCAGCCCTGCTGCCCTCAGCTGCAGCATGGCGCTCCTCGCTTTTTGCTTCCAGTGCTTATGATCGAGCCCACATCAGATGTGCAGAACTTCTGTGGTTTCACCAGGCTGGTAGGCAAGGCCCCTGCTCGAAAACAACATCTATGGAACACGGCCTGGTGGGGTGCCAACCTGCATGCCTCCTACTCTGTGCCCCCTGCCTTTGGTGTACAGTTACCTCCTTTTCATGGGGCATTGGGGGTCATACCTTCAGAGTGCCTGACCCGTGGATCTTAGAGGTGCTGCCCTTGATGCTAACGGGTTGTGCCATCTGTCTCGCTGTGGGCCGAGAACCTGTCTGCAGCTCGTTCTGAGGGGTTTACAATATCATTCTTCCGATCGCATAGCCAAACTCTCTTACAATATCTCCCTCCTACTGTAGGGTACTCTTCCCTGGCTACGACCTTGGGGCACTCCGATTTGAAGCTGTGGCACCTCCCTGCTTGACCACTGGCTACTTGTCATGCCCCGTGGGAATCCCACCAGAGTCACGTCTGGTGCCTGTGCTAAAGACATATCCCTCATCGCTTTGTGACACAAAATGGCCGAACCATCTATGGATCTCTCTTTGGCCGATGCAGGTCCCTCCCTGATGCCACGCTACCTGCACCCCTCACTCAAGCTTAATGGATAACTTCCTCCAGGAACTCCAAGCAGAAATTGGCTCTCTTAAAACAGAATTGAAATCCTGCATTCATAATCTTAAATGTGATGCTGACGGACTTTATGAATGAGTAAACGACCTAGAACACATTCGACTCTAGCACGGAAGACCAGGCAGCGCTCTGCTGCATGATGGCGGTCCAGGAGGATCAGCAAATTGATCTTCAAATGAAGCACGAAAATCTCGAGAATCGGAGTCAGAGAAACAACATCCACATAAGAGGTATTCTGGGAGGTATGGAGTGCACTGACATCATGGCTTCCACGGCTGACCTCCTGCTTGCCATCTGTGGGGATTCATGTGCCTCCTCCCCAATGCTGAACAGAGCAGAACGTACAGCTGCGACCCTGGGTTACCCAAACTTCCCTCCGAACATCTACACACATGCACTTTTTCATTGAAAAAGAGCCAATCCTACAGGCCTCTGTAAGAAAGCGGATCTAGAGTACAATGACCACACTGTCCAGTTGTTTCACGATTTTGCACCCACTACCTTACGATGCTGAAAAGACTTCAGGCCACTCACTAACAAACTTCAAGATCTCAATATTCGCTACCAGTGGGGACACCCATTAGCCATCATCTTTGAGTCGGTTGGCAAACGCAGGGTCATCCCGGGGGTGCGGCCTATCCCCACCTAGCTCCCCAACTTGTGAGCCTCTGCGCCCTACGTGAGCTACAGTGGGCTCCATGAACACTTCTAAACACAAGGAACTGCAGTCTGGTGTAGCCAAGTAAGACATTGTTCAGCACCTTCCCAATCTTGATAAATCCTCCACCTCTCCCTCCTTGGCATATAGATCGGTTTAGGACACCGGGGTCCCCAACAATTTTCTCCATGGAGGCCAAATGCTTCGCTCTGTTGTCCTCCTGTCGGACAGTTTCCTGCGCTTTGAGAGTTTTTCTGCCAGACTGTATTCACACTGCTTCCAGGAGGCCTGTGGTGAGCCCTGAACATGGTTTCTTTCCTGTCACAATGTCCACAAGCCTGCCACCTCTCCATCACTCTCTCCATACCCTCCCCGTCACCACCGCTCCTGCCTGCGAGACTAAGCACCTACCTGCTTACCCTGGAGGCCGTTGGCCACGGGGGTCAGAGCTGCTGTGGGTCTCCTTATGTCATTTCCCCACCCCTGATCCAGACCTTTGGGGAGTGACTTCTCCTGTATGGCTGGCATACTCACGCCCTGGCCCTGCTCAGTCATGGGTCGACTGCTTAGTCCCAGTTGGCCTTGTTTGTTGTTCATGTCAATGAGACGTTTTCTTACTCTAGGTTGTCCGGCATCTTAGGGGATCACCCTTATACCTCCCTCTGTACCCCATGTGCAGCTCTCACCATGCTCCTCCCTTTCCTGGTGTGGAAGATTTCTACAAGCCTTTCTTTCTTGCCTGATTGCCTATTGCTCCCCACAATGACACTGGGCTGCTACGTGCCTGCTAGCTGCCTTTCCCCACCCGCTTTTATTCTTACTGCCTCTAGACTATCTCATATTACCCCTTGCGGCCACCACGGGGGTGTCCTCCATAACCATACCTCATGACTACTGTCCCAGGTGTTACATTTCTCACACTCAATGTGCGGGGTCTCAACAAGAGAAGACAGGTGTGGTGGTATCGCCTTCAACAGGACCCTGATGTTATTCTTTTGCAAGAAACTCACCTCCTCCGACAAGACACTCTCCGCATGGATCATCCTACATATCCCATTTGACATTGGACTTCCACTTCCACTAAGGCAACTGGGGTTGCCAGTCACTGAAAGGCCACCTTTTGCTCCAAGGTCCGGCAGGTTGCCCAGGATGGGAGTGGACTTTTTTAAAACTAACTGTGGGACATGGCTCATCACCCCTTACTCTTTTAAATGTATATGCCCCCAACCAAGCCCAGGATGCCTATCTCAGAAGCCTTCTCAAATATCACCTATTACATGATGGTGGGGATATGGTGGTCGGGGGGGACTTCAGCCTGTTTTGGGACCCTGAGCTTGATAATAAACAACTTCCTTCCAGGGAACTGGTGCAATGTCTGCAACCCGTCAAACATGATCTTACAGACCTGGGCTTGGTGGACGCATGGTGACATCAGCCTAGGATTTCTCCTTCTTTTCCCATGTTTACCATTCATACTCTTGTACGGACTATTTCTTTCTCACTCATTCTTTACTGCGAGACCTTGACACCACACTCAGATCTGACAATCTCAGACCATGCACACTTAGAAGTGACCTGGTCCAGATTGGGGGATGACCCGACCCAGCCCGTGTAGGTGCCGTCATCCGCAGATCTTACGCAACCATGTAGGTGTTGAGGACATCCGGAAGAAGATATGGAACTACTTCGAGTCCAACTAGTATCCCAATATCCCGGCCCATGCACCTTGAGATGGGTTTAAAGCAACAATTGGAGGCACCATCACTACTATATCTATTGCCCAGACAAGGGAGGCTCAGCTGGTTGAAACAGGCTTTGCAACCAATATTAAGGACCTGGAATGTCTTGATCATTTCACCTCATTTCGGTGCAATAAAAAATGGCACCTGGCTTTGCTGAGGGGTCAACTGTGGACACACCATACTAACAAGGCAGAGTGGTCTTAGCTTGCACTTTAACAAAAATATTATGAGGGTTGGTAACAAGGTGGGAGCCCTCTTGGTGCAAAAACATCAGCAACAATGCACCCACACTTATATTTCCTAGATCCAGACTGGGACGGGCACTTGGGCTACCTCTGAGGTGGTGATGTTGCACAGCCTGCCAATGATAACTACCTGGTGAGATGTGGGTTCGATTCACTTGATCCACTCCACTCTGAACTGCTTGAGGCTCCTATCACCCTGCAGGACCACAACGTGCCCTGATGGGCCTCCCTCTCGGCAAAACCTCTGGCCCCAATGGCCTCCCAGTCGCCTTTGACCAAAGGTTTAATCCTCAACTACAAGACCACCTGTTGGCTCTTTTTAATACCTTCACAGCAGATTTTAGACTAACCCCCACCATGTCGGAGATGGATATTACATTAATTCTGAAACCGGGCAAAGACCCTTCCCTTTGTGCCTCTTATCGTCCCATTGCACTTTTAAATACGGAGGCAAAACTTTACACTGACATTCTAGTAAACAGGATAGAGCCCTATCTCTCGGGTCTTGAAGACCCGGACCAAGTTGGATCATACACAACAGACAGGGGCAGACAATATTCGCCGTCTTGGTTATCTAGTGGAGAAATCACACCACCGTGCTATCCCATCTTGCCTTCTCTCTCTTGGTGCAGAGAAGGCCCATGATACGGTTAGCTGTCCCTTTTTAAAAGCAGTACTCTACAAGATTGGTTTAGGCCCTGGATGATTACCAGGATAATAGCATCTTATGCCTCTCCTACTGCTTGGATGCTTGGATCCGCATTAATGGATGCTTGTCGCAAACTATCCACTTGGGGAGAGGCACCAGGCATGGCTGCCATCCCTTTCCTCTTTTCTTTTTGCTTTGGCAGTAGAGCCTTTGGTAGTTACCATCCGGCAAACGGATGATATAGTGGAAATTCCCTTTGGGGGCCGAACCCATAAAATTACTTTGTTAGCAGATGACCTGTTATTGACTCTTGCTCAGCCTGAAATATCTCTTCCGGCGCTAGTGGGGACTTTGCTTGGTTTGGAAAAAGTCTCAGGCTTCAAAGTCAACATGTCTAAATCCCAAGCGGTAAATCTAACCCTCCCCCACTGACTTACCTGCACTACAGTCCCTCACTCCATTCTAAAAAGTCCAGCACTCCATTAAATACTTAGGCCTTAACCTCACAACAACTTGCGGTGAAATGCCTCTCCTGGCAAAAATCCTCTACATCTTCCAAACCTTACCTACACCCATCCCACAAGATGACATTAGATGCCTTCAGCGTGACATGCGTGCCTTTATTTGGGGTGGGAAACATCCACATGTTTTAAACACTGTACTAATGATACCTTGAGATCGGCGATGGTTAGCGTGCCCAAACCTCCTTGAGTATTATTGGACAGCTCACTTACACTATATCTCAGAGTGGGTTGTTCAGGAAAGTGATAAGCCCTGGTTCCACATGGACCGAGCTGTGACCTGTCGACCCATCTGGGATATGTCCTAGCTCCCCAAAGACCGCAGTGTTCCTTCATTGCCATCCCTACGAAAATGGTCCTGGCGATATGGGATAAAGTGGCTCTGAAACGAGGCCTCACCACCTTTCCCCCACCAATCACTCCCTTAGCCCTTAATCCTGATTTCCCACCAGCCCTACAACCACAATCTTTCTATCACTGCAGGGAGGGTGATTGCTCCACACGCGAGGATCTATTCGATGGCGACTCCATCAAGCCTTCGGCCAATGTCGACAAGAGTTCTGTCTCCCTGATTCCACTAGGCTTAATCCCCTTGGGAGCGGGATATTTCCAACACTTATGGTGGTCCTGTTCAGTCATTGCAACCTTCTGGAAAGAAATTCTTAGCCATATTACAGGTGTCATAGGCTTCCCACTCCCAGCCTCTTATTCGACGGTAATCCTTGTTATCTGGCCCTCAAACATGCATTTAATTAGTCAAATATTGGGTGCTGCCAAACAATTATTAGCCCTACATTGGATAAAACCCATTGCCCCTCCAGTAGCTCCCTAGTACACACGCATGTGACAAGTCCTAGCTATGGAACTTTTCTCTCATATGAACGCTGGCATGAAGGGTAAGTTTGCCCACACTTTGCAACCTCTTATACTATATTTCTAGGGAACACTCATGTTTCAAACTTCCTAGTCTTAAAGCACCCCAATTATTTGACTGCGTTTTCTTGCCTGATCCGAACCCCATGCTCCCCCATTGCATTCTCTGATTCCCCCAATGCAACCTCCCCCCTTACTCCCCTCTGGGCTCATGGAGGTGTGCACTGGATGCTTTCGTTCAACCTAGGTCAACGTGTTTTTAGTGTTTGCTATTTTTTTTGTGTTATTTCAAATGGTGTTTTTATGCATATGTGTTGGTGTTCCCTGGATTATTGTACACCCCTCAGTGACTCTGCTACCACAAGTAATATGTGAAGCAGCTTCATCAGGACTGGTGGTTTATGTTAATTGCGATGTAATGGAATACTGATGCCCTGCTAAGCTCTCGCTAAAAAAGTTCTTCCGTTATCTCTGTATAATGAAAATTGCCAATAAAAAGATGTTTAGTAACCACATTGGGTCTATTGTTGCAACACACGGGAAAACCAGGTGCTGGAGTACCCTCCTATTCATGATGGGGGGAAGCAGAATTCCATATGGTAATTGCACTCTCCCTGACTCACAATCAGGGCCTAGGGGGGAGGCCACGACGAAACCCAAAACATTGATGTAAACCTTCTGTTGCACTCAGGAGAAACAAACATTATTTTAACCTTTTCAAACCGTGGTTAATATAGCCACTCACAAAATATTTCGAATATAATTAACTCGCAACGCCTCCTCTGTGAATATCTGAATTGTCAAAACAATGAAATCTCAATATCTAAAAATTCGAATAAGACCAAACTATATGTAAAGAAAAATGTGTTTGGGAGTAAAGGAAGGTGGCCCGGTCGAGAGAAAAAGCTAAACTATAGCAGCCAAAATAAGCACAATTATATTTTTTGCACAGTTACGTCAAAGTCACATATTTGCTCTGAAAATGGCTATCCCGATTTCTTTTATACTATTTTTATGATGTGGCAAAATATAGCTTTTTTTTACTCCATTCAGAAGATTTAAAAGCATGAGGTGTTCACGCAAGGACGTAAATTCATTTGATACCATTTTTTATATAGAGTGAAAAAAATTGGCAAAAGCTGTCGAAATTCATTCGACTTTAGATTATAATGGTAAATAGGGTTCTTTAATTCAAATCTATATTCTTGTTATGACACAATAGATATCCATTGCTGATAAGGCAGTTTCATAGCTGATGCTATCAAGTTGCACTATAGCGGCTTGCCTTCAAAACATTGCCTCCAACATCTTTCCCATGGGGTGCCTCTCTCGGAGAGTTACGTCTGCAAATGTATAATCATAGGCTTTGGCGTCTGGAAGAAATTTCCGTCGCGGAATTAATTTTGCAAACTGTGGGATTCCTGGTGCTCTTCCCAGAAACAAATTATTGAAGATAATTGCATCCAAAATTATTTCAAGGGTTTGCTCAGTTATCATTTGAAATAGTCAAGCCATATACAGTGCTTGCACATGTGGAAAGCATGCTCTGAAACTTGCATAACATTGCTGGGAAATCTCAGTCAGGCAAAGGCAGCTCAATTCCATCATGGCTTATGCAGAGTGTAACAGAGAGAGCCTTGGCCCTGATACATGAAAGAAGGAATTTGCAAGTTCCAAATCACTATAACCGAATCACAAATCTACACACACGGTCCCAGATAGCTACTTCAAAGGATTTGAAATCACAAATTAATTAATCGCAATTTGCGATTTGCAATGAATTGCAAATTGCAAACTTTGCAGTGACTGATGACTTTACACGAAGGAAGCCCTAGAGAGCAGAGGGAAGGAGCAGTGGAACTTCCGTGACCACATGAATAATAGGGATCAGGAACATGCAGTGCTTGATTTGTAATACGTAAGTGCCAGGGCCCTCGTCAGGAGGCCACTGCAGCATGCACCACACATTGCCCTTGCCATGCTGCCAATGATAGCAACAACACAACTACTAACCATCACACTCCTCCTATAAGTGTGACAATTCTGGCTATTCCAGTCCTCAAAGCTGTAAGAATGGCTTGGTCGGCAGGTAATAATCATTTTTAATTTATATTGAATTAACTTTGTAGTGGTCAGCTCTCAATTAGCCAGACACCGTGTGGCAGAATGTCACAATCGCCGCTGTTGATAATTATGTGCAGGTGCCGAGCACTGGAAACCACCGGCTCAAATTAAGCACTGGGAACATGAGAGGAAGGCAGTCAGAAAAGGCAATCACAAATTCAGCAACCAAGAGCTGGAGTCCTTTAATAAAAAATGAGTAGCAGAGAATGCATCAGTTACTTACTGGTAATCTTCATAACTTCAATTTCAGGTTTTCCTCCTCACCGTCCTTACTGTGATAAATGTCAATCTCTCTGCCAGAAATCGTTCTTATCATAGCTCAAGTTAACTAATATAAATAGAGGAAGTTGCCACCTCAACTTCCTGTCCAATGGCAAGATAATATTAACAACACAAAATATCCTTTCTGGTTGCCTCCCCACCCCATTAAAGCTGGACTGTGACGAGGAATACCTGAACGTGAAGTAAAGATTACCAGTAACTAACTGAGGCATTACATCCTTGACTGTCTTGCTCATCTCAGTGCTTACTGGATGAGATAGTATTCAAACAGAACCAAGAGGCAAACAGAAAGCCACCAATTTAAATGTACATAATCCTTGAAAGACAACATTTATTGCTTAGATCAATACACTCAAACACTGAGTTGAACTGCCTCCAAAACGTTTTCACCAAGCACAGTTGAAACCCCACCTCCAGCCTGTAAATGATAATAGTTCATAAATGGGTGGGGGAGGCCAAGTGTCTGCCCAGCAACTATTCTTAATTGAACTTCTATTCAACACAGCCCAAGAAGTTGACATGCCTCTTGACGACGACCGTTAGACTGCATCTGGAAAGGACATATCAGAGTTCTAGAAAGCCAGGATATCCGTTTGTGGTCACCATCTCCTTAGCCTCTTCCATGCTCATGTCGTCTCCCGGCCGTCATGAGTCACGATGGGCGTGTGCGGACGACGGCCGGGAGACGTCATGACCACGCCCGCGATCGGAATGTCAGCACTGCGGGAGCGCTGCGGCGGAATTTGCGCCGCAGTGAAGAGGTTAATGCAGCCAAAAAAGGCTCCAATCCCTGACCAAACAAAGCAAACACGACAAGAAGAGACTTCACTTTCATGAAAGATGCTGTCCTTGTAACAAAAACAGATAATGCTCCATGAAAATCAAGAGTTTGTAACTTCTCTTCTTCTGAAGAGGAATGATTAGGAAAATAAACCAGATATTTGGATACATGGACGTCCGATTGAACTTTGGGCACAAGGAAAGCTTCAATCTCAAGATGACCTTGTCAGAAAGAAATGAAGAAAAGGGTCAAAACACAGCAATGCCCCTAACTATCAGATTCTTCAACTGAACAAGGAGCAACCACAACAAACACTTTATAGGAGAGAAACTTGAGCTTCACTAGTCCTACTGGCCTAAAAGGTGTAAATTGCAAAGCTCTTCAAAGCTATGGAAGATCCCGATTAGGAACCGGACAGTAAATCACTGAGCACTTAAGTAAACAAACTGCTTATATCCTAGAAACCAAATGATACAACTTCTGACCTTCTGGTTTCCTAAAAGCTTTAATAGCTGCCCATTGACTACACTCTGTTGAAACTGCAAGCCCCAAACCAAACCAAAGTAATTGTGTATGAAGTCAATAATCAGCATGGGAATCACACTCACTGGGGACTAGGGACTTTGAGGAACACCATGTAGAAAAAATTATCTCCACCGTCTAGCAAAAACCTTTGAGGTAGCTGGGTGTCTAGATTGATGATTCGTAATAGCAACATTCTAAAAACAACCTAAAAACTGAAACTTTAACCTCTCAAGAACCAAAATGCAGGGTAAGTCTCTTAAGTGATGTTCTTTTGAGGTTTGGTGCAAACAGAGGTTACTGCTCCAGAGGAAGAAGCCAGTGGGAAGCTACGCACGCTTGCATTAGAAGAGGGAACACCCAATCTGATATTACTTTCAGAGCTACCTTGGGAATCGGAGAGATGGGAGAAATTATAACAGAAACCCCCTTAGCCACAGGACCAAAAGTGCATCTACCACTGAAACTCCTGGACTTGGAAAATGAATTAAAAAAACAGTACCCTGTGAATCTACTTGGTGACAAAAAGGTCCAGCCAAGGGGTCCTAGACTACTGTGATTACAATTAGAAGATCTTTGAATTCAGAGCCATCGAAATCGATGATGGAAAGAATTGACTCAGATGGTCCACAAGCAAGTTCTCCCTACCTGGAAGATATACTCCTTAGAGAGAAAGAAGATGGTGCTCCCCAAAAGACAAATGACCAAGATCAAGTGAGACAGGGCTGAAGAACCTGTTCTTCCTTGGCACTGGAGATATCTCTGACCATATGATTGTCTGTGGAATCAACACCAGCAGATTGACAATCATCGGAGCAAAATGAAGCAAGCACTGCCGTTAACTCCTTCCAGTTTGAAGACATCTGAACCTATGACTGTGACTACCTCCTGTAAATCTGGTAGGACTGAAGGCTTACCTCTCAACCCCTTGCTCTGGCATCTGTAGGAATTATTGTGGGAGTGGAGAGAAGAAAGGAAAATCCTTTGCTAAAACAGTAATGCATTCAGAATGTAAGGCAAACAACAACAAATTACAGCAATCAAATAACGGGAACTAGAGATATTATTGTTTTTTATTTTAAGTAAAAATAGAGCCAAGAAGCACAGAGTGTCAATGACAGTCATGGTCACTGGAGACCTGGAACTAGGCACAATTTGACACTGACCACAATGAAGCATGGGTTGGATACACCAACCAGGTTCATCCTAGTCAAAGATTGTATGTTCTGAGCAGACCCAGTCTTCCAGGCTCTTTGCAGGTCTCAGAGAGCAGTTCAGTCCTCTGCTGATCTTCCACAGGTCCAGGAGTGTCCTGAAATGGGGGCTTGGACAAACCACATTTAAGCCTGGCATGATCTAGTGAGTGGTTATGGCCTCTAAAACATGCTCTAAACAATGGGGTAAAGGTTACAAGGGCTAACCCTACCCACTTTGACAATTTTTAAGATGGCACAAGTCTTCAGTCACACTAAACTTGGGCTTTGAGCGCTGGGTGTGGATGTACTATGACCATCCTACTATCCTCCCACATCTACTACTAAAATCTAGTTTAAAGCAGTTCCCTTACCATTGTTTTGGAATCCTGCCTTATCCCTTTGAAGTGTGCCCCACATGCTGTATGCATAACCCCATAAAGTCTATGGCCAACTAGGAGATGATATACAAAAACAAAGTAATACTGTAAAAATATATATTTATGCATTTAGAAACCTGTAACACACTGAACGAAATTCACAAGACTTAATCAGATATCTGATATTACAGATTCCTGCAATAAAAATGAAGAAGGAAGGATAGCAGCAATATAATAACAGTCAGTTTGTGTGTATTTGAACAAGAGGTTTCAAGGGGTTCTTTTAACAACAGAACAAAACATATACACATCTCTCCATCCAGCGTATGGTTTAACTCTGTGGTCCTGCGATTTAGTCACAGTTTCATGCTGATGTGGCAACTTGAACTGTGTCTTGGCCCCTCCAAGTAATCTCAAAATTCTCTCTATTTGAACAGAATAAGTAGAAGAATAATTAACGTTATTCATTCCCTCCTACTGAAAGAACCTTTTTCAAGGGGCCTCTACATTTACTATCTACTACTTTTAGTCCTGAAGATGGTCTTGTTTATTTGTACAACATGAGACTGAACCACTGACGTACATTCCACTACTTTCACATAGATTTATCATCAATGAGACATTTCCTACATCACAGGGATGCACTTTCAAGGAATCTTCCTTGTGCCAAGAGTGGATCGCACACTTCTATCTCAGCTATATGGAAATATATACAACTGATATGATGGATAGTTTGTATATATTTTGTTTTGTTGTTAAAAGAGCCTCTTTAAACCTCCTATTCAAACACATACCAACTGATTGTCATTGTATTGCTGGTACCCCTGAGTCTTCATTTAGTGTTTTTGATGCATGAATCTGTAAAAACAGATATCTGATTAATTCTTTTGAATTTAGTTCAGTGGATTATAGGTTTCTAAATGCACAAATATTTATTTACAATAATTTTGTTATTGGTAATGATCCCCTTGTTGGCCATTTACTTTAGTTTCTATTGTTACCCAAGCTCACAAGGAGTTATTGGTCTTCCCTTCTTCCTTATGTGTATGTAAAGCCCCATCAGACCTGTCAATCATGTTTTGACTGTCCAGCAGGATTTGCACTAATGTCAAAACAGGGTCACTTTGATTGGAGCATGCGTGGCTGGGGGGGGCAAAGAATGGGGCAGGCCTGGTGTTAGCTACATCTGCTTATGACAGGGTAGACTTTTTTGAAGTGATTCAAGTTCCTGGACCCAGCCCACAGGTTAACCTGTCAAGGAAGCACAACACTTCCACACACCCAATTCCTTTTGTCCCTGACCTGGGGGCCACTTCACACCTCATCAGAGGGGCTAGTCAGCTGCCAGGCGACAGCTGGAGCTCATGCAAATGGGCTGTCAGAGGCTTTAGGACGGGAAAAAGTACTTTTTCTTTAAAAGGTATGCAAAATTTAAATTTTACCATTAAATTGGATTTTGAATAAATATTTAAAAAGTGACTTTATAAATATGTTTCTAGCTGCTTTCAAACCAAAATTGGCATTATTAAAATGGTTTTCCTATGTACCAACCAGCATTGCTACAATTAAAATATCCTTTTGGGGCATTTTCACTGTAATGACATGATTTACATTAAATTACTGCATGTCCTACTTTTAAATACCACGCAGCCTGTATTAGGTAAGTAAGGCCTACTTAGGAGTGAATTATAAATCTTTAAAAGGAAGGTTTTGACCTATCAGGGGGGTTATTTTGATAGGTCAAATTTGCAGTTTTAAATCTGTAACAGCTAGGCCACACACAATGGGCCTGCAGTCATGTTTGCATTATCACTAGAGTGGAAAGCACAATAGGTACTTCAATTCACAAGTGACATTTAACTTACTGGCCCTGGGTACACATTGTACCATATACTAGAGACGTATAGGTAAATCAAATATGCAATTAGGGGTAAACCAATTTCATCATGTTAAAAGGAGGAGTACAGGTGCCTTCCCACTGGTTAGTAGGGGCAAAATGCTAAGAGTTCTACAGCCAGCAGAAATATAGGGTCCAGCAAAAGGCAAACAAATCCAAGGTGACCAAACAGAAAAGGCAGAATTCCCACAGGATGACAGCTGACACTGAAGCTGCTCTTTACTGTGGCTGGGAAGAAAAATCTTCCATTCTGCTATATTGAAGAAAATGAGCATGTGTGGGGATGACCTAATGCACTGTGTGTGTATTTCTAGCAGCGACTGATGCTGTTCAGTAATATCTAGAATTACCAGCCAACTTTATCTGTACTTCTCATACATGGCCTCCTCTGTTTAGTCAAACAGTTTGTGCAACAGAAAATGGCATACTCACAGTTGGTTTCAAATCAGTTTGGTACTTGTACTCTTTTATATATCAGTCGGTTTGCAGTTTTGTATAATATGGCAGTCTCCATGGAAGCATGGAACAGCACATTTCTTTGAATGCCACATCCTAAATTTAGTTACTAAATATTCTTTACTTAGCTAGCCATTTAATGTGTTTGTGTACTAAATAAAATATAGCAAATACCAGTTTTCTCTCCCTTCCACAGTTTTAAAATAAAGTTAAGGTCCCTAAAATGGATTTCTTATAACTCCAAGTCCATTACCAAGCATTGCAGGAAGTTAAAAGATGGGACACATTGTCTGTGTGAATCCAGAATATTGGTTGAGGTTGAAACAGGTGAACACTCCTATAAAATAACTGTGAGCACCATCAAGCACTTCCATACTGGTCATTTAAGGATGCTCAACAGTAATTCTCTGCCTCATTACTATGTAAACTCAACTAACCTGTGCTATTTATGCCTTGTAATCTCACCTCACAAAACTAGCTGGAAATGCTCTTCATGCCCTTGTTTTTCTCCACCAGCTGAGTACTAAATTTTGTCGGACTGGGGATAATTCTACAGGTTTCACCCACCCATAGCAGACGACAGCTAATTCCCAATCATCATATTACAGAAAGTTAGCTGATCAGCATGAATCCAGAACGGCTTTTATCCTCTACCACTTAGAAATATCCGACAACCCTCTTTGTAAAATCAACACAGTCCACTATATCCAAGATCCTGCAACTACCTATTAATTGTACTCTCTGTCTTGTGCTAACTAGTGGCATGTACGGAGACTAAATACAGAATTTATTTACAAACTGTTTGATTTCTGACTTTAAAGCCAAAAACTTTGTACCTCATTATCCTTGAAATAGATTTTAGGTTCAGAGTGTTCATCTCCTCGCTTGCACTATTCATGAGCACTGCACCGTTGCTTATTTCACAAGTGGCAGCTCCTCCGATATGGTGCAGGAGCGTCACCCCTCTGCTTTCAAGCAGTGCGAGAAGAAAAAAATAAAATGATAATAACTCTCGGCCGCCCAAACCAGTCATGCGCACTTTCCTTGTTCTTCATGCAGGCTGCATTACAGCCCAGACTCCCATTCCCTGGTGGAGCGTCCCACCAGGACGCTCAGAAACGATCACAACGCTGCATTGCCGTGTTGTGATTGGCCAGGGGAGCAGGCTGCCTACCAATTACAACGCTGCATTACAGTATTGTGATTGATCAGTGGGGCCTGGCTGTGCTTCCATCCGAGACGAAGAAGAGAAGGAGCGGAAACGCGGGACCCGGCGCAACGGTAAGTTTATTTTATTTTTTAATGATTTTTTTAAATATGTGTGACCCACGCGCAACCCCAGGTGACCCACCACCCCGCACAGCCCACCCGCCCCGCCACCTGTGAGTCATGCCAGCCGCTGCTGTATTTCACCATAGCACTGTCATTTCTTTATACTATGGTTATCGTTGGTATAAATAAACACAACACTGTTAGTCATAAATTATATTTGATTAAATGCATTGTTGCATTCTGCTTCTCATTGCTTGTGGTATTGTTTACTTATCTCCTTGTAGGTGTATATTAAATGCCATACAAATTTGAATGTATGTTAAAAGTACTCGAAATGAACCGTTGTTTTGTTGTTTACATGTCCGGAAGTGGGACTTGGTTTACCCACATTCTATGGCAGTGTATGCTACGTTTTACCTGTCAATCTGTCATTTGTTTTTTTTCTGAGACCTCACTGTTTACCTCACTCTCAAATCCTTTTTTTCTGATTCAGCATATATTTTTGTCAAAAAAAATCTAGCTGTCCACCCCATGTATGTATGTATGTATGTAGGGAATTTGTAAAGCGCAGGAATCACCCCCACAGGGGTATCTCCGCGCTAACATAGAAAACAGAGAAGACTGACATAGATTTCCATAACTCAGACCTTGAATAATTCCGTCTTCAGGAGTTTTCTGAAGCGCGTGAAGCTAGAGCATTTTCGAAGCTCCTCTGGTAAGGAATTCCAATATTTAGGGACCAGGAAGGCAACTGTTTTACCTCCAGTTCGAATTTTCTTAAAGCGCGGGACCGCCAGCAGCCCTTTGCTTTCTGATCTAAGACACCGGTTCGGGCGATGCTATTTAAACTTATCTGCCATATAACTCGGGCATTTACCAAAAACAACTCTATGGGCAAAGCAGCAGAGCTTAAACTTTATTCTCTGGCGAATAGGAAGCCAATGAAGCGACTTCAGAAGTGGCCCGGAGGTGGTGCGAGGTGGTTTATTAAGAACTAAGCGTGCGGCCACATGTTGAACGATCTGTAATCTGCTAAGAAGGGCCTCATTCGCAGATGCCAGTAGGGCATTACAATAGTCAAGGCGACCTATGATCAGAGCCTGAACTAGAGTTCTAGGTACTGCGAGAGGCAGCCAAATGAACACTGTGCGCAAAAGGCTCAGGGTGCGATAACAGGTCCCAACGGTGGTCATTATTTGATCTTTCATTGATAGCCGTGCATCCAACTGGACTCCTAGATTTTTTGCCACCAAAGTAGGAGAGGGGGCGGGGCCTAGCACCGTCGGCCACCATGCAGGTGACCAGGAGGTAAGTGCAGGACCAAACAACAGGATTTCGGTTTTGGCCGCATTCAACTGCAGGAAATGATCCGTCATCCAGTCAGCTATGGCAGACATGCCTTCAGCAAAATGCTGACCATCTTACTCCATATCCTTATCAAAGGATAGGAGTAATTGAGTATCGTCTGCATATGAGAATGGCATGAAGCCATACTTTCGGATGACTTTAGCAAGGGGGGCCACGTAGATATTGAAGAAGGTCGGGCTCAAGCAAGAGCCCTGGAGCACCCCCTTACTAAGCTTCACAGCTCGTGAGCGGAGTGGGCCCAGATTGACAGTTTGCGTGCGCTGGTCCAGAAAACTAACAAGCCATTTAAGCGCCAACTCCTGTAGACCGGTCTCTCTCAGTCGGAGTATCAATTTCTGATGAGAGACCGTGTCAAAGGCTGCGGTTAAGTCCAATAGGACCAGCATCACTCCTTTATTTTCATCTAAGGCCATTTTAATATAGTCCGTGACCCCAATGAGGGTTGTCTCCATTGAGTAGTTAGATCTAAATCCGGACTGTGAAGGGTCAAGGATGCCATTAATCTCAAAGTAATCCATTAACTGCATGTTAACATGGCTCTCCTCCATCTTACCCATTAAAGGAAGAAGCGAAATGGGACGGTAGTTGGAGAGCACTTCAGCGGACACCTGATTTTTCTTCTTAATGGGTATTACTTGAGCGGCCTTCCAGTCTAACGGCACACTGCCTTCATATAGTGATGAGATTA
The DNA here is from genome assembly GCF_964204655.1 of Triturus cristatus. Lineage (NCBI taxonomy): Eukaryota > Metazoa > Chordata > Amphibia > Caudata > Salamandridae > Triturus > Triturus cristatus. The sequence continues at coordinate 836,022,273 of NC_140581.1, forward strand.
AGATATCAGCAATGGGGGCAGCCAGAGAAGAGGCTAAAAGGGCAAACTTGTGTGCAGGTATAATATTCAAGGGCGATCCAGATTTAGCCTTTTTTAGCAGGACTTCCACTGCATTTCCTTATAACTTGGGTTATACTCTTGAGAATTTGTGTGTTGTCAAAAAGCAAAGAGTTGTGGGTGACTAACTAAAGAGCAGGAGCGCCCGGTAACATATAAAAGCGGTGGGGCTAGCAAAGTGCACCACTGCAAGCATCCCAAAAACACATTCAGTAAAAAAATACAAAATAAAAGCACTCACATGCACTACAAATAGATTAAAAATAAAATAAATGCACCTACCTGGTCTGCATCTTCTGTGTCCTTGCAGTCCGTGGCTCCGACGGGCAGCACTTGAAGAGGAAACTTCCCTAACCAATACATACGCTGCTCTCATGCTGCATGAGAGCAGCGCCTGAATTTTATGGAGGGCCCTGGCTGGATGCTCCTTTAGGCCCTGTAGGCCTGAGCTTGGTCTCGGCCCAGCTGTCTAAGACAGCTGAGTGGAGAGCTGCAAAGTGTGCATGTGATGCAGCGGAAGAGTTAGGGTATTTTTGTCAGCTTACTTATCCACACCCACCATTATATAATAATCGGAAATGTAACTCTATTGACGGGCCCATAAGTAATTATCACACAGTTAGCAATATCAAGGGTCCTCCGATGAATTTTGGTAGAGCTAAAAGGCACTAAATACTGAAAGGCGAAATGCTATTTCTCCACGAGGACCTACAATGAAGAAATACACTAAACATTGGTCATTATAAACATATCCAAATAACTCAATAACTCCGTAATAAAGACAAACACTATTCTTTTCTATTAGTTATTTCTTATTATTTCATAATATGAATGGCCAAGCACAAAATAAAAATTAGAATGTCATTATTTGGTTCATATAATACAGAATAGATTCACAATAATCAGAATAGTTCATTTATGAAAACATCACAACATCAGGTGTAGAGGAGTGAGAGAGAGAGGAAACATCAGCGAAATATCAGTTCACTTACGAAATGAAAATACTAATGCACAGCGTGCAATTAGTCTGAGAAGCTAACCCCACGGCCATTAGGGTATAGCAAGAGCAGAATCACCAGCTGATGATGTGCAAAGTCTCCAGGAAAGTCTCTTAGGATCAGCAAGTTTTGCCAGCTAGAGAATCAGGAATCAGCATGGCATTCAGAATACTACAAATGCAGAGACAGGTCACCAGTCTTGTGAACGAGCCGACGAACACTTTACAACAGGAATCTTTATAGTACGCTACTTCCTTTCTTTCGTTAATATGTTGCATTCTCTGTCTTCAGCAGCCTCTTTATTGGTTAATATCAATGGTAAAATAGTCTACTGACAGTGACTTTACACTATTTTCTAAACACTCTTTGTCTAAATATTGTATAACTTCCAAGAGAGGAAGAGGAAAAGAACCTGGTTACAAATGTATTCAATCATTGAAATAGTTACATTCATGTCATCTATTCCCTCACTTACACAGGAGAGAACTCTAGTCTAAAAGACGTTTTAGAAACAGGCCAAATATCTGTAATCTAAGGAAGCATGTGTAACATTTGAAGGACAGGTGCACGGAAAAGCACTTCCTCTAACAATTCTAAGGCCTCCATTATTTTAGCAAATTAGAGAGTAATTTCTAAAAACCTACACTATACTTTCACGAAGAATAAAGCATTTTCTCCATAGTTTATTTTCTGTAGTTAGTTAGGAAGACAGAATAACATCCAGTTAGCATTATTTTCATTACTTTGGCTAAGAAAATCAAACTGTCGTGCCTTGTGCACATTTCGCGTGTTGTACACTCTTGTGTTATATATTAGTAGTTCCGTGCATATTATGAAAAAATATGCATTTTGCAGTGTCTGCCCAGCCATGTCACCAGTGCAGCAGAGGACACACCCATACTCCATCCCGGCTCCTGGACAGGCTGGCGGTGACCTATGTGAATAAGAAAATAGCAATTAAATCTTGCTGCGGTAGAGACGCTCCCCCACCCTCATGAATAAACGGCCCCTGCTAAAGAGAGACAACCATGTTTTACATAACTGCCATTTTCTTTTCAGAAAAAATGTGCCAAGCCATGTAGGTGGCTGACATCCATGTCTCTGTCAAAAGTTTCTCTAATGCCCCCTTCCCTTCCATTAGATTTTCCCTTAACCTCCTACCTCATATTTGCTGGGAGCTCAGTTTGAGGACTGGTATGTGGGTGGTCTTCGATAACAATCCTCCAATTTTCACACGGATTGACAAGATATACAGGAAGAGGAATGCAACCTGGTAAAATGTTTCACAGAGGAAAATGGGGTAAAGGGTTGAGGGAAGTTAACAGGTGCATCGGACATTAGAACCAATGGTGAAATTGGCCAGGCTATTGTGCTCTACTCTGTTAGAAATTATCCTCAGCACACCAGTCTGGTAGCTGGAGGTGGGTGGGAACGCAGGGGTCTCTAAAGAATAACTAAAGGCAAATATAAACATATATTTGGCTTTAGAATATTATTTAGCAAAGCAACATTGCTCTAAAAGCTTCTTTTACTAAGTGTTCCATAATCCAGACTGTGTCCTGACCTTGGGGTACCAGACGACTCCCCACAAAAGATATGGGAACACCAGAGAACACAAACAGCTCACAAAGAGATCAAGAGAGTCATGATAGGATGGCACCACAAACAGGTAGCATAAAAGAAGGATGCTGGTGTGATATGAATGGGACTAGAGCAACAGCTAATCAGTAAAAGGGCCTACAGTCAGATAGACCAGGAAAGGAACTGGAGGAAATTGGAGAAAAACAATAAAGTTAGTGGAATATAAATTGTGAACGAGACTAATGACAGCAGAAACCGTACAACCCATACAAGTTGGATGTCATTGTTGAGCTCTTGCTGACACTTCTTGTCTTCACTCGGAGCTGGTTAGTTTCTATTGGCCCGCCTCTGGTTGGCTGTGGTGCTCATATTGCCCTGGAAGGCCCTTGTCCCTCACCCCATCCTCCACATGCCCACTCTCTACAATATTAATCACTTGTCTGTTCCTTTTCAATTGAAAAATGTTCTTTCTGTATGTAAGAGGGGAAAGGGGAAAGGGGACATTGTTTTGCATGCTTCCAGGTACTTATAGACTTTGTCTCTTTATTACACCCCTTGATAAAATTGTCAGAGTTTTGTGGTTAATCTTCCACCATCAACAGATTTCACAGTCTATCACAAATGGATGGGTATACATAGTGTAAACAACAGTCAAACTGCCCTAGAAGTAGACAGAAATGCACAATTAGATGCAGAGTATCTGCTTAAATGTTCCGCCCATGGGAAATCTTGGAGACCGAAATCATCTGTGGTAATCAAGGCAGTCTATATCTTTCTGATTTGAATTTTCTGTGCATTTGTCTCCTTCAACCAGCAGCGGTTCCTTAATAGGTGAGCCAGGGATCCACATCACCCCCTCTCCCCTCTCTCCTTCCTGTCTCCTATCTCTTTTTCTAAAGTGTTTTTTCAGTCACTATGAGTATTAGAAAGTCACTCTGATACTTGTTCAGTACGAGGGTCAGGCATAGGCATGGCGCTCCTCAAAGACACATGCACTAGTGTGCATGGGCCCCCATCGCACCTTTTTGTGGGCTTGTAAAATGTAAGCCTAAAGCCTTTGCATTCTTCAATGCTAGGAGTCACTCCCACTTCTGACACACAGCACTTTCACTGATTGAACACAGCATGAGCGTATCAGGCTTAAGCCCTGTGCTTCCGCAGGCTGTGTGTCAATCAGCGAGGGTGTGTGCACCTTTCCCAAATTGTCGCTGGTTTGTGCAGTATCAGCAGCCGTGGCTGAACCCGCTTCAGCCTGGGATAAACTGGGGAAGGGGTATGGCTTACACGGAGCCTGGGAGCACATTGAGAACATCTCAATGCTTGCTAGTTCCGACAGCAGCAGCTATTTCTTGCTGCTAGGTTAGTTTGGTTTTAATTGTAACTTGCAGGTTTAATTTATCATTATATTTGTAGTTCTTGAGTAGTTTATTTTGGAAGCCGACTCCCATGCGTCAGCCCACTATCTAATGAAGGTCTTCATTCGTCAATAAATAAACCATGGAAGTGAAAGTGAAACTCTTGCCTTTCTGGAAAAGCAACACCCCGCCCCAATTTGTCTCCGCGTTTTTGACCCATAAAAAAAATCTTATTTTAGCGTATGTTAATGGAAATTATAGATAAATACATAGATTTACCATTATAAAATCGATATTTTGGATCACTAAATTTTGGTAGCTGATATTATTGTACATTCCATTAGGGGTGGGCGATAAATTCCTCTCTGCCAGTGGAGTTGGCAGAGTTTTGGCCACTTCGCATTACGCATGCAAGGAAGACTTCCGACCAAATTCCGCCGACTGCTGCGTGGCCACGTTTTTTCTCACATGTGGCTGTTGGTGAGTACGAGCTAGATTTGGTATTACCTACCCATAACAAAAGTGATAATCTCACGAGTAAGGAATGAGAAGCGTTAAATACCCTCATGAAGTATGATGACATAGTAATCAGGGAGGCAGACAAAGGGGGTCATATGGTGAATATGTTTTGTACTGACTATGAACAGGACATACACAACTGAACAACCATGATTGTTATGAGGTTCTTAACACCAATCCAATATGGACACTCACGGATAACATTAACCAACACTTGAAACAATGGCATGGACAGGGATTACTAGATGGTGATGAATACATGTATTTGATGGCAGATCGACTTAAATATCCCTGTTTATACATGCTACCTAAAATACATAAAGACCTTCCCTTTCTGCCGGGTAGACCCATCATCTCAGGGAATGATGGCCCCACAGAGAGACTATCTGTATACGTTGACATTTTTTTGAAACTGCTAGTCTGTAATTTGCCGTCATATATCCGTGATATGAAACACATTCTAGGGACACTTACAGACCTGAATTGGGAGGACACTATGACATTGTTAACTCTTGACGTCACGGCACTGTATACGAGTATCAAATGAGAGTCTGGATTACATGCTGTTAGACGTATTTTGAGTACTAGATCAGCCAGCCTGTCGGATCACACATAATTGTTGATTAACATGATTGAGCTGATTTTGGATAATAATGTATTCCTTTTCAAAGAACAATGGTCCAACAGATACAAGGAGTTGCCATGGGCTCCAGATTCTCTCCCTCCTACGCAAACCTTTTATGGGTTGGCTGGAGGAGCTGTGGATCTGGGGCACTATGGGAGCCAGATGGAATGATTTGATTCTTTATTGGGGGAGATATATACACAATTGTCTAATGATTTGGACTGAAACTACTGAGAAACTCTTTGAATTTTGTGAACACTTGAACAGCAACCAAACAAACATAAGATTTACATTTGAACATTATAACAATATGATCAAATTTTTGGATGTGGCGCTTTATATAAGAGACAATAAGATCTTTCTTAAGTTATATCGTGAACCTACTGCTTGCAACGCTGTGCTGAATGCTTCTAGCGCACATCCTATACACCAGCTTAAGGCAATCCCTTTTGGAGAGCTTATCCGAGCCAGACTTAATTGTAGTCATGATCCAGAATTTGAAGGGTGCACTAAATATATGATGAAACGCTTTGAGAGAAGAGGATATGATACCAATACTTTGATCAAAGTCAAGCAGAAAATACGACATATTAATAGACAAGATATATTAGAAGAACGTCCAGAGAAAACCAGTCAGGATGGTAAAGTGCGTTTGATAACTGATTATTCAAATTTGTCTAATGTACTGATTTGAAGTTTAAAAAGACATTGGCACATATTGAAGGCACATAAGTCTCTGGATAGATATATAGCTGCTAGACCGGATGTTACATATCGCAGGGGAATCTGCTTAAGGAACTTACTTAGTCCCAGTTACCCCGTTCAACAAAGAAAGGATACTTGGTTGACACCACACACACACTAGGCTTACACAAATGTGGTCACTGTGCTGTATGTAAGTGGACATGTGACGGTAAGAAGCAATTTGACGTCCGGGGGGTAGATCCACCCTATCACCTCTAGTATAAACTGCAATACAAAATTTGTTGTGTATATTATAGAGTGTAAATGTGGTAAAAAAATTGTAGGAAGTACTACAAGGGCCCCCAAAGAGAGGATCGGTGAGCATATGAGAGCCGTTAAACAGGGAGATATGAGATATCCTATCTTTTCACATATAGCTGATTGGCCATTACAGGACAGGAACTGAAAATCCTCTTTCTTTGGTATAGAACATACAGAGAGACACCCCAGAGGGGGAAATAGGGAACTGTCCTTACGTAGACGAGAGACACTATGGATTTTGAAACGGCGATGTATAGAGATTGGACTAAACATAGATCCGGAGCTACATTACTTTCTAGACAGATGACTTCTGGATCATGTGCTTTGTGTCTGGCAAATGATAATAATGTGATTATCCCATTTTGTGTAAACATATATAAATGATTTGATGTATAATCGACGACAGATGTGGGGCATATATCTTGAAGGTTTAGTGTATAGGATGTGATTCATAACATATTGTTATCAGACATTTGCAGTCCTGAATTGGTTAGTATAATGTACCAATTATCTAAAGGATGGGAAGTTATATGTATCAATGGGGATATAGACTATGTCTATGTGTCAGAGTTATTTCAAACATCAACTTACGTATATATTGTATTTAACCGGGATGCTCTGAGGTATGCATTGAGAGTGCTTTACACTTGGGGAGGAATGCTCGTATTTTGTAATAGTGGCTTTATACAGCATAAGAGTTATACTTGTTTTGTCCCAACATTATTATACTTGATAGGAATTTTTGAGCTTTGTCATGGATTTTTATTTAACACAGGTAGCGGTGCTTATTCGAGGTTTACTCATGACATTTTTCATATACTTATGTCTGATATTCACGACGTAGCATGTGGTGTAATTTTTGTGTTTTTGATATTGCACCAATTGTTCATTGGGGACTGATAGTATCGACATTTTTGATTGGATTTGACGCAACCCAGCATGCGGTTTAATTTTTGTATTTTTTTGCATCACACTTGCTGTTTATTGGGGACTGATAGTTCTGACACTTCAGATTGGATTTTGTGTTTTGGTAAGGAATCCTGTTTGTATATATCTATTCAACCAGTGACGCCAGCCACGGATACATCACAAGATGAAGCCCGGCATTCACCATAGACTTTCTCTGGATTTTTGTCTTATCTCTATGCAGCCTTCCGGCGGACTCTGAGTTAACTTTCGGAATAAGCGAGGGTCTTCCACCACACGATTAGTTTGCGCACATATGGCGAGGGGCTGATAGAGATTTCCTGTGTCGCGGTAAGTAAGGGATTGACTGGCAAGGTGGTGACTGGTACTTGAATTGGGTTAATTTGTTTCTCATCAGGACCTTTCTGTGACTTTTTTGTTTTCTCTATCTTTATTAGGGACAAAGTCACACACAGACTTTTCCCCGCAATTGGGGCATTATTGGGCTCAGACGGATCTGGTGGGAGGCCCTCATTATATTTACGGCGTAAATATAATGAGGGCATTTTTATCCGCTTTGACATGCTATTGAGAATACTAGTTTTTCTGCGTTGGGATATTGGAATGTTTGAATTACATGCTTTCTCATACATATTGTAATCATAGGGACAGCCTCAGATGACTAATTATTCCCCACACAGGGGGCTTATTAATAATCGATGAGGACGGACTTTTCTCATTGACAAATTTATTATCCACATATTTACCAAGAGGTTCGGGAAATACTTATCCTTCAGAACGGAATTATCACAGAAAGAGAAGTAGGTGATAGTTGGTATTGGAGTTACTTCCTCCTCCCCTAGATCTAATTCTTAAGTGGATCTCCTTACCTTATATTTATTGTTGTTATTTTCTTTCTTACCAGGCCTTCATATCTGATGATTGAGGTATTTTTACTGTAGGGGTTTTTTCAATGTATGCATGCCTTTGTCTTTCGGGTGCCTAGTGTGTATCGCACTCTCGCTGTTGACTTTTTGCTCACACCATCCATTTTGATGTTTTAGATGATTATGATGATTTTCACTGGGTAACAGTGCAATTACAGAGGTTGTGACTATTATGTGTGCGGTTATTGCTCTTGTACATATGGGAGGCAGTGGTTCATTTAGAGCGACCAATTCTTTTCAAGTGATATAAATTGTTGATAAATTTTGAGAATGCATGGGTTTCCACAATTTTCCCACACTCTGAACTGTTACAAACTTCCGATCTCTCACGGTATGCACTGTGAGGTGATGTTGCATATATCTTTGAGTGTTATGTAATGCTTTCATCAGTTCACTACGATGGGTTGTTGTTTTGAATATCATTTACTTAGCCTTGAAGAAGTCGCGGGACACTGTGCCCATTAGGCGACGAAACACGTGTTGGCTAAGGAATTATGACAACTGAATAAAAGATAAAGAAAGAAAGAGAAAAAAAAAGAACAGAAAGAAAAAAGAACGATAAAGCAAATAATTTGTGTGTCAACACTGACTTTTGATTTTATGTTGATTACCATTGTGCATGTGCTGGGTTTTGTATTCGTATTGTTTTGCTGGCCTGTGCCACATGTCAGTGAGAAGGGTGATTCTCACTACCCTACAGCACCGCTTTGAAAGATAAAGTGTGATACTTACTGGTTTGTGAATTTCCCTTAGGAGAGCCATTACCCTATCAAATCACCACCCTTGTCGATTTAGTAGATTTGGTATCCCCTAGCATGATTTTTGGTTGCTTGGAGGGCACCTGCCGAGCTTTCCCCCAATGTGTAAGATCGCTGCAGTTGTGACTGCGGTCAGAAAGCTGCAGCTCAAGCAACAGCAAAATCAACTCGAGAAGCAGCACCCTTTGGCGTGCCATGTGGTGCAGTTCACACTGATTTCTCAGTGCAGAACAAGCTCCCGGCACTAAAAATCAGCTCGAGCAGTGCGATGTGCCTAATTCTGCCTGTTTGCGAAACTCCGCGGCATCTCGTGGATTTCCGCTCACCCCTACTTTCCATTATATGTATGTAAAGCCGATATTCTTGTGGCTGATTTTTTGACTGCTATATTTTTGTACCACAATATTTTTATGGATGATAGGTTGTCATAGTAGCCCGACAACGGAGAAATGTGGCAGCTGCATCACAGTGGTCATTGGACCCCACCTTACTCCTAAATGAAACACTGCCTTTCTGGGAAGGATTTCCGGTAATTCACTTACCAGACTCACTAAAGTTAATGATTTTTCCAATAGTAGGGTACCATTCACCCGGGGTCTGTGTTAAATTTACAGAATTGTTTGTTGAAAATATTATGTCAGATGGGTATCTTGTAAACACAACCGGTATTAACAGGTTGGTTGCATGTACAAACCCTGCCAGGGAGCACCATGGCCTATCCAAAGTAATTTTACACACAGGAACGCCTCTAAGCCTCATTTAGATTTTAAAGGGAGCTGAAAATACTTTCTGGAGGGAACTGTGGAGTAGATTTCTTTGGCTAACTTGCTTCCACAATAGTATCCCCATGGTGGAAGAAATTCAATCAATGGATTGTGCTTCATAGTTAGAGTTTCTTACAGACATTGAAGGATTTTGTATTCTTTTCACACTCTAATGGAGACCCACTGTTTGTATAAACATTAAGTGGACCTATTCCTCCAGTTTCTCTGCCTTATTGCTTCACTTGAGTGATAACCTGCAGTAACGTATACTATGTTAAGTGTAGGAGCAAAGGCGTAATGTCACCATGGACCGAAGCTGATGTTACAACATCCCTTCCCCATCCATAAATAAAGCAGGGGGTACTGTGACACTTCCACTAAAACAGATTGCAATATCCGAATACAATATAATTAAGGAACTGAGAGTGTCATATGATGGAAATATTCGAGAGGATTTTAGAGGAAGTACGTACGAAGAAGCAGGGGTCTAAGTTTAGCCAGCAGTTTTTTTTGTGTTTTTTAAATTTTTTTGCAGTTGATTTTCACACGAGCGCTTTGCAGGAGCACCAGTGTCATCACAGAGGGACACGTTAATCATTATTATTTTTTTAGGAGATAAAGGCATTTGTTTAGAATCACAACATGCTAGAGCCTTAACCCTTTTTGCAACATTAATCAATGTTCTAATAATGTATACTTTGCAGTGTGTATGCAGTTCAAAGATGAAAGTTAATAGCTCACTATTCTATATTAGGACTTTAAGTTATAAATTGCAAGTAACAAAAGGATGCCTCTTTTGAAAGCAGTAGTAACCTGCTGATCTGTTTACATCACACGCACTCTGTAATCTAGTTGGTACACGTTCTTTGCAGCAGGCATATTAACCCTCTGCACTAACTTCACCTAAGTCAAAACCTCAACTATACAAAAGGCTGATCTCTCTCCAGGAAGATAATTAATCACACGAGTTATCTTGAAATTGATGTGGGGCCTGGAAATTGCGGGGATAAGAAACGCTGCAGCAGGTGCTTCAAAAGCATAATTAACTTTCAAACAGGGCGCCCCCAGGAAGCCAGCACCCGGTGCGGTGGCACCGGTCGCACCGCCCTAAAGCCGGCCCTGTTCAGGGTCTGCTGTCCTAGCCGTTACACCACACCCTCTTCCCCAGAGAGGCCTGACAACCCAATCAATTCTCACATTTCACACAGTCTTCTCCTTGGAGTAAATGCAAACTCTACACTGTAGATTTGAAGGAATTTGAATTTAACTAGTGGGACAGCAAACTGAGTTCAGTAAGCATGAATGGGGGCCTTAATGGAGGTGAGATGAACCCGTTTTTGCATCGGGCCGAAAAAGTACGAAGTGATATGCTCGAGTCGAATCTCTTCATCTTTTAGAAAGAAAACAAACTTTTGAAAAGCTCCCACCTTCCAATTACATTTTCGATCTGTGCATATTTTGTTGTTTGTTAATTGAGAGAAAACATTTCATAATTTGTATATGTGATTTTGGAGTATGCTTGTTTGTGTATTGTTTGATGTTGGCAGCACCGACACTGCTTAGGCTGCCCCCTAGTGTTCCATTGGAGCTCTCTCTGGCAGCCACGAGGTTAAGAAACCCGAAAGTAGAAGGTGGCTTGGGTCTTCTTGGACGACGTCGGATTGGGGCCTGTGCCACTGGGACCTTTTCTAAAAGCTGCCATTATACAATGTTTATTATTACAGAACGATTACAAACCCGTGTGTGTCATTTATACCAGCTGAGCAACTTAAACTTCACCCCCACTGTGTTCACCAGAGGCCCAACACAAAATGCCCCCCGCCTTGCAGAATGGAAAAAGGTTCCCCGACTCTGCCTTATATTAATTTGTTTTGTGCTAAATGGGGGCGGAAAGGCTGGGGGGCCTCATGCGGGCAGGGGCATCAGTTACTCCACCTCCTCTTCACAAAGACTACCGAGGGGCAGTTTTATGTATTTTTATTAATCTATAAATTAGTTTTTTTTCCATTTTGTCTTGGGCGGGTATGGTTTCCTTCCCCCCAGCGCAATGTGTGAATATGTCACGTTAAACACTTGCCCGCCCGTGGCTTCCAATGTCCAAGAAAAATGGGCAGACCACACATAGGTACAAATGTGGAGATCACGCGTCATGGGCTTGAGGGCCAGGTAGGCGGGAGTCAGCATTTTATCCTTCCCAGGTCGGTAGTGTGTGCACCGTTGCTTCGGGAATTGCGAGACCTGTTCGTTATCAGCGCTTAGAATCAAGAGAAATGCGGCATAAAGCGCCATACAACACAAGATCTTACGCCAAATTAGGTGTGCAGTAAACACAACAGAATTGTGTCAGATTGTGGCCTTGAAATTGCCCCGGTGCAAAGTTTGTGACGCTTGACCGACACTTGAAACTTGAATTATTTAAAGAGAAATGCTCGAAAATCCGTAACTCTGGCCCCAAGGGTAAAACAGATTTACCCCAGGCGCGAAACACCCTTTGGCCTGAGAGGGCTTTAGAATCCCCGGTCAGCATCCATGGACTGGGCAGAGCGTGGCAGTCACATCTACTCTAAATGCTGTTTACAGCTCGTCCACCCTTTCCTGTATTATTGAATGGCTCCCTGTTTACCGCAGCCCCTCAACTTTTTGCCTGAGCAAGATATCCGAGTTATTAAATTAAAAAACACACCACAGCAAGCCAAATGTTGTGTGTGAAATCAGCAGCTCACACAATGATATAGTACGCAAGTTTTCAGCAGTACACAGGACTTTTCCCTTTTCAATAACATTTAACAAAACGTGAATGACATTGGAATGTCATTCGATAATTCTTAGCAGCTTTTTTTTTTATTTTATGAGTGCTGTGAGGCCACATATATCATGCAACTCTTTTTAAATGCAAATAAAACAAAATAAATGTTGCTTTCTGTCTTTTGGTTATCGAAGATTGTTCTATCAGCCTTTTTACTAATGCACGTGTCTTTGTGTGCACGCTTGTGTATATGGTATTGGTATAAGAATAAGGACATTTGTAGAGTGCCTGATTACTCCATGCACTAGGAAATCAACCACAAGGGTCCAGGACAAAGAAGAGCTCATTACATTTGTCTAAATAAACCATCTTCATCATTGATCTACACCTCGGCTACTGGACTTATTTACCCTTATTGCAATATTGTCACTTGAAGCTCTCTATCTACTCCCTATGATTTCTCCATTTTGCTCCAACAGCAGGCCACCAAACCCAAATGGTCTGCTGCCTTATCACACCTTTTCAATATTGATGTTGAGCCTCTGTCTAGGTGCGTCCACTCTTAAGGCCTTCACTTTTATGTTTGTAAATAACACTCATATTCACCTCCAGTTTGAGGGGGTCGGATTAACAGTTTCTACTGTCCAACATTGTTTAGGGAGGTGAGGGATTGAACCAGCAGCCACGGGTTCAAACTTAACTCACTTAAAACTGTGCTTTGGTCACTGGTGGGAGTACTGACTGCTGAAAAACAATCCTTTGTTCACACGCCACTTGCACAAGGCCAACATAATTCAATATCGTAAACAACTTTGCCAAAAAATAAAATTAAAAACTCCAACTCTTCTCACAGACTTCAGTAATTCGCCTCTAATTGCTTTTTCTACCTAAGGACACTGCCAAAATTGATGCCTTATTGCACTCAAGAGGGCTAGGGGCACCGGTATCGGCGACTATCAGTGCATGGCTGGACTACAGTACATTTCTCTAGCTTGGCCTGATTCCTTCTGACACTACTGTAGTTGTTGTCAAATTCTGTTTCCAGACTTGTAATGGGAGCATCTAATTTTTGTCATGCTAGCCCATCCAGGAGAAATTATATTGGGCTGTTTGTCCTTTAAAATCCTATTTATCATACATACTACCATCTAGGGTAATGCTGCATCCTTTATGAAGAAACCAACCTGTACACTCTTTCACTTTGAAGGACTCTACCCTCATCCAAGCTTGGCCTGTTAATGGTCTTGCGTTTTAAGAAGGTGAAATATGGAGTCACGACCTTTTCAGCTTTAGCTCTGTCCATGTGGCATTCTATCCCCTCCAATTCCTCAAAATATGACTGTAAATGCCATTGGCAATTTGTGATAATGAAGGAGTCGTGCTCTGTGCACATCCTTCATCAGGGTCAAGAAGCCGTCTTTAAAGCAAAAGAATGCTTCGTAATAAGCAACAAATCAATTAATCAATCACAGAGCATTTAACAGTGTACCCCTGGGAATGACGGGGTAAGTGTCACATGCTTTTGGGTCTATAAGGTAACCAAGATGAGAGTGGCATTTCTGGTGAGCAAAAATAGTGATGACTTTCACTTTATTTATTATTTCAACATAATTTTCCTTTCAAATATTTCTCCGTGTAATACACAGATAAATCAGTCTATTGTGTCAGAGGAGAATTTTGGAAGAAAGCGGAGCAGGTCAATCTGGCTGGAGACTGGTGCTCTTCCAGACAACAATTCCCAAGTGCCCTCTAAGGAATAAGGTCTGATGAGCAAGACAGTCTCTCAGTCTCCTGCTATCTCTCCTCTTTAGACCTTGGTAGATGTCCACTTGCCTGCAATGAAAAAGGTCTGCTTGTTAAGATATCATGCCAGTCTCCTCCCATCTTAGTGACTATCTGAATGTCCAACCTTAGATATGGGTTTTCTCCAGAATAACTCTGATCTACCTCCCTTCTCTAAGTTCTGAAATGGCCCAGGTATAAGTGGTTTGTTCCAGCTTTAAGGGAGGCATTGTCGTGATTGGTGCAATGGGTTATGAGAATTCTCTGTTCCTCCCTTACAAATCCTAATTTCGCCTCCTTACAGCCTTGTTGTTGTGTGAAGTACTTGCAGTAGGTTTGGTGCTGTTCCTGTAAAACTGCATTTTTGAACGAGGTCACAGAGGGTAGAAGGAATGCACAGCCGCTTGTATGTACCAACCTAAAGGTACTCGCTCGTCTTGCACACCTGAGGCGTGGTACCGGTAAGACTTGAGAAATACTCTACTTTGGTACATCCTTGAGTATTCGTCTGCTGTGCTAAAGAAAAAGCTACACCTCTGGGTGTCGGATGACTCTCTAACTGTCCTGTACTCATCTCTATCTCACCCATGAAAGTTGACCTTTCTGAAGGATAAACCAAGGTACAGGGTCCTCAGGTGCTGGGAGGGGATCTTTTAAATTAGATTTGGACCCTCATAATGGGCTTTAGAACCTCTGAGAGTTACCACATTGAGTAAAACTTTTTTTTTTCAATTTGAACCTCTGATTTTATTTAATCAGGATCCAGACTGTCGGTTTTTCAGGGTGACATATGTTCAAACGTTATTCTCTATTACGTACCTCAAGATTTGCTTTGTATTTCTATGCCGCAGTATCCAAGCATGACAGCATTCACCTCTCCTCTTTCCTCCAGCTACAGCGACAATAAAGTAGTTATATTTCCTGCAAAGTGAAATGTTATCAAAAGTACTTTATCAACTCAATTTTATGAGCAATTGTACAATACATAGAATTGGGGATGGAAAAATATTTTGGCATGAACTTAAATGGGATATCACAGTATTTTTTTGCCAGAAGTACTCCTGGAAAACTCTGTAACTGTTTTAGGAGTGTAAACCACGTTTTATCAATGGCAAAATTAACTTCACGGTTCGCCAAGAGGCTATTTGTACATGTAGTAGACGCATGAAAAGATTGATAATTGGGCCGAGATTTGATGAAATTCTAGCTTACAACTATGTACAACTCTTTTCTTACCATATAATTTTATGGTCTCTGAGGCACCTCTGCAGCCCTCCTTGGTTTTAACAGCAATAGTCAAAGATGCAATTGGATGTTGTTTTGTTTGTTTATTTCTGACAAAAATTATACTTTCTGCTAACTTCATGCTGCAATTTTCCATTGCGTGGGCACATTTTTGTGTGTAAACTGTCGTTGTGGAATTACAGTACAAAATTCAGAAGCAGAAAACTTATAAATGGATATGCTATCTATATTTTGGCACAAAACTGCAGTCGCATCACCACATGCAGACTAGACACATTTGCCGTAGCACAGCCTTTAATCTGAGGCTGGTCTTAGGCCCACTGGTGAATAAAGCAAGAATGTAGAAGTTAAGAAAAATATAATATATAGACTGCACTTTGTGAGGCGCACGCATTAGGATTGCAGTCATGGAAAAGAAAAACAATAACCTCATAACAACTTACAACAAACAAGATTAAAGCTAGTCCTGATGAAAAACGAATAGAAAAGGTGATGTATTTGAAAACATAAATTATTTACATTTGACTCCAAGTATGTAGATGGGAACGGGTCTCCTTGTACATGGGCTGGAGAAGGGGATTGGAGCAGCAACACTGCCCTTCAGTTGTCTTCCTTTCTATGGGACCGGAATTGGCATTTTCATCTCGTTGATCCAACAGGTCACCAGTGCAGTAAAATATGGCTTCCCGCTGTCACAGTTGTTCTTTTTATATCTAAATGAAGCCTGTCACATAGGGAAACAGACATTATCTCTTTCTGTGTGCAGATCACTAAAGCTATGAGATTTCATTTAGCCCAGGGCTCTCCTGCAAGAATACACCTTTCTCCAAACAGATGACCACCTATTGGAACCTGTACATTTCCAAACATCTTCACGAATATGAAGACATTCCTAAAAATGTGGGGAGAGGCTTTCTATTAGAAGAGTAATCTACACAAACTAATTCCAGTTTTTTAATATAGTATCACTGTGATATCACAAGTACAGGCATTAGCATTCTTTCAGTAAGCTAGTTGGAACACTGTTTATTTCTTAGTATGGTTAAAGAGTAGGGAAGCGGTATTCTAAATCTGATTGCACTAAGGGGCTCATTTTAATAGTGGGCTGTTGGACCGCCGCCCTATCACATCGATCAAGAGACTGACCGACAAACAGGCAGTGGCCTGACCGCCCAATAAGGATGAAACTGCTGGGCTGGAGGTCGCAAAGTGCTCATTTACACGGCGGCTTGTGCTGCAGCCCAAGAAAAGGGCTGCAGCACAAACTGGAACATAAATAAGCACTTCCTGCACCTCCATGCACCAAATGCCATGCACCATGAGGTAATCAGTACCTGTTGAAATTGTAAAGTATACTATTATGATACAAATCATGAAACACAGGAAAAGGAAACTACGTTGAAGACACTAATCATGATAAACATACTGGTACTATACCACAGTATGAATGTTGACAATGTCTATTCAAGTATTACTTCTAACGTACAGCAATAATAGAAACTAATGTCGTCTAACGAGAATATCAAGTCCACAATTTAAGTTGCAATTGATGCAAATTATTTACTGTAATATATATATAAACAATGGACTTGATGCTTCATTCGAGTTTCTAAATATAGTAAAAAACCTGTGAATTAAAAAGAAATGTATATTTTGTATAACTTAAAATAAACTTCAATTCCCATAATGCCCCATAATAGGCAGAAGTAGGAGTGATATAAAAGTGTGCAAAAAAAATGCTCACCCAGCATGACAAAGGCCCTGTGAGGCCGTACCGCGTAGGTGAAGTAGACATGCTCTGAGAAAAATAAAGAAACAAGCAAAGGATAACTGAGTGCGGCATATTCTCTTGTTTGTAAATATATATATATTCACTGAAAAAACCATAGGTTTCACACATGTTATAGTTAGCTGGACATTTCACTCGTAAAAAACCAATGAAATTCCCCCGTTATAGTTAGATCAGCTAACTATAACTCGCGCGCCCGCAATCCACTGCTGATGACGTCACATATTACATCACTCATGACATGGTCAGTGACATCACTCATGACATCACTGATGACATCTCAAATGACATCACTGATGACATCACTGATGACATCATCCATTGAGTATGTGTTTCTTAACAATTTTAATATGTTTAATATATATAGGCAAAGGCCTGTTGAAGAATGAGTGGGTGTACAAGTGTGTAAATGGATGATTTTCTGTGGTGCGTAACTAACTCTATAAGTGAGTCATTAAATGTATCTTATTGCAGACTAGTGACTAAACTGTGTAAATGTCTGTATGTTTCTGTATATTGGTGTATAAGTGGCTGCATGGTTTTGTGAATACCTATATGAGTGTCTATATGAGTTATTGATTGCTTGTCTGAGTATCTGTATGGGTTCCCGAGTGTTTGTGTGGGTAGGGTGTGTGTGACTCTATGCATAGATGTGTGAGTGGGTGATTCTATAGGTGCATGGTTTTAAGAGTGCATCTGTGATGGACTGTATGCTTGAGTGAGTGTATGTATGGGTGTGTTAGGGATTGAATGTATATCTCAGTGGTACATTTGTGACTAACTACATATATGAAAGGCAGTATATGTGCGTGTAAGAGTATATAAGTGGGTAGATGTGAGAGTGTGTGATTGTGAGAGTGACTGTATGGATGAGTGTGTGCTTGAATCAATGATTCTATAAGAGCGTAAGAATGTGATACTAATCTTAAAGGGTATGGCAAGAATATGGGCTCAGATGTCTAAAGTAATTAAAGTGGGATACTATGGAAGCAGAACACCGCTGTGGGACGTTCCTGATGGGCCAACGTGGTTGGGGGATGTATTAGCTATACCTATGAGAGAGGCTGGTCTGGAGGAGTGGGGTAACCTATTTGTTGACGGGGATTTGTTACCCTGGGAGTATCTCTGCACAAAGATTGGCCCACACTTCTCTAGGCTTAAGTACCTTCAAATGTCAAGCTGGGCTCGGGAATACTCCGTTCAACCACCATATAGTTTAAAATTTCCCTTGGGTGTATATAGTCATCTTATAACGCTTTTGGTAGATAAGTCACCTGGCAAGAAGGAAATTTCATTATGGTACAATTTAATCTTAGAGGAAATGGACAGAATTTTTTCACTCCCAGACGATCTTTGGTCCTTACATATCATCAATTCCGACTTGCAACATCTTTGGAATTCATCTTGTATGATGCTGTGGGATATTGTTAAACCTGCATGGCTACGCAGGAATCATCTTTTCACGATTCATCGAGCATACTACTCACCCCTTCGTCTATCTAAATTTACCGAGGGGAGTAGTGTGGCCTGTGCGAAGTGTGGTTTGGTGGCTGCTTCTGACATTCATATGTTTTTTGAATGCCCGCATTTGGCCCAATTCTGGGAAGCTATCAGTAAGACTCTTTCACTATCTCTTGGAGTCAACATTACCTTGGATTTAACATCAGTAATTTTTGGTTGCTACCAAGGGGTCCCCTCCTTGGCAAAAAAGCTTATTTTTTATACCATCTTGCAAGCAAGGAGGGAGATATGTATGAAATGGAAAGATTCTTCATCTCCTTCTATTAATGAATGGTATGCTTCTGCTCTGCTGGTTTCTCAGTTGGACCTGGCTAGATCTGGTAATCCAGATACAAGATCTTTCTGGCATCTCCTGAATTGGTCCCATTGAATTGGTTTCATTGAATACCTGTTTTTTTTTCCCCCAGGTCCAATGATTATGCCACAAACCTCATTCTGGGGGTTACTTGTTTCACGGTACTAAGTTTAGTGCCGTGATTAGATTTTGGCAATTGCCTGTATGGTTATAAATTAGTGATCATTGCTGGTTGAAATATTGTTGCTGAGGGGTGAGCCTTACGTTCCATTACTGCTCCAACCAGTTTTAGTAACTGAGGCAGCGCAATGTGTGTAGACCAGCAAGATTACATATTGAAACTTGTTTGGCAGATGATGACAAAAAAAAAAAAAAAAGAATGTGATACTATTTTATGAGTAAGTGAACTTGAGTGTGTATAACCACATAGGTGAGTAAATGGGAGTGTTATTATTTGCATGACTGAGTAGGTGTGAGAGTACCTCTATGGATGATTGGTAGTGTGTGAGTGTCTATATAGGTGTATAAATGCATATGATAGTTTTGTATGTTGTGACTGTAAGTATGAGTGACTGTGCAGGTGAATGAGTGGAGGTGTATGTAGACCTAAGAGTTAATAAGTGGCTATGTAGTTATTGGTATTGCAGTATGTATGGTTTTGAGAATGGAACTCTCAAATTTTGAGTCGGTGTATCAAAGGTTATATTAGGGTGTGAGAAGATGTGGTAATTTATCACATGGATGACGTCATCAGTGATGTCATCAGTGATGTCATTTGAGATGTCATCAGTGATGTCATGAGGGATGTCACTGACCATGTCATGAGTGATGTAATATGTGATGTCATCAGCAGTGGATTGCGGGCGCGCGAGTTATAGTTAGCTGAACTAACTATAACGGGGGAATTTCATTGTTTTTTTACGAGTGAAATGTCCAGCTAACTATAACATGTGTGAAAGCTATGTTTTTTTCAGTGAATTTGCAAGGTTTTTTAAATGCTAATTCCTAACTATAACGTGTGTGAAACCTATGGTTTTTTAAGTGAAGTTGCAAGGTTTTTTAAATGCTATTTTATGAATGTATTTTTATATTTTTTAAATATTTATTTTACAATAAGCTACCTATATATATAGTTATAGATTAACTTTATCCTGTAATATGGAATGGCTCAGTTTTTTTTTTTTTTATTTGGATAGAGTTGAACAGCATAGTTATTATCTTCTATAAACTTTTTTTTTTTTAAGGGTTTTTGTCCGTGCACGCATGGTGCACGCACGGTGCGCGCACGGTGCACGCATGCGTACGTACTCCGTGTGCGCATGCGTACGTGCTCCACGTGCTCATGCGTATGTCGTGCGTGCTCTGTACGCGCATGCGCGTGTGCTCCGTACGCGCATGCGTGCGTGCTCCGTGCGCGTACGCGCATGCGCGTGTGCTCCGTACATGCATGCGTGCGTGCTTCATGTGCGTACGCCCATGTGCGCATGCTCCGTACGCGCATGCGTGCATGCTCCGTGCACGCACGGCAAGTCATGTGATTTAGAAACAACAGTTTTCATTGGTTTATAGTAGTTTCAGTTCCAGAAACTTCCAACACCACACCCACTCCCCTCATTATTACTTCTGATTCCCTGGGAGAAGGAGCTGAGCAGCTTTTCCAGTACTCCAGTACTTGAGAATGGCAGAGCAGCAGTCATCTTCTGGGAGTGAGCAGGAGACCCTTGTGAGACAGAGACAGAGGAAACAGAAAGACTCTTTTATATGGCAATTTTTTACATTTCCACAGGGGCAGAAGAAGGTGAATGCTCCAAAAGTCACCTGCACTCTTTGTGATCGTGTCTTATCAAGAGGAGATCCTAAAAAGAAATACTCTTTTTGTATCTTCACTATGATCAGGCACGTTAGAGATGTACATCCTGTGGCTTATGCTCGAGCTGCTAGAGAAAACCCTCCAGCAGCTCAGCCGAGCACATCCGCAGCAGCTCAGCCGAGCACATCATCGGCAGCTCAGCCGAGCACTTCATCTGCGGCGGCAGCTTCACCTTCTTCGGTTCCTCTGGATATACACCCTCTGTTTAAGAGGGTGCATATACGGTGCAATGCGTGCAATGCTCTTCTCTCTTATGCGGACACCAGCCTTCCGCTAATAGAGAGCAAGATACAGCAGCACACGTGCGGCACCTTATAATTTTTGCCATGTCTTTTTTTTCCTCTGTCCCTCAATTAACACAACGGCTCTTTTTAGAGCCACCTAACATCTAAACACTTAAATTTGATTTTTAATTCTATGTTTTTATGATTCCGCCGTGCGCGCACCGAGCGCGCACCTCGCGACGGTGCTCGCACTGTGCGCGCACCGTACGCGCACCCCGCGATTTAAAAAAAAAAAGAAATGTTTTTTTCACCCTTCATGGTCCTTCAGGGACCCCCTGACAAAAGCTAGGGAGTCAGGAACTCTGTACCCTGCCCACTTTTCACGTTATCCACCTTTCTTTTTCACTGTCACACACAAAATGGCGGTCGACACTTCCTGATTTCGACCGATTCGAATGTTGACTGACATGAATCCACCAATCAGAATTACGCTTGCGCATGGCTCGGTGAGCTTACCGTGCGCGCACGGTGCGCGCATGGTGCGCGGCTATAGATATTTATGTGCTTTTAACTGCAATTTTCTCAGGAACTACTGAACAGATTGACACCATATATGCAAAAGGCACATGCCTGACGTGAGGACTACCTCTTTGCCAAATTTCAAGTAATTCTGTTCAGCCGTTCGGGCTGTACCTTCGACTAAACATCCCATGGGAAAATGCATGGGGAAAACGCGTTTTGGGACCCCCCTTTTTTCTCAGCCCCCGCTTGACGAATCACCCCAAGACTTTCAGGGTAGGAGCTGAGCGGAGCGCCCCATTAGTTTTGAAAATTTCGCGAGGATTCGTCAACCGGCGCCAAAGTTATTCAAAATAGAATTTTCAGATTTCCTATGGAAACACGGTCCTAATTATAACTATCTACTGGCGACCGCCAGTAGATAATATATGTATATATATATATATATATCACAAGAGGAGTTCCCAGACTCCAGTAGATAGCTGGAACAGGTACAGACCACAGCACGCTGAAAATTGTCGTAGAAAAGGTTTATTCCTTGGAGTCAGTAGGCATGACGCGTTTCGGCCGCGTTACCACGGCCTTGATCACATGACACCATTAGGACCATACACAACAGATATAGTAAGTTGTAGACTCCTCCCTTTTACATGAGCCAATAGGAGTGCGGCATACAGAACAGCAAACCTCCATATTACATCAAGGGTAAAAATACAAGGTAATGGAAAAAATACTACGTACACTGTGCACAAATACTGCACCATGACGAATAGCCACATCAAGCTGAATTGAACCATAGTGGTTATACAATAAAGCAATACCCTGAAGTAAAAAAATGTGCTCGCGAGTCCATAAATTTAGCCATGAAAAAAATATAGCTGAGAGGAGTCAGAGTTACAACATTTATATATAAAAACTTTCCATAAAAGAAAGATCAATGCCAGCGGATAAACCTAAACAATAACCTTGTAAAACCCCATACAATACATGATATAAAATAAGTGGATTATTATTACGTACAATCCTTCTGGATAAATCCTATATAGAAAAAATAGTTCCTTTAAACGAATGAGCCGCATACTACACACTGCCAATGAGTTTGCATATAAAAGTCACTGCATAAATACATGTAAAAATATTGCTTGATTATTGCACATAACTCTTAAAACCAGTAGAAAATTAAAATTGTAAATAGACAGTCGCGAATACTGCATTGTCATACTGATGCATCCTAGATAAAGTGCTCGTGCCTTTAGATTTATACAAGCCTATGTGGCACACATCATATTGTGTATAAATATACAAAATAGACAAAAAAAGCAAAAA
The DNA here is from genome assembly GCF_964204655.1 of Triturus cristatus. Lineage (NCBI taxonomy): Eukaryota > Metazoa > Chordata > Amphibia > Caudata > Salamandridae > Triturus > Triturus cristatus. Next base: position 836,045,105 of record NC_140581.1, read on the forward strand.
AGCAAATAGGACCAATGTAAAGGAAAAGTCCTAGAATAGACAAATGGCCCCACTGTATATATTTATTCCTAGGAGCAACAGTACTGGAAATAAAGTGCATGTGCATTAGTGCAAAATACGCAACATGTGTGCAAATCAGCAAAATCATGTAGCAGCGCAAAAAAGTTCTTAAGAACCATAGAAAAAAATAGGATAGGTAGATTGAATACATACAATAAATAAAGTCCACAAGTATATAGGGGCTTGAATGCTAGAGAACCAACCAAATTGTCATTCATGTCTTATACATATTCATTTTAACCAAATGTGAGCCCAAGGCGAGAAATTGAACCTATACCCCATAGGGGTATCCCAAGGGTGGATATGATGACAAGAGTGATCTTTAACCAGCAGTTATGGATGAAGACTCAAAGGACTAAAATCTGTAGTAAATGTTTCTATAGAATGGTTTGAGCAGTAGAGAGAATTTATCATGGATACACATAGGGAATGAAACATCATAAAAGTATTCAGAGAAATGTATGCATATCTTCCCCTGTGTTAAGGCCATTAGGCATCTTAGTATCTAATAAAAGAATATATTGAGTTTCCAATTGCCTAAGGCATTTCTCTCTATTGCCTCCTCTAATCTGTTTGGGTACTGCGTCGATCACAAAATATTTAAGATCCTTCAGGTTGTTCTTGTGAACTAATTTAAAATGTCGGGCAACAGGGTAACTGGAGTCAGAATCAACAATGGCCCTTAAATGTTGTAAAATTCTGACCGATACCTGTAATTTCGTACTTCCAACATACTTTAAATTGCACGAACATTCAAGAACATAAACTGCATGGTCAGTTTTGCACGTGAAAAAACCTTTAAGGGCTGTAGGGGTTAAATCAAATGCGCCCATAAACTCATAAGTATTAGTGCCAAATTTACATGCTCGACATGAGCTACATTTAAAAAAACCCTTACGATTAGAGAGCCAAGTGTTTGTATTAGTGGTCTCAGGACTTGTATTAACTAAGGCATCGCTCATAGAGGGTGCTCTCCTGAATGTGATTTGCGGTAAATCAGGTACTAGTTGGGACATAGTAAGGTCAGTTTTCACTATAGACCAATTTCTGTAAATCAGTTTTCTCACCTCCTTGTCCTGATTACTGAAAGTAGTGATGAATCGAACACACCCCGGTTCGCCACTAACACTTTCGTAGTTTGGGATAGGTTTCTTGATGGTAGTCCTATTTATCGACTTCAAATACTCATCACGATTGGTGTTATTAGCTTTTTCAAGTGCTGTCTCCAGATCAGCTCTAGCATAACCACGGGCTAAAAACCTCTGATATGAGTCTCTTTGGTACTTGATGCAGTCTATATCAGTACTACAAATACGTTTAATGTGCAAAAACTCTCCATATGGTATACTTTTAAGTAGATGGTATGGATGGGAGCTCTGCGCGTGGAGTACTGAATTACCTGCGGTATTTTTGCAGTGTATTCTAGTCTGTACCATGCTATCAAGAATATAGAGTTCAACATCAAGAAAATCAACGTGCTCAGCACTGATATGGGCAGTAAACTCAAGATTCAGGTTGTTAATGTTGATTAGCTTTACAAATTCATTAGCCGATTCAATTGACCCATTCCAAATTAAACAGATGTCGTCGATGAATCTCCACCAACGAACGACATGAGTCTGATACAGATCTTTGTGTGTGTTTCTGAGGACATGTTCCTCCCACCAGCCCACGTGTGAACACGCGTAGCTGGGGGAGAAACATGCCCCCATCGCCACACCTTGCAATTGCTGAAACACTTCTTGGTTGAACAAAAAATAGTTATTGCATAAACACAATTCAATCATGTTTAATAACATAATATTGTGTTGATGAAAAATGATGTCTCTCTTCTCTAGATAAAATTTGACTGCTTGAAGACCATCACAATGGCGAATACTCGTGTAAAGAGAAAAAATGTCCATGACAATAAAACAATAACCATCCTGCCATACCGTCTCAGATATATGAGAAAGAAAATGTCCTGTATCCTTGATGTACAATGGGAGTTCTTCCACAAAACCCCGCAAAAAAAAGTCAACATATCTAGAAATGTTTTCACATAAACTCCGCTGGGCTGAAATGATTGGTCTACCTGGAGTTGGCTCCTGTTTCTTATGCACTTTTGGGATGAAATAAAGAACTGCAGTAGTAGGGAATTCAATTTTTAAGAAGCTGAATTCATTCTTGTTGAGTAGCCCATCCCTCTTCCACTGTCCTAGTTCAGCATGGACGCAGTCTTTTAACTTCTTGATGTCATTGAAGGTGGCCTTCCTATAACACAACTCGTTGTTCAAGTGACGGTAGGCCGCTTGTAGATAGTCACTCCTAGTCCACAAAACAACATTCCCTCCCTTATCAGCTTTAGTTATGATAATTTCCTTGTTATTTTTCAGTTTATTAATTAGGGTGGAATATTGTCGCTCTTGATAATTCAAAGGTCTCGATGATTTTTTGATCTTTCTATTAAGATTTTTGAGGTCTTGAGTGACACAATCACTGAATACATCCAGCGCGTCCTTTGGCATAAGTGGAATGAATGTAGACTTCGGACGGAATGGGCTAACAGCTGGTGAATTGCCTGTCGTACCTAAATCCAACAACTGTTGTTGTGTTGAACATATCACATCCTCTGAATTACCAACCAAAGCGTGAATAGTTTTTAAATGCGTTACATCACTGGCAGTTAACCGCAGTCCGGCTTAGTCTGTACTTATTATACTGGCAGCAGTGCCAGCAGCCTTATTCAGTTTGAAGTGTTTCAGTAGTTTGAGTTTCCGTATGAATATGTACCAGCCAATACATACACAGAAATATGAGGGCCAGTGGTGGTGGTGGCAAAAAGGGAATGGGCAAAAGAGAAAACAGAGACACATGACTACCATTTCATATCTTCTATTGGTCAAGGATGTCTACAAGATATATATATATATATATATATATATATATATATATATATATATATATATATATATATATATATATATATATATATATATATATATATATATATATACATATATATATATGTGTGTGTGTTACAGGCTCTCTTTATTTGTGTTTTAGTTTTTAGGAGCCACCAGTTTCACATTAAAGTACAGACAGCTGGTTACACAAAGGTATTGCTAAGGTATATCGATTCACTATTACAGCTAAGCATGGATGCCTTAATTACAATTTGCTTATGTCTTTCTTTTGCATATATCCACTACATCTTGTAGACATCCTTGACCAATAGAAGATATGAAATGGTAGTCATGTGTCTCTGTTTTCTCTTTTGCCCATTCCCTTTTTGCCACCACCACCACTGGCCCTCATATTTCTGTGTATGTATTGGCTGGTAGGCGTGGCGTGTTGAGAGACTGAAAAGTGCATCACTCCAACAGCATTCCAAGCTCAAAGGTTGATGCATCCTGATATATTTGTCCTGAGTGTGTTTGGGTATATGAGCGTAGGTGTGTGCATGGAAAGTCTTCCGCAAGGAACATCTTTGATAATGTGAATCCTTGTTACAGGCATATTCCCCTGAGTTTACCTTAGAATGTTTAATGTAGACTGTGTTCTTGACTGGTAGTTGCAACTGAAGGTGAATGGGCTCACAGCCTGAGAGCAGATATGTCCTGTTAAGCCGTCTCTGGAGGACCCAAAACTGTTAGGAAGATAACAGGGTAGAGTTTCTTTATAACATACCCGTAGTATTTCTCATACTGCTCATGGAGACCACCCCGAAGCTCCTATCTTCATTACTTGGAGTGACAGTGTCAGACTTTCTAATTTTGGCCTGGACCAGGGCTTGACTGGGAACAGCAATCAGCCCTGGCAGATTGCTGCCCGGCTGGCCCTGGGAACAGGGGGTGCTAGAAATGCCCGGTGCCCGCTACAGCCAGTCCGGCCCTACCTGGACCACAGCTGGAATGAGGATTGAAAAGCAGCCCTGGCAGAAATGCTCATACCCGCCTTGCTCTCTTCATCTCCTTGCGAAATCTCTCTTTCCATCCATCCATTCTCTCTCTATCTCTCTTCTCCCTCTCTCTCTTGAAGCCTATCCATGCCTTCTAGTGACAGAGGCACCAGAAGTGGCACTGGGCTTTCAAAAACTGCTCTCTAAGGACTCCAGCCCACCAGGGAAATGCCCAGTGAAATAAAAGTCCTTTCTGGCCCTAGCCTGGCAAGAGGTGGTCTCCAGGGTGGCAGAATCCTGGATAAACAAACAGGAGTTCCTGCCAGTTACTAGTAAACCGGAAGCCAGGAGGTGAAGGAGGTGCAGTGTGATCGAGATGTACACCTGACTAGGGTAGTAGGAGTATTGCCTCAGATCTGGGGGTTTACTTAGGTTCACGGTGAGTAAACTTTCTGTCTTAAGCTGAGTTCCTAAGAGTTAAACCAGTTGGGGTCCAGAGGGTTGCTCTCATTCAAATAACTCTGTCTTAGATACGTGTGTCTAGACATAAAACTGTAAGGCAAGTGATCATGTCCAAATGATCATAAATTAATTCTGACAGAATTTCATGCGATGTTCACAGCCAGAATGCATTCCCAAGTACCCAAGTACAGAAGTCTGCATAACCGGTGTACGGGGCACTTGAGTAATCTTCACTGGTTACTGCTGTGTGTAAGGCACTAAACTTGTGTTCTGTCAGCTGCCCTGGAGGTGTGAAAATGTTGGTTTATTTTAGTTCTGAAAGCAGGAAAGGGGTTAATCTGTAGACATTTCAGACAACAAGATGCTGTATATTTATTCAGGAAGAATGGAGATAAGATTGTTGGAGGTTTTGTATGTGTTTGCGAATGAGAACAGCAAATCACCAAAACCCTTGAGAGAGGGAGAGAGAAAGAGAGTGCGTGTGTGTGAGAGAGAGAGAGATAGAGAGAGAGAGTGTGCGTGTGTGAGAGAGAGATTGGCGGAGGACCCAGTCTCTTTCTATCATTGGGGCTTCTACAGATAACAGCCATGAAGCACTATTTGTGACAGTGTTTCATTTCATGTATACGGTTCTGCCATTTTTTATTCCGTAAGGGGTGTTTCTTACTTGGCATGCAAGAGTGAAGTCTAGTCCCTGTAAAGTTTCAATTCTGGAAAACTAAAATCCAATCAGAAAAAAATAATACATTCCTATAATTCATGCACTTCAAATACTAGATGTCATTGTTCATTCTAAAAAAGCAAAAAATGTAAATCATGATGTGCTGTGGTCTATGCTTCGATGCGGGGGAATCATTTTCATCCAGACTTCATGGTCCCTACCAATATTGAAATCATGGTCACGGTACAAAAAACCTTAAGAATTCAAAGGGTCGGAAGACAAGAATGTATGTTTTTGGGGGTACTGGAGAGAGAAGCGACCTTCTTTATTTTATTTTACTGGAGCTATTCATAAATAGGTACTTGCCACCAAGGGGAAGTAGAGTGCATTATAAAGGGCAAGAAGAAACGTAGCAGCTTGTGTAGTTTACATATCGTACACATAGATGTTTACATAGCTCAGGAGATACATAAAGGGAGTTGGTTATGTTTGTTGAGGGAAGGGATCAGGGAAGATGGTGTGGTCTAAGGCCGGGGTAGTGATGATGGTGGAAAATAGCCATCTTAGTGCTTCTTGGTTCAGTGAGGTATTTTGCTAGGAATTCCATTCATTTAAAATGAGGAACAATCTACTTCTCTGACCTTTTCGCCTTTATGTTTTATGGTCACATCAGCTCACCATCCCTTTCTTCTGGCATCTGATTTTGTGATCAACAATAAGCCTTTTCATACCATATTTTCATTTGAATAGACTACGGAGAACCTACATTGGCTCTTTTCACAAGTGAACCAGTTTGTTGCACCAAGGCCCCACCCTATAAGAAATACTTTGAGATATTGGAAAAAATGTTGCTGAACGTGATCTCAAAATAGGCCGTGGTTGAAAGTTGAAAACAGGCTTGCTAGTTGAGGATTAAGAGGCTGACTTTGCCAATTAGGCACACACAAGTCAGTCTGTCCCAAATGTAACTCTTTTTTTCTTGAATTATTTTGGAATAACATAACCATAATCCTTGTCTTTTATGAATGTAGGAGGAAAACCAAAACTATTTTCTAAGCCCAGGGGGTTATTCTATCTATGCTACAGATTCAAACCCGTATATGCGAATTCATGCTAGACTTATAGTACTATTTGTTAGGTGGGCTGTGGTAGGAATAGACTCTCATCTGAGATACAATCCATATCCCCTTCGCCATCAAGAAACACCACCAAATGTTTTCAGAACGAGGTCTAAAAGGTAAGTAAATCAACTGTAATAACTTCCAATTCCAAATATTTCTTTAGGGGTCCCTAAAAGTATGATCACTTCAAGTGACAGATCTATTTTAGATGAGACAGCATCTGAAGTGATACATTTCTTTGGTTTTGAGATTAGCATTTCCACATTTGTGAGATTGTGTTTTTTCTTTTGTCGAAGAAAAACGTTCCTTTGAAATTCTTGAGAACGCTTGTTGAGAAGTTCAGCTATCTCTGAGATGTTAAAAAAAAATTGGGGCGAGAATTGATTATTATGTAGAAGTTAAATGTGTTGTGATCAATCATACAATCGGGTCTGTTTTACAATCCATGAGTGTCTGAAGAATAGATACATCTGCTATTCAATTAGCTGTTTTGCAAGAAAACAGGCAATCACAAAGACTAACTTTAGAGGAGGGGAGAGGTGTATATCATGGTAGATGTGTACATGTACAAAACGACCTATGTTGGATGAGTCATAAATGTTGTATTATGACCTGGAAGTGTGCAACTATTTACCTAAGTGTTTAATAAAAGGCTTCCGAAAAATTCCCACTAAATACCAGCTATAGTAATCAGTTGTGTGCTGTAATTAAAGTAATTCTGTGGTTTACTCTGTGGATAATTGCACTTACTAAGTGGTAACTATCCCTTAGGCTATATTGCCTTTGATGAAACATGCCCACCATCATGTATACACTTGTGCCTATTGACAAATTCCTCTGTGACCTCCTCTTACCTTGTAAATGATCAAACATGTGCTCCTGATAAGGGCAGGTGTGTATCCATCTTAACCACCTCAGAGTTGGTGGGGTATAGGAAACGGAGTTTCTCCACAGGAAAAAGATAAACATTTTATCAGGTGAGAAAAATAAAAGGGTTAGGATATGTATTTGCACTTGCTCAGCTAATTTCTGCATGATGAAAGTACATTACATGTATATTTGCTCATGTGAAAACTGCATTCACACATGGTTTACAGAAGTATGGCTAAAAAGACGCCAAGACGCCTCTGGGCAAACGTTTGCGCTTTATAAAAATTAAATCAAATCAAATCAAACTGGCAACTGTAGTATGCTTACAAGCATAACCTGCCATGTGATTTCTAAAAATCTATACATCTGTACCGATGCAAAGATTTAAAGTACAAGGATTGTTAATCATTTGGCTACATCCTAAAATCTAGGTCCGAGATTATCAAATTTTGATTTATGAAATTAAGTTAGCAGTTTGTTTCAGACTCCTTTACCTATTGACATTGTCTGCTATATTATTTATCACATGGAACGTTGGACAGAAGTCTGATGATTTAGAATGTCAAATATACACATGTATTTATTCAGTTTACTAATCATTACAGGCCAGATTTATCAAAGTGTTGCGTTACCCTGGTGTCATGCAGGGTAAAGGAAGGCCAATGAACACTAAAGACAGATTTTCCAAGCCACGCAAGGCCACCTTGAATGGCTTTGCGGTGCTTTGTGAATCTGCAATAATGCAAGGCAGCGCAAGTCCTGCCCCAGGATGGCGTTCCATGGGTGGGGCTTGGGTGTTCCCACACGTGCACCCATGGATTATGGCACATTCCCAGATTTATCATGAGTGGTAGATCTGGGAATGCGTCAAAATGCTAAACCTTCTCAGGAGAGGTGTAACAAAGAGAAATATCTTTATTTCTCCACATTTATTCCTCTTTCTATGTGCTGCATTCTGCATATAAAGAGGAAAAAGAAGCAGGGGATTGTTTTTGTGCAGGAAGGTGTTTCTTCCTGCACAAAAATAACCCTGCCTGCAATGCAATTACTCTTGCACCATGACTCAACGGTGTCTGCGTTGGCACTAGGCAGCCCAAAAGTGCACCACCACAAGGAAAGGACAGGAATGCACCATTTAATGTTAAATAGAGCACATTCCTGTGCTTTCCATTTCACGCAGTGCAACAAGGTGTCTTGCTGTGTTGTGTGAAATATTGATAAATCTGCCCATACATTCTTTCCAATTTCTTTGTTGTTCAAAGATGACTTTATATCTCACATTTATTAGCTCACTCCTCAGAGAACCTATGTATTAACCAGATGAGCAGTTTTCATGTTCAAATAGGAAGATCAAAGCACATCTTCTGTTCTCTTTTTAATCCTACCATTTGTTTTCCTCTGAGAGTGAGCCTATTTCTTTCTACATAAGATATGATTAAATCTATAGTAATCAGTATCCATAGATTACAATAATTGATAGTTGATAGCATGACTAATTTTCAATAAGGTTTTAACACCTTTCACACCAACAAACCCATAAATATCTTAGGGTCTGATATAGATTTCAGTGAATGGGTTACTTCGTCACAACGGTGACGGATATACCGTCTGCCAAAATATAAATCCTATTATAGCCTATGGCCCTTAGTCCTCATTGAACATATTACCCCCAAAGGCCAAGGTGGGGCAATTGTTTTTCTCTTGTGGGGAGCCACATCCATTCCTTTAGGACTGACAGTAGTGTTGAGATGTAGGAAATGCTGGACTTCAAGTTCTTGGGATATGTTCTGTAATCAAATTATTATTCATGGAGTAAGAAATACAGAGGACAGTGATTTATGTAATGAGGTGGCTTCTCTTTTATTTAAAAGTCATCCTTTCTGTTTTCCAGCCGTGGTCCAGGCAGGTAAGAGGTGCAGGTAACAGCGGTGGGGCAGAGGGGCAGAGTAAGTGGCGATTTCGAGGACGATGCCAAAATAAAATTAAATAAATAATTAATTTGCCCTTGGCATCGTCCCTCGAACTCCCCCCTTACCCGGCCCCACCGCCCCACAGCTGTTACCTGCACGGACTGCGGCTGCTGTTTTCAACTCCCCCGATTACATTCAAACTAAGTGATGTCATTGATGGTAATTTGTCATGATTGATCCATTTATGCTTTCCTATATTTTGATAAGTTTTTTACTTCATATGAACTGTATATCTACATATACACACATCTGTATATTGTAATTGGTCTTATAAAACTCAACATTTTATAATGGTAGGTTATTTAATATTTTTGGGAATTAGGTAAGTGACATTAATCAGTGGTTCTTCGGTCCTGCCAAACTTCCTGTTCCCTAAACTAATTTAAATTTTATTGAACCACATTGGTTCTGATGGTGGCACCACAACGCTGCCAGCTATTCAGCATTCATGGTCTGATTCACAAAGGTAAACTTACACTTTTGTGTAAGTTTACTCTATTTCGGTATTCACAAACTGTGATTTAATAATAACTTTACAACTGTGCAGGCTACGCAGTTGGGTTAGAGAACTCCACACACACAATTATAGGCCTCTCCTACCTTTATATGTGCGGAGTTCTCCGTCTGACTGCAGAGTCTCCACAGTCGTAAAGTTACTATTAAATTGGAGTTTGTGAATACCGAAAAAGAGTAAATGTACATAAAAAGTAAGTTTGCCTTTGTGAATCAGGCCCTGAAAGTCCGACCTATTCAGGGTAGGCCTCTGACACTCTTTGATCCTGTCTTCAACCGGCCTTAACGGTGAAATAAAGCAATGCCTCAAAGGCTACGGGAGAAATCTTTTTGCTCTTTGGGCTATTGATTTTTTGTATTTCTGAAACAAACCCCTGCTTTTGGTTCTCTTTCATAAACCCAACAAAATGGCGTCCAGTTGCCGTGTACTGGTGACCAGCAGGCATTGCAGCGCTCCTGCCGAGTCAGCGTGAACACTTTCATCAAAACGAATCCCTGCCCCAGCAGCGGCAATCTCTTGATAGTAGGCTGCCTTATTTTTGTCAGGCCAGAGGGTTCGGGTCCCTCACTCACTGAACAGTGGGTCACTGGGCGCCCGGATAGTGTCAGTGAGCTCTGCCCTGCCCTGTATGCACTAGAGTAAAAAAAAAAAAACTTAAAGAGAAAAAACTCGCTTTGTAGTATTTTTTATCCTTAGCAGGTAGTATGAAAATTTCGCAACATTGCTCAAGTTGTCTTTTAATGGCAACATTACACCTCAGTGTAAGTGATTAATTCGATGGAAAATGGGGGGCCAGTTTGTTGGCTACATCATCCAAAAACTGTCAAATTTCAAGAAGCAGTTCCAGTTTGGTGACTCGAATTAGTTTTAGCCAAAGTAACTGTTCCAAGCATAACTATTTATACTTCGAATGGATGTCCCTGACATAGGTCTGGGCTATTCCACACTGTTGGTTCATAGCTGGCTGACTGACGGACATAAAATGACAGGCCAATCTAAGAACAGCAGTTTTAATGCCAGGCGTCATAAGTAACACATCATCAGGGTCATACCTTAGGGACTGCAAAATTCCTTCTTGATTGGAAACTTTGCGTACAGAAACAGTATTCCTTCCTTTCAGACTTCAAGGAGCTCATGGACCTCAAGAGTTCGAGAAAGTATTCGTAATAGAACCTGATAAATAAATCTAGAGTTCACTAATTGTTTATTATTGTCTTGGTGGGGATATTTCACTCAGACTTTAGTGTATGCATTTGGAACCCATTTTTTGGGTGCCATTAGCAAATGTCAGCATATTTATGAGGAAAATATTTATGCAAAAGTTTCACATTTAAGCTGAAAAATGGCTGGACATGAAAATGAAGAAAAGGTCTGCCTTTGTGCCCAACACACAAAGGTCAGCCATAAACCCTGCGTGATGCTCCTTCGGGCTCCACAGTCGTTATGGGGTGCACCAGCAATATGATCAGGCAAATTTGTATTTTCTTACCAAGTCGTAGAAAAATATAACACCAACCAGTATCTAAAAGTAAACCGTGCGGATCTGCAGCGTGCCTGCAAGGAAGTTCCCCCCTCCTTACTTACTACTGGTTTAATGGAGGCGCCCTTGAGTGAGTAAGGACCCCATAACATTTGATGTACACTTTCAAGCAGTTTGTGTGACCGGGGGGATCAGCCTACAATCCCCAGCCTGCCACATGCCGCCAATGCGCCAGAAGGCGCATAAAGACCGTCTACAGCTCCCGCAGCGCGGGATCCAGTTTCAAGCAGTTTGTGGGGCTGGGGGGATCAGCCTACAATCCCCAGCCTGCCACATGCTTCCAGCGCTGCCCTCAATGCGCCAGGAGCTGCAATAAGACCGGCCAGAGCTCCTGCAGCAAAGGACTCGTTCGGACGGGCACGGGCGCCTGTCAGAGCCTGGGGGAGGTTGGGCTGGGCCACCCCCCTAAATTTGTGGATTCAAGGACTTTGTGAGGTACTGTGCCCCGCTTTTTGTATTACATACAGCATTAATTGATTCTTATTTTTTGTGGCATTACTCTACCTGTGTGGGCACCTGCGCACGCTTAGGCATTGGACTGCACCGCCTTGTGATAAGATTCAACAACCCTACTGTTGCGAGAAATTCTTCTTGACATCTGCCCCCGCTAGCTACCCACCTAGGAATTATTAGTATATGATGGGGAAACGCACTAGCCAACTACCATCCGCCCGCCCTGGACAATATGCTGGAGAGGGTGGTTAGCATCGTGTCTTCCGTAATTGAATTGACAGAGCGCAGACTGTCCCTGGGAACGAGATCACACACACCACTCTTATGTCTGGAAGGCCAATGGGGAGAGCATCAGATAACCCAGCACCTAACACAACTTCTCACGACCTCGAGCACCAGGTAGCTAGCTTTAATGATGTTGCTCCCCTTAGCGAAGGCATGCCTGATGATTGCGTGCCCCCCTCACCTAAGATATCACCATCTATGGGCATCTCAGCAGCCAAAGTCTCTGCTGCTACAACCTCCAAATGCAAAAGAACTGGGGGGAACAGGTCAGTTCCAAGAGGAAAGTGCCCCCACATGCCACCTCCTCCTGCAGCTGCCTGTCATCATGGATGCAGTCCTCCTCAACAACTGGCGCCAGCACCCTGGAAAGGGGGTCAAGGAGAAACCCACTCAATCCATCTGCACACAAACGGAAGCAAGCCCAACCGCATTAGACACTGGGGAAGTTTTTATCAATTCTGTCTGTTCACGGATTGTTAATGCATTCAAACTGAAATTTAAAGCCCTATGGGAGCGACCAGATCGTTTAGACACTGCAGTAAATAAGCTTTCTGTGTGGGAGGTGAGAGTCTCAGTCAACATCACACCCGGTGAGGCACTTACCCCCTCCCCACCGAGTGCCTCAAGTAAAGCTAACCCACCCACTGCAACTGCGTGCCCGCTAGCCGGGCTGTTAGGCGAATCACTCCACAACACTTGTAATACCTGCACAAAACTAAGGGAATATTTCCTCCCAAAGTCAAATACAGTTCCTAAACCCTCCCTTCCTGATCCTGGTCGCCCTGCCCTGTATGGGCTTTTGAAACCTGTGCCACCCATCCCCATGCTCGCACCCATTAACAGCTCAATCGGTGAGCGAGCAAGCCTGAAAACATCTTCTAGTGCCATCCCCGATCCTCCAACCGGATTTCACCACAGGCCGAGCAAAGATGTGTTGGGTCTACCACCGGCAGCATGCCCCTACTTCTTGGTATTGGCAGGGGTTCCACCACTCAAGAGGGATAAGAGGGAAACCTGGGATCAATTGCACAACAAATGCGTGGACTGGCTGGCCAAAAACACAGGTTTAGGGTGTCAAATATGCAAGAGATCATCATGGTAGGATGAGTGGGCTGGATGGCGACTCACCCAAGAACATTGAGGGGGATTGTAATGTCATTATGTTTCACAGTCCGGCAATGGTGAAGTCACTGTTGACCTGTCAGGAGATCATAACCCCCAATTTGCCAACCATCTGGTCAATACCACTGGGCTATTTTTACAAACCAACCCCAAGCAACCTTTTAAACAAACCTGCTTCCATAGACGTACTAAATCAATTTTTGGCCCTGACGGATATGGACTCCCAGGATTGACCACCATTAATTCCAGCAACAATTGATGGAGTTCATACATCGATATATGTTCTAAAACTACCTCAACTATTAGAGGCACAGGACCATGTTGTCACAATAACCCCCAAAGGCCTCCGCAATCACCGATCTAAATATACTCAGTTGGAATGTCGCCGGCCTACAATCAAAAATAGACTTAGCAGACTGGTTGGAAATGGGCAGACAACAGGACATCCTGATATTTCAAGAAACTTGGGCTACCAAAGACATTTATCTTGAAGGGTTTGCTTGTTTTAACACTCTGGGCCCAATCCCCAAATCAGGTCGCCCATTTGGCGGCTTCTCTAGGTGAATATTGCGGCCAGGGTAGCATAAAGGTTTTACACACCCATAGTAACAAATTTCAAGCAAAGTTATACAAATGGGGGTCTCTCTGTACATACTTAATTTTTATAATAATGTTTTTTATAATTCAGCGAATACAAATTTTTCCAACTTTTTCGATTTTGTCACCACACTTTGGACACAAAAGCCGGCATCTGTTTGGGCGGTGATTTTAATGCCAAACTTCCTAGTGAAGATATTGTAGCTCTAAGGTCAAGGAAAAGAGGACAAACTTGTCACAGGGGCATGGAACTCAAGGAACACCTGCAGAACCACACTTTAACTAATGTCATGGATATAGCACCCGTAACCAATGACAACAACCCACCGAGCCAACTTTTAGAGGGAGGGGCTGCGCAAGTACTATAGATTATATTTTTATATCTCCTGCCCTCGAAGACCTTCTTGTGAAAGCGGCAGTTGTCCTCACTTATCATGGTGACCATAACCAGATTCAAGCTGTGTTTAAATTGTCCCGAGGCCGACACCTAAAATAGAATGTGGCACAAGGGATTTGGCACCTTCAAGCGACAACCTAAGGCTAGTATGGCGAAGTGTTAACAACGTGGAACGGTTCTACACGGTAGTCATGGACAACCCGGAACTTTTAAACTCAAGCTTGTCAGAACAGGAATTCAATCCCGAGGTGGTTAGCGCATTCACCATTAGCGCAGTTTGTAAAGTCTGCGCTATCAAAACCTCCCACCGCCTCGCAGCAAGGCCCAAGATGCTTCAATGGCGAGTGCTCAGCGATTAACAGACAACTACGAAAGGCCCTATCAACCAATCCAAGATGCCCCCTTCAAATTAGGACACTTTTTTTTTTTAGATCTGTTTTTTATTGATTTTACACAACCAATCAAATAAACAACAAAACATGATACAATATCATAATCATACGTGGCATAATGACATACAGTCTCAGACAGCATAGTAGAATACACAGTTACGGTGTCGAAGCATCATGTGAGCAATTTAACCTTTGTAATTAAATCTCCTGTTGCAAACCAATGCGAGTGCTTCCAGCTTTCGGTCCCTCATCCCGTGTCCAACTACAGCCTACCAAATTAGGACACTTAGACAGGGGTATAAGCTGGCTTTATCACGCAGAAAGGAGGAAGTATTATCAGATTTATGGGCTGCCTTTGCTAACGCTGCCACACAAAGGAAGGGTAAAACGTTTTGGGCTGCTGCTAAGGACATGAGATCCATGGGGCTATCAACAACACCAATCAGTTGTAATATAATTAGTGAGGTCTGGGAAGCTCATTTCTCGAAGATCTACACCGCCACCTCATGAGAGGAAGACCTCCCTGGGCCCCAAATCCCCATAGGGATCCAAATGTCCTTATCTGAAGGTCAGGAAGCCATACATCAGAGCCCGGGCAATAAAGCCCTTGGTCCCGATGGGTTACCAATCAACCTCATTAAATATAAACCCGAACTCTGGGCCCCTCTGTTTCTGAATGTTTTTAACAACTTATCCTGCGCCCCATTGCCTGGCACCCGGTCAACCAGCACCATCGTACCAATTTTTAAAAAGGGTGACCGCTCCAAACCCAGTTGTTATAGACCAATCTCCCTGTTTGACAACGCTCTTAAAAATTTAGGGAGGGTCTTATACAATAGGATCAAAACTTGGTCTGAAGTCAATTTTATTTTGCAACCTTATCAGATGGGTTTCAGGAGCAGTGTAGGCATGATCGAGCAATGCCTCAACCTTAATTTAATAATAGGGAAATACACCATTGCACAGAAGTCACCCATTTACCTGGCATTTATGGACTTGACCTCAGTCTTCGACTACGTAAATCGGTCACGGCTGTGGTCAACCCTGTTAGATTATGGGTTAGACAAGGCCCTGGTACACTTTTTTGCACACCTTCATAAGGATCTGAGAGCTCGAGCCAGGATCAACACTGGGGGAGAGGTCTCTAATGACTGGTTGGCAGAGGAGTCAGGCAGGGGTGTGTTTTGACCCCCCTACTTTTTATTATATATATTAACAATTTACATAAAACATTGATTGAGTTAAGCAACAACGTCCCCAGAGTTAACTCTATTATACTCCCCACCCTACTATATGCCGATGATACTGTTTTAATGGGCCGCATACCTAATGCCATACGCCTCTTAGTACTGCGTTGTGTTGACTTTATGGCCACCATAGATTTATGTACTAATTAAAAAAAATCTTTTATAATGGTCTGACGGAATCACCTTTTATATTCTATTTCTGTGGGCAACCAGAGTTTACAATGTACCAGCACTTTTCCCTATTTAGGGCTTAGTTTTGCTGCTAACGGCTCCTGGTCAGACCACATGGCCTTCTGTAGGAACAAGTTTATCAAAGCAATTAATTCGGTTCTCAGCCTTCCACAACCAAGGATGACAGTGGCAGTCTTAGCTATTTTAATTTTTTTTAAACTTCAGTGCATTCCTACGGCTACTTATGGTGCAGAGGTTTGGGGTATCACTAGGGGCTGCAGGTAAAACAGGTTTTGCCAGAAACTCTTGGGTGCCCCAATCTCCATGTCACAATATGTCTGCCCCAGCTAATTGAATCTTCATTACATGGAAGATTATATACAGGCACGCCCAGCCCTATTTTGGATAGCTATCTGGAAAAATCAAGCGGCAACCCTCACACAGGAGATTATAGGAGATTGCCTCAAATGTGAAAAGGGAATGGATATCTCATAGCTAGCAGAGGTGCGCTCAAGCCTAAGCAGGGTGAATTATGAATATATTTTCAGAAATCCAATTGAGGCAGACACTGTTAGCAAAAGAGACTTACACATAGCACTTTACATGCATTATAGCAAGGTAAGACTAGACAGGGCGTGGAAGAAAACAACTGTAGTTGCTTTTTCGTCAATTGAGAACACCTCTTACCAGCTGGCCAGTTATTTTACAAAATGGCCGGTGGGAGAGGGGACTCTTTTCGGCTTAAGAGTGGGCACGGTGAAATTTTTACTCTGCTTCCCCCTTGGCTTCCATGCCAATCTCGATCTCCTGCCACGCGCATGCGATGGCCAGAGCGGGCAATCTATATTACATTTTTTATTTTTCTGTAAGTTTTAACATAAATATGCTAAATGGCTTTTAATACCTTACTTTAAAAATAACTCACCTATTCACCTTGAAACTGCATACAGATCCATCCTCCTTTTCGAAGATGATGAATTGGTTCTTCGAGTAGGTGCCTTTTGGAAGATTGCTGTGCAAGCCCGCAAAACTATGTGTACTTTATGAATATATCTGAACTTACTTGATTTTACATATCTTATCATGATATTATTGCTTTTTTCATGTGCTGTAATGTGATTTTTGCTTTTATGGATATATATTTATCCGAATAAAGAATTGAATTATTGTTGATGTACTGTAGTGCCCTTTTGTATTCGACTAACCTCTGACCCTTCTGGTAAAAGAAAACACCAAAAAAAAACAATATGTTGAATATTGGTGTGAGGACCAGTCTGTATGGTGAGTAGGGTTGAGATGCCACTCTGATGGAACAGTTCTACCACTTATATAAGACACCAATACACACTAGCTATCTCTTCTATTAGATAGTCAGAACACAGCTAAAAAATGGGTTGTTCACCTGCAGTTACCCAGAACCACAAAGTGGCAAATAGCACAACTGTTTCAATGGATTTTATGACCCATCTCCATGACTACGTGTGGCAGACTCCACAAGACTAGCTTCTAAATTTAACATCAATCAATTAAAGGGTTGGTGAAGCTCAACTACTCACCGGTAGGGTCTGAAGGCGCTGGGGGGAGGGGGGGGGGGGGGGACGCAGCTCCAGGATGTTCACTCAGGTTCATCGAAGAGCCAGGTCTTGAGGTCTTTCATGAACTTGGAGAGTGTTGGTGACTGCCGGAGGTGGAGAGGGAGGATGATCCATACCTTGTCCGCGAGGAAGGCCTGTTCTGGCTTTCTTGATGCAAGGTACTGTAGCCAGGGAGAGCTGGGCTGAGTGGAGAGATCTCTGGGGTGCGTGGAACGAGAGGCGGTGGTTCAGTTAGACCGGTCCGGTGTTGTGGCGTGCTTTGTGGGCATGGATGACAAGCTTGAAGGTGATTCTCTTTTCGACGGGGAGCCAGTGTAGTGTCGGCAGGTGTTCGTGATGTGGCAGTGGCGAGGTACGTTGAGGACTAGTCTGGCGGAGGTGTTCTGGAAGTTCTGGAGTTTGCGGGTGAGGTTCTTGATGATTCCGGCATAGAGTGTGTTGCTGTAGTCCAGTCTGCTGCTGATGAGGGTGTGGGTGACTGTTTTCCTGTGCCTGAGAGGAATCCAGTTGAAGGTCTTTCGTAGGAGATGGAGGGTTTGGAAACAGGCGGAGGTGACGGCATTCATTTGGCAGTTCATTTTGAGTTCGGAGTCCAGGATGATTCAGAGGTTGCGTGCGTGGTCAGTGGGGGAAGGAGGGTTCCTGAGGGCAGGGGCCCACCAGTTGGCATTCCAGGCATCTTGGTGTGGGCCCATGATGAGTACTTCAGTTTTGTCCATGTTGAGTTGTAGGCAGCTGTTCTTCATCCACCTGGAGACAGCTTCCATTCCTTCCAACATCCAAACGTTACCTAACAGAAATTAACTGAAATGCGTACCTGAAGGTGGAACCAGTATGATGAGAATATTATTTTATATAGTCAGTGGTAATACATTTATATATTTTGCTCTCCCCCAGCCTTATAGTGGAAATTTTTATGTTGATGGAAATGCTGAAGAAACTCGTGGGTGGCATTTTATTCCGAAGAGCCAGCCCAAAAGCAGCCACTTCTGAACAGACACCATACCTTTATTGTTGGTGGGTTACTCCACATATCTACAATCAGTAGAAGGGGGATTAAAAAGATTAGTAAGATTAAAGATTAAGTTTATTTAAAAGCCTATTATGTTTGTTGTGTATTATGAGAATTGCATCTGTCGTTGTAAGTTTGTTTTTATCCAATATCGCCAAGTCTTTTTTTAAACAGTTTTATTTGTATTATAAACAATGTATTGACAGAAAACTATGAGTCAACACTGTTTGTCTCTATATGTATAGATTTAAACATGGATGTACGAAGCAATACCTTTTTTTATATATATCCGTAATTTGTTTAATATTTGCTATGTGCTTCAGAGATGTTAAGATTTTATTAACTTTTAAATCGGTTTTTGTTTTGCCTTTTACAAAATGTTTTTATTATAGATTTGAAGTTGTGGGAGACATCAAGTCTTTTCCGGAAGAAGGTGGTTGGATCATTCAAACCCACCGAAACGTATCGATGCAGAGTTACTAAAGCACTAAATCGACTTGTCTTTGGTTGAACAAGAGACTTTTTCAATATAGTGGTTTGACCAATGATAAATGACAAACAATTAATGTCTATCGTATGCTCCCTTTATTTAACAACATGAAGTTTCATTGTCAGTTCATGTAAAGATTTATTTGATTTTAGAATAACTCTGGTGTGGTCTTTTTGAATTTGCATATAGAATAAATTGCTTTGCACATATTTATTGTCATACCAAATGTATATTTTTCATATATGATCATTTTAACCGTTTTTTAAGAATAAAAATACATACTGAATTATTCAATTAAACAGTATTTTTCGGTGATATTGGTTGAATCTGGGATGAATGGTGTATAATTCACTATTGGGCTTCTTTTAACATGTCCAAAGGCAAATTGTTGAATTTTGACTGGGAATCAGTATGATTTCAAAGGCGCTGTGGATGAGAGACTGAGCACTTAGAGGCAGATTTACTAACATTTGATGCAGCGCAATGGAGCAAGACAACTTGTTGTGCTGTGCTGCGTCAAATGGAATGGGCAGAAATGCACCATATCTACTAAGATATGGGGTATTCCTGCTCTCCCTCTCTTTGTGCTGGTGTACTAGCTGTTGCCAAGCACCAAAGCAGCCACCCTTGCAATTTGGTGCGAGGGTGCCTGTGTTGCAGGCAGTATTGTTTACCTTCCTGCACAAAAACAATCCTCTGAGGCTTTTTCCACTTTCTATGTGTGCTACAGAATGCAGCACACATAGCATGAGGAAATAATGAGGAGAAATAAACAAATTTCTCCAAGTTAGGCTTCCCTGGGAAGGTCTAGAATTTTGAAGCTTTCCCAGGTTTACTAGTGATAGTAAATATTGGAATGTGACAAAAGAGGTCAACATTTTCTTTACCACTATGAACTCTGCTGTCGAAGTGGCATTCATAAAAGGTGCTATTGGCATTATATTTATATATATTTTTTTAAATCAGCAATCATTTGGAAGAATCAGCATCCTAGAATGATTGACAATGGTTTATTTGGAAACCTTGGCAAGAGGACAATTGTTTTTTTGAATTTGTCAAATATATATGGCAAACTCAATGAATCCTTTTGCATCTCTTAAGGTAGCTAACAAAGTATGTGGCAGTGCTGCGAACAAACACGCTTTACTGGGGTGTTGAGATCTGCCACTTCTGCATGTTCCAATGTAGGTCACTTAACCAGGCTTTATTGGATCTAGTTGTAAATAATACAGTCCATTGGGAAAGCTTGTAGACTACGGTTATGAGACCATTGTCAATGTACTAGAAAGAATCCTCTCAGCATTTCTTATTGATGCCATTATCCTGTAGAGCAGGAACCTTCTTTCCATTGATACCAACCACACTCACTAACCCCGTAGTGTTTAGGTGTAATGAGAGCATCTGAGTCCCTTTCTTCGATGTCCATAGTGATTAGGTTGTATTCCACCTTCAGTGTTACCTATTCCTTCTGGTAGCATGCTGCATATCAGAGCAGGAGCCCACTTCTCCCTAGCCTTTTTTCCTGGCCAGGACTAGGGGGAACCATTCTGGCCCTTCCCTTCTGGTCTGAAACCATTCTGTTGAGAGATCCAGCCCCTTGTTCACCCTATCACTAAAACACTTGTCAGACAACACAGCAGGTTTTTCTGGATCCTTCTCAGTGAGATCATACAAGTACTGCCAGAGTGGTTTAGAGCCCTCTTCCCCAAGTCATCTGCAATCATTAACTGATTTAAGGACTGATAATACTTCATTGCATCTCTGTCACCCTTTCATACCAGTAATGCACCATGTCATGGACCCATTTCAAACTGAACTCTATCTGACATCTTGCTGTCACTTAACCTCCGTAGCTATTGGGTTGGCTTTAATCCAAACCTCTTAACCAAAGCATATTTCCTGCTGTCATAAGTCAGATTTTAATCCATGGAACGACCCTAGAATGTCAATGCCAGGCATGTTCATATCTGTAATCTATCTTGGTACCTTCCTGTGGCATTCCTAGGCTTGGGGGGTGAATCACCATACCCAAACCAAATCCTTATCTTTCTGCTAACCTCAGCTTCTCTTCCTATTCTTTTTCTGTTACCCCTCTCTCTTGTTTGCCTGCCTTTGACCCTGCTTCCTTATACTCATTCCAGGGCCCATGCATCTTGTCTATTCCTTCACCTCTCCTCTTCTTTCCGATAAACTAACTTGAGTTTCTTCCTCTTAAACTGTTTATCCTTATTCCCCTGCTTCTCCTTGGCTTTCTGGAACATTGGTTCATGTTTCTTGGTCTCATTCTCTCCCTCACCGCCACAAACACCACTACCAGGACCAATGTAACCGCCTGTATATCCAGCATGGACAACTGGATGAGAGAGAACTGTGTTAAACTCAATATGGACAAAATGGAGTCCTGATTTTCAGAAACAAGAGCTCCCCATTGGACTCCTCCTGGTGGCCACCCTAACTAAGTCCCACACCCACTCCCTTAGACCACGCCAGAACCCTGGACATCATCCTAGATGACAAACTCATGATGACTAAACAGGTCAAAGTTGTGATCACATCTGCCTGCCTGATCTTCAGAATGCTTCATAAGATTTTCAAATGACTCCCCACGCACACAAGACCCACGGTCACTCAGGCCCTCATAACCAGTAGACTCGACTATGGCAATGCACTCTATGTCGGCATCTCCCACCTGGTCACACAAAGACTCCAGACCATCCAAAACAGCACCATTGTCAGACTCATCCTAGATGTCCCCAGAAGGGCACACATCAATCCCTACCTCACTGAACTACCCTGGCTACCCATCCAGAAATGTTGACAATTCAAGCTAGTCATTCACACCTACAAAGCCCTCCACCGGATCAGCCTACCTCAATGAATGAATTCAATTCTACCATCCTTCCATGCACCTACGCTCTACCTCTCTTTCCTTCACATGGTTTCCCGGCATCTGCAGAAGCAAGTCACAAAGGTGCACTTTCTCCTTCATTGCCACCAAGAACTGGAATGTACTTCCGCAATACATCAGGACAGCTACTTCACTTCTCAACTTCTGCAAGAAACTGAAGACCTGGCTGTTCAACCAGGAATGTCACCCAGCATACGTTCCTGTTCCAGTGCCTGTAAACTCCCACGGGTGATAACCTGCACCATACAAATTGCCATAGCATTTTGTAATATCTAGGCTATCGAAGGTTGGGATCCCTGGGACAGATTACACGGGTTGCCTAGAAATGCATAGTGTTTTGAGGATGATCCGGAAAACAGTCTCAAGAATATTGTTTATGACAGTGTAGGGGAAGTCTGCTATCTGGGACCTTGAGAGAATGTATCCACATTACTCTCCTCTGAGGGATGGTCCATCATGAAATGTATAATCATCTCTCTATGCTTGGACCTTGGAGCCCTCCACACCCTTTTCTACAACATCTTGATCAGCTCATCTGGGGACTGGTATCTCAGGCTTGCTTCTTTCAATATTATCTTCTGCCACTTTTGAGTGCAGGTTGAGTTTGGGTGAACCTTTGTGTGCAGATTGGATCCTATTAATTAGCACTGATATCTATGAGAAGTACAATGTTGAGATCCACACTGCTTGCTGCAGATAGATTTTTTGCAATGTATGCAAAAAACAACATCCTGAGATTTGGCTGCCTAGACACTCAACGTGCTCAATGCCAATTTACAAACTAGAGACAGGAAACCTGGTGGACTGTAACCCATAAACCACCTGTGCATTATATGTGGATGGTGTGCTCTGGGCAATGATCGGTCCTATTAGACTTAAAGGATAATGTGTTTATTAGTGAGCTCCGAACTCCTTTCACCATAAATGGACACATATGAATCCACACAATGAATATATTTGAAAACATATTAAAATCAACATCCTAATCTATTGCTGATAATGTGTATAGATTTAATTTTGAAAATAAATAAAACAGTGACAATAAGTGCAATTAATATACAGATTATTAAAAATAACTGAACCATTGTGACTGTACGTCATAAGTTCATTACACTGAATTGGATCAGTCTCTGTTTAAAGAGCCCCTCCCCTCTGGTTAAGCAGCCTTAGCATTAAAAGTGCCTTTTGGAGTTTCTTAAGGTAGCCTCTAGCCCACATACCTTATGCGAAGAACAACTAGCCTGTTGTTCTGTACTTCAAGAAGGTTCCCCCCTGTCTCAGCGTTCTGTTTATGGCATTCCCAGGCAAGCCGTTTAGGCCAGGCTGGCACTCAGAAGCCTATGGTCTTCACTGGAGATGTATACATCTGCAGCTTGCGCACACCAAGTCTCCCAAGTCTCCTTTGCTGTTGAACATTCTTCTCTTCCTAAACTATTTCTGTACCTAGCCTAAATAAACTATTCTGAATAATTGAAAAGGGCAAACCTCTTCCATAATGATGTAAAATGCAAGGATGAATGTAATAATCTTTTAATTCATTAATTATGTTGCACCTTCACTGAATTCTGTTGCATATAAACTATATGAGTACATATATATGAATAACTGATGATCTATTAAGCTAATATAAATCAAATGTAATATGTTGTTCATGTACCTTCAATAGTAAATGCAATAAGCATGCACTTAAATATATTAATACAGGAAAATATGAAATGCAATGGGGGTTACATAAGTAGAAAAAGACAAAGATTATTCCATCTCCATTTGCGGGTACTATTTTAGGAACCCCTGGGCAGTCAGGGGTTACTGCGTTCAAATTGTATAAACCAGAGCCATTTACCACTGCTGTTCGGGTTTCAATATTACTGGTGGACCCAAAACTGATTACCAAGAATACCCTTTCAGCACTTTACTCTCAGGGTAGCAAATGCTAGCAGTCAAAGGCTTACTCAAGGAGGTGGTGTGGGATTAGAAACTCAACAGTCATCAGGTGGCAAGTAATAAATCACTCTCCAGGCAGTACTTTGATTTGTAAAAAGGAAAGGTGTTTCCTTTGTCCTGTGTGAGGGGAGTGGTACGATGTGTGGAAGAGGGTATTGCCTGGTGTTCTGCTCAGTCTCATTACAGCCAAATCATTCAGCTAGTCTCCCATCATGTACACTTGTCTCTCCAATTTGAAACAATGTCACTGTACCTTTCTTAGTCCTGATTATGAAGTTTCTGAAGTCCTTTCATAGGTGCTGCCTGTGTGCGTCGTTACATCAAATGCCATCCCACTCTGATCGTGTATAATTAGCATAGCCCGCCAGGTGAGGATAGTTTCACCTGGACGTTGGCCCAACCAGCAGGCTTTGTGCTTCACATTTCATGCCTCCATAACCACCATTATGTCACAACAGAGCCAGCACAATTACTGTGGAGGTGCTTGGTTGCAGTAGAGTTTCCTGTCACAGGTGCCTTGCCACTTGTGTCTTTCTCAGGCCCAATCCAATAAACCACTTCCCCCAAAACAAGCAGGTGCCTCCTCTTCCTGACACTCTGTTGCTGCTTTTCCCTCTGACTTTTTGAACATTCAACCTTATTGATTATCACCGTTGCCTAAGTGCTTTGTTCTTTCCCTGCTCAAAGTGATGGAGTAGAATTTTCTTTAGGGTGAATTCTGACAACCTCAGAAACAGGTGTGGATGCCACTTTCACAAGGGAGAAATGTCTGGTCCTTCCGGCCTCAATCTCAGACTCTCAAAGCAGTTCACATCCCATGTCATTTGCAGCTCATCCCCTCAGTTCCTTGCAGACTCTGCTTCTGAGCAGTGTCTTCTTCCTGAACAGTCAGTCAGATTTCTCTCTCAGTTGGATGCAGGCAACACTCCTGGCCAGTTTAGTGAGTGTTCCCTAGGTTACTGGGCCTGAAACTGGGAAGGTGAGTCGATGGTCAATACTCCAACCCTGGAGCTCTGATTGCATTTTCCCAGGTTATCAGTCCTGAATCTGGAAAGGAGGGTCGGCAATTTTGTATCTCAACCTTGGCACGCAAAGCATTCTCCTGGTCTCTACTGGTGTGGGGTCCCAGACTGCAAGTTGCAGACTGTTATGGCCTTATGTTGGTATAATGCATCCTCTCAATAGTTATTTAGTTCCCTCTTGCTCAGCCAGTGAGTGTGTGTGATGTAAGAAAAAGTTGTTGAGTGTCTGTGCATGGAGAGTGGCAGTTAGAGAGAGTGGACTAAGCAGTAAGGATGCTGCTCCTGGTGGGGCATTTACCATCTAACTTATAAGTTCTTGCTACAAGAGACACACTTGTTAGACACCGAAACACAGAAACTCCACAAGAAATTAAGAGGACAGTTATTCACATCCACCTACACCACATATGCAAGGGGTGTGGCAATCTGGGTGGCCCCACAGGTTCCATAAAAATGTTGGAAAAACGAGGCAGATGTGGAAGGCAGATATGTGATGGTGCATGGTGAGCTTGATGGCGTGGAGGTATGCCTGGTGAATGTCTATACTCCAAACATAGATGATGGTGAGGTCTTCAGTGCCATAGAGAAGTTGCTCCTCCCTCATATTGGGATGCCATTAATATGAGCAGGAGACTTTAACTGCATGTTGGACGGCTCGTTAGACAGGCACCCACCGAACCAGCACACTAAACCTCCCTTGTCGACGGATTTGAGGGAGGTGATGAGTTGACTGTATTGCATAGATATTTGGCATGAAACACACGTGGGTGAGAGGGGTTATACCTGGTACACACCAGCGCGCAATGTTTCTAGTAGACTCGGCCACTTCTTGCTTTCCCGGGAGGCATGCGGGCTGCAGCACAAACTAAATTGTTTGACCTGCTGGAGTGGGGACCCAAGAGACATAGGCTGAGGGTCCCTCTGTGGCGCTTACAACCTGCTACATTGTGTGACTCAATATTCCGAGAGGAACTCAGGGAGGCCATTACAGGTTACTTTGCCACAAACTGGTCGACAACAAACACTAGAGGTGTGGAATGGCACACATTCAAGGTGGTCACCGGTGGGGAATGTTTGTCCAACAAGAAGGCGGCTAGAACAAGAATTGACAGTTGCAGAAAAGAGATTGACCAAACTCCAACATGAAAATCAGGCATCAGAACCGGGCTGCGATTTACTCCTGCAAACACAGCGGTGGGTCGGGCGGTATGGGATAGATTGGATTGCCTTGTCCGCTGCGAGTATCGTCAATTGATCCATAAGGAATGTGACAGGTCCAGGAGGTTATTGGGTTGGGTACTGAAACGGGAGCGCCCTTCCCCTTTTATACTCACATTACGAGGCCCCGATAGAACCCTGGCCACAACACAGGCAGGTAACAACTCAGTACTGTTCAATCATCTAGCCAAGATATACCATGAGGTCCCAGGGGCAGCGCCGCCTGCAGGTGGGGAGTATCTGCCAGACATCCCTCTTCTTCGTTTCACTGGGAGGAGTGGGGGTGGAACTGGAACCAGCACTCCGAGTAGAGGAATTACAGGAGGCAGTACAAAGCATGGCTCGCTGTAAATCACCAGGCCCTGATAGAATTCCGGTAGAATTCTACCAGACATATGCAGATGTGCTGCTCCTGGAGACCCCGCAGGAGGCAAAAAAGGTAGCAAGTTTACCGCGATCTATGCAAGAGGCGCAAATAGTTATGCTCCCAAGCCTTGCAGAGACGCAAACGATCCAGGTGCATACAGACCCTTGTCAATGCTGGGAGTAGATACTAAATTACTTGCCAAAGTCCTGGCAATGAGACTGAGCAGAGTTGTAGCCTCCCTGGTGCGTGAAGACCAGTGCAGGTTCATACCTGGGAGAGGAACACACATGAATATACGACGGCTGTCTCATGTCCTACGCTCGGTGGCCTATAGTGAACTCTGCGCTGCTGTATTCACCCTAGATATCGAAAAAGCATTCAATACTTTGTGATGGGGATATCTATGGGAAGTACTGAGGAGAATGAGATTCGGCAGGAAATATATGACCTTGGTCAGACTGCTCTATCATCAACTGAGATCCAGAGTACGGAATGGGAGTCAGGTATCAGAGGTGGTACAAATTGAGAGGGGCACACGGCAGGTGTGCCCACTATCCCCACTACTTTTCGTGCTTGAGATGGAACCCCTGGCAATACGACTGAGGAGGGATATGGCACCATGGAGCATAACAATAGATGGCCGCACCCACGTGATTTCCTTGTACGATGCACTTCTATACATTTGTCAGCCAGAAGAGGCAATCTCAGTGCTTCTGGGGATACTGACCTCCTTTGGTTCGACATACGGCCTTCACATTTATCATCAGAAATCAGTATTATTCCCGCTAGCGGCCCTTTGCGCATGGAGAAGCACGGGACCCCCCCCCCCTTGGGATTCGATTGGGAAAGTGACCATTTACCTAGGCATTCGGGTAGCCCACCAGGCAGAACCCCAATACGGATTGAACATGGGTAAAGTCCTAACAGGACAGAACGTGTCGATTAAATTCTGGAATAAGCTCCCGCTCTCGGTAATAGGGAGAGTGGCCTTAGCAAAAATGATGATGCTGCCCCGCTGCCTGTACATATTACAGAACTCCTTTTGTAGTATTCTGAAGTCCACGTGGAGAGGTGTGGCTCACTGGTTAGAGGCGGCAGATCCGCAAGCAGAGAATCGGCCAGGGACCAGGGTTCAATTCCTGACGCGGCAGGGTCGTAGACCAGGGTCAAAACGGACTCGATAATTCTCGCCTCGGTACCTACTCTAACCAGGAACACACTCCGCAACTCTGGGCATTAGCTTGCCTCATCTCCACAATGGCCCCCCACATTCGCCGGGGATGCCTGGTTTCACCTTGGAGATACCCAGGAGGGACCATCTCACAGGGATAGCCAGGACGGGTTCCCCAGCGGTCTACAGCGCCACGACGCCTCAGGGCAGCAGTGCGCTTTACAAGACACATACATTTACATTTACGTTTGATACCCTGAACAGTCTCCGAATCTCACTGTGGAGGCCGGGGGATGGAGCAGAGTTAAACTTGAGAAGCTTAAATTAGACATGAATGCTGGGGGTCTGGGACTCCCAGATTTTAGTCTATACTCTATAGCGGGATCCCTGCAGTACGCAGCACAGTAGTGCATGGAAGAGCACACGGTTGAGAAGGAGTTGCTAGGGGAGTGGAGTAGCGGGTTAAAATTGCTGAGATACCTTATGATGGGCTATGATGGGCTCAAGGGTCCCCATGACTGCCCACATTTAATACGGCAAGTGGCAGAAGCCTGGGAACAGGCAGTCACTTTGGTTCTTTGCAGGGCTCCCTTTGTGGGCGCACTCCCACTCAAAGGGCTACAATGATTTAAAAAAATTCAGACAACCGTGGACATCACAAAATGGTACAAAGTGGGATGTGTAACAACAGAAGACATGTACCTAAATAGAACTTTCCTAACATTCGATGAGGCAAAAGAATGGTTCCAAATCCCAGAAGGTCACTTCCTACAATACACAAAAATCTTGCGCATGGTCCGCAAGAGATGGACCACATATCCGGTGGAGCCATGGGAGTCGTGCTCACTGATAACACTGCTGAACCCCGGGTCCGGCAGAGGGCTTATCTCCCGCATATACAAGGCACTAAAGGCGGATCGTACGGTCGACCTATCAGCAGTCAAAGGGAAATGGGACTTACCGCTCCCACTGATGGACGGTGAGTGGAAAAGAGCATTGTCACAGGTGGCAGAAGCAACTATTAATGCCAGGTTCAATCTCACCCAGTTCTAATATTTACACCGCACATATCTGACCCCACAGCAGCAGACGCGGTTCACTCCAGGGCTAACATCAGCCTGCCCACGATGCGGCATAGATCCTGCCACATTCCTACATATGACCTGGAGTTGCATTCGACTGCAAACGTATTGGAGTCAAGTGACACAGACTCTCCGTGCCGCAACAGCAGTGCGAATGGAAGTTTTCATTATGCAGTGATTGTTAGGTGTCCTTCCAATGCCAAAAAAAGGGACGCGGATACGGCACAAGTTTGCGCTTCTGGGCCTGGATCTGGCAAAACATCGGATCGCAATACACTGGACCATCTCCACTGCCCCCACGCTGGACAAATGGAGGGAGGATGTGCCGGAGTGGGGTGTGGCTAAAGAGTGCTGACTCAAGGCTGTGAGAGTGGATGAGAATGCAGAGAGAGACTTAATAGAGTGGGGACAAATGTTGGAAGTAATGTCATTGACGGCAGACCAGAATGATGAAGAGGTCGCACTTACACAATCCCAGAACCATACCTCACCAGTATCCAGTACAGGCAATCAAAATGGCCCTCTCACCCAAACGCTAAGCGAGATACACCAGTGTAGCTGAAAAAAGGAAAAAAAAACACAACAACAAAAATGTTGTTACATGCCATACACAAGGGTTGTGCAATGCAACCAGTCGCTGCCAAATATTTCTCATGTTTCGTAGTTTATTAATTGTTTCTTTTAATTCTTTTCTCAAATCCATAAAACATTGATGTGCATTGCTTTGTATAGTAATCCAGTGGATGAGTGTAGACAGTTGAACACCGTCATGGGTTAATATTACTGACATGTTGTAACATGCATATGACGAATTTTGCTATGTGATACTGTGTCATTAATAAAGACAAGTTGTAAAAAACGTATAACTTGTAACTTTACTACAACTTCTTCAATAAACGTATAACTATATTCTACATGTTGAAGACTGGCTGAAAGATATGGCTGAATGGATCAATGCTGAGGGGTGTCATATGAAACTAACATGCAGGGATGAGCACTTGGAGGAAGACATGAGGGCATGGACAGTAATGCTTACTATATTGTTGACACCGCCAGATGAGTTACCCCTATAGACTACAGTGATACGAATGTTTGATGCGGCTGAGGAGGGGCCCTTAAGTAACATACAGAAGGCTTGCGGCATCTATGTATGGATCATGAGGGGCCGTGGCCTGCCTGGTCCACACTTAATGTTCTCAACATACTGCTGTATGGAAATGCTGGTTCCACTCACACTGAGACATGAGCTGGGGGGGAGGGAAGTGAGGGAAGTGAGATACGAATATGTTGCAGAATGTTCTAATTAGTTGTGATTTCAAATCTGGCTTCAGAATAATGAATGTTGTTCTGATATCTGAAAAGCTAATAAAAATGATACATAAAAAACTATGTTCTACATGACCTGACTACATGACTCCTACTTACAAAAAGTTATCTTGATTGTAACATAGACAATCTATGTATTTCAGCAGTTCATTTCTGTGATGGGTGCAGGGCTGTTTTGCACCTTCCGGTTCAGGTGTTGGTGAAGTGTGCTTTGTTGGGGATATGTCATAGGCCTCAAGCCTCACTCATGGCACAGCAGTGCAGGTCTCTTTTGATGTCTCAGAAGTGGTTGTGAGTTGTCTCGTCTAGGCCCCTTCACATCCTCTCACCTCTCACCTGTCCTCTATGTGCAGGCATCTCCAACATCCCTCCTAAGCAGTTGGTCAGCTCTGTCCTTGGAGTAGGGTCGGTCCTGGAAGCCCATCCTGGCAGACTCTGTACATTTTCCCAGGTTATGTAAATCTTGGCACTCTATTGATTCTCCTGGTCCCTACTGATGTGGGTTCCCAGGGTTCTGATCAGGAAATCTTGGCACACTAGTTGGAAATCTCTTCATCATTATTATACCAAAGCTGTAGACAGCCTTTGTGTATTCCAGCAGCCCGAATCTGTGGATAGTTCTTAGCTGTTTTGCACTTTTGTGACTCATACACAAACTGGTCCAGCCATGCTCTTTGTGACAAGTATGACAGGAAGGCAGTGTAGACCTGGGAATCTCCTCCCAGGAGCAACCTACAGAGGATAAAGGCAAGGGAGGCTGCCCAATTAAATGCCTGTTACCCAGTGGGGTGGGGGTGCCTCTCTTAGTAAACAATGAACCAGAAAGGAGTCTCGATACAAAGAAACCTTCTGTCTCCTTAATTCTATCAAGGAAATCCCTAAAACTTTCATGGGGAACCCTACAAAAAACATTTGCTGTCTGGGCTCTCCCTCCAAGTCTCCATCAAAGACTCAATACAGAATTTGTCAAATACAAAATGAAACCCACTATGGCTCTAGTCACATGCTTTGTATTGTTCTCCACATACATTTATAACATGTAGACAACACATGTTCATGTTGCATCTACATGTCTGTCGTACATGCACACACAACATCCATTCCTCTTTCAGATGGTTCATGGACTAAGTTATTGGGGACTGGCAAACCAATTTCAATGGCGGTAGAGTCCGGTTCACTGCTCTTTCAAATCAGTGAAAATGGGGAAAAGGCCTAGCATACACTATATTGATTTCAATGACACCATTAGCAGTCTTCTACAGCCTTGGAATGTGACAGGAGTCACTTCTTTAAGAATGGAAGGCGCGCTTAGTGTTACTTTGCAACAATAAAGCCCCGTTATGTGTCCTACGCTACATCACAGAAAGGCCTCATTCCACATATGATAGTCATGTGTGCTGAGTTGGGGGTTAAAAACCTACAGATAACTATTGTGACTTCAATGCAGAGGTGCACGCTGTGCAGAATCAGGCACTAGTTCAACTTTCAAGGTCTCAGCAAAATCTACACTACCTAAAGTTGTGATATATGGGACAGGCGACATGGGTACCTTAGAGATGGGTGGAGGAGGCTGTTTTGGGGACACCCTGGAAAACAGTCTTGAGACAGTGGTCAGTCTAGGGAGGCATGCATTGTTTGTGGCTCTGAGAACCAGTGTCCACAGAACTATCCTTTGGGGTATCGTCTAGTAAACTCTCCCCAGAGTTTCCTGCACCCTTATCCTTCTCTCTCAGGGCTTGTTGATCCATCATAAAATCTATAATGATATGCCAATTCTTGGACCTTGGAGCCCTCCTTGCCATACTCCTACACATCACCTTCAACTCAACTAGGGACATACTTCTCGCACTTTCTTCTTCCCATTTGCCATCTGGAAATATGTGCAGGTTGTATACAAAAAACTGGACTTTGGTGTTATTAGCACTTATTGGAACTGGACTATAGTGACTCTTACCTCTTGCTACCAATGATGGAAACTTTTTCAGGCAGTCCGGCCTATGGGCTCAGCTCTTGGGAATCAGATACATTTAGTACTCGTGCTCCAGCTTAGCCTACTACTGGATCCAAAACTGGTCACCAAGCACACTCCTTTGGCCCTTAACTCCCCTAATAGTGAAGCCAAGCAGTCCAAGTCTTACTCAGGAAGGTGCTGAATGGTTAGAAACTTAGCACTCAAAAAGCATCTGACAGCAGGCAATAAATTACTGTCCAGCCAGTTTTTTTTCTATGAAGGAAAGCAGTTTATTGCTATCCAAGCAACTAGAGATACTAAACATAATCAACAAAAAGGCATTTCTTCTGAGTACTAATAGGAGAAGTACCCCCATTTCCTCAGGGACAGTCTTTGCTTTAAAGCACGTGGAACCATTGCCCCATGAAGGGAAATCTCTGCAGCCCTATGTGGAGTTCTTGTAGCTCGTCTCACTCACTGTCACTTGATAGTGCCAGCAGATCATTCTTTCCCCAATCGTATAGGTTCAGTGTCACTGTACCTGTTTGTCCGGCCAACCTTGTATAAATCTTTATGAGCAAGGCACGCCTGCTTGTGTTTCTATCAGCAGGGGCATGTTGCCTCATTGTTATGCATCTGGCAGGGTGTACTGTACCGAAGTGATGCTGCCTCTGCCCCAGCCCAGCCAACGTGTTTGTGTTCTTGCACTGAGAGCACAAGCACCCGTCAATCAGGTCACTGGCAGCAGCACCAGCAAGTAAAGTGGAGGCGGAGTCAGAATCCCAGTTCTTGTGGTCGGTCCTGACTGTATTACAGCTTTGGTTCTTCCTCTGGTCCAGTCACAATCCACAACCCAAACTAGGTAGATAAACTGAGACGCAGGAGGTTTGTCCTTATGCTGGTTCAATTATAAGTTTCCTTGTACTTCAACAAGGACGGTGGCACATTGATGCTTCTCAGCACCAAACACTTGGCTTAAGAACTTGCTCTTATGAATTTCCCCACATCTTCTGGTTCAGGTGTAGGTGAAGTCTGCTGTGATGGGGACACGTCAAGGATGTTCACCCTGAATATTGACCCCAGAATGTTGATGGGACACAATTTCGAGAACAAAATATTTTTTTAAAACACAGCCAGGAAAGTAAGTCTAGATTTTCAACACCTAACTCCACATATGTGTGCCTACACAGAGGACATCTCTTCAAAATTGTGTACCTAGTAGGTCTATACCTCTCTGTATGCACTTACCTTTCGAAATTTTGACCATCAATGTTTTGTCCTTGAGATTCTTATACTACGATATTCTGGGGGGATCTATATTCAATACTACAATCCATGTCAAGGGTTGTAGTACTGTCACGCGTATCCTAATGTAGCTGGAAAATTACTCCTAATGACTAACCTGGACACAACACCTCTTGTGGATGGAAGAAGAAAGATTACAAAAGAAGAAGTACACAGTGATAAATCAAAGCCAGAAAGGGTAGATCTTGAGGAAAGACTCGTGCTTCTTCCCCACCAGGCCGTAAAACTGGAAGAGGAAGAAGCTGAAGCAGAGGAGGAGGAACAGAAGGAAGAAGAGGATGGGCTTGGTGATAGTGGAGAGCCTGGACAGATTTGGTGGCAAGAGCAGATCAGAGGGCGGAATCCACAGGAGTTGCACAACATGATGAGATTAATGCGGGAAGCCACTGAACCATCCCTAGAGCCCTATCTTCTGCAATGAGAGGAGAGTCAACGACAGAGGAGACTCGATCCACACATCCACCCAGGGCTTGCTGAGACAGACGACGTGAACAACCCCTGCCATGTTCCTGAAGGGCTGTGGCTATCTCAGGTGTGTGCCTGATTGAAAAAGTGGATCGAGGGGTAAGAAGGGGAGGAGACGTATTAACTGAGTTGGGTTTTGTAAAATGTAATTAGGGTGAAACCATTAGATTGATAATTCTGAGGGGCAACAACGATTCCAGACCGAGTATGGGAAATATCTATTAGCTATCGGTTTTTACCTTTGGAAGCAAGGTTTATAAAAGGAGTTTTCAAACACCCAAGATAATGGAAAATTGA
Source organism: Triturus cristatus (assembly GCF_964204655.1). NCBI lineage: Eukaryota > Metazoa > Chordata > Amphibia > Caudata > Salamandridae > Triturus > Triturus cristatus. Next base: position 836,079,000 of record NC_140581.1, read on the forward strand.
GCTAAGAAAGGAATAAGGAGGTGTATTTGGTTTTGTTTTATATGGTTGTCCTTTTGAGAGTGGTCTTTACCACAGTTTTGTTTCTTCAAGGGTTCATCCTGTCCGGTGCTGTACCTGTGGGAGGCAGAAGAGACAACTCTAAGGATTCTCTTGGTATCTACTGGAGGAAACCCCAGGCTTATGGCCAGGAAATCTTGGCACACTGACAGGATATCTCTTTCTTACATTTATACCCAAGTTGCGAGCAATCCATGTGTATTCCAGCAGTTCGTTTCTGTGACCAGTTCTAGGCAGTTCTACACTTTTAATACCTCCACACAAATTAGTTTTGGCATGGTCTTTGTTCAGAGTGTGTGCACGAAAATTGGGCGGAGTTGGGAGTTTCCTGTCAGGAGAAACTCAAAATAAGGTTGACAAAAGATTTTATGGGCTGTCCCACTCAACTATCTGGTAACCTGCAGGTGGATAGTTGGGGGCAAGGGGCTTGCCCTTGCAGAGAACAAAGAGCCAAGAAAGGGACTGAAGAAACTACCTAGGTTCAAATGGGTCCACTACCTCCTCTCCTAAACACCTTCCTGCCTGGAATACATGAAAGTCTTCCCCTATTCACATCAGCTGTCTGGTCTTTCTCTGGCCCTCCATCTTAGATACCAGTTGAATTTTGTAACATCCAAAATGGAAACCAGTCTGGCCATGACAAATGCAACACACAAACTCCACGTGCTTCTTCCACTCATGTAGACAAGTTTACATATGATATTCATTCCCACACAGCTGTGCAAGCAGCTCATTTGCAGGGGTCTGGCAACAAATATAAAAACACTAGCGAGGCTGATAGACTGTTTTCCATAACAGGTGACAGATAAAATGCCTGCCCTGAAACTATAATCACCTAGCTACTATAACTGTCAGTTCCTTCCAGCCTAGGCAGAGATGACATTAGTCATTCTCTTTAAAAGGAATGTGCTTATAGTGTGATCCTCCAACCAGAGAGCCCCAATTTGGGCCTCACCCCATATCACAGAAGGGCCAAAGTGCTCATGCATGATAATGTGTGCCGAGGTGTGGGTAAACAATACAATGGCTTGCTGTGGGGAAGTTCAGGCAGGGGTGCACACTCCACAGAGCCTTGTTGGAAACATTTCTCCATCCTGCATCTCTTCTTTTCATAAACCAGCTGGAAACTGAATTGTATCTGTGGCAAAATCACTTATTTTTCATTTATTCTGATTTTGGGTCTTCCAGTTATGCTTTTATTATTTAATCTTTCCATAGCCTTTCAGGATATGTTTGGTGAATGATGAAGCTGATGTATTCATCAACTAGGGAGGAACAACTTTGAGTGTCCCATAGGGTATATGTGGAGATATTGGCTAGGTTATTGGACTTTCCCAAATTGTCTATAATTTTAAAATCTTACTCCATGAGGCAAATGTCCAACCTCTCAATTTTGGAAGGCATTTTGGCAGGACGATTCCCATAAATAATTAGCAGTGCCTGGTGATTCATGCCAATAGTGAATGACTTGCCATAGAGGAACATGTGGTGGTGCTCACATGCCCACTTCATAGCCGGTCTTTCCCATCCTGGCTGGGAATATGCTTTCTTAACTTCAGCCAAACTTCTGCTGCCAAATATTTCATGCTTTTGGGCAGAGATAACATCCATTTAAAAAAAAAAAAACGATTTCATTACATTCTTAAGACAACATGTATTTGCTGCTGTTCTTTTGCTCTCAGTGGAGCCCTGGTTGTTACAAAGAATTTGGCTGATGGTGTTAGTACTGTCACAGTGGTGGAGTACTTTACTCCTGTCATGGCGAGGGTGCTCTGCCCGCCAAAGTTAGAGATGTCTGCCGGCCCAGTGGACATCTCTAGCATTTACAGGAACCACCAAAACGGCAGTTCCTGGAAATGCATTGAAAGTGTGCCTTTTGGTTCTGTCAACATAATGGCCCCACACTGCTCACTTCCATTTTCCTATTTTTATTTTCCAAACAAATCCCCAAAGCGGGATTTTGGTTTTGAAAATAAAAAAAGCAATGGCAATGAGACGTTTTCCCATGGTGTGGTTTATTGAAATGTTTTTACTTTTACTTTCTGCCATGTTTTGGATGGTGGTTTGTAAAAGTAAAAACTGGCAATGTGTCCGCCCACTCTAAATCTGGCTGGAGGACACATGGCTGAAACCTCCGATGGGTACATAGGATGGCAGAGATGGAGCAGTCTACACTGTCCACATACTGAAGGTCGACTCATCTGTATACCAGGTGACTGGACCTTCAGTTTGGGGGAGAGGGTACTCTGTTAAGTACTCTGTCACTTATGCGATGGAGCACCCTCTCTGTCAAACTCTAAATTGGTCCCAAATTGTGGGATGTACTTGGTGCATTAACTGGGCATGCTAAGAAAAGACCCTGTGTCTGAAACATCATTTGCAACTGGAGTGCAGTGAAGTGTGGATGACATTTTCTGAGTCTGAATAACTACACCAACAAGACAAAATGTGTCCAATTTCATTTTTATTCAGTTTACATGTATCAGTGTTTAATGGGAATTTGGTTTCTTCTAGACAGGAGAATACTACAAGAAATGCTTTTTAGTACTTTCCCAGTCCTTTCCAAAGATTAACATGTCATCTTTGTAAGTGAAGCAGCTACTCACCTATCTGATGACCCTTCAAATGTGCTCCTGGAATATTTCTGCCACTGAGGACATTCTAAAACTGCATCTCTTACATATAAACATCCCATAGTGGGTACCAAAGGTTCTTAAATATAGGGATTGTTAATCTATTTCAACCTGATTATAACCCTTGTATATGTCTAGTTTCAAAAATACAGAAGCTCCATTAAAGCAACTGATCATTTCATTTAAATGTGATCTTGGGTGCTAAAATGTTGATAACATTTTGAACAGTGATGTTTATTCTTCTAGGCATCAGATGTGTTTTTTTAGGGTTGAGCCTACGAGTGCCTGCGCTAGCCCATGTGCTTCAATTGTGAGACACTATTGTTTACAATAAAGGGCTTGGAGCCGGCCTATTACTTACCATTCATCAGCTTTGTTGTTGCTTTTCTTTGCTGCCTTCTAGTTGGCCAGCGACATCACTTCCTGTTTCTCTTGTGGCGCATTGACCAAGCACAGATTGATTCATCATGAATAGTGTCCTCCTTTACTCACGCTGGGATTGTGGTACTCTTTCTTTTTCGTCCTCCTCCCCCCCACCCTTTTTACTGTTGCTTTTTCCCCCTTTCTCCATCCAAAACACACTTTGTCTGTGTTGCTGCCCCCGTCCACCAACCCTACCCGTTGTTGATACTTGCCCATACATCAACCCTCTTGGGAGAGAGGGGGCGCAGCACAGACCCCTGACCACTTATAGCGTGTGAAAAAACTGCTTTATTGAAACAGGTGCACACCACAAACTTTACCTGGGCAATATGCTTTACAAAACTTTAACCTCGCTATACATCAAATGAACTATCCAATATCCAACCTCATCCCTACAGTCCCACCCACATACCCCACCCCGGAACTGTCTCATTGTATAGTAGTCAATCAATCAATCAATCAATATGAACTTTATTCGGATAAAAACAACATATCCGTAAAAGTACAGTTAAAAAGATATAGTACAAGGAAAAAGGTACAAATATTTCACAAATATCAAATGATAAAAATTAATCTGGATACATGGTATTGCGGGTATGTACCGCCATTTTTAAAAAGGATCCAACTCGAAAAAATAATTCATCATTGTTATTAGCTAGCACGATCCCATAAGCTATCTTGTAGTCAGTAACACATCGTAATTTAAAGTACGGGATCAAAAATTATTTAGTAAGTGGTAGATAACAAAAACAGAAAAATAAAAAATGTAACATTGATTGTTTTAGGGTGTTAATAGATGGACAAAGGGAAAGATCGAGGTTTGCAGAGTAACCAATAGGGAATGACAACAGATATTTCATTGTGTCTGTCCTTAGCCTGAAAAATAAGCCCCTTTCCCAGCAGCCAACAGGTTTTAAAAGATATTTGGGCATAACTGGGGTTGCATGCTCAATTTGCATATATCTAGCAACTGATGTTTTGTTACATTCAGTTGCTAATCTAGTTTCTTTGTAAGAAGCATAGAGTAGTTTTTCCAGAATTTTAGTGCTGGTAGGGCTATGGTCTAAAGGATTTGAAAAAAGATGTTCCAAATTCAAGCTATTTAAACTTTTGCAGACTCCGGCCAACCATGGTATATCCATCCCTCTGTCACATTTGAAACAATCCAAGATTATCTCCCTAGTCAGTTGTGCAGCCGAATTCTTCCAGATTCTTAGCCAAAACAATGTCGGGCGAGCCTTAATAAAATCTTCTACATAAGGTAGATGAAGCTCGCTGTGGCAAGCATATGTGGAGGAAAAAAATGGGGCTCCCAGAATTTTACGACAGAACCTGTTCTCTTCACACTGAATAGGTGTACTAGTGATGTTCCCCCATACCTCTGCACCATATGTGACAGTTGGTATGCATTGTAGTCTGTAAATTTTAATGATAGAAGGGACTACCTCTATGTTTTTAGGTTTAGGTAGCCTAAGGATTTTATTGATAGAATTAGTAAATTTCCTTTTACAATGAACAATGTGGTCATTCCATAGACCATTAGATGCAAATACCAACCCAAGATACGGGAAAGTGCGAGTGCTTAACAATTGAGTAGAATTTAAAACAATTGAAAGGTTAGAATACTTCTTGGACCCACACGACATTAAAAACGATTTCTTAAAATTAGTACATAAGTCCAAAGTTGCCATAAATTCCACAAAGCCGTGAACCAGGGCGCGTAAAGCTTTGGGGGTGCGCCCCATTAACACAGCGTCATCAGCAGAAAGCAACGCAGGGATCTTATTTCCACTAATGTTTGGGACATCTTCAGTTGAAAACAGTAGAGATTTAGTTAAGTCGTTGATGTATAATATAAATAAGAGGGGGGCCAAGACGCAACCCTGTCTGACCTCCCTTCCAATTTCAATGGCCTTAGAAATCTCACCATTCCTACCTATGCGTACCCTTGCTTTTAGGTCTCTGTGCAGATATGCCAAGAAGGAGACTAATGAGTCGTCTAGGCCAAGATTTAAAAGAGTTTGCCACAGCCGTGATCTATTTACAAAATCAAAGGCTGACGTAAGGTCCATGAATGCCAGGTACACTGGTGTTTTCTTAGCTATAGTGTATTTGCTAACAATCAAGTGAAGGTTTAGGCACTGTTCCACTGTGCCAACCTTGCTCCAAAAACCCAGCTGAGATGGATGCAAGACCTTATTATCCTCGGCCCATAGGTTGATCCTATTAAATATCACCCTGTCCAAAACTTTTAAGGTGTTATCGATCAATGACATTGGCCTATAGCAACTCGGGTTTGATCGATCCCCCTTCTTAAAAATTGGGACTATAGTACTAAATGACCATGTATCAGGAATAGATGAGTTAGTAAGATTATTAAAAACATTGGTAAGAAGTGGTGCCCAAAAATCGGGTTTACTTTTGATGAGGTCAATCGGGAGACCATCTGGTCCGGGGGCTTTACCCCCCAGACTTTGAATTATAGCTTCTTCAACCTCAGATAGTTCAATCTGTATCCCGATAGTGTATATATATTCTTTTTCAGGTTCGTTAGAAATCAGAGCGGCATAAATCTTACTAAAATGAACCTCCCAAGATTCACTCGAGATATTGCAGCCAATTGGTGAGGAAGTATTGCCCACAGATTTCATATCTTTGACAGCCCTCCAAAAGTTCTTACCGTTTTTTAATACATTTGCCTGCATAAGATTTGCCCAATAATCATTAATAAGCTCTTCCTTTCTACGTATAATAGCTTTTTTGTAACTTCCCCTGAGTGATGATACGAGAGAGGCTACTCTGGGTTTGCTTGCAAGAGCCTTTCTTAGCACTCTATTAGCCGCAGAGCAATCTGCGTTAAACCAACCAGGATCGGGATTTAACACCCTAATCGGTTTAGACAGTATTTTTGTAATGCCGGAGCATAACCCTGAGAAGGTGTCAACTACCTTTATGTTACATAGGCCAAACGTCAAACAGGTGTTGACCAGGTTTGAATGAGATTTTATCACTTTTTCAAATAGAGCGTTATTATCAATGTTACGCCAAACAATTCTAAGTTTATCATTGGATACCGCCTAGTCACGTGCACCAGGCGTACAGTCGTACACTTGGCGGCATGAAAAACTTAGAGTGGTACTAATAGGGTTATGATCACCTTGTATTGTTGGGATTACCTCAGCCCTTAATACATGGCTTTCTAGGGAAGCGGTTACAAAAATATAATCAATGGTGGAGGTAGAGCCTCGGCTTCTATAAGTTGGAATTATACAGCCATCAGGAAGAGGAGCAGCTGCAATCTGCATAACATTCAAAAAGTAATGCGAACTTAAAAGATTCACTAATTGTTCCCCTCTTTTACTCAATAATACTTGGGTGACGGGCCGAACGGCAGAATAAATATCCCTTGAGATTTTGACATTAAAGTCACCACCTAAACATATACCCTTAATTTGGGCACCACAATTGACTAATTGTAATTTTAAGATAAAATTAAACAATAAGGTAAAGTTCATATTGGGCACAGTTTTAAAATCATCATTATAAAAATTTATCAGGTAAATTGAATCCCCCCGAGTATAAAGGATTACTTGAAATTTATCACTGTTTGTAGGCAAAATTCTGGAACGGCCACCTGCCTTAATATTTATCCAAATTGAGAGACCGCCAGCAGGTCTACCTGATATAGGAATGGGGGACAAAATATTGAAACATTCAAAGCCCTCCATATACAACTCCTGAGTTGCCCAAGTCTCTTGGAACATGACAATGTCCTGATGATTAATTCATTCTTTCCAATCAGGTAAATTTAGCTTAGATGCCAAACCGGCTACATTCCAGCTCAATATTTTAAGTGTCTGATCGTCTTTCCTTGTGGTTGGTGTGTCCGTTTTAAAGGCCTGAGGGCTTCTTTGGATTGGTGCTAAAATTAATGCGTCAGTTCTTACTTCATCCGTTACCTGGGTAGGCAGTCAATCTTGACAATCCAAACCAGACAGCGATGTGAATCTATTGAATGTTGGAATATGATTGTACATGTTACAGGACGGTGTCTCAAATGTGGGTTTATAAAAATAGCCTAGGGGTAGGGCCTATATACTGGTATTATGGCCATTCTGTTCCATCTGTGGTATTAAGATAGTTTTTGCCACCGATTGCCTCCGAAAATTAATAATTATACAATCCCCCTTGATGACTTTGGGGGATGTACCCAGCCAACCCACTCGTCGTACCATAATGATGTTCTCAATCAGTGAAGGTCTAAATCTCCTATATTTGGTGAGCCAATCAACGCACTTACAGCGTAGTTGCTCCCAAGACTCTGCCTGATCTTTTGTTAAAGGAGGGACACCTGCTAAGATTACAACGTATGGACACGCCTCAGGGGGCAAATTTAACACCACATTGTTACCCTCAATGTGGTTTGTAGACCTTGAATTGATAGCAGCTTCTTGTTGGGTTTTAGCCAAGCTATCATTATTGGATATGTTCGTGGGTGCATTGGCGGCGGATGTCGTGTTATTTATCAAATTACCGTCATAAATTTCGGTAATGTGGTCCAGAGGCCTATTTGCGTCCCTAGTGCCCCCCGTATCAAAACATGTGCGAATCTTGTTACAAGTCACACAATCACTAGTTCCCTGAGTTGAATTATGTGGCGCGTTAATGTTTTGATGAGAGGTGGGTATACTATTAATAGGAATATTTGTAATTTGCCTACTAGCAATGATAGAGTCGGGTGTCTTAGCAACAACTTGGGGCACAACATTCACAGGCTGCAATACAGGCTGCAATACAGAGTGTGTTTGTTGGACAGTCAGAGAATTAAGAATACGATCTTGCAATGAGGAAAGGAAATTGTCAAGAACAGGCTTAATATGATCAGTGATAACAGTAAGTAGATAACTAGTGTCAATTACTCTACTTTGATTGTCGTTATCAATAAAGGGGAATAAAAAGTCGTTATCAGTTTGAGTTCCAATCGTGTGAGAGAGCAATTCAACCAGTGGGGCTTCAACAGATGATTGATTTTGTTGTTGGGTAAATCCACGAGTTTAAGGTCGAGCGTGTGGAACATGGGCGAGTGTGTTGTTTTCTCTTTGCACTCGCTGGCTTTCCTACTTTCCTTTTACGTTTTGCCCCTAAGGTGAGAGTGTTGCTTATTTCAGAATTTAATACAGGTGGATCAAGTGTAATAACATCATGAACCTCTTCACGGGCCAAAACGGGGACATCGGGATTGCTTACAGTCAAATCAGTTGTTTCGGCGATAAGTCCAGAGAGTGGTGCAGATTGCCCTTAGCCAAGAGACAAACGCCTCTCAGTGAGCTCAATCTCATTGCTCACAATACTAACAGCCCTCTCCAACATATTTTCAATACATGTAGTGGTCGATTTCATTACCGGTGCATTAGTGCGCCTCCCCAAGGTTTCAGAAACAGCAAACAACAATGGTGCTAGGGGGGATGGCGCAATTAATAATGTTAGTATATGGGAGTGGGCTGTGCTCACCTACGACATGGCCTTAGCCTGTCTTCAAATGTAAGAGATGTGGCCCAGTCCAGTCTCCTCCGGGCTCTGACGGGCAAGGACGGGCCTGGCCTTGGCCCGGGCGCGGCCCGGGCGCGGCCCGCCCGCGTCCCGCGCTGCGGTGTTCTCCTGCGCTTTTTAAGCATGCAGGCGATGTTCTCTCCTCCCTCCTGGGAGTGCGGGATTGTGGGCAATGGAGTCCCCACGAGCAGCAACCAGACCTTCTCAAGCTTTGCCAAGCGCGTCCCGCGCTGCGGTGTTCTCCTGCGCTTTTTAAGCGCGTAGGCGATGTTCTCTCCTCCCTCCTGGAAGTGCGGGATTGTGGGCAATGGAGTCCCCACGAGCAGCAACCAGACCTTCTCAAGCATTGCCAAGCGTGTCCCGCGCTGCGGTGTTCTTCTGCGCTTTTTAAGCGCGTAGGCGATGTTCTCTCCTCCCTCCTGGGAGTGGGGGATTGTGGGCAATGGAGTCCCCACGAGCAGCAACCAGACCTTCTCAAGCTTTGCCAAGCGTGTATAGTAGTGCATTTCAACATTTGCAACTTTAGCTTACCACCTACAGCCTATGACTACATGTATAAACCTCTAAGCAAGCAGAATTCCTATACTTAACTTATAAACTTGCTGTCTACCTTCCATGTGTTTCACCAATAGCAACACTAATCAAACTTCGGTAAATTCCTGAAAAACTTTGGAAGCCACCGCCAAGCCCATGTCTCAAGTAACAATTGTACAATAAAGACCCTTTCTAGTGCACCTGTCTTAACGACAGGACTTTAAAGCTGGAAACAACCATCTACTTTTGGTGATGGGCAGGCGGTCCAAAACTTAAAGCCCTCTAATACTTCCTGCCACCAGTCGCCAGATCACCTGTACCTAAAACAGTGGGACTCCAATAATAGGGCTTGGGTTACATATGGGCTCCAAAATAGCTAAAACAGCCCAAATATAAAATGGCAGTCCTGGACTGCACCACCCTCCCAATCCCCCCAGGTGACAGATTTCCCTGTGGTGGGCTGACCCCCAAATCTCGCATCCCCCGTCCTTGCTTGACCGTCCTGCATAAAATAAGAGCTATGATGCCGCGCAAGCGTTGGCCGCTTCATACATTTTTCAAGCATTAAAACAGTCAATAGCCTTGCAATGTCTCTTACACGGATTTGCTTGCTGAAAGAGCTCTGTAATGGAGACTCCCTACCTCGGATCTGGCCCCCCTTACTTACCCTGTCCGGGGCGTCCTTTCCGCTCAATCCTCCCTGCCCGGACAGTCCATCCAGGGTTTCAGCCACAGCCTCGGTGACCCCAGGAACCCCGCCCCTCTTTCTCTTACAGGAGCCAATCCCGAACAGCGACCCACCGGAAGGACAACCCCTGATTCCCGGAAGTCCCTCCTACCCGTTCCCCGCCGGAGACAGAAAAGGCGGAAGACAGGAAGCAGAAGTCGTCGAAGGATCGTGGCAGGAGAGTTCGGCAGGAGATACGACGAAAGGAGAGGACGAGAGCGGCGAACCAGAAGAGTGGTCGGAAGACTGGTGGAGTCCCCCGGAGGAGGCTGAAGAGCGGCCGTAACTCGGATGAGAGTTACGGCGGAGCCCGTGAGTACCAGCTTTCCTTCCGTATAGTACTCTACAGTACCCGTGTGTACCCTAGACTCTCTGTAGATAGATATATATAGTCTCTCTCCTGTTAGCACCCCTGCACACTGATAGGATCTCTCAGTATCCATTGTACAGCACCTCACGCTTTGTAAATAGTACCCCACTCAACCCCGTTTCCGAACACCTATCTTTCTTCGACTTATCCCTCTTTCTCCTCGTCCCTTCTCCTCACACTCCCCTCCTCTTTTATCACTCCCGGTGAAGGTTACGGCAGCGACATAGAGTGTCCGCAGGACTAACGGCTCCTTCTGTGTTTTGTCTCACTGCCCTCCGAGGAGTCCGTCCTTTCCCCCCTTCCTGGGACCAACGTCGGCGACTTGGACAGCAGAAGACCTTCGGTGACGACGACCGCAACCGACGGGGCCCCACATCGTTTCTACCCCCTCCTCCTGCAGAAGACCTGTATTCTATCCTGTTGCACACCGTACCTTGGACACGATAAAGTAGACTATTGCACACTATATACGGCCTCCTTGCCTGCTTTTCCAGCCCGCCGAATCCCGAAGATCACAGGTGGTGTCAGAAGTGGGATTAGCTGGAAGCATGGAGGCCGTAATAAAGAAAATGGCGGAGAATCAGGAGCAGTTGGGGATAATGATGGAGCGGTTCTTGAAGACGGCCGAGGACGATCGCGGCCAACTACACGATGTGTTACGGGGTCAGGGGACCACCCATGAACAAGCTATGGGGAAACTGACCACTGTGTTGGAGCACCAGAGACCAGCCACCTCCCTACCATCAGTGGTACTGCAAAAATACGTGCCCAGGGAGGATCCCGACTTTTTCTTTACCAATTTTGAGAGATTGGCACAGGCTGCAGCATGGCCTGCCGACCGCTGGGGTCACTACCTGGGTCCCTTATTGACCGGCGAATTACAGGCGGCGTACCAACAAGCGAACGTTCAGGGTACCACACCTTATGGGGACATAAAGAAATGCATCCTTGAACGGTTGGGCATCGACGATGAAACCTATCGCAGGAAACTACGGCAAATCAAGGAGGGACCCCAGGAAACCCCGAGAGCTCTATCCTTTAGGATTAAGGACCTGGCTAATAGGTGGTTGAGACCGGAATCCTCCACCATGGACGATGTGTTACAAAAAATCTACCTGGAACAATTTCTGATGTCATTGTTGCCCGGCACCCAAAGGTGGGTACGACAACATGCCCACCTTACTCTAGACACTGCGGTGGAAATCGCGAGTGCCTACAGTCGGGCACAAGAGACCCAACGAAGTAAGGACGATCCGCTCCACAAACCACATCCCTCCATAAACCTCCGACCTCCCCGTCCTTCTTTCCAGAGGCGACCGGAACCAATCCCCCTGCTCCCATACCCAGTACCTCCCCGACCTAATAACCCCGGACCCCAGTGTTACCATTGCGGGGGTTTTGGTCATATTGCTCGGTTGTGCCCCCAGAAGGAGGAACCCATGGAGGTGGGACTCGCCAGGAATTATGTGTGTTCGGTCCCAGGCATGTCACCTCCGTCGTTCCGCTGCCCTGTAAGCATTGATGGACAACCACTTATGGCCTTGGCTGACTCGGGGTGTCGACAGAGCGTTCTCCGGCCCCAGCTCTTGCCTCAACCTGTGGGGCCGACGTCAGGTACGGTCGCCATTCAATGTGTCCATGGAGACACAAAACAGTACCCCACTACCCAAGTTCAGGTCCAACACCCCAAGGATCCTGGAACCACCCTCTCTGTTGGTCTTGTCCCCACTCTACCGGAACAGGCTATTCTGGGAAGTGACTATATGGGACTACCCGGACTTCTGCAAGAAACAACTGATTCCCTGACCCGTTGGTGGGGAGAAGCCCCGTTCCCTCAAGGACCTGTTTCCCCTAGGACTGAACCCAAACCACCGAAACCCAAAGCCCAGAAAAAGAAGGAGAGACGTGAATACACCGGTGTCTTCCCAGTGACACTCGAAGAACACCCGTGGCAGACCGACAGAGAATTCAGGGCAGCCCAGCGGGAGGATCCGGTGCTGCAGGAAGCATGGGCCAAGGCAGTAGACCACGAGGATCCTCTTATAGTAGGTCCCTACTTCTTTAAGAAACATGGGTTGCTATATCGGAAGGGAGGGACCCACCAAAAACCTCAATTACTCATACCCGGTCCCTTCCGGGAGAAGGTGCTCTTTCTGGCCCACAGCCACCTTCTGGGGGGACATTTCGGAGACGAGAAAACCAGCCAAGCGATCTTAGACAGGTTCTATTGGCCAGGGGTACACCAAACCATCAAAACATACTGCAGAGAGTGCCCGGTCTGTCAAAAACACAGTAGATACCAACCTCCAAGGGTACCCCTACAACCCCTTCCCCTCATTGACGTCCCTTTCAGCAGGGTAGGTATGGACATCATAGGGCCCTTACTACCTTCCCGAAGTGGTTGCCGATACGCCCTAGTTATCGTAGACTACGCCACCCGCTTTCCCGAAGCCCTTCCCCTGCGACAACCCACCACCCAAAACGTTGCGAAAGCTCTCATCGCTGTGTTCTCAAGGGTAGGATTTCCCCGGGAGATCCTGACGGATCAGGGCACTCCCTTCGTCTCCTCCCTTATGAAACAGGTCTGCTCCCAACTAGGGATTAAACAGATACGCACCTCGGCGTATCATCCACAAACCGATGGGTTAGTGGAACGATACAATGCCACTTTAAAACAAACCCTAAAGAAACTATTAGGGCTGGAGGCGAGGAGGTGGGAGGATATGTTGCCCCTTGCCTTATTTGCAATACGTTGCAAGACTCAGAGCAGCACAGGATATTCACCCTACGAACTGTTGTATGGCCGACCCCCTCGTTCTCTATTGGACATGGCTCAAGAAGCCTGGGAGGCAGAACCAGATCGCACCCGTCCCCTCCCGGAATATATGGAGAACCTCAAAACCCACTTGTCTCTAATAAGGGACATCGTACATCAGAATCTTACACAGGCACAAGAGAAACAGAAGGGTCAGAATGACAGAGGCACAAAACACCGGGTCTTCTCAGCGGGAGATCTAGTTCTCTTAATGATGCCCTCCTCCGACCAAAAGCTCCTTGGACAATGGCAAGGTCCCTATACCATACTCCGACAAATAACCCCTGTCACCTACGAAGTACAACTAGACCCCACACGGGGCACCACCCAGATTTATCACGTCAACTTACTAAAAAAATGGGAAGGTCCTCGTCCCGTCCTAGCCGGCTCTATGGGTCTGGAACCCCTCTCTTTCTCCCCTTGCATAGACCCCGCCCTACCTCCGTCCCTGAGTGTAGCCCTCCAGCATCGTCTCTCCCCTTTACAACAGGTGTTTTCCTCTTTGCCTGGTCATACCTCCATCACTGAGCATGCCATACAGACGAGTCCGGGGAAGGTGGTCCGGCAAAGGCCTTATAGGGTCCCTGAAGCCCGTAGAGCGATCATACACCAAGAAATAGAACAAATGTTAAAGCTGGGCATTATAGAACCCTCTGTAAGTGACTGGAATTCTCCAATAGTGCTTGTACCCAAACCTGATGGGTCTGTGAGATTTTGTATTGATTTCCGGGAAGTCAATAAGATATCATCCTTTGACACATACCCGTTACCCCGAGTAGACGAGATGGTCGAGCGTATAGGGAAAGCCCAGTACATATCCACTCTGGACCTTTGTAAGGGGTACTGGCAGATACCTCTTAGAAAAGAAGACCGAAAGAAAACGGCATTTTCGACCCCTGAAGGTTTATATCAGTTCCTCGTCCTCCCCTTTGGCCTCCATGGCGCGCCCGCCACATTCCAACGAGCCATGAATCATATCTTACGACCCCACACTCAGTATGCAGGGGCCTACCTCTACGATATAGTTATCTACAGCGACACCTGGTCACAACACTTGGAGCATCTCCACAACGTCATTTCCTCTTTGGGTTCCTATGGGTTCACGATTAATCCAGCCAAAACCACCCTGGCAGCCCAAACCGTTAAATATCTGGGATACCTCCTGGGTGAGGGCCTCATACGGCCCCAGAGAAGCAAAACAGAAGCCATCCATTCCCTCCTCTTCCCCCAGACCAGAAAAGACTTGCGGGCCTTTCTGGGCCTTCTTGGTTACTATCGCAGGTTTGTGCCCAATTTCTCCCAAAGGGCCGCCCCGCTCACTGACCTATTGAAGAAAGCCACGAAAACAGAGGCCATCCTGAAAAACCCGACTCCCCTATTGTGGCATGCATTTACCGATCTGAAGAATGCCTTGACCTCCGATCCCGTACTAGTTAGTCCGGATTATACACAACCCTTCCTCCTTCAGACAGATGCTTCAGAACAGGGTTTAGGGGCAGTACTGTCACAGAAGGACCACGAGGGGAACGAAAGACCCATTCTTTACCTCAGCAGGAAACTGTTTCCTCGAGAACGGAATTATGCCGTCGTGGAGAAAGAAGCTTTGGCGATTAAATGGGCAGTGGACAGTCTCCGTTACTACCTAGAAGGGCGTGACTTTACCATCTTCACCGATCACGCCCCCCTTGAGTGGATGGCCCGGAACAAGGGGCACAATGACCGTGTCCTGCGGTGGTTCCTGGCCCTCCAACCGTACCGCTTCAAAACAGTACATCGAAAAGGCATAGAACAGGGTAACGCGGACTTCCTCTCTCGCTATCCACTGTCCACACCGGATACAAGAAAGACAGCTAGGGAAAGGGAATGTAACGGAGACTCCCTACCTCGGATCTGGCCCCCCTTACTTACCCTGTCCGGGGCGTCCTTTCCGCTCAATCCTCCCTGCCCGGACAGTCCATCCAGGGTTTCAGCCACAGCCTCGGTGACCCCAGGAACCCCGCCCCTCTTTCTCTTACAGGAGCCAATCCCGAACAGCGACCCACCGGAAGGACAACCCCTGATTCCCGGAAGTCCCTCCTACCCGTTCCCCGCCGGAGACAGAAAAGCCGGAAGACAGGAAGCAGAAGTCGTCGAAGGATCGTGGCAGGAGAGTTCGGCAGGAGATACGACGAAAGGAGAGGACGAGAGCGGCGAACCAGAAGAGTGGTCGGAAGACTGGTGGAGTCCCCCGGAGGAGGCTGAAGAGCGGCCGTAACTCGGATGAGAGTTACGGCGGAGCCCGTGAGTACCAGCTTTCCTTCCGTATAGTACTCTACAGTACCCGTGTGTACCCTAGACTCTCTGTAGATAGATATATATAGTCTCTCTCCTGTTAGAACCCCTGCACACTGATAGGATCTCTCAGTATCCATTGTACAGCACCTCACGCTTTGTAAATAGTACCCCACTCAACCCCGTTTCCGAACACCTATCTTTCTTCGACTTATCCCTCTTTCTCCTCGTCCCTTCTCCTCACACTCCCCTCCTCTTTTATCACTCCCGGTGAAGGTTACGGCAGCGACATAGAGTGTCCGCAGGACTAACGGCTCCTTCTGTGTTTTGTCTCACTGCCCTCCGAGGTGTCCGTCCTTTCCCCCCTTCCTGGGACCAACGTCGGCGACTTGGACAGCAGAAGACCTTCGGTGACGACGACCGCAACCGACGGGGCCCCACATCGTTTCTACCCCCTCCTCCTGCAGAAGACCTGTATTCTATCCTGTTGCACACCGTACCTTGGACACAATAAAGTAGACTATTGCACACTATATACGGCCTCCTTGCCTGCTTTTCCAGCCCGCCGAATCCCGAAGATCACAAGCTCTCTTTAAATATTTTAAATGGCTGCAAAACACTTTAAAGTGAGATGGTGTTTCTCATCCAGCGTTTGACGCGGTCTGATGTAATAGGTTTTGAATTGTGTTTTTGCTATGGCAACGGGCCTGGAGTAAGCTTATCACAGATGGCTCCAGCATCTTCTTACTTTTTATGCTTGCCTTTTACGCATGACGCTCATTTACATTAAATATTTTGTGGCATGTTGCTTTACTGCTAGCACTAATCTGAGAGTGTGGATTTTGAACTATACACGTTGCGTCAGGACACGTTTAAGGTGTACAAGGAAAATAAAAAAAAATAAAGCATTGGCAAAGCCTTCAAGTCCCACCTTTGGGACCTATTAGCATTGGAAGTGCTTGTCCGACTATGCTGAATTTGCAAACAACTTGCTACATGTTCCGGAACCAAAGAAAACTCTGTTCGACAGGAGGATGGCTGCCAAAGGCGATGCATAAGCTTTTGATTTATAGAAGGCCCTTATGTTGCAGGACATGTAAATCACAGCTTCAAACAATCAATACCTGTGTGCTGTGTCTATGCTAATACTCAGGTAGACTTTGATGATGGTTATATTATTGTACCATGGATTTGCAAATTACAACCTCTGGATCTTTACAGAGAAAGCAGTTACATGTGATTCCGAAAACTCGTCTGTGATCTACATATTCTTTCATAGGACATTTGTTTTCGTCACCCCACCATGTCTGATTTTTGGCAGATATACAGTGGCTGGTAGGGAACGGTGGCGGGGAAGGAGTTGGGGGGTAGAAAATAAAAAAATAACAAAAACATTTTTAAAACGTACCTGCTGGTCGCACCGCCAGCTGCTGCCTCTCTGCCACCTATCCTCGTCGCAGGGGAAGCCCCCGGGCTCCCAGGCTCACTAAGCCAATGACAACGCTGCAATGTAGTGTTGTGATTGATTCCCCTATGTTCCCCTAAGCCAATCACTTTGTTGCCTTGCAGCGTTGTGATTGGTCTGTGCGTCGTGGTTCAGCACTCAGATGGGGACAGGGAGCCTGTGCATGTTCCCCACCAGGCGGTGTAAACATTCATGTGCACTTTGAGTGGGCAAACCACTCCTCCTCTGCCCCCTGGTCTAGCTAGCCCCGCCCCTCCCTGTACCTAGGAACGGAAAAAGAAAATTATAATAATGTTTCATTATTATTTTGCTTTTCCTCTGAACTGCCTTAAAGCAGTAGGGCGACGCTCCTCCGTCTTAGTGGAGGAGCTGCCCCAGAACATAATAAACGTTCGACTGCCATCTTACCCTGACACCGATGTCTAGTGTTGTGTGTTTTCTGAGGTAGAACATGCAGGCTCCATGTTTTGAACAGCTGTTTACATGCATGTGTAAACCGAGGAAGTATACCGCGGCCCCACGTGGCCTCTGGGTGCAGGGCCTGTCCTACATGCTACCTCAGGGCATTGTTTTTGTGGTATCTTCAACTTCATATAACAATCTGAAGAGTTTTACGTAATCACGATTTGCTTTTACAATACATTTGTTTGCCGTTTGAGCTCTCTATAAGTAGCAGTGCTATTACCCACGAACCCAATGAGGAAAGCTTGAGTCAGCCATACCAGGATGCAGTTAGCTCCCACATCTGCTGCTACCGTCCTGGAATGGATTTTTTTTAGTTTCACTTGCTCGTTTTCCATATGTGGAGGCGCAGTGCAGAAAGCTTACCTTTACCTTCGCGTGTTCATTGGAGAATCTGATGAATGTAAATAAGTATGTTAAGCATACCACTCAAACCTGGGCTCTGGTGGGAGGTGTTGTAGCCAAGAGTATTTTTATGAAACAGACAGGAAAATCAGATGACAGGTAGCAATAACAATGACAGTATGTCACATGACAGAAACAAAAAGTAGCAATAACTGTAATTAAAATCCAGCTTGGTAAAGTTATCCTTAGTCCTGTCTGCCAGGTACAACCTATAACAGGCAACTCTCACCTTTCCTCACTCAGGGAACAAATGGCACATCAGCAATTACCCCAGAAGAGGGGTGTCATTCTCTTGCCAGCCCACAAGGCGAAGTCAATCTAATTTAAAATGTCCATTTTAGCCCCTATTCTAATCCTAAACAAGTGCAGTGAGTCCAGACTATCTCTATAGCTTCACAGAATGAACGAACAGATACACTCTGAATAATTTAGGTAAGGCTTCCAATAGTTCTTGTTCTGCAGTACTAAAAAGTTCTACAGAGGTGTACATAAAGTTACAAACCCTGTGAAACCCATTAACTATATCGTTGTGTCTTTTCTTAACACCTTCACAGGTGACAATGACACTGAAGCCTTGCCATTACTAGAGTTTTTGTGACTGTGGTGTCCTATTTATGAAAAGAATTTTCGAATGGTAGACCTTCTCGCATGGAATTCTGGGAGTTTAAATTTTTTTCTTCTCGCCGGATAATGTCCATACGTGGTCTTACGTAACGAATACCAAAGAGTACAAGTGTCTCTTATGCTTCTCAGTACCTTTTCACCTGTTTCTGCTGTGCCTTCCACAGATGTTGAATCTCAGTTCATGTCCAGCTCCTCACTGATATTGGATGTTGTACACTTCACTTTGGTAACATTGTGGGAATTCTGGGTAACTAATTAGCCCCCTTTGCTTTTTGTTATTTACCATACAATGACGTGCCATACCATACCATGCAGACACACACCATATCATAACTGTACAATGACAGGCCATACCATACAATGCCATGTCATACAATACAATGATAACCATACCATAGAACCTAACCTAAAAAAACACATTGACAAAGCAAATACATCATGCATAGGCGAGACCTATTGGCTTTGCCAATGCTTGTTTTTATGGCAAGTGGGCTAGGGAGTAGAACAATGGGGATTCCATTGGTATTCATATGCCACTGCCAGGCTTCTTGAAAACACAGAGGTTATTTGACTTACGTTGTAAGATCACATTATGTTTTACATTTAGGGAGATTTTTTACCTCCTGTTTCTGGCAGTAGTTGCAGTTTCCAGCCAAAGATTTTTTAGTGTTTCCTCATTATGAATAAAAACAGCACACCAATTTGTCAATGCACTCCATTTTATCTGAAGCAGAATGAAAGGCCTGATGTATAATATGGATCAACATTTATGAAGTTTGATTGTGTGTACCTTTTCACAAAGGGATAGCTATGTTGCTGACGACAACATGTATGAATGAAAGGCCTGATGTATAATATGGATCAACATTTATGAAGTTTGATTGTGTGTACCTTTTCACAAAGGGATAGCTATGTTGCTGACGACAACATGTATCAATGTCGAGCTAGTACGATCTATCAATATGCAGACACTATCATGTTTCATCACTTTCATGTAATGTTTGCTTATAATAAAGAAGCATCCTGTGTAGACAAAAAACAGTTCTTTTTTCCCAGTACAGCATATCTAACACTCATAAACCATAGGAATCCTAGAATGTCTGATTGATAATGTCAGCTGGGGCTTAGACAGCCATTGGGACATTATTCACCGGATGGCTCTTAATAAAAAGAATCCTTGGAATAATGATATTTGGGAAGGGAACCACTTTGGATTGTCTATGAAGATGGTGCAGGAATTGTGGGCTGTTGTATCCATTGTGCAAATAGCTGATTTGGGACAAGAGCTTGAATTCGGTTGCTCAAAAGTGTAATAGTTCAAAGCTAAAAGTTTGACAACCAAAAGTTAGAAAAATTGAAAATCTTTGAAACAGGGGTCCCAGCAAAGACTCACAGTTGGGATAAAGGTATGCGTTAGGGTATAGCAAGGGTTAATGTTACAGTGATGCATAAACTTGGGGTCTCACCTAGCTCTACAAGATTAGGCTTTGCTGCCCACAGGCACCTGGACTTAGTTCAGTCCACCGGTGCTTGAAAGTGAAAGTCCATGTTATTGTAGCCCACACAACCCCACGCATACATGATGTGCTTTCTAGGTTACTAATAGTCCCGTCAAGGAATCAGTCATGCAGGGGTAGTTCAAACCCAATTTTTAATTTATTTATTTTATTTTATTTAGGGTATATTATAAAACGCAAACAAGACTCAAGGATATCAGAGCGCTGTAAACAAGATTGAAGAAGTATACATATTAACAAAGAACTGAAAACAAAGAAGAAATAGAACACGTTATTAAAAGCCTCTAATAAAGCTAAAGACTCTAGTAGTATATTGTATGTTAAAACAGAAATATTGCTAAACGTCCATCCTTCGTTTATGAGGCACTGTGTTCGATTCTCCAAGATAATTTCCTGAGTCTGCTCTGAGCTCTATCCTTTCTAGTTACCCGGGTGAACAATGTTTATGAGGAGTTCTGCTGGTAAGGATGTGCCTCTGTCCTTTATTGGAATTAGAGATATTGTGGCGTCCACTGCACTCAAGGGGACAAGCTTACAGCGACTTATAAGAGGAACCAGTTCATTAGGATCATTTTTACCTTTTTTTAAAAATTGTGGATCTATGGTTTTGATCGAATCTTGGTTGACAGGGAGTTCCAAATCCTAGGAGCCGGTCCTGAGAAGGAGCATGTGTAAGTTTTTTGTTTTCTGTATCTGGGGGTTCTAGCCTGAGAGAGTTTGCGCTTCTGAGGGAGCAGCTACCTCTTGAGATTCAAATCTTTTCTGCCAGGTACCTGGGTTCCTTTGAATGTAAAACTTCATGTGTGAGGCAGGCAATTTTCAGATTAATTCTGGCTTCTAGAAGGAGTCAGTCGAGAGACTATGAGATGGGGTAGAGTGGTCAAAGCGTCTAGTACCTGTTGCCAGTCTAGCTGCTGCATTTAGGATCACTTTGAGAGGAGCTGTTCTTGATTTGGGAAGTCCAGAAAGGGACGCACATCCATAGTCTGGAGACCACTAATGGTTGTACCGCTAGTTTGAAGTCCTGATGTGGTAGGAATGGTTTCACTTTCTTCAATAGATTGAGTTGGAGTGCCTCACTCGTCGTGGTGCACTGATATGCTCAAATTCTTCTCCAAAGTTATACCAAGGGATTTAGTTGAATGGTAGGTTTGCAGGTGAGGGCGCTAAGGTGATTGAGCCCCTCATGTAGATGTATGGAACTATTATGAGGGCTAACAAGTAGGAATTCAGTTTTCAGGGAGTACAGCTTGAGATTATTTTGGGTTAGTCAGGACTGAATTTTGACTAGAGTATTATTTAGTTGGATGACATCTTCAAGGGAGGATATCTTTAAGTATAATTGTGTGACGTCTGTGTACATATGGTAAACAAGGTTCGATTGTTTGAGGATTTCCGTAAGTGGTTCCATATATATGCTAAAGAGTGTGGGAGAAATGGTCGATCCTTGTGGGACTCTGCATCTCACGGTTAAAGAGTCAGAGAATAAGTTGCCTAGTTTGATTCTTTGTGAGCGGTTTTGCAAGAAGGATGTGAACCAGGAGAGCACTTTCCTGGACAGCCCCATTCTGTTTTCTAGCAATTTTAGTCGGTTGATGTGATTGACCATGACCATGTCAAATGCTGCTGAGAGGTCTAGGAGGATAAGTAGGCATGAATCGTTGTTGTCTAGCATCTTAAGGGTGTCATCCATTTTGCGAACAATAGCTGATTCTGTGCTATGCCCTGGTCTAAATCCTAATTGAAATTTGTCAAGTAGGTTGAATTGATCAATATGTTGTTGCAGTTTGTTGAGCACACATTTTTTTAACAATTAGGCCAGAAAGGGATGATATGACACCGGTGAAAGTTGCTCAGGGTGGTAGGGTCTGCTCCTACTTCATTCAAGAGATTTAGCACTTGCCCAGTCTTCAGGCAGCCTGAGATAGTGTCTTGCTTTAGTGATGAATTCCCTATCTCCGTCAGTATGGTGCAAAGAGGTGACTAACTTCCTTTAGTATAGTGGAGTGGATAGTGTCGTTGGAATGAGATGTTGGTTTCATAGAGAGTAGGGTTCTGTGGATCTCTTCCACATTAAGGGGCCGATTCCAATGTCGGACAGACCGGAGTCCGTCCGACATCGGTTTGGAACTGTAACCGAACGACCTCCTATTGTTCGTTCCAGCCCTGCAAGTAGGATGCGACCAAACCCTGTTTGGTCGCAATCCTATACTTTACAATGGGAGCATGCATCCCAGAGGGTTCAACCTGCCTTGCACCCATGGGGGCGCTGCTGGGGCCCCCCAAAGACAGATTCCCAATGCCTTTCTGTGTCGGAAAGGCTGGCACAGAAAGGCAGTGGGAAGTTGCCAGCGTAATCCCTCGGCCGGAAAAATCTGGCTGAGGGATGATTACTGCAGGTTTTCCAAATGGCGGACGGGCTCCCTGAGCCCGTCGGAGGCCATTCAAAAAACCAATTCGGATTCCTTCACGACCGACCCCATCAAAATGGGCCAGTTGGAAAAGAATCCGAACGGGCAATTCCGATGCGGTCAGAACGGCTCTAACCGACAGTCGTAGCCGTTCCCAACCGCATCGGAATTGGGCCCTAAGTGTTTTGAACTCACTCCAGAATGCTTTGGTTTTGGCCATGGAGGGGTGGTTTGTCATAAGGTTCTCCACTAGAGGTGCAGATTTATCGACTGAATGGTGATCATTGTCTATGGTGTCTCGTAATCTTTCTGTGTCAGTCACAATTTCTTTTTCGATTTTATCATTGAAAAGTGAATAGAAAGCTTCACAGTTTTCCAATGAGTTACTGCTTTTCTTGGCTACCTTGTTTTTCCTGGTTTGTTGGTTGACAATTTCGAATAGTTGCCTTGGGTGGTTCTTTGCGTTGTTGAGATGGGATCTTAAGTACAATGCTTTTGCGCTCCAAATTAGTTTTTTGTAGTTGTTCCATCGTTTAGTTTGGTTAAAAGCAATGTTGAGAGTTCCTGTCTCCATTTTCGCTCAGCTTCTCTAGACCTCCTCCTTTCTTCATTTAGGCATTGATTATACAAAGAGTGGGGGGTTTTGTTTTTTTGTCTTTTGAAGCTCGGAGTGTCTACTGACTCCATTATGTTTGAAATTGTTTGGTTATAGTGCTCAGTTAATTTGCAGTAGGGGGAGTGAGGTTGTTTTTGCAATGTGTGGTCCATTCCTCTTTGTCTATGTTTTTGGTGTCTCTAACCCAGAGTTTCTGTTTGGCTTCTAGCCCTTATGGTTCTCTGTGTGTGTGAATTTAGGTGTAATACGATTGAGTGATGGTCAGACCAGTCATTGGGTGTGATTAATTCGATTGACAGGGCTCCTTCTCTGGATATGATTAGGTAGAGCTATTGTTATGAGTTGGGCTTGTGCATGATTGGGTCAGGTTACGGTCTGAAAGGAATTGTTTTAGAGTGGAGACCTGCATGTCGTTCTCTCGTTCCAGTGAAGGTTGAAGTTTCTGAGAAAAAGGCATTGGGGTATAGCGTAGAGTGCATTGTAATAGTTTCTATTATCTGTTCCATGAACAGTTGATTGTCTCTTGGAGGGTGATAAATGAGGTGTATTTTGGCTAGTGACTTTTTTGCTGTGTAGATTTCTGTTCCCATGTATTCACAGGATTTGAGACTGTCTATTGGGAAAGTCTTGACTAATAGGGAATTATCTTCAATGATTGCAGTCACTCCTCCCTGTTGTTAGTGTCGATCAAGGTGCTGAATGGTGTAATTTCAAGGATCAAGAATGTCAAGCATGGGTGTGGACCGTTGATTTAGCCAGGTTACTGTCAGGAATAAAATGTCCAAATCGAGATGGAGGATAGCTTCTGTGATATCGGTTGCATGTTTGATTGCTAATCTGCAATTGAGTAGCATACATTTTAGGGTTGGTTTTGAGATGCAAGGGGAATTAGGGGTTTAGTGTTAGCGGGATCTCAATTAGGTTAATGTTGTTTGTATTCTGTCTTTTTTTCTGTGGCCCCCGTCTTTAGAATAGCACTCATACATTTTTTGGACGTGTTTATTTCAACGGTCTCATCCTTTTGCTTAGCACATGAGTAATAACCACAGAGAATATAATTAAAATAGCACTAATTCATGTTACTAGAAGTGAGAATAATACAAACTTTTCTAAAATGATTGGAATGTTCCTAGCAGCCTAACACCCTGAAGACAACTTTCTGCACTACAGTATGACAACATGCAGTAGCTAAGTTGCCACTAGGGTTTCTTGGGATTCAGCACACTGCATACCTGTTCACAGTGGAGAAGTTGAGATTATCAGACTTTAGTTGGGAGAGAGTGTGCTCTCAATAGGAAAACACACATAAGCAGGGCTCAGCTTCTCTCCTCCTTGTATCAGCTATTAGGAGAAGAATGGAAGCTGCAGGAGTCTGCCAGGACATCTTGTAATAACCTGGGCCAAAGACCTCTCTCCTCATGAGTTAGATATAGGCTTGACCTTTACCCTAATTTGTGGCCTTGCCATTAATCCAAGACCTAACCAATATGAACCAGCATCGTACAAATACGCCAACTTAAGACTACGTGCTTATTTTGTCTCTATACACACAGGCCAAGAGGGGGGTAAGCTAGCGGACGTCCTTTCAACATACCAGAGAGCACATAAGGGTACGGTAGCTGCAGAAGAGGTCTCTTAACCCATCAATGGTTGTAAATCATCAGTACCCTACTTGAGAATCCCTAGCAAAAGACCAATCTTTGTGGAAGAGGAAGCCTCACCCACATCATGTGGCATGCTTCATCAAAAGCAACCTCTCCCTACCCTGGTAGGATAGTACTACCAGGGCGGACTCAACTTCCAAAACGAAGGGGGAAGAAAACTCTTAGATAAAGTACTACTGGGCAGTGAGTAACCCAGACAACTAAAATACCTAGAGGAACCCAGGTTATCACCTTTATTATTGGGAGCCCCTGGCATGCATGAAACATATACTAATATGGAATGTAAGCATAATGACTCAATCCCTCCCCATTACCCCAACATGATTCTGCTCCTGTAGGCAGACAGGTTAACTTAACATGCTCAAAATGGAGTCTGGCTTTGGTATCTTTACGACAACAGAAAGGTTAGTGTTTATTGATAGCGTTAGAGCTGGGGAACGGGTGAGGGTGCAAGATAGTCCTCAGGCTAGGGTTTTGACAATAGATAGGGATAAAATAGGGAACAGGGAATGAGAGAATGTGAAACTTTGTCCAAGGCTTAGTGAAAGGGTGGGTGGAAGAAAGCAGGTTGTGACGCATAAAACACTCTAGTTTTTGCACCTCTGCTGTAAGGACCCCCCCTGGAGTCCCATTCACTGTAAATGTTTTTTTAAATGGATTTGAGTTAGAACTGCCCGTGACCCCCCTTTAAAATGAGGTCCACTGCTGCACAGCTGGGTTAAGAAGCTTGGTGTTGGTTACTCATAAACACAGATGCACTGGCATGTGTTCCATGAACATATAAAAAGCACTGACGAGACATTCATTTATTAAGTGTTGTTTTTTGCATTGTTGAATTCCAGATCACAGCACTTCCCTGAATAAACCCTGACCGATCTGCCTCATTGCCCTGAGAGACAAGTGCTAAAAAGGGGTACGTGGTTCCTAGCTTGGAGATCAGCAGTACAGGAACTCCAGTGCCAGGGTTCCATTGTCAACCCCCTGGCTGGCTCCCCCAGACTGCAGGCCCCTTCCCCATGGCCTATGTAGTGGCTGTCCTCATTCCCCCAATATTAGTTGTAGCCTCTGAGCCTCTGTCTCAGGCCATTAAGTTGCAGCCTATGTCTCAGGCCACCCTATGCACATTGCTTTCTCCTCTCAGGTTCAGCCCTATAATTTTGACTTCTTCCACCAAGACTCTTAGGACACTCCAACTTTTGCCCATGGCCATTCTCATTTGAGCTGTTGTGAGATCTTTTGTAAAATGGAAAAACATGAAAAGTCAACTCTCAGCAGCAAGCTTGGGGGTAGTTCAGTATTTAAGTCACACCTAGAGGTAGCCATATTACTTTGCTTGGAAGAGGCAACATAAGATGTCTTACTTCTGCATGTCATCACATACGTTACTGGTCATGCTGCTCTGTATCTTCACTAGGACACGAGAGACGAATGTCCCCAATTGTTATGATTGGCGCTCAGTAACTTATATTGCCCTGGCACCATTTGACCCTGCCTTTTTAACATTGATTACCAGCACTAAAAGTCCTGTATTCCTGTTCCATGTAAACTGATAGCATTTTGTATGTCCTATTTTAGTATGCTTCGTCTATAAATCTGAAAACTCATAATGTGGAAAGCCCTCCTTTACCACAAGTCCCAGGTGGAGACAAATTTGATTGGTTTTTAGGCTTAATGAACTGTGACGGGTACAAATTGGAGAAAGAAGCAAAAACAGGGAGGGCATTCCTAGAACTATTCTATTTAGAGGGACCCCAGGCTATAGTGTCCTTTGAGTACAACTCTACACACACTATGTGAGTATGAATAAGTAATGCCTGTACAGGTTTAGAGACTTCAAAATGTATCTTCATCACAAAGATTCAGTAGCCAACATTGATCTACTTTTTGCATTTGCAGAGCTGGCTGTAGGTCCTATTTTAGTTTGCTTCACCTATAAATTTGAGAACTCAAGCTGTGGGAAAAAAAAGCCCTTGCCTCAGTTCCCAGTTGAAGTCATATTTGATTGTTTTGAGACTTTATTAACTGTGATGGGTACACATTGGAGAAAGAAGCAAAATTAGGCAGGGCACTCCTAGAACTACTCCATTTAGTGGGACCTCGGGCTACAGTGTCTTTTGAACCCAACACTACATTAACTATGCTGGTATGCCTATATAGATTAAGAGACTGCAAAACGTGTCTGCATCACAGAGATTTAGTAAACGACAATGATCTACTTTTATGATTGGCAGAGCTGGCTGGGTGACTCCGGAAATGTTTGCATTTGTGAACAGTAGTGCAAATTTCAGGTAAAGGAACTTGCACAGACTAAAACTTTGGCAGACACTGCCCCATCATTGGCACAGACTAAAGTTCTGATTATGAGTTTGTCAGTCCTACAGAGGACAGTGTAGGACTGCCAAACCCTGTGTGCAACTGCCTGCCAAATTAGGACTTCAGTCCTGGTCTAGTGGGCGGCCGTGAGGTGGTCTAACAGTGGGGGTCTGTTAGGCTCATAAAAGAGCCTAACATGCAGACTGCCTCGCCCAGAGCGCCGACTGCACCTTCCTGCACGTTGTGGCATACATGCGGCGCTGTTTCCCCGCCTGTGCGGGGGGACAACGCAAATGGGCGGAGTCATGACGGAACCGTTCCGTCATGAGCACAGCTCAACAGGCCCGCCGCGCTGCCCCCTGACCCCCCCAGCGCTGCAGCGGAATGTCCGCAGCAGCGAAGGGGTTAAGGTAAATGAAGGTTTATTTCAAGCTTAAGGAAGAACACCATTTGAGTACATCCTTCCTTCTTGAAGTACGATCTACCAACTGTTAGTGGTAATCGTGGTTCAAAGAGGAGTTGGTGTGCACGAGAATACACAAGGGTAAATAATAATATATTATGTCAACGTTCACATACAAAGGAACAGAGCGCATGCTAGAAGGATAATGTGCGCATGCAATGCAGTTGGGCAAGTCTGTGTGCATGTACACTTAGTAATCAGCTCACTACAGTGCCCCAAAAGCCAACGCCACATGTCTGTAGGGCAGCGCTGCCCACTGGCTCAGGCCTACAGTATGGTCCAGCAGGTCCTTAAAATGAGAGAGAGATGTGACTGAATGAGGTCAGAGATCACATCATTACGCACGACAACATCGCTTGTTTGCACCTCTGCATCCAGGCTGATGCACCCCATCCCTTCTGCCACACCGCGCTCAATTGCAGCCCCTGTGCACGCAGGCCCCACTGCTCACCTGCTGTCATTAGTTTGTGTCCAAACACGACGTTCAGCAGGGTTCACAATTCAGATGGAGTTTTGATTGCCAGGATGATGTACACCTCATGGATACCTTTTTTTTATTGCGCATTGTGATATGCGAGGTGGATGCGGCCATATCACCTGAAGCAGTGTGGAAGAACTGGGACATGTGGTTTCGTCTTTATCCTATTTATACGTACTCAAAGTGGGCTGGGCTTGCGTACGCCACGCCAGCGTAGGGGTGTGAATAATTATTCCGGGGACCTGGCCGTTGTTCAGTTCCTGCCTGGGCAGGAAGTGTACTTATGTGTGTATCCCTGTTGCAGTTTTGACGTTGCACAATCCGCAATTTACATTCATGTAGCATGTACCCGGAGGGCAGAAACTATCGCTAATGAGATGCTGTCCGAAAACATTGAATGGACAACTTCACATGTCGTTGTCAAGCTTGTGGATATGCGCAGACATGCATGTCAATGGTGTGCGGTATTATTAAAAGTGTTGCTATCGCGAAGCGCACACATGTGAATGTGCTCGGATGGAGGGAGGATAAGCAGTGAGGCTACATCATACACAGTGATAATGGTCACTACAGTTAAGCAATGCATGTCAAACGTGAATCTGAAAGTCTCACATATGACACACTACTATACTGGTAAAAACTGACAACAGAGCATACTGCAACACTAATCTACACATTACTCTTTACTGTTTGTCACATGTGATCTAGGATGTGCACTCTGCCTGTGGCTGATGATACCCCTTCGAGCCACCAATACCCAGGCCTAAAGGCAGCACAATAATGCGCGCACACACACACCAGGGGAATCGTGTAACACACATTTGTTTTTTGGTGTAACGTTTCAGATGCATGGGTATCACACGTGGAAGGCTACTGTACAGAGCATGAATATTGATCAAGATGATCGTTGCATGTTGTGTGTACTATAAGATATGTGTACACAGCAAAAACGTTTTCAAAAAAGCTCTGTAAGCAGAAGAGGTGTCTCTCATCAAACGGCGTAGAGAGAATGACTAAAATGGGTGGGGTCCTCCAACTGTTGCAATGGGAAATGTTATGAACCAATCAAAAGCTTTTTTTTAAGGTCACATGGCAAGCGCGCAAGGAGGCCGCACCCGACGCGATTTTGAGAAAATATATTTACCATAATATAAGTTTATTACAGTTAGAAATATATAAATGTGGAAGATATTTTAGATTATTGCTTGCTCTCATATACACTTTAAACTTATTTAGATATAGTTTTGAGACATGAAAAAATAAATGAGGGAATGGATTACCCGGCGCGATACCATACGTCTATGACGTAACACAGGGCCTGGCAGCGTGCACTGATCGCATACAAAATGTGCAGCCGGCACGACCCTATACGTAGATGACGTAACGCGCGTATTGGTACCGCGCAGCCATCGCATGCCAAACTAGGAGCTGGCGCGATCTTATACGTATATGATGTTAGGCGGGACGCGGTGCTACGAAGCAGTAGGATACGAAATGCGCATCCTTAACGAGTTTCGCAATATCGCGGATAGGATTCTCGTGGTGATGGAGCTTGGTACACTACCGGTACGGTAGTCTCGTTTTCTAAAAAAAAATATATATATATACATACTTTTTTGGGAAGATATAAAAAATTACATAATTTTTCAAATTTAAAAAAGAAGGATAACAGAGTTGCAAAATATTACACAAAAAATTGAAAAAATATAGGTTTTATAAATATTAAAATATGAAATTAATATTTAAAAAACCTTTGAAATTCACTGAAAAAACCATAGGTTTCAGGGACGTTATAGTTAGTTTGACATTTGAATCATATAAAACCAGAGGAATTCGACTGTTATAGTTAGCTGAGCTAACTATAACTCATGCACCCGCAATGCACTGGTGATGACATCACATATTACATCACTCATGACATGGTCAGTGACATCACTCATGACATCACTGATGACATCTCAAATGACTTTGCAGGCAATGTGATTTGCCGGCCCACTTGGGGCGTGACTTGAATAAATGAAGGGAAAATGCTGGCAGTAATGTTTGGCTGTCCTGGAGAGCAGTTGGCTTTGAAGAAGGGCATAAGCCTGAAACGCGTCACATTAAACTGCTGGTCAGTGTGTTTTAACAGTGAAAACACCCCTGAATGACTAATGCAAAATGAATTGGAGACTTTTGACTTTTGAAGTGCAGTTTGGGATTTGTAGTATTGTAGGACAACGCACACAAGGCGTGGTCCGAGGAGGCGTATAAAGGAGGAAACCACGCCACAAAATCCTTACATGCAGCTCACCTGTGAACAAGACTACTCACGTAGTTGAAACGCGTTAGGAAGAATTTTAAAGAGGCTGTTATCTTTCCGAATTAAGAGTGCCAGTTAATCCCTGAAGTCTGGTCAGGCGCCCTTCTTTTCCTGTGATTTGAAGTTGTCTTGGATATATATATATATATATATAAATACATATATATATATATATATATATATATATATATATATATATATATATATATATATATATGCACATTTTTGAATGCCTAGTACCAACTGCCGCAGCTCCTGAACGAAGGGCGCGTCGTCCGTACGGATAAACCAGGCAAAATCCGTCAATATCTCAAAAGTTCAATTCAGCCAAGTGAAAAGATGACGACGCCGTGTCTTGCTGTATAACTCAATTTTAATTGTCAGCTGCTGGACGCGTTTCGCCTGACCTGCAGGCTTGTTCAAGCCTGCAGGTCAGGCGAAACGCGTCCAGCAGCTGACAATTAAAATTGAGTTATACAGCAAGACACGGCGTCGTCATCTTTTCACTTGGCTGAATTGAACTTTTGAGATATATATATATATATATATATATATATATATATATATATATATACAGACAGAGTCCTGACCTCCCGATTGCAGCAAGGGGAGTTTGAAAAACAGGTACGGACCTCAATCGTTGCTCAATGCTGCCATCCAATAAATACACCAAGTGGTTTCACAGTTCAAATCCTGACATTTAATTTCATTTTGTCAGACAAGTGTCCGCCTCAGACGCGTTTCGATCGCCTCCGCGATCTTGATCACCTGACGCGCTGATGCCGGACCTTCCAATAAAAAGAATGTTTCACACAATCATAACGTTTGTTCAAAGTAAACATAGACAAAATACTAGAATTGTGGGAGTGTAACATCGTGATAGTATTGCAAATCAGTAAATTGCTAAGAATAAATTCAAAGAAATTCATTAATCAACTGAGAATGACGGTAATTAGTACAGATCAAGAGATTTAAGCATACAACAGCAAATAAAATTCATGGCAAGTGCCCCATAATACTGTAATGCTAACAATTGATCACAACCATGATTAAATATACCGGAAAGATCTCACGTCCATTCATTGATTCTAATTGAAATGCGCACTGATGTTCCCAAAGTAATAAAGTTGAACAAAAAACGATGTAGTATCATTAAAAAATAAAAAAGGTAGAGACAGAAGTTTTAAAATGAAAGGGGAAATAGGATATAAAAAAGGAAGAGAAAAGGGTGGAACAGAAAACAGAAAAGTACTTATTCATTAAAAATGAACAAGATGGGATGCAATATTGATGCTGTAATGTAGGACTGCCAGTGAAGGGTAAAGCATATAGATGTTGAAGTGACTAGTTACCAGACTGCAAATTTAACAAAGACAACCAAATTGTCAAATACAGATGTTTACAAAAAATTATGGAGATCTTCACTCGTATTCATCCCATTAGGCATTTTGGTATCAAGTAATAGAATGAAAGAGGATTCTAACTGTCGAAGTTGTTTCTCTCTGTTGCCCCCGCGAATTGAGGGGGGTACTGCCCCAATGACGTAATATTTGAGGTCACAAATTTTGTTAAAGTGAATGGCTTTAAAATGTCGAGCAACAGGGTATGTGGAATCCGAGTTAACAATCGCACGTAGGTGTTGCAAAATGCGATTAAAAACCGGTAATTTGGTACTGCCCACGTACTTAAGGTGACATGTGCATTCAAGCACATAAACTGCAAAATCAGTGCGGCATGTGAAATGGGATTTTATTTGTACCGGAATGTTGCTGAATGCTGTACTCAGAATAATTGGTTCCGAATTTGCAGGCACGACATGATGAACATTTCAAAAATCCAAAGCGTGACAACCAGGTGGTTTTTTCCGTGGATTCAGGATAGGATTGGACCAAAACATCCCTCATAGAGGGTGATCTCCTGAAAGTGATGTTGGGTAAACTGGGCAGCAAAAATTTGAGAGTCATATCAGTTAGAACAATTGGCCAGTGTTTGTAAATTATTCTGCGAAAAGTCTTGTTTTGTTTGCAGAATGTGGTAATTAATCTGATAGGTTGCATGGCCTCATTCATTACTACACAACTGTTGGATGTGACCTGGAGTGGTTTGGTGGAAAGGCAGAATTCCCGAGAACAAAGATTAGCTTTGTCAAGGGCTTTTTTAAGGTTAGATTGTTTGTAACCACGCGCAAGGAACCGGTCTGATGCTTCTTTTTGACATTGCTCTAAGTCAGATTGACGGCTGCATATCCGCCGTAGGCGGAGAAATTCCCCATAGGGTATGCTGTGTATAAGATGGGGTGGGTGGGCACTGCTGGCATGTAAGATGGAGTTCCCAGCTGTGGTTTTTCTATGTAATTTGGTTTCTATGTGGTTGTCTAAAATAAAGACCTCCACATCCAGAAATTCCACCCTCTCAGTACTGATGGTAGCCGTAAATTGTAAATTCATGGTGTTGGTATTAATAGATGTTACAAACAAAGAAGCTTCCTCTTTGGATCCTTCCCAGACGATAAAAATATCGTCAATGTATCTGCCGTAATAGCGAATGTGTGTATCCCACATGGTCTTATGGGTGACCTTGAGGACATGTTCCTCCCACCAACCAACCAAAAGGCAGGCATAGGTTGGAGAAAAACATGCCCCCATAGCCACCCCCCTCAGTTGTTTGTATAGAACTTTATCGAAGAGAAACACATTGTTGTTAAGGCAAAGATCAATCATTTGAAGGAGCATGGCATTATGGTCAATGAAGTTGATTGAGCGAGAGCCCAAAAAATGTTTTACAGCTGTCAACCCTTGTGAGTGTAGTATGCTGGTGTAAAGAGAAGCTATGTCAAGCGTGATAAGTGTAAAGTTAGATTGCCAATATATTGCTTGAATCTTCTTCAAAAAGTCGCCTGTATCCTTGATAAAGGATGGCAAAGCAGTCATGTGAGGTTGGAGAAAATAATCAACGTATTTGGACATAGCCTCCAAACGATTGTTCCTGACCGAGATGATGGGTCTGCCAGGTATAGGGAAGGTACCCTTATGGACTTTGGGAATAAAATACAAGGTGGCAGTTGTGGGAAAATCATTTTTAAGAAACAAATACTCATTTTTGGAAAGGAGTCCCATTCTTTTCCATTGTGCCAAGAGGGAGGATACAGATTTTTTGATTTGTGTTAGATGATCTCGGCCCACTCTACAGTAAAAGTTAGTATCAGATAGGTGGCGTTGAGCCTCCTGAAGATAATCACTTTTAGGCCATAAAACTATATTACCGCTCTTGTCAGCACCCATGACCACAATTTGACCGTTCTCACGAATTTTTTGGACCAACGCGCAGTAATTTCTCAATTTCAAATTTATTTTACCACACTTAGAGTAAGTGGACAAATTTAGTTTCTTCAAATCATCAATTACCATGTCACTAAAAACATCTACAGAGTCTTTAGACATAACCGGATAGAAACAGGAAGGAGGACGAAACGGACTGGCAGCCGCCATTCCCGTATTGATTCCTTCAAGATGTTCAGAGTCATTGTCGGATAATGAATGGTCTGAGTTTTCTTTGGCCAAAGATTGCATCGTTTGAAGCATGTCTAAGTCCCGGACTTGTAACGTGTCCACCATGGTGTCAGAGGAAGTGGCCACATTTGACGATTTGTTCAATTGGAAAAATTTCTTTAGTTTGATTTTACGGATGAACTTATAGATGTCAATGCGAGACTGTTTGTATGAGAAGTTAGACTCAGGACAGAACGATAGACCCAACGTTAACAATTGTTTTTCCGCTTCGGTCAGTACAGTGTCCGTTAAATTGATGATGGTATTATCATGGGAGTCTAACGTTTCCATCTCCGTCCTCCTCTGCCCCTGTTTGATGATCTTGAGGCGTTGCCTGCGCCTCTCTCTCCGACGCTGGCTAGTGCTGCGTTTGTTTGACTCTGGGGATTTCTGGGGCGGAGGGTGGCTCGCCTGTCCATGGTTAAAAAATTAAGCTCTTCCCCTAAAGTATGTTTAATTACCAATGAGCCAGGTGTTCCTGAGGTGCTGGGGCCTTCATCCGAATCCCCACTGGTAAGAGAGTTGGTATCAGAATCCACTTGGACGGTAATATTCTCATTGCCATCATTGTCACAGCAAGGTGGAACTTGATCGGTAAGAGCTTTTCTTTTCATGTTGTCAAACTTGCGAGAAAACGTAAAAACCCTTCCAGCCAAGTAATCGTCCCGATCCCTGACAAATTTGAACGCTTTACGAGTTTTAATGGTATCTTCGTATTGTTTCAATTTGTTTGCTATCGTAACTCTCCCCTTGGCAATGATGTCTTTTTGATCTTGGGCATCCAGAATTCTGTTTAATTCATCAATCTCCTTCAAGATTCTTTCTCTATCAATCACGGCATACTTGATTAAAATATGAACCATGCTCATGGAAGCTTGAAGGTTATTAGTGGCCCATTCAGAGAGCATTTCAGGGTGCGGATTTTCATACGAGGGTGCAATCATAACTCGCAGTCCCCGTGGCACCCTGCCTGCATCTCGGTATTTCTCAAGTGATTTACTTTCCCACCACTTAGAAAGCTCAGTTTTTTGTAATCTCTCCAATTTTTTCAACATTCCCCTGACATCATTAGTGTTTCCTTCATTGGTTTGCAATTCAACTCCGAAACTGGCAGTCGGTAAATCATCAAATAGTGCTTCTGCTGCAGCCTCCCGGTCACGCAGCGCGTCCTGGGCTGACATAGTGAGCTAACAAGCTAGTTTAAGCCAGTAAGTGAAACCTCTACACTGGTGGTCATGGACGTGGGTTTAAGCAAAGACTGAAATCTCCCAACCCGTTAAATAACTTCCTTAAAGCAACGTGTGGCTCCTTACCGGCGAATGAAGGTAGGCACCGGGAGTCAGCCGACTCCGGAGAACTAAAGCTTCCTCGTCCGGTAAATGGAGAAATGTTCCAACGATGCCCGGAGAGACGGGGGGCGTGGCTAATTTACTCCTTCCGAGTCAAGTGCTATCACAGAAATGATATCCGGCCAAACAAAGTCACGCCACTTCGCTGGGAGAGGGTCCGAAGAATCCAGAGTTCAGCCAACTTCTGGAAGAATTTGTATACAGACAGAGTCCTGACCTCCCGATTGCAGCAAGGGGAGTTTGAAAAACAGGTAGGGACCTCAATCATTGCTCAATGCTGCCATCCAATAAATACACCAAGCGGTTTCACAGTTCAAATCCTGACATTTAATTTCATTTTGTCAGACAAGTGTCCGCCTCAGACGCGTTTCGATCGCCCCCGCGATCTTGATCACCTGACGCGCTGATGCCGGACCTTCCAATAAAAAGAATGTTTCACCCAATCATAACGTTTGTTCAAAGTAAACATAGACAAAATACTAGAATTGTGGGAGTGTAACATCGTGAAAGTATTGCAAATCAGTAAATTGCTAAGAATAAATTCAAAGAAATTAATTAATCAACTGAGAATGACGGTAATTAGTACAGATCAAGAGATTTAAGCATACAACAGCAAATAAAATTCATGGCAAGTGCCCCATAATACTGTAATGCTAACAATTGATCACAACCATGATTAAATATACCGGAAAGATCTCACGTCCATTCATTGATTCTAATTGAAATGCGCACTGATGTTCCCAAAGTAACAAGTTAATAAAGTTGAACAAAAAACGATGTAGTATCATTAAAAAATAAAAAAGGTAGAGACAGAAGTTTTAAAATGAAAGGGGAAATAGGATATAAAAAAGGAAGAGAAAAGGGTGGAACAGAAAACAGAAAAGTACTTATTCATTAAAAATGAACAAGATGGGATGCAATATTGATGCTGTAATGTAGGACTGCCAGTGAAGGGTAAAGCATATAGATGTTGAAGTGACTAGTTACCAGACTGCAAATTTAACAAAGACAACCAAATTGTCAAATACAGATGTTTACAAAAAATTATGGAGATCTTCACTCGCATTCATCCCATTAGGCATTTTGGTATCAAGTAATAGAAGGAAAGAGGATTCTAACTGTCGAAGTTGTTTCTCTCTGTTGCCCCCGCGAATTGAGGGGGGTACTGCCCCAATGACGTAATATTTGAGGTCACAAATTTTGTTAAAGTGAATGGCTTTAAAATGTCGAGCAACAGGGTATGTGGAATCAGAGTTAACAATCGCACGTAGGTGTTGCAAAATGCGATTAAAAACCGGTAATTTGGTACTGCCCACGTACTTAAGGTGACATGTGCATTCAAGCACATAAACTGCAAAATCAGTGCGGCATGTGAAATGGGATTTTATTTGTACCGGAATGTTGCTGAATGCTGTATAGTACTCAGAAACATTGGTTCCGAATTTGCAGGCACGACATGATGAACATTTGAAAAAACCAAAGCGTGACAACCAGGTGGTTTTTTCCGTGGATTCAGGATTGGATTTGACCAAAGCATCCCTCATAGAGGGTGATCTCCTGAAAGTAATGTTGGGTAAACTGGGCAGCAAAAATTTGAGAGTCATATCAGTTAGAACAATTGGCCAGTGTTTGTAAATTATTCTGCGAAAAGTCTTGTTTTGTTTGCAGAATGTGGTAATTAATCTGATAGGTTGCATGGCCTCATTCATTACTACACAACTGTTGGATGTGACCTGGAGTGGTTTGATGGAAAGGCATATATATATGTATATATATTAGTCTTCATTGTAAAAGTTACTTAAATTAAAATTATTTGTTTTATTATTTATTTCTGTAGTTTGTTTTTACTTATTTATACTTTAATATTGTTATTGTATAATTCTTTTATTTATGTAATATCTAGAGCTGGTAATTATAATGCATTTTTATTATTTACGTTTAAATAATATATATTTTTAATATATGGTTATTATTATTTTGCAATTATTTTACAGTATATCGGGCCTCTTCATAACTACACTTTGCACTACACACTGTAATACTACAAACTGTACAGAGGTTTTCGCCCCTACCCCCAAAAGAGTAAACTCACTCATAATCACAGACTGAAATGCTATAATTCTACTGCCAAAAATGACTCAAAACACTATGAAATGTACTCCAGGTCTGAGCTGAAGTAAGACCAGCACTACTCATGGCCACTCACAGGTACTGCAACACCCTCCCATAGAATATAATGGAGGTAGGGACTTAAAATAGACCCTAGTAGGACATCATTCCAAAATAAATTACGTTTATTAAAATAGTTAAGAGTAAGAATAATTCAAATGTAATAAACAAAAATGTTTTAAAAATAAATCATTTTTTGTTTTATTTGTACATATTGTATTAGCCATTCTTAAATTAAAAAATTATTGAACATTAACTTTTATTAAAATATAATTAAATTAATTTGAATTAATTCTATTCTTAAATAATGTAAGTTAAGTTAACATTAGTTCCTATGAGGTTATAGTTCCCATCTCCATTATGTTCTATGTGAGTGGGTTGCAGTATCAGTGATTGGCAGTAGCGGCTGCTACCAAACGGGCGAGGGGGGCAGTGGGGGGTGGAGGGGGAGCGGAGGGGGAGGGAATTAAAAATACATTTTTAAAAACCCCTTACCTGGATGCGGCCGGCCGCTGTCTTTGCTCCATCCTCACCATCCTCTACCTGGCTTTTGTGGAAGCACCCATGCTCCACAGAGCCAAGCACAATGCTGCAATGCAGCGTTGTGATTGGTTTGAGCTCTGTGGTTCGGCGCTCACACAGGGAATTGGACTCTGTGCATGTTCTCCACTCAGGCTGTAATGTAGCCTGGGTGGAGAACATGCAAAGTGAGCATGACATTTTGGCTGGCCCAAGACGGCCGGACAAAATGTCATGCACACTAAGAAGTGCCTACCACTCCTCCCCCAGCCTTTAAACAGCCCAGCACCGCCCCGCCCCCAAACAACAGAGCCAGTACATTTAAATAAAATGCCAATAACGTTAAGTTATAATTTAATTTTTCCGCTTTGAATTGCTCACTCAGTGAGCAGTCGGGCGATACCCCTCCACACTGGTGATTGGTCATGTGTAGTGGGCTGATTGCTGCTCTTTTTTTGACAGTAGTAACCTCACACTTGCAAATTTGGTCCCTCCCACTTTTTCAGGGCCTGGGGTCTTGTAAGTATGGACTTTGTAGTAATTTTCTACTTGGATTTTGTGAATAGCACAAAGTAGTAAACTTCTTACAAAGCGTAATATGAACGTACACATGTAAATTATTCACAAGCGTAAGTTACCTTTATGACTAGTCTCCTTAATTTTTATAATATGTTTGTAAATTGTAATTTTTTTACATAGTTTTTATATTATAAGTATATATTATTAAATACAACATTATATGGCTCATTATGTAGTCGGGCGGAAAGCCTTCGCCTGACACCGTCTTGAATTCGGGACCGACCGACTTGCGTTCTGCCGTTCCGATCACCGGATTATGATGCGACTGAACACTGTTTGGTTGGGTTCCCATTGTTTCCTATGGGAGCTCGTGTTACGCCTGAGAACTGGCCGTAATACAGGCTCCTATGGGGAAATGGGGGGGTGTTTAAAACCCAGCACCCTGTCGCAGGCACCCCATGATGCCTGCCAAACAGTGCAGGGTTTTACAGGGGGGTACCTTAGGTACCCCCTCAGCCACCAACCATAGGCTGCAGGGGCTAGGGGGCCGTGCCAGGGGCCCCACAGTCACTTCCCACCAGTCTTTCTGTGCCGGAAAGGCTGATGCGGAAAGGCTGTTGGAAACTGACATCGTATACTCGACTGTGAAAACACCGTCCATAGAGGGTTACGGTGCGGTTCCGACTGACAGGAATACTCCGAGAATCGGTCAGAATGAGTTGGAAAGACCGGCCGGTTGACGTTCTGAACGCAAACATCGTAATCGGGTGGTCGGACTGTAAACCGACCGAGTCCGTTGGAAGGGCTCCGAAGCGGTCGGGAAGATTCCGACTGTCGGGCGGAGGCTTTCCGTTCAACATCCTAATGGGCCCCTAGTTGTAAAGTTAATATATGTTTTAAATGTAATATCATGGATAACAATGCAGGACCTTAACTTCGCAAAATAGAAAGCGTCATGAGCCTGTTGATTGGGTGGTTGGAGTGCCTGATAGGCTGTGACTCCCGGGTACACTGCCCTGTTTGACGCAACCTCCCCGATCGGCTCTGTTGTGTACCAACCACCCGATCAACAGGCTCATGACGCTTTCTATTTTGCGAAGTTGAAGTATATTGACAATAAGGATCCATTGAGGCATCATATTCTTTATATTTTCTAGTAACTAGTCCTTATACGTTATCACACGCCACTGTGAGTTTAGGGAGGGATCCTTAAGGTCCTGAAGAAGAAGCCTGGGGAGCTTCGAAACATGTCGGCAGACATAGGAGGCACAGCTCATTGAGGCACATACACCTCCTCCCCCCCACCTTTTAATAATACCAGCTTATAGGTATATTAAAGTTTTCTAGACCGACGAGCCAGGCCTTCCTCTCACCCCTACACTACACATAGTTGTCTCATAACAACAGTGCTCCCACGCACATGTAGGTCGTAGCACGCCCCGTCCCGTAGAGGGGCGGGAAGACCCCTATGATGAAGCATGACACCAAGGGCCCTTTTGGTGTGTGAGGGGTATTTTAACAACTAGTGTATACTCTCCACCACTGTGGGGTCTTATACTTTGTTCTGGGAGATCCTGGCATACACATATACTTATGGGTGGATCAATATGTTTATTGATTAAAGCTTGGGAGGACGTATCCACCTCCACCACTCATGCTGAGTGGTACCTCTCTACTCCCCCCTTTTGTTCTTTTTTTTTATATTTTGGTGGACAGGATATCCATCACCGTTGTGACGGATTAACCCGTCCGCCAAGATCTAAATCAAGCCCAGCATCACCAGACAGAAACGTACCCAAAAGGCCAAAAAACACCCAAGAAGATCTCTGGCCGGCCTGATCAGGCCCTGTTACAATCTATCCAATAACCTTCAAAAGGTAACAGACACTCTATTCAGCATTCACTAAGCCTCCCACTCCTAATAGTACTGCAGTGGGTCCTCTCCCCAACCAATACTGTGATCATAGGAGGCGACAGCAGCACAGGTTTCCTCTTTTCATTTCACTCTCCAGGATGTCCACCCATTAGAAATCTTGGAAGAAGAAATAGATTTTTTTTTGCTACCAAAACATAGTCATAGCAGGTGGGACAAATTCCTGTTATTACTCGTAGTTGAAATGTGTCTTTTTTTGGAATCTAGGCAAGCGAACCAATACTTTTACACAGTTCTAGTCATGATTTCTCATCTGAACTCTCTTAACAGAGCACTTGTGCATCAGTGCTCTAAACAACTAGAACTGTGCATGTCTCCTGGATAGCGTATTGACAGTCAGCCCATGAGTTGTGCGTTTTATTTTATTTTTGATTGTGTAGGTCTGGACATGCAGTACAAAGGCAGTACTGACCAACATCAGAGTTTCGGAGTAATCAGTGAAAAATACCAAAAACCACTTGAAGAGTCTTCCTTTTGGTAATGGGCTGTTTGGCATTGAACTTCCAGACATAGATTTCTGAAGTTTGGTTTCTATGTTTAGAAGTCAGAATAAAAGGCACTTGTTTCCGTGGCTCACAAATTAACTTTTCCTCAAAATCTGCTCATGGCATCCATTTTTTAACCGAACTTGTTGTTTTAGTCTGTCATGTTTTTTGCACTTCACTGTTTAATGTTTGCACCCACACTTACATCTCTGCTTTTTCAGATGTGTTTCACATTTTCTGTCTTTTTCCATGTTCCTCGGAGGGGTTTCATTCACTTCATTTGTTTTCATTGCCTCCTCATGTATTCCGAGTCACTCTTGGAAACACTGTGAGTTTAGTTTAATTTATTTTTTTCACTTTTTGATAGGTATGCTAAATCTGTGCCAGTGGAATAACCCCAAATAGTGACATCCAAGAGGTGTATGTAAATCAGAGTTAAATATTTTGTTTGTTTAGTGACACAATTAAAACATTTTGAACTTCCTAACAGTATAGCACCTGGAAAAAAAGAATTGCCAGCCTTACAATGGGAAATTTCATGTATATTATTGTATCAATTAAAATGAAGACTAGGAACTAGCAAACAACTCACTTCAAGCAGACCTGGTTTACCAAGTGACATGCAAGATCAGTCCAATAATTGTGACTATTTAGGATTCCTGGAAGGATCGGGAGGGGAAATTTGTGCCACCTTCAAGCTCAGGTACCGCATGGTAGGTAAGTTTGCTGCTCTCCAGGTCAAGGAGACCACTCTCAGAATCCAAGAATTTATGCATTTAGGTACCTATAAAGGTATGTGGCAGTTAGTTAGCCCTCTCCAGGTTTTATCAATATAGTCATCATTCATTATATGGCATATGGAACACTATACACACATCCAACAAAGCCCAGGTATGCCAAAGTATCAACGTGCTGACAGCACTCAAGTTCAAGCAGAAACGCCACGCATTGACTTCAACAGAATATTTATAACAAAACCCCTAACATTCATCAACCACAGATCAAAATGCCCTTAGATAGCTATTATGGTATCCAGTAGCACTCCCTACCCTGCATTGTCATCAACACACACATGCACGCACACACAAGCACCACACATATCCATTGTCTAGGCAATCCCATGCCTACCTACCCAAAGACGATCAAAGGATTTGATATAGCCCTTTCTTGCAGCCATCAAATATCACCTGCATGCTCAGACAAAATGACACATTTTAAAGGTACAATTGAATCAGATTCTGGTCCAAGATTAAATTTTCAAAACAAAGGGCGATATTTATTTCACTCTTGCACCATGCAGCGTGGTGCAAGAGCGACGCAAATTAAAAATGAGATTTATGAAGCCATGAAAGACCACTTTACGTGGCCTTGAGTGGCTTCATAAATCTCAAGTAATGCTACGCAGCACAAATCACAGCATTGCATTACTCTGCGCCAGGAAGGCGTTTCCATGGGCGTTATTGGGGTGTTCCCAAGCAACTTCCATGGATTTTTATGCATTCCCAGATTGATCAGAAGTGAAAGACTTGGGAATGCGCCAAAAACCTACACCTCCCCAGGAGAGACGTAACTAAGGGTGGGGGGAACTCACAGTTTTACTTCACGAAATTCCGTGGAGTTACATAAAAACTTAGTGAGTTCAACGAGCAGTGACATTTCATCACATCATGCTGCTCACGCTGATTTTTAGCACAAGGAGCTTGTTCTGCACTGTAAAATCACTATGCGCCGCCCCGGAGGGCACTGCTTCTTTCTGCCGCTCGAGTAGATTTTGTACTTGAGCGGCAGCAAGAAAGCAGTAGCAACCTGTCACAACCGCCCGCATGGAGAAGTCGCTTTGGGACTCGTCCTAGAATTTGATTTTCTCGCTCGGCAACTTAATTTTGGCAGAGCACAGAGTAGGCAAAATTCTGCATGCTGTGCTGGTGGAGCAGAGTTTTCCGACCACTCCGTGGCATAAAGAGGAGAAATATCTTTATAATGTTTCTATGTGTGCTGGATTTTGCAGCACACATAGAAAGAGGAAAAAGCCCC
The DNA here is from genome assembly GCF_964204655.1 of Triturus cristatus. Lineage (NCBI taxonomy): Eukaryota > Metazoa > Chordata > Amphibia > Caudata > Salamandridae > Triturus > Triturus cristatus. Next base: position 836,121,656 of record NC_140581.1, read on the forward strand.
AGTTTTTGTTCAGGACGGTCCCCCTTCCGGCGCAAAAACAACCCTACTAACAACGCAGGCCCCCTTGCACGACAGTGCAAGGGGGCCTGCGTTGGCGCTAGGTGGCCATAAGTGGCCCTGCACAAGATAAAAGACAGGAATGTGCTGTTTTGACATATATGGCACATTCCTGCCTATTCCTTGTCACGCAGTGCAGCGCAGCACGATGACTTGCTGCGCTGTACTGCTTGACTTAGCCATGAATATGGCCCAAACTTTAGGTAACCACTAGCGCTGCAAGGCCCTGGTAGTAGTAAAAACAGCTATAAAAAAAACTCTTCGATAAAATAGCAATTCACGAGGGAGACCAAAAGTGAAAAATATGTGCTCCAAGAGACCACGTGCATCACTTTGCAAAAATGAAATCTCTCTTTCTGCATAATCGTGATATTTGGACCTACAACTAAGAATCCTATGTCAAAACAACAGAAATGGAAGAACTGTATATCCTGTCTTCTGTCAAATAAGACGTTCAGTTCTATGGAAAGAAAGAACAGGCCTGGGGCATTCCTGGGATATCTGTTTGTATAAATTGCAAGCTCCATCCCTCTACCTTCTCTGTTTACATTGACTCCAGCTGGTACTGAATTCTCCTGGGTGGTGTCCAGTCATTAGTTACTGTGCGGTGATGAAAATGGAAGAGAAAAATAACAGTGCTAATTTATTTGTTTTTATAGCTCTGTGTTTGTCTTTCCGTGAAACAAAATCAAGAAGCAGGGTGACACAATTACAAAAAACCAACAAATAAAACGAAATGTGTTGAAATGTTCAATTTCTACAACAATTTTGCGGGATAGGAGGGAAAGGCAAGTTGTACTTATGCACTGGCCTCCACCGCAAATTCCATTACTCCCCTGCCCCACACATGCTTCTCTTGTGATAGTGAGCATGTTTATTTATTTTTAAACACATACAATATGGAGAAATTACATTGGGAGCTCAGAGCCACAGGTTATGGAAAGTCCTGTAACGAAGCCAGAGGACAGACCTGAACCTGAATCTTCAGAAGCATTGGCAAAGCTAATAGGTCCTGCCGATGCGTATTTGCATTTGTATTTATTAACTGTTCACTTCATTAAAATCATTACATTAAAAACAATCAGCGTATAAAAGCTACAAACCATGATACTAAAAACATCTATTTATCTTACATAAAATTGAGTGCCCCACCCCTGTGCCAACAGGATCGTCCCTCCCCGGGAATTATAGTCAGTGCCGTGTGGCCTTGCGCGCTTTCATGAAGTCCCCTTTGTTCCTCGCTGGGTAAACAGCTATACAGGATAGTGAACATCACCTCTTACATTCCTTTTGGCCCTCGCTGATGTTAGCGTTGTCATTATACTGGTGGGCTAGGGATGTTTAGGGCCGCTGAGCTTACTTCCACCAGATTTGCGGTACCCTTCACCAGAGTTTTGTTGCTTTCGTTGGCAGCTTTTAGGCAATTCTGATTTGATGGATGAATTTTGCCAGTCTTGCTAGTGTCGTTGTGTCGGTGGTGGATAGGCACAAAGCTGACGCATCACTGCAGGTCTCTATCCCATTCGTAATGCAGATTGGAAGCAGGAGTCGCCAGCGGTCGTTGTTAATGTTCGGGCAGCAGCATAGGAGATGCAGCCAGGATTCCCTCGTATAGGGGCATAGTCTGCAGTTTGTAGATTCCCCCTTACGGGCCCATGCGGGGTTGAAGTCGGCAATTCCTAGTGTAGTTAGCCTCATGTAGAGTATTTTGCTTCGGGCCAGAGGAGTGAGAGCCTCACTTAGGTAAGGTTGTGCTTCGCCTGCTTTGTAGGAGTTATTCTTGCCTATGCGAGAGCTCTTGGCTTTGGCAAAGTCTTTAGCCATGTTTTATACCAGTGTGGCTGCTGTTCAGCATGGCTAAAAGTTATTGGTGTGGGTTGAAGTGTAGTAGATTGGGATAGATTGGAGTGGGGTATATTGGAGTAGAGTGGAGTGGGGGAGAGTGGTGTAGGCTGGAGTGGAGTAGAGTGGGATGAATTGGAGTTGTGGGTAGATTGGAGCAGGGTGGACTGGAGTGGAGTGCAGAGGGGTGGTGTAGATTTGAGTGCCCTCCTAGTGGCAGTCATAGCTATACAAATGTATCTTCAATAAAATAACATAATTCACGAGGGAGACCAAAAGAAAAACAAATGTGTTCCAAGAGACTACATACAAAACGTTGTAAAAAATGAAATTCACTTTATGCATCATAGTGATATTTGGACCTACAGGCAAGATTCATATGTCAAATCAACAGCAATGGAAGAACTGTATATGCTGCAGTATGGTTTAGCCAAGTTGCACCGGTGTGGCTGCTGTTTATTGGAATGGGGTGGACTGGATTGGGGTAGATTGGGGTGGAGTGGGTTAAAATGGAGGGGAGTGGGATAGATTGGAGTGGAGTGGGGTAAATTAGAGTGCATTGGGGTAGATTCTGGTAGATTGGAGTGGAGTGGTTTAGATTGGAGTGGAGTGAGGTAGATTGGTTTAGATTGAGTTGATTGGGATAGATTCTAGAGGGTATGGTTGGGGTGGAGTGGGGTGAATTGGGTAGATTGGAGTGGAGTGGGGTAGATTGGGTGCATTGGAGTGGGGTAGATTGGGTGAATTGGATTGGGGTAGATTGGTATGGAGTGGGGTAGATAGGGGTGGATTTGAGTGGGGTAGATGAGAGTGTGATAGATTATAATTTTTATTTTGTTAATTTGATTATTCATCATGTAATTTTTTTATTTTTTAAATGTATATCAGATAGATTGGATGGATTGGAGTGGGGTAAATTAGGTGAATTGGAGTGGGGTATATTGGAAAGGAGTGGGGTAGATTAAAGTGGAGTGGAGTGGGATAGATTGGCATGGAGCGTGGTAGATTGGGATACATTGAAGTGGGATAGATTGGAGTGGGGTAGATTGAATTGGGGTCAATTGAGTTACATTGGAGTGGAGTGGGGTAGATTTGAGTGGAGTGTGGCAGATTGGGAAAGATTTGAGTGGAGTGGGGTAGATTGTGGTACAGATGAGTGGAGTGGAGATTGGAGGGAAGTTAAAGGAGTGGGGTAGATTGGTGGATTGGGGTAGATTGGAGTGGAGTGGGATAGATTGTAATGGAACAAAGTGGGGTTGATTATGGTACTTTGGAGTGGGGTATATTGAGGTAGATTGGAGTGGGCTATATTGGAATGAGTGGGGCAGATTGGGGTAGAATGGAGTGGGATGGATTGGAGTGGAGTGGAGACTGGAGGAAAGTGGGGTAGATTGGAGTGGAGAGGAGTGGGGTAGATTGTGAAAGATTGGAGTGGGATAGATTAGAGTGGAGTGGAGTGGGGTAGATTGGAGTGGATTGGAGTAGATTTGAGATGGAGTGGGGTAGATTGGGGTAGATTTAGGGTCAATTAGGTTAGACTGCAATAGATTTGGGTAGATTAGAGTTGAGTGGGGCAAATTGGAGTAGATAAGATTGGAGTGGAGTGGGGTAGATTGAGTAGAGTGGGGTAGACTGAAGTTGAGTCAGGTAGATTGGGGTGGAGTGGAGTGGGGTGGGGTAGATTGGTGTGAAGTGAAGTGAAGTTGGGTGGATTGCAGTGGAGTAGTTTGGAGTCAGGTCGATTGGAGTGGAGTCGGTTGACAGGGGAGGATAGGAGTGGGGTGAATTGTGGTACATTGGAGTGGAGTGGCGTAGATTGGAGTTGAGTGGGGTAGATTGGGATGGATTGGAGTAGATTTGGGTAGATTGGAGTAGAGTGGAGTAGATTGGAATATATTGGGGTAGATTGGAATGGGGTGGTGTAGATTGGAGTGGAGTGTGGTAGATTGGGGTAGAGTGGAGTAGGGTATATTGGAGGGGAGGAGGTTAGAGCGGGCTAGATTGATATTTGATATTTATTAAAGTACTTTTGACCCATAGTACAAAACATGGCTGCTTTTTGCACAAACAAATTTAAAACACAGTATAAAAGTTCACATAGATTAAAATGAAAACTAAAATGCTCAATGTTTTAAAATCGGGGCCAAATAAGACAGGCCCGAGAGGCCCGAAAGGTCCGAGGCATAAGCATAGATTCGAGGGGCATAGAATGCAGTAGAGTGGTGTAGGGAGGGGGACTTAGTGTGGAGTATGCATGGTGGGCTGCCTTTACAGACAACACCTTTTCCATTGAAATGACCATTACATTTGTACAGACATACAGCTTTACTACACAGAAACAATAATGTTTATCATCTAGTGAGTATTGATTAGTTTGGATCGTATTCAAATATTGTTTCTACCACACTTCAGAATTACAAAAAAAATTGCTTGATTTGTACTTTCCTAATTCTGATATTTTCTGAAAAATCAGCACAGTTAAATCTTGGTGTGTGCTAGAAAAAGCCTTTCCTTTCACAGCAAGATTGTCACACAAATTCTCTCACTTTGAAGTCAGAGACTGAAAAGTAAACAACCAGCTCACTCAGTAGACAGAGCCTGACATTTGACCTCTGTCTCTGAAGGCACAGAAAATGTGCCAAGATAAGAAAACGATTTAGAGGCTTGTTTACAGAAAGCAAGCATTCAGAAGGATACATTAAACAGGCAATGCTCCTCGGAGGGACAAACTCAAGCTGGACAGCCCAAAACAAATAAAGAAAGCAAATAGAAAACAAGCAACTGTGAGTTACAAACCACAAAGGCAGTGGTAACCAATTGGCAGAATGGATTCCCAAGGAGGCTTTCAGAATGCCCACAAAAAGTCGTTATCAAACCAGACAGTTGGGCTGTCTAGTAGGCTTCAACCCAAAAGGGGAGGGTCTGCCCTGGGTATGGCTGACCTCCTTCCTCCTTGTGCTTTCAATTAGAAAACATCGGATTGGAAACTCGTTCACTGACTGCTTACTGAATTTCTCGTCCTCATCTTTCACTTTTTCTTCCTCAACCATTGTCCTCTGAACTGCAGCTCTCAATAAATCTACTTAATACTTATATAAATTAATGTCATAAACATGGGTAAACCAGCCCCAGAGGATGACTCATGCAGATAATTTGATGGATCAATTTCTTTGAACTCAGGACTAGTTGTCTATCTGCTTGATGATTCAAGGATTCACTCTGTGAAACAGATGACACAATTAAAAGCCTGGGACTATTGCTTGATGTAGTGCCACCAGTGTTGAGTTTGAATGAAGATTATGCCCACCATACATTACAGGATGCTTCTATCTGCTTCATATAATATGTATGTTGTGCGACCCCCATACACCGACAGCAGGGGAAACTCCCCAATACGCCACTATATGGGGTACAAAATGCAGCAGCCATCTTTATGTGTACAAAACACACAACTTACACAGACAAATCAATTCCTCATATTATTTCATATTAGCAAAACTAAGTGGAGAGTCATGCGTAATTTTACACAGAGAAGACTCGAGTGACCAAGTTGGGCCACTACTTGGATTCAAGCATTTACAGTTGATGATTTTGTGCCGGAATCTTAAGGCGAAAGCCAGTAGGCTCCATTTTCAGGTTCAGCATTATGCAAACATGAGCCCAGATTTAGGAAATATTATCTCATCCAGTGGCTGCCTCGCAGCGTGAGTGATGGCATTTTGCCTGATCATGTGGTTGATGGACCTCTAATGACTTAATCTATGCTTGTTTTGCTCTGTTTAATGCATTGTATTTTTGTCTTTCTCATACTCATGTAATATATTTAAAGATGTATTTTTCTTTTAATTCTTTTTTTATTTCACTTTCATTTTTTTATTGGTGTGTTGCTGAATCTATAGGGCAATATGGTGGAAGTTTTAAAAAAAATAATTATTGTATAACTGATTATAAAAGGTTTATGGCTTCATAATTTTTATTTTGTTAATTTGATTATTCATTATGTAAATTATTTTATTTTCAAATATTTATCAGATAATTTAAAAGTGCTAACTATTTTTTAAATGCTGATTGGTTAATTAGATCATTGATTTTGTAAATTAAGTAATTGCTTTTAATAAGCTATATATTATACAACTGTGTTGTGTTTTTGGTATTTCATAAAATATAAAATTTCATAGTATGATTTTTTTTTAAATATTGTGTATTGGTAATTGTTTTCAACTAATATTTTAATTAGTTTTTGTGGGTGTTGGAATTTTAGGATAATAGTATGTGAAATGTTTTAAATATATTTTTTTATGTAGATCTGATTAAAGTCACAAAATCTGGTTCTCTCTATGACCCTTGTCCTGCTTCCATCATGCAGTTGGCCCCTGAGCTCATCACCAACCATCTTACTGTAATTTCCAATAAAATGATTTCAACTGGCTAGTTTCCTAAATTATGGAAAAAAGCGTCTATACTTCATTTGTTAAAAAACCCAGTTTAGACCCCACTGATCCTAATAGCTATCAGCCAATTTCTAAGTTACCTTTCCCTGCAAAAATCACTGAAAAAGTCTTGAATCAGCGACTGTCTAGCTTTACTCAGAAGCAGGAGCTCCTGGACCATATTCAATTTGGTTTCAGGAGCTGCCATAGCACTGAAACTGTGTTGGAAATGGCCATCAAGGAAATTAGGCATATCTTAGATAATGGCAGGTGTGCTGCACTCATTCTTTTAGCGTTACAACAAACAAATGATGGACGGAATGCTGACAATGCAGACATTCTCCCCCAGTCAAGAGATCTGGGTTAAATCCATTGTTTTTTTGCCCACTACACCACCCCAGTTTAGACATGGCCATATGCAAATCAGTCTTGACCCTGTGCCTCATGGGAACAGTCCAGCCCGAACTGCCAAGCCATGTCTTCCCTGGACCGGAATCAAGCATCCTAGGACCGGTTTCTGGCTATCAGCCGTCATCAGCCAGGATAGCTTGACTCCAGTGGCGTAGTGAGCACGGGTCCCACGTCTGGGAATACCCATCCCACTTAGGGCGAAAAGCGTTACAACAAACAAATGATGGACGGAATACTGACAATGCAGACATTCTCCCCCAGTCAAGAGATCTAGGTTAAATCCATCGTTTTTTTGCCCACTACACCACCCCAGTTTAGACATGGCCATATGCAAATCAGTCTTGACCCTGTGCCTCATGGGAACAGTCCAGCCCGAACTGCCAAGCCATGTCTTCCCTGGACCGGAATCAAGCATCCTAGGACCGGTTTCTGGCTATCAGCCGTCATCAGCCAGGATAGCTTGACTCCAGTGGCGTAGTGAGCACGGGTCCCACGTCTGGGAATACCCATCCCACTTAGGGCGAAAAGCGTTACAACAAACAAATGATGGACGGAATACTGACAATGCAGACATTCTCCCCCAGTCAAGAGATCTGGGTTAAATCCATCGTTTTTTTGCCCACTACACCACCCCAGTTTAGACATGGCCATATGCAAATCAGTCTTGACCCTGTGCCTCATGGGAACAGTCCAGCCCGAACTGCCAAGCCATGTCTTCCCTGGACCGGAATCAAGCATCCTAGGACCGGTTTCTGGCTATCAGCCGTCATCAGCCAGGATAGCTTGACTCCAGTGGCGTAGTGAGCACGGGTCCCACGTCTGGGAATACCCATCCCACTTAGGGCGAAAAGCGTTACAACAAACAAATGATGGACGGAATGCTGACAATGCAGACATTCTCCCCCAGTCAAGAGATCTGGGTTAAATCCATCGTTTTTTTGCCCACTACACCACCCCAGTTTAGACATGGCCATATGCAAATCAGTCTTGACCCTGTGCCTCATGGGAACAGTCCAGCCCGAACTGCCAAGCCATGTCTTCCCTGGACCGGAATCAAGCATCCTAGGACCAGTTTCAGCGGCCTTTGATACGGTCAAACATGGCCTGTTGGATGACCACCTCAGCAGCATCGGGATTAAGGGAGCTGCCTTGCCCCACCTGCGATGATTCTTGAGTGAGAGAGAGCAAATAGTGTCCCTGATGGAGTTTGAATCTGCACCTTTTGTCCTGCCAGGTGGAGTCCCCCAGGGGTCTTCATTGAGCCCGACTCTGTTTATCATTTATGTAACGCCCCTCGCAAGTTTACTCAAATCATTTGCTTTCCCTTAACATCTTACGCTGATGATACGCAAATTCTAGTTTCATTTTCCGATTCTCCCGACAACACCAGTCACAATTTTCATAATTATATGCTAGCAATCAGTGACTAGATGGATAATAACTGCCTAAAACTAAACTCTGGAAAGCCAGAGGCTTGTCTCTTCAGGAAGGATACTTCCTTTTGGATCCATCTTGTTGGCCACAAGAATTGGAAACCCTCCCATCACCAGCTAGAAAGGTGAAACTAAATTAGGTACCCTACTGCAAAATAGGCATCTTTTTGGGGACCAAGTAATTGCCACTATCTCTGCTTCCTTTTGACCCCTAAGACAGTAAAGAGGATCCTCCCCTTCATTCCCCCATCCTTACAAGAAACTGTGGTGACAGCCTTAGTGCTGTCAAAACTCGATTTCTGCAATGGCCTTTATCTTACCATGCAATTGCAGTATGTGATCGAGCTACACACCCTCCAAAATGCAGCTGCAATCCCTCAATTTGTCTCAGCTAAACCTGCCAGATGAAAGATTCATTGGCTCCTGATCAAATAAAAAGTGAGCTTCAACGCCCTGTGTATTACCTACTCAGCTCTGTATGATTCAGGCCCGTAAGTTTTTAAAGAAAGGTTTTTGTGATATTCCCCAGATAAGCTTCTCCGCTCAAAGACGGCCAAGAAAATTGTTGTCCCGAAATTCCAATGCTCCTCATGGGGTGGTAGGAGTTTTGTGTTAGGGCCCTCGAAACTTTGGAATTCCGTTCCCCTGCATGTTAAATCCATGCCTGATCTTTCCTTCCGAAAGGTTCTGAAGACTTGGCTTTTTAACAATTAGTTGGGATTGCGTTTCTCTGTATCGTAGCAGCGTCTAGACACCTCCGGGTAATTGTTGCGCTTTAGAAAAGTTTTTAACATAGCACAACAGTTAAGAAGTGAAAGTAAGTATCAAAGTGAGATGTTCAGAGTTCTTTGATCAAATATATCATCCATACTACATAAACATCACAACGCAAAAAATATTTAAAGAAGTGCAAAACAGTGATACAGAGCATAACACAAACAAAACCAACAAATCAAGTAACTGTTACGAATAAAAGTGAATTAAAGAAAACATGATAGGTTTTCAAGATATGAGCTTGTGATGTGGAATAACACTTATGACATGTATAGGGAAAAAGCATATTTCTATATGGAAAAAACTGAAAAGGCTCAGGCCCTAGGTAAGGAAACTTTTAGAGGACTGGGACTTCTGCATGTAGCTAGCATCACTTGATTGAGCATGGAAGACAGCATAATGCACTCCATACAGGTACAACTATTTGTAATGCCTGTAGTAGGTGTGAGGTTTCATGATATAGAGGAATCTTGCCCTAGTGAGTCATTCTGCTTAGGTTGAGAGTCCATCAACAGGAAAACATTTAGCTGTCACTGACAAGCCTGTTTCTTGCCATTGAGGCGGATACAGATTCACCAGAAGGCAGGATAGGACACTCACTAACATAACATCTACTGTCAAATGTAGAGAATGGTGAGCAAGATTGCGTGTCCATCCTAGGGGTCCCTTCATGTCAGGGTAATAGTGTATGCTGAGTCCATATGGAAAAGGTATGTCTGGATTGTTTAGAGGTCTCTTTATGAAGCTGGGACTGTCGATATAGTGTTTATACTGTATGCGTAATATTGTAAATAATGCCTCAACAGTCTGGATTTCTCTAGAGCGCTTAATGATACTTTAAAGAGTGGTATTCCATTATTCATTACCTAATTGAGTTCCCTTAAGAGCACCATAAGTAAAGATACAGCATGGATCAATAGGGGTAGATCAAGTAAAGAGCACTGAGTAAAGTCTGAAAATGAGGCACATGTCTCAACTTTTACTAGTGAGTAATTGCTTGAGAAGGGAAAGTTTGTGAATAAGGAAGTGTTTCCATTTGGGGTCCTCCAGCTAACTCATGTCTAGTAAGAGAGTTATAATACAACAATTATCCTTCTCTACATACATAGTGGTTTGTTGATACTAGATTTTCTCTGCTAAATTAACGTGAGGAAGAATGGAGGCGATGGGCATGTTTGTCTCAACACCTTCAATTTAAATATATTCAGTGCAGTCAACAAAGGATATGGTCTCTGGAGACAGCCATGTTGATGTTACCTCATAGTGGAAAGTAATCATGTGTTTTACTTTTAATCTTGTGAGCATTTGTCCAGAGTTCATATTAAAGATTGCACATACATTGTCAGAAACAAGTGTCCTCCCCTGAGAGGGAAATGTCACACTAGCACTTAATGCTATGGATATGTTGGGTAGTTGGTAAATTAAAGGTTATATATAGTTTTAATCTGGACTATGGTTTATGGATATTATCATCACTCTGTGGTAGCGTTTTCAAACACATGATAAATGTGAATATGTGTGTGAATGCTTTTTTCACAATTGGTGTTCTCTAAAATGCATAGAATCGTAACTGATGAGCTAATGATGTTGCAGCTAAATTTAATTTTCGAAGTCATTTAGAAGGGGAGGAAATGATACAAAGAGTTATGCCCCATTTTTGTGTGAATCACCAATATTTTTGATACTGATGCAGTTTCTGATGTTCTGTTCAACTTACTTCTGCTCATTCCTCTTCACTGTCCCACTGCAAAACCATCTTTCCCCTTGTCTGTGCAGAATACCAAGTGAATTACATAATTATAATGATGACGTACAATATTATTAGAAAGACTATATTGTCAATTAAGTTTTCATCATGTACCCAAAGTATAATTTTCAAAGACTTTCACTGAAAGAGTGGATTTAGATGTGTTGAATCTATGAGCCATTGTTAGAGGAATGTTTATGTTGATCATCTCCGGAAGATGGTTGCTGAAAATGAAGATGGACTATTTCTCTCTCCTTCAGAAATGGGATAGTGTTCACGATTTTTAAGCAATGTGAATGTTCCTGGTTGCCTAAAGTGACAATAACTATGACCATACCATGCTGAATTTGCAGACTCTATTAATAGTGTGTGTGAATGTGTGTATAAAACCTCAGATTTTTTGCTTTTCAGTGACCTCTCTTTCTGGGCAACTTTTCATTTTCCTCCCAAAACACTCTCCATTTGTTTCTAGATTTTTCTGTTGGGTTGCTGTCAGTTCTCTTTACAAGTTTGACCCTTAGATTTTTGCCTGGACTTGCCTAATCAGCATTTTTTAGCAGGTTTATGACTCCGTTTTTCTTATTTCTGTGTTTGAGCCTTCATCATGACTTTATGCATATCCCCTCTGTACCGCATTTAACTTTATCTGTATTAAAGTCCACCTTTGCTTATTTTTGACTTAGAACTCAGTTCTTTACGCTTCCAATATTTATTTCTGTTTAACTCTGCTAAACTGTGTTTTCCTGATGAGGAAACCAGTAGATGAACTGGAGACGCTGGAACCGAATTATTTAGGTTGTCTAAATATTGGGTTTTTTTTTTTTTTAATTCTTTTTATTTGCAGTTTTCAAAAACAAACTTAAAACAACATCACTCACTATTGTGTACACATGACAAGCAATGACGATACGCTTCCACATCGAGCAGCTCATCACAATATGGGTACCATCACATGTACTCAGTGCTACATTATCAAGTGCGTGGCATACAGGAGCCGATCGTCCCAACTCGCCCGCATGCGGCATCGCAAACCAGTTCAGCACCCAAAATAGTCCCCTCGATAAGTACGGTCATCCCCATCTTGCGTCCGCCTTAGGGAATAGTATCGAGTCACAGCGCCTGCAGTGTAGCTTGCTCCAACCATTGTGTGAAAGGCCCCCAAATGTCCTTAGGTTGTGAACGCAGCGGCATAAGCTCCCAGTACAGGGCAAGTTGTGTCTGACAATAGACTGCGCTCGTGACCCACGCTCGAATGCTAGATGACGTAGCAACTCCCCAGTGCATCGCAACTTGTCTTCTAGCTAATAACAATAGCATCGCTGGCAGCTTGCGGTGTTTGGGCTTAATCATGTGCAAAATACCAAGCAGCGCAGCCTGCAGGGTGCACGGGATCTGTAGGCCAGTGAGTTCGCATATAATCTCCACTACCCTTTCCCAGAATGTTAACAATGTAGGGCAGTGCCATGCCATATGCAAAAAGGTGGCGCCATGAGTGTAGCAGCGCCAACATTCATCCGTGTCTCTTAAACCCATTCGGTGCAGTCGACTAGGGGTACGGTAGGTCATGTGTATATATTTGAAGTGGATCAGGCGCAGCCTGTAGTTGGGGGACAAAATCTCTAGATTCTTACAGCACAAGTCCCAATGTTGTTCCGAAATATCCGTACCCAACACCGCCTCCCACATGCCCCGCGCCGCAGGAAGAACCACGGGGTGGCAAGTCTGCATTTGCACATACAAGCGGGATATAAGTTTGCGCCCGGACTCCACAGCTAGTACATTTTCCAAGGCAAGCAGGGCCGGCGGCGGCGCCGGGAACGCAGGAGACAACCTCCGGCACGAGTGACGGAGCTGATAGTAAAGAAGCGTGTCCAGCATCGTCGGAGCCTCCGCATTACACATCTGCTCCGGAGTTAGGAAGGTGTCTTCCGGAAACAAATCGCCCCCAGTTCGGAGACCCAGCTCTTCAGCGCGCTCCCCGGTCTGCATGCTGCGCAGCGGCGGCCACATTGGATTCCCGCGCAGGGGCACAGAAGGTGAATAAAGAAGGTCAAGTCCGGCCCTCCGCCGCAGCCCATCCCATGCCCATCTGAGTGCGTGTACCGGGTCTATGTCCGCGCATCTCCGGGTGTGCGGCACGTAAAGGGCCACATTTAGCGGCAGCGGTGCTACTCTGTCCGTCTCTATCGCCACATGTGGTTGAAACGGTGTGGGATGCGCCCAGTAATGCAGGAATTGAGCCTGTGCACAGTAAGCATATAAGGAGAAGTCCGGCGCTGCCAGGCCTCCCTGTCGCTGTGGGAGAGTCAAGGTCTCCCATGCCACCCTCGGTTGCTTACCCCCCCAGGCAAGCTCAACCATCTGCGAGCGGAGCCGCCGCAAAAAATGTGCAGTCAGGGGTAGGGGAATATTCCCAAACAGGTAGAGGAGTTTGGGCAGGATCACCATTTTGGCCACCGCAATTCTGCCAGCCAGCGAAAGGGGCAAGTGCTTCCAGCGGTCGACCCTCTCCTCCACCCAATTCATCACACGTCCATAATTCTCTGTCCATATTTGCTGTTTATCCGTGCTAATCCAAATCCCCAAGTATCGCACCGGGCCAGTGGCCCATTTCAGCGGGCAATCCGGAGTAAAGCGGGGAGTCCCGGACGTCAGGGGCATAATGACCGACTTCTCCCAATTTATATGCACCCCCGATAATTGACCATAATGCATCAGTTCTCCCGTCAGAGGGGAGAGGTTCGTCTGAGGATCAGTGACATATAACGTGATATCATCAGCATATAGTGAGATCGTCAGTGCCCTCGACGAGAACCCAATGCCTCTAGCCGCGTGATGCTGCCTGATGCGAGCAGCCAGAGGCTCCGTGGCGATAGCAAAGAGCAGAGGCGATAGGGGACATCCCTGCCTGGTACCCCGCTGAATTGCAAAGGGTGCCGAGACGAGCCCGTTAACTCTCACCCTAGCAGTGATGCCAGTATAGAGCAGCCTAATGTAGCTAATGAAGGCTGCACTCACACCCATGCGTTGCAGCAGCGGAAACAGGAACCCCCATTCCAGGGAGTCGAACGCTTTGGTGGCGTCCAATAGCACCGCCGCAGCCTTAACATGTGGGGCCAAATAGTGTAGTACCCCAAAGAGGGTACGGAGGTTGTGAGAGGTCGATCTTCCCGGCACAAAGCCAGACTGGTCCGGACGGATCATGAGGGGCAGCACCGGCTGTAGCCGAGTGGCCAGCATTTTCGCAAAAATCTTTGCGTCAGTGTTAATTAATGACAGTGGCCGGTAGGAGTCGCATTGTTGTCTATCCTTGTCCGGTTTCAGGAGGGTGATAATGACAGCCTCTCTAAGCGACCCAGGGAGCACACCTGACTCGAACGCCTCCGCATACATTGCCAACAGCCGGGGGACCAGGAGATCTGCGTACTCCTTGTAGAACTGCGCCGGCAGTCCATCCGGGCCCGGCGCCTTTCCGGCCGCCAACGAGCCTATGGCCTCCCGCACATCATCAGCCTCAAAAGGCCGATCGAAATAGCCTTGTTGGTGCGCATTGAACCAGATGAGCTGTAAAGTATCCAAATATTCAGCAAGCACCTCCGGCGTGGGGGCCACCCGCGACCTGTAGAGGTCTTTGTAGAAGGTCCGAAACGTATCCAGGATTTCAGGGGGACTGCATACAGCGTCCCCTCCCTGTGTCATCACTGAGGATATGAAGGGAGATGGTCTTTGAGCGCGCAGGAGCAGGGCGAGCGTTCTACCCGGGCGGTCCCCCTCACCATATCTACGGGCCACAGCATGCTTAGTCAGGAACTTAAGTTCCCTGTCAGCCTCCTCCTGATATTCAGTGAGCGTTGTGCGAGTTTCGGCCAAAGTGGCCGTCGAGGGGTCCGAGCAGTATTGCACCTCTAAGGAATGCAGGCGATCCTCTAATTTGCCTAGCGAACACCTGATAGTCTTTAGGACCCTGGCCTGCCCCGCTATGCAGTGGCCTCTTATGACCACTTTAAAGGCGTCCCACAGCGTGCCTAGTGAAGCGACAGATCCCTCATTCAGCTCAAAATAGTCAAGTATTTGCTGATGAATCTCTTCCCGAAACACCTGATCTGTCAGAGCATGTGGTGGTAGCCTCCACGTGAAGGGCGTGATGTATGGTTTTGGGACATTCAGAGTTAGTTCGACAGGAGAATGATCAGAGAGGGTACGTGCCCCGTGAGTGACTGCGGAGACCCATGCATGCACCTGCGGGGTTAAGAGCCAGTAGTCCAAGCGGGACCAGGCACCTCTGTGCGGGGTGAAGCAGGTGCCTTCCCGAACCGCGGGATGCAGCACGCGCCATGTGTCCAATAGAGTGTAATCTGTCATTAAGCCCCGGATGAGGCCAGCCGCTAGCGGATGATGTGTGCGTGCCACCCCCTCCCTATCCAGCTCCAGTGAAAGTACAGCATTAAAATCTCCACCCCACAGGCAAGCACCCCCACCCAGTGATTGCGCCAGGTGCCAGACATTCCGGAAAAAGACAGGGTCATCAGAGTTGGGGCCATACACATTAATCAAAGTGATCGGCATATGAAAGAGCTGTCCGAGTAATATGATGTATCGCCCATCCGAATCAGCTTGCACCCTGAACGTCTGCCAGGGAAGGCCTTTACGGATAAGAATGGCCACTCCCCGGGAGTAGTTGGAGCAGCCCGATGTGTGTACCTCTCCCCATCGTGCATGTCTGAGCTTGTCCCCGGCGGCACGGGTCAAGTGGGTTTCCTGTAAGAAACATATATCGATTTGGTGTCGCGTCAAATGTGCATGGGTCAAGCGTATTTTGCGGTGATCATTAAGACCACGGATATTCCAGGTAAGGCAGCGCAATGTGGTCAGGGCGGCCTGTGCGTGCATTTCTCATGGAAGCGCGTGGTCACCGAGGGACCCAGAGGAAGGGCCCATCCGCAGGTACCCCGCCCTCCCGTCTCATGAGTCCGCAACCACAGGAAGTCTGCCCGTGTCTGGACCGCATCGTCATGTAGTGGTGTAACCAGAAAGTGTAGTGATGTAGAACCAACCAACAATAACCCCAACCCCCCCCACCCACTCCAACCCCCCAATCAGGTTGAGATAGCATCCCCCCCCACCACCCCCCCAACTGGAATTGTCTTTCAATATTATCTCGGGAATCATCCCACAGGGGCGTGGGGTCACCGGCTCACTCCCCAGTCTATCAACGACCGGGTGGCCGGACATTTCCGCCTAGCATTTAAATCAGTATCTCAAGGCACAGCCTGGAAGTCCCTGTATGCTTCTCATCACAGGTTTCCGCACGGTACTAGTAGCGTTAATCGTGCATGAACAGCCCAGTCTCAGGGACGGACCCATCACCCTTGGCAGGTCTCAGGAACACTCCGTGTTGGGCAGAGGGCGCGCGTGTCTTTGTATCATGTTATTCAATGTCACTTAGCTGTCCCATCGGCGGATTCTCATGTTCATCTCTCTTCTCACGTTGCGAACGTTCCGTCTGTCTCGCAAACTTGATCGCGTCCGCAGCCGTAGTGAATACCATGGGCTTCCCTTTATGATGGATCCGCAGCTTGGCCGGGTACAGCATTGCATACTTAGTCCCCACCTTCTGGAAGATTTTCTTGGCCGGTATGAATTCGCGCCGGGCGGCTTGCACAGCCTGCGTAAAATCCGGAAACAAGGAGATAGCCATGTTTTGAAAAGTTAGGTCCCCCTTTTCACGGGCCAGCCGCAGGATGGTATCTCTGTCCCGGTAGTTAAGAACCCGGGCCAGGATTGGCCGCGGCGGAGCCCCCGGCACTGGTCGCGGCCCCAGCGTGCGATGTGCGCGTTCAACCAAGAACATGGCCGACAGTCCCTCTCCAAACAGTTCACGGAACATTCCTTCAACAAATAGTTCCATATTGCCAATGTTAGTGGATTCGGCAACCCCAATAATTCGTACATTATTTCAGCGGGAGCGAGCTTCCAAATCTTCGTTGCGCCCACGTATCACCTCCAGGACCCTGTCCATTCGGAGCAACTTCTCCTGGGTGTCTCCGTGGCCCTCCTCGCAGTCCGCGATTCTCGCTTCCATCGCCGTGATACGCTCCTCATGTTTGTCGACCCTGTGCGACATGCCATCCAGCCGCTGGGCCATGGAGTCGAGTTTTCCGTCAATTTCCTTGAGGCAGCCCTTAAGGTCACGGAACATACTTTTGACATCATCGTCCGGTGTTGGGTCCAACTGTGTTTCAGGGACCACCGTCTGCGACTCCGGCACCGCATCGGTGCCGCGGGAGGGTTGTTTCTCGAAGGGGAGCTTCCTCTGCTTGGCGTCCGATTTCCCCATGGTTCCCCCCGAGTGTCCGCCACCTATCAACAATGGCGGTGAGGGGTATTAAGTCACGAGCAGGCCACCAAGCGCAAGGTGGAATGGTAACAACACAGGCACCCCCTCCGCGCGAGGAACACCGCCAAGTAGGGAAGACCAGGCCAGCATTCGTCCCATTCAGGGCGCGGGTCTGCGTAAGTCAGGTAACAATGGCGGCCTAACCGTCCTCTCGCCCGGTAGGCCTCTCCAGCGCAGTGTCTCCCCGGCCTGCAGGCACACGATGGTTAGGGCAGGTCGTCGGCAGGTACCGGTAGCCGGGTATCACCTTCTGCGGGCGGGGATCGAGCCCGCCAAGCGGGCGCCACGGCTTACTTCTCCTACCTCCTCACTCCAGCAGGCCCATCGGCCCAGTCACCGGATCAGGGCGCAGCCACGCCGGGTAGGCCTAGTCATTCAGTCCGCCAGCTTGGCCCCCTCCAGTCACCAGTTCTCCAACAGGGGCCAGGTCTCAACACGTCCGGAAGTCACCGCAGCCGCTCGGGCACCAGTCGCTGGGCGCACCACGTCTCAGTTGGGTCCACGATAGCCGCCTCGTATCTGCCCGATCTCGGCCTTCGACCAGGGCCTCGCGTATGAGAAGACTCCGCCCAGCTCGGCGCCCAAATGCCGCTCGGCCAGCCCGGCCGAGTATCTCCGGATCTCTGAGGCCGATTTCAACCGCAGTGGCCCCGCTAGGATCACCTGCACCAGGGCACTTCCCGCCGTGTAATTTGATGGTCAAGGAGCAAGGCAAAGGTCGGATTGTCTGACGGATTAGGTGTCCGGCCGGCAGAGCCCCGTTACACGGCGGCCATCTTGCAGCTCGGCTCGGCCACGCCCCTAAATATTGGGGTTTTGATGAGTATTGGGGTTTGTCTCCCACAGCTGCCAAAACCTGTTTAAAGTGCACTCTCCTCCAAAATGTTGTAAACAGTTGTTCTTAAAGTATCATTATCAATATATCACCCTGCAAGTAACCAATAACGACAGCAAGGCTGATCGAAACCTGGGGTCATCCATTTTCCTACCCTAGGGCACTTGACATTGAGTGATGTTGGGATTGTCCTAGTCACAAAGTTGATCTGACAAGGATAATAGATAATATTTTATGTCTATCACTTGTTTTGAGGTAGGATGGATCCTGGTAGCCCATTGGCTAGTAATCACATCATCCTCCCAGGGCGCTTTCTGGCCATAAATGTGGAACCCCATGCACCTTAAACTTCAGATCACATCTGAACTGGAGAAAGGACCAAAAACGGATTGCCCTGTTGACCCCTGGACCTGGCAAAAGAGGCTGCAGCACCGCTGGACTGTACCTGCTGCTCCTTGAGCTAGTAAAGAGAGGACTGTGCCAGTGGTGCTTGGCTCAAGGAAAAGTTGCTCCTGAGCCCCAGTCGGAAGTCAATACTCCTAGGGCTAGTCTCCAGATCCCCTGTTCCAACACCAGGGCCATAATAACTGAAGTCAACCATCCGGGCCAGTCACAGAGAATCACCACTGACCGCCGATGTGCAGCCAAGAAGACCTCCACCCCAGACTCAAAAGTTGCACTCATGTCTGTTGAACTCAGGAGAGTCGTCAGAGAGTGGATGGGTGTCCAAAGATGGACACTGGCCCTCAGCTAAGGATACTGCTGGACCCACTGTGTCCAGAGATCGGTAGCCCAGCCGGACTTCTATTGCCTGAAAGAGGACTTTGAGGGTCTTGAGCCCCTGTGGCCAAATTGGCCCACCTTACACGTGGCCCTCATTGACCGCACAGCACCCGGATCATCTTTCAGCATTCTCAGGATCCTGCATCGTCAACATCAGGACCAATCCATTGAAGTCTACGGCCGTTTTGATGTAAAGTGTGAAACTGGACTTCAGACTGCTTTGGTGGCCCATAGCTATGCAAATACTCCCTATTGCCCACCTAACCATCTCCCTGTTGGATATAGTCGCCCAACTTGGACTGGAGTAGCCAAACACAACCCTTTCAAACTTTTCAAAAGCTTGCAAACATTATGATTACCAATGCTTGTTTGTGCTTCGGACTAAAAAGCTGAGATTTACATTTTACTTAAAATGTATCTTCCCAGAACTCTCTGGTGGATTTTGCTCACTAGCGTCTAAAATCTCATAACAATATAATCTATTTTTAGTTCTCGCCTTGCTATCGCGTAAGCGATCGCAAAGCGAGACTATAGAGAGCGGGTTTAAAAAGTGCTCCCAAAAAGCGGATTGCCTTGCTAGCACGCGCACAATCACGCGCATCGTGCCGCCATGCAATCCGCCTTTTGGGAGCACTTCAAAGGGTCGCTCCCCCGCCCCCAAGCGCGCGCGCGCCACGATCCGCCGGGCTTGTCTTTTTTTTTATTTTTTATAAACTTTAAGCGCGAGTCGCGCGTGCGGACAATGCTTGTCCTCTGAGACTGCAGTGCTACAGCTGCACGTTGCTTCGTTATTTAAATCAAATCGGTTGGATATCTTCTTCATCCGAAGGCTGTCTGCGGTAAGGGGGGGGCGATGGAATCTACCGAGCATGCAGGGGAGCTTTGGGGCAGGTCAGGTCATGACCGACCGTGCTTGTCGGCTGCCGCAAGCACCTTGTTTAACTCTGTTTCTTTCATTTGTATGTTGCCATTGCACACTGCCATGTAAAATCCCACACGTTTTTCAAACAAAGATGCAACACACAAAGAAGGTATTGTGACGTTATCCTTGTCAGGAGGCTTATTTGTACTTTGTCACATAAAACCGACACTTATCTGCTCCCTCCTGCAGCGCTGTTGGGTCGCCGCAGCGGCCGGTCAGTCACCGCGTCCAGGGCGCTCTAATTACATTTAGCTGGAGCAGTCCCAGACTCGCTGGGCCTCGTCGGCTGCCATGCGGTTGATCCCCAGTCGATTACTTTTGGGCTCCTTCACCCATGCACATCTCTGGGAGCTTACGCAGCACCCCCCCCCCCACTCGCTGCCGGTTGTCCTTCCACCCGAGGCTCACTGCGACATCTGCAGCAGCGCCCCAAGCGCTCTCCTTCACCAGAAATCTCCATTTCAAGACCGTTGAGTCTGCAAGCCTGCATGGAATAGAAATGTTAATATGCAGCTATGTAGCTGAGCCGGAGCCATGACCCTCAAGCATGCCCGGCGGCCGCCGTTGCTCAATGCTGCGGGCGGAGTCCGAGTGAGTTGGGCTGCTGGAGGCCGGTCAGCACTACCTTTCGCCGGCCCTCCAGGCAGGAAGTGCCCAGCGTTGCCCAGGTATCATGATTTTAGAGTTTTGCGGTCCAATGTGCTAGCACGCAGAGCCTGTGTGACGCGATTACTCTTTAATTACGGGCCTGTTTCACAGCTCATTCTAGGCACATCACGCACCGCCACCTGCTTACTTGCAGAGAATCCAGTTAATTATAGGCGAAGATTGCCGTTTCTGTTGTGGCCATGCTGCACTGCCTTTGTTTTGCTTGTGTGTTTTTTTTAATTTTTTTTAAACGGGACGATTTTGAGCAGGCCGTCGGGAAAAGGCAGCCAGCGCTGCCGAGACCCTCAGAGCTGAGGACACATGACCAGCCGCCCAGAATCATGAATGGCCAGTCATTTCCATTCATGTCACCCCGGCCGGCTGGTGGTTCTAGTCCGAGCTGTAACTATAATGAAAGTCGCGCTGGCCTCACCAAATTGCTCCGCTAGTCTCGCCTCGCTGCTAAGAAGTATGTGCCTCGCGAGTGTCGACGACTTTTAGTATCAGTTTGCTAATGCATTAATTGGCGCCCGTCAGTAAAGTTTAGCAGAGTTGGGCGAGTGGCTGCTGGCGGCACTGTGCCTGCAGCTTGTGTGATCTGGTGCAGTTACGGCCGGGGCTCTGTGTCTGGCTGACTGACTGAGCCTGTAAAACAGTGTAAATCACACAAAAAAAAAAAAAAACAACTTTGGAATTTTTGAAATACAGCTAGCCCGAGGTCGCCTGGCTGTGACCTATAATGTAACTTAGTGACGGTGTGGATCAGTCTGTCTTAACCTCGTCGGCACTGACTCTCTGATGCTTAATGTCTGGTGCCTTATGCAGCGCGGGGCGGCTCGAGAAACTCTGCTGACTTAGACTGACTCTAATTAGACCGCAACTGATGATGAGATCAGACCGTGTTCATAGCTACCAAGGTTTCAGATTGCTGTGTGACATTTTCATGATTTCAGTGTAGTTGGGGCCTTTAACATCGTCTTGGAGTGGAGACTCGATTGTCAGAGAGCGCCTGGAGTTCAAAGTGGTGTAATGCATTTTCATGCCATTATTATTGATTGCCAGTGCCCGGGTAGGAGCCAGAAGGTCCAGTTGCCGCAGGCTGGCTTAAAGGAAGGATGGTCTGATGCACCGTCATGAATGATCAGATTAATTAGATCATATTCAGACCAGCTGCAGTGCCAGCCTGCCCTCTTTACCTTATATCAGCAGTCTGTCCTCAGGCAGTGCCCTTCCATTTCTGGTGCGTTTCAGCGGTTTTAAGTGCTTCTTAGAGTTTCTTGTTTTCCAATTCCCCTGCTTGCAGTTGCAGCTGCGTGGGGTGCCACCGTCGTTACCCAGTTGGTTATGAGGCACGGCATTAGGGATCATGCAACTATTACCCAGCGCTTGGATGCATTTGGATCTTCAGCGCGTTCTGAGTAACTTTGGTTTTGGAGGCGTTATAAAGTCAAACGACAAAAATGTTGTTATTTTTCTAGCTTTGAATTCAGTTATCGCGCAGTTCGGGTTAAATGTGATTGGATGTGACCTAACGGCGAGAGCTGCCAACTTTGGCACTGGGGAACCAAGTCCTAGTCTCGGCGTCGGCTCAACCATAAAAAAATAAACGATAACAATGTAGTTGTTTTCTAGCTTTGAGTTCAGTTATCGTGTAGTTCGGTTTAAATGTGGAGAGGATGTGGTCTGACAGCTAGATTGCCGACTTTGGAGCTGGAAGACCAAGGTTAGAGCCTCGGGGTCGCGTTCACATCCAGTGATTCTGGGCAAAATCACTTATTCTCCCGGTGCCTACCAAAAAAGATGAATGTGTCCTCGTGTAATAACCGGTGCTCATGTAAAGCTCTCCAATACTTTCGGGTCGAGTTCGCGCTATATAAATATGCAACAACTACGCCCGTGCCTTCCAAAACATGAATGTGTCTTTGAGTAATGTAACTGGTGCTCGTGTAAAGCACTCCAATACCTACGGGTAGAGTTCGCGCTATATAAAACTGCAAACAAATATAAAATAAATCTTGAGTGAAAGAATACTACCTTCCCAATTCACGCAAGTGTGTATGAAAAGGTTCATATTATAACATGATGGGTCCATAATAAAGATGCCAGGAGTTGTTGCAGTGCTGAATAAACTTGGTTGGATTTGATTACAATTTAGTTTAGTATCCAAACGATCCTTTTAAAAAAATACGTTGATCTTGCTGGGTTCTACACTTTGTAATTGTTACCTAGTCACAAAGGCGGGTTGAAGTACGTTAAGTAGTAGTGTAGCTGCATTGTTACAAGCTCATGTATTTTCCGCAAATTTCTACAAACGCTAGTAATGCCAATTGGGCTCTCTTATGAATGTACTGTCAAGGTAGACCTAAAAATGATTGTATGTTCATGACTACCCTCTTCCAATCAGTGCTGCTATATGAAAAAAATGCACTTCATTTCCTAGCTATCTAAGACACTCTAAAAGCATTACAGTGGCATGTGTGTGCCCCTGACAAGCTCAGGCAGTTGGATAAATAAAATGGGGACAGCTATGTGGAAGGCAAGCACTTTTTTGTGGAAGCTCACAACTTCTGCCCAATCAAAGCATGTACTGGTGGGTCATAACATGAAGGCGGAGTCAAAGCCCCTCTTCCTGGGGATTCTCTAATAATTATCTGGTGACAGCTGCGCTGTCAATTTAGACCATAACAATTTGAATGTTCAGGGAATAACCATGTACAACTAGTACGAACGGAAAAGATGGCCCCTTTTGCACTTTCTACTACTAAAGAGTTGGACTTTTTAGCGCCACGTCACAAAAGCATATAAGATTATATAAAGTAATGCACTTACAAAGCTACTTCCTTTACCATACATGGTAATGTTTGCAATGCATAACAAGCATTTGCAATGCAATAAGTCCCGCATTTATAGGAGTTTGAGCTATTGGCATTGTAAATGACAATGCTTTTTATTTAAGTTTGGTTTTTTAAAAACATAAATAAAAGGCACTGTCATTTATAATGCCAATAGCTCAAACTCGTATAACTGCGAGACCTATTGCATTGCAAATGCTTGTTATAAATTGGTGTCGGATTTCTTTCAGATTACATGACGGAAGGAGCCAAATTTAGACTTTGACTTCCATTGACTTTTCTTTAACATAGATTTGAATGTTGCTTTAGCTCCCGGTGCAGCCCCGAGAAGCACGGGCTATTTTGTCTCTTTGTTTGCTTCACTAACTTTGCGTGAAAACAAAATGGGCATCCATCATCCACGTTTTATGCTGACCTGTCTCTTCTCTTGTGACAGCAGCATTAACTCAACCCAGCGAAAAACAGAGCGATTATTACAGAGGAAGTATTTAGAAGTTATCGTCACTTTTGGGTGAGTAAACTCCGAGAGAAGCGGGCAAACAAATGTCAATCAATGGCAGATGTTTACTCGCAGGCAGTGTCAGTTTACGCTGGGAATTTCCTGACACATGCAGCGCAGCAGCATGGGCGCACTCCGTATCACACTTCGACTTCAAACACGGCCTAAATCATCCATGGAAACGGCAGCAATTATGGGAGCTGAAACCAAACAAAGAGAGACGCACAGTGCGCCAGTAGCTGCACAGCAGATGCCAGACTCACGGCGCTGGTGGGAAGGGAATAGAGATTAAGGAGCTGTGGAAAGAGGATCGGCCTAGCAGTGCCCGGCAGTGGGCCCAGTTGGTTTACATGACGCCATGAACTATCAACACGTATGTCTCTGGAAAGGAATGCCGCTCATGGTATTGATATTTAATATGCTCTGCATCTATCAGGGCCATATGTAATGGAAGCCATGCAGTCTCTTCAAAAGGACCGGCGATTCCTCCTCAACGAAAAGCCACATAATTCATGAATTGCACACGGCCATTTTCGCAGTAGCTCCTATAAGTGCGTGCACGCATGATGATTTGCGGCATTGTGAGCACGCGCTTTGGCTTGTTCACAAAGTCATTGGGGCAGATTTACAAGCCACTTGCGCCACTTTTGCGTCACTTTTCCCATGTTAAAAGTGACGCAAAAGTGGCGCAAGGGGCTTGTAAATCTGCCCCATTATCTTTTTGAAATAGATATGTCAAACAAAGCATTTTTTTCCATAAGGAAGACTTTTTTTCAAATACTTCATTAAAGTCAACTTGGGTGGCTGATTAGATTAGTAACTTGGGGTTCCGAACGAATTCAACTATAAAGACAATAATCCCCTACGTTTTATATTATATAGCTATCTCATCCACGCAAATGTTTGACTTTGTTCTGGAGATTGACCTGTACGGCTGCGATAGGCTCAAAAACTGTCTGTGTGCGTTCCCGGGAAGCTGTCTCAGCCCGGACTGACACACACGACAGGGGGGGGGGGGCTGAAGTAGGGTGACCAACTGGCATGAGGGGAAATTCAGGACGGTGAGTGTAAAAATTCAGGACAAAGGGTCAAAATTCAGGACAAAAATTCAGGCCAGAAGGTCAAAATTCAGGACATAAATTTGCAACAAAAGGTACATTTTACAGACACATCAGAGGAGATCGCGCAATGGTATATACGTAAATAGACAACCAACATAAGTACAAGTCAAAATAAGTTTATATTAGTTTGAGACAATCATGCACTTCACGTTTTTTCGGTATGCGTGTAGTTTTGAGCAACTCTACAGGTCTTTTTGTGTTATTTTATATGATCATAATCTATATGGTTACTGCACTGGGTTGTTCAGTCTAATATATTTTGTTTACAGTTCATGGTCCTGAGCAAGCATTTGTGGTGAGAGAAGTGGTCGGGAAGATTTGTTCGGATGGACTTTATTACTAGCATCTCATATCTGAGTGCCACTGTGAGATATAAAGCAGCACGCATGGGAAGTAGCTAAATGGGTCTTGCACTGCTGGACTAGAGTGCAGTCCTCCGAGTGACCAGCTTTGTGTCAGATGTCACTGGATTCAAGCTACCCTGGCTGATGAGGGGTTTTACCCCGAAACCAGTACCAGGATGCTTGTTTCTGGTCCAGTGAGGACCTGGCTTGGCAGTTCAGGCTGGACTGTTCCCATGAGGCAGAGGGTTAAGACTGATTTGCATATAGCTGGATCTGAACTGGGGTGGCGAAGTGAGCTAAAGAATGATGATGGATTCAACCCAGGTCTGTGACTGGGGGTGAGTGTCGAAAAGTTTCAGCTCTCCATCGATCATCTCCTTGTGTTTGCTTTGTTCTCCCTAAGTTGGCAGAGTATGCCCAGACGTGGGTCCCTTGCTTACTTTGCCACTGGATTCACGCTAGCCTGGCTAATGAGGGGTGTTACCCCGAAACCGGTCCCAGGATGCTTGTTTGCGGTTCAGGGAAGACCTGGTTTGGCAGTTCGGGCTGGACTGTTCCCATGAGGCACAGGGTCAAGACTGATTTTCATATGGCTTTGTCTGAACTGGGGTGGCGAAGTGAGCTAAAAAATGATGATGGATTCAACCCACTGTGACTGGGGGTGAGTGTCTGAAAAGTCCATCATCTCCTTGTGTTTGCACTGTGAGATGTAAAGCAGCACACATAGGATGTAGCTTAATGGGTCCTGCACTGCTGGATTATAGTGCAATCCTCCGAGTAGACAGCTTTGTGTCATATTATACATATAATTTTAGCAAAACCAAAAGGTCTTGGTTAATGTGAGACCTAATAAATTGAGCCAACGTCCATGGGCAAGTACATTTGCCGTTAATGATGATGACATTGCACCCCAGTCTGAAATATGAAAATTGCACCAAGTCACTGAACTGCTGTTGTTCGGATATACAGGAGAAGAGAGCACAAGGATAGTACCACATCTCTCCTTCCCCGTGCGTTCCTATTTCCAGAGCACTGGAAGTATGCTTTGTCTTAAATCCATACATTGTGCATGAGAAAATGAAAGCAGACTCTGGGAAAAATAAAACAGGCACAGTCTCTTCGTAAAATATCTAGCCTAGCAGTTTATTTTCTTTTTTTCAGTTGTGCAGACTCCACTCAAACCGGCTTGAGGGATCTGTAAAAGGAATATGGAAGGGTAGGGGGAGCACATGATGAAACTATTACAGCGCACTACACAATAGATTTCACAATAGCAGGAGTGCAGAGAAACAATTTGCGGAGCGCCATATAAAGTGTTGTCATAACAGGATTAAACATTTAGAAGAATCACATTAGCATAGAAACTGTAATCATTGTAGCATGTCCACATAGATGTGCAGAAGGTGTATGACATGAAAGCATGAAAAGGGAATTGCCGATCAATGCTAACCTTAAGATATTGAAATGTCGACAGTATAAAAAAATCCAGCCCAAAAAGATGCCAGCAAGATATACACTAGTAAATCTGAACGTAAGCAAGAAGAGTGGACGAAAGCAGGGTAAAGGTAGAAGAGCAGTATAGTTATACCAAGAAGTTGAGGATCACAGGTGGGGCAGTATAACCTTAAATGTCAGGCCCCCTTCATTGTAGCTTGTTTTATGTGTCAGAAGCTGTACTGAGGTGATATCATGCAAACCCCTAAGGTTTACGTCTCCACCGCCTCTAGCTTGCAGGACACAAATGACCTCAAATGGTGCATGATATGTTTCTGCTGACTGCTGTAGTAAAATGATGAAGAAGAGCTACAGGACAGCCATATGTAACTAGTACAGGGCTTTAAGTGGGGTGAAAAAACTGGGGGGTCTGTCAAAGGGGCTTGGCCGATGTAACTAAGGGTGTGGCTTAAAAACACGTAAGCTAAGAAATCTGTGCTTAGCATATTTTGCGCCCGACTGGTAAATTTGCTGCTTCTGTCAGTGCATCCAGATAAATAACACCATAATTAACAACCCACCTAGAACAAGCCAGGACTTTTGGCTTTGTCAATGGTTGTTAGTTGCATAAGACAAATAAGCAACAACTTTGGCTTCATTGTAAATAATATTGAAAATGCTTCAGTTCTAAAATTATGAGACTGTGAAAGAACTGTAACCAGTCTCTTTAGAGTTACATCAAAGGCAGTGAAGGGTGGAAGTGCAGCAGAGTTAAGATTTTGTTTCCACCCTGAGGATTAGGGCAAAAATGGAGAGCCCAATAGGGACCCGTCTCAGCACCTGCTTTTTAGAACTGTACCCGGCACTGAGCACAGGCAGGACCCGGCCCACTTAAAGCCCTGACCAATATCACATCCCATCTGTGATTATTTTGATGTTAGTTGCAAAGGTGACATTGATATATGTATTTTACTGCAGCTCATACACTATCACTATCCAGAGCCTGCATTTCCACAGTTAAAAGCGCAAGAAGGAAAAAATCATGTTTAATGCAAGGAGAATACGACAGGTCAATCCACCAGGGGCCGCATGTCATAAAGATTTTTTTTTTTAGTAGCAAAGACTTTGAATCACGCTTCCATAGCGAAACAAAAAACCTGTTTTAAGAGTGGGGAAAGAGGTTCTGATTTCTGAAAGGGGTTTTGCGACACCTTCCGAATTGTAAACATGAGACGGTATGAAATCGCAATGTAATGTAATAGTGGTTTGTGACCTCAGTTGTAGTTGCAAAGTACACACTTCACAGTTCAGCTTGGAACACCTTAACAATACCATGGAGAAAGAAGAAATCTTTCACCTCAGGCAGTTTAGGTCAATTAACACCTATTTATTTCTCATTCAAGCATCCTTTACATCCCCAGATTAACCAGTCCCCACATTTACATTCTTTGAAGCAGCCCGGCACCCTGGCTGCCCCTCCCTCTGAATCACTGCACGGGGGATCCCCCTTCTGCGTGAGCTGAGCCATCTCAACATCTGAACATTTGTCTTTTGGCCCCAAGGCTAAAATTACGGACAAATGCCGTCCGTGGAAACTTCCTTCACGGACAACGGACATAACAGTGAATTCACGGACTGTCCGTGAAATTTACGGACGGTTGGTCACCCTAGGCTGAAGCCCTCTGAGCCCTGTGAGCGCTGGGCGTCTGATCATGAGCTACCCCACAAACTGCTGATCTAGAGCTCTTAGGGATATCTTTGGTGAGCCCGTCAGAGGAGTGAATGTGCCACTGACAGCCTGGTTGGAATTTCAAACTGTTCAGATGCATTAGAACTGATTAACAGTGGGCTAGTGCCAAGTATGGTAAGCATAACATTAGGCTGCACTCCAAAGAAGGTGTACTCTGGCTTAGGCTTGTGTAGAACCTGCTGGTGCTTCCTGAACATCGAGCTGTGTGCTGCCCTCCTCGTCAAGGATAGGGCTAAGGGCCTGATTAGGAGTAGGCTGGCCCATCGGACTGCTGAACCCGTGGTGGTGGTCCCTGGGCCGCCACACACAATATTACAAATTTGCCACAGGCCCGGCGCAACCAACGGGGATCATGGATCCTGCAGCTGTGGTGCGGCAGTGAGAGGCTCTAATATGCTGGTGGTGCCACTGCGGCACCGCCGAGCATATTAGGAGGTTCCTCACTGCCATAGTTTTCATAGCGGTGAGGCCGCCTTGAAAACTGTGACGGTGTGGAAACAAAGGGGGCCCAGCAGGCCCGCTGTTGCCTCAGGGCCATAGTATGAAAGCAGGGGCGCACCTGTTGTGCTGCCCTGTGTGCAGTCACCCCCTTTCCTGTACGGTATGGACTCCTCACGCATAATGAACCACAGGATCAATGCCCTATCCTCATCCTGCTTCCATACGCTCACCTGCTTTGAAAGACATTCAGATGGATCACCACAGAATCCAAAAAGACGGTCACCCATGCACTCATCACCAGCACACTCGACTACAGCAATGCACTCTACACTGGCATCACCCAGAAACAGTTCTGGAAACTACAGAATGTTCAACATGCCACAGCCAGACTGCTCCTCGACATCCCCAGATACAGCCACATAACTCAACACCTCCAACAACTCCACTGGCTCTCAGTCAACAAGAGAATCACCTTCAAGCTCCTCACCCAATTATACGAAGCTCTCCACCAACCAGAATGCTGTGGTCCTCTTCACATATGCTGGTGGAGGTCCCCAAATCACGACTTTCTAACCAGGGTGGCAAAAGTTTTTTAAACATCACTGCCATATTGTGGAATCAGTTGCCATACAGACTTAAAAGCTCATCTGACCTGATCTCTTTCAGGACGGAGTCTGAAGACTTGGCTTTTTAAGGCATAACCTCCGGGTATTCGTGCGCTTTTAAAAATTCCATTAACATTAACATTATATATATATATATTTTTAATACTTTAGCACTTTTTTATCTCACGGCTGGCAGGATGTTGGATGACAAGCGCCTAGACAACTTAGGGTATTAGCTGAGCTTTACAAATAAATAAATAAATGATGCAGGACCAGCATATCTGAACCACGGCCTCTCATTCCACATACCCGCCAGACAACTCCGCTCTGCCCAACTTGCCCTGGCCACTGTGCCACGGATTCACAAGACCTGAACCGGAGAAAGATCCTTTTCCTACCTCACCGCCAAGACCTGGAACACCCTGCCCCTCCACCTCAGGCAATTTCCGATGCTGACCCAAATCAGAAAGGATCTCAAGACCTGGATCTTCGACTGAACCTCCACACCTAGACGGATCAGCAGCCTTGAGCCCCTCACAGGTA
The DNA here is from genome assembly GCF_964204655.1 of Triturus cristatus. Classification (NCBI taxonomy): domain Eukaryota; kingdom Metazoa; phylum Chordata; class Amphibia; order Caudata; family Salamandridae; genus Triturus; species Triturus cristatus. The sequence goes on from NC_140581.1 coordinate 836,151,524, forward strand.
AGTAGCTGCGCTTTACAAACTCCTGATTGTTTGATTGATTGATGCGGTGCAGGAACGGGTTTTGGCTTTCCCATTGCGGTGCCTTTATAATAGGCACCGCCAGACCACAAGATTACTTGTAATCTGGTGGGCGGTCGCGTTTGGTGGTCCTGGAGTGGGGCACTGGCATGACGGCCCACTCCAGGACCACCAAACTCGTAATCAGGCTCTAAGTCTGATGACCTGCTCAGGCTCTGTTGTCCTGTCCAGCTGCTGGCGAGTGTCCTACATAGAAACTAGAAGCCACCCCAAGGAACACAAAGATGCAAACAGAGCACCAATAAATCCTCTGTAATGGTCACCAGAGACTGTAGGAGGGATGCCAAAATTACTGTCAGCTGCAAGTACACATGAACCAAGATGTGACCTAGCCTGGTGAGCACACCCATCTATGTGTGAAAATTAACTTTATTGTATTTGCTCACGTTTGTTGAACCCATCACTAGCCAAAGAGGGAAGAAATGCCCCAGAGCCTCAATTTAGGGCTCTTTCACTCTGCCCTAAAGAACAGAGGTTCAGCCCCAAACTGTTTTCATGCTAGATGGATCCAAAGAGTTGGAAGAGTGTCTGAGCAGTCCAGATGTGCAGTTGAACCTGTACCTGTTTGGGCCTGTGAGTCAGACAGACATTTGCCTACCATTAGTACCTAGATCTGTTCCATTTCACTGTGAACCTGTTGATCCACATCCACTTGGACTGTCAATAGTCAATAGCTATTTTTCAAGGGAAATGCATATCCTAACTTTACCCTTAAAATAGGAGATAAGCGTATCTCCTTGGATCAATAATGCTAAACATTGAGATGCTTGATTCAACTGCGTTAGAATCCTGTTTTCTACCTTAATGTTTGCAGCTTTTGCATTTAGTGATATTGGGACATCGGTTAGTGACTACAGTGTTTACTGAGTCTTCAAGGTGGTCGTTATAGGATTGTTCTTTTACATACAATATTATTCTGTCTGGAAAGTGTCATCGCTATTGGAACTGTGAACTGTGATTTTGGAGGGCATAACTGTAAATACTGCAAGACAAAGTGAAAGAGTATGAGTAGCATCTTCGTTTTATAGAATGAATTGAAGGGCATGGTAGCAGCTCAATTCCAAATCTCAAGGCCCTTACCCAAGCACAGGACAGTGGAATAGAGGCCTGAGGATAAATAGGACTTTGCTTAAGAATACATACATATGGGTGAAAAAAGAAGATGGGCATTTTGGTACATATCAGAGACATATAGAACTTCATGACCCAGAACCAAACGAGATTAATTAATTTTATAATCTGTTTGGGGTTCTTGTCTTTAGTCTCTTCATCAAATCATTATAATCATCATACTGAAGAAGCGTAAAGATGTGATTAAGTGTGGGTTCACATATAATATTTTTGTCTCATTGATACCATTTGGAGGGGTTCGGTGAAGAGTTTTCTCAAATGACCAATGCAAATGCCATCTTGCCCAGCATGACCTCACCTTTGTCTTTGGGATCCGAGAAGCACCACAGCCCCATTGAGAAAAGAGTGGATAGCACAGTTAGGTTCTTCTTTAAGATTTTAGGCGCTATTTGAGACTCTTGAGACTGGTGAACATGGCACTGATCTACTGTGTACCATAGCACTGATTAAGCTGATCATATATGAAACTATATTTGATTCCACCTGATCTACTCGTATATCTTCCAAGCATAAATACAATCAGGGAAATATAGACCAGTGTTAGATTTTAAGGTAGTTATTACTGTCATCCAGAATGCTGACACCTGAGCCCATAATGTTTCTGGTATTTCCAGGAACTTTTCTATCACTCCGGGATCTTCAGGTTGATTAACTGCACAGTCTACTCTACACTGATAGCTGCTGCCTTCTGAATGTATTGAACAGGCATGCCAGTACCAGTGCACCATGCTCCTTTTCAGTTCATCATCAATTCTGAGTTGTGAAACCTCTTAAAAAATATATAATGCCAAGCCTAAGAACTCTAGCAATATTATAATGAACCCCTAAGATCCCTAGCAATATTTCTTTGCTACCTTTTCTGGCAAAAGTCATCAAAGGTGGTTAATAAACAGGTAAAGGTCTTTTTAAATACCAATTAGTTTTCAGGACAGTCAGACTTGAGTTTGTGCATTTCAAGTGGCCCTTTTCGGTTTCATGGAACAACATCACATGACTCAGGGTGTGTGGGGGAAAAGCTGCATTTTCTATGTACAACCTGTTCACAGTCTTCTCAGGAGGGTCTGAAAATTGGGCCTAGATTGGAGATGACTCAAGGAAAGCCTTCTTGCTGGAGGGGGAGGATAAACTATTTTAAAAAGAGTTTGAGGGTCCTAATGCCGGCCACTGTTTCCTTAAGCTCATCTCCTCCATCAAAAGTCTGTAGTCAATTACCTATAGATCACTGTTTTAGTTTTAGTTTTAGTTTTAGTAGCTGGGCTCAGCTACTGGTGTTCATATTCATCCTTGATGGGCAGAACATTCAAGACTATGGGGGCCATTCGCAAAAGTAAACGTACACATTGGTAAAGCCCCACATGTACATTTATTCTTACACGTTTGAGTATGTTTGCTTTTGGCTATTCACCATTTACAACAGTAAAGTTACACAAAAGTGTAGATGCACATGTCCCCATCCCTTGAAACAGGGAGTGGAGCCAGTGAAAATAGAAATACAGCTAGTACTAGTACTGACTTAAGAACCGTATTTGAGTTCTGCACACTTGGCAAAGATCTCTGCAATTGGGGCTGAGAGCTTGCAGCAGCGAAATATAGGGAATTTAATAAGAGTTCATAATTTAAAAAAAAAAATATTAAAAGTATTTATATGTTAAATATTACAGTTACCTAATTTTATATATGTATCTTAAATGTAGAATATACTGTTACTGCACAATTAACTTTAAGTATATTTATTAAAATTATTTTAAAACAATCCAACCCACATAAAGAAAAATGTTTGTATTTATTTATTATGTTTAAAAGTTACTAGAGGATATGTATAAAATGAAGCAAATTCTTTTTTTTTAAACTTAAAGTTGCATTTTTTTAATTGAAAAAGTGCATTAAAGTATTATAAAATAAAATTATATTTATAATTTATATTTAATTTTTTAACTTTAAAATAATTATACATATATTTTTTTAACATTATTTTGAATATGTCTTTTATTTTAAGTCCCTGCCTCCATTATCTTTTATGAGAGGGTGTTACAATATCTGTTGATGCACATAGGTGGTACTAGACTTACTCCAGCTCTGAATGGGGAGTACATTTACAACTTCTTTAGGTCATTTCTGGCTGCGGTAACTATAGAAGTGTAGTTTGTAATTATGGATGGATTTACTAATTTGTGGGTAGGCACATGTACTGTCCTTACCTCCTTGTTATCACTGCTTTATCCCCTTCTTACTCCTCCCTTAACCCATCCACTTTAGTCATGAGTATGCCCCATTTTCCAGCCACTTTCCCAGTGCCTCCCACATTTACTACTAAAATGAACACATATGGCAGAGATTTCTGCACTTAAAATATAGAAGAAGCGGAGCTGTGGTTCTCTGCATGTAGGTTAGTGGATGGCATTTTGTACTTATTTAGTAGTAATATTGTAGTACTATTAAACATACTAGAAAATGCAGTTCATGAATAGGCCCATGATGGTCAGAGGTAGAGGGATATCAGTGCTCCAACTCTAGGACACTCCTGGCCATCTCCCCCCCACCAACCAGTCACTAAAGGTAAAGTCGTCCTAGTGAATGAAATGAAGTATAGAAATCCTACATCCATCACCAGGTGGACACGAGAAAGTCAACACTGAAGGAGATCTGTTCCTAGACAGAGATAAATCTGTTCTCATTGATGGTATCATCACTTTCAGGAAGAGATAGTTGCTGCTCTGACCACCTTAGTCAAGTGTTCCCCCTAACTGATCTTATTCTCCCTGGCAGTGATAATGTAGCGAGGATAAGCAAATCCTGGCTATACCTAATGGAGCCCCATCCAAAGGGTTCCTTCCTCAGCTTTGTATAATGTATTGCAGTCTTTGGGTCTTGGGAATGGAGACTCCCACTTTCTCTTGTTCCCCTTGGCTACTGTGCCACTTCCGTCCATTTCTACTCACTCCTGAAGTAAAATGGAAGACAGGGACAGTGCATTGAAGGGATTTGTAACAGACCAATTACAGCAAAGGGTTCTGAGGTTGCCAGCACAGTACTGACTAGCAGGAGCCCTTGCACTTTCATCTAGAAGTAGCATCCGCACCTCAAGGATTTCCAATGCTAAATAACTGGATCAATTACTACCTTGGTGAACATTCCGGAGGCTCACTTAAAAATAATCACTGCTTCATCCAGTTCTTGTAATAAAAGATTTTCAACACCTAACAAACAACTAGAAAGAAAGTTCGTCTTGTTTCCAGTTGCATTTTATGACTGGATTGTGATGGATTGTTAATGAATATGCACCTGGTCAACCAGAATTTCCATCAGTTGTATGTCAGAATATCACTATCAGAAATATTGTCTAGTATAAATATTACTAACTCCAGTAGGATTATATTTTTGTGAACAATATTTAGCGCACTATATAAATCTTAGAAGATATTCTGACAATGATATTTTGGTACCTCACACCTTTCCATCAGGGTATGGATATTATTCCATGACGTGTAATTCCCGCCACATCCCATTCTGCTACACTCATCACTGTGGTAGGCATAAAAGGTAATTGGTGGTAAGCTGTAGGAGAGAAATAAGTGACAATTTACTTTTAATTACACTTGATTTCATTTGTAGACAGATCAAGTAGGAGTGTTTCTAGTAACCGATGATCATATCTGAATGGTTCAATAGCATCCTAAAACAATATTTAGAACTTGATGCTTTGAATATGGGTGCAGCCCTTTTGCTTTTCAAGTCAGCCACTCATCGGCTATCCTGTCAAAGCTACCAAAGTTTGTCTTTGCTTGCCCTACCATACAAGACATGTCTTGTGTTATCTAAAAGCAAAACACTTGACCTGAGGTATTGGTGAGCGCCATGGTATCTTAGACCTTTACTTATGCAATAGTGCAATGAGTGCCCCAGGTGGCCTCAATTGAGTATATTATGCTCACGCATTCTATCATGTGCTTTATTACTAGTGAGACTTCATCTCTTTTGCTGACACTCACACACTTGTTTTGACCAAGCAAAGACACTCATAAAAAACATTAGGTTAAGGTGTGTTACCTTTTATTGGTAAAGTTTTCACGGTGCTAATTTGAGATAGATAAGGGTGGTAGAACAATATTCTTGTGCGGTATTCTGTGATGACCAGTAACATCAGAAATATTATTGAATGCATTCACATGTGTAATGTCTGGCCATTACTGTTGGAAAAATGTAGATCAAGCAAACTGAAAATAGATCAATGAAAGATCAAATAAAATCAATTAAGTAGATCAAACCATAAAGTAATCAAACTGGAAAAAATGCCTCTCTTCATTTCACCAAATTATGACAATACCAGAGGCCCAAAAATCACATTATTATTTCTAATTTTAATTTCTTTATAACCTTAAGTGAATATTGAAATTTGCTAAAAATTTGAACAAACTTGTTTTTGATATAATGAGAATGGAGCACTTGAGCATATGTTTGCCAGTTGTAGAGGACTGCAGGAGTAGAAAATGAAATTGCTTGAGCTGCTACCTGAAGTAACTTTGGTTTATGTTTTCCTGAAGTGTCTTAAAAAGTTACTATGATTAGATGGTAAAGAATTTCTGTGTCTGTGGAAATTTCAATGTTGTTTTATTATCTACTACTACTTGTGATTTGGCAACGTCTAGCTCATTTGTCCCTTTGCCTATTGCCTAAGCAAGGCTAGTGTTGAGTATGTAATAAAAGGGTGGCAGGGCTGCCTAGCTTGGATTCTTAAGGTTAAGTCAGCTGAAGGTTTTCTATATCTTAATACCTGGAATGAAGGGAGCTCATCAAAAGATTATATAACCTAGACATCAACAATCATTACACTGAAATAATTCTAATCTGCAATAGTGTCTCTGCTCCTACTGACTACGTCTAAGCGCTACACAGGACAAGTAGAGTTATTTATATGTTTTTGAGAATATAACATAATCTAGTAGAAAATAGTACTAAAATTAGTATCACACCATTAATAAAAAGTGCAAAGGCAAACAACATTAAAGCTAATCAAACATGGAGTCTCGTTTAGAGATGGAGCAAGAGCCCTTCTTAAATCCATGGAAATCTCACCTCACCAAATTGACAGTTCCCCTGCCTTGTTTAGGGGTGGGATAGTGTAAGGTTTCCAAAGAAGGCTCCATTTTTGGAAATCTTTGACCGGCAGTCCATCTACCACAGGGTCTTCAGTTAATGTACACCAGAAGACCTTCTCTATTGAGGGTGGTCCTTTCCAATGCACATTTTTCCTGTTCAGGATCACCAGGTCCTAAATTGAAAATAATACATATAAACCACACATGCAGAGAAAAAGCTCCATCTATTTTTTTTTAAATTCAAGCAAATCTTTGCTTTGGTGGTTTGTATCTGAAAAACAAAAAAGATTGTAGAGCTGGGCAAAAACAATGAGTAGATCTCTTGACAAACCTCTCTGTAATCTATACAACCACCACAACGGCAGCTACACAGAAGGCAGTGAGAGCCACACTAGGTAGGTGATGATATGGTGGGTGGTCCTCCGCTAGGGTAGGGGAGAACATGGTCTCCGTTGACCTGGCGAGCATACCATATCACCCACTGATGTCTAAATGACCTCCTAATATATATTTAATTAAATAATTGAAATAGACACTATAGTGACTTTATAACATATAACATATATATAGTTTTTTTAACTTGATCTATGATCTTATGTAACTTGCTGGGATATGAAGATAAAACTGAGGAATATTCCGTCTGTCCACTGTGTTAAGTATGAGTGTCTAAACATAATTTTTCTCAACTTCCATTTAGATTAAATACTCTTCTTTGCTGTCTCCAGCAGTGTCTAAAATTATTAACTGTATATTTATCACAATCAATAGCATCTCAGCAGTTGCTGCTATTTAACATGTCTCAATGATATGTTATAAACCAATATTTTCTGTGTTAAGATGCAACTTTTGGTGCCAGACAGTCATAATGTAACATTGACATTTGCAATCAAGCAATCACTGAAAGGTCTTTCCACTTTTAGGGTCATTTGAATCTGTTCCCAAATGTATAAAAATTGACACCTTCACACAAATGTATTTGGAAAAATTTAACAATTCTACTAACCTTTTCTCTGTAGTATGGCATGAATTTCCACTGTCTTAGAGAATGCACATAGTCCCTGCAAAATTCCTGCTGAAAAAGCTTGACCCTATCTTTGCTTCTTATTTTAGTCCTGATGATGCTTTGATAAGATGATAAAACATACTCGACCATGGAACCAAATTTCTTTCAGGCTTTTTACTCAATTGCTTCTTTGAAATGTCCATCTTTGTAACGGGTAACTGCCATGTCTTTTTCCTTTATATCAGATTTTCGTATTTGTAACATGACAAAAAGTAGTTGTACAGATGTCTCAGCAAAATCATCTAATAACAACATACTTGTATGACGCAGTCAAACTGCACTGAACTTGATCCTTGAAGGATATTTGTCTTCTGTATGAGTAAGGGATTTGTAGAGCCATGAAGAGATCTTTGAAAATGATTACAGTTTTCAGTCTGATATAACTTTGCCTGTGCCTTGTGCCTAGACTGCGGTGAGCCTTGCAGAGGTATAATGTACAGCTTGTCTGTAGATTCCAGATCTTCTTCCTTTCTGTGTTAAGTTTTTCATGGTGGTAAATCCTTTCAATTTCCAAAGTTTCTGAGGCCATGTTTCTTGGAGCCATATAATTCCTGGTCCAAAGACACAATGTCTACAATCTGAATCATGGAGTTTGAAACAATAATATTTTGACAGATGATTTGTATTGATCTTTGTCATTTTTAGTCATACCTTTTCCTGCATGCACTCTGCATGTTGTTCCTAAGTGATATCCCTGCATTGTTTTTAGGAGTTAACATTCTTCAGTAGCCCTTCCTTGTGTGAATTATTTGAGAGATACTTTAATATCTGACCAGTGAGCTGGAATTTTGCATTCCACTTCTGCAGTTATGATGTTTTTTCCCTGAAAACCTCCAAAGTCACTAAGTTTGCAATGCATGCTTGTGGATTTGCCTTTAAGTGTTTTCGGACTTTAACCAATGCTGTCATCAAAGAGGCTATTTTTCACTCATTTGGAGAAATTGTCCAGTCTTCCTATGGGAAATCTTTGAAAAGTGTATTATTCATGCTGCTGCATATGAAATGAGGGATTGTCCAATTCTTGTAAAGAAAATTCTAAACCTTTTGCTTTTTCCATCAAGCTACAGGCATTATCGTGAGCCCAATAAATATTGATTCTCATTTATTTTGAGATCCTTCCTGAGGATTATTCCCTCATGCTAATTCCTTACTAGCCATTATTTTATGACATGTGTCATATTCTCTTTGTAAGTACTTATTTCTTGAGGCTTAAAATTAGAAATGATAAAAGGGACTGCAGAGGTCCTGAAGCATTAGAACTTACCAGTGGGCTGTTGGGGGTATTGGTTATAGCAGTTCAGCAGGGTCAGGGTATTGTGATCTGAACAGTTGGTCTGGAGTGAACTTGGTGGGTGTGAATAGTTGCTCTGGAATACTTCAATGGTGAATATCAATATCGGACAAAGGGCACCCCCACTGTAAATATTTTTCATGCAAGATAATTCAATGTCAGGGTTGTGAAGGGGAGGGAACATCCAAAGTAACAAGGGTTTTCACAAGTGACAGAGCAACATAAAATGACAGAAGGTTGCCATAACCATAGCCTGGCAACATTGTGTTCATGGATTTACTTCGTTGTCAAGTGGTCCACACCTGGGCTCATTTTGAGAAAACATTTATCGGTTTATTTACACAAGTAATGCTTCCACTATTCCTCTTGGCTTCCAATTCAAAGCTCTATATCAAACCATCTGCATAGGTTCACCGTGGAATTTTTCTACCTCCCTGTACTTCTTCAGCATCATTAACGCTTCTGGAGACCACCACCTTCAAGGCAAAGACTGTAGCCAAAGGTGGTGAGAAAACATTTGTTCTGTCATTAATTGGCTTCATCAGGGCTAGACAGTTATATCATATAAATTGTTGCACAATTAAATTGCATAAGTTCCAAAATTATTTCATGAACAGAGCATAAAAGACAGAAGACCTTTCAACTCCAGTACTTTTACCATGAAGCCATCACTAGAAACATTCAAGAGAAACATATTTCTTGAATCTTATATACAAGACAAACACCTAATTTATAATAAATTTGAGTGATATAACAAATTACCTCATGTGTCACAATAACAGGGTATACCACCTATAATAAACAATCAGACATCCATCATGCTTATGATTAGAAAACATGCAACTCGAAAACAAATTCTCAATAACACCCTAATTATGAATCGCAAATCTTATTTAAATCTTCAGTATCCTACTGTGTTCGTGACACAAAACGAATCAGAATATCAGTACAAAAAGACTAAGGGCCTTATTCCGAGTTTGGCGGACTTTTGCTGGGACCGCCACCACTGTGGTGCCTGGAAGACCTCCAAGCCTGTGGTGCACCCGCCTGTCGAATTACAACTTTAATCCAGGGAGGGTGGGTGGTGCTGCTGCGGTCTCACAGAGGTGGTATGTTAGGTTCATAGAGAGCCTAACAGGCATACTGCTGCAATGAGAGTCTGCTGCACGTTCCTGCATGGTGTGGTATGCACCATGTCAAGCATGCCACACTGTGGAGGAATGAGGGTGCAATTCCAGGGGGCCACAACATGTGCCCCCCACACGCAACCCCAAGTGAAGATTTGGCCCAGTTAGGGCCCCATTACCTGCATGACCGCCACCCTTTTTATGGTTGGATCACCGCTAGGAAAAGGGCAGCGGATGCAGGCTGTAATATGCTTGACAGTGCCAGTTTTAGCACCGCCAACATGTTCAGGCACTTTGAAGGCTGTCACTGCAGCTGGATCCTTGATCCCGATAGAAGCAGCAGTCCCACCGCCACACTCGTAATAGGGTGGACAGCTGGTGGTGGTTGGATGGCCACTGTGAGTATGGCAGTCCCGGGACTGCTGTACTCATCATAAGGCCCAAAGTTCTAACCTCTACCATCTATACTCACCATCTTTGTGAGTATATAAATCAATATCAGAATCGAAAATTGAGCATTCATTGCCTGTTCATATGTGATATCTAATAAAACAAAGTAAACTTCTCATTACTAATATCTATTATGTGTTTAATTAATCAAAGATTCTCTAAATGCATCAAAGACTCACCCAAAATCGAAATCTTGAAAAAAAACAAGATCAAAGTAATTGGGTTAACATCATGCTACACCCATAGTATCTGAAATAAAGTGAATAATTTCAGCTTTGTTAATATACTCCATAAACTAATCTTCAAAACACAAGTTTATGTTCTTTCAGGAGTGTTCACCTGCCTCGTGAAGACATGTTTATCTGACCTTCTCCATGCCCGCCATTTTGGTTAGTAGTTAAAGTCAATGTTAAAGGAATGACCAAAGTAGAGAATCCCAATACTTCTATTGACGTCTAAACTTGCACCATCTTGAAATAGTATTCCCCTAGCAATATTCAAATTGTTGCCAGTGTATCAAATAATAAAACAACTCATATCTACTAGAAGGTAAATTAAATAATTCTTAATCAAAATATCACGCGATTCAATTCCCACCACCAAGTAAAACTAAATGAATGAAGCAGGACGACACACCTGTCTAGTAACGCTCAACCGAATTCATTTGGCACTGATTAGATTCCGGAAATGGGATCTTTTTACTTACCCATTCCCAATTGTACATCCTGCTTTAGGTACCTCCCTGGATTACCCAGATAAATTTACAGGGCATCCAAAGTTGCTTCACTTTTTATGTCCTCCTCATCACTTTCTCGATGATTGTGGAATTTTAATACTTTATTAAAGATGCACATTTAAGGGCATCTCCATGGATTGTAAAACAAGGCTATTTATTATTTCACACATTTTTACAACACTTTTGTGCTCTACTCAAATCACAAGAAGTCATCTAATACATTACATAGTTCAATCATTCTTGTCTGAAACTTCATGGACCAATTAAGCAGCATCTGCTGTTTTTTATAAGTCTGGCAGAGGATTTAAAAGATGCTGTTTCCTATGTAGTGAAACATCCTGCTGCCACAACGATTTAGCATTGCAAAATGAACAGCAAAAAATGAGCAGTAAAAAGGAAAACATTTTGATAATCAGTGAATAAGTGTTATGCCTTCTTCTAGTTCTTACATACTTTCTGCAAATTCTCTGGATTGGAAGAATCCATGCAGATTGGTATTGTTGGAAATATACCAATTATATCATCAAGGAATCATAGGAGAAGACAAATCTTATTTAAGTATTGTGAACAAAATAGGCATTTTGTGCATAACTATCAAGAGTTACCTAAACCTCCTGCACTCAGACTTACACAGTATCATCCAGGTCCCACTGGGAACTTCATTAATAGCAAACTTGTGAAGTCCCATATGATCCAAATAAGGGCATAATAGCAGCAGAGCAAATTAGCAAACTTTGTGGAGTATATAGCCCATCTTTACCATCTGGTGATTTTAAACATTACACTAGGGGGCCGGTTACGATGTTGTTAGGAAACTGTCCCGAACAAATCGGTTCCGGACTCTTTTCCTACTGAATCGTGTCCTGCTAATCCGGATGACCGATCACGATGCTTCCCAAGATCGTTTGGTTTGACTCGCATTGATTCCAATGGGAGCCTGTGTTCTGACTGGAAACACAGGCTCATATTGGAAAAAAGGGTGGTTGGGGAAAACCTTGCACCCTGTGGCGCGCACTCAAGGGTGCCTGCCACATTGTGCATGATTGGGCAGAGGGGTCCCTTGGGTACCCCATGGGCCACATTCAGATGCCTCTGGGCAAAGGGGGGCCTGCAACGAGCCCCCAAAGACCGATTCTGAAAGTCGTTTTGTCTCAGGCAAACCGAGTAGGAACGACTGTCCTAATCGGTCATTGTCATCGCACGTCTGGAAACTGTGTCCATTGAGCTGAACGATTCGGCTCCGAAAGACTCGAACTGACCCAATGCCTTTCGGAACTGATTCGGACTGCTCGTACAGGTTTCGAACATCGTGATCGGTCATTGGGAAAACTGTAAGATTCGGTAGGACACAAGGGTTCCGAATCGGATTCTGCAATACCGAATCCCATCCGGAGCCCTTCCTAACGACATCGTAATCATTCCCTATTGTAATATTTGATATAATTACCAGGATGTTTAATTAAAAGATGGCTTAGGCCTTATTAACAAAGGCAACTTACACTTATGAGTGCGTTCACAGTTTTAAGTTAGTTTACTACTTTTCAATATTTACTAACTGCACTTTTGTAAGTAACTTACACTTGAGTAGTAACTTACATGTTTGTAGTAACTGACATGTGTAACTCACACTGTTGTATCAACTAATAGTCCATCACTACACATGGCCAACCACTGGTACTGCACCAACATTCCCTACAAAATGGCAGTTTGGGAATTAAAATAACGCCCCCCCACCAAAGAAAATAATGTTAAATTAAGTTAAGTTAAGTTATTTAAAATAGCTAAAAATAATAATAATTATACATTTCTTCTCAGACCTCAGCTATTTCATTCAGGAAATAATAGTTTGAAAGCACAGATTACAAACTACTCTCTTTTTGGGCCGAGACAAAATGAACTCCTAAATTCTAGACTGTTTAATTGAAACTGAGTCACTGACTATAAATCAGTTAGAACCCTGACAGATGGCCAGACTGAACAAGTCGACCCAACTACTGAGCAATACCTACATGGTTCTATACAGAACTTTAAGATGACGGGTTACGATGGACTCCCATAATGTTTGTTATTTGCATGGTATAACTCTGTACAGCTCTCTCAAGGCACAAGTCTTGAACTGCACACATGCCTCACACCCACATATGTTGTCTTTTCAGATTGCTCTTTCTTTCTCCTGTTCTGCCAGTACTCTTATGCTCAAACTGAAAACCATTCACAAGAACATGGTGACACCAGTGCTTAATTTGTAATAAAATATGTGCCAGGGCCCTCGACAGTAGGTCACAGCAATTTTAACCACCCATTGCCTTGCCAGTGCTGCCAACGACAATACCTATGCAACTGCCGACCATTTCACTCCAAGTGTGATTATTCAGACTATTCCAGGCCCCAAAAGCTATAAAAAAAAGGCTTGGGTGTCAGGAATTAATCGTTTTCAATGTATATTGAATTAACGAACAGCACTTACTATGATCATCTCTAGATTACACAGACAGCGCCACCATGTGGCAGACTGTCATAGTGCCAGTGTTCACAATTAAGTGTAGGTGCAAAGCACTGGAAAACACTGGATCAAATTAAGTACTGGGTGACACTCTTGACTGCAGCCAAACTGGGATATGAAAGAATTGCAGATGTATATTGTGTACCTTATTCTCAATATTAGGTTGGCGACTTGGTATGGCTTTCTCATGTTTTTGTCACTCCCAGATTTCTGCTTTGAGCTCAAACCACGATTTGTAAGTCCTCTTTCAATTACAGCAGCTCTGTCTCGTGCAGAAGTTCCCTCTCTTCCTATCACAGCCGGACTGGGAACCGAAACCAGCCCCGGCAAAGAGCTCTGCCACTTTGTGCCGCTTTTGTTGAAGGGGGCCGATATTGCAACTATGCAGCAAAACTGTCCCCTGGTAACAAAAACGCCCTTCCCCCCAAGGAGTCTAAAACCATAAAAAACCCACCCTGGCAGCCCACCGTGAAATGCCCGGTTCCCACTACGGGCAGTCCTGCCCTGCTTCTCATTTGAATATCTATTCACTCTTCCAAGTATTTCGGATTCACTCTTTTCCACATCCTCTTGGTTCTTGGGTTGTTCACGTTTTCTTAACTGAAAAACGTGTGGATTGAAGTGTAGGAGACAGGTGGGGTACTGAAAATGAACGGAATGGCTAGTCTTTTCTTCCAGGCACAATTTTACCCCTACACACTGCAAACCTTTCCAAGTGCCTGCCGAGATCAGGGTTGAGCTGGGACGGAAAATAGGTCAGCGCACTAAAATAAAACTGGCCCCCATTTGTGATCAGATAGCTAAAAAGTGGCCCCCATTTGTGAATCAGATTGCTAAAGAGTGGCCCACATTTCCAAATAGAGCAGTTTTGAATGTGTAAAGACACCATGTATACGTAAACACATGCTATAGTTGTTTTGCAAGGTATGGGAGAGTGCATGCATTTGTGCTTTCTGCAGGCAATGTTTTATGTAATATCAGGGAAACACAACCCTAAAAACTGGCCCAGCAGACCATAAAACAGGTCCACAAACAGTCAAAAATCTGACCCACCCAATGACCTCTTAGATCAGCCCCTCGGGCACTGCCTGGTTGCTCTAGGCCCGTCTGACCCTGGCAGGGATATATACAGTATAATCTTGGCTTGTTTCATCCAGTGCTCTCCTCTACACGGAAAGCCTCAGACTGCAAAATGTATGGTCGGTGACTGAATAATAATGGTGACTACAGTATTCTGGTCTTTGAGAGTGTTTGCCATCTTAACCAACAGCAGTAATTAGACTGAACCTTTCTCACAGTGGTTATAGAACCCCTGCCCATAATACAGCACACCCTCATTGCACAGACCTGTACCAAAAAATATTACAATCATGGAAGGATGCAGGAACAGAAAATATAGAGGAACATTTTACTAAAAAGCCGTCCACGTACAATTTTATAAACCTATCACAGCAACTGTCTAAATATTCAAGAATATCATGAGACAACAAAAACAAAAACATGATATGATATGAGAGGCAATAGGTCCAGCATTAAAGGGTAAAGGTGGAGGCCACATAGGTCCATGATTTATGCAAAATTGTCAGAGAGGGTGGTGTTGGTGACCTGTTACTATCAATTGTATGGTGGTATGCTTGCGCTACTGCATATCTTCAGATTATAACCTCCTTCAATGGAGCGAGCTTCTCTCTGGCCCTCTAGCTGCTAGCAACCATTTGCCTATCCACAAAGGACACAACAGACCATCTTTGACATTAGAACAGCCACAGTTTATTACATTATTCACAATTGTGAGACACAATATGTTCAGGACATGCAGCTATATTATAGTGGGTCATTCGTAATAATCCATCCGTTGAAAGTCATGACATTCTGTATCATGACCAGACATAAATCGTCTTACATCATAACCATTGTTGGTTGGCCATACATTCCTTAGTCCATCACCATGAGTCCTGTTGTGACAGCTCTTTCTGCTGCCTCCCTGGTACCGCAAGTCACTGCTTTGAGGCCTCCCGTTGCCTTCGATGCCTGGCGTTTGCAGACTTGAGGCTATGCTTGGGTAGCAAGTGCAACCGCGGCCCATGCAGGTAAGAGCGTTGGGGCCGGGTGGGGCGGGAATTTCGACTTACAAAGAGGAGGGGAAATGAATTATTTATTTAAATTTCCCTCATGGTTGTCTGTTAAATCCCCCCCAACCCGCCTTCCAGGGCCGCAGCTGAGCAAGTGCCATGTTTGTCCAGCGATGACCATCTCTTCGTCCTCTACTGGCCCACCAGGACCCTGCCATGAGGCATCCCAAAAACCCAGTTTTGGGCATTCTTCTTTTTCTGTCCTTGTGTGATGTCATTTCTTGGCCATGCTGGTAGCTGTTCCCCCACCCCACTGCTGGTGGTTCCCTGACCACCGTCAGCTCCTCCATCGCCCCTTCTTTAGTGAAGGAAAAACAACGACCTAGCTTAAAAGAAATCTCAAAAGCCCCTACAATGTTCAACAGGAACATGTCCAGCTCACCTCTGGATAAGTGAACCTTGTCGTCCGAGTAATAGTCTGGCATCCTGAGGTTAATGAGGCCATTCCTGACAACTTATCATCCCATGCCCTTGCAAAAGTTACTCATTGAGATACTAATCTTCCTTCTGGACCTCTCAGCAGTGCTGTGGCTAATGCCTCCCCATTCAAATCTTTGTTACTTCAGACCACAGCTAATCATGGGTGGCAAACGCCGGTGGAGTTCTCGGAGTTCTTCCTACTTCACGCTCCGCTTCCGGCACAGAGTTTGTCAAAAAACTCTGTCTACTCTACGGCAGAGAGGAGTTTTTAGGTCTCGCCTACGCAGCGTGCATGCGCTGCTTAGGAGGACCTTTAGCCATCGCTCTGCTCTTTTTGGAAGCACATACTCGGGCTTGTGGTAGCATCCACCTTGCGGGAGCGCACAGCGGCACACCACAAGCACGAGTATGTGCTTCCAAAAAGAGCAGACTGCGCGCTCACGCATGCACCACTGCCAGGCTTGTTGATCCTGTGACTAGCGCGTGTGCCGGCCGCTAGATGGCAGATGCTGCATGTAGAAGACAACTCGCACTCACTGCCACAACACATCCCTCACACTGGTATACAGTCTTGCCTGGAGCTCCCAGGATCTTTAAGACCACACTGGTATTTCCTCCCCCCTTTCCTTCCATCTTTCTCTCCTCGCTCTCTTGTTCTTCTTCCTCACACCTCCCCTCCACTGCTTGTCCTCTCCCTCCTCGCGCTGTACGATGTTGCTTACCCTTTCATGTCCCTGAAGCCGGCCCTGGATGACTCTCGCTAAGCCCGGCATGTGTAAGTGTATCCGGTGTGTTCTTTACCTCATTGTAATGCAAGGCAGTCATAGGGTAAGAGAAGCTGTTTACTGCCGCGGACAGCAGCATTTGTACTGTTGTGCGAACATGCACAGTCAACCCTTGGGCTTGCATTACTGTGTGCGTCTGCGCAATAGGGATGCTCACATGCTGTGAATGCACTGCACTTCTAACGAATCAGGTCAAGTCAGAGTGTAGGGGGTATAGGGTTCAGTCCACACACTGTAAATGTCCCGTGCCTTATGTTCTGTCAGAGTGAATGGTGCTACAAAAAGCAATAATATCCCTTCACAACTTTAGGTACGGATCAGCCAGTCTGTGGATGTGCCGAGTTTCGGTGCACAGTTTCTAAGAGTGCATTGCTCCAAGCGCACGCGGTAAAGGCCCTGTCCTTCTCGAGGGTGTAAGGGCAGACACTACGTGCACAGTCACTGTAAACTCGGGGTTCATCTCATGTTCAGTCAGTGTCTAGCTGTGCAAATGTTTATTCTTACACTGCAAATGTACATGATTCGGTTTCAGTTGCTGTATGGGCATACAGGTAAATTGTCCCGCGCAATGCAGGTTCTGTGGGTGTGTAGTGGAATGCAGAGCTGTAGTTACAGACTGGAAATGTACTGTACAGTCACTGTAAACTCGGGTTCATCTCGGGTTCAGTCAGTGTCTAGCTGTGCAAAGTGTTATTCTTACACTGCAAATGTACATGATTCGGTTTCAGTTGCTGTATAGGCATACAGGTAAATTGTCCCGCGCAATGCATGTTCTATGGGTGTGTAGTGGAATGCAGGGCTGTAGTTACAGACTGGAAATGTACTGTACATTTAAGGCCCAGTCACGAATTTCTGCATCCTCTGTAAATGTACTGTGCTTCAGGTCCCGCCCAGATATATAAAGATTTATTTCCTTTAATATCTCGAAAACTACTGAATGGATTTACACCATTTAAAAAAAAGGTTGCTTTATGAACCAAGCACTACCTTTTTGCCAAAATTGGTGTAATTCCGTTCAGCAGTTCCAGCTGTAGCCGTGTCTAAAGTTTCCAATGGGAAATTGGGTTTCCGACCTCTATTTTTAGAATTTCTCAGGAACTACTGAACGGATTTACACCATTTAAAAAAGGGCTCTTTCTGAACCAAGAGCTACCTTTTTGCCAAATTTGGTGTAATTCCGTTCAGCAGTTCCAGCTGTAGCCGTGTCTAAAGTTTCCTATGGGAAATTGGTTTTCCGACCTCTATTTTTTGAATTTCTCAGGAACTACTGAACGGATTTACACCATTTAAAAAAGGGCTCTTTCTGAACCAAGAGCTACCTTTTTGCCAAATTTGGTGTAATTCCGTTCAGCAGTTCGGACTGTAGTCGTGTCTAAAGTTTCCTATGGGAAATAACATGAAGAAAACACGTTTTGGGACCCCCTTTTTTTCTCGGCCCCCGTTTGCCGAATCTCCCCAAAACTTTCAAGACAGGAGCTGGCCGGAGTGCCCCACTAGTTTTGAAAAATTCCCGAAGATTCATCAACCGGCATCAAAGTTATTGGGAAAACAATAAATGCTTTTCCTATGGAAACTAGGTCCTAACTATAACTACCTACTGGCGACTGCCAGTAGGTAATTCTCATATATATATATATATATATATATATATATATATATATATATATATATATATATATATATATATATATATATATATATATATATATATATATATGTATATATATATATCTTCACTTAAAAAAACCATAGGTTTCACACAAGTTATAGTTAGCTGTACATTTCACTCGTAAAAAACCAATGAAATTCCACGTTATAGTTAGATCAGGTAACTATAAATTGCGTGACCGCAATGCACAATGTGTCATTTGAGATGTCATCATTGATGTGATGAGTGATGTCACTGACCATGTCATGAGTGATGTAATATGTGACGTCATCAGCAGTGGATTGCGGTCGCGCAAGTTATAGTTACCTGATCTAACTATAACGTGGAATTTCATTGGTTTTTTACGAGTGAAATGTACAGCTAACTATAACTTGTGTGAAACCTATGGTTTTTTAAGTGAATTTGCAAGGTTTTTTAAATGCTAATTCCTAACTATAACGTGTGTGAAACCTATGGTTTTTTCAGTGAATTTGTACGGTTTTTTAAATGCTAAGTTATCTATTTATTGTTAATTTTTGCACCGTGCGCGCGCTGTGGGCACTCGGTGTGCTTCGCGCACCGAGTGCCCACCTTGCGCATTTCGTACCATGCACGCCACGCCATTTTTTACAAAATATCAATTGTTTTTTTCGCCCTTGGGGGTCCTTAGATTTATATATTAAATGTGATTGTTAATTCTTTTTTTTTTGTATTTTTTTTTACCGTACGCGTACGGTAAGCTTACCGTAAGCGCACCCCGCGATTTTTTTTTAAAATATTAAATTCATTTTTCATACTTTTTGGTCCTTCGTGAACCCCCTGACGAACGCTAGGGGGTCTGCAACTCTCTTCATTGCCCCCTTTTCATGTTATCAACCTTTTTTTTTCAGTGCGAGAGACAGAAAATGGCGGCCGATACTTCCTGGTTTCGACCGATTCGAATGTTTACTTTGATCTAACAACCAATCAGAAACGCGCTCGCGCACGGCACCGTACGCGTACGGTAAGCTTACCGTAAGCACACGGTAAGCGCACGGAGCGCTGCCACAGATATATATATTGATTTAAATGCTATTTTCTCAGGAACTACTCAACAGATTTACACCAGACCTACAAAAGGCACTTCCTTGACCTTATGGCTACCTCTCTGCCAAATTACAAGTAATTCTGTTCAGCCGTTCGGGCTGTAGCTGTGTCTAAAGGTCCTATGGAAAAATGCATGGGGAAAACGCGTTTTGGGACCCCCCTTTTTTCTCAGCCCCCGCTTGACGAATCACCCCGAGACTTTCAGGGTAGGAGCGCCCCATTAGTTTTGAAAATTTCGCGAGGATTCATCAACCGGCGCCAAAGTTATTCAAAATAGAATATTGCGGATTTCCTATGGAAACCGGGTCCTAACTATAACTACCTACTGGCGACCGCCAGTAGGTAATATATATATATATATATATATATATATATATATATATATATATAGATATATATATATATATTCAACAATGCGGCTTTGGTTCGGATCGCTCCACAGCGGGTGCGGGTGTTGGGCCAAGCCAGCGGCCAGGAATCAATTTTCAAACAAATGACACTCGCACTCAGGAACCTTGACAGGGTTTATTATTTTAACAGAGTCCCCGTCTGTTACACCAACGCGTTTCAGCCTTGTCGGCCTTGTTCACGGTAGGTGATTTTACTTCCTGTAACGTTTATAAAGCATTTCCTGTACAATATTTAAAGCCCCATAGAGTTCTGGGATTTGTAGTTTTTTTTTGATTTTTACCAAAACTAATCACCTGGTAACAGTGAAAAAAGACTTATTCGTCTGTTTATAATTACAAAAGCATTTGAACTATTGTCAGTGGCAGTTGGAATGAGTTAACTGGTATTAGTGACCAACCTCATAATTGAAAAAATATATATGTTTCACAAATTAATAATTAATAACAAAATGTACAGCAGGTATCAGTGACCAATTGCTGAATTTCAAGAAAAAGGAGGGGAGAGAGCTGCATTTATAAAATGGGTACGTCTATACCGTGATATCCTTATATAGGCTGAGTTCTGTTAGAGATGTACATAAAGTTCCTCATCCGAGTTCATCCCTCTCGGGTGCTTGGTTCATAATCTTATGATGTATTTGGATTCAAGTTGTCGCAATTTTCTTTGTCGGTCACCCATCCTTTCATTGGTTTCAATAGAGTCAATGGCAAAGAATGACATGTTCATCCAATTACCTTTCTGGCAGGCAAGCATATGTTTGGGGCTGGCGTACGATAGATCTCTGTTTTTGACCGCTCTAATGTGTTCTAAGATGCGCTTTTTCAGCATACAGATGGTGCTGCCTATGTAGAGCATGCCACTATCACATTGAATCACATATATTACAAATTTCGTTGTGCATGTTATTTTGTGTTGAATGTGAATGGTTTTGCCTTCTGGGTCTTTGAGCGTTCTCATATTTTTCCCAATTTTGCATGCTTTGCAATTGTTGCATTTCCTGAAGCCAATTTGTTGTATTGTGAGCCAGTTTGGTTCTACAGTTTGGATAGTTTGGAAGTGACTCTTAGTAGTGAGGTCTCTGATGGATTGTACCTTCTTGTATGAAATCGATGGTTGTGTTCCAATGATGTTCACTAGATCTTGATCTTGTTGTAATACTGGCCAGTATTTTTGGATGATTTGTCGGATTTTGTACGATTCTTTGCTGTATGTAAGTACTAGTCGTGGTGCTGCTTGATGGATGGTAGTATGTTGGTTGTTCAATTGTGAGTGTTTTCTGACAAGGATATCGGTTCTACTCCTGGTTTTTACTCTATCTATGCTTTTCTTGAGATCTCTCATTTTATAACCTCGTTTTTGTAATCTTTTGGTACACTCAAGGATTTCTTTATTGGCATCTTCATCTTTTGAACAATTTCTTTTCATGCGAATAAATTCACCGTAAGGGATACTTCTGAGTAGAGCCTTTGGGTGGAAACTGTCTGCATGCAGGATGCTGTTGGTGGCTGTTTTTTTCCCGAAATATATATATATATATATATATATATATATATAGAGAGAGAGAGAGAGAGAGAGAGAGAGAGAGAGAGAGAGAGAGAGATTTTCTATTTCCTGAGAGCGTTTTCAACCATAAATAGCATCCCACAATTGAACTTCCACAGAGAAGGTCACGCAAACAACCTGAAAATGGCTGCCTATGCGATGAGGTCCGCAGAGAACCCCTTAATTGAATGTAGTGTGCAATACAATCAATGTTGTTGTAGCCCAAAAATGGCTGCTGACATTGACAAGGAGGGTGCTATTGATGTTGTTGTGGTCAAAATGACCGCTGACATGCTGATGTTGCCTGGGAGTGTTCCATCGATGGTTTTGTGGCCTAAAATAGCCACTGGCTTGATGACGTTGCAGAGGGGTGCATCGATATTAAGGCGTATGCGTCCACATAGGCATGGTACGTGCCCTGGTGGCACACAAAGATCTGGAGCCCACCGCGAGCTGGAACATGAAGAGCATTCGCTCTCATAACGACAATGTCACCAACGTGTGGTCACTTGACGTGCACAGCCCTTGTATAAAATTCAAATGCTAAATAAAAAAACAGTTCTCACACCTTTAGGTGAATGCTGTCATCAAACAAGAAGCCAAAAGGTGTCAGAAATGCATCCAGCAGGTGTACCCAGAGGAGAAATCTTCAGTCAGTGGGCAACAGCGTGGCATGGAAATCTCACCAATATGTAGAAGATATCATGCACACCAATGAAGAAGTAGTAGTTTCTTGGATAAGCTTTATTCTCAATGGAAGAGGCCCACAACCGCGATCGACTGGTCAGCCCGAAGTACCAACAGCAACTGACTCCTGTGGAAAGGGCGAACAAGATTGTGAAAGAAGGGATACAGACTGCGCTGTAATCAGGGCATAATGTCTGTACATTTCTAAAAACCAAAATCTGGAGTTACGACGTAACGCCTTATTGCACCAAAGGTGTGTCACCTTTTACACTATTGAGAGGTAGACAATCACATACCAATTTGTTTCCTATTTGGCTTGAATATAGGAATAATTCGCAGAAGACTGAGACTCATAATAAAATGGTGTCCAGTGTGGTTGGTAAACAAATCAATCAAGGGTTTATATAGTGCGGCTACTCACCTGTGAGTATCTCAAGGCGCTGGGGAGGGGATGCTGATCCGTCGGGCGCAGGGGTTCAGTCGAAGAGTCAGGTCTTGAAATCCTTCCTGAAATGGGTCAGCGATCGGGATTTCCTGAGGTGGAGAGGTAGGGTTTTCCAGGTCTTGAAGGCGAGGTGGGAAAAGGGTCTTTTTCTGGTTTTGGTTTTGTGGATCCGTGGGATGGTGGACAGGGCCAGTAGGGTGGAGTGAAGGTGTCTGGCAGGTATGTGGAATGAGAGGCAGTGGTTCAGATATGCTGGTCGTGCATTGTGGCGAGCTTTGTAGGCATGTGTGAGGAGCTTGAAGGTGATTCTTTTGATGACTGGAAGCCAGTGGAGTTCTCAAAGGTGTTTTGTGATGTGGCTGTGGTAGGGAATGTTGTTGAGGACCAGTCTGGCTGTGGTGTTTTGAATGTTCTGTAGTGTCCTAAGGAGTTTTTGGTGACGCCGGCGTAGAGGGTGTTGCCATAGTTAAGTCTGCTAATAATGAGTGTGTGGGTGACTGTCTTTCTGGATTCTGTGTGGATCCATCTGAATGTCTTTCAAAGCAGGGGGAGCGTGTGGTATTAAGATGAGGAAAAGGCATTGATCTGGCAGTTCATTGTGAGTGAGGAGCCCAGGATGATGCCAAGGTTACGTGCATGGTCCATGGGAGTTGGGGAGTTGCCAGTGCAGGGGGCTACCAGGAGTCATCCCAGGCTGAGGGGGTGGGTCCCAGTAGGAGTACTTTGGTCTTGTCTGAATTGAGCTTGAGGCAGATATCCTTCATCCAGGTGGCAACAGCCTTCATCCCGCTGTGGAAGTTGATTCTGGCAGCTGTGGGTTCGTTGGTGAGGGAGAGTATTAGCTGGGTGTCAGTGTAGGAGACTATGTTGAGTCCATGGTTCCTGACGATGGCAGCGAGGGGAGACATGTAAACGTTGAAGAGGGTGGAGCTTAGGGAGGAGCCCTGGGTCACTACGCAGCTGATTTCTGTAGGTTCTGTAAGGAACGGGGTAGCCTGTCTCACTGTGTTCGACTGGTAAGGAAGGATTGGATCCAGTTCAGCGTCTTGTTGTGGATGGCAATGAAAGAGTATTTTGATCGAAGATGCAACTTGCATGACACGAACACTACTGTTGGTGATTGGGCGGTGATTAAGAGACCTGTTAAGGTTAAAAAGGGATAATCAAATGTTTTGTTACCTGTTTGAATAGTGAAATCAAATAAAAGTGCTGTGTTGTTAGATGAAAAGGGGTGGTTGAACATAAGGCGCTTTGTCAAACTTACTATCCAGTAAGCTGTGACCATGAGGAAAATCAGGAACTGGGAAGATGATTCAAGTTTGGGTTGGTCAAACTGGTTACCTGCTGATTTTAATAATCGAGTACAAGTGGTTAGTACAGACATGTAAAGGTCTAATATACTCTTTCAAAGAGTTTGAGGAACTACTACTGGTGGCAGTAAAAGAAGAGAACGTTGCATTGTAAAAGGCTTAACAATTTTGATGATCATGTCTTATACTAGATTCTGAACTGTAAAGCTTTCTTTCTTTCAGTAAGGAGGAAGTTATTCTAGTATCTTAGCAATGTTGTATTCATTTACTTTGCTTAAACATTAGTAACATATTGTATGTATCTAGTGTGCTTAACACGTTCAATGTTCAAACATTTTTACAATGTATACTTTTGCCTTTAATTCACATTCTAGAATGGAGTGGCAGCTCGTGTTCTGACAGTGACAGAAGTCAGCTGGTGTTGGTACTTCAGTCTGGCCATTTGATCCTGGTTGTGGGCAACTTCCATTGAGAATAAAATGTAACTTGGAAGCTACTACTTTTTCGTTTCTGTGCATACTATGTTCTACAGGCAACTGTGATAATTTTATCTGCGAAGAAGGCATCCTCTATACAGGTGTCATCATGGTCTTCGTTATCCCTATCAGCTTTAATCCGATGGTCTGGATCAGATCATTCTCTGCCGTAGGGATTATCAAAACAAATATGGCCTTTTCTGCCAGCAGGTTTGTGTTGCATTAATTCCGACTTAAGTTACCTCACACATCTTCTTCCCAACAATATCACATTAGCATTGTCAAAGATGCATCCCAACTGTCTGCCATATGTACTCTTTTTAGTAAAGTTCCATGACTATTTTAGTATGAAGTGGCCGCAAATCCAAAAGTTCTTCCTATAACTGTCAAACTTGAAGAATATCACAAACTCTATACCTGTGATACAGGCTCTACCTTTCTTCCTGATTACAAAACCCCTACCCAACTCAAACTGGAAAACTCCATCTCCCCACCTCCATAATTCTTCTTTAACCAACCTCAGTACATGCCCTTTCGGTCATGGCCCCTATTCTGAAGAGTGGTACCAAATTGTCCTAGCTGTATTCCAGCCTCTACCATGCAGTTCTTCAGTACTACCAATATGTGTCTTGCTGTTAATGCCTTATCATCATCACTCTCAAAAGTCGAGATTTCTCTACCATGCATCAAACAAATATAGATTTTACTATAGACAAAGAGGTGGGAATTATCTGGCTTTATCTCTTTAATTGCTTACTCTCAGCAGCAATCGTACATCAACAGAGAAGCATTGTGATGTCATTGTATATAACAGTTAACGTCCACGACTCTTCCTATTTTGATTGCACAAGGAGATATTTTGGAGTAGCTTGATGAAGATGAAAAGTGGGGAAAAACTCAGCCAACCAATTTTTGGAAACTTGGGAGAAATTAGGGTAGCTGGCTCAGGCAGGAGGAGCGCAATCAATAACTGGATGAAGAAGGGTGGCTGACTTAGGCAGGATGAGTGCGATCAGTAAAGGGATCAAGCCACTGCCAAATGGAGAACTACTGAGCGATGATAGACAATTAATCTGCAGAGAAAGGGGGGAGAAAAGAGAATATTAGGAAAGGGAGGAAGAGGGGGTGGAACCCTATGGCAAAAGAAAAATTACTGGGTAACTGTACTGGCCAACATGGTAAGAATGGTACACGCCAACCTTGCAACAATGATCACAATAGTGTAACAAAGAATGATATATTGATTGTCAGAAGGAAACCAAGGGGGGAAAAGGAAGGCATATATTGATTGGGTATCCCCCCTTTTTTTAGAACTATCAGAAGCAAAAAATTCAAGCCCTGGGTCACAATCTACGAGGTGCCTATACGACGTGACACCCTTTCACTTTACTAAATTTTTAAGAACTTGTGTGTCTTCCATATATTTTGTTTTGGGGCTTGGCACATTTATTGCTATTATCTTTTCTGATACGACGACTAGTGGTTATAGAGCAAAAAGACAAGTTTCTTTTTCCCTTTTGCCCACAGTTCTAGAGAGATTGCAATCTCTGATCAATATAGATACATTTGCGGGTGACTTATGCGGCTCTACAGGGATCTCCCCGCCTGATTGGTAATAGTGCAGCGTTTGAGAAATGCCTTTTTTAGCTAATGCGATTGCTTGTTTTATACAATGTGGTACTTCTGTTAACATCTAAGCCTTTGTAGTCGCCTTGGAAGTCGCACTTGCTTTCCTTATTAATTTTCTTGTCCTTTTGTTTAATTTGGGTATATATGTATATATTTTTTACACGGGTGATAGAACCTTCTAGGTGTTGAGGTTTCTTTCCTTTTGCACTTATTGCACTTTACATATAATTATTTGTTTTGTTTTGGACTGCCACTCCAAGAGAGGAGTTTCTGCTAAATACACAGGTGGACAACTGTGTTTCTGTGCTATTAGTTATTTTGTACATATGAAGTGTATATATATGTAAATATGTGATATATTGTAAGTACAGCTAGATATTTGTATTGTAGGAGTTTTCTTGGGAGAGATATCCTTATATACCCTAGTCCTGATGAGGCCCAAAAGCAAGCCGGGCTGAAACGCGTCGACTATTTGAACTTAAGAAGCTCTCTATAAAATAAAATAATTTGTATAATTGACATACAAAGTACTAAAAAAATTGTCTAGAGGCGTACAAGTGTATTTTCCTCTTAATACTATTGAGTGGGGCTATCTTAAATAATGGAATGCTCATATTAAATAGGAGTAAGCATCCATAGTTACTTATAGGGGAATAAGGAATGCAGGATATTTTCCTTGTTCATTTGTATTTTGTTTATCTTGATTTTCTTGATTTGTCCTTTTTTTGTTTGTCATATTTTGTATGTATAATTGAATATATGATGTGTTGACACGTTGTGTGCATATTGATACATAAAAAGATTTGTTGTATAAAGCTGTGTTCTGACAATGATATTGATTTATGATTAATTCAAAGAGTAAGTACTTTGTCTCGAAGGAATAATTTATGGTGTCCTTCGTGTTGTAAAAAAGTATTGATTCATTCCAACGCATCACGTCTTTTTGTATTTTTGTACTCTTTTAGGCAGCTAGCAATGCAAAGCTGTGGATTGTTGTGGAAGTAGGGGTACAGGATGGAAGAGCAGTTGGGCTTGTTCCTTTGCAAATGAAGAAGATAACTACTTTGGGAGTGAATGACCATTGATGAACAGATGAAGTCTTGACATCTGATACCTGCTTGATCAAGACATCCAACAGAGAGGAGTATATGGTTGAAGTGACCATGACAGGCGAATACCTCTCAGAAGCCTGCAGACAAGGGGGACCTTGCTCAATCAGAACACATTAAGAGAAGGAGGTCCTGCAGCGAACACAGACCAAAAAGCAATAATGCTCCTATAGGAAAGACGCTTCTCTAAAGTGAGGAGAAGCTGAAGGAGAGACACCAGAATTGTCAGAGATGACATTTCCAATGGAACTTCAGATAATGCTGGTGGAGTGGATGGTTAAGAATGGAGAAGTGAGCGTTCTTGAGGTCCAAACAAACCTCCAACCCCAGAGGAGGTGGATGTTCTTCATCTTCAAGTGGCAATATACAATGAAATAATTCTGGAATTTTAAGTTAATAACTGGCCTAGGGCCATTGAGCATTTTGCAGACTATGAAGATAGAATTTGAGAAGCCTCCTTGAGTGAAAGCAGTGGCACAGACCATTTCCTATGACAGCTAATCTAGCAGAGGTGCTTCCTCTGCAAAGTTGGAAAGGGGGGGTCTAGAGGTTTGATAAGAAAGCTTTGACCATTTGGGGGACCCAAGGGCCCACAGTAATAGTTTTTCATTTGGGGAGTAAAAAGACAATGCAACATCCTATGGAATGAGAGGGGAAAGTAGGATGGGAGAAAGGGCTCTTGAGGAGTTTTGAAGGAGCCCCCGCCACAGCATCTGCTGTCGAATCCTACTCTTCTAGCAACAAATCTATCTCTGAAGGAATGGGAGCTTTGACTGGCTTAACCATGTGCGAAGAGGCAAAGGAATGCCTAGCCTTGATAGCCACTGGGGCATCCCCATCTGTCACCAGCTTGACTAAATCCTGTTTTGTGAAAGGAAGACCTTCTGCTAGTAGTCTGGATTCTGTCGAGAGAGAACAATATGAATTTTAAGATTTCCTTTAGGACAGATTTGCTGAAAAGAAGAACTCTAAGTGATCCTGGTGTGTACAACACTCTTGAGGTCAAGGTGAACGAGTATAGACTTCCTACACTCAGGCCAAACAGAAGCATTTGGTGTCACCGAGGAAGCACACAGCTGTTTATGCCCTGCCTTGAAGAGAATGGAAGTGAATCAGATCGGGCAAAGAGGCGCCAAACTCCAGAACATCCAGTAGTCTGATTAAGGGATGAGAAATGTCAAGGACACAATACTGGTAGCGTTTTAGGGCACAACTCATGCCCTTCTTGGGTTGATGGCTAGAATAGAGAATAAATAGACCAGATTGGGTTTAACAACAGGGGTGGAGCATGCCTTATAACCCAGGGTAGGTCTTGGAGATTCAGAGTTAAGTATAAACTTGGAAGGCCTATTTCAAGTCTATACAAAGCCAATGTCTAGAGAACTGATCCACATACTTAATTGGAGGCTATGTGCAGGACTCCGGGAGGTGACGTCCTCCAGGAAAAAATATGACTTCACCAATAAAATCCAAAAAGGAAGAACTCTATAGGATCAAGGAACTCCGTTGGGAGTTGGTGCCTGATGTTATGTAATGTACCTAGCCTTACCTATGTTAGGTTGGTAGCAATTGAAAAACCAGGTCTTCAGCTTCTTGCTGAATTCAAGAAAAGAGAAGGAGGCTCTGATGTGGAGTGGGAAGCAGTTCCATGCTTTAGGAGCAATGTAAGAGAACTCCTGTCCTCCTGATCTGGTTCGCTGTATGTGTGGGATGTGTGCAAGTTGGATTCCTGCATAACAGAGTTGTCTAAATGGTTGGTGGAAGGAGATGTGACTGTTCAGGTAGTTAGGGCCTAAATACCTTGAATGTGTGTGTGAGGAGTTTGAAATGAGCATGCTTTTGTATCGAGAGTTCTGTGTGGGAGGTTTAGAATGAATCTGTCGGCTACGTTTTGGATGATTTGTTGTCTTCTAGTGAATTGTTTGTTGATCCTGACATATGAGGTGTTCCCGTAGTCCAACTTGTTGGTGACTAGAGTATGAGTGACAGTTTTTCTAGTGTTGCTTGGGAGATATTCCTCAACATCTTCATGGTGCGAAAGCAGGATGCAATAATGGCATTGACTTGTGCTGTCATGTCCAGTTTTCTGTCGATGATTATTCTGAGATTCTTGGCGTGGATGCTGAGTGTGGGCTCGAGTTTGGACAACCACCAGTTGAAGTCTCATGTTGAGGTGTTTCTGCCACAGATCACTTATCTGTCTTCGGTGTTGTGCTGCAGAGGGTTGGCCTTCTTCCAGTTATCAAATTCCCTCATGGAGGTGGCGATCTTGTTTCTTGTGTTGGGGGGTCTTGCGCAAGAGGAAGAGTATGAGTTGAGAGGATGTTGATATCATGTACTCGGATGATGTTAGCCAGAGGGCCCTTGTGTGCATTGTAGAGGGTGGGGCTAAGCGATGAATGTTGATGCATTCTGCAGATGTGTTTGCAGGCTTCTGAGAAGTTAGGTGCCAGGCTTATAGCTTGCGTTTTATCTGATAAAAAGTTGCAGACCCAGCAGAGAGTGGGTCCCTGCATGCTAATCTCATGCAGACACGTGATGAGAATGGTATGTGAGACTGTGTGAAATGATGCACATATTTCTGAGAGAATGAGGGCTGCCGTGTCTCCTCTGTCAAGGATAATGTGGATGTTGTCTGTGGCAGTGATGAGTGCTGTTTCTGCACTGTGATGGGGTCTGAATCCAGACTGTGTGGCGTTGAAGAACTGGTAGTTGCTGAGATGGTTTGTGAAGACATTTTTTTTTTTTTTTTTTGCATCTTTTATATAGCGCGAACTCGACCCGAAGGTATTGGAGCGCTGTACATGAGCACCGTATTTACATTACATATTGAGGCACGGGGAGATTAAGTGATTTGCCCAGAATCACAGGATGTGGACACGACCTCGAGGTTCGAACCCTGGTTTCCTGCACCAAAGTCGGCAGTTTAGGCAGACGGACCACATCCTCTGATTAGGTTGATTAGTGTATCTTTGACCGTTGCCTGGTATGGTAGGAGAGAGATGGGTTTGTAGTTGGAAGTGTGGCTGGGTCAGCAGATGTTTTCTTGAGCAAGGGCATGGCGGTGGCATGTTTCAACATGTCTGGGAATGTGGCTGAGTCAATGGAGGTGTTGAGGATTGGTGTTAGTGCTTCGCTGAGTGGTAGGAGTCCTTTGGTAAAGGCAGAGGGTGCCCCCAAAGTGGATGGTCTTGATTGTACCAATGATTTTGATGGCGGTGATGGTGGGCCACAGCGTCAGGGTACGTTCTTTGGCCATGATGGGAAGTTGAGTTGCAACAGTGACGTCTTCCAGTTGAGGGTCAAAATTGCTGATTATGAAGGGGATTTTGTTACAGAAGAATTCTGAGGGCTTGTTGCAAAGGTCATGTGAGAGAGTGATGTTGCTGTAGGCGGTAGTAGGTGCAGTGAAATTTTTGATGAAGGCAAAGATTTCCTTGCTGCTGAATTGTGTACTTGGCCTTCAGTATCTGCTGGTAGTAGCATCTTGGATCTGATTGGAAGAGGTCTGAATCAGAGGTGTCTTGACTTGTTCTCCATTTGTGAACTGGTTGCAACAGCAGGAGCTTATACATTAATCTAGAAGTTCGACTTGCTAAAAAGAACGGAGCACCTTCTTTCGGTCACACACACAATGTGTGCATTCTTCTCGGCCTGAACGAGTCATATCTTTGCCCTGATGATGACCTTAAAAAATAGACTATACATGCCCCCAAACTTCATGAGGTTGAAATGCGTTGGCACATTCCTGGGGATTGACATGGAGAACCTCCTCAGAGTTTAAACATTTGTTTCAGTTGCGATGTCTGGAAAAAATCCAATTGCACATAAAGAACTTAGAATTTAATCGGACTTGGCTGAGTATGGGATTACGATAACGGCCTTTCAAACCCATCAGCCGTGGTCCATGCAGGTAACAGCGGGGGGGATTTCGAGGGACGATGCAGAGGGAAAATTAAATAAATAATTGATTTTCCCTCTGCATTGCACCTTGAAATCCCCCCCACCTAGTGGCCTCACAGCCCCACTACTGTTACCTGCACAGACCGCGGCTGAAACCCATGTGACAATAAGGGGCAATACAATTATTGATGTGAGTTAATTTGGACTCAATGTCATGAACTCAGTGCGTTCAGCAAATGCTGTATCTTCGAATAACCTTTTCTATTTGTTTCATGTGTTTGTTTGACATGTGAATTGGTGTAAATCTTTGTATATATATGAATTGTCTGTACCAAATGGATAAAATTATCATAAAAATGGAAAACACTAGTAAAAATAGTTGTCTTGAAATATGAAATTAGATAAATACTTGAGCACACTAGATTGACGTGTATGTTGTGTTTCTGTAATTAATGTTTATTATCGACCTTGTGGGGTACTCTATAGTTTTTGTAAGTTGCTTGCAGTGGCATTTCGTCAGCCTGAGTTGCTCTGCTTATCAGCTAGCCTGTGGTGAGGTTCTTGCCATTGGTTTGCACTTGAGGAGATCCAGGATGTCGACACATGGTGATCCAGCGTTTGAGGTTTTTGATGGCTTTCCACAAGTTGCTTGTGTGCTCAGGACAGTACCCAGGGAGCACAAAAGACCACTCCTCTTCTGTGAGGCTTTTCTAGCTGCAGCGGGAGGTTATGGTGGTGGTAAGTTTGTGGGGGTGCAGGGTGGCTATGCTTAAACTGATGTGGATGTGGTCTGTCCAGGTCATGGTTGCAGGTTAGTTGACTGTGATGTCGCTGATTGAGGAGAACATAAGGTCTGATAGGTGTCCAGTAGTGTAAGTGGGTTTGGTAGCGTGCTGGGTGAGGCCAAGGTTTCCGAGGATTTCTAGAAAGGCCAAAGAGTTTGGGTCGGTGCAGTCTTCTACAAGAAATGTAAGGTTTCTGAGGAGGATGTCAGTGTTGGCATTGATGATGAGGGATAAAGCAAAGTCTGGGATGTTGCTGGGGAAATTGGTGTGGGGTCCTGGTGGTCTGCGTACAAGGTTTCCACCTAGGGAGAAATTGGCTGCGATGCATATCTTGAACATGAGATGTTCCATGTAGCTCGTGGGGTATACGTTTAGTTGGTGCAGCTGATGATATCTTTAAATATGATGGCGACTAAGCCTGAGT
Source organism: Triturus cristatus (assembly GCF_964204655.1). Taxonomy (NCBI): domain Eukaryota; kingdom Metazoa; phylum Chordata; class Amphibia; order Caudata; family Salamandridae; genus Triturus; species Triturus cristatus. The sequence continues at coordinate 836,183,791 of NC_140581.1, forward strand.
GGAGCTTGTACAGTTTCACTCTGCGGAATTCCGCAAAGTGCCCGAAAAACTCCACTGAATTCCGCAGAGTTGCGCTAGCGGGCGGAGTAGGTTGATTGCACACCCGAACGCTGTGAAGGGCTTCCTTTATAAAAAAACTGCCATTATTGGCCAGCAGGGGGAGCTTTTGCAGAAGTACATATTATGAAAAACTAGAAAAACTCCCACACGACCTGTATTTCTTCTATATAGGCCTGCTAGTTCTGAACATGATAACCATTCAATGTGTTACTATGTGGAAATATTGCATGAAGGTATCTTAGGTGTGCATGTGGCCTCATAATACGTTTTTAATTATGTAATTTTGTTTTATCAAATGAAAATAGCAATTACCTTTGGAAAAGTACATAAACAAGGTTTTACAAATCTAATAAAAAGACATACAACAGTATGTACATGCTTATGACTTATTGATTTCAGTGTTGGTCAGCCCATGGAGCCCTAGCAGGCCTATGTAGAAGAAATACAGGTTGTGTGGGAGTTTTTCCAGTTTTTAATTGTTTACCCCCTTTCTCCTAGACCTAAAAGTATTCCTAAGGGGTATCTTTTCCTCGATAGTGCAGAAGGACATATTACTCTGTGGCTGCTTAAAAAGTGCGTGTTTTTTTTTTTTGCCTCGGTTTAGTGCTGCCACCACAGAGTTCCTGTTGCTTATGGTCAGATCTATGTGTGCACTGCACAATGAGTGCCATGGAGTGTAGCAGCAACTGACTTCACCTCGGCGTGTGCTCCAAGCAGAAATTCACACCCTAACCATGCTAGACAATACACTGCATGCCATCATCGCATACAGCCCTGTGCCCCACATAGGCAGATGCAATCTCTGTTTCAACTGCTATGTAGTGTGCCATAGGCCACATACCCTGTGTTGCCCTCCTCCAAAACATGTCACCATTATTTTCTCTCCGACATTCGCTTATATATATCCCCCATCTCTCCTGTAGCATTCTCTCCCCTCCTATCACGGTCTTCCCCCTCTGCTCTCTTTTAACTCTCTCCATCTCTCACCTACTGCTGTTGTTTTGTGCTTCTTCACTATTCTCTCGCCATTAGGCAGCCTGTCCTCTCCGCAGTCCTTACTCCAAAAATTCAGTCAGTAGCGAGCAGGGGGCATTAGTGGAAAGCCCTTTCCAACGATTCAACATTACATGAAGTGCGCCAATCATGTCTAAGTTGTATTTCCGGCTTACTTTTATGAGCCTATTTAGTGTAACACCGCTGGCTGCACTGAACCAGAAGTGGAACAAAGGATGCCTGGTGTTGTGGGGTACGAAGGCAGCTGAGAAGACTGGTGAGCAGCACCGCACTGTAGCTATCAACCTCTTGATTCACTGCTGCAATAGCTGTAAGGTCTTTGGAGTGTAACGTAGTAGCAGGTCATGAGGAGCGTTTAATTGATTTTTAAAACTTTATTGCTATCTGCCCCTCCTAACATTTTCTTCTCTTGAATTCTTTAAGTGCCAAGTGAGCGTTAACTTCACTCGGGGCTCCCAGACTACGGCTTCAAAGCACTTCAAACTCTTTTTAGATTAATGCAAACAGCCCCTGTCATTCTGGTTTCCCTGTCTAGTCGGGCCAGTTTATAGCTATCAGGAGGTGCGACAGGAACACAGGGAAGGGCCGATGTGTGAAGCCATGTTTCTGTAACAAAACATATGTCTGGGAGTTTGTGACTAAGTATGTCCCAGATTTCTATGGAGTGTTTAGGAATTGACCTGGCATTTAGATAAAGACAGTTTAACGTAGGGGAATTTTCACGGGGTGGCTTGGAGGTTTGACCCTGTAAAGTATTTAACTGCCTAGACTGTATCCTAGAAGAGGTGCAGTTTTCCTCTTTCCTCCTAGCAGTAAGGATTCTTGTCTGTCCCCTGCCCCCTCTGAGAGCATACCTTGACTGTTCAGCTTCACCATCCGAGAAAGTTAAAGCCAGAGGGAGTAAAGTGGTTGACTTATTGGATTGCAGCTGTACTAGCGGCCCTTGGTAAATGAACACCCTGCTTAGGGTACCGCTCAGTTACCGCTGGCTGCCCAGGGCCACAAGCAATAAAACTGAACATTTTAAACACACCAACGCAAAATCATCATGCAACCAACACACTGGCAAGGGTCAACAGATGGCAATGCACCACTTCTAACCAACTTTAAAGGCACTTGAATGTCTCAACACCTACAGCATACCTCAAAGGCATGAAATGTACCACTGAAACCAGAACACAGCAGTCAGCAAAACAGAGTACAGTAGACTCACTGATGCCACATTCCCCTGCAGCCCACGCAGTGCCAGTCTCTACTGAAGCAAGCAACATGACGCTACACACAAGAACCTCCCTATCACTTGCACACAACTTGAGATACCATAATTATTGTAATGTCACAAATGGCTAAATCACACTTAACACACTTAAGCCCACCAATCTCACATCTCAACACCCAATACTGTTGATACAGTGTAACAAACTAGATGGTTACACACCACTGTGATACCACCAACACAGCGCATGGGCCAACATGATTTCAGGTTGAGTTACCGCCATTCGTAAAATGCAAATCTGCATTGAAATTGTCTCGTGGGGCTCTGGCTGTTTGCAGTGGGCATTGCAGTTGAGGCTAACAATCAACATGTTACTTTCACTGACTCACCACACTCACAATACTAGCTCACTTCAGCTTTCCCAGAATAATCAGTCCCCCAGTCATCTCTCGGGGGCTCCTCCTTATCTCCAGATCTGCTCTCAAAAATGGCAATAGCATTGTCAACATTATCACTGATCTTCACCACACTCAAAGGGGCATCGGTTTCTCGACACGCTCTCTTCTCGTCTCCTTGTATGCCGACGACATCACTTTGTATGTCCGGCACCCACAGGACAACCTCAGCCCTCTCGTGCATGAAATCATACGCTTCGGCGGTCTCTCTGGAATACAGGACAACTGGGGCAAATCGGTGTTGTTCCCTCTCACCGATGCCACCAGCCCATACACGCCCGATTTTCCCTTTGTTTGGGCCTCGGGTCCCACCCGCTATTTGGGTATTTGGTTGAGTAGGGATCTGGATGATCTTTGGAGGGCCAATTTTGGACGTGCGGTAGATTGGCTGGAGTCAAAAATACCTCACTGGAACTGCCTCCCTTTGTCCCTCGCTGGCCGTATAGCCATAGCCAAGATGGTGGTTCTCCCGAAATTTTTATATCTCTTTCTCAACATCCCCATCCCTCTCACCGCTCAATTCTTTCGAAGACTCCGCTTCCTACTCATCTCTCTCATCTGGGCCGTTAAACAGCCTCGGATTGCGTACAAGATCCTCACGTTGCTCATGGCGGCTTGTGGCATGGGCGCACCTATTTTCAACTTTATGCTCTCTGCGCCCATGCCAGTTTTTTATATTTCTGGGTACACCCCTCCCCGTACCAGCCTCACATCGCGGTCAAGGCTGACATAGCGATGCCCTGGCCGCTGACCACTGCACTGTTCGCCCCGGTGACCCGCCCGCGCACTGAGGTGGACACAGTTGAGACCCTGCGCTGGGCCTGGTCTGGACTGCATCACCTGTCCAGTGCTCCATTGCTGTCGGCCGCCGCCATGCCACTTGTACGCCACCCAGCTTTCCCACCACTCCAACCAATCGGATTGTCCAATAAAGCCTCCCGTATGGGGCTGCGGATGCTGGCGGATCTCTACCCGGGTGACACGTACTATTCTCCCCCGGTGGCCGCGGGGCCGCTGGACACACTGCTCTTCTACCAACTGCGGGCTATCTGCAGGGAATTGCATCCGACATTCCCCCAACCCTTGCCTTCGATGCCCTCCCTCGACTTGATTTACACACCTCCATCTCCTTGCAAATTGGTGACTAAACTCTATGCCCTCATGCTGTCATCCACCCCCATCTCTACAGACCGTGTGCGCTTGGCCTGGGGCGAGGACTTGGGAATGGATATCGCCCAGGCGGACTGGCTTTACTGCTGCAATCAGACGAAGAAGCTATCGCCCAACTACCGGCTGAAACATTTTAAATACCTACACAGGCTCTACTGCACCCCGGCCCAGCTCCATAGACTGGGGCTCATCCCTGCTGACCGCTGTGCTCGCTGCGCTGCTCCTGCTGCGGATTTCATCCACTTATCATGGCTGTGCCGCAAGGTTTCGGAGTTCTGGCTGGCAGTGTGCGCCGCCATCTCCGAGATAACCTCCACCACGGTGCGTCCTGATCCGCCACTATGCCTGCTGGGCTTTGTTAAATTCTGTCCGGACCTGTCTCGACGATTGACTGCAATGTTACTCTTCCTCGCTGGGCGTAGGGTCGCCATGTGCTGGGGTCGCCGGTCGGCACCTCAGTTCTCTCGCTGGCTGGAAGATGCCGCGCGCTGTCAAACCTTGTTGTCCGAGTTTTGGTACCTGCTGCCTGCGCTTTCCCGCCCGAAAGACTTATGGAGCACCCTAGTAGCATACCTCAGTACCCACCCCTCAGGTCCTGCCGCCTCTTCCGCGCTCCCCGTCGGCCATTAGTCCGCGGCGGCCGCCGGTGTTGACCGGTGACCGACCTTTCCCGCCTCACTGTCATTCCCGTGGGCAGTGCCTGTTTCTATCCCTGCAATGGTCTCTCTGCCCTCCTCAGTACTGGGCTGCCTCCCCCACTTCAGCCTTGCCGCGCATTATTAGGTCTGCGCTTGTTCGTACTCTTGAAATTGTTCTGACATGTGGTTCTTGACCTGCTGTACAAGATGCAACTTTTTGATGCTTCATTGTGTGCTGTAGATGCTGAATATGTCAATAAAGGTTTTTGAAACTTAAAAAAAAAAAACACATTATCACTGATCTTCATCTCACTTCTTACCTCCGAAATATGGCTGGCAGACACCTCAACCCTTAATCTTTCAGATATCTTACTAGAAAGATGCAACATACTCTGTAAGAACTGAGAAACCAGGCATGTTGGAGGAATGTGCTTATCCACCAACCCAACATTACCGGTCTTGAACTCAACAGCCTGCACTGTAAGTCCTTCCAGCACAAGCGTCTTAATAAGTGTGCGACTGATGCATCAACTTTCTTCCAAAGTGAAATCAGCTGTCAGCCCTCAAAACAGAATCTTTCCCAGCTGATGTCTTTGTTTGTTGCACATGCTAGTCCTGTGACTTCAGAGCGCAGTTTAAGATCTCTTACCTTCAGGGTGAATGCCAAGACAGCACCATGATTTTTCACACTCCCTGCATTCATTATTTTGTATTTCACACCTCACATGGCGGTCTCAGGCAGGGAACTCCAGTTATAGTCACCCAACCATAAATAGAGTGGGGCAATTCCCACTGTGACCCCATAGTCCTATGGCAGATTGTGGCAAAAAGCTTTCAACTGGTGGATCTGGCTGAGGTTCAAGTGGTTGAAAGCCTGTACTTCCTCCAAATCTAAATGGGGCACAGGAACCACAAAGTTTGTGGTGGGAAAGCATATATTTTTTCTGGAGATGCCCTGCATACGGTGGTCTGTAAATGACCCCCTCAGTTAGCAGTCAATCTGAATGAATAGCAACTGGATAACTTGCTGCTACTCCTTATCAAAGTCACAACAATTTAATGGTGTAACTCTCCCATAGAGTACCAATAAGGTTTGGCTAGAATCAATATTTTATTTAAGCAAAAAAGACAAGAACAATACGAACCCCCGATTTCTGGTAGTCTGCTCACCAGATCTGTCCTTTCTATATCAGGAGATGGGTGGGAGAGAAATTTAGGACTGTGTGGCAAGGAAAAGTAGGACTCTGTGCCACGAAGATAATCCTGCCAATTCCCACCATGTCCCACTACCTTCACAGGCCTAACAGCCTGAGATTTCAGAAAGCAAAGTTCATAAAAAGCATGCTCTCACACATCATTGTTTTGCAAAACCTAATATTTATTTCCTTTAAGGTGTGGTAATACCCAAATCCTGTCCCCTCGATCCCAGATCCAAAGGAATAAGAATGAGAGCTTCAATCAATTGACAATAGTATTGAATCAAGTATTGGGAAAGTAATGACCATGGACCACAGAGCTTGTCCATAGGTTGCAGAAATTTCTACCTGCATCTAGTATTTTAGGGTAATTGTAGAGGGAGTCTGCCCCAAGGAACCTTGCTCACAAGTCCTCAAAATAGAAGTTTGAAACACTGAAACCCATTATTAATAACACAATAATGAGTGCCTCACAGCTTGCTGATGGAATCTCTCAGATGCTGGATTAGGCATAAAAGAGTATTGTGACTGAATTGAAATTCAAAACATCCTTTGCAATCTCAGCAGCTGGTAATTACTCGTGCCACATCTCAATCCATTGTTATTTTGTGTACCAAATCGACTCAATTTGGACCCAGCTATACGTTCTTGTATATGTATATATATTCTTGAGGAGTTTCTGGGTGATGCCGACATAGATTGCGTTGCAGTAGTCGATTCTGCTGCTGAGGAATGCGAGGGTGACTGTCTTTCTAGACTTGGTGGGGATCCACTTCAAGATCTTTCAGAGCAGGCGTAGCAGATGGAAGCAGGATGATGAGACGGCGTTGATCTGGTGGTTTATGGTGAGTGAGGAGTGAAGGATGATGCCTCGGTTTCCTGCATGGTCTGTGGGTGTGGAGGTGTTCCAAGTGATGCAGTCCACCAGGATTCTACCCAGGCAGAGGGGGTGGAGCCCATGATGAAGACTTCGGTTTTCACTGAGTTGAGCTTGAGGCAGCTGTTCTTCGTTCAGGCAGCCTTCATCCCATTGTGGAAGTTTGTCTTGGCAACTGTGGGTTCATTGCTGACTGAGAGAATCAGCTGGGTGTCGTCAGCGTAGGAGATGATGTTGAGTCCTTGGTTCGTGACAATGGCAGTGAGCGGGGCCATGTAACTGTTGAAGAGAGTGGGACTCAGGGAGGAGCCCAGAGGCACACTGCTCCTGATCTCTGTGGGTCCGGAGAGGAGCGGTGGTATTCTGACTCTCTGTGTTCTGCTGGTGAGGAAGGAGCGGATCCATTCCAGGGCTTTGTTGTGGATGCCGGTGTTGTGGAGTCTTGTGCATAGGGTGGGGAGAGAGGTATCGAAGGCGACCGAGGGGTCCAAGAGGACAACGTCATCTGTGGCGGCAAGGAGGGCAGCCTGGGTGCTGTGCTTGCTTTAGAAGCCAGATTGGGAGAGGTCCAGGATGTGATTCACTTTGATGAACTCAGAGAGTTGGGCGTTGATGGCCTTCTATGTGACCTTGGCTGGGAATGGGAGAAGAGAGATGGGTCTGAAATTCTTGAGGTCCGTCGGGTCGGCAATTGTGGTGCTGGCTCTGTTAAAGATGTGGTGTGGGCAGAGGTCCGAGGGAGCACTGGAGCGGATGCTCTTCATGATCTTGAGGGTGTTGTCCACGGTGAGGGGAGTCCAGCTGAGGAGGGTCTGCGGGGGTCCAGTGTAATTGGGTGTGGTGGTTGCGGGTGGGGTGAGAGGGTCTTGCGTATCGAGGCTGTCAAAGCTATTGTATATCTCCTTAATCATACGGTGGAAGAAGGTGCCTATGTCGTTGCAGAAATTTTGGGACGGAGGGATGTCTGCTGTCTCTCTGCTGGGTCTGGTGAATTCTTTGATCACGGCGAAGAGTTCTTTACTGTTGAGTGCGCTGGCTTGATTTTCTGATGAGGTGGTGGTGTGTGGTGATGGCGGTTTTGAAGGCTGAGTGAACGTCTGCGGTTTTACTGCTCCTCCATCTGTTCTCAAGCCATCTACAAGTATGCCTGGATTTGTGAAGGGTGGGAGAGAATCAGCTGGCGTTTTTGAGGAGCCGCTTGCCCAAGGCATTCTTATGTGGAGCCGGGGTATCAGCGTAGTTGGAGATCCATTGATGGAGGCTGTGTGCATGGATGTTGGTTGGGGGTTTTGTGGGGGAGGGTTTGCTGAAGCAGGTGGTGAGTGGTTCTTCGGTGACCTTGTTCCAACATCTAAGAGGGTATCAGTAAGTGTGGTGGTGTACAGTGGATTTGGTGAAGGAGAAGTAGACGCATCAGTGGTTGGTCCAAGGGAGCTCGATGGTGTGACTGAAGGTAATGTTGCTGGTGGGATAATGGGGTAGAGCGTGTGTCCGGCTGAGTGGGTTGGGGAGGTGACCCATTGTTTGAGTTCGACGCTGGTGAGTTTCACAGCAGAGACGAGGTGTTTTTTGTCAGTGGAATTGAGATTGCCGAAGAGGATGTAGTCTGTGGAGGTGAGAATGCGGGTTGCGATGAAGTCGATGATGGAATCGCTGAAGGGTGGGTGGGGTCCAGCTGGCCTGTAGATGAGGGTGCAGCAGAGGGTGGTTCTCGGGTTGGTCTGGACCTGGAAGTGGAAGGGTTCCATGTTGGTCGAGTGGTCGTCCGTGTGGGTGGTGAGGCGGAGTGTGCGTTTGTGTACGATGGCGATGTCTCCCCCGGTTTGTTGATGCAATCCTTGTGGATAATCTTGTATCCAATACTACAGAGGTGCAGACGTCCTGGAGGGATATGTGAGCTGTGTGCTGGAAGGTATTAACAAAGCTGCAATGAACTGGAAAAATGTGCCACTGTCTACAGCAGGCCAAATAGTGGTCACTAAGACATTTGTACTCATGCACCTGTTGTATCTTTTTTGCTACTATTCCAGGGCTAGTCCAAAATGTATCTTTGTGGAAAAGAACAGCATGTGGCTGATCTGATATGAAGCTGGCACTGCTATAGGTGCAAACTATACAAATTACAACTTCCAAATGGTGAAGGAGGACAGGGTGTCCCACATATGGAGAAGTATTATGTGGCAGCACAATTACAGTGACTGGCCAGGTGGGTGTCGGAGAGTCTGGTGCTGAATTGCTATATATAGAGAAGGAGGTTCATAGGAGAGACACCCTGCTGAAACTCTTTGAACCTGAATGCAGGTACACAGCGACATCAATACTATGAAGAGCTACTAAATACTTTTGGGTCAGAATGTTAGTGCGCACTAAAGCTAAGGTGGTTTAAGCTTCAGATTTACCACTTTGGGTTTTTTACCCACCCTCTAAAAACTCTTAGGAAGGAAAGAAATAAGGATATAGAATTGTGAAGGTATTATGACTTTGGATGATTTCATTGAAGATGGGAAATTGAGAGCAGTTGCATAGTTGATAGAAATTCATGAGATTCTCCCAGCAAAATTCCTGGTGTATGGCACGATATCTCGAGCATTACAAGACACTTACAGGGTTGGACTGAATGAACAACACACTTGTAGTGTGCTCCAGTTAATATTAAATATGGGTTCTACTAGGAGACCAGGGACAAGACCAGGGACATAGATTTATACATTTTATTAGACCGCCATATTACTCTCCTTGGGTCAGATGAATTATCAGAGGAAATTTCTGAAAAAGATTAGACAAATATACTTAGTTATCCAATGATGGCATCTAGAATGCTAGATTTAAATGTTACAACTCAATATATTACATTGTTCATATCACACTGAGCGATTATGTATAATGTCCCCAACAGTATCACATAGATGCTCTCGTTGTTCAGTCGACGGGGCAAGTTCGTTGCATATGTTTTGGCTATGTCTCTCACTATCTCAAGTCTGGATGTGTTCTAGATACTGTGAAGCAGATAACAGAAATAGAGGTTTAAGTGAGTCCTAAAATATGCCTAATGGCTAAGCTTTCTCGTTTTGGGAAACTAAAGATGAATTGCAGATTTTCTGACTTAGTGCCTGATTTAGATCTCTGTGGATGGGCTACTCTGTTTCAACAGTGACGGATATCCCATCCACCGAAATATAAATCTCATTATATCCTATGGGATTTATATTTCAGCGGATAAAATATCCATCACCGTTGTGACTGAGTGAACCATCTGCCAAGATCTAAACCAGGCCTTAATCATACTTTCGTGAAAAAAAGTGATATCGATAAAGTGGAAAAGCTGCCCTGCCACACCCCACCCATGGACCTCTTTTAGGGGTCACCAGGGGTCACAGCTGCAACCCCTGCCTTGCCCCTTGCTACCCCTGCCACTGACTTTGCAACCCCTACCCTCAGAGGTGGCATAATCAGTGCAAAGAAAACAGGGACCCCACAATCATTATTGTTTGCCTGTTTTTCATTATACTAATAGTGAATAATATTCTATTATTCACTATTGGTGTAATAAAAAATGGAGCACACTTAGGACCTATGGTGCCAACTGTGGTAAGTAAAAATTTTTTTAAATGTATGTTGTATGCATGCTTGCAGGTGAGAGTTTGTTTAAGTGAGAGACAGTGCGTATGTGTGTGAAAATGTTTTTTGTATGTGTAAGCATTGTGTGTGTGAGTGAAAGTGAGTGAGAGTCAAGTGACAGGTAGTGAGTGAGATTGTGATTTGAGGTCCGGATTTACTATTCATTGAAGAAAGGCAATGCTGCACCAAAGTTTCTGTGCTGCTTTGTGTCAAAGGAGGAGAGAAAAAATGTGTCATATCTAATAAGATATGTCACACATTTTCTCTGTGCGTGTGCTGTGCACTTTTGGTAGTCATGAGCCAACATACTATTGTAATCCACTTGGTCCATTCCTGCCTCTGTTTCCCCCTTCTCTTCCTTCACTCTTGGAATGTTCTTACTGTTGGTGAACGAATATTCTACAGCTGACACCAGCTGACTGGTCACCTGTTGGTAGTGTAAGACATAATAAACTCTACTCCTTTTCTATTCAGTGTTATGTCTTTTTGACACTGGCGACGAGGATGGGACCACGCCTAGGATTTCGAGATGGCGTTAGGATTAGAAGAGTACAACTTTATAGTACAATATGTGCCGGAGAAACAGAATGCAGTGGCTGATTTCCTTTCTCGAGCACCCCTAAATTCGAGTGTTGACACCCAAGATGCGGAGGACATGGACATAGTACTGGAAGTAGCAGTGTTGAACAAGAAGGATTGGGACGATTGCAGTGTACAGGATAAAAATGTGCCGTTACTCAAAAAATGCATAAGAGATGGTTGGCCGGTGATCACTGTTGAAATATCGAGAAGGAGAATATCGAATTGCCAAAATATCGAAGTAAAAATATAGAATGCCAAAATATCGAAGCCCTATCTCCAAACAGGTAAGTACAAAAATATAGAATCCAAAATATCGTGGTAAAAAATATAGTTAGCCAAAATATCGAATTTTTTAAATGTCTTAAAATTAATGTAAAATTAATAAAATAAAACATATAATTAACTGAAACTTACTTAAAAATACTTAAATAACTTTAAAATTAATAAATAATTATTGTAAGTATAAAAAAATACATATATATTAACGTAATATTAATTAAAAATTAGCAATATTTTTTGCGTAGGATAGCGGGTGGGTAAAATTTACTATTACCACTCCAGTAAGTGCAATAGTAGGGTAAGCGTTGGATAGCGGGAGGGTAAAAATTACTATTCCCACTCCAGAGAGTGCAACAGTAGAGAAAGCGTTGGATAGCGGGAGGGTAAAAATTAGTATTCCCACTCCAGACAGTGCAATAATAGGGAAAGCATTGGATAGCGTAGGGGTAAAAATTAATATTCACACTACAGAGAGTGCAACAGTAGGGAAAGCGTTGGATAGCGGGAGGGTAACATTTACTATTCCCACTCCAGTGAGTGCAACAGTAGGGAAAGGGTTGGATAGCGTAGGGCTAAAAATTACTATTCCCACTCCAGAGAGTGCAACAGTAGGGAAAGCGTTGGATAGCGTAGGGGTAAAAATTACTATTCCCACTCCAGAGAGTGCAACAGTAGGGAAAGCGTTGGATAGCATAGGGGTAAAAGATTATTTAAATGCTAATTCCTAACTATAACGTGTGTGAAACCTATGGTTTTTTTAGTGAATTTGTAAGGTTTTTTAAATGCTAATTTATGTATGTATTATTATATTTTTTATATATTTATTTTACAATAAACTACCTATGTATATAGTTATAGATTGACTGTATCCTTTAATATGGAATGGCTCAGCTCTTTTATTTTGAATTTGGATAACGTTAAACAGCATAGTTAATATCTTCTATAAACTTATAAACAGTTTAAAATGTTTTTTTTTTTTAAGGGTTTTTCACGGTGCGCACCCCGCAATTTTTTGAAAAAAAATAAAATGTTTTTGTCACCCTTCGGGGTCCTTCAGGGACCCCCTAACAAAGGCTAGGGGGTCAGGAACTCTCTACCCTGCCCCCTTTTCACGTTCTCCACCTTTCTTTTTCACTGTCACACACAAAATGGCATCTGACACTTCCTGATTTCGACCGATTCGAATGTTGACTGACATCTAACCACCAATCAGAATTACGCTCGCAGACATTTGGTGCGCGCACCGTGCACGCACGTTGAGCGCATATAGATATTTATGTACTTTTAACTGCAATTTTCTCAGGAACTACTGAACAGATTGACACCATATATGCAAAAGGCACATGCCTGACCTGAGGACTACCTCTTTGCCAAATTTCAAGTAATTCTGTTCAGCCGTTCGGGCTGTACCTTCGACTAAAGTCCTATGGGAAAATGCATGGGGAAAACGCGTTTTGGGACCCCCCTTGACGAATCACCCCAAGACTTTCAGGGTAGGAGCTGAGCGGAGCACCCCATTCGTTTTGAAAATTTCGCGAGGATTCCTCAACCGGCGCCAAAGTTATTCAAAATAGAATTTTCAGATTTCCTATGGGAACTCGGTCCTAACTATAACTATCTACTGGCGATAGGATGAGGTGGCACACAAACATTATAATACACGTTAATAGTTACCGATTTTATTCTTGTATGCAATAAAAGTCTAAGACATAAATATTATTAATTTGCTGAACATAATTTTTGTAAATACTATCTTTACAGCTCCATTCATAAATATTATCCACAATTATGACACTAAGTCATAACAATAGAATGGCCATCAGACATATAATTATGGTTCAAGCGAGTGGTTTTATCAATCAAACATTTGCGGGGTTTTCTATACGCAAACTTTTTTATATGTAAACCCTTTTAAAGTCTTTAGTATATATTTAATTATATTTATATATTTACTTATATATTTATTGTAAATGATGAATTTTATATAACTTTTATCATTGAGATATATATTTAGCTTTATTGAAAATGTCAAGATGTTTTCTATATCTACTACCATTGCATTGTAAGACACTATTGGTAACTGCATAAAGCACTATGTCACTTTAAAAAGAAAAAAATGCACTTTCAAAAAAATGTTTAAATGCCCAGGTGAGACTGCTGCTAGCGTCATGTGATCAAGGGCCCACGGGCTCGAAACGCGTAATGGCTGTGCTAAACTTGTGAGCGGACGAATAAAGATCCTTTTAAGCACCAAAGCGTGGTCTGGGCTCCTACCTGCAGCGGCATATCGAGTGCGTGGGAAAAGGGAGTTGAAGCCATATATATATATATATATATACATATATATATATATATATATATATCTCGCTCGGCTCCTTTCTTTTTGTCAAAAGGAATGTCGGCGTGCCTTTCTCGATGTCACTAGCATATCGGAAGCGTCATGCTTTTAACCCCAGTCAACAAAATAGAGAAAGGACTCATGTAATGCTCTAACATGAGCGCCATTTTGTAATGGATACATTTCATGCATTATTGCACCCAAACAGTATTACAAAGATATCAGTTTATATAAACTCCTCAATACATATCAACTGTTTGTGTCCTTTTCCACTCTGAACATAGTGCAAAACATAGTATCACGCCGTGGATCGGCACTGCCCTTTCTTCATATCTGTCTCCCCAGAGTTATTCCCTTTTCATGTTGGCATTTCAACATTACAGACATATTTTTACTAATCTCATTCTTATTTAATTCATTCTTGCACTTGCACGTCACGAGACAGTTTCAGATATCATCTCATACAAAACATTTCTTCACCTTTACTGTTTGCTGAGACACACCAGTTTCCACAGCCGTAGAAACCATTTCAAATGAGTTTCAATGTGCATACCAATTAGATCAACTTACATAAAAGTTATATGCCTATATACATTGACAGTCCCTCACAACTGTTAACCCTTAGAGGAGGCTTAGTGAGACACAGCCGTGTCTACAGCCATAGAGGCCATTCTCAAAGATGCAAATACCAATAAGATACAATTACACAGGATCTTGATTATGTGCCTATATATATTGACAGTTCTTCACCACTATTTAACCCACGTGGATACTTGGTGAGTAAATCTATGATGAAGCGTGATTCAAGTCGTCGCAGCTTCTTCACTCTGTCACCCCCCCGAACATTCGGAGGGACATGATCCAGACCAAAGAATTGTAGCAGGCCACTATTGCTCTGATGTTTTTCCGCAAATTGGCGTGCTACCGGATACATCTAGTCGTTTTTTTCAATGGCCCTTTGGTGTTCCAGAATTCTAATTTTTAGCTGGTGGATGGTGCTGCCTATGTAACGCAGCCCGCATGGGCATACCAGACAGTAAACCGCATAGGGCGTGCTGCAAGTTATAAATTTGGTAATGTGTTGTGTCTTTTCAAGATCAGGGATAGTATATGTTAAAACCCTTTTACTATTAGCACAGGCTTTGCATCTATTACAAGGGAAAAAGCCCCTCATTGCTCTCAAGGTGCCCCCTTTCTGTGGTACTCTTTCCAAATGGCTTTTCACCAACATATCCCGGAGTGACCTCGCTTTTCTAAAGGTTACTAATGGGAAGGGGGGGATGTCCTCACATATGGTAATGTCAGTTTTTAGGATATGCCAATTCTTTTTGAGCATGTTTTTCAAATGATTGGCTTCTGCAGAGTAAGGGGTGATCATACGAAATTTTCCCCTATCCTCCAAGGGTTTATCTTTGTTTTGTAACAGACTTTCCCTTGGAATCCCTCTCACCCTTTGTAACGTACTGTTCAGGGTCGTGGGGTTGTATCCTCTTTTAATGAATCTAGCTATACTTTCCGAGGCAGCTGTTTCAAAATCTATTGTCTTAGTGCTATTCCTTTTCAGCCTTAATAGCTCCCCATATGGTATGCTGTTTACAAGTTTAGGGGGATGACTGCTGGTCATTTGGCTATTTCAAATAAATTGTGTTTAAAACGCCCCGCGAGTGCGACATTCCTTTTGACAAAAAGAAAGGAGCCGAGCGAGATATTTTTGCGGATCCACACCCGCAAAGTCTGCACCTGCCTGCGAGTGCCCCGCTTTGGTGTGGGACAACGAGCGGATATATATATATATATATATAAAAATACACACACCAGCTGGCCCCGTTCGTCAGATCGCACAGCGCTCTTAAAAGGTACGTGATGGTGCGATACTCCATTCGGCAGGACTTTGCCACTACAATGTATCCAATTCCATTACGCTTGTAAGGGAAACAAAGTCGCACTCACGAGTGGAAGTTCAAATTTCAGTTTATTTTCAGTCACTGTATTCAGCAAATATATATATATATATAAATATATATTAATACACAATTTTGGGGTAATAGGAAAATTGATTGCCCACCGATAAACTCTCAGTTCACCAGTGTAGTAATAGTAATACAAAAACAACAATACAGGGAAAATACCAATCACAGATAATAAACATTATGGGGCCGATTCCGATCCTGGAAAAATTTTCTCCGTACGAATCGTATCCGGATTTTTTTCCGTCCGAATCGTACAAGTACCGTACAAACTGGCAAGTACGATTCGCATGGGAAAAAATACATACGAATCGCATTGGGAAAATTCCCCCACACGTCCTCGGGTCGGAAAAAGTGTCCGACACCTCCCCGGACGATTTTACGTACGAATCGGAAAAATGAAGTCCGAGCGCGCAAGTACGATCCATCCCGTCCGTCCGATTGTACAACCGTATGGAAAAAACACCACACGGAGCAAACCTCAATAGCAACCATGGAGACATGTGCCCGCATACGGGCCGCCCCCCACCAGCCCCCCGTATGTACGCGCCGTCCCCCCCAGCCCCCTGTACGGAGCGTACCCCCACCCCCGTATGTATGGAGCGTACCCCCACCCCCGTATGTACGGTGCGGACCCCCACCCCACCCCCCGAATGTACGGAGCGTACCCCCACCCCCGTATGTACGGTGCGGACCCCCACCCCACCCCCCAAATGTACGGTGCAGACCCCCACCCCACCCCCCGAATGTACGGAGCGTACCCCCACCCCCGTATGTACGGAGCATACCCCCACCCCCGAATGTATGGAGCGTACCCCCACCCCCGTATGTACGGAGCGTACCCCCACCCCCGAATGTACGGAGCGTACCCCCACCCCCGAATGTACGGAGCGTACCCCCACCCCATATGTACGGAGCGTACCCCCACCCCCGAATGTACGGAGCGTACCCCCACCCCCGAATGTACGGAGCGTACCCCCACCCCGAATGTACGGAGCGTACCCCCACCCCCGTATGTACAGCGTGGACCACCAGCACTACGTGCTGGGGGTCCGCGTCGTACATACGGGGGTGGGGGTATGCTCCTTACATTCCGGGGGTGGGGTGGGGGTCCGCACCGTACATACGGGGTGGGGTACGCTCCGTACATTCAGGGGTGGGGTGGGGGTCCGCACCGTACATACGGGGGTGGGGGTACGCTCCGTACATTCGGGGGGTGGGGTGGGGGTCCGCACCGTACATACGGGTGTGGGGGTACACTCCGTACATTCGGGGGTTGGGGTGGGGGTCCGCACCATACATTCGGGGGGTGGGGGTCCGCACCGTACATTCGGGGGGTGAGGTGGGGGTCCACACCGTACATACACAGAGGGGGGCTGGGGGTACGGCGCGTCCATCTGCGGGGGGGCTGGGCACGTACATACAGGGGGCGGGGGGGTACGGCGCGTACCGGGCCCCCAATTCCGCTCGCATCGTGCCGTACTTCGCTTTTCCGGCACTTTTTGGGTGCCGTAAAAATATTGCCGTCCGGACTGCTGTCGGTTCGAATCGTACTTCCTGGTTCGTGAAACGCAGCCTGAATGCGTCCCGACGTCACGTCGGCGCTTTCCCGGATCACATCTGTATGTATATTTTCGTCGGTCGGTGTTTTTTACGATTCGTACAGAAATGGTGTTTCCGTGCAAATCTTACTTGCATGTTTGTAATGTTTTTTTCCCGGGTACGAGTCGGACGGAGAAAACGCTCCGACCGACGGTTCGTACCCGGTTTTTCCAGGATCGGAATCGGCCCCATATATATACACACACACACACACACGCACGCACGCACGCACGCACGCACTCTCTCTCTCTCTATCTCTCTCTCTCTCTCTCTCTCTCCCCCAAGGATTCCAAACCAATGTAATACCATTTGGAAGAAGGATAAGGCGGTACACCAACTCCTTAGCCTTGATTTATTGCACGAAAACAAATGTATATGTTTGTACCAGTTACAATGCAGCATCTAAGAGATTTAGAAAATGTAGAAAATGTCTTGTCCCTAATATTTTACATTCTTATACAATCATTCATTCATTTGTATTCTGCATTACCAGTACCACATTATTTATATATAAAACACATTTTTTAAATTAATTCAAAGTTAGCCCTTAAAATAAAGGGTGAACTTTGAGACAAAAAAAGGTGCAAACTTGCAAAATCATAGATCACCAGAAACTGACTTTCAATCAGAAATGCTTAATCTTGGGGAGGTGTGACATAACCTTTTATTTCTCTATGGGGCATTGACCACTATATTCTAGTGTGTTGTGAGTAAATGGTTGGCTTCTATAAACAGTATATAAGAAGGGGCCTGTGATGATCTAGGGGAGTAAATTATTCTCTGTTCACAGAATTTGAATGAAGTAACAGTACATTTTCCAAACACTTGTATTCATTTGTGTCAATAACACCATATTGTGAGCCATTTCTAGGTGTATGAAAAAATATTCAAAATTAGAAAAAATAACAAAGTTGCATTTCCTTTCCCTGTTTTGTTTTCATTTTTTTGTACCTATGATTATCACTCAGTGCTTACACATGATCTCTAAATTGATTTTACTCCAGCCAACTGAACAATGCTCTTCACTCTCAACCTGCTGAGCATAGTAATGTTCTCATTCATTAAACTGATGTATTCCCTCTGTCGAAAGTAAATAAATGTTTGTTTTTCTTTAGGGATTATCTGAATCCTCATTCTCTCTGTGAAAAAAAACAAAGAGTGTCATTATCTTAGGCATTTTAAAAACGTGAAAAACATTTGCATTTTATATTTACAATTCTGTTTCTTTAATGGCAAAAAAATGTAAGTATGACAGAAATACCCAATACTTGACATGTAATCTAGAACACACATCAACAAGTTGCAAAGCCACCATTTAAGACCGCATTCACTAAAAACCATGTGGCAAAACATTCTTGGGCATATATGTTAATTAGAAAAAGAGGTAGACAGTACCTTTAGCATTTTAAAATCAGTTGAAATTGTGGAACTTATTTTGAGAAGTTGGCCTGGTATATGATGTCCACTATTTAAAGTGGTCAACTTGCACCAGTCCAAACTACTCTTATGATGTTTGGGGTCAAAGATAACCTTTAGAAAGCTATCCTAGTGGTAGCTGTGGAGAGCAGCCTTCAGGCTTAATCTTGAAGGAATGTAAAGCAGCTTGTTGTACCAGAATATCACCTCCTGAATTAATCAAATGAAAGGAGAACCACACAGTAGTTATATAAAAATATGTATTTATTAATATAACACTCTCTAGTATCCTCTACACGAGGATAGAATGCAAAGCACACAGTACGAGATCAATAGAATAGTTTTAAGTAGCACAATAGATAGTGGGCTCCAGGGGGAGACCAAACCATATACTAAAATAGTGGTATAACAACCATGACTCGGGTCCAGACAAGGTCTAGAGCATGTAGAATAGTTGGGACCCCAAGGAACCACCCAAGGTGAGTAGAAAGGGACCCCATGGAGGACTGGTGCAGTGTGCTAACACGACCCTGGGCTCCGTAGAATTCTATGGGGACGTCGCGGTTGCAATTTTTTAGTTTAAGGACCCTTCTAGGAAACCCTTTGGAACTTAAGAGGTTGGAGAGCCACCCCACCTGTGGATACCATAGTACCCGAGTTACCTATCCCAGAGGAGCCTGGTGCATAGGTCTGGAGTGGTGTCGGAAACCGCCGTCGTTCTCAATGGAGGGCTGCGAATAAGTACTTCTGCCGTGAAGGTGAAAAGGGTCAGGTGGAATCCAAGCCTGGTTTCTGGAAGGGAGGAACCTGAAAGCAGAGGGGAGAGAGTCTGGGTCATTTCAGAGTGACCAGGGGCTCGGTAGACGAATGCCCACCGATGTTGGGTGCTTCAGGTGCGAAGAAGGGATGCTTGACTCTGCAGCCACGAGGACCAGGAGATGTCGACGATGACCAGGAGTCAGATGCAAGTTGTACCATGAAGGATGTCGAGTGCTGAGGGGTCGGTGTCTGGCTGGTCAAGCAGGTTACGGTGTGGACCAGCAAGGTCCAAGGGACTCACCAAGCAATGGGGGGTCAGGGCACATCTGGAGCAACCAGGAAAGCCCAACAGAAATCAAGATGACCCACAGACCGAATGACCAGGAAACGCAAGGGGACCTCAAGCAAGATTGCAAAGTACCAGCCCACGGAGCACTAGGAAGCCAGAGTTCTTTGGTGTAAATACTGCTCAGCATCAGGACTACATGGAAACTAATGCACACACTCGGAAATTGCCAACAAGCATTTGCAACTGCAAATGGACGCAGTGTACAGGGGTTCGGGTTATGCAGTCCCCACCAGGGATACTGGCCTCAAACTTGCTGAGAGGACAGATAAACCTCAGGTACCTTTGTAACCCACCCCCTGTGTTGCTGAAATCTTCGGAGTCCGGAGGAGCTCAGGAGCAGCAGACCGGTAAGTTGCATTGAGGTGCCTGTGAATGCAGGGGAGTGACTCCTTGACCCCAAGGGAGATTCGTTAGTTCTTCTTAGTGCACATCAGGTCATGCATGGAGTTTGTATGGAGCAAGGGTACAGACAAAGCTTTGGACGGAGAGGGGGACGGAGTCGGTCCCAGTTGAAGTCCAGAGTGTCCAGCTGGTCGAAGGTCAGTGGTTTCTTCTTGTAGAATCTTGTCCACGTAAAATCTAAAGAGCTACAGTCAGTTAAGCCCTTTTGAACCCACAGGAGAGTGTTGGACAGATTCAGGGGACCCTCCTAGGGGAGGGGCAGGACAGAGGGGAGGTCACTCCCATGTCCTTTGTCCAGTTTCACACCAGAGCAGGAGCCAATGGCTCCTAGAACTGGATTGAGCTGGACTATGCACAGGGACACCAAATGTGCCCACGGTGCAGACTTTCAGGCACTGTCAGAGTACACCCACCCATCCCCAATACACTAAATCCGGTCTGGGAGGTAGTCACACCTCCCTGTGATAGGATGCCTATTGTGCTGCCTTCCTCTGCTCGAGTTTGGCTCAGCAGCAGGAGGGCAGAAATGTGTCTCTGGTCGACAGCATCGATTATGTGCTGTCTGGGTCGAGAAGACTGGCAACGGATAGACCAATGACCCCACAAAGTTCGCTTCAGAAGAGTAGAATCATACCTCCCACACCGGCTACAGGTGTGGAGGTTTGATTCCAGGGTGTTTGATACCAAACACATTATGTTTCTATGCAGCCGTTTTTGAGATAGCATTTACCGCGAGGTTATAATGCACCTCTACCTATATGTCCGGCTGAGTCACAGACGACCCGGGAGAATGGTCTCCGAAGGCTGCAGAGAGGCTCTGCTCATGCAGGGCCATCCTCTCACTTAAAACCCAGCACCCTGCCTTTAGGATTGATAAGGCCTGCTATAGGGGTGACTTATAAGTTTTAAGTGTAGTAACCTATAGATATAGTGAACCTATATCTAAAGTAAGTGGTACAAACACCAGCTTAAACAGGTAGCAGTAGCAGTAGCAGCCCTGAAGTTCCATTTTGCATGACCTCTCATGGGTGGCATAATACATGCTTCAGCCCATGGGAGGCCTCTGGGGTACCTATGCCCTGGGTACATGGGTACCATATACTAGGGACTTATAAGGGTACCCCAGTATCCAATCTAGAGTGTACCAAAGTACATGCATAACAATTTAAAGGAGAAAGCAGATAGACTGGGGTCCTGATTAGCAGGATTCCAGTCAGATTAGTCAAAAACAGTGCAACATCAAGCAAAAAGTGGGGGTAACTATAAGAAGCAGATCCTACTTTCCTACACTTATTGAAATTCATAATACATGTATCAAGGGTGCGAGCTGTAGTTACTTGAAATAACTATAACTGGTGAATTTTCATTTTTTTAGGATAAAATGTTACATTCAAACTGATATTTCCACTTAGCGTTCAGTAAATTTCTGAGGGTTTTTAATGTGAAGTAGGATACTATTCGCATACCTACCTATAACATAACGATATCCTTTGTTTTGTCATTGAATATATATAAATATGTATATATAGGATTATTCATATATATCTGTATATACACACACAAATGCACTCACACACCCACATAAATATGTATATATATATATATTCACTGAAAAAACCATAGGTTTCAGGGGCGTTATAGTTAGGAATTGGCATTTAAAAAACCTTAGAAATTCACTGAAAAAACCATAGGTTTCAGGGGCGTTATAGTTAGCTGGACATTTCCCTCATACAAAACCCTAGAAATTCCCCCGTTATAGTTAGTTCAGCTAACTATAACTCGCGCCCCCGCAATGCACTGCTGATGACGTCACATATTACACATATTACATCACTCATGACATGGTCCAGCTGGTCGAAGGTCAGTGGTTTCTTCTTGTAGAATCTTGTCCACGTAAAATCTAAAGAGCTACAGTCAGTTAAGCCCTTTTGAACCCACAGGAGAGGGTTGGACAGATTCAGGGGACCCTCCTAGGGGAGGGGCAGGACAGAGGGGAGGTCACTCCCATGTCCTTTGTCCAGTTTCACAACAGAGCAGGAGCCAATGGCTCCTAGAACTGGATTGAGCTGGACTATGCACAGGGACACCAAATGTGCCCACGGTGCAGACTTTCAGGCACTGTCAGAGTGCACCCACCCATCCCCAATACAGTAAATCCGGTCTGGGAGGTGGTCACACCTCCCTGTGATAGGATGCCTATTGTGCTGCCTTCCTCTGCTCGAGTTTGGCTCAGCAGCAGGAGGGCAGAAATGTGTCTCTGGTCAACAGCATCGATTATGTGCTGTCTGGGTCGAGAAGACTGGCAACGGATAGACCAATGACCCCACAAAGTTCGCTTCAGAAGAGTAGAATCATACCTCCCACACCGGCTACAGGTGTGGAGGTTTGATTCCAGGGTGTTTGATACCAAACACATTATGTTTCTATGCAGCCGTTTTTGAGATAGCATTTACCGCGAGGTTATAATGCACCTCTACCTATATGTCCGGCTGAGTCACAGACGACCCGGGAGAATGGTCTCCGAAGGCTGCAGAGAGGCTCTGCTCATGCAGGGCCATCCTCTAACTTAAAACCCAGCACCCTGCCTTTAGGATTGATAAGGCCTGCTATAGGGGTGACTTGTAAGTTTTAAGTGTAGTAACCTATAGATATAGTGAACCTATATCTAAAGTAAGTGGTACAAACACCAGCTTACACAGGTAGCAGTAGCAGTAGCAGCCCTGAAGTTCCATTTTGCATGACCTCTCATGGGTGGCATAATACATGCTTCAGCCCATGGGAGGCCTCTGGGGTACCTATGCCCTGGGTACATGGGTACCATATACTAGGGACTTATAAGGGTACCCCAGTATCCAATCTAGAGTGTACCAAAGTACATGCATAACAATTTAAAGGAGAAAGCAGATAGACTGGGGTCCTGATTAGCAGGATTCCAGTCAGATTAGTCAAAAACAGTGCAACATCAAGCAAAAAGTGGGGGTAACTATAAGAAGCAGATCCTACTTTCCTACACTTATTGAAATTCATAATACATGTATCAAGGGTGCGAGCTATAGTTACTTGAAATAACTATAACTGGTGAATTTTCATTTTTTTAGGATAAAATGTTACATTTAAACTGATATTTCCACTTAGCGATCAGTAAATTTCTGAGGGTTTTTAATGTGAAGTAGGATACTATTCGCATACCTACTTATAACATAACGATATCCTTTGTTTTGTCATTGAATATATATAAATATGTATATATATGATTATTCATATATATCTGTATATATACACACAAATGCACTCACACACCCACATAAATATGTATATATATATATATATTCACTGAAAAAACCATAGGTTTCAGGGGCGTTATAGTTAGGAATTGGCATTTAAAAAACCTTAGAAATTCACTGAAAAAACCATAGGTTTCAGGGGCGTTATAGTTAGCTGGACATTTCCCTCATACAAAACCCTAGAAATTCCCCCGTTATAGTTAGTTCAGCTAACTATAACTCGCGCCCCCGCAATGCACTGCTGATGACGTCACATATTACATCACTCATGACATGGTCAGTGACATCACTGATGACATCACTGATGGCATCTCAAATGACATCACTGGTGACATCACTGATGACGTCATCCATGTGATAAATTAGTGCATCTTCTCACACCCTAATATAACCTTTGATACACAGACTCAAAATTTTAGATGGCCATTTTGAAAACCATAGATACTCCAATACCAATAACTACATACCCACTCATTGACTCTTAGGTCAACATACATCTCCACTCACTCACCTGTACAGTCACTCATACTTACAGTCACTCCATACAGGACTATCATATTCAATTATACACCTATATAGACACTCACACACCACCAATCATCCATTGAGGTACTGACACACCTAGTCAGTCATGCAAATAATTAATCACAGTCCAATTTACTCACCTATACAGTTAAACACACTTAAGTTCACTTACTCATAAAAATACTAACAAATTCTGACCCTCTTATACAATTACTGATACAAGCACACACTCATCCATACAGCCACTCCCGCAATCACACACTCTCACATATAGATAGTTATATACTCTTACACACATATACACTGCGTTTCACATATGTAGTTACTGACACATGTACAACTGAGATATACATTCAATCACTAACACACCCATACATACACTCACCCAACCATACAGTCCATCACAGTTGCACTTTTAAAACCATGCACACATAGAAACACCCACTCACACCTCTATGCACAGAGTCAGACACACCCTACCCACACAAACACTCAGGCACCCGTACAGATACTCAAACAACCAATCAATAACCCATATAGACACTCATATAGCTATTCACAAAACCATGCAGCCACTTATACACCAATACACAGACACATACACACAGTTTAGTCACTAGTCTGCAGTAAGATACATTTAATGACTCACTTATAGAGTCAGTAACGCACCTAGAAAATCATCCATTCACACAATTGTACACCCACTCATTCTTCAACAGGCCTTTCCCTATATACATTAAACATATTAAAACTTTACAGAAACACAGACTCACTGGATGACGTCATCAGTGATGTCATTTGAGATGTCATTAGTGATGTCATCAGTGATGTCACTGACCATGTCATGAGTGATGTAATATGTGACGTCATCAGCAGTGCATTGCGGGGGCACAAGTTATAGTTAGCTGAACTAACTATAACGGGGGAATTTCTAGGGTTTTGTATGAGGGAAATGTCCAGCTAACTATAACGCCCCTGAAACCTATGGTTTTTTCAGTGAATTTCTAAGGTTTTTTAAATGCCAATTCCTAACTATAACGCCCCTGAAACCTATGGTTTTTTCAGTGAATTTCAAAGGTTTTTTAAATACTAATTCCTAACTAAATCAGGCCTGAAACCTATGGTTTTTACAGTGAATTTCAAAGGTTTTGTAAATGACAATTTTTAATGTATTAATTGTTATACTGACTTTTTTGATACTGATGTACTACATTTTTAAAACTATTTAATTTTAGATATATTGTTTTTAATTACATTATAATTACATTATACATTACAATACAAAATATACTTTCTCAGAATGAATTACTTTAGTTTAAATACTTGGCAAATAGGCAACAGACTTTTAAGTACAGTAGTTACAGCAACATTGAGCTCAATGTGAATTTCTAATTAAATGCAATTAGTTACTTTATGGATTACTTTTCTAACCACAGGACTGGATCCTAGATTCAGTCCTTGGACATCTCCTGTAAACAGTTGAGTAAAAGCGCTTTGGTTACAGTAGTAATTTTTAAGGAACATTATTGTATTTTAAAAGTTGACACGTAGAAACTTTTTCCCATAGAATCACCAATGTTATCCTAGGGCAGAAAATTCACTTAGCAGGTAAGTAGTGTTATCGTTACTTTTTCTTACTCAGTGGTGGATCCTGGATCCAGCACTGGCCAACCTCCTGTAAACAGTTGAAAGAATGTGTTTAAGTCATACAGACGATTTTTTAGGAATATTTTTAGTTTGTGAAAATAGATACTTAGAACATTTTCTGCTGAAAACCACACAATGGATTCCTATGGAAGGAAATACAAGTTACTGGTAAGTATGCTTAGAATTACTTTTCTGGGTCAGCGCTGGGCTAAAAGATGCAGCCCTGGGTTCTCTCCTGATAACAGGTGAGTAAATCGGAATTCGTAGTTCGGCTGATTTTAGAGGAATATTTTTAGTTTGTGAAAATAGACACTTAGAAACTTTTCTGCTGAAAACCACACATTGGATTCCTATGGAAGGAAATACAAGTTACTGGGAAGTATGCTTAGAATTACTTTTCAGGGTCAATGCTGGGCTAAAAGATGCAGCACTGGGTCCTCTCCTGATTACAGGTGAGTAAATCTGAATTTGTAGGTTCACTGATTTTAGAGGAATATTTGTATGTTTCAAAAATGGACACTTAGAAACTTTTCTGGTGAAAACCACACAATGGATTCCTATGGAAGGAAATACAAGTTACTGGTAAGTACGCTTAGAATTACTTTTCAGGGTCAGTGCTGGGCTAAAAGATGCAGCCCTCGGTTCTCTCCTGATAACAGGTGAGTAAATCGGAATTCGTAGTTCGACTTATTTTACAGGAATATTTGTACAATGGTGAAGGAAGGGGGCGGGGCCTGAGGTGACGTGTGCAAACACGCCCTGTGGCGCATTTTAAGTTGGGGAATTAATTCCTCTTCAATCCTGAGATCCCCTGGGGGCCAACCAGCCCACCAGGTACCTGCAGTATGCGCCAGGGAGCTGCATTGCAGAGAGGTGTTCAGAGGCCACGCCGCTTTTTACAACACTCTGCAACGCAGCTCCGTGGCGCTTACTGGAGGTACCTGGTGGGCTAATTGGTCCCCAGGGACCCTCAGGATTGAAGAGGAATTAATTCCCCAACTTAAAACGTGCCACAGGTCGTGTTTGCACATACATCACCTCAGGCCCCGCCCCCTACCTT
The DNA here is from genome assembly GCF_964204655.1 of Triturus cristatus. Taxonomy (NCBI): domain Eukaryota; kingdom Metazoa; phylum Chordata; class Amphibia; order Caudata; family Salamandridae; genus Triturus; species Triturus cristatus. The sequence continues at coordinate 836,210,245 of NC_140581.1, forward strand.
CATCACCGTGCAAACGCACCCCGTGGGGTGTTTTAAGTTGGGGGATTAAGTCTCCTTGAATCCTGAGCTTCCCTGGCGGCCAACTAGCCCACCAGGTACCTCCAGTATGCACCAGGGAGCTGCGTTGCAGAGAGGTGTTAAGAGGCCACACCCCTTTTTACAACACTCTGCAACGCAGCTCCGTGGCGCTTAGTGGAGGTACCTGGTGGGCTAGTTGTCCCCTAAGGGACCTCTGGATTGAAGAGGAATGAATTCCCCAACTAAAAACGCGCCACAGGGCGTGTTTTCACAGTATCACCTCAGGCCCCACCCCCTACCTTCACCACTGTGCAAACGCGCCCTGTGGCGTGTTTTAAGTTGGGAGATTAACTCCCCTTGAATCCTGAGGTCCCCTGGGGTCCAACTAGCCCACCAGGTACCTCCATTAAGCGCCACAGAGCTGCGTTGCAGAGAGGTATAAAAAGGGGCGTGGCCTCAGAACACTTCTCTGCAACGCAGCCCCCTGGCCCATACTGGAGGTTCCTGGTGGGCTAGTTGGCCCCCAGGGACCCCCAGTATTGAAGGGGAATTTGTTACCCCTCTGCAAACGCGGCAGGGGGCGCGTTTGCAGAGTGATGAAAGGAGGGGGCGTGGCCTCCTCCCCAATCCCGTTTTTTTAAAATAAAATTCTTTTTAATAAAGGGGGCTGTGTAGCCCCCCTTCTTTTTCTTATTTTTTGGCCCTGGGGACTCCATCCCCCAGGGCCTGCCCCCTAATTTTTTTTATTTTTTATACTGTGTAGGGGGTCCGCGTGGCCCCCCTCCCGAGGCCTTAATCTACCCCGGGGACCCCATCCCCCGGGGCATGGGCCTTTTTTTTAAAAAAAAGAAACATATTTTTAGGGAGGGGGGCTGCGTAGCCCCCCTCCTGTGTCCATTTAAGGCCCCGGGGAACCCATCCCCGGGCCGTTTTAATTTTTTTTTTTTTAATGTTTAGGAGGGGGGCTGCGTGGCCCCCTTCCCGGGCCACTTATGGCCCCGGGGACCCCAACCCCCGGGACCTGGCCATCTCGTTGGGGACCGTGTGGGGGTCCCAATCCCCCCACGGTCCCAGCCGGCTCCCCACTTCCTGCGGGAGCCGGCATTGCTTTTCCACATGGGGAGCAGCTAACATGCTGCTCCCCATGTGGAAAAGCAATCAGCTTTGCTATTTGGAAGAGAGAGCAGGTTTCCTGCTCTCTCTTCCAAATAGCAAAGCAGTTTGCAATGACAGGATGGGAGCCGCGAGGCTCCCGTCCGGTCTTTGCAAACTGCAGTGTCCCGGGGGTGGGCACCCCGGGACACTGCAGGAGCCGGCCTTGGGGGGTGGCGGTCCCCAGAGCCATCAAGGGCTCCAGGAGGGGGGCCGCGGGCTGAGAGCCCCCCCACGTATTTTACAAAAGCCCCGGGGGTGGCGGTCCCTGGGGGCCCCTCTGGGTCCCCCATTATAATACCATATTGCCCCCGTGACTTGCCCCCCCGGGGGCTAAATCAAAACGAAGCGCGGGAGCCGGCGCTTCGTTTTTTTTTTCGTTAGCGGGATGCGTGGACCCTACCCTTTTTGGGCCCTGGGGGTCCTTGTGGGACCCCCTGAGCAGGCCTAGGGGTCAGGGTGTTTCTACCCTGCTCCCTTGTCGCGTTTTGCGCCTTTTTTTCGGTTTTCTTGTGCTTCGGTTCTACCGAGGCACAAGATGGCTGCCAACTCTTCCTGATTCAGAGTGTTGTCAGCCAATTAGCATTCAGCTCGTGCTCGGAGGGTTCAGGGAGGGTGCGGGGAGGGTGCGCGGATCCTCCCCGGCCATAGATATCACTAACTATTTTACCCTCATTTTCTCAGGAACTACTGAACGGATTTACACCATTTAAGCAAAAGGCACGAGTCTGAACTGAGGACTACCTCTTTGCCAAATTTGGTGTAATTCCGTTCAGCAGTTCAGGCTGTAGCTGCGACAACAGATCCTATGGGAAATTGCATGGGGAAAACGCATTTTGGGACCCTCCTTTTTTCTCGGCCCTCGCTTGAGGGATAACCACAAAACTTTCAGGGTAGGAGCGGAGCGGAGCTGGGCAAAAGTGTGGAAAAGTTCGCGAAGATTCGTCAATCGCCGCCAGACTTATTGGGAATAGAATGTTGTGGATTTCCTATGGAAAATAGGTCCTAACTATAACTATCTACTGGCGACCGCCAGTAGATAATATATGTATATATATATAAAGAGAGAGCGATAAATAGAGAGAGAGATAGACATATGAAAAACTGAAACTGATAGAATGTATTATAACACTAAACACATTATAACGTTTCAACCTAATTGACTGATTCATTAACGGCTTCACAAAGAAGAAAATTTAAGTACAGAAAATAGTAAATCTACAGCGCATTTCTAATACAATGATGTGAATGTGTTGATTTGTGATATAATTTTCTTTAATTTCTTTGTCAGGTAATGACTCAGCTATGCACAGGGTGTCTTGTTAAAAAACAATGACAGAGCTATACAATGCAAAATGAAGATATCTGACAGTCTGACCCAGCAAATGTGGACAGTCTGAGAGACGACAGAGGTCTAATGCTGCATCAATAGATATCATGCTTTAAATGTTAATGTATTTTTGCATATGATGAACACTATGTTATAAATTATATATTTGTTTTCTCATGTTTCAGTTATTTTTGAAGGAGTAACCCCTAAGCCCTCCTGGCAATAGTAGAGCTCGATCGCTGCATTCACTTGCTCTGAGCAGTCGTGGATCTGTCCGAATTTGCTAGGTCTGCTTTTAGTTCTTAGTCTGGCCCGGCATAAGAAGTGCAGATTTCCTCTCTTAGCCCGTGATTCATTGGAGCATATGATGTCTTGGATGCTCTGGGTGTCTTTTTAACATTGGAGACTGCTGATGATGTTTACTCTGCTGCAATTGATGTCTGGTATGTGACCAAGAAATCAATGTTTACCAGGGTTGGGAATTTGGTCTTTAAACCTTTGAACCAGTGCTTAATTTGACGGTGGTTTCCCTTGCTCAGCACCAGCACTTAATTACCAGCACCGGCACTTATAACTGTTGTTTATTGATTAAATATACATTAAAACAATTAAAGCCGGCAACCCAAGCCATTCTTATAGTTTTGGAGGCCTGAAATAGTCTGAATTGTCACACTTGTAGGAGTGTGATGGTTAGTACTTGTGTAGGTACTGTCATTGGTAGCGCTGGCTGGGGCAATTTGTGGTGCATACTGCATTGGCCCCCTGATGAGGGCCCTGGCACTTATTATTTTACAAATTAAGCACTGCTTTGAACAGACCTGACTTAAGAATAAATCATGACAACTCCTCTTTTCAATGTTCCTCTATTCCCACGGAAGCATTTCTTACATCACCACATAAAAAGTAAAATCATTTCCAATTAGATGACAACTTAAGAACAAGCATTTCAATGCAATTGGTTTGCATTTTAGAAACTTTGACCTATTGGTATTGCAAATGACAGTGCCTTTTATGATTGCAGGTTTTTTAAGCACATAAATAAAAGGCATTGTCATTTACAATGCCAATAGCTCAAAATCTCGTAATTGCGCGACCGATTGCATTGCAAATGCTTGTTTTGTTTTCTCTTTAAGTAAACGGCATCAAAGCATTCCTTTCTCATTGACATCACTTGGTCAAAGTGCACCCGGATCACTATTTCTTTTGTATTCCCTATACCCTCCACTCCTCTGCTCCTTAATCTGTTTTGATTGTCAAGCAGTAAATGCGAAACTTAAAGTTCAGACTGTAACATCTCCGATCAGCATTTTTGTGTGAGATAAAAATACATAAAAAACACACAGACGGCCCCTCGCTCTTTTGCTCAAGTACAATATTTTTTTTAAACAACTAGGGGGCATATTATGAAGAAACGGCGTTACAATTATCGCCGCTTTAGCGGCAGAAAACTGCCGCTAAAGCGGCGATAATGGGCTTGATAATATGCCTTTGAGAATTCCAATAGAAGCCCTTGTTGTGGTGTCAACATAGGCTTCTATTGGAATTCTCACCGACATATTATCAAGCCCATTATCGCCGCTTTAGCGGCGGATTTCTGCCGCTAAAGTGGCGATAATTTTAACGCCGTGCTTGATAATATGCAACTTAAAACTGGAGTATTCTCTTGGATGGGACACCGTCTGTGCCAGTGGCATAAATTAGGTATTTCTAAGGTTCCTGCATAACTAACTGACAGCCTGACAAGTTAGAGACAAATAAAACAGCTCCTCCCCCAACAAAGTAACAAATCCATTTTGTTCTCAGTTGGGAGAAAACCCGCTCTGTCGCGAGAGGCAAACATGGCATAGGAACATGCAAGGCGCTCAGGAGTCTGCCCTGAGCTGTGTAGCCATGTGTCAACTTATGTTATTTACGTGTGTGCTGTTTGTTTTGTACTTTTTTCAAAAATATTTTGGCAATCATTACAATAAAGAAGTTTCAGAGAAAAACATTTCCACCTTTCGCTCACTATGCTACTTCCAGCGTTATGTACTTAATACAACGCGAAGGACTTGAAAAGGGTTTGGAATAAGAAACCACAGTCAATTTTACTATATACAGAGCAAAATCCGAATGCAATGAATGTTGCAGGAAAGCATGTAATGCCTGCAGTAGAAGAAACGTATTAAAGAAAATAGTGCTACAGACTAAATAAGACATACCGTGTAACAACCGAAGTAAAAGGGCCAGTCCTCATGGGAGATTACAAATGAAGACAGGCGGTACTAAGGAGGGACTTACAAGCCTATTAACGAATCAGAAGTCAGCATTTACGAAGGACAATCACACAAGCCAATGACAAAGAGTGGACGTTGATTCAAGTCCATAATCCAATACAGCATGCCTTGCAGAGTAGCTCATGCGCTGCCCAGGCTCGACCTAAAAAATGGAACCTGACTACACTTTTCTTGTAGCAGGCACTTTCTCTCTCAGCTGAGTTGATGACGAACTTTGGCCAGTAGTATCCTCTTGACATATTTATTAGAGGTAAAGTCCTTTATTACGTGCTCACTGTCTCAGTTACCATAGTGTTCTCCTCCTAAGGCCATGGAAGGACATAGGAGGTTGAATGATGCGAAGAATGCAAAGAAGTACAGGAAGCAGCGGGTAGTAATAGAAGCAGTTGTAGATGTTGTACGAGTAGAACGAGTGGACTGTACTACATTTCTGACTGCTACCTGGAAAAGCACTACTATGTTGGCTCTGGATAGCAGAACCACATTCTCCGGTAGAACGAGCATAAGGAATCATGGCCCATCTCTTTCTTTTCTTGGATCTATTGTGTGGCACCCATTGCTCACCTATAAAGTACTCCCTGTGATGGATTTCGTGCTTTTGGTTTTTCACACGTCCGACACTATAGTGCTACATCCGCTGCACAGAAAGAAAGACGCTATGCATTCCTTAACCGTAGAAGCCTCTGAGATAAATAGGGCTACCCTTTGCCACAGACATACAGTCACGCATTCCAGAGAACGAAAGCACTTCCTCCCAGGGATCAGGACAGAACCTTAGTAACAAGGTGAACAGTGACTGCTCCCCTATCAGGTCACTGATCAGTGAGAAGCAGAGCATAATTGATTGTGATTGTAATTGGGTAATTAGGACAGACGAGACTGCCCAAGTCCTAAAGCATCATCCCTGACCTTAAGCAGCATTTACCTGTTTTACCAGTGCATGTGTTCATCTACAACTTGTAACTATGGAAACCATGTTCTGTAACTTGACAGCGTTGCTATCAAGCTCCTGTATCGATTGGTGTCAAGTGCTAACATCCAGGATAGAAGAGAAGCAAGACCTTGGATGTAGTAGGGAATATTGAAGTATCACAAAATCTAGCTCTCTATATTTCTGCTGCAGAGGCATTTACCCACTGCTGTGTCTTTACAATTTGAGGGCCTGATCCACAAAGGTGAACTTTAACTTTTGAGTAAGTTTACGATTGTTTGCTATTCACAAAGGTATTTTGCTGGTAGTATTTTTTTACAACTGCAGAGTCTCGGCACATAAAAAGATAGGACAGTCCTACCTTTTTATGTGCGGAGACCCCACAGTCATAAAGATACTACCAGTAAAAAAGCCTTTGTGAATAGCAAACAATCGAAAATTTACTCAAAAGTGTAATTTTACCTTTGTGAATCAGGCCCATGAGTTCATCTATAGCCTGCTTCTCTTGAACACTTCGAGGTTTTGGATTGTCCTATGGGTGCACATGGACTCAACAAATGCAGTTCTTTCAGGGACATTTTAAGGCATGTGGAAACAGGTCAATTGCCCAGGGCCTCACTCTGTTGGGGCCAGCCTGCTTAGAGACTCATCTCACGCCTACCTGATTCTGACTTTCAATACTGCTAGGCCTATGAGATCACCTCATCCATTGCCTAATTGTGTACACTTGTATGTACTATTTGCCGGGTAGGATGGGAAGGTGTAATGTGTGGAAGTCCAATACCAAAACTTCATATAGAGGGTTGATGTATGCTTTGTTAACCCAGAGCAATGTTCGAAAAAGGTGCACAATGATGGAAATGAATTAAACATGCAATCTCCCAGAGTACCATTAAGTATGGTACAACTGTTACTTGCTGCATTTAGACATTATAAAAACTGTAGTTGAAACTATGCAGTATTAAAGCCATGGTAATACATCTCTTCTACCACTGATTACATCCAATCCCTCCCTTTCAAGTGGGGCTTTGAATTACGATATGTTCAGTACCTCCTGTTAACGCATATATTTGAATTCCAAGTCATGCAGACTTTACTGCATTAGGAAATTACATAGTGTGGTCAAAATCACTGCCAGGTTTTCCCTAGGTAAATTTCCGTAGGTCAAACCTGATGAAATTTACCAGAAGAAAATGGCAATAAATACAAGTACATGCAAATTTACGTAGAGACAGCACCAAAATTAGCAGCATGTAATTCCCTATTTTCGAGAGGAAAGCTTGCAACAAGTGAAATTTACTATTCCCTGGAAATTCCGCAACCCGGGTTATCAGATTTTACCAGGTGCTGTACATGTCACACCATATTCTGGGGCATTTGTAATAAGGGCCTCAAGCTCCTATAGGGAGCTCCAAAATATATCTATGACCAGGTGCATTAAAAACCTTAAAAGGTCTCTGAGCTATTTATTTATTTATATATATATATACAGCATCAGCATAGGCCATTATTTATACCCAGAACTTGCTTCCATTGGAAATAAAACGCGCACAAGCCACATTAGTTACTCCCAAAATATTCTGTCTTATTGGCAAAATATAACTCCTGTTGATGCTTCTTTTTTTACCTTATCTAATAAAACAATGACAATCCAATGGCTGAATTTTCCTTATTATTACAATATACACAGTTCAAATAGCTTAATACTTACTTGGTGTTTGTTGCTTCTTTCATCTTGTCTGCTTCTTTTCTTGTTAGATACCCCTTAACATGAGCCTGGATTGTCACAGCAGCTTCATTTCTGGTGAGGTCGTTTTCATATGAATTTTGTTTCTCATGGTGAAGAATTACAGACTCTGAAGCCTGGTCATGGTGAATGTTATCATCGGGGGACTGCTCCTCTTGGTTAAGAATTACAGACTCCGAAACCTGATCACGGTCGGGGTTGCTATAATCGGGGGGCTGCTCCTCTTGGATAAGAATTACAGGCTCAGAAACCTGGTCGCTGTCTGGGTTGCTATCATCGGGGGGCTGCTCCTCTTGGTTAAGAATTACAGACTCAGAAACCTGGTCGCTCTTGGGGTTGTTATCATCTGGGAGCTTCTCCTCCTGAGGAAGAATTACAGGCTCAGAAACCTGGTCACCGTCGGGGTTATCATCGGGGGTATGCTCCTCCTGAGTATGAACTACAGGCTCAGAAACCTGGTCACTGTTGGGGTTATCATCGGGGGTATGCTCCTCCTGAGTATGAACTACAGGCTCAGAAACCTGGTCACTGTCGGGGTTATCATCGGGGGTATGCTCCTCCTGAGTATGAACTACAGGCTCAGAAACCTGGTCACTGTTGGGGTTATCATCGGGGGCATGCTCCTCATGAGTATGAACTACAGGCTCAGAAACCTGGTCGCTGTCGGGGTTGTTATCATCGGGGGTATGCTCCTCCTGAGTATGAACTACAGGCTCAGAAACCTTGTCACTATTGCGGCTGTTACCATCAGATAGCTGCTCCTCTTGGTTAAGAATGACAGTCTCAGAAACCTCCTCACTGTCGTGGTTGTTATCATCAGGTGGCTGCTCCTCCTGGGGAAGAATTACGGGCTCGGAAACCTGGTCATTTTTGTAGTTGTTATCATCGGGTGGCTGCTCCTCTTGTTGTAGAATGATAGGCTTGGTAACCTGGTCACTGTTGTGGTTGTTATCATCGGGTGGTTGCTCCTCTTGTTGTAGAATGACAGTCTCGGAAACCTGCTCACTGTCGTGGTTGTTAACATCAGGTGGTTGCTCCTCTTGGGTAAGAATGACAGAGTCGGAAACCTGGTCACTGTCATGATTGTCCTCATCGGGTGTTTGCTCAGGCAGTTGCTCCTCTCGGTGTTGAATGACAGGCTCAGAAACCTGGTCACTGCTGAGGTTGTTCTCACCAAGTGGTTGCTCCTCTTGTTGTAGAATGACAAGCTTGGTAGCCTGGTCACTGTTGTGGTTGTTATCATTGGGTGGCTGTTCCTCTTGAGGAAGAATGGAAGGCTTGAAAATCTGGTCACCGTTGAGATGGTTGCTATCACTTAATGGCTGCTCCTCGTGCTGGAGAACACGCTCAGAAACCTGGTCCCTCTCATAATGGTCATCTTTGAGTGGGTGCTCCTTTTGCTGAAGAACGACAGGCTCCGAAAACTGGTCACTGTCATGGTGGCCATTATCAACTGGTAGCTGCTGCTCCTGGTGTAGAACGGCAGCATCGGAAAACTGGTCCTTGTCTTGCTGGTCATTACCATCAGGTGGCTGCTCCTCGTGATGAAAACCAATAGTGTCTGAAAACTGGTCCCTGTCAGTATTGTTACCTTCTAGTGGTTGCTTCTCCTGGTGAAGAACGGCAGGCTCTGAAAACTGGTCACTGTCAGGTCGGTTGCTAACACCAGATGGTTGCTGTTCACTTTGAGCGTGATCTCTTCTGTCCTTCTTTGGGTCCACGAAAGGCTTTTCTCGAAAGTCCTCCTTGCTCCTGCTTCCGGGTGGCTGCAGAAAAGCTTTATTATTGTAAAATCTGTCCTCTAATTTAGCCCCCCATTCAGCTTGATCAATGCCTGACGCCTCCCTCTGCCTTAAAAGCGTTGTAAAGTGCATTGCAGCAAAAGTTGGGATATCCTTGGGTTGGTTCCTTAGAATCTCCCGAGTTAAACCCTCGAGAACATTTCCAAATCCTCTCGGGATGCGGTGAGGCGTGTTTGAGAAAGGGACTGACATGATTAACCAGGCTTCTTTCTCTCGTCGCTCCTGCCGCTCTCTCGATCCCTCTGCAGGGCGCTTCTCTCGCTCGGCGTGTTTGTTTCCGGAGTCATGACAACAGCTACCTGCTCTTCCGCAGTGTCAACTAGTGTAGTGTGTCGCGCAGGTCACCGTCAAAGGAAGTCAATAACCGAACGTGCCACTCCCACGGCCGAGCACCATGTACTGCTGCTGCAATGTTCCCCTCAAAATATGTTACGCTCTAGAGACATTAGTGTAGGCAGCCTGCAAAAAAGATTTCCATGCAGAAAAACACTTCAGTTTTAAGGCGCTTTTTTCAAATTTAACTTGATGATCAAAACGAATTTCATTATCGGAGGTGGGCAAGAGCTAATAAGGGATTGGACTTTCCAAAAGCAAAATGTTATTCTTCTGATCTTTAATAGTTACTCTTTTGTCTTCAGTTTTGTTACACCGGTGGATTGATGTCTCTCACCCATTGATTGAGATGTGTATGTGCCCGCACCCACTATCATTAACTCTGTTATCGTTTTCCATATTGTGCTGAGTTTAATATAAGTTGCTGATTTTACCCTTTTAAGACCGTGGGGCTCATTCTCAAAACCTTTTACACACACAGGTCAGGCTGACGACTAGTCATCTGCACTCGGAAATAGTAAATCTTGTGTCTTAAACTGAGCATCTGTTGTTTTTCCATGCTCCGATTGCACTTAAGGTGCATTTGTTCACTGAAAGATCTGCAACATTGTGCCATCAAATACAGAATAGGAATCCTAAGGGCGCTGCTGTTACTCGTGCAGCAGGTGCAATGGCGCAGGAGCCTCAGAAAGTAAAGGGTTTACTGGACCCCAATAATAGCTCTGTTTTGCTACTCAGCCAGTGGGCAGGAGGGGTCATTTTCCATGCTTGCACTAGGGCCCATGCTACTAGTGGTGTGGCAAAAAGCCTAGAAGGATCATGGAAAATTGGCCTCCATACCCTGATGAGGTAGGAAATCAATAACTAAAATTGGGGTGCAAAGAGCTCATCAAATCTCATGGTTCCGGTGCCACTGCATCTGCTGCGCTATTGATAGCTACTTCCCTGCTTGCTGCCCCAGTGAGTCACCCCCACCACAAACTGAAAGGCAGAAATCAGTAGGGCATATTTACAAAGACTTAACGCAACCAGAACGTCGCTTATGGGGACGTTCTGGTGGCATTAACTCCTTCACCTTATTTACAAGGCGACGTTGAGCCACGTTAAGTGGCTTAGTGCTGCTTTGTAAATAATGCTCCTATTCATGCAGCACTCAGCATCAAAGGGGCAGGCAATGGGTGTTGCACTGCAACACCCATTGCTTTTTTACGCTGCCCCATGTTTACAAGGTATGGGCAGCACCAAAATTAATACCAGGAAATACCTGGTCTTAAACAGGTGATACCAGGAGAAAAAATGGATTGCTCCTCGTATATTGCTCTTTTCACGTGTGCTGCATTCTGCAGCACACATGGATAGAGCAAATCGCCTTTTAAGAATTTATGTGCAGGTAGGTGTCCCTTACTGCACATAAACAATCACCCCTGCAGCACAGGCACTCTAACAAAATGGCGCTGGGGTGCAAACACTGGTGCTAGGCAGCTTTGAAGAAACAGAGCTAGGGGGAACACAGGGGTGTGCTGTATTTTTGTAAATACGGCGCATCCCTGTGTTTTGAAACTGACGGAGCGCGGCGTTACCAATTTTGGCGTAACTCTGCACTCCGCCAGTTACTTGTACATATGTCCCAATGTGACCGCTCGCGATGAGAAACTACCAGTCCATGTTGAGAAAGCTGCCGCTCGAGTAAAAATCTGCTAGAGCGGCAGAAAACGACAGCTCGCACTGTGCAAGATGCAGTTTTCAATGACTGCACAGTGCGGACAAGCATCCGGCACTGTGCAATCATCGCGAAAAGAGACTAGCGTTCATGTTTTTGTAGTAACTTTAAAGAAAGACTACATTTCCCATAATGACACATAAAGGCATGATGGAATAGGTGTATTCATAGTGGCATCAAAGTCAGACTGAGCAACCATGATCAAAATATTTGTGGTTGAAATCTGGGTGTATTTTTTTAATATCTCTCTGTGATCTATGGGATTAAATTAAGCTGGTGATTGACTCTTGGAATGCCGCCTTATTTCATTTTTTGTGGATCACATTTATATATAATTATAGTTAGGTCAGAGTTTCCATAGGAAGAGCATTTTTTGTTTCACTAATAACTGGCACCAGTTGATAAATCTGCATGAAACCTTACTAAATAACTTTCACCTCAGCTCCTTCATGGAAAATTTCACACTGATCTATCAAGTGGGGGCCAAGAAAAAGGAACATGGTCTCAAAGTATGATTTCCCATGTTAATTCTCATAGGAAATTTTGCTGCTTGATACAAAAAAAACAGTGAACGAAAATACACCAAATTTGGCAAAAAGTTAGAGCTTTACAATGAAAGTGTCATTAAATTAATCGGGGCTCAACCCACATGTAGCTAATGCACAGAGCAGCTTAACTTAGGGCAATGTATGATGTATTTATAAAGTGTCAAAACATAATGAATTCAAAATGTAAAACAATAAAAATCTCAAACGGAATTAGAAAAATAGAGTGATAGTTAATTAACAAAATGACCCCAAAAATTCAACAAGGGTGTAAAAGAGTTTTGATAATAAATATTAATGTAGGCATCCTTTAGGTAGCATAACCAGGCCACACCAGACAGCATTGACAATCATAGATGAAATGCTGCAGGAAATTGCATGTTTATTTTAGATGCACAAGCACTTCATGTGTATGCGTCTTTCTCTTTTTCAGAAAATCAACTGAAATAAAGCCTCAGTCATGGTCTTTCCTACTAAAAATTTATATTATTTGTTTTTCTTCTCTTCGGAGGGCTGGATGTTTCTGTTACAAGTTTGAAAGTTCGAGGTTTCATAGCCGATGTCTGCTGTAGTTGGACAAGCAATTGTATTCCTGTGTTTCATAATGTATGATTACATCTCCTTAATTAAATATGCATGGCATTAACCAATAAAAATGTTTTAGGAAGAAGTGGTTATTAGGGATGTTGTACCAATAGGCCAATTGGTTGTCATGAATTAAACTTTTTTAAACCAACCCTTCCACTTAATATCAAGCTATGAAAATACTAAGGCCTGTAGGATCGCAAGGGATGCACTTAGAGACCCCCAGGTTTTCAGACAGAGGGCAACAGCAGGGTCAATTCCAGGACCAGTTGACACTGCTCAACTGGGTACTTCCAGGAAAAGGCATTTTGTACCTTGTTGTCTCCCTGTAGCCACACAGGAGGTTAGCCATCTAACCCTTGGAGTCTACTGCTTAGTCCTGGGTGCAAGACAGAGCAGGTCCAATCCTTCAGGGCTCTTCTCTTGTTACAGACAGCAGATTCAGTGCTGTTCTGATCTTCCACAGGATGGTGCATTTCCAGACAACAGACAGTGCCCGCTGGCTTCTCACAGCCCGAGTTCTCCTTGCAGGGGCTGCCAGCAAAACCCAGTGGTATGTTCCCAGCAAAAAGCCTTCCTGTTGTCATACACAGTTGAGAGACCAGGCTATCTAAGAACAGCAGTGCACTATTATATGACAAGCAGAGGCAGCTGATGGCACCCCCAGCTCAAGCATCAGCTACAAAGAACAATGCTGCTCTCTCCGCTGACTCATGACCAAAGCATTCTAAAAGCCATGAGAATGGAAGCACACTGCGGGCCTGATTCATGAAGGAAAACCTACACTTTTGTGTAAGTTTACGATTATTTGCTATTCATAAAGGTATTTTACTAGTAGTAGGTATCTTTACGGCTGGGAAGTCTCCACACAGAAAGAAAGGACATTCCTATCTTTTTATGTGTGGAGTTCTTGGCCCTGATTGTGGAGTCTTCGCACTAGTAAAGTTACTATTAAAATGTAGTTCTGTGAATACTGAAAAAGTTACCTTTGTGAATCAGTCCATTGTCTTTTAATGCTAGTGGCCAAGTGCAAAATGAGAAACATTAGTAAATAAAGTTAGTATCATTCACAAGATAGTAAATATAAATGAAGGAATATCATAAATCAAAACTCTTCCAACGAATGTATTAAGTTAAAACAAGTACCAGTTCAGGAATGCAAAATACTGCATTGGTTTGGGTATTTGTAAATGTGAACAAAGTCTACAAAACAAAATGGCTCTGTCATGTTTACGGAGCCCTCTTTCATGATGGTAGTTCTTGTAAATTCAAGAGATGTCCACTGGGCTGGCGGATATCTCTTAACTGATGGTCACAGTACCTTAGCCATGGTGAAGTAAAATATTTTGGCATGGTCATGGTACTTAATCTGTCGGCCCAAGTTAAAATCAGGCATCTATCACATGTAACATGTCTTACATCATTTTTATGGTATGCTGCTGAAACCATGTCAATCAATCAATATTTATCATGTGGTTTGTTAAAAATCTTTACAGTAACACACAAATAAAAACAAACATTGATTTCATTTCAATGTCTGGTGTTAGGTTAAGGCAAACTGACTTCACTCTATTGCTAGCCTTTTTGAGTTATCATTGTTTTTTACCCAAGGTTTGTGAAAATATTGTGACATCAATAATAATTACACGGGCAGCTGCTCTGATTAACTAGTACCTCCCAATATTTTCCCCATATATTTACTGATATCTTCGGTTTGTTCCTTCTGGATTGAAGGCTGATGCGCAGGAACGTATCCAGCCAAGCGTAGGCTACAATACAATTGTCAATTTCCCAGGCCAGACAACCAATAGAAAACAATCAGTAGCACCTCAGCTAATCACATTTTGAGCGCTTCATAACCTGATTGGCTGAGGTGCTGGTGACTGTTTTTTATTTACTGTATTGTATTGCAGCCTACGTTTGGCTGGATAAGTTCCTGCACATCAGCCTTCAGTCTGGAAAGAAAGGGAAGCAGTCCGGGTCTCATGTGACATGCTGAGTGCTGACTACCTGTAGTTAATCATCTTAGTTTTGGTAAACGGTGTCCGGATGAAAGCTTTGTGTTGCCAGTAATCGGTAACCGCTGGTGGGTAGTAGTCTCCCCCCTCCCTTAACGGGTGCAGTGTATTGGAGACAAAGACATGCCTAAGGTCTCATTTTGGAAGCTCTTGCTGGTCATTTTTTAAAGCGATTGCGTGTTTAATCCCATTCAATTATTAGCCCTGGAAAATAATTGCTATGGGTGGGTGTTAACCACTCGCGTGCGTGCGTTGGCCATGGCCGTCGCGAGCACTACCTCGGTAGTGCTGTGCACGTCCGTTGGCCGACACGGCCCCGCCCGCGCAATAAATCACCCGCACCGCAGCGGAATTTACGCAGCATTTAATGGGTTAATGTATAATAGTGCAGTTTGCATTGTGCCCACTATAAATGTAAGGGACAAACTCCGCTACGCCACGGAGTTGGATTTGTTTTACTGAACTCCATGTTCCTTGCCAAGTTGAGAAAACTGCCCTGACGGAGTGGAGTTCACCGCCCACCCCTGGTATATATAAGGTAGTTACAGTTATTTGAAAACATAAAAAATGTACTACATGATAAATGGGTACAGCAGATCATGTAGATATTGCCCTTCAATGTACATATGCATATTTTTATAGAGGGGTTTAACCAAGCAAATACAACTTTACCAATCATGTGTGTGTGTGTGTGTGTCTATATTTTTCAATTATAAAAAATGAAAAATCCTTCCCTCCTTCCTATCCAAACTACCTCTGACTCATCCCAAACCTTCTGACTACTATGAATTCCCAAATATCCTTCTCAATTGTTCAACCCAACTAACAAGCACACACGACCTTACTTACAAAAGATACTCACTATCCACATTTCAAATTTAGCCCTATCATTCTATCCCAAACTCTACTAAATACACAAGAAATTTAGAGCACAATCCCAACACAACTAATGCACAAGGAAAAACAAACAAACAATTGTTCTAAATAGTATTATCTAATCCTGGGTTCCGGAGTAGTGTGCTACTAGCCGAAAAAAGCGCTTCTATGACTTGTTATAGGTCACTATATAAATACATTTGCAATTTATAATTCTACAAATGAACCAAACATTATTGTGCATCAGCACCTACCCCTCCAGATGTACTGCAACTAGGATCTAAAATAATTTGGAAAAAGCTTGGGCTTTGCTGCTTTTTCAGCCATAGCCATTTATGTGTACTCCGTCTCCCTCCTTCACTAACCCAGAGTTCACAACCACAAGTGAAAAAATCTTCACCTGCCTATGCAACTGAACCCAAGACACCCGCTTGGAACACACCACTGTAGACTTCCAAAGACGTGCAAATACTCATATCATCCCACAGTGTCTACATTATTCTCACCAAGTGATGTAGGTTTGAGTTTAGCCATTTTAACCCCAGTGTCTGAGCCATGTGAAAGCTTGAGCCCTTTCTAAATAGGGAAAATCATAAAGCGCTTTAATTTATTCTAGCTGCTCGATCAGGGCAAAATAGCTTACATTACAATCTCAGCTTCCCCCACATGGAGGTAGACATCGGATTCCCATCTTGACAATACTTTTCCACTTACATTGGCTGATACTTTGCTGACAAAGATAAATTTCCCACTCATCTTCATTCTTAATGTCTTATAACGTAGTTGAACACTATCTGAAAATCTACTCAATAGATCCTGTACTGAGTGCCTGTTAACTTAACAGGCCAAGCCCCTACATCAACCTCAACAGGTTTTCTTCAGGACAAGCCTTTCTCTATAGGTCTGTTTGCACTTCTGGCATTGCCTTGTACCTCACTTGCCTCTCATCTTTCCCTCTGTCCAGAGCACTAAAACACTAAGCAACTTCCCTAGCATTTGGAAGACTCCTGCAGAAACTGAGAAACCACACATACCCACATCTCTTTGTGAAGCACTGGGCAGCTTTCCAAACTTTCTTCAGTTTTAGCTCACCTCTTCCAAGATCGTTTGACCAGTTAAGAGGATGTAGAGGATCAACTAGCGACTGATTATGTTCACAGCTACTCTTGTGGTGCAATCCACTGCAGCCAGATATCCAACTCACACCATGCAATTATGAGATCCTCCGCAACGCGGCCACAAAACTGTTTATCATAGCGATATTATTCCATGCCTCAAATTCTGGTAAGTGCTCTTCTAATAATGCCCAGGTATTTAAACATTGCTATACTGAGCTCAGGACATTTGGAAAATCCTGACATATGCTTTGAATACTGATGTCCATTTTTTCCTGCTGTATTGCTGCTTTGTGAACCTTGTGCCTTCCAGGTGTTTTAGTGACCAATGAACCTCCCCTACTTTTACAACATTTACCCTCACTTATAGAAACCTGCATTCTAGGACAGTTCATGGACTAACAGTCCAAATATCTCTAACTTTCTAACCCTTTCAAGCATATCTGACACCTTTTTGCTATAATGAGTTCTCGAAAAATGCTGAATGGATTTACACCAAACAACGAAAAGGCACTTCCTTGAGTAAAGTTCTAGTTTTATGCCAAGGTTGAGGTAGTAACATTCAGGGCCCTATTGCGATGTAAGTCGGAAAGCCTCAGACTTTCTGACTTATATCGTTGGTTTTACATCTGACAGCCTTATTACGATGAAGACTGTCGGATCTGAAACTTGCCAGTCATACCAACTGGCTTCCAATGGGCTCAGGGAGCCTGTCGGCCAGTCGGAGGCCACTCATAATCCCCTAAGTACCGTGTTTTTGCTGTGGGGATTATAATGTCGGTCTCTGGCAGGCTTTTCTTGCCGGCTTTCCTACATGAAAAGTCGGTCAGAAATCCTCTTTGGGGACCCGTAGTGGGGGATCCTTGCCACAGCGGCCCCCTGTTAATCCCTGCAGCGCATGACAGGCACTTGTAGGTGCCTGCCCGCGGTGCAGGGGTTAACAAAAACTCCCATTTCTCTATGGGAGCTTTTGCTGCGGGGTTTTACGGCCGCAGCACAATCTCCAATCGAGAAATGGGAGTGAGTGACCGCACCATGTATGGTCGCATCCTAATAATACAGTCGGGACCGTTGATCAGAGTAAGGTCGGGCCCGAATCTGCAACGGCGTCAGGCAAACGCAAGTCCACCCATCATCGTAATGAGGTCCTTAGTGTTTTATTCTGTAACAAAGAGCAAAGATTTGTATGGGAATTAAAATGTGTATGTATGTATAAAGTGTATAAAATATACAAATATACTTATTACTAGTGATAGTAGTGACATATTTTATAAGTGTGTGTGTTTGTGTGTTTGTGTGTGTATATATATATTCACTGAAAAAACCATAGGTTTCAGGCACATTATAGTTAGGAATTAGCATTTAAAAAACCTTAGAAATTCACTTCTACAACTCTCGCGCCCGCAATGCACTGCTGATGACGTCACATATTACATCACTCATGACATGGTCAGTGACATCACTCAAGACATCACTGAGGACATCTCAAATCACATCACTGATGACATCACTGATGACATCATCCAGTGAATGTGTGTTTTTCTGAAAATTAAATATGTTTTGTATATGTATATCTCAGGGTCGATGGAAGAATAAATGGGTATATAAGTGTCTAAATGGATGAATTTTTGGGGGGGAAAATTGATTCTATAACTGACTGATTAAGTGTATCTTAGTGAATACATGGGTTAGTAAGTAATCTTTAAATATGTAAATATCTGTATCAGTCTCTCACTTTGTGTATAAGTGGTTGCATGGGTTGGTGAGTAGCTACATGAGTGTCTATCTAGGTTATTAGTTGCTTTTTTGAGTATCAGTATGAGAGTCTGAGTGTCTGTATGGTTCGGTGGGGGGTATTACATAGTGCATAGTTGCATGAATGAGTGACTCACTGTTTGTATGTGTTGAATACAGCATGTGTGCAGCACAGTATGGGTGGATAAGTGTGTGTTTGGGTGTGTTATGAGTGAATGACTGTCTCAATCGTGTCTTTATGAGTAACTACATATGTTTAAAACTAGTATCTGTGAGTATTGGTGTATATAAGTGAGTATATGTGAGAGTGAGAGATTGGAAGAGTTCCTGTATAAATTAGTCTGTGTTTCTATAAGTGATTGTTTAAGAGTGTAAGTTTCTGCAGCAGTAAGTGTGGTGGTGTGTGTATAACTGTATATTTGCAATTTAATAGATGTTTGATACTTTGTTTGCATGTGTGACTATGTGTCTGAGTAACTCTATGGATGAGTGTCACTGTGTAACAGGATGTATAGGTGTATAAGTACATATGAGTGAGTACATGTATGAGTTATGTTATGTTATAAAAAACTTATAGAGCGCACGGACACCGGGGGGTTTCATGGCGCTAAGCTTGCATAGTGTTGACAGCGAGAGGGCTTAAGCATAAGCTTGCGTGAACAACCAGGTTTTAAGAGCTTTCCTGAAGCTTAAAAGGTTGTCGCAGCTCCTGATTGATAAGGGTATGGTGTTCCAGAGTTTCGGGGCGAGGTAGGAAAACCTGCGGCCACCTTGTCGCTGGAGCTTGAAGCGGGGGAGTGTGAGGAGGTGAAGGTGAGCAGAGCGCAAGTTGCGCCGCGGTGTGTGTTTGGAAATGATTTTGTTAATAAATTTGGGGCTCCTACAGTGTAGTGCTTTAAATATCACACAACCAGTCTTGAATAATGTGTGTTGGGCTATAGGGAGCCAATGAAGATCGAATAGGCAGGATCTCGCGGAGTGCCAATTAGGTTTTTTGAGAATTAATCTTGCAGCTTGATTCTGAACCACTAGCTGAAGATCGTCAGCATAGTTAAAAGTAGTCACCTTTCTACTTTTTAGTGAAAGAATCAGAGGTTTTAGGTATAGATTGAAAAGAAGTGGAGATAAGGACGAGCCCTGAGGCACCCCACAGGTGGTAGAAAGTTTGGGGGCTGTGAAAGAGCCAAGGCGGACTGCCTGTGTCCTATCTTCAAGAAAAGACTTTATCCAATTGAAAGCGAAGCCCTGTATGCCGGCTTGTGTGACACGGTCCAACAAGATCTTATGGTCAACCGTGTCAAAAGCGGCCGACAAATCCAGTAGTACCAGGGCCTGGGGGATATTTTTGTCTAGGTTGGATCTAAGGGTGTCCAGGGCTGCGAGAATCACCGATTCTGTAGAATGGGCAGGCCGAAATCCGGCTTGATGTGGCTCTAGATATTCTGTCTGTTCAATAAAGGAAGAGAGGCTGCCTGTAACGTGGGTTTCCAAGATTTTAGCCAAAAAGGGAAGGAGAGAAATAGGGCGATAGTTAGACAGCAGTGAAGGTTCGGATCCTGGTTTTTTCAGCAGGGGGATCACGATAGCGTTCTTAAAGGCTGTAGGGACCAAGCCTTGCGCTAAGGATTGGTTAAGAAAGGGAAGCACATGCTGAGGAAGGTTGGTAAGAGCGAGCTTCATGACTTGAGGGGGACAACAGTCGTTTGGGGACCCAGATTTAACACGGGTCATCAGGTCTGAAAATGACTGAGGACACATGGGTGGTAAATGGGATAGGGTTGAAGAGTTAACAGGCCCGCCGGGCAAAGCGTCCATGCGAGTACTAGTCGGTATGCTGGCTTTAATGACAGATATTTTTTCCAGAAAGTAATTATTCAGGGAGTTGCATAGCTCTTGAGTTGGAGCCTGAGTAGGGCGTGTGCGCTCGGGGTTGCATAGAACATCTACGATAGTAAAAATTTCTTTCGATTTGTTCTGAGCATTAAGAATTCTGGCTGAGAAGTAGTCAGCCTTAGTCTTCAGTATTACTTTTTGTACTCTTTGCGGGCCTGTACAAAAAGCGATTTGTCTTCCGTGGAGTATCTAGCCCTCCATTTCCTCTCTTTTTGGCGGAGCGCAAGTTTTAGTTCTTTTAGCTCTGCCGAAAACCATCTATGAGCATCTGAGTGACGGGCGCGGGAAAATTTAGTAAGGGGAGCGTGAATGTTGGAGGCCGACAGTAACCAGTTAAATATATTTTTTTCCATGATGTTAATGTCGGGGTTGGTCGTGGGGGCAGTGTTAGACAAGGTATTAATGAAATGTGAATCATTAAGTGCCCTCCATTTCCTAGTCGTCCCTCCTGTAGTTGGGGGGGCTTTGAACCCGGCATTAATGGAGGCAGTAAATGTTAGCAAGTGATGATCAGACCAGATACAGGGTAGCATTGAGGGCACTGAGATACTAAAGTGTATAGGACTGTTGGTGAATGAGTGGATATGTGTGTAGATCTTGGAATTACTGAACTGGCGTGTTGTAAGTGGTATTGCTATGTCCATTCATTTGAAAATGTTAGTTTCTATTTTTGAGTGTGTGTATCAAAGGTTCTATTATGGTGAGAGGAGGTCTGCCACTCTATCACAAGGATGATGTCATCAGTGATGTCATTTGAGATGTCATCAGTGATGTCATGAGTGATATCACTGACCATGTCATGAGTGATGTAATATGTGACGTTATCAGCAGTGCATTGCGGCCGCGCAAATTATAATTAGCTGAACTAACTATAACGGGGGAATTTCAATGGTTTTGTACGAGTGAAATGTCCAGCTAACTATAACGCACCTGAAACCTATGGTTTTTTCAGTGAATTTCAAAGGTTTTGGAAATGACAATTTTTTAATGTATTAATTGTTATATTGATTTTTTTTATACTGATTTCCTACATTTTGTTAAACTATTTCGTTTTAGATATTTTATTTTTTAAATTACATTATAATTACATTATACATAACATTGCAAAATATACTTTCTCAGAACGAATTACTTTAGTATAAATACTTTGCAAATAGGCAATAGACTTTTAAGTACAGTAGTTACAGTTGTTGCAATGGGCAACACAATTTCAAACACAATGCAACATTGAGGTCAATGGGAATTTCTAGTTAGATGCAAATAGTTACTTTATGGATTACTTTTCTAACCACAGGACTGGATCCTAGATTCAGTCCTGGGACATCTCCTGTAAACAGTAGAGTAAAAGCGTTTTGGTTACAGTAGTGATTTTGAAGGAATATTATTGTATTTTAAAAGTTGACACTTAGAAACTTTATCACATAGAATCACCAATGTTTTCCTATGGGAGGAAATTCACTTACCAGATAAGTAGTGTTATCGTTACTTTTTCTTACTGAGTGGTGGATCCTGGATCCAGCACTGGTGCATCTCCTGTAACCATTTGAAAGAATGCGTTTAACTCATACAGGCAATTTTTAAGGAATATTTGTAGTTTGTGAAAATCGACACTTAGAAACTTTTCTGGTGAAAACCACACAATGGATTCCTATGGAAGGAAATACAAGTTACTGGTAAGTATGGTTAGAATTACTTATCAGGGTCAGTGCTAGGCTAAAAGATGCAGCACTAGGTTCTCTCTTGATAACAGGTGAGTAAATCGCAATTCGTTGTTCGGATGAATTTAGGTGAATATTTTAAAGTTCCAAAACTCCACACTTAGAAGAATTTCCAAGTGAAAGCAGTCAATGTTAGCCTATGGAAGGAAATTCAAGTTACTGGTAAGTACAGTTAGAATTACTTTTCAGGATCAGTACTGGGCTCAAAGAAGCAGCACTGAAGTCTCTCCTGATAACAGGTGAGTAAATTGGAATTCGTAGTTCGGCTGATTTTAGAGGAGTATTTGTAAATTGCAAAACTCCACACTTCGAAGAATTTCCATGTGAAACCAGTCAATGTTATCCTATGGAAGGAAATTCAAGTTACTGGTAAGTACGGTTAGAATTACTTTTCAGGATCAGTACTGGGCTCAAAGAAGCAGCACTGAGGTCACTATTGATAAAAGGTGAGTAAATCAGAATTCGTAGTTCGGATGATTTTAGAGGAATATTTGTACGTTTCAAAAATCGACAGAAACTTTTTCAGCAAAAAGCAGGCAATGATATCCTATGGAAGGAAATTCAAGTTACTGGTAAGTACGGTTAAAATTACTTTTCAGGATCAGTACTGGGCTCAAAGATGCAGCACTGAGGTCTCTCCTGATAACAGGTGAGTAAATTGGAATTCGTAGTACGGCTGATTTTAGTGGAATATTTGCACAATAGTGAAGGAAGGGGGTGGGGCCTGAGGTGACATGTGTGTAAACACGCCCTGTGGCATGTTTTAAGTTGGGGAAATAATTCCTCTTGAATCCTGAGGTCCCCTGGGTGCCAACTAGTCCACCAGGTACCTCCAGTATGCGCCAGGGAGCTGCATTGCAGAGAGGTGTTCAGAGGCCGTGCCCCTTTTTACAACACTCTGCAACGCAGCTCCGTGGCGCTTAGTGGAGGTACCTGGGGAGCTAGTTGGCCCCCAGGGGACCTCTTGATTGAAGAAGAATTAGTTCCCCAATTTAAAATGCGCCACAGGCCGTGTTTGCACACATATCACCTCAGGCCCCGCCCCCTCCCTTCACCACTGTGCAAACGCGCCCCGTGGCGCGTTTTAAGTTGGGGGATTAACTCCCCTTGAATACTGAGGGTCCCTGGGGTGCAACTAGCCCACCAGCTACCTCCAGTAAGTGCCACAGAGCTGCGTTGCAGAGAGGTGTAAAAAAGGGGGTGGCCTCAGAACTGGAGGTACCTGGTGGGCTAGTTGGCCCCCAGGGACCTCCAGTATTCAAGGGGAATTTGTTCCCCCTCTGCAAATGCGCCAGGGGGCGCGTTTGCAGAGTGGTGCAATGAGGGGGCGTGGCCTCCGTCCGCGATCCCGTTTTTTTTAATGTTTTTTTTCAGAAGGGGGGCTTTGTAGCCCCCCTTCTGTTTCAATTTTTTTGGCCCTGGGGACCCCATACCCCAGGGCCTGCCCCAAATTTTCTTTTTATACTAAAACCTTGTGAAGGGGGCCGCGTGGCCCCCCTCCTGAGGCCATAATCTGCCCCGGGGACCCCATCCCCCGG
Organism: Triturus cristatus; assembly: GCF_964204655.1. NCBI lineage: Eukaryota > Metazoa > Chordata > Amphibia > Caudata > Salamandridae > Triturus > Triturus cristatus. Next base: position 836,233,597 of record NC_140581.1, read on the forward strand.
GGCATGGGCCTTTTTAAAAAAATATATATATTTGTACTGGGGCTGCTTTGCCCCCCTCCTGTGGCCACTTATGGTGCCATGGACCCCATCCCCCGGGACCGGCCCTTTTTTATAAAAAAACCCCCCAAAAAATCATTTTGGGGAGGGGGCCCGCGCAGCCCCCCCCTCCTGGCCCACTAATAGCCCCAGGAGCTGGCCCACTCTGTTGGGGACCGTGGAGGGTTCTCCAATCCCCCCACAGTCCCAGCCGGCTCCCCGCATCCTGCCTGTGGGAGCCGGCATTGCTTTTCCACATGGGGAGCAGCTAACATGCTGCTCCCCATGTGGAAAAGCAATCTGCTTTGCTATTGGAAGAGAGCAGGTTTCTTGCTCTCTCTTCCCAATACCAAAGCAGTTTGCAATGACAGGGTGGGAGCTGCGAGGCTCCCGCCCTGTCATTGCAAACGGCAGTGTCCCGGAGGTGGGCACCCCGGGACCCTGCAGGAGCCGGTCCTGGGGGGTGGCGGTCCCCACGGCCTGTACAAGGCTCCAAGAGGGGGGCCGCGCGGCCCACCTCCCACATTTGTTAGAAGCCCCGGGGGTGGCGGCCCCCGGGGCTGGGGGCCTCAGAGCCCCCCCACACCCAATTTTAAGTAGCCCCAGGGGGTGGCGGTCCCCGGGGTTGGGGGGGCCTGAGAGCCCCCACCCAATTTTAATAAGCCCCGGGGAGTGGCAGTCCCCAGGTGTGGGGGGGCTGAGAGCCCCCCGTACATAATTTAAAAAAGCCCTGGGGGTGGTGGTTCCTGGGGTTGGGGGCCCCTCTGGGCCCTCTTTACATGAGCTCCATTGCCCCCGGCATTTGGCCCCCCGGGGGCTAAATACCAAACAAGCACAGGAGCCCGCGATAAATAGTTTTTTTTTATCGTCAGGATGTGCGCATCCTGCGCGCATCCTCCCGTTTTAAAAAAACAAACAATTTGTTTGGGGCCTTGGGGTCCCTGTGGGGCCCCCTGAGCAGTGTTTCTACCCTCCCCCCTTTTCGTGTTTTTTTGAGGTTTTTTGGGGGGTGTCTTGTGCCTCGGTTCTACCAAGGCACAAGATGGCTGCCAACACTTCCTGATTTGGAGTGTTGACAGCAATTAGAAAGCAGCTCGTGCACGGCAGGGTGTGCATACGATACACGGATCCTCCGAGGCCATAGATATATATGTACTTTTAAATGTCATTTTCTCAGGATCTACTGAACGGATTTACACCATTTAGGCACAAGGCACAGTCTGAACTGAGGACTATCTCTTTGCCAAATTTGACGTAATTCCGTTCAGCAGTTCGGGCTGTAGCTGCGGCTAAAGGTCCTAAAGGACATTGCATGGTGAAAACATGTTTTGGGACCCCCCTTTTTTCTCGGCCCTCACTGCACGAATCATCCCGAGACTTTCAGGATAGGAGCGGACCGGACCTGGCCAAAAGTTTTGAACATTTCGCAAAGATTCGTGACTCGGCACCAAGGATTATTGGGAATAGAATGTTGCGGATTTCCTATGGAAAATAGGTCCTAACTATAACTACCTACTGGCGACCACCTGTAGGTAATTTATATATATATATATATATATATATATATATATATATATTATCTACTGGCGGTCGCCAGTAGATAGTTATAGTTAGGACCCTGTTTCCATAGGAAATCCGCAACATTCTATTTGGAATAACTTTGGCGCCGGTCGATGAATCCTCGCGAAATTTTCAAAATAGGTGGGGCGCTACGCTCCGCTCCTACCCTGAAAGTCTCGGGGGGATTCGTCAAGCGGGGGCTGAGAAAAAAGGGGGGTCCCAAAACACGTTTTTCCCATGCATTTTTCCATAGGACCTTTAGACACAGCTACAGCCCGAACGGCTGAACAGAGTTACTTGAAATTTGGCAGAGAGGTAGTCCTCAGGTCAAGGAAGTGCCTTTTGTAGGTCTGGTGTAAATCTGTTCAGTAGTTCCTGAGAAAATAGGATTTAAATCAATATATATATGTGGGCGGAGCCTAACCACACATCTCATCCTGAGATCTGATTGGCTGTCAGCACTTCATCCAAGAAGTGTTGGCAGCCATCTTGGGACCAATATACATGATAGCACCTCATTAAAAAGCATTGCAGTTAATAGAAGATTTTAAGACTTTAGTTACACTATAAATCATTTGTTGATGGTACCATACTCATTTTAGGAATTGTGGTATGTTCTAAGGTGATTTCACCATGTGAAAAAGCCTTCTGCTGGGATATCATGATTGAGAGAAAAATATTTTCTCATGCTTTTACCACAGAGGTTTGGAAGGTGATCTATAAGCTAAACTGAGAGCTTATTTTCTGTAAATTCACATTATCTTTCTCAGTCATGTGAGAATGAAGTCTGACATTCTCAGTAAAACATGTACATCCAACAAGGGCAGAGACTGTCAGTTGATTCCTTTGTGTTCTACTGCAGCTTTCCAGAGTGTTCCAAAGAACTACTAGAGCGCTAACCGTCCTACTTATGATAAATGTATGGCACACCTGAAGCCATCTTGCTTGGATTAAAGTGGTAACTCTTAAAACATTTAATTTAAAAAGGAACAAAATGAGGTGGTTCATTTTTCCATAAAAAGTATGATTAGTGCTGCATAAAGAAAAATTAGGGCACATTTTGAGTGACTTCTCAAATCCTGGCATGCAGACTGAAACATGCACTTTCAATACCAGCAGCAGTTTTCCCTGGTGAGCAGTAGCTTTACTACAGTGATCTAATGAGCAAAAACAGTGCTAACATTCTGATTTTATGGCAAATGTGTGACACATTTGAATGCCTTCTTGATGGAATCAAAGTAAAAAACTGAAAGTATTTCCTACTGAGGAGACTGCAGTAAATGAGGAAATTAGGAAACGTCATAACAAATAAGTCTCCCAAGATGGCCACCAGAGACAAAAGAGCCCAAATGTAGCCCAAATATCACCCAGATGTAGCCCAAGTATAGCCCAATGACAGAATGTCCAAGAATGTTCTTAAAAACAACTAGAGCACTTACTGTCTTCATTATGACAAAAGTATGGCACACCTGAAGCCATCTTGATTGGAATAAACTGGTAACACTTAAAACATTTAATTTAAAAAGGAACACAATGAGGGGGTTCATTTTGCCATAGAAATTATGATTAATGCTGAAGAAAGAAAATGAGGGCACATTTTGAGTGACTTCTCAAATCCTCTTCTATTTCATTAAAAAATTCTGACATGCAGACTGAAACATGCACTTTTAATACCAGGAGCAGACTTCCATGGTGAGCAGTAGTTTTACTACAGTGATCTAATGAGCAACTAGAGTGCTAACATTCAGAATTCATGGCAAATGTGTGACATATCTGAATACCTTCATGATGGAATCAAAGTAAAAAACTGAAAGCATTTCCGACTGAGGAGACTGCAGTACATGAGGAAATTAGGAAACTTCATAACAAATAAATCTCCCAAGATGGCCACCGGAGACAAAAGAGCCCAAATGTAGCCCAAAATCACCCAGATATAGCCCAAATATAGCCCAATGACAGAAGTGTGCAAAACACTTATTATTTTGTGTTTTTGCAGTGTTATATAGTGCAGACTTGTCAGGTATTGGAGTGCTTTACATGAGCATTGGTTACATCACACAAGAACAAATTCATTTTGGTTGTAGACATGGGGAGACTAAGTGATTTGACCAGAATCACAGAATGTCGAGCTGAAGCAGAAACTTCAACCTGGTTCCCCAGTTGCAAAGTCTGCAGTTCTGGAAGTAACACCACATCCTCTCCCCTAAGTGCAACATTTAATCAAGTTGTCAACTAGATAAAAAAACATAAAGATAACAAATAATTTAAAAGTGCTTTGTCGCTATTTGAAAACTCAGAAAATATGTCCTTATTTTAGTCTTTTAGAGCACTAACCATAATTTTGATGCCAATAAGACCCTCTCATATATGTAATTTCTAAAGGAATGCTCTAGGTATTACAGTTTTGATTACATCAAGATGATGTCAGGCGCTCCACACTTTTGTAATAAATATAGAATGTTAGCAATCTAGTTGTTCATTAGGATACTGTTGAGAGGCAGAGGCCAGGGGCACGGACTCTGAAAATTGACGGCAGGTAGGAGGGTGCAAAGGCAACAATTTAACCACACTGAGCAGGCAGGAAGGGCCGTGGAAGCACAACAGACTATGGAGGGCAGGGGAAAGGGGGGCAGGGGCAACAAACCAACAATACAGGACTTGCAAGAGAGGCTGTTGGAGGGAAGATCTATTACGGGTCAAGGAAGCTAGGGGCGGTCCCCAGAGCCCCGGGAGCCACCACAGAACTGAGCAGGAGAGTGAGTCAGGGACAAAAGGGGCACCTTAATTTGAGCCGGGGTGCCTAGGAACGCTTGCTCCAAAAATGAAGAAAACAGACATATGAGACATGGAATTGGAGGCAGAATACAATGGCAGTTTAATGAGAAGATGCAACTTCAAAGAAACCGCAGAATAGAGACCTAAAGTACAAAATACAGAATCCAGATAATCATACAGCTGTCATGATATTCTCTGTATCTCAATTAATGGACTGACAGAGAGAGAGAGAAAACACATCTATAAATGCATCATGAGAAACAAGTTACACCAAGGAAAATGTTACCTAGGGACACTCACATTTACTCTTAGAGCAAGCATTCCTGCAATTACAATACAACATCTTTTAAATGCAAAAGTAAAGAGAACAATGGTTAAACATAACATGACATTTCATATAGGTAAAATAGAATAAGATACTTCAAGTAAAGCCGAGCAAGACATTTTAAGCAAAGGAAGACAAGAGCTCCCAGTTCTTGGGGAAAACCTGCACAGCCTGTTAACCTACATACAGACGGCGAGGTTGTCCGTCGATATCTGTGGGTGCTCCCTTTTTATATCATTTTGTGGGCTCCTTTGCACGCTACATCTACCTACGTATGCTACCGAAAAGCTTCGTCTGCAGATTTTACCAGACATTTCGTCATTTACCCACTTAATGCTGACAATGGACTGGGTGAAAAGGTCAGTCTCTCAGGCCAATCGCTTATCGTAAGTTCCATAGAGCAAGCAGAAAATAATGGGTATTGTACAGGAATTCAATATATTCATGTATAAAATCTCCTCAGTTCTCCTAACTTGACGCTCTGCGGTTGCCACTTCCTTAAAAGCGGGAAACCTGCCCAGGAAGCAAGTACCAGTCCAGGATGCAGCCTACTGTATGTCGACAGCTTCAGGGGGATGTTGAACTTTGATACCGAGCACGGAGCACTCGGGTAGGGTGGGGGCTACTAGTTTGGAGCAGAAGGCCTCGCAGACCTGCCTTCAGACTGCTATACACTAAAATTGCAGAGCTATGGTCAATTTAACAAAGAGGCCTACATATTGAACAGAAGGGCCTACACAGGGGTTTTATGCTGGCTGAGTGGTAAGGATGTCTCAGGATAATTATATAGCAACACAGGACCCGCTGGTCAATTTAATACGGCCTACAAATGCGGCTGGCAGGGCAAGGACAAGGGTCTCATACTTCAGGTGTGGACAGAACAGGCCAGGGGCCCCCTGTGATACAAAATCTACCCTCCTTCAAGGCTGTGGCAATGTAATAGACCATTGTGGGCACAAGGAAGAGGCAATGGTAGTACAACCATACATGCCAACAGACCCGATTCAGCCAGGAAACGTCCAATGTTTTTAAGCTCAAATGGGCTTTATTTGATCTGTCTCCTGTCTACAATATCCTCTTTTTCAATGTAACTCAAAGGGGAAAATCAATACCCCAGTTTTTTTTCAAAATCTCCCTCTTACCAAGTTCAAAATGTTCGCAAGAATGGTACATTGGATCATGGAAGGAAATGGGATAGGGACATGGACTTGGATAAAGTTGTAATATAAAATATGTGCTGGGGAGTGTAACGTTGCATATGCACTGTGACAAAGATATGGATCCCAGATTGTAATATGTATGGCATAGCACTGTGCGTTATAACATAGGCATCGAGGAAGGCACGTTAGATGGGGCAACATAACCCGTGCGAAGACAAGTGTGGCATGACATATTCACGGGGTGGTATTACAGTGCACATGGGCTAGAGAGTGTCATAGCATATGCACTAGCTAGTGGAATACATCACAGAGGTGTGTGGCACTCGGCAGGCAATGGTGGGTGTAACACAGCATTGGGCTCTGTCAGGAGCGCGCTGTGACTCTTAAGTGATGTTCGTCCCCTTTCCAGAGAGTAAAATAAAAAGTATTACACATCCGGCAGTGGATGTGTGTTTTATTAACCGTGAGGGGGGTTTCCTGAATAGTTTTGGTCGAATTTTTGTCGAATCCCCTTTGAATGGCTTGGTGTGCATGTGTATTAAATGTGCCCGTCAATAGCTACCCATGTTTGTATAAATAAACGACAAGGGTGTCTACCGGGATTAGGCACGGTAGGGCATCAGACATGTCAGAGCTTCACTAGTGGTGTAAATACATTCCACGTGGATTCATTGCATGCATAGTCGCCTTTTAATGAATATCACGCAAATCGTCATGGTGATAGGTACGTACGGTTTGTCCAGCATGTCCTAGGTGTGTCTATAAATATATATTTGTTAAAAATAATAAAAAACAGTGGCCGGCCCTGGGGATTGGGGTCAAAAAAATATAATTAGGAGACAGGCCCTGGGGGATGGGGTCATCAGGGCCAATAAATTAGAATAAGAAGGGGAACCACACAGCCCCCCTTCTTAAAAAATTAAAATAAATAAAAGACTGGCATCGTGCCGGGGACCATGCCCCCTCCATGCAGCACTCTGCAAACGCGCCCCCAACAGGCATCTCCAGTATGCGCCAGGGAGCTGCGCTGCAGACAGGTGTTCTGAGGCCAAGCCCCTTTTTACACCTCTCTGCAACGCAGCTCTGTGGCGCTTACTGGAGGTACCTAGTGGTCTAGTGTGACCCTAGGGACCCTTAGGATTCAAGGGGACTTAATCTCTCAACTTAGAACAGCCACAGGGCGCGTTTACACAGTGGTGAAGGGAGGGGACGGGGCCTGAGGTGACGTGTGCAAACACGCACCATGGCACGTTTTAAATTGGGGATATAATTTCCCTTCAATACTGAGGGCCCCTGGGGGCTAACTAGCCCACCAAGTGCTTCCAGTAAGCGCCACTGAGCTGCATTGCAGAGAGGTGGTCCAGGCCGTGCCACTTTTTACACCTCTCTGCAACGCAGCTCTGTGGCACTTACTGGAGGTATCTAGTGGGCTAGTTGGACCCTAGGGACCCTCAGGACTCAAATGAACTTAATCTCCCAACTAAAAACGGACACAGGGCGTGTTTACACAATGGTGAAAGGAGGGGACGGGGCCTGAGTTAACGTGTGCAAAAACGCCCTGTGGCCTGTTTTAAGAGGTAGTTTTAATCCCCATGCCCTATTATATACTAGGGGCTTATAGAGGAGGTAAGGCTAATCACAGGGGGACCCCAACGCATAATGTTCCCTAGTGTATGTAGGTGTTTTCACTGTATTCTAAGTGTCTTTTAACATAGCACTGGCTCTAGGACTGGTTAGTCAGACTCAGTTACCACCAGTATCCGTCTGAAAAAGTTGAGGGTACAGGATGATTTTGCAACAAGGCTTCTTTCTGCTCTTCTTTTTGTTCTTTCTGCACGTTATCCTTCTTCCTGCACTTATCTTCGTATTTGAGGACTTCTGTTGCTTCTTTCTGCACTTCTTTTGTTTCTTTCTGTGCATTTTTTCTTCTTTCTTCACATGTCCTATCTCTGTAGGCATAGTTAGAAATTAGCATTTAAAAAACCTTTGAAATTAACAGAAAAAACCATAGGTTTCAGGCACGTTATAGTTAGGAATTAGCATTTAAAAAACCTCAGAAATTCACTGAAAAAACCATAGGTTTCAGGGGTGTTATAGTTAGCTGGACTTTTCACTTGTACAAAACCATTGAAATTCCCCCGTTATAGTTAGTTCAGCTAACTATAACTCGCGCGCCCGCAATGCACTGCTGATGACGTCACATATTACATCACTCATGACATGGTCAGTGACATCACTCATGACATCACTGATGACATCTCAAATGACATCACTGATGACATCACTGATGACATCATCCTTGTGATAGAGTGGCAGACCTCCTCTCACCCTAATATAACCTTTGATACACACATTCAAAAATAGAGACTAAAATTTTCAAAACAATGGACATACCAATACCAGTTACAACAACCTCTTCAGTAATTCTAAGATCCACATACACATCCACTCATTCACCAACAGTCCAATACAGTCACTCATACATGTACTCACTCATCATATGTACTCATACACCTATACATCCTGTTACACAATGCCACTCATCCATAGTTACTCACACACATAGTCACTCATGCTAATAAAGAATCAAACATACATTTACTTGCATATACAGTTATACACACACCACCACACTTACTTCTACGGAAACTTACACATACTTAGTCTTTTAAACAATCACTTATAGAAACACATACTTATTCATACAGGAACTCTTTCAATCTCTCACTCTCACATATACTCACATATATACACCAATAGTCACATATACTAGTTTAAAACATATGTAGTTAATCATAAAGACACTATTGAGACAGTCATTCACTCACTAACACACCCATACACACACTCATCCACCCATACAGTCCTGCACACATACTGTGTTCAACACATACAAACAGTGAGTCACTCATTCATGCACCTATGCACTACGTAATACCCCCACCGAACCATGCAGACACTCAGACTGATACTCAAAAAACCAACTAATAACCTATATAGACACCCATGTAGCTACTCACCAACCCATGCAGCCACTTATACACAAAGTGAGAGACTGATACAGATAGTTACATATTTAAACATTACTCACTAAGCCATGTATTCACTATGATACACTTAATCAGTCAGTTACACAATCAATTTTTCAAAAACAAATCATCCATTTAGACACTTATATACCCATTTATTCTTCCATCGACCTTGAGATATACATATATAAAACATATTTAATTTTCAGAATAACACACATTCACTGGATGATGTCATCAGTGATGTCATCAGTGATGTCATTTGAGATGTCATCAGTGATGTCATGAGTGATGTCACTGACCATGTCATGAGTGATGTAATATGTGACGTCATCAGCAGTGCATTGCGGGCGCGCGAGTTATAGTTAGCTGAACTAACTATAACGGGGGAATTTCAATGGTTTTGTACAAGTGAAAAGTCCAGCTAACTATAACACCCCTGAAACCTATGGTTTTTTCAGTGAATATATATATATATATATATATATATGTTCGGTGGGAGTACTTATTTTTATATTTATATAGTATTAAAATGTTTTTTAATGTAGTGGGAAACTGATATGTAGTTAGTTCAATTTTTAATAATGTATTTTATGATGATTTAATGTATATAATTATGTGTTTGATTTATTATAATTATAACATTGATACTTTTCAATATTCTTTTCTTTGGAAAATACTTTTTTATTGAATTGTAAAAATGTGTGTTGTTATTTTTTATTTTAAATTACATTGGTTTCCTTTTTTAATATTTTATGTTTTTGGTATATTTAAATATGTATACATAGATTTTTGATAATCTTTCATTATTTTCAATTTTTAAAATTACATTAATATTCAAAATATTAGTTTATTTATTTTTTGTATATATATATATATATTACTGCTGCAAAGTACACAAGGCACAGCATTCACGGGAAACTGCTAACCCAGATTTTATTTGGGTTTACAAAGCACAAAAAGACGCGTTTCGGCGACTGCCTTTGTCAATATCACACGGCAGCCAGAGACAGCGTTATTTAAATCAATATTTGACCAGTTCATTAATGGTTCGTAATCAATCAAAATAAATGAAGGACTGTAGTGATGGACACAAAAAACTTTTCGCCCATCTTTAAACATGCAAATTGAAATCATTAATTCATGTCTATACAGCTAAATACACATGATTCATTATACACATATGTACATGTATACATAAATTCATTTTGTATCTTGCCCTGGATGGGCTATAGCTGGGAACAAGTCCATAACACATCTATTGATCATTGTTCGCAATTGTGCAGATGGAACATAATTTGGCCCTGAATGGGCTTTTAAATTAATTTCCCAATATATACAATGCTACAACATACTATTATGATTGAATAAATAATACCAACTTATTAATGATCCACAGGAATTATGGAAACACAAGAAAGATTCCAGAAAAATTCAGAAATCTAAATGAAATGGGGGACCTCATAAAATGAAATCAGAGAAAATAACCATGGAGTTACCAAACAAAGCAAAAAAGTCAGTTTATTACACTACAGTACTATTCACACCCTATATGTACATATGATCTAGACTCCATTGATGTCATTGTTTACAATTATTTACAATTATTTACAAATGCACAGCCAGTTCTTCCCCACTATTGAGTCCCTGAGGTATTTTAGTATGAATTTCAATAATATATCTGGACTCAAGTCTTCAGAGTTTGAGTTGTCTGTCTCCTCCTCTTATATTTGCTGGCACATGGTCTAAACAGAAATAGTGCAACAGGTCCCTGTTGCTACTATGATGGCTCTCAAAATGGCGGGCCACCGGATAGGTTACATCCTTGATAGCAATCGCTCTTATGTGCTCTAAGATCCTGATTTTGGTGGAATGTATGGTACTACCGATGTACCAGAGTCCACACGGACATACCAAGCAGTACACCATGTGGCTGGTGTTACAATTCATACATTTATCAATCTTTTTAGGAATCTTTAAACCTGGTACATCATATGTCAGGACCTTGTTGCTACTTTTGCACGCCTTGCACTTTTTACAAGGATGAAAGCCTTTGATCTGTCCAAAGCGTGAATCACTTTTTCCGTGGGAATAGTGACTCTGTACCATTTGATCTTTTAAAGATCTGGCCTTTCTAAATGACAATTGGGGGGCTCTAGCCAGATCCTCCCCAATGATGGGATCAGATTTTAATATATGCCAGTTCTTTCTCAGTATTTGTCTTAGATCATTGGCATTGCTAGAAAAGTTGGTGATCATCCTACAATCTGTAGTTTGAGATAGTCTATCTTGCTCTTTCCTCTGTTTAGTTCTCGATACTCCACATATCAGTTCTGTTCTATCCTTCCTGTCTACCTTGTTTTTGGCACTGAGTAGAACTTCACTAGAGTATCCTCGTGTGTGGAATCTGGCTGTACTTTCGTTAGCTGCTACTTGAAAATCGCACTCTCTGGTGCAATTCTTCTTTATCCTTAGCAGTTCGCCATACGGAATACTATGAATTAGTTTATCTGTATGACAGCTGCTAGAATGCAAGATGGAATTCCCTGCCGTGGGTTTCCTATGTAGAACTGTACACAGTTTTCCTTCCGAAACACAAACCCTTAAATCCAGAAAATTAACAGAGGTCTTACTTATTTCTCCACTGAATTTAAGATTGAGATTGTTGATGTTCAGGACATTGACATAATCTACAGCTGACTCTATTGTACCGTTGTATATGATGAACAAGTCATCAATATACCGGTTCCAGCTGACCAGTTTATTGGTCCATGTGTCATTGGCATCTGACCAGGCCACCCACTTCTCCTACCAGCCTACGAAAAGATTTGCATAGCTAGGGGCCAAGCAGGTGCCCATGTCCGTGCCTTATATCTGTCTGAACAGTTGTTCCTGAAAAAGGAAAATGTTGTTAGTTAGACAATACTCAACAAATTCAAGAATCATACAATTATGTTCCATATACTTAACGGAGCTTTCTTTCAAAAAGTATTCAATGGCTCCCAGGCCCTTACTATGTTGAATACTTGTATATAGACTCGAAATGTCTAAGATAATCGAGACAAAATCTGATTCCCAGGTAATGCCTTCAATTCTTTTTAAAAAGTCTTTTGTATCCTGGGTGTTCGAAGTCAGTTTGATAACAAAGTCAAACAGAAAGAAATCAATGAATGTGGACATATTTTCTGTTAAACACCCCCTAGAAGACACAATAGGATGCCCAGGAGGGTTCACACTGTGCTTATGTAGATTTGGGAGGTGATAAAAAGTCGGAATGACTGGATGTTTACAGTTTAAAAATTTAAATTCATCATTGTCCAACATACCTTTCTGTTTCCATTTTCTTATGAGATGTCCATATATTTTGATGCTGTTGGAATATTCTTTCATGGTGATCCGGCTATAGTTAGAGGTGTCATTAAGCTGTTGGAGTGCTTCCTTGCAGTAATATTCTGATGTAAGCAACACAATATTGCCTCCTTTATCTGAAAGTTTACAGACAATAGTTTGATCTCCTTGTAGATCTTTAATTGCCTTTCTTTGGAGTTCAGTGATGTTGTCAGTAGTTCTACGATATTCCTCCTGCGATCTCAGCTTCATGAGGCGTTTAGTTACTTGATCAGTGAACAGATCGATGGCATCATGTGGCATTTGAAGGACGAATTTGGATGTCGGTTTAAATGGACTTCTTGGACTTTCTTGCGCTTTACTCATGTTACCATTCCGTAATGCCAGAGGGTCCATGTTATGGTCCAAATTCTGATCCCACGTAGTTGTTATGCCTACTGCTTGCAGTTTCTCTAAGATAGCCACTGTGCTCAAATCATGGCTAGTTAAGAGTTCCATTCCTGTATTTTGGGTCTGCACCAGTCTGATAGGATTTCTGGGGCCTTGCAATTTGAAGAACTTCTGTAACTTTATTTTTCTTGCGAATTTGTAGAGATCAATGCTCGTATTTTCCAACCTTTTTGATGGACAAAATGATAATCCCAATTGCAAAACTGCTTTTTCATCATCACTTAGAGTCCTGGGTGTTAGATTAACAATTGTTAAGTTGTCAATATCAATTATAGTCGTCTGGCTCCCCGTTTGCTCCTTGTTATTCTCGGCGATGCGTTGCTGGTGCTTGTGCCAGCCGCCTCTCCTCGTTGGGCGTTTCTTTTTGTTGGTTCTGGGGGTTTGCCTCTGCCCTCTCTCCCCCACGTTTGTCTGATTAGACGAAACTCCTCGTGAGAAGGGGCCGGTGGTTCATTGCTAGCTTATTGTGCCACCGTTCAGTCGCCAGACTGTTCAGAATCCGTAACATCTGATTCGGATCTTTCCACCTGTTCCACTGCTTGATGGTTTTTGTTGTCTTGTAGCTGTCGCCGAGGCGCGTCAATTTTTTTTGCAAATGTTAGTACCCGCCCTAACTCATAGTTTTGGGCATCCCTTTCAAATTTGTCTTGTTTACGTTGTTTAATTTTCTGCTCATATTTCGTTAAACGCTTTTTCATTGCTCCAGTAAGCTCCTCTACTTTGTTTTTGTCAGCATGTGTAGCCAGTTCACTCTCTAGAATGCTGATTTCCTCCAGAGCTTGAGTGCGATCACTCCAAGCGAATTTAACTAAAATTTGCAACATGTCCTGGGAGGAGTGGGCTGTGTGTTCTGCCCATTCTTCAAGTAGCCTTGGATCCGGATTTTCATAGGCTGGGACCGTATAGCTCCTCTTGGTATACGCTGCACATCAATATAATGTTGGAGAGATGTGGCTTCCCACCATTTGCGGGTTTCTCTCTCATAAAGCCTTTCAAGTTTTTGAAATTTGATCTTTGAATCATCTCCCCCTTGCGCAGCGCCTCCAGTTTCATTTCTCTGGGTGTCACCCTTTCTTTTAAAAATATCAATTGCTGCTGCGTCGCTAAACATAATGGAGAGCACTTAATTTTGCTCTTTCTTTATGCTGTAGTTTCCCTCGTTCTGCCGTTTAATTCCAAATGCGCGATGCGCTGTGATTATTTAACGTTGTATCGTGGCATTGCTCTCCCCTCTGGGTTTAAATGAAGCCTTCAATTTCAAGCCGTGTAATGATGTCGGTTTCAGTCTCAGAGATCGGGCTTCGGCACTGGCTCCAATCCGTACTATCACTCATGGAGTTTGCACCTTCCAGCTCCCGGCGTTCAGAACTTTGTTGTCTTTTCGTAAGGCTCGCAACCTGTGGAGAGTCGTGATCCAGGCCTGTATGGTTACGGCGGCGCAGGGATAATTGGTTACTGCTCACTTGGTTTCCACCATAGTCCTTGCACTCTCAAACGGGTGCTGTACGTGTGTTGATGAAGACACACAAAGTATTACTGCTACAAAGTACACAAGGCACAGCACTCACGGGAAACTGCTAACCCAGATTTTATTTATATATATGTTTTATTTTTTAAAACATTTTTACAGAGTTTTGTATAGCGCAAACTTGACCCGAAGGTATTGTGTATCAGAGCGCTCTACATGAGCACCAGTTGCGTTACATGAGGACACACTCCTTTTTGTTAGGCACAGGGAGATTAAGTGATTTGCCCAGAATCACAGGATGTTGCACATCCTTGCCTAGACTCGAGCCTGGTTCCCCAGATTTTAGGTCAACCGCCCTAGCCGTTAGGCCAACTCCTCTCCCCAAATATATATATATATATGTTACAATTTTCAAAAGTAGGTTAATTTGTCATATTTGTTAAAATATCAATTTAAATATATTTTATTTTGTAGAAATTATTGTAAGTATTTAAAATATGTTAATTTTAATAATTTCATTTATATATATTTAAAAATCGATATTTAATACAACTATATTATTGTAAACTATATTTTCACCCCAATATTTTTGTACTTGCCTTTTTAGGTATATGCTGTCTGTATTTTTGGATTCTATATTTTTGCCTCAATATTTTTTTCCTTGATATTTTTGTGGTCGATATTCTGTCAGTGAACCTCGAAGAGGAGTGTCGTACAGTAGACTGGAGAGGAGTGTTGTAGAGTGGAGTGGCGTGTTGTACAGTGGAGTGGATTTTAGACCGTAGAGTTGATTGTCGTACAGTGGAGTGTCATTGACTGGAGTATCATAGAGTGGAGTCTCAGTGAGTCAAGTGGAATGCCATGTCATATAGTGGAGTGGCGTGTCATGACGAAGAGTGGAGTTGAGTGGCATGTCGTAGAGTGTCATCCAGTGGAGTAGAGTGTGGTACAGTGAAGTGTCCTAGAGTGGAGTATCGTACAGTGACATACAGTGAGGTGAAGTGTCATACAGTGGAGTAGAGTAGAGTGGATTAGAGTGGATTGGTGTAGCATAGACTATAGTAAAGTGTCATATAGTGGAGTGTCATATAGTAGTGCAGCAATGAATGTAGTAAGAGAGGAGTGACGTAGGATGCAGCTGAGTAAAGTGTCATAAACTGGAGTGGCATGTCGTACAGTAGAGTGCATTGACATGTCATACAGTGTTGGAAAGTGTCATTGAATAGAGTTCAGTGGCGTGGCATACAGTGGAGTAGAGTGTAGTAGAGTGCAGTGGCATACAGTAGAATAGAGTATGTAGAGTGTGGTGGAGTAGAGTGGCATAGACTGTTATAGAGTTGAATGGCATACAGTGGAGTGATGTGCAGTGGACTAGTGGAGTACTGTGACATAGAATAGAGTGGAGTAAAGTGGGGTGGATTGTTATACAGAGAGTTGCAGAGAGTGCCGTTGAGTGGAGTAGTGTATCATAGAATGGAACAGGGTGGAGTAGAGTGTTGTACAGTGGCATAGAGTGGAGTACAGTATTGTATAGTGGATTGTAGGGACATAGAGTAGAGTTCAGTGTCGTAGAGTGACATAGAGTGCAGTAGAGTCTTGTAGAGTAGAGTAAATTGTCATACAGTGGAGCGACATCAAGTGGAGTGTCGTACATTGGCATGGACTGGGGTACAGTCTTGTACAGTGAAGTAGAGGTGAGTGGAGTCCAGTGTAGTGGCGTAGTGTGTTGTCATGTACAGTGTCATAGCAAACAGAGCAGAGGCATAGAGTGGAGTGGCACTGAGTGGAGTGGGGTCTGTGTTGTTCTGTACAGTTTCATAGCGTGCAGCAGAGAGGAGCAGAGTGGAGTGGCAGCGAGTGGAGAAGCATAGAGTGGAGTAGTGTTGCGTGGAGTGTAATACCACTAGAGCATCATTCAGTGTATTACTGTGTTGTATACTGACATAGACTGGAGTGGAGTGTCGTAGAGTGGAGATGCTTACAGTGGAGTACAGCACACTGGCATAGAATAAGGTGCAGTGGTGTCGAGAGTAGTGATGTTTTTAGAATACAGTTAAGTGGCATATCATAGAGTGTCATGTTGTACAGTCTTTGTGAGTGGAGGGGTGGACAGTGGAATGGCATAGAGTGTAGTGGCGTGTCATACGTTGGAGTGGTGTGTCGTACAGTGGTGTGGAGTGGAGTGTCGTAGAGTGGAGTGAAATTTCATAGAGAGGAGTAGCATGCTGTGGAATACAGTTGAGTGGTGTGTTATAGAGTGGTGTGTTGTACAGTGTATTGGAGTGGACTGGCATACATGGCATGGCATAGAGGGACGTAGGAGAGTAGAGTGGACCAGAGTGGAGTAGTGTGCCATACAGTAGAGTTTAGTAAAGTGGCCTGGAGTGGCATAGAGGGAGTTGCGTAGAGTGCAACTGTAAGTGGGTGTACAAGTCTCTGACTGGGTGTGTATTAGTAGGTTCATGAGTGTCTGAGTGGGTGTGTGTAAAACTGAGGGAGGGCATGTGAATATATATATTATTTTTACTGTCGTGATGTTGTTGTGGCATTACACAGGAGGCCACGCTGGCAGATGCGGTATCTTCATGAATATCACACGTAATGAAAACATTTCTTTTTGGACACATGACTTGTGCCATTAACACCTCCATTTCTCAAACATGAGGTCAGAGAACCTCCACCCTGACCCCCTATGCACTCTGCCACTAACACACCCACCCAGACACTCGTTCACCCATTTGCCGACCCACTCAGAGACTCATACACCCACATACAGACCTACTCAGAGATTGACACACCTACTCACAGACCCACTGAGAGACTTAGGCACTTACTCACACATCTACTGAGACACCCACTAAAAGACCCACTCAGACACTGATGCACTCACTGACATACCCACTCAAAGACTTAGATACCCAGTTACTGACTTATTCAGAGACTCGTGCACCCATTTGCACATCCACTCATGCACTGGTTCTCAGACCCACTCAGAGACTCACATAACCACATATGGACCCACTCAGAGGGTTACACACCCACTCATAGACCCACTCAGAGACTGACACACCTACTCAGAGACCTACTCAGAGACTTATGCACCCACTCACAGACCTACTCAGAGACTGACACACCTACACAGAGACCCACTCAGAGACTTATGCAACCGCTCACACATCTACTCAGACACTGATGCACCCACTATCAGACTTAGTCAGACACTGATGGACTCACTGACATACCCAGTGAAAGACTTAGATACCTAGCTACAGAACTAGTCAAAGTACAGCTGGGTACTTCCACACAAGTTAATGAAAAGTGTCTCCACCAATCATATGTCTTCTTTTGTGGGTCAAGTGATTTTCGTGATTAGGTGTGTTTTCGCGAAATCGGTTTGGCCGCTGAAAATAAAATAATTATTTAAAAGCAGTTTTCTGAAGAGGAGCTTAGCGCGCATCCAAGATGGTCGCGTGAACACAGGGCTCCCCGGACCCTCGCCACTCCTCGCAATTTATCCTGATGATATCCTGATTTCTTGGACGGACTCTCGAAGGTGAACCTCGACTGAGTTCATAACTCTTTTCAGAATTTGAATCGGACTTGGGCGACCAGAATTACAGCACTTTGAACTTTTGAGGCCCACCTGGAGGCCGTGCCGGGGACTTGGTGACTTGTGGAGCCGGATCGTAGTTGAACAACAACGGCAGTGGGACTTCATCGGTGGCCGTACCCCCACTTTCGGTTTCGTTTCCGGATCCTGAAATGGTCTGATTGAGAGACTGTTTCGCTCGGCTGGGGACCAATCCAGCCTCCATTTGGTGTCATCGCTGCCTCCTCATTATAGCCTCTTGGGTCAAGTCGTGACTTTCTCCGGACCGTACGAGCCAGCTTCTTGGCCTGTTGGTGCCCGACCTGCCGGCGGCCATTTTCACCAGGTCTTGCGGGCCTCTCCGGGGTGCACCTTCCAACATGACGGGCAGGGGTGAACCCGAGAAGCGGAAGACCAAGACGTCTCTTCGTGGGGGACCGTTCCAGACAAATGTTATGGACCGTTACACTCAAGCCAAAGGATCCCCCGGGCTCTCCAGTAATACCCCGGAGCACGCCAGAGACGACCCTTCTGCCCCTGTTGACTTGTCCCTGCAGGACATTATGGGCGCCATCGCCGGCATGAAGGAGACCATCGGCCAGCAGTATGAGGCTTTGGCTCGTAAAATTGAAGTGGTCGCCATTGATGTCACTCTAATCAGGGCCGACCTGTCTAAGACCAACGAGAAGGTGAAGTCATTGGATTTGAAGACTTCCAGCCTTACGGCCGATGTGTCGGAACTTCACACAGACCTTGGCACTCTGAAATCGGCCAACGACCTGATGTCTCATCGGCTGGAGGATTTTGAGAACAGGGCAAGACGCAACAACATTCACGTCATAGGGGTCCAGAGAATCCCGAGACTCGTGCGGTTGACCTCCTGGTCGAAGATCTAATCCTCACCCATCTTGCCCCTTCTGGACTGAGCAAGTTTTTCACTGTGGAGCGCGCACATCGTGTTCCGGGCGGTAAGCCCAAGCCCGGCGCCCCTCCGAGGTCTATCATCGCAAAACATTTTCATTTCAGAGACCGTGATGCGATTTTGCAGGCTTCGAGAGTGCACGGCCCGGTGAAATTTGAAAACTCCTCTGTTCATTTTTTCCCGGACTTCACTCAACTTGTCCAGAGACAGAGGATGGGCTTTCAGGGGGTTAAGCGACGTCCCCGGGACCTGGGATTGAAGTATGCTATGCTTTTCCCTACCAGGCTTCGAGTGGAATACGAGGAACGGACCTTCTTTTTTGAGCGACCGGACAATGTGAGTGACTGGTTGGATTCCCTGCCTGGTCGGAGCGATCGAACGGGGCACCCTGGCGGTGCCGAGGGTGGTGAGCCTACACAGAAGTGACCTTTTGGTCTCTAACCCTGATAATCGGACATTGCTCAGTTGGGTTCTACTTCTTTTGTATATTTTGCCTTATAGTAGTTCGCGTCCGGGTGGCGGGTGGAGACGGCCTCTCTCCTCCTCCGGGGTATTTTTGTAGAATGGGATTGTTAGGGTGACAGGCACACTGCATTTTGGGGTGTCTTTTTAGTCTGCAGGGGTGCAGGGAGGGGGGAGTTGTAACGGGTTTTGGTTGGGGGGTGGGAGAGGTTTTTGTGTTCGTGTTTTCTTTTCTCAAGGCGGCATATTGGTTCTTTCTCTGCTTCAGATGTCCTGCTCTCTGTGGGGGGACTCATGCAACTCTTGTGGGGATGGGGGGTAGTGGGTTGAGGTTGATATCTTGGAACGTCAATGGATTGGGGGATCGTAATAAACGGGGTGTTGTACTGCAATATTTGCGCCGTTTGACCCCTGATGTTGTGCTCCTGCAGGAAACGCATTTGGTCGGCAATGTGTGTCATGCTATGAACAGGTGGGGGTACCGATTGGTTGCACACTCCGGGTTTACCACTGGTTCCAGAGGGGTTGGTATTCTGGTCTGGTCTTCCCTCCCACTAGAGATTGATCATGTCATCCTTGACGACAGAGGGCGTTATGCTGCCCTAACCGGTAGGTGGGAGGGTAAGACTCTTTCTTTAGCCACGATATATGTTCCCCCAGGCCTCCAGACTTCCACTTTCTCTGATGTTGGTCGGATGTTGCTGGAACTCCACGATAGTCTTCTCCTCATGGGTGGGGACTTCAACTCCGTGCTATCCGGCGATCTGGATCGCCACCCCCCGGGCCCTTCCCGTTTCCCAATCATGGCTTGTTGGGTTTTTGGACACCTTTGGTTTGGTCGATTGCTGGAGGTTAATGCATCCGACGCAATGTCAATACACCTTCCACTCCGGGGCTCATGGGAGTCTCTCTAGGCTTGATTACTTCCCCATGCCCGCGGCCCAGTCCCCCCACGTTGGGGAGATAAGACACTTGGCCTGGGGCATCTCAGATCACTCCCCTGTGTGGCTTCTTTTCGACACGGGGACGCAAGCCGCGGGGCGGATCGCCCCTATTAACCCTTGGCATCTGCGCAACCCCAAGACTCGTAACAGCCTCATTAAGTCGCTCAACCACTACTTCCTGGAGAATGAGGGGTCTGTTTTGTCCTCAGTGTTCCTGTGGGAAGCCTTCAAAACTGTTATTTGTGGACAGGCCCTATCTTTAATAGTCGAGACCAAGAAAGCCAGGAATGGGGAGGTTGTGAAGCTGGAGGCTGAAATACTGGAATTGGAGGCTGATCTCGACTTAGGTGTTACTCAGGATAGGCTCCACGCCCTTAGCTTGAAACAGTTTGAATATAAATCCCTTGTTACGGATGCTGCCAAGACAATGTACAGGGAACAGCAAGGTAGACTGTATGATGTCGGGGATAAGGCGGGTAAATTGATTGCATGGCTTGATAAGAAAGAGAGAGTGAACCGTGTGGTCCCTGTGCTTCAGAATTCTGACGGTGTGCATGTGACTGACCCTGGCGAGATTGTGGAGTGTTTTGCTGACTATTTTCGTGTGGTCTACTCCCCCGTGTCCAATCGAGATGAGGATGACTCTCGTTTCTTGTTGAGGAACATTGCGCTGCCCTGCTTGTCTGAAGAGGATCGAGAGTGCATGGAGGCGTCGTTGTCGGCCGACGAGATTGTGACCGCGATTCGTTCACTCCGTTCTGGCAAGGCTATGGGCCCCAATGGATTGCCTATTGAATTGTACAAATTGCGCCCGGATAAAGTCGCACCGTTTCTCCGTGTATGTTTCTGGAGTCGCGTGAGCTTGGTTCCCTCCCTTGTGACCAGCGTCTGGCTACTATAGTTGTGATTCCCAAGGAGGGCAAGCCTCGTGATCGTTGTGCCTCATACAGGCCTATTTCCCTATTGAATGCTGAACCGAAGATTCTCGCTAAGGTCCTTGCTAATCGCTTACTCGCTGTCATCTGTGACCTGATTCCTCTGGATCAATCTGGTTTCTTTCCGCACTGGAACACCGCTCTCAACTTGCGGCGCTTACATAGCGTTCTCGCCAGGGCGGAGTTTCTCTCCGAGCCGGCCATCTTGGCTTCCTTGGACGCCACGATGGCCTTTGATACGATAGAATGGCCATATCTTTGGGCCACTCTGGCGAAGTTCGGTTTCGGTGCAGGATTTATTAGTTGGGTGAGACTTCTATATACGGATCCGCTAGCTCAGGTTGTTGTCAATGGTAGGGTGTCCCAGCCCTTCGCCCTCGGGAGGGGTACTAGGCAGGGGTGTCCGTTGTCCCCCCTACTCTTTGCTCTTGCTCTCGAAGCGCTTGCAGCCTGGCTCCAATGGGAACCATCGATAAGGGCCATTCAGTGGGCCCCTGACTTTGAAGACCGGGTTTCGTTGTACGCCGACGATATTCTCTTGTACCTCACCTCCCCGCGTGAATCCCTTAATGTCTTATTTGACGTCCTCATTTCTTTCGGGAAGAACTCCGGTTTGATCATTAATTGGTCTAAATCGTGTGTGTATGCTATCTCCGGTGGCCTTCCCCCCTTACCGAATAGATTTCCCATTCAAATTTCGCAATCCGGTTTCAAGTACTTGGGGGTCTACGTGTCGTTGGACCCGGCGATCCGCCACGAGCATAATCTTCTTCCCCCTCTCCGGCGATTGAAGTTGGACGTGACTCAGTGGCGTAGATTGCCGTTGTTGCCACTCGGTCGAGCGGCACTTTTTAAAATGATGTCCCTGCCCTGATTTCTCTACGCACTCCAGAACTCCTTTGATATTATTCCGGCGGCCTACTTTCGGGAGGTGGAGGGTTTACAGAGGAGACTTGTTTGGGATGGGCGCGCACGCATCGCTCTGGCGAAACTGACTCTCCCCTGGTATGACGGGGGCATCGCGCTCCCGGACATCAGGAGGTATTATTGGGCCTCCCAGTTGTCCGCTATCAACCATGCTACGTATGCACCCGGTCCGAATCCGGCTTTTGAGATGGATAAATATCTGTTGCCTGGTGGCAACTTCAACAGAGCGCTCTACTCTCGAACGGCGGGGAGGAACCTAACGGGACCCACTAAGATCGCAGTACGTGTGTGGAAGGATGCCAATGTGGCTGTGGGATGGAATGATCGTCTGACACGAGCGACCCCCTTGTTTGCATCGGACAGATTGGGATGCCTCTGGACAACAAAAGGCTTTGATAACTGGGATATGATTGGCATTAGCAGAGTGGGTGATCTCTGGGTGAAAGGTGCGGTCAAATCCTTCGCGGTGCTTCAGAGTGAGTATGAGTTGAGTGAGAGGGAGTTCTTCAGATATGCACAGGTCCGCCACGCTTTGCTGTCAGTCTTCGAGGCCGGTACCACAGTCCCTGCATCTTCGCCACTCGAGGACCGTATACTTGATGGTCATCTGCCCGATAGTACGATTTCCTTGATTTATAAGAAATTGATCAACAATCGGGCGGACCTCCTTGTGCGTCTTAGGGAGGCCTGGACCGGAGATGGGTTGGAGCTGGATGACGAAGACTGGCAGTCCACACTGTCCTCCCTGAAAGAGGTTGCCATTCCTGCCCGTCTCGTCCAGCTCAAAATTCTTCACCGTGTTTATGTGACGGGTCCTCAGCTGGTTGTGATGGGTTTTTCTTCGGATGGGTTGTGTAAGCGCGGCTGTGGCATGAGAGCCACCTTCCTTCATATCCTTTGGGAGTGCCGCGAGGTTGCGGCATATTGGCACCGTGTGCATGCTGTAATGGAGTGTGTTACTGGGGTCGCTCTATTGCCTGAGGCTCGTCGATGTTTGCTGAATGTATGGGAGCCGAATGACTACAATGTCGCCCAGGCCCGGTGGGCGGCACTGGGGACTGGTGCATGTTCAGAGAGAAGACGGTGTATTTGGTTCGGGGCAAGCCTGGGGCGTGGGGTAGAATTTGGGGTCAGTGGAACACCTACCGAGGTAACATCTGTACGCCCCCTTTGGTAGATACTCCGGACATTTCTCTGTCCCCCTGATCCTGAGGTTCCTGGAATACGGTACTCTTTTGGCTGATTGTTCTGACTTCCCCGCCCCCCCCCTGGTCATCCTCCTTGTCCTCCTGATTCTCTACCTGGTGTGGTGGGATCCCCCCGTCGGAGCTCGACATCGTCTAGACTGTTTCTCGCTTTGAGTTTTGTTTCATTGTTTCGTTGTTTGTTTTTTTTGTTTGTTTTTTTCTTTAAAAATTAAAATATCCGTATCCTGCCTAGCTTCTGAGCTGCTTTGAATATATCCTGTAACCCTGCTTCGCCTCTGGGGATCAGTCACGGCTTTGTGACATCCAGCAACTGATATGCATATACTAGCGGCCGGCCCTGGTGGTTGTAGGCCCATATTTGTAACGATGCTATTTTTGCACAATAAAGTTTTTCAATAAATAAATAAATAAATAAAAGCAGTTTTCTTTAAAACTGATTGCACACATTTTCAGCCCTGAGAACTGTTCCGCAAATCATCAAATGTCGGCAACAACTTCCCATTCAGGTTACGGATGTCCAATTACAGCATTTCTGTTGGCTCGCGTCATCGTGAATAATTGTGACATCTCTGCAAAATATCCTCGAACACAGATATCACTAACTTTTTCTTCTTAAATTTCCTTCAAACTACTTAATGGATTTACATGAAATAACTGAAAGTGTGATCTGCGTACCCAAATCTAGCTCTCTGATAATTTAGTGTAATTCTATTAAGTGGTTAAGGCTGTAGGCGTGTTCACAGGTCCTATGGGAATTAACTTTGCAAACACACTCTTTTTTGAACCCCATTTTCTCAGCTCCTGCTTCACAAATCACCCCAGAACTTTCCATGCGGAACAAGTTCCACCAGATCATTTTTGTTGGGAATTTTTTTTTAAGATTCGTCAAACTGCACCAAAGATATAGGCAAGTCAAAAAATGCTTTTCCTTTGGAAACATGGTCCTACCTATAACTACCTACTTGCGACCGCCAGTAGGTAATATAGGTGCACAACCACCTTGTAAAACCTACTACAAACAATGAACATAGAAAAAACATATCCGCATTTTCATGCATTTTTCAAAGTAACATAGTCATGCTGCTGTCATAGGGGTGAAGATAGACACACCACTTATGCTCCTTGCATGATAAAGAAAAAATATACAATGAAAAGAGAGACAGTAAATCACTCTAAAACTAATTTATCACACATATTGAAATGCAACAAAATGCGCTGAAGAAGCATGCTTGTGCCAGGGAAAAAAGGAAGAAAAGTTCAATGCAAGTGCACTGATACAGTGTATCAATTTCATAATGACATTTGCAACATTATAACATTTAGGGCATTCAATACATTCTGAGTAATACATTGCGTTGATTCCGGCATTTGAAACTGCTGTTTATGCTGCCGTTCGCAGTACTGTAAAATGCAGTGTATGCAAGTAACAAGCGTTAAACAGCAAATCCTGTTATGGAAATGCATATTTGGTGATCTACAGAAAGAAAATGCAAACTTAAATGTGAGCAAGTGGCAAATTATAAGTTGTTATTTTAGCCAGCACATTCGGCAGCGTCATGAATGGCTCCTTTTTCATTGTGAAAATCCGATGATTGCTGCTAATCAGTGATAGCATGTGGCTTAATTCAAGACAGAATAATTTTCATTGTTATAACATCTTCCAAACACCCCTGAAAAATATTTTTTAATCAATTAGCGTAAAAGAAAGGAACAAGAATAGAAAAGAAATATCCCTATAAAGCAGAAGTTTCCCATTCCAAAGTAGACTGACTTGCGCCTCTATAAGAGTTTCACCAGCACACAGTAAACAAAGAACTGTTAAAACAAAAAATATAAAATATTACTCAAGGTACACACAAACAAATAACATACTCCTGGGAAAGCATCCAAATGGTGAATGAATGAATGAAAAAATATTTAATAAAGCGCACTGCGGCCAAGCGGCTTCCTGGCGCTGGGGACCTGGTCAGAGCTCACAGAAGGGATCCGAGGGACCTATGAAGAAAAAGCCTGAATGAAAAGAAAAGTTTTGAGGGCTTTTCGAAAGTGGGTGTAAATGGGGATGGAGCGAATATGAAGTGGAAGGCTGTTCCAGAAATGGTAATATATATTGTTTCACATCTCCACAGACAGCGATGAAACAATGGAAAACTTCTGCCAGCAGCCGCAGGAAAAACAACAAAACCAAAAAAAAACAAATGCTGTCCAAAACCAAAGGTTAGAAAATACATCCTAAAAAGGGATGAAACGGGGGAGGAGCCTAGCGCGCAACCAAGATGGCCGCGTAGGTGCGAGGCTCCCGAGGACCTCCGCAACCTCCTACGTTTATCCTGCCTTCATCCTGAATCGGTTGAGGGGACTGTGTCGGTGAGCCTGAGCCGAGGTGGTACCCGTTTTCCGTTTTTGAATCGGACCCCGGGTGCCGGGGTGAGCGCCGGCCGAAGGTTGCGGCCTACTCCCCTCCTGACCCCGGATTCGAGTTTGGGGGTAACCCAGTGGCGAAGTGAACAACAACGGCGGGCTGGGCCTGGCGAGTCGCGTACCCCGCACTTTCACTTTCGCTTTTGACTCCCCCTGCCCTCCTCGCAAGTGGGATTACGGCGCTTCTTTGTGTTGGGGTGGCCTCGCTGGGAGACCCTGCCTGCCTGCCTGCGGTGGCCCGCTCTGCCGTCCTGGGGTGACCCCTGGGGCTCTCGGCCTTGATTGCTTGCTCTCCACTGCGTAGCTGGTGAGGGCGCGAGCCACACGACGATGGCCACGAAGCAGGATGGGGATCGGTTGAAGGCCAAGTCTACCCGGCGTGGCACCGCGCATCAGGCCAACATTATGGACCGCTACACCCTCCCGAAGGGGTCTCCCGGCGGATCGCTCAAGTCCTCCGAGTGCCCCTCGGATGCCCCGGATTTGCCTGCGGATCTGACTTTGCAGGATGTTATGGGCGCCATTGCTGAGATGAAGACCTCAGTGGGCCAGCAATTCGACACCTTGGAACATAAACTCGACGCGGTCCTCATCGATGTCAACCTTGTTAGAGCCGATCTTTCTAAGACCAATGACCGGGTCGACTCTTTGGCCCACACCGCGTCGGGCCTCACGACTGAGGTAGCGGCCCTTCAGACGGAGGTGCATCGGCTCCGTCAGGCAAGTGCGCTCCTGGATCGGCGCATGGAGGACTCCGAGAACAGGGCCCGGAGGAATAATTTCGGCATTATTGGAGTGCCTGAGGGACGGGAGGAGTCGGCGGCGGATCTCTTTGTGGAGGACCTGGTCTCTACCCATCTCCAGCCTAAGGGGCTGAGCAAATTCTTTGCGGTGGAGAGGGCCTATAGAGTTCCCGGAGGCAGGCCGAAGGTCGGAGCCCCTCCGCGGCCTCTTATTGCCCGTATTTTTAACTTTCGGGACAGGGATGCGATTCTGCAAGCTTCCAGACTGCAGGGGCCGATTAAGCTGGAAAACATGGAGGTGAACTTTTATCCTGACTTCACGCAGGCGGTCCAGAAGCAGAGACTGAGTTTCCTGGGTGTCAAGCGGCGGCTTCGGGACATGAACCTAAAATATGCCATGCTCTTCCCAGCCAGGCTGCGGGTGGAAGCGGATGGTCGCACTCACTTTTTTGACCGTCCTGACATGGCCGGGGACTGGTTGGACACTTTGACTGGGGGACATGGTCGGGATGGAGGGGGGGCGACGGGAGGTGGGCGCTCACCGGACCGGGTCTGAGGTACTGATACCGTGACTCACCCCGGATGATGCCACTTTTGGCCATGCTTAGGGTCTTTTGCCTATTGTGCCTTGTTTCCCCTCCATGGGAGGTTGTGCTGGGTCACGAGGGGGTTCTCCCTCCTCCTCTAGGGGGTCTTAGTAGTTTCATTTACATAGGGGCGACAGGCACACTGCAAGTTGGGGGGGCTGTTTGGGCTCATGCAGGGGTGCAGGGAGGGGGGAGTTTTGTTGGGGCTGTTGGGTTGGGGTTGGGTATTGTTTATTTGTACCACAAGGCAGATGTATTGTTGTGCTACTTCTACAGTGCTCCCTGGGGGGAGATGGCTCGACTTCGGCTATGATGGGGGGTAGGGGGCTGAGTCTTTTGTCCTGGAATGTTAATGGACTGGGGGACAGGATAAAACGGGGTGTGGTCCTGCAGTTTTTAAAACGTATTTCTCCCGATATAGTATTTCTGCAGGAAACACACCTCATTGGAAACTCCTTTCGTGCTATGAATAGACGGGGCTATCGCCTTGTAGCCCACTCGGGCTTCACCTCTGGTTCGAGGGGCGTGGGAATCATGGTTAAAACTTCGCTCCCGTTGGAAACGGATGAGGTGTTCCACGATGACAGGGGACGATACACGGCTCTGGTGGGTAGATTGGAGGGTAGAGTGATTGTTTTAGTTTCTGTTTATGTCCCGCCAGGGTTGCAAACAACTACTTTCGCTGATCTGGGTCGCCTCCTCCTTGGCCTTCCGGAGGGGATTCAAGTGGTTGGGGGAGATTTTAACGCTGTAGTCTCCGGTACTGAGGATCATCACCCTCCTAGGGATCTCCCCCGTGCCCAAGCGTGGTTGTCCGGCCTCTTGGATACATTGGGGCTGGTGGATTGTTGGCGGCTGAAACACCCTACGCAGATACAGTACACCTTTCACTCCGGGGCTCATGGCAGTCTTTCAAGGCTTGATTATGTTCTGATGCCAGCGGCACAGGCGGGGAGGGTTGGGGAGGTACGACATTTGGCGCGGGGTATTTCGGACCACTCCCCGCTCCTGCTGCACTTCGACATTGTCCCGAGGGGGAGGGGAGGGTGGTCCCGGTCAATCCCTGGTACCTGCGTGACCCCACAATTCGCGCAGATTTGGTTAAATCTCTTGAGCGGTATTTTGAAGATAATGTGGGGTCTGTATCGTCTGCGGTCTCTCTGTGGGAGGCGTTCAAGACGGTAATCCGGGGGGAGGCCCTGTCCCTTATCTCCCATTCCCGGTGGCGCGGGCGGGAGGAGGTGACCCGTATTGAAACTGAGATAACTGAGTTGGAGGGTGATCTGGAATGTGGGGTGACGGACGACAAATTACATGCTCTCCGACTCAAGCAGGCGGACTATAAGGCCCTCGTCACGGAGGCAGCCAGGGGCCTCAGTAGAGAGCAGCATGGGAGACTGTATGATGTGGGTGATAAGGCTGGTAAATTGATTGCGTGGCTGGATAAAAAGGAGAGAGCGAGTCGAGTTGTCCCGTTGATTGAGAAATTGGATGGTGTGTGTGTCACTGATCCGGGTGAAATTGTTGATTGCTTCGCAGAATATTTCCGTGGGGTGTATTCCCCGGTATCTTCCTGCTCGGAAGAGGATTCCCATGCTCTGCTCAGGGATATTGCGCTGCCTTCCCTCTCGGAAGAGGATAAAGTGTCGTTGGACGCCGCCCCTACATCTGAGGAGATTGCCCTCGCCATACGTTCGGTCGCTTCCGGCAAGGCCATGGGTCCTAATGGCCTTCCCATCGAATTGTACAAGCTGCGACCGGATACGCTGGCGCCACATCTCCGTGCTATGTTCCTCGCGGCCCGTTCGGCGGGTTCTCTCCCGCTGGACCAGCGTCTGGCCACTATCGTGGTTATTCATAAGGAGGGGAGGCCGCGGGATCGGGTCACGTCTTACAGGCCCATTTCTCTGTTGAATGCGGAGCCCAAAATTCTTGCCAAGGTGCTGGCTAATCGGCTGGTTAGCGTGGTGTGCAATCTGATTCACCAGGACCAGTCCGGCTTTATCCCTCATCGCAACACCGCGCTTAATCTGCGGCGTTTGCATGGGGTGCTCGCGCGGGTCCCGTTCATACGAGAGCCGGCCATTTTGGCGTCCTTGGACGCCACTATGGCGTTCGACACGCTTGAGTGGCCATATATTTGGGCGATGCTGGCGAAGTTTGGTTTTGGCCCGGGATTCATTGGTTGGGTGAAACTGTTATACTCCGGACCTCTGGCGCGGGTGGTGGTGAACGGTAGAGTGTCGGCTCCGTTCGAACTGGGCAGGGGTACGCGGCAGGGCTGCCCGCTGTCGCCGCTCCTCTTCGCGCTTGCCCTGGAGCCCCTGGCGGAGTGGCTGCGGTGGGATCCTTCCATTCGTGGTCTCCGTTGGACCCCTGAGTATGAGGATCGCGTATCCCTTTACGCAGATGATATCCTGTTGTACCTTGCTTCCCCGCGTAAATCGCTGATTGTAGTAGTGGATGTCTTGCATTCCTTTGGCCGCAATTCTGGCCTAGTCATCAACTGGGCTAAATCCTGTGTGTATGTCCTCTCCGGGGAGACTCCTATCCTGCCGCGGGGCTGCCCTATCCAGGTCGCTCCGCAGGGATTTAAGTACCTGGGTATCTTTATCACCTTGGACGCTGAGGCCCGATATAAACAAAATTTGCTCCCCCCTCCAGCGCCTGAAGGAGGACGTGGCGCATTGGAGGCGCTTGCCGCTCTCATCGCTTGGCCGTGCGGCATTGTTTAAGATGATGTCGCTGCCACGTTTCCTATATGCTCTACAGAACACGATGGACGTTGTCCCGGCGCGCTACTTTCGCGAGGTGGAGAGTCTGCAGCGCCACCTATTCTGGGATGGGAGGCCGCGTATCGCCCTTGCGAAGCTGACACTCCCGTGGTATGACGGGGGGGTCGCCCTCCCAGACATCAAACGGTACTACTGGGCCTCCCAGCTGGCCGCGATAAACCACGGCCTTTACGGGCCCGCTCTAAACCCGGCCTTTGAGATGGATAAACTATTACTGCCGGGTGGTGACTATAATCGGGCGCTTTATTCTCGATCGCTCGACGCGCGTCTGACGGGCCCTACGCGGGTCATGGTGCGGGTGTGGCACGCGGCAAACTTGGCGATGGGGTGGAAGGATCGATTGACCCGGGCGACGCCACTGTATGCCTCTGAGCGGCTGGGCTCCCTGTGGACCTCGAAGGGCTTTGAGAAGTGGGACATGATAGGCATCAGCAGGGTGGGCGATCTCTGGACGAGGGGGGGATTCAAAACGTTCGATGTGCTGCAGACGGAATTCCAGTTGCAGGACAGGGAGTACTTTCGATATCTGCAGGTCCGTCACGCGCTGGCCTCCGTATTCCCGGATGTTGCCTCCATCCCGGAGTACTCCCCTCTGGAAGATAGAGTGCTAGATGGGCATGTGCCGGACGGCACGATTTCCTTGATTTACAAAAAGCTCATCAACGATCGCTCGGGACTGTTGACTAGCCTTCGTGAGGCGTGGGTCGCCGATGGATTGGAGCTGGATGACGAGGACTGGGTGTCTGCGGTGGCCTCCCCGAAAGAGGTGCCCATACCGGCCCGCCTTCGCTTCGTCCAGCTCAAAATACTCCATAGGGTCTATGTTACGGGGCCGGGTCTGATGCGTATGGGATATTCCGTGGATGGGTTGTGTAAGCGTGGGTGTGGTTCCTTAGGGACCTTCGTCCATATTTTATGGGAATGTCCGGAGGTGGCGCGATTCTGGCGTGGTGTGCATGCGGTGTTGCAGGCGGTCACACATGTAAATGTGTGGGAGCCGACTGATTACTCAGTGCCGCAGACGTGGTGGGTGACTCTGGGCTATATGGTGGCCAAGCGTGACATAGCGCAATTGTGGGGCTCCCAGAGGTCGCCAACGATCTCGGCATGGAAGGACAACATGGATTGGTGTATGTTTCGGGAAAAAGTGGTGTATGTCGCGAGAGGTAAGCCTGGGAAATGGGTGAAAGTATGGGGCCCCTGGAACTCCTACCGTGGCGGAATTTGTACCCCGCCACTGATGCCTGATCTGGCACTGGCCCCGTCTCCCTAGTCTCCTTGTCTCCTTGGTTCTGGGTACTGAATCCACTTTGTTTCCGCTCCGGCCTGTCCCCCCCCCCCGCTTTTCCTGTGGATCGGTAGGGTCCTCCCCAGGGGAGCTCATACTGCTGCTTCGACTTCTTGCTGCCTTGTGGATTTGTTTGTTATTTCTTACATAAAAATGGAACCTCCATCTGGGGGGTCCGGACGGTGTGGCCGCCAACGTTTTTTCTTTCCAACTCCTGTGATCTCTCTCACGCTGCAGCTTGTGTTTCCCACTTGTATTCTATGCTCTTATTGTTTGCTAGCGGCCGTCCCGACGGTTGTAGGCCCATTTTTTTGTATCTCTTTTGACTTCTGTAATAAAGGTTTCAAAAAAAAAAAAAAAAAAGGGATGAAACATTTCACACCCTCATATATGTAAAAAAAAACTTCATCAGATAATACCAGCAAAAATGGGGAGAAGTCATCATTATCAAGATCCACATCAGACGATGTGCACATAGAGTTCCTTATCCTCATTGAGGCCTCAAGGAGACTTGCTGAGAAGGAGAATAATATACTCTGACTCCAGAAGTCTGAGGTTCTTATCTCTGTCTTCACCACACAGACTCCTGGTAGTCCTGTCAATCCCAAAAAGTGACAAAAGGACAGGTTTTGTTATGCGCTTTCGACCAGTGTCTAGCTACAGGGTAATTCACATCATAATTCTTTATTTCTGTGTAATACTCCAGTATTTTCTTTTTGACTGGAAACACTGTACTGCCCACGTATTGGTAGCCACACAGGCATACCAAAACATGCACATAATAGTCACTGCTGCATGTAATGAACCTATTGATGTCACATGTCTTCCCTGTTAGTAACCTGTATGTTTTCTGATTCTTGCTTCCCATTCAAGCTTAGCATTTTCCACACTTGTGGAAACTGCATTCCTGCCTTGCATGCCCGTATAGCTGTGCACTAAAATGTCTCCGATAGATCTGGATTTGTGATATGTGGCCAAAGTGTGGATAGGTACCCTGTCCCCTATCACTGGGTCTGACTTGACTAGATACCAGTTTTTATTAAGCATGTATTTGATGTTGTTAAACTCACTACTAATGGTGGTGATGAGTGTGACTTGGTCGGGATCCAAATTGTCTCTTCCCTTCTTTGTGAGAAGACTGTCCCTAATCATGCTTTTGGTAACCCCTAGCTCTAAACCCGCTGGTCATCCATTTCTCCTCCTCTTGGTATGACTGTGCAGTCCTACAATTTCGCTTGGCCCTCAAGAATTCTCCAAAGGGAATACTCCATTTTATTTTCTTGAAGTGATGTCTATGTGTATGACGCACGCTGTTGCCTGCAGTGCTCTTACGGATAAGACTAGTATGCACAATCCCATCAATTATCTTGACATTTATGTTATGTTATGTTATGTGTTGGTACTTGTTAAGCGCATATATCACCCTAAGGTCTCATAGTGCTAGCCTGTACTCGGAATTCGTAAGAATGAAGAATATGGGGACAGACTGTGGGGAAATGGGCTCAGAAGGGATTTACGGAATTTCTTGTGATCGTTTTCAGTGCGAGGGTGCAGAGGCAAGGTGTTCCACAGAGTGGGGGCAAGTTTGGAAAACGATCTATCGCCGTTCTTAACGGTGCGTATCTTCGGACGGTTATGAGCTGTGTACTGGCAGATCGAAGAGTTCTAGCTGGCTGATATCTTTTCAGATTGTTTGCTAGATAGTGGGGACCCTGTCCACTAAGGGTTTTATGTACCAGACAGCTGATTTTAAAGTTGATCCGCTTCCTGACTGGGAGCCAGTGGAGGACCTTCAGATTGGGAGCCGTGGGAGAGTGAGGGGGGAGGTTTAGAACCAGTCTGGCAGCTGTGTTCTGCAGGACCTGGAGCTTTGTTAAGTGTTCTTCGTTTATGGATGCCAGTAGAGCATTGCCATTGTCCAGGCGGCTAATTATTAATCCCTGGACTAGTGGCATACGAGAAGACAGTGGGACCCATTTAAAGATTTTACGGAGGCTGCGCATTAGCCCATAGCACGTGTGAGCCACGTGATTGACGTGGTCTGACATAGAGAGTTTATTGTCAACTAGCACTCCTAGATTGTGGGCTGCTGTCTTAGGTGAAGAGCATGTGCCTAGGGTGAAAGGCAACCAGTCATTTGTCCACAACGTTTGTGCATTACCGAAAAGCATAATTTCGGTTTTGCTAGCATTGAGTTGAAGATGATTGTTTGTCATCCAATCGTAAATGTCTACCATGCGTTGCCTGAATCTGTGTTTGGTGTCAGTGGGATCTGGTCCAAGGGTGATTAGCAGTTGAGTGTCGTCAGCATACGACACTGTTTCAAAGCCATGAGCTTTAATAACATTGGCTAGAGGTGATCCATACAGTTTAAAGAGTGAGGGACTTAGGATGCATCCCTGGGGAACACCCTTGTCAATGGGTTGACTGCTTGAGGTAAAGACAACTATTTGAACCTTGAACGTGCGCTCGGTCAGCTAACTCCTGAGCCAGCTCAGTGCGGGGCGCTCGACACCCAGCTCCCACAGGCACTCCAAAAAAATGCAATGGGAGATGGTGTCGAAGGCCACCGACAGGTCGAGTAGGACCAGGATGGCAGATTGTCTGGCATCAAGAGAGAGTCTGATGTTATCGACTATCTCCTGTAAGGCCGTTTCGGTGCTGTGAAAAGCCCAAAACCCCAATTGGTAGGAGTCCAACAGGTTATTACTTTCTAAGTGTTTAGATAGTTGTTTGTTGACCAGAGATTCTAAGACTTTCCCGAAGTGAGAAAGGAGAGATATAGGTCGGTAGTTATTGGGCTGCTTCGGGTCTAAAGTGGTCTTCTTTAGAATGGGTCTGACTATGACCTCTTTCCAAGTTGAAGGCACAATAGACTGGGATAATGAAAGATTGAAGAGTTTAGCTAGACTGGGAAAGAGGGCTGGTCCGATTTTAGACATAACCTGGGAGGTCAAGAAAATCCATCTCGCTGTCATGTATCTTGTGTGAAAAAGGCAAATTGAGATCATTGTCGGCTATGTGTGCTAGAAAATCATGTAGTTGATCTCTAGGACCATCCCAGATATTAAAAAGATCTCAATGTAGCTAAGGTGGCAGATGTATCGGAACCGGCTGGTACTCACAGGGTAAAGTATACACAAAATACACGCATAGAACGGAATATGTTTTCCGGGTAATATGTCTACATTCCAGGTCAACTTAATTGGAATTGGTTTGTCATGAGTAAGTGGTGCCAAGAGATTGCATTGTTAGCGCCGTGTGCGAATAGTTAGGTGGAGATTTGTATTCGGGTGAGCCTACTGGGAGGGATGGTTAAGTTTACTTAGGATTGTTTGTTACCATATATGATTAGACACTTTATTAATATGGAAATATACTGTCCTTCCGCCTTCTACAGACAAATGTTGTTATGTGCATAGAGCCTAGGTGTCCGGTTATAGTAGTACTGATGATAAAATACTCACAGTGCAGAGGTTGTACAGAGTTGTGTGATCATGTTGTCACAAAAATGGACATAAAAGAAAATGTCTATGATTATCCGTAATGGCATATTATATGAAAATTAATAAAAATATGTTTTTTTAAAAAACTCTCAATGTAGTGAGTCCAAAAAACTACGGGGTATATTCACAAAAAAGAGTGATAACTACAGCAAGAGTAGCGTAACGCAACTTTCAACATCGCAGCCTATCGCGGGAAAACAACCCCGAGACAATGTGGAATTCACAACGTGGCGGTACCATGCAATAGTCTGCCGAAACCGCGGACAATGTCCACGATACAACCACCTCGATGGAGATAAAAACACAAACCGCAACACCAAAAAACCTGCGATGGGCCAAAGCGCGATGAGGAAATCAGCAATAAGCACCACCAGGCCTGCAACACACACCTGGCAGGTGGGAAAAATCACCATAAAAGTAGACAAAAAACCCAAAAACAAACTGACCTACACCCAAGCACCATGGAGGCAGCTGGAGCAGGTGCAGAGGACGAGCGCAACCCCACAAGCACCCCGGACGACCAGCCCAGGACCTCGGGGACAGGGAAGGGCAAGGACAAGAAGATAAGGAAGACGAAGTTAAGTCCGCAGGCGAACAGGATCATAGTCACGGAGGTGATGGAACACCATCAACAACTCTTCATCACCTCCAATGTGTCATTGGGCACCAAAAACGGAATATGGCGGGACATCGTCTACAAGGTGAATGCCGTCGGAGAGCACAAGCGTACAATGGACGAGGTCAAGAGGCGATGGAATGACATCAAGTGGAAGACCAAGGAGAAACTCTCCGCCAACCAGAAGGCAGCAACGCAGACCAGAGGTGGGGGCCCAGCACCACAGCTGGAGCTGGATGACATGGAGAGTTGGTGTCGACAGTCATCAGTGTGGAGACTGTGGCTGGAGTCGGGGAAGCGGACACTGCTCAACAGGACACAACACAACCGCAACAGGGTAAGTGACCCCCAGGTACTGGGGGGGATGGGTGGAGATGGGCACAATGGCACACATGCACAATCAAACAGGGCACAGTACACACCCACAATGACTCTGGCTCCTCGACCAGACCTACAGACTGTCAAAATGTACAATGCCATGCTGTCTGAATGTCAACATGTACCATGTGGCTACATACATGTGGACACATTGTAACACACCATCTCCCCTTCACATCGCAGGGGCATCGTCAACACCTCCTGCAGAGCAATCCCAGACACTTTTCACTGATGACGAGGAGGACAACACCAGCATCGACACCCAAACCATCCAAGACATCATTGACCTCATTTGCCACTCACCTCTAGGATCAGGGCAGCCCAGCTACATTGATGAGACCCCACCCACCACCCAAACCACCCAGCAGGAGGCACCCACAGCCCCGGCACTCTCCCAAGACCCCCAGGAACAACACATGGCCTTCCAACGCCGTGTGCTGGAGTGCCAGAGGGAGACAGCTGAGCAGGTGCGGGTGGGCTTCGGCATCATGGCTGCCAAACTGGACGCATCCTAGGGTGTCTATGTCCCCCCATGGTCTCCAACGAGCCCTGACTGACATCACTGGAGTCATAAGGCGGAGAGAAGAACAGCTGGCCGCTCAGAGTGGCTCCAGTAAAGCCAGCCATGAGCTGGCACACATGCGAAAGCTCATGGAGGACATGGTGCGGATGGAGGCGGAAAGGATGGCAGCCACCGCTGTACATCATCGAAATGTAGCTGGGATCTATCATGCCCTGCTGACCTCCATCATGGCATTGCCGCATGAGGCATGGTGCTGATGAATGCTGATGCCCCCACACCATCCACATCCCTGCCCCCTAGTGTGTCAGTGCCTCCCAGTGTGGCAGGCGCATCCACTCAGGCACCTGATGTGTCAGTGGCACACAGTGCTGCAGCCGGTACTGCAACACCAACAGGTGGGGCAGAGCACACATCCGGGGTCGAGGACGTGGATGGGTTTGTGATCAGGAGGCACTAGCATTAATTTCCGCCACCTGGCCTGTTTCTGCTTGGTGCCGCACATAGCCTCATGACCTTCCACTGATCCCTGAGACACTTCGATGCACTCACCTTGGACAGCGACATGGATTGTCACATCCTGTTCGATGACCAATGACACCGCAGACAGACTGCGGACTGTACCCTTCCCTTCCGCAGGACTAGTCATCCCCAGGATGGACTCTGTCTGGCCCTCCACGGGCCCATATTGTGTAGTGTGCTCAGCATTGCCCTGTACCACTCCAGCTGCAGAAGTGCACAGGATGTGCACTAAACATCCAGTGACGCACTGCTGTGTCATGTCTTTCATCAGTCATGAATGCATGTGTGGATGAATGTAGGGACAGTGATTTCCCTTGCGTCAATGTTGCTCATCCTGTGGGATGCCAGTTAGAGGGTGCTACATTGCATTTTGTGTACTGGGTCCCGTGGACACTACAACAGATACACACACATCACTCACTTCCTTGTCCAGACATGGACTGAACCTCGCCAAGAGTGTCAGGATGATGCCAGTAGCCTAAGCCAAGAATGCCACTAACCTTAAAGATCGGCCAGCAGGGACGATGATAAGAAGAAAGCCCCCTTCCTCCCCTGAGGACAACCTCACACAGAGGAACTTAAACACCACTGTGCAAGGGAGCACCCCGGGGAAAAAGGGAAATGGAGAAAACAATAAAAGCTCTGCCGAATCAGGTTTAGAGGCGGGACTACGCTTGGTGTTAGAGTACTCCAACGTTTTATGCCTAAATCCTTCTTGGACACTACAGTTGGAAGAAATAACAAGGAATCACTCGTGAGGTATAGGTATAGCAACATACAATATATATATATCACACCCTCCAGAAACTCTTCACTCACTAGTTTTTTACAGCAGAGATTCCGAAGGAATTAATGTTCAGGATATATATAACCTTGTTCCAGGTGCCCACCGCCAAAAGAAAAGAACCTGGTGTAGCAGTGGTCACTGGGACAATGAGGCGGTCATGCAAAGTACAGCGCCTTCCTGCAGTGAAACAAATTGAGGAAAGCTGGCGCTGCTTCCAGTATAAACAAAATTCGTCAGTAGAGGCACACTCGCTGTTGAATTCACAGCGAGTGCGTCATCGCAACAAAGGGAAAGTAAATACGAACAATCCCTTCCGAATCCGGGAGACTGTGAATGACAGCTTAGTATCGGAATGTGGACGATAAGCAATCCTCGCCGCACAGTCCACAATAAACCTAAATACCTGAAACAGGGACGTTTTCTCCTGTGGAAAAACAAGAAGACTGGAAAGTACCTTCCAGGCACTACCTTAGTACCTGCATAGGGTCCAAGCTCCGTGCTGGTCTGCTGCAAGACATGCACGGGCTCTACTACTCTTTGGAAAAAGCGCCCGACCTCCAGCGGGGAACACCGTCCGCTTGGCGCTTGTGTTCGGAAACACTAGGGCTCGGCAACATACAAGAAAACACGAGTGGAAAAAGCGTCCGACCTCCAGCGGGGAACACCGTCCGCTTGGCGCTCGTCCTCAGGAACATTACGGGCAGTTTGTCAAGCCCCGGTTTGCGGAAAGGGTGGGGCTTTATAGCCTTCCAATGGGCAGGTGGCTCCTGCCTTGATACGCGGGACGCTGTCCCAGGGCATTCTGGATACTGTAGTTTCTTGATGCCAGTGCTACTTTTCTCTCTCTGTATTTTGCCCTGCGCATGGTACTGAGCCCACAGGGGGAAGACAAACCCAGTTTCCCTCTCTGGATCAGGGTCCCAACACAGAGCCCACGAGTCATTGTTGCAAGCCCTGCGCTGGTCCGGCGTATGGCAGGCAAGACCACTCTGCCTACGCTCCAAGGTGGGGCCCTCATTGCTACCCAACGCAGGCGAACTCGCTGGTGGTGTGCAGGTCACTGGTCTAGTTGTCAGCGTGTCACAGCCACTCCCTGAGAGCAGGTTTGCATGCACACCACACCCATCCGGCACAGGTGTCACAGGCCAACATAGGGGGCCGACAACGTCTCGTTCTCCTCTGCCGGTGGTGACTGTATGACGGACGCCACGGGTCTCAATCATAAAAGGCCCAAGAGTTGTTGCACACAGGGTTAGTGGCAACTGAGGTCTGCGTACGGCATGGGCCTACCACCACGTGGCACTGACTGGGGTTGCACAGGGTTAGTCGCACCCGGAGCATTTCGGCCGGCACAGGCACCTCGCCACGGGATGGTGACTTTGGGTGCACTGAGTCAGTGGCACCTTAAGCTGCTGAGTGGGTGTGCAGCCTGCGATGATGCCCCTTCCCGGTGGTATGGACAACTCATATTTCGTGTGCCCTGCTGGACCGCAGTGCAGGCCAGATCCAGCGGGCAGCGCGGGCCTACTGCCAAGTGGCATTGCTTCCGGGTTCTCAGAGTTAGTGGCACCCATTGGGCTGATGGGGTGTGCAAAAGACACACAATTGATGTATGTAATGCTGAACAAATCAAAACTGAGCGGGTGTGCAGCCTACGGTGTTGCCGGGTGCACTGGTATGACCTATGCCATGGAGAACCAAGACCCAGCACCAAACGTGAGACCAGGTGGCCTGTAGAGCATGGCTGCATGGTGTAGAGGGTGCCATGTCCGCGGTCCCTGGGTTTGTGGCTTGCAGTGGCACATGGTGGGACATCCGGTCTACACGCCGGTGGCGGAAGGTGAGCAGTGAGGCCTGGGTGTGCATGGGCGGGCATGCTCCAATGGGGGGCGGGAGGCTTCGGGGTGCCTCTGCCTGGGTGTGCATGGGCGGGAAGGCGATGTTATCTTGTGCAAGTGTGTGTACTGTGCCAGTCATGTATCTGGACTCTGTTTCAGATGACGGCTCTGACTCAGATGTGTGACCTGGTGTACTACTATACATACCGGCACGTGGTTGGAGACACACCGGTGGCAGCAGGTGAGCAGTGTGGCCTGGGTGCGCAGGGGCAGCACTCTATCTCTCTCCCTCTTTTCTTCTCTCTCTATCTCTCCCTCCCTTCTTGTCTCGCTCTCACTCCCTCTCTTTTTCTCTCTCTGTCTCTCCCTCTCTTTTTCTATCTCTGTCTCTCCCTCTCTTCTTTTCTCTCTGACTCTCTGTCTCTCCCTCTCTTCTGCTCTCTCTGTCTCTCCCTCTCCTCTTCTCTCTCTATCTCTCCCTCTCGTCTTCTCTCTCTCTCCTTCGCTCTCTCTCTGTCCTTTGATGTGCGCAGGACACACCTTCTCATCATGTTTTTTGTCTTGCATGCTGTGACCTACGGAGTATCCCGAGGGGAGCCGCCA
The DNA here is from genome assembly GCF_964204655.1 of Triturus cristatus. NCBI lineage: Eukaryota > Metazoa > Chordata > Amphibia > Caudata > Salamandridae > Triturus > Triturus cristatus. Next base: position 836,273,339 of record NC_140581.1, read on the forward strand.
TGTGTCTTCATTTGATTTCAGTGTTCATTTTAATAAAGTTTAATTTGTTGCTTCAAAAGTGAATGTGTGATGCTCATTTGTCTGACGACACATGCATGTAACCAGTTGTGATTGTGCAACATCAAGCGGATTATTTTGTACAAGTTTAGGTGTAGCTGATGTGGCATGTCTTTGTTTGGGGGGGTGCCAGAGAGGGGTGGTCCGGGGGGTGGTGATGGTGGGTGTTGTGGCCCTCTTGGGTGTCCGGGCCGCATGATGAGTGGCTCCATGGCATCTGTTGCACTTCCCATGTAGCCCTCGGCTGGGCTCCCTTTTGAGGTGCAGGCTGCCGTCCGACATTACACCAGGTCAGAGCAGGTGTAAAATTCCTGCTGCCAACGTGCCTTATCACCGGTTTTGTGTTCTTATCGCCGATGTGGCTGGTCTTTGAGAAAGTTGTGGTGTGGTGTTGTCATGCCTACTCTGCATCTCATTAGCGATAGTTGCGGGGTTCCTCTGTGTCGATGTTTATGGCGGCTGCTATCGCGGGTAAACTGGTGCTGTGGGCTGTTAACACAGGCTTGTGAATGGGGAGGTATATTTATCACGACTTTGGCTGCAATAAAGTGCCGTTAATTCGGCGATAGCTCCTTGTGAATATGCCCCCATGAGTTTTGTTCATTTCAAACTGTTCTCTATCCACACATGCTGTTGTTCCCACCAGCCCATGAAAATACAGGCATAGCTTGGAGCTTTATATATATAAAATGGAGTGGAGGTAGCCACTCTGTAGTTATAGTTAGGATTGCCAGAGATAGGAATTCCCCAGATTTTTGACTGTTAATAATTTTGATCCCATTTGACGAATCTCCAAGAAACTTTGCAGACCTATTGTTTTTTCTACATTGGCAGATGATGCAAAGTTTTACGGTGATTGGTGACAGGGGTGCAAAGAAAAAAGGGGATCCCAAAATGCGCTTTTCCATCAATTTTGTGTTCACATATTAGGTTTTATATTTTTCCCTACCTAGTACCACTTTATTAAAGTTGTAGTAGGGTAGGACAATTATATAAATAGTCCTATATATTTTTTTTAAATTACAGAGTACTAAATGCTAATGTTATGAAAAACACATGTTACGCATGTAAGATGATCCCCATCACTCTTCTCATTACATTTTCTCTATTCCCTTTTACTGGTTGCAATGCAAGAAAACCATCTTACAGTCAAACTTTCATCACCCAACAGAAGGTCATCTCCATGAAAGAGAAGATGAAATTGACTCAAATGTCAAGATTAGGTGGGGAGGATCAGTCTGTACTTCTCTTCCGCTCTACAAGAAGACTCCACTATCATAATCCAGCTGCCCTACAGACCATATGCACTTCCTAACAGAGAAGAATCAACTGACAGAAATGTTCTCTGGGTAAGGAAAAATTCTATGAACAGGACTAGGACATGGTGATGCACTTAACAACCACTCCCTGAACTAATACAACTATCCATATTCACTTGAGGCATATTAAGATTGATTGAAGATCCTGCATCAACCGGTTCCTACCTAAAGTTAATTTCAAAATGCTTTAAATATGTCCAAAAACACCCTTTGATGAAATAAGAAAGGAAGATGTCATTGCCAGATATTTTATTTCAACTCATTATGATAAGAAAAAAAGTACATTGAAATCAGAACCTAAGCCCTCAACAAATGGTTTAAAGAAGACCTAGCCAAACTTAATACACCTGGCAGAAAACATGAACACGAATGGTGTAGACCAAAATTAACAATGGGCCTGAATTAGAGTGGATGGTTACTCCATCACAAATGTAATGGATATCCTCTCTGCCTTATTACAAATGCACTAAATCTGATGACACTTCTAGTAAGGCGAAGGGAGATCCATCATAAATTAACCCCAAAGACTTGATCAACTGTAAAATACTCAGAATGGGTAACACAAAGTCATCTAGCATGTTTTTAACTGATTATACTCTAAGAGGTAAAAAATGCATTCTAAAGGCATGCAAACCATTTCCCTGCAGTGTTCCGTCATACATACTTACAGAGGGTTGACTTGTCCCTTCAGATCTTGTATGTGGTGGAGCCCTCACCTGTGCCCTGTACTGCAGTGGGCGAATTCTGGACTTAGCTGGGGTGGGGCATGTGTCACGTCAAAGGTGTACAGAAACAGGAGGGAGCTCCTCTGAACTTCCCTCTAGGTTTACAATAAACTTTGCATTGCTTTTGCAGTTGTAGCTCGCGAGCAGTGTCGCATCATCTGCTCTTGGTGAAGCACAGAACTCCTGCGTGCAGGCACAGGCCAGGCAACAGTAGCACAGGATGTCTCCACATCAATGGGCAACCGTGGTTATATCGGTGTCCGGATTAACAAGCTCCACTTTCCCTTCATTGCCCTAGCTAATTAATTCATTCATATTCTGTTTTTGATACAAATCAATTGAGTATTGGGCGTGGTGAAAAGGAGGGACTTGGAAGAGTTTCTGTCCTAATTATGCTTAGTTTCAACCCTACGACTGTTTACATTTTTAGGTCTCGCCTACAGACCACTTTTAGCTGTTTGTTTTCAGAGACCTATTGCGAGTAATACCAATGCTTACAGTGGGTTTTGTTCCAGCCAATTGCGTAACATTGATTGACTTCCTTGTCAGTCTCATTTGCTTGCCCTCATTCAGTGGGTTTCCTTCCTCTTCTTTTTGTTTGGACCTGCTGTACAGCAATGCTTGTTTACCATGGTTTTGACTGGAGGACTTGGATTCTTTCACTTCTTACATTCAAAGAACTACTTTTTAAATTGTTATAGTACTCCTTGAGAGTGCATGTGTTTCTTGCTCTTCACCTATTGTGGCAATACTGCACCTCAAAAACCCTCAAAAGAACATATCCTAGGTAGTCACCCCTGCTGTTGTCTTCCCCACTCATCAGTTTCTCCCCTACCAACCATTGCTCCCCAAGCCCTCCCTGGTTCTTTGGACTTAATTTTTTATTTTAGAGTTGTAATATGGTCCTCTGCCGTCTTGGACATGTAAATTAAAGTAAATAAGAAAATTGCAGCCATTACCTATATGCGTCTTTATAAATGGTGAGATGAATGAATGAATGGGGGGATTCATGTAGCGCGCGGCTACTCTAAGGAGGGAGCCCATGGTACACCCCCAGAAACCAAGACCTTCCTTCCCCACAGAGAAGAGCCAAGTTTTTAGCTTTCTGCAGAATGTGGTCTCAAGGGTGTTCAGACGCAATTTGCCTGGGCGCTCATTTCAAACTTTGGAAGCACATAAAGAGAACATTTTAAGGCCCCTTCGGACACGCTTAAAGTGAGGGATCGACAGAAGTGAAGCAGAGGCAGAATGCATCACTCTGGAAAGGCGGTACTGGAAAATCTCTTTGCCAAATAATGAGGACTGGACAAATACACTGACCTGCGAACCAGAACCAGGGCTTTAAATAGGATCCCTTTCCTGATGGGTAGCCAATGGAGGGCTTTCAAGACCAGTGAGATGGAATCATGCTTAGGTAAACGCAAGAGAAACATTTTGTACCACCTGCAGGCGGCAACGCCAGGGGCCTGAGATCTTCACACTAGTTCGACACATGTGATGCAAATGGAATAATTTCTGTCTTCTCTGCGTTGCATTTAAGTTGGCTACCCTGCATCCATTTAAAAATGGCACACATGTAGTCTGTGAAAGATGCTGCAATTGAGGCTTGGGAACCGTCATAGGCTATTGACTTTGCCTATGCTTGTTTATGTAATTGACATGTGAACTAAAACAGCGTTGGCTTTCATTTTATGAATGTTTCTTCTAAGACCAAATCACACACCACATATTCGTTACCCCTAGTAATACAGGAGGGCCCTTGGGTCTCTGAAGAGCAGCCTGTTGTTGCACACACATTTCAACAGTAGAGGCAGGCAAATGCAGGCAGCAGCAGTCGTCATCTCAACATCTAACATGTGACACATATCCCAGCACACAGTCTTAATTGCTTCGCAACCCTCCACACTCTGTGAACATCAATTGGTCAGGTTTGCAAGTATAGCAACAAGGTAGCTCACGGAGTGCAGTAAACTCCGCTTTGCGTAGTACAGCGGAGTTTTTTTCCTGCTTGCGATCACGAACGGTAAGTTCACGAGCACGAGCTGCCGCTCGGGTAGAATTTCTACCAGAGCGGCAGGAAGACCAGCGCGAACGACAGTTTGCACTGCACTGCGCCACTTGTGGAACCCCACGGAGTTTTGTTGTAACTTCGCGGAGTTCCGTGTAGCAAATCTCCGCGAAGTACACCCAGGCCTGTAGATAGGTACCTATATATCCATGTTGCTTTGTATAAACGTGTAGAATAATTGTTTTAAAATATATATTATATATATAGATATTCATTAGTTCTGCGAAACAAATGTACATATTACTGATAGTTACATTGTTCTATGTTTTTAACATGTATATAAGTGACTGCATAAATAAATAAATCTTTTATCATAACTATTTATCTTCAATTGCTTCACTATTGAATTACAATTTTTTTTATATATATAAATAAATGAATAAAATTAATTTGAAGTACAACAACACTTGAAAGCCGGAGTTTATTTAATGCATCTTTAATCTACATATACTTACTTCCTTTATGCATCTATATACCTTCCATGTACTTATGGATCGATATATTTCTTACTTTTCTTCGAACTCAGCATATCCAATGAACTACCGTATTTCTCACCCTATACCTCTCTCAATATGTCCTCTAACTCAATTCTTTGACTCATCTCAAACCTCTTTATACTACTCTCTCCAATGCACTACTCTATTTCTCACCCTATAAAAAAAGAGCTACAACACCTCATCAAGGGTAGCAAGCACTATATAAATGCAAACCTTTTTCCGTCTTCTATCTTTCCGCTATCCTTCTCAATCCAAGTAACTGACTAACATATCCACCACTCAAATTACTTTCATATTTAACTATACTAATTCACCACTAATCTTTTATGGGTGCCGAAGTAGTGTACTACTCGCCGAAAAAGTTATTTGACGCCTCGTCAGAGGTAGTAAGCGCTATATAAATGCAATTACAATACAATACAATGAAGCTACCAACGAGTTGTGGGAAGTATTCAAAAACCTTTGCAAATTGATGGACCCAGAGACACGTAAAAATGCATATCATAATATTATAAGAAGGACCAACATGCATTTTTCAACAATAAAAATAAACTGACTGAGAAATGCAAAATGAACCATACAAAGTAATCCAGCACTGCTACCTAATTTGAAGACAGCCCTAACCTCATTAAAGCCTCTTTAATAATCAGGAGCCATTAGATTGGGCCTCAAAATGAAAACAAAAACATCTCAAATGCATTCAAACTGAGCTCCTGACTCTTGACACCAAGTGCCAGGTCCCTTGAAACATGCCATCATCAACTACTCTTTTTACCAAGTTACTTAAAGTTTATTTTGCATAGATATTGATGAATCAGTTCCAAAAAATACAAAAATTAAAATTCAATCTAAGCTAAAATCTTTTTAACCAACGGCTTTTTAAGCTTATAGATGTTAAAATGAATAAATTAGTCACAACCTTATTAAGTAAACAAATCACTTAGTTCATAATTTCGTATTTAAACTCATTAATTAAACAATGAATATTTGTTTTTAATTTACTGGGCAAGAATATTAATAGTTTTAATTAGTTTTCTTAAAATATATATATTAATTCTTTCTGCGTATTAATTAGTTGTTTTGAAACCATTTTTGTTACTTGTTAATGAGTTGGTCTCATTTCATTTGCTAAGTGTATTCAATTTTAATTTCTTTACGCTTTTTTGACAGATTGTAACTATAATACGTTTAAATATAATTGCAATTGTAAGTATAATAAGTCATCCACTAATAAAGAAACCACTAACAGTTAGTGGCCAACTTCAGAGCCAGATCAAACCTCTGCTATTCAAGAAAAAATCTGGTTAAATTAGGCCCATGACTATGTGGAATGCTATACCATCTACATGGTCGACAGTTAGATACTCGGCCAATGAGGGGATTTGTAATGTCTGAGGCTATTAAATGAGAAGTACTGCTAATTACTACGATGGAGGAAAACTAAGAACCTTGATGCTTATTGATCCCTTAACGGCAAATAGCATGATCAATCAAAAGGTTGCATGAATGATTGGCCATCGCTCAAATATATCCAGTTATTCCTCCATCTCGTATTTCAGTGTGCTTCCATAAGATCATGGGCTTTAAAATGAATTCTACTTTATTGTAGGTAGCACCTTAAGGGTCATGGTCTACTCTAAGGCTTACTCTTCTGTGACTGGACTCACATGCAAATGGTTATTTATTTGTGATCGCTATGGAGAACTTTGACTTGTTCAGCACAAGAGGATAGATCTAGTGATGGTTCGTTAGGCTACCTTGTTGTTTTGGGGGTTGTTTGAAGTCGCATAGAGTGCAGATGAGATGCTCTTGTTGCTGTGTGTCTGTTGCTCTGCTGATGTCTGTCAAGTCTACATAGAGACACAAATGAGACTTACTTACTGATTACTGTCCCCAGTCTTTCAGGTTCCTACAACTTGTCATTGCCCCCACTGGTCAGATCTTCCCTCATTATGACTTGTCTGTGGCAGATTCTCACAGCTGCTGTTTGTGCAACAGCCGTAGACCCTTCATCCTTCTCCAAGCGAACGAGAAGGTGGTACGGGGCATGTACATCGGCTGCAACTGCATGCAAGCCTTCCCCATGCATGAGAATGCCCCGGATAAGCTGGCAGACAAGAGGCAGCTATGCTAAGACTGGGTTATGATTTCATCATGGGGACAGGACTAGAACACCGCAGGGCCATAGGCTCTCAAACAGCTGCTCTGAGGATGAGTGAGAGACAGACAAAGCTCAAGATGGCTTAATTACTTCCACTGGCATTTCCTAGTGCTAACCTAACCCTGGCAACATACCACTTCCCTTACCACCAGAACATGGCAGAGAATGATCTTTGGACTCCACCAAGCCCAACATTGTTTCTAGGCTGCCAAGGCAAACCCATATGGACGGCAAGTGTACCCCAACTGGTCCGCTCCATAGCATACGAGGGCAAGTAGGCCTTGTATATTCATGTAGCAAGTTTGTGATTTATAACTAAGGCTCCCAGTTTTCTGTTTTTACTGATTTTTACAGATAAGTACAGACAGGAAATAATGTGTTTCCTATCTGTACTTATTTTTAAATGCAGAGAAATACAGAAAATTGTGCTTTTTGTGAGTGACTCTCCATGCTCCTTCATGAATCGCAGGCCAACTGCTGAGCACATAGACAGACAGCATGGGGAGGTAACAAATGGGATGAGATGTCCTTAAATACAGGCATAGCTTAAAAAATATTTGTATATAATGCTAATAATTACCTGTTGGTGTACTGTTTTGCTCTTTTTGGCTGCCTAATTTGCTAAAACGTGACAGGCATCAAAGTAGGAGTGCAAGTTTATCAGCTAAATAAATGTGGAAATTTACCATGTTACGACTCCATTCACTCACAAAATAAATGTGGATAAATACCAGTAAGATGGGCAAAAAATAAATATGGATAAAAACAGACGGAAATGTTAAAATAATAAACACCATATGACCGGGAAACCTATTTGTAACTACGCTTAGATGCATGCATTGCATTCTGCCAAGAAATTGACCGGGTGCAGCTACTTTGTCACCTGCCATTTTCTTTCCAGCCCCCTCCTCAGCTCTGCTCAGTGTGGCTCTGAAGTGTTTTTTCTGCCCTGCAGCTCACTCTACTGCCCAGTTCTGCCGAGCTTACTGTTGTAATCTGTACAGGATGACACTGGTAGGCATGATGTAGGTTTCAAAGCCTTCTTTATTAGTTCCAGTTCCAGGTAGCATCAGTCTAGGTTTAGCCATGTACCAGCTCATATCACGGCCCATGTAACAGCCCCTATCACGGCCCCACCAGGAGCAGCCTGCCTAGCTGCTCAGCCCATCTCCAACTGTCATCACTCACCCACACAGGCACCCAGGCATTCCATTCATCACAGTCACACCAACATTCCGTTACCATCTCTCACTCTGGCTGAGCAGCTAGGAAGACCTAGGCTAATTACAATGAAGTAAAACTCAGGATATAACACTTACCACGCCATCTTAAAGCAGGCCTACCTTTCGGTGGTGTCCTCTTTTGGTTTTGCCCTCTCTGGTCCATGTTGACTAAAGGGCTTTTTTACAAGCCACTTGCGCCGCCGGTTCATCACTTTAACATGGAAAAAGTGACGCACGGGTGGCGCAAGGGGCTTGTAAATAAGCCCCTAAGAGTGTAGGCTTGAGATTTACCACATGGAGGAGGGGATAGCGAGAAGCTACTCTAAGAAGGGAGATAAGCTTATGTTTCACCCCAAAGCCCAGCTACATAATTATAGGTAAAGCTGACGCTGACAGACTGAAAGAGGCATAATGAAAAATCAAACAGAGCCTGTCAGATAACTGAGAAACAAAAGCGCATTGATGACATCATATGAAACACAGGGGCTCCCGGATCAATGGGGAGCCGTATCGCGCGCAGTTCAAATGAAATCCCTAAAAGGCCGGGCCGCGGCAAGCCCTCGGGCTACTTCTGGGCACGACACGCCGCCCTCCAATGACAGCTCTGCTTTCATCAGGGCGCGGTAAGTAAGACGATTCAGAGCCGAAGACAAAGGGTTTCCTCAGCACAGTTTGAATGATGAAGATATTTCGGAATTCACAGCACTTCCTTCAATCTGCAACATTTCCTCAGAAAATAATCCTTTCTAGCCCGGAGCGTTCCAGTGGAATAGTAAACTTCATCCAAAATTGAAAAGGGGGAATTTAGCTTAATTCCATAATAGTCTCCGTAGCTGCTGTCATAACCTAAGGAGGGGATTATGTCAGCACAAATGTGTCATTCTGTACCAAACATCTCAATCAATACAGGGCTGACTTCCAATCACTGTTTACCCAGAGCATTAAAAAGACTATAGCTGCCAGAGCGGCCAAATTCAACATATTTGACGCAGCACGTCCCTTCTATTTGCTTTTAGTTTCAGACATCAAAAACCACTCAGGCTGCAAACTAAACATTTCTGCGTCTCTTAAAACATGTACTAAAAGAGGACGAACAAGTGCAATTTATTTGAAAAGATGCAATATTTTGGATGAAACTGAAAGGTACCCCAAGCCCCCTTCCCCCAACCCAAGTAGATATGCTTCCATAACACAAGTAGGCCTTGATTACAAGTGTCAGTGAAGGTGGTGTGTTGTTATCCCACCTGTTAGAAACCCATACCATGGGGTTTGAAATACAACAGATGCAATAAATAAAAGCTATTACAATTTGAGCAATGAAAAATTGAAAATGACATGCAGATTTTGTGTAGTTTTGACTTGCTGGAATTTATTGCGAGAAAATTAAAACAAATTCCTGCAGAGCTAAAGATCCTCACACCATTCCTGTATTGAACTGGTGTATTGCTTTGGGAAAGACGCATGGTAAACAAGAGACTCTGCCCTGCAATTCTTGTGGATGACATATGTGGCCAAGTGAGGGATAGGAATCGTGATCACATTTGGAAAAAAAGAGAAGCTTAATGATTGAAGCTATTTTGTTCAGGTCTCCCCATTGGTGTTCAATGTGTGAATTGAATGCACCTCATGAATATTAAGAAGGAAGAGGCCTGCAGAAAAGTAGGCGCTAAGGTGACCATAGGTAGCGAAAACCTGTGAAGAGATGTATCCTCACACAATATACACTTTTGCAGATAATCGGCATGCCTCGTAACCCAGTAAACTGCATTTAGTTCATCAAAAATGGGAAAAGATTTGTTCGGTATAAACTGTGGGTATGCGGCGCATCTATGTACAAGGTACAGGAGCACCTCTGTGACCTCGGTGTTAGTTGGATTGCCTCAGCAATGAATCAACTCCGGATACCCAAAGTTCTGTTTTGTTGGTCCACACATGTTGGAGCTTTTTAGTGAGATAAGGAGAGCTCTTGGGATGATGGTCTGGGTGGGGTGGCCACGGGGAGGGGAGGGGGGGCATTGTGGCTCAGTTTCAGTAGGTGAATAAAACTGAGTCTGCTTGAGAGCTGAACATGGTAAGCAAATGGTGAGATGGATGGCGCCGCAATTATTGAAACAGAGTTAGTTCACATCACAAGGTGGGTGGGTACCTGCTTAGACTAGCTTACTGTGAGAAGCCCCATTCAAGACCCTTAGCAGCAGCGGGATAAATTGAATAGTCTTTATTGAATTTTCTATGAGCAACATTGTAGGCATAAGGTCTGCAAGGGTGCAACAGCAAATTGGTAATCTGGAATCTTCCAGGTTCCAGCCATGAGGGGAAGCAGGACAAATTGAGGTGTGCTGAGATGAGAGGCCTCTCCTGGTGTCTTCCGGGGCTTCTCCCTCAGTATAACAACAACCAGCTAGTTGAGCTACTTGCATTGAGCTTCTCATAGGACTTAATGACACTGCTCACATACTCTTATGTAGCTTCCATCCTCCAGGGGTGATTGCAATAATTCATACAATTAATGCAAACAGTGTCCAACAAGGGACTGTACATTACTATTGGGTTCCCTGTGCTGGACATGCCACCTTCCCAAGTCTAGACTCTTCCAGGACCACCTAAGCCCATCGGCCAATGTCAGACAAGCTGCAAGACCTCCTTTTGTATTCAAACATATCTATCAATGAGCTTCCTTGAAGTCAAAGCTTCAGATAGACTTGCAACCTTCCTGGGGGTGCCTGTGCAGGTGGAGATGTTCCGGTTCTGCAGCTTAGACTCAGAGTAGCCACTAGGGCAGAAGGCTGACAATTTCCTTGGTGGGAAGAGGTTGAATAGGAGTTTGGGAATGCCCACATGTGTACATGTTAGAGGCAGCTCCCAAACTTTCCACGACACACTTCCACCTGGTAATACTCATTTCCCGAATACTAATCCTGTGATCGGTCACTTTCCATGTGGATCCTGTTCTTGCTGTCCCTTTACAAGTCATGTAACGGAGCTGGATATTCTACCGGGAAGACCATGGAAATTGAATAATCACACTAACTGTAACACCAGTGGGGTGATATATATGATCAAGTGCCCTTGCTCACTAATCTATATTGGAATGACTTGTCTCAAAGTACGTCAAAGAATCACTGAGCATCGCAGTACCTTTCGATGCAAGAAATCGAATACACGTATGACAAGACATTACCTTGAGAAGGGTCACACGGAAAATGACCTTCAATGGGTCATCATTGACAAACCTCATTATGATGTTAATATGGGACCTTTGGAACATGTTTTATTCCGCCGGGAACAACGTTGGGTGTTCCGTCTTAAAAGCCATCTGAGAGGTCTTAATGAGGATATTCCCTGGGGCGCTGTTTAACTTTTCCATGTCCCCCACAGTGTTTCAATACATTTTTGGATGATTAACAACACATATATATGGGAGTTATGATGTTCATCATAGATGGTGGATAACATTATGACTGATCCTCATTGAATCAATGCCAGCCTAATGGTGTGAGTCTTGTCTTTAGTCTTGATGTATACTATTAGACATTCAGATTTACCTTCACATTCTCTACACATGCTGGTCCGATTTTCTATCTCATTGGATACACCGTCTTTAATGTGCATCATGTACCCATTTACAAACAATGTGTAATTGTGATTTGGCATCTTGCGTTACATATGGAACTATATGTATGTATTATTTCCATCTGTTAAGCCACCTAATGTAGATGTGTTACGTCGTGGTGGCATGGCCCCATTCTGGTGCAGAGCTCTCAATCACTGATTTATCATCTTAGTACACCGTGGGCACACTACCCATCTTTAGTGCGGTTGATGTCTGTGTGTTTTTTGAGCTTACGAGACTGTTGATACTGTTGTCTCCCGACTGTTGTCGCCCGACCTTTTATAGTGTAATCCACTGTTTTTCGAATGACCAACACTACATTTCCCGTGATCCCTTGCAACTCTTGATGGCACGGCCCCGTTTTGATGTCGAGCTCCGTTTATGACAAATCAATCATGACACTACATTGTGGACACATTATTTATTTTCAGTGTGCCTGGATTGGCTTTTGTATTTCCCAAGTTCAAGAAACGGCGTACATTGTTGTATTCCGATCATGTATAGCGTAATCCACTTCTAGCTCTACGACTAATACTACATTTCCCTTGATCCCTTGCAACCCGGACGTTAATTGTTTCACTTCCGGGTAGACGCATTCATGAAGGTGCATGGGTAGATTTATAAACATTGTGAGACGCGCGGTCTCTCCCCCTTCGGTTGGTGCTCTGAATAGGACGACACGGATTAACTGAAGGTATTGGAGTGAGCGAGTGTGGGCAGCCGCCGATGGCTTGTGCGCTGTATAGATAGAGTGATTATTGACCCTATTTGTTCAGTTTTTGACTGACTAAGCCAATACCAGCGAACGCATGCCGTATAATCTTTAGAGCTGGATGCCCGCGTGTAGCGTTATTGACCAACTCGTGTCTTTGGGATGCTTGGGTTACCAGGTGTAATATTGCATACTGACGATTTTAATTGATTTTGCTCGTTGTATTATAACGCATTTTTATTAGCACTAGACCAGAATAAATTGGTCTGGCTATGTGCAGAACATATTAAATGTCTCTACATTGCTGATAGCATTTAATACACGTTATACACCCCAACAGCTACACGTGACTATGTAGTGACTGTGAGTTACTCGTTTTTGGGACATGTGGTTAATAAAGTTTTCACTTTTTTTATTATTGTCCTGAATACTGTGTACTGTGTAAATAACAGATTGTGCTTGTCATAACGATATCTAATGACAGCTAAACTAATCTATCAGTATATATGTCCATTTTTGTGCAACATGGGAGAACCATACTGAACCGGTCTTTTATCTTTCTAGTAATCTGTGCTCTGTAGCATCATTCTTCGAAAGGTAGAGGTAAACTAACATTACCCCTAGGTGAGTTCACACAATACATCGACTTACCTGAATGATGTTTGTTTCCCATTTTTAATCACGTGTGCAACACATGTCACGTGTGTGGTGTTTATTTTGGTGTGTGGAGGTTGACCTTAATGTTTTGGAAATGATACTGAATTTATTAACTATCTTTTTTCAGAGACACTGGACCGGACTGCAGCTGGTCCTGTTGTCATTTACACCTTACCAATGAGTATGGTCTGTAATTTATTTAATTTGGTTATACGAGCAGAGTGATAATATTGAGAGGTCCTGATGAATGCCGAGAACAAATAGTCATCTGGCAGAAACATGTCGACCACCAATAACTAGGATATTATTTCAATCCTAGATCACCTCATTTTAACTCTAGCTGATGGGAACTATTATTAAATTTGACTTTGTTACCCTGTAGCTAGTTTTATTTACTCACATTTTGTTTAAATTCACACTCTGCCCCTTACTCCCCCTGCCAACTTTGGTATCCCCATTAAAACACCTCACGCTCCTCTCTTATCCTTTTTTGAGAGTTGTAGCCCACGCTGTATACCTTGCGGTTGCAGTGTGCAAGAGGGGACCCAATGATGAAGCATGTCACCCTCGGGTGAGTGAGGGTTCTCGTCTTTAAAAGAAAAGATTTCTTTTACCTCCCTTCTTTACACACACTGATTTTGCCTTTTAGGACAGTAGCATTTCATCACTTTTAGTGAGATACAATACTCATTTCCCACCCTTGAGTGGGATTTGTGAGAAAGGATTTAGCTGCACTGTTGTCAGAAAAATTGCACTCAGGAAATGATTTACAACTGCCAGGAATCCCTTTGTGAATTAATGGCATGCATAAAAAAGGTAAATTCAGATGTAAACTTATGTTTACAATTGAATTTACCTTTGTTTGCAAGACACTGTGTGGAGAAATGAGTACCAAAGCAACATAAACATCTATGATACTGATATGTCTAAAAATCACAAAAGAACATGAAGGGATCCAGACCCAAAAGGGATTAAATGCTGAATGCTAATGCTTAAGCAGTGATATCTACAGTGGTGAGGGTAATACGATGCAAAATAACATGGACAAGTGAGATAGGAGTACCACAGAATTCCCTTACAGAGTCTGTTTACAATTTAGGAAAAGTAAAACAAGACTAAAGTTGTATATAGAGTTATTGATGTTAACGAGATATGACGTCTGTAAGAGAAGTAACAGTTAGGGTCAATAGCCGTGCCTGCATTGATCCCCATTTAATTACCTGTGAAAGGTGAGCGTGTTGTAAATAGTGTTATCATACTGCTGTGGACAATGCCTAAGTAGCTCCAGGTAGAGAATAATTCTGATAGGTTGACCATCAGGTTAATTGTGCAAGTGACTTATCGGGATGTAAGGTCCTGGAAAGTTAGGATCATTTGGTGTATCCTGGAGTATCAGCAAAGTGTGGGAATTTCATTGACTTGAGGGCCACAATAGAGTATCTGGACCCCAAGATTAGGCCCAAATGAAAGGCATATGTGGTAGATAGAGACAAAATGACGAGGACAATTGAGATAGGAGTAGCACAGAATTCACTTACATAGTCCATTTGTAATTTAAGAAAAGTAAAACAAAACTAAAGTTGTATATAGAGTTACGTAGGTTAACAAGATATGACATCTGTAAGAGAAGAGTCAATAGCGGTGCCTGCAGTGATCCCTTTTTAATTACCTGTGAAAGGTGAGAGTGTTGGATACAGTGTCATCATACTTCAGTGAATATAGCCTATGTTGCTTGGGCTCCAGGTAGGGAATTAATCTGATAGACTTTGCCATCAGGTTCATTGTGCAAAAGACTTATTAGGATGTAAGGTCCTGGAAAGGTAGGAACATTTGGTGTCAACAGGAGTATAAACAAAGTGTGAGAGTTTTATAGACTTGAGGGTCATAGAGTATCTGGACCCCAAGACCAGGCCCAAATTAAAGATGATATGTTACTTGATAACTCACTCACAAAAATAGACAGACCTTGAATGGCTGCCTGCCTGGGGCTAAAGGCAGACCAAAGATAGAGTTTTGTCTGAGAGGAATTTATTGAAGAGGTTGATTTTCAGATGTGACACCTGGTGTTTTGACCGTGGCACTGCCTATGTGGTGCGACTGTGTGTCTTAGCGACTCTAGGGTTGCCAGACGTTTCTCTGGAGCTGGCACTGCATTTGTAATGGTACTTACATTGTGGTCTGACCTATTTTTTGATTGAAAAAGTGCAATTTAGATTTCTTTTCCATCACTTTTCAGTGGTCCCCAAAACATAACCATGGATCACCATAAAACGTCAGACAGATGGTGAAAATTAATTGTTGGCTTTTTCCTCACCATTCCTACGTGGAAAACGTTTTTACTGCTTCAGCTGCATTTGTTTCTTGCGACAGGGCTATATTTTCAGTGCCATGTCGCAGCCTGCAAAAACATCTTCTCAAAAGCATTCGGTGCCAAAATATCGCAAATCCATACATATATCTTTCTCAACACATTATTTACCTGGTTTCAATTCCTTAGTTTCACCAAACTCAGTTTTGACCTGTTGTAAGACTCTCTACCTGTAGTTGGTTTACGCAAATTTCAAATTTATTTATAGGGAGATGCTTATGTATGGTAGATATTATAGAAGTGGATGAGTCTACATTTTCCATGTAAAGTGCTATTTTATCTTACCATTGAAGCTGCTGCTCACTAAAGGGACAGGAGTCTTAGTACCAGCACCTTGTGAATGCAATGTGACCCGCCCAATAACACATATGGCACCACTGTTATTGTAGTCTTTGTTCTTAAAATCAGTTTTAGACCTTTATTTGTAAAAACAATATGTTATGTCACCCAAAACGTAACTGCGAATTGTGGTGGCATTTGTATTTTGAAAGATATTTAAAAATGTGACAGCTGGATTTCTTATAGTAGCTACAACATCAAAGCACATCCCTGACACCCTTACATTAGTAATCACAGTGAAAATGCCCTATAAATTAATACACTCATCTGTAAACAAATACGATATTTTCAGTGTGCTCTCGGTGCGTGAACATATTGTTTGTTCTCATCCATCAGGATAAAGTGTGAGTTGAATAATGTAAATTCAATATTATTTTACTGTACCTGAATGGTACAATTTGAAACATTTATGGCCGACAATTACAGTTTAGTATTGCAGCATTTCATAGCGCTTCCTATCACTGGTATTAACCCAGAGTTCTGACCTGTGTGTTCGGATATCAGTGTACTCAACTTGTTTAGGACAGTGTATGTTATTAGTGTGACCTAAGTAGGAAGCATTGGGTATCATGCCTAAGATTCGTAGGGGGCATCCAATGATGCTCCTATTGCTGCAGGTTAGTAGGATTAAGTGAAGTAAAGGATGTAAAATAGAGCTCTGTTCTATCTGTCTCAGATGGAAGATTTCCTAATTTTTGTTTACTTTCTGTGTGTTTGTGTGCACTTCTTTCATTATTCTTGGATATCAGTGTTGTCTCTTAGAGCCACTTGCATCTCTAAGATGGTTTGTAGCACAATAAGGGGGAAGGAGAGGAAGTATTTACCACAGTTCAGCACACATCCTCCCCAAACTAACACACTATAAGTAGAAATAGTGTGATGTTCCACTACTCCACCAAGAGGTCAATTTGACTTCTGGTTCAACGATATCCGTATCTCAAGGGAAATCCTTAGTTGAATGATGCAAAAGCCCTCACCCACCTGGGTGGCATGCTTCAGCATCAGGTTAGCTCCAGGCTCCAAAGAACCGGGTCTCTTTAGTGGAAATCTTTTATTTTCCCCTGGCCCAGTGTTTTGCCTGGGCTCAGGTCACTGCCCTAGTTTGGTGGTTGTGAGAGTAGGAGATAGACTGGGTGTAAGGAGGGTTCAAATTGGCTAGAGGCACTAACTTACCAAAACCCAATCAGACATGGTAATTGGAATTTGAGATTCTTTTAGAAAAACATCTGTATACCAAGTGTTCCCATTCATCTTCACTAGCATAGTACTCTCAGCAGTGATGTTTTAATCAGTTTACTCACAACCATAAAGTCATGCTACAGGCACAACGAAAAGCCTAATTACACCCCTAATCTCCTTCCTCCTTGTCCCAGTCCTGATTATAATGGCGGTGGGACCGCCACCGTCAGGACGTCGGTGGCGGTCCCACTGTCATCGGACCCTGCTTGACCGCCTGCCACATTATGATGGAAGGCAGGTGGAGAGACTGACCGCCATGGATGTGATGGGCTCCTTGAGCCTGTCGGACCGTCGGAGGGACTGCAATCTCTACGATGGTGGCGGTGCCTGCTCAGGGACCACCATAGGGATTGCAATGCGCCTTTTTGCTGGCCGTTTCATGGTGGTTAACCCGCCATGAAAAGGCAGGAGGAAAGTGATTTGGGGGCCCGTAGCATGCCCCCTTCCCCCCTGGCCCTCCAATAATAACCTTGCACCATGTGGCAGGCACCGCATGGTGCATGCCACATAGTGTAGGGATATGCAAAAAGTGGTTTTTTTGTATTGCGGCATGTGCTGCAGCCCGCAGCACACGCCGCAATACAAAATATACACAGTGCAACTGCCTTGAAGGCGGTCACATCATAATACCTGTAGCGGGACCACCAACAGCTAGTCGGGCGGTCTCATTCTCGACCGCCATCATAATCAGGCCCTAAATGAGGGACGCATTTCTGCCACCGACAGTCCCTTAACCATGCTTATGGGATCAGGATCCAATTTACTTCCAGTCTTTCTCCTATCTCCACACATTCAGAATAGAGGAGTGTCCCTCCCCTGCCCCACCTACTGTATCTTTTCTGTCTTACAGACCGTCATTCAGGTATGTGCAGAACTTGCTGTTTTGTGGCAATTACATGTCAACTGCCGAGGCTCTGCTTGCTCAAGTGCTGGGGTGTGGTGGCGAGCTATAGCAGCGATGATGGCTATAGCTGTTTGGGAGCCAGTCACTGATGTCCCAGCTCCGTGCTAGAGCAAATATGTGTGGCAGGGAGGCAAGGATGTTGCCTATATATTTTTTTCTATTCTCACAAGAAACTAGAATTCCATAAAGGTTTCTCCTATTTTAAGAGAGCTGGTGCTGTAGCTCATCAGAATGTGTGTCAAAGTTCTAGTCTGCTGTTCCTGTTTCAGAGACACTGCCTATTGTGCGCCCACTTGCTTTTGCTCATTATGGAAGAGGGAAAATGAGAAGGTCCTGTAATTATCAAGAGTGTACCTACAAGCCCTAATTAAGAAGGCTGTGGGTTCTGCTCTCTCTGAGCCTCCTACGAAAAACAGAGAAAAGCAGAGAGAGGTGCAGCAGCATTATCAGGAGTCTGATCAAAGGGAAAAGTATGTACAAGGCAGTCATCTTCATGACCTCCTTATACACATCAGAGAGGTGCTTGGCTTTGAGGAGCAACCTGAACAGGAAGAGGGGTTATGTGCTAAATATATCTGAGTGCAAGTTGAGGACCTCCCTCTAGATGATGTAATAAGGCAGATTCTGCTAAAAGAATGGAAAAATACAAACAAGGAGTCAATTTCTCATCTCCTTTCAATAAGATACTCCCTGGAAGATTTTTATACTAATTTTCCACATACCCCTAAAGTGAACACTACTCTAGCTTCAGTTGCCTCTACTTCTTCATTGGCTTTAGCGACTACACCTTACCTAACGTGGTTGATAAGAAAGTAGAAGCTACTCCTAAGAAGTCATTTGCTGCACCCAATTTCATTATAAAAGCTAACACTTGTGCAGCATATGCCACACAAGTACTTCTGAAAGATTGTCAATGGCCCTATGATTGTCTTCAGGAGAATGGTGACCCTGTGGCTGTTTTGCCTAACATAGAACTCCTTTCCCAATTTTTATCAGATGTTTCATTTGATGGATTATGGGCGACATCACCTTCAGCTGGACAGCTATTGCAAGAAGATGACTGCTGTGGATGAAATCTTGGAAACTCAACCCCTCTCAAAGAGCTTTAATTCAGAAGTTGCCATTTAATGGTCTGAATATGTATGGTGGTGAATTGGATAGAGAGGTCCAGAAAGTGGCTGCAGAGAAATATTTCTCACACAGTTTAAGTTGTTCTCCAGGAAGAAATCCTTTCTACCAAAGCAGCAACATCAGTGGGCACAGGATAAAAGTCCCTTTCATGGCCTGGGCCCGAGTATAGAGGGCTACATTTGTTAGTAAAGCTCGACTAATTATTTCCCAAGATCAAGAGCAGCCTCAAAAGTGACTGATGCGGAGTCAGTGTGAGGCTCAGACTGTTTGCCATTGATTGGGTGGAGTGCATTTCAGACACTTATGTCATCAACATAGTCAAAGAGGGGTATTCCATTCTGTTTGCTCACAAGCCTCCCAAGCGCTGATTTGTTCCTACATCCTACCAAAAGAAGAATTAAAAAGACAACCTATAGTTCTGAGATCTAAGCACTGTTATAGAAGGGAGCAGCGATTTTAGTACTGAAACTTCAAAGGAGAACAGGATTCTATTCTATTCAATTTTGTTTTTAGTGTCAAAAGCAGATAGCAGATACCGGGCTCTATTGGACACAATGGCTCTGAACAAATATGTCCTGGTCAAAAAGTTCTGTATGATTTCCCTCCATTCCATCATACTGCTAATACCAGAGGTTGATTTTCTGGTGACCCTGAACATACAAGATGTCTTTTTCCGTGTCCCTATACCTCTGGAAAGTCATGTTTTCCTGTGTTATGTTGTGGGAGATCAATATCTGAAGTTCCAATCTCTTCCCTTTGGACTCGCTACATCTCTAGGGTCTTCAAAATGCCTATTCTTACTCACTTGAAGTTAAAAGTATTGCCAATATTTCCATTAGACCAGGGTGGAACACGCAGAGTTTTGCTCCACATAATTCTGTGGAAACAAAAAAACTCTAGGATATTCCACAGAACTCTGGAAATGGGCAGAAGAACGCTTAGCACCCCGTTTGCGCTGCTTTTTCGGGCCAGTAGTGCATCCCACACTGTGAAATCAGTGCAAACGGCACCATGCTGTCCGCATGGGCGCGGCCATTTTGTTTTACATGCTTTCTGTTCTCTGCATGGTGCTGGGTCTATTTTTTTGTATCCCTTTAATATGTCAATAATCCTCCCACATCCCCCTCACCCAGCCCTCATTTACCTTTATTCTATCAGTGCGTGTCTTTTTTTCTTTTTCTGTGACTTTTTGTTCTTTTTTGTTTGTTTTCCCTTTCTACTAGAAGTGATGCAGACTCCTCTGTCATGTCACTAAGATAGCGGTAGCAGTAATTTCTGTGAGTTAGCGTTCTCTGTGCCTTTCTTTATGTAGATCATACAGTCCTAGTCTCCCAGCGATATGTAATTTGCATCTATGCATTGAAAAGGTAGACTTAGGTGGCCCATCAAACAGGTTTGAGAAGCAAAAATGATTCATTGCAAAGCATTAGTAGTTCCAAATGTGGCTTAACAAATTAGGACTAGGGCTTACATTTATGAAATTTGGAATAGGTCAACTCAACACTAGTACTATAGGTGATTTGAGATAGAAAAGTCCAATGTTACTGTGTTTACCTGTCAAAATATTTTTGGGAGAATAACTGTACTACTAATCAATTGTCGTAATCTTTATTTCTTACGTCAGCACCCCAGGGCAAAAAGAGTGCATTATCGAAGGTGGGTCAGGGTGAAGGTGAAGGTGCTGTCATCACCATTGCCACAGTGAGTGGAAGTACCACCAACATCAGCTCCGCAGCCAATCGTTTTGCTGGCCCCTGTAAGTCCTGTTATGATTGTTATTTCCCTAAATTTGACCTCTCCCCACTATTAGAATAATTTGCCTTGTTTATGTTTTTTATACTGTCTCCTTTTTGCCCACAACTTTTCTATCTAATGTTTGTTAAATTCTTGTTATCCCTGCATTATCCCTTTCTTCTATATTTCATGTTTCTGCAGCAGACTTCCACCTGTCTTTACTAGCATGTATCTTCCTTCTGCTTTGTTAGTAAACTTTCCCTCTCCCCTTATATACCTTGTAGATTGGTACTGTAAGACTAAGAGAACAGATTTTAGATACTCTTCTGAGAAGATTGCAGGCCCAAGTAAGCTATTTTTCTCTATGCATGCTGGTTGAGAAGACTTTTTGTTTGCTCCCTCATGCTCAAACAGTAAAATTAGAGAATGGCCATGGTCATGGTAGACCACCCCATTGTTGTGTTGTTTTATCATTCATTTATACAGTATAGCAACAGTTTCCATGACAGTGCAGCATGGCAGAAAAGTAGTATGAGGTCCCATTGCCTTTGCCAACCAAGACCATATGTCCTTCATTGACCAATTTATTCTACCCCTTCATTGTGCTTCAATGACTGAGAGTCATCATAGCTCTGCCACTCCATTACGAAAAGCTTTTGGTTGATTTGACTACCTGGCTTTCATAACATTGTCAACCAACAAAATGCCCAAAGTGATATTTTCAATAGAAGATACTGCTAATGTATCTGTAGTGCGGTATTGCAGCTGTATTTTGTTCAAAAAAAAGAATAAGGGGAGACTTCTCAGTTGTCTAATGCTTTTTCTAGCAGCACAGATCACCAGTGCCAGGGCCAGAGGCAGCGCCAGTACGTCAGATGCAGCAGAATGGGCGGTTGGAGAGGGAGTCACAACAGTGGCAGGTATGGGCTGTGGTAAGTTACATTGCTTGCTAATTGATAAATTATTAGTATACTCACTGTGTTTGTTAAGCACGGCAGATATGTATTCCACCCATCATCATTCATCACCTCCCTGCCCATGGCATTTCACCACCCATGGCCTAACTGTAGCATGGTTCAATTCAGCACTGCAGTGTTGTCTGTGCAATGTAGATCTGCTTTAGTTAATGCGGCATTTACAAAGTTTTCAATGCATAGCAAACCGAAAACATGTTGTGTTTCCCAGTGCCCACTCAGTCACCTCCTAGTTCTTCACTTTATTTCTTCCTAAATTCTATCTCAGCCTACCGAAAATGTTGAAAAATCGATTCTTGGCATGTGTCACATTTTTCTGTCCAAATGATTTCTGCACATGTATTTCATGGCTTCCATGATGAATTTACATCTGTTCAAATTTTTCCCTTTCAACATTTGTCAACTACATGATGAACAGTGACACCCCACAATTCTATACCAAAACCTCTATCTAGTTGACCTAATCCCTCTAATTTACCCTGAAGTAGAATAAGTTAAGTTTCCTTTCCTTACTACCACACAAATGCTTATGTTGAAAATAATTTGTGGTGGAAGGCGAGGTCCGGGAGTGAGGTGATGTGCATGATTTTGAGTTTTTTCAGATGGATACTCTGTGATGAATGTGCAAAATAAAATCTTTATCATGTTCCTTTTCCTATACTGCAGTGTATCATTTTTATGGCAGACAGAATGTCCGTGTTTTGTACGTGACGTGTGTGACGTAGTGTCATTATTATTCATCTGCGTCTTTGGGGTCAGGGTAGAATTGAAAGGCAGTTGGAGAAGAGCAGGGCCATTGAAATTAAAGTAAGATAATTGTACATTACAGCTGCCCCAGCTGCAGACTGATGAAAGCAGCAAAGTACCTGACGTACTAGCAGGCCTCCACTAATTTAGCACAAAAAGAATACTTGAGCTGAATAGTGCATGATGACTTACTCATTAATGCAAAAGAAACAATTGATTGCCGGAATGCTGGACAATATAAACATGCACCCCCAGTCACAAAGATCTGGGTTTAATCCATCATTCTTTTGCTCACCACCCCAGTTTGGACCTAGCCATATGCAAATCAGTCTTGACCCTGTTCCTTATGAAAACAGCCCAGCCCTAACTGCCAAGCCTTGTCCTCCCTTATATTCAAACAAGCATCCTGGGACCGGTTTCAGGGCATCACCCTTCGTCAGCCAAGCTAGCTTGAATCCAGTGGTGTAGTGAGCACGGGACTCAAGTCTGGGCATACCCTTCCCACTTAGGGCGACATAGGCAAAAGAAAGACTCATTAAAGAAAGGTGTTTTTTTATTCTTTTCACACACAGAGAGTCTGTTTAGATTTTGTTACTAGGAAATCCTTCAAAAGAAAAAAAATCACTTTTTTTTAAATCTGGTGATACTCTTGCAGCCAGTCAATGCTTTTGTGGGGCAAGTGTGGGTAAAAAATGGCCCTTTGATACCTAATCACACCAAGAAGTCCAATGGTCCTAGAGGACCAACAATGTACTGCTACCTTGTCACTATATAATTTTAAGCAAGTGTTTGCACAGAGCATTGTTAATTTGTCTTTTTGATATAGCTACTCCTGCTGGTCCACCCCCACCACCATCTCGGTAGGAGATAGCAGCCTGGTTGTGGCGGCAGAGGATGGAAGCCATCCAGACAGAATGCCCTTAGCTGGTGGCTCTGGAGGAGGAGAAGGCTGAGGCAGCAGTTCCTCAAGCTAGCCACTAGCGCCTCCGTCTCAGCCACAACATTGCCAGCCCTACTGGCATCTGAGATCTACCAAAACCACCACTGCTGCCTCCCTTCCTACCCATGCCGCTTCCAGCCTCTGTGTGCTTTGTGAGCTGGCACTGCTTCCCCTGGAGTGACAAGCCTACACCAGGATATGGGAAGACTCCGGACCTGCATCGATAATGCCCTCTTCTGAAGCCCTTTTTTATTTTTTGTTTTGGTGGGAAGGACATTTGTTGTGGGTGGAGAGGGTAGGAATTGTGAAGGGAATCAGACTTTGGAGTTTTTTTTGGACATTTTGGAAATTGGTTGGAGACGAGATGGTTTGTTTGGGGAGAGGCATGGGCCTGTTCAGGGCAGAGAGGGTGGGTTTTATTTATATTGTTGTTAATAAGAAAAAGTAAAGGGAAAAATTAATCTTATACTTTATGCCTGAAATAGTTTTTTGTGTTTTACTATTACTTTGCACTGCTGTCTTTTCAGGCAGCCTGTTTCTTTAATCCACTTATCAAAGTGTATACCAGTTAGTTATAGTTAGTTATACCCTTGCACTACTACCCTCTGTAACTATATTGACTATTAGAGGGGTATGATGCCTTTGCCTATATTGCCTACAACAACCTAGATAAACAAGAACTTATATGCAGTAGAAGTTAGTTGCCTACTAGCTAAACTAGTTCATTTCACTCCATTGTTCTCTTACCTGAATAGAAAAAGCAATGACCGCTACCGCTCTCAATTTTTCCAAAACTTTACTTCAGGGTTTCCCGAGGTGCCTTCTTAATCATGGTGGTAGTAGTAGCAGGCTAGTGCGCTAACAAGGAAGGAATCACAAACAAAGTCCCACTTCCACCAAGGTGACCTGCAACTGTACGATTAATCAAAAGGATTATCCATCACAGGCAACTGGATTGAATGAAAGACACAGAGTTAGTGGGTTATATTTATATCATAACTTTACAAAGACTGAGACCAGAGTACCAACATTACACAACAAGGACCTGATGTTATAACAAAAACTAGCAATAGTAACTTCTTCTAAAACTTACAAAATCCTCAGGAGTGGACAAAGTTAAAGGTTTATGCAACACGAAGCCTGAATGATGATGTTTATGAATGATGTTATATATTTAAATTATGGATCCCTTTTGTGTGTGGATGGGTAAGTGGGGCTGGTGTGGGCTTTTGCTCAGGTAATAGAAGGTCCTGCAGTGAGTTTGTGCCACTTTCACCACATCTGCCCCCCAGATATGTGATCCATTGATGGTGTAAATTATGTCACAGCTCAATAAACCACAGAGCCTGGGGGAAGAGGGTTAAGGGCTTGATGAGTGGATGGAAAAGGTCAGTTGGGAAAAGGTGTGACAAAGACAAATATTACACAACAACAATATTCATCAGGGCGATGAGCAGCACCTCATCATCATCATCCTAAAATCTGTTATGGAAGGAAATGAAGGAATTACAGTTCAATTAAATGCATTGCAAACAGTCCCTCAGCCCCAGAGGCCCAAGCTATTATATATCAAAATGTTCTGTCAACTAGGTTTGAAAAATACAAGTCAAGGAGGAGTGAACCCCGGTTTGCATGAACCCAGTGGTGGCCGGAGGAGCGGCACGGCTATGGTGCCCCCTGGCGGGAGGCAGAGGATGTGCCCGGGGGAAGACCCGGTACCCCAGGGAGCGGTTGAGATCGGGCCGACCACCCACTCCTGATCAGAGCACAACATACCCACCTGGCAAGGGGGAGGAGGGAGCAAGCACCATCACCGGATAAGGCCCAGGGACATCGACGGGGCACGCAAGGAGGCAGCCCGAGCTAGGAGAGGCGGTGAGCTGTTTCCCAGGAGGGTGGCCCCTACAGAGCCCCAGGCACCGTGGAAAGCACCGGAGGGCAACTGAAGAGGCCCTTGGAACATGAGTATAGGGCCTGGAGACAGACAGACCAGAGAGGCAGCAAGCATCCTCCTAAGAGAAGAGAGGCTGCTTTGCTTATCTACCGACAGGCCCCAGGGACAATTGTCTGCTGACACGGCAGGCCATCGTGCCTCCTGTGACCTGAGGGCCCCCTCTGGTGGTTCCACCACTACCCGGGGGCCCTCATCCAGATACATTATAGCACAGAACAGGTAGACATCCGTTTTACTGGGTCTCGAGAACCCAGTGAGGGGGAGTACTCCTGCGACCCTCAGTGTATTGGACATCTTGCTCCTTGGGAGCGGACACTCCTAAATCGGCAGGGCCGGAGCCTGGCTACTCACGAAAAAGGGTAGCCCCTCCGCCCCCGAAGTTCACGGAGGCCCAGCAGAAGCAGGTCCCGGGCCCATTAGTTCCATCTGGGATGGAACATTCCTGGAGGGGGAGGCCTGACGGGGGTTTCACTGGTACTAAACCTGTAGTGCCAAACATCACTGACCCACCAACAAATGATCCAGAGATCGCCAGCAACTGGGCCTCTCAGGGGCACCAACTGCAGCTCAGGAATTGAACCCGGCTAGGAGATCCTCACCCACCCACCAGGACAGCAGTCTCACCTAAGTGGGGGCTCCTGGGCTTCCGACCACACGGTTGAGGCCAGTCACTTGGGGTACAGTGTGCCTTCAATAATGGCATCTGCGAAAAGGAAGAAGGACTGCACCCTTAAAGACATGCTTCTCAAAACAACAGGGGCCCAGTCGAGTGACGCCACTGTGGTGGCATCTGCGGAGGGGCCTGCTGGTATGGGAGCACTGGAGGAGCCAGTCACCCGCCCCTGCCTGAAACCGTTGTTTGCAGCACTGCATAAAGATCTTCAGTCCTTGAAGAAGGAATTCACGCAAGAGCTTAAAGAAAAACAGCGAGACCTGGATGGTCTTGGGGAAAGGATTTCCACACTGGAAGATCATGAATCAAGCATGGATGAGGAGATCGAACAACTACAACACGAAATTATCTACCTTAGGAACCAGCAACTAGACCTCCAGGCACACACGGAGGATCTAGAGAACAGATCACACCCCAATAACATCTGCATAGGAGGCGTGCCTTCTGGCGCAAAGAGAGCAGATCTCCACTTTTGTAAAGGATCTCTTCAGATTATACTGCAGGCCCCTCCAGAGGAGGACATTAAGCTGGACAGAAAACACAGGGTGGGCCCTAAACATTCACCTAAAGCTCCACCATCAGACATCCTCACCTGCGTTCATGATATCCCTCGGAAGGAAAGCATTCTTCAACATGTGAGGGAGAAACATCCAATACATTTCCAGGGCTGCCACCCAGCTTTGTATCAGGACCTAGCTGCCATAACTCTTCAAAAGCACAAAGCCTTCTGCCCAATCACCTCACACCTTCAGGCGGTGGAGGTGCATTATAACTGGGGGCACCCCTTCCGTCTCATCTTTCGCTACAAAGGGAAATTGCACCAAATTAGATCATTGGATGAGGCTCGCCAAATTGTAGACCTGACAGACACAGCCCTGGAACCCCCTGCAGGTGGACGCATGGGACCAGACAGAGGGGGCAATCAAGGTCATAGAGTCACAAGAGCTTACCCTGCAGAGCACAGACTGGATGCTGACACTGTAGCTAGAGAGAACCAAGCCGTCATTGACTCCCTGACCCAGAACAACTCAGGACTGCCTTCTCCTTAATACCCGGACAGTGAACTTCAGCCCATACCCATCAATGTTCCTGATATGTGATGTCTCTCTCCTACATCTTTCCCTATGTTGTTGCACAGGGTTTTACTCCGGGCTAGGGTGGGCTGGGTGGGGGCGAAGGAGGGTTACCATGACCACATTTCGAGAACATTCCATGGACCTATGGGAAATGGACTTTAACTTTACAATAGTTCAACTTATTTTATTATGGTTTTTCGCAGTTAAATTGGGTGATATTTTTACTTTTTGTTGGTTGGACGCGGGTACTGCCACTACAATATCCTGACATTGCCACCCTCAGCCTCAGACCCCACTTTTCACCGGCCCGTAACCATGCTTGGTTGCCACAAAGTGAGCTAAGTAGCGTTAAGCCCCTCACTACTTTATGTCAGACTGTTTTATAATTCCCAACTTGAATATGAAAGGCTTCAACCACTCCTTGAAAAGGAGCGCCATTTTATCATATTTGGAACACTCTGGGACCCATATTTACCTGTTGCAAGAAACCCACATCCTTACCCAAGGATGAACATAGACTCCACTTCCAAAATTTTCCCCAACAGTAATTTTTGTCCCTCCCAAATAAAACTGGAGGAGTTGCTATTCTGACCTCCTAGCATTTCAGGGGTAGGGTGCTTTCCAGAGAGGCTGAGATTGAGGGGAGGATGCTGGCCTACTCAATCCAAACCAGTCCAAGTGTGATCACCATAGCCCTTATACGTGTCTAATGAAGAGCAGGAACTATTCCTACAGAGGGACCTGACGGAGGTGCTGGGTCCCAGACTCGATCACTTATAATGGGAGGAGACCTTAACCTCGTATTTGATAATGACCTGGCCAGGTCGGCGCAATGGCATGGCCAGAGAGGTGCTCTTTTCAAAGGCGGACTACAATAGTTTCAAAGCATAGGCCTCACAGACATCTGGAGACACACCCATGCCCAGACCAAAGATTACACTTACTACTCATTCGCTCACAAAACCTATGCCAGGCTGGACCACCTCCTAGTCACACCAGATCTCAGGGTGTCACTATCGAACCCAGATCTCTCGGCGACCATGCGGCGGTAGTAACTACACTAGAGATCCCAAAATGCAGCCCACACACTAGAACCTAGCACCTGCAGGATAACCTCCTACAACGACCTGAAAATATAAAACAGATCTCCAACGTCATGGACAACTATCTAGTCATAAATGATACCCCGGGTATGGCCACGTCCACGCTATGGGACTTCCTAAAGGCAGTGATCAGAGGGGAATAGATTGCCAGTTCGGCGGCTGAATATAACACTTGTCGGAAAAAGTGCCAACATCTCTCCCTTCAAGTCACAGAACTTGAACGCATTCATGAAAGGACTGGTGCCCCTAGAATATGGAGACAACTGGAAGCTGCCAGAACTCAGCTGTCCGGCCTAGACACTAGCAAAGCAGAATACATGGCTACCCACCTTAAACACCGATACTAAATGGAGGACCCTTACATAGCGGAGGCTTTTTGAGACTATTACAAAGAACTTTGCGCGGCCAGGACCCTTCCGTACGAAAACATCTCAGCCTCCCTTAGGAACGTGCATACACCAGCCCTTACGCCTAACCAGAGGGATGAGTTAGACCACCCTATTCAAATTGAAGAAGTCATCTCTTGCATCGCCCGTCAGCAGGCATCTAAATCTCCCGGCCTGGATGGCTTTCCAGCCATCTTTTATAAGACGTTCTGCAAGGCCCTTGCACCCATTCTCATTTGCCTATTTAATAAACTGGGGAACTCAGCAGTCCTCCCCCTTCAATGCAGATGTTATTGATAGTGGTGATTCCCAAGCCAGGGAAGGACAAAACACAATGCCCGTCATACAGGCCGATTTCCCTGTTAAATGTGGACCTTAAAATCTTTACGGGTATTTTGGCATCCCGCCTTAATCCACTCCTCCCGGATCTTATTGACCCAGATCAAACTGGATTTGTCACTCAACATCAATGCGGAGACAATACGCGCAGGGTTCTCCATCTCATAGACAAAGCACAGAGACACAGAAAGGAGCGGATGCTCCTAGCAGTGGATGCTGAAAAGCATTTGGTGGAGTGCATTGGCTGTACCTCGAGGCTACGCTGGAGCACTTCGGCTTCGGGGACAGGTTTAGAGGCTGGATTTTCAGTGCATGCAACTGCCCTACAGCCATGATAAGGGTCAATAGCCACACGTCCACCTCCTTTCCAATAACCAGGGGCACCAGGCAGGGCTGCCCCCTGTCGCCGTTACTTTTCGCAGTATACATGGTGCCCGTGGCCTGTAGAGTTTGATCCAACCATGTGATAACTTGGATCAAATTTGGTGATCACCACGCAATTAGCCTGTATGCAGATGATATTTTGGCAACATTGGAGAATCCATCCACCTCCTTACCAGTGTTCTTGGAAAAACTATAGCGGTACAGCCAGGCAGCCGGTTTTAAAATGAACATCCATAAATCGCAGGCCTTGAGCCTGACCCTGCAGCCCCATACGATGGACACTCGTAAACACAAATTTCCACTTGGTTGGGCCCCGTCAGAACTCTCCTATCTGGGACTCCAAATTGTCCCCACAATCCCAGCCAAAGTCGCTATCAACCACCGCGCACTGACTCCCCAAATACATGCTGACCTTAATCGCTGGTGACATCACTCCCTTTCCTGGCTGGGGGGGATCGCAGCTATAAAATAGATGATCCTTCCCCGGATCTTGTACTTGTTCCAAGCCCACCCAGTAGAACCCCCACCGGGTACCCTTCGCACCCTCTAAGAAGAGGTAACCTGCTTTATTTGGGCAGATAAACGCCCTCGCCTCCACAGAGAGGTCACCTACCGCACTCCACTCAAAGATGGCCTGAGGGTTCCTGATCTAAAATGATACTACCAGGCTACCCAGTTGGGAATCTTTGTGGAATGGTCCCGAGCAGAGTCGGAGAAACACTGGCTGTTCACGGAAAGGGCCTTAGCGGGACAACCCCTATGAAGGATCCCCTTCCTCCCCAAAAATGCTCAGCCCTCCAACCTATACCTGTCCTTGATCACTAAACCAGCATTAAATATCTGGGATAAACTAGCATCCCAGAGAGACATTACCTCCTTCCCTTCTCCTCTGACTCCCATAGTAAGGACCCCTGATTTTACTCCAGTCCTGAACGAACTAGCATTCCATCGATGGAACCAACCAGGATGTAGGTCAGTCAGACATTTGTTCGACACGGAGGGCCCCATCCTATTCGAATCCCTCCGTGCCAAACTCGGGCTTCCCAAAAGTGAACGTTGGCATTATTTGCAAATACGTCATTGGGTGATGCACCCAGCAGTCCACCCATGTGCACAAGGACACCTCACACCCTTTGAACGCTGGCTACTCTCAACCTGCACAAACTCACACCTAATCACACACCTATAGAGATTCCTAAGACATTCGAGTACACCTACCAAGACTGCAGGTCAACTCCGCTGGGAGTTCATGATTGGACGGGAACTGACCCCAAGGGAATGGGAAGACATCCACTACTGAGCTAGGAACACAGCCAGTAATATACCAGGGATTGAAACAGCGACAAAGATTATGACAAACTGGTATCTTACTCCCACCAGACTTCACAAGTTCGCACCGTCCAAATCCCCAGACTGCTGGCATCAATGTGGCCTTCCTGGCACATTATCACACATATTTTGGGACTGCCCGAAATTAGAGCGCTATTGGACAAGGGTCCTTAATGATATTGACCAATTACTTGAAACGGAACTCGAGAGATTCCCCGCTTATATCATTTTGAACCTTCCAAATGCTCTCACTTTTCCACTAAAATCCCGCAGAGGCAGGCAGATTGGGCTTGCATTAATGGCATCTTTGCAGAATATACTATCGCACTGAGGCACAGACCACACTCCAACATACCAAGGCTGGCTGCATAGACTGTGGTGCATTATGGGAATGGAGCGAGTCACCTTAACACTGATGCATCAAAGCTCAGCTTTTCCCAAGCTCTGGAACAATGTCTGAATCTCTTGACATCAGAATTACGCAAAGTTACCTACCCTAAGCATCTACGTCTACTGCGCCTCTTGGAAGCCCCCATGACTCCCACTCCAAAGCCCTGAATTGGGAAATGGCTGGGTGGGTGAGTGCGACACTGTTGTTACTAGTTAGAACAAGGCAGTCTGGGTACAGGGTGGGGATGGAGGGGGAGTTCTTGGGAAATTAGATAAATGATTGTTATGCATCCTGTGATTCCCAGCCTAGTTGACCTATATTATTTGTTATGATTAGAATTATAATAAAGAGATTTAAACCATAAAGTCATTACCTTCCTTTTACTGGCTGTTGAGGTAATCCCACCTTGAGTCCTTCTATCCTCCTCCTGACTCCGAGTAACGAATCAGTCCAACTCCATCCTGACCCAAATGAGCGAGATAGACCTGTAGTGCACTGCTGTTGACGAACAAGAAGAGAAATAGAATTTGAGTATTTTGTGTAGATTTGTGTTTGTTGTTTTGTATAACTAAAGTGACTAGTCTGGTCTCTGAAGAACTAGAAAAAAGGAGTCGACTATGCAAGTAAATCTCGCTAAGTGTCAAACTGCCAATCACCTTCAGGAAAAATGATCACCCATCAGTCCCCAAACATTGCAAATAAACTAAATAAATTTTACAAATAAGTTGAACACCCTCCTTCACTGTCTGCCACCACATGAATCATCAGTCATCATTCACATTCACTCAATAATTTATCACTCATTGGTGCATTTGTTACCTGTTCCAATCCAAGCACGGTGTTACACAACTGCATCTCCTCTTTGATGCAACACATTCGGGGGGCATATTATCAAGCAGCAGCGATAATTATCGCTGAACGTGCTTAGCGCGTTTTCTTCTAACGCTGGCTATCACTGGAATACATCGCCATGCTAGCGCTCTATTAACAACGCTTAGCGCAATGGCGAAATAAATTCCAGCGATAGCGGGGAAATGGGCCAACATCGCTGGAAAATCAGCGATGTTTACTGAACAACGGCGAAAAGCTTGTTGACACGACCTTGTGGTTATAACCCCATAATCCACCTCCCATGTTAGGTATGCCTAAATCAGGATTTTAACAGACGTTAGAATCCAGCGTTAATGGCGCGTTAGCGCAATTATGTTTATCGCCATGCTAGTCGGGGCCTCGTTGTTAATATCGCAAAGCTGCGTTAGCGATATTTTCCCGTGGAGTTTGTCAGGCACGCCTACTATGCATCTCATTAGCGATGCGATGCATGATGAAAACGTGCGCTAATACTTGGAAATACGTGCTAGTGTGCCCTTTTTAATTATGCGTTACAATTATCGCCGCTTTTCGGACGAAAACGGCCGCTAAAGCGGCGATAATGGGCTTGATAATATGCCCCAGGCAGTCTTGTAAATCAATTGATCTTTACTGGGCAGCACTGCTGTGGGATGAAGAAAAGAAGGATAGACATGGGATGAAGGCAGCCGTTGTCTCAAATGTCCTTGAAGGGAATGAGGAGACTTCTTCACTGCACACTGGTAAACAACCATTACCACAAATCTTTTATCCCGAATACCATCACCCCGCATACCATGACAACGCAAATACCATTACTCCGCAATGCCATTACAACGAATGGCATTCCATTTTATATGCTTTTACAACGCATGCTTTTACAGCGAAATTCGTTTTAAATGCATGAATGGTAAAAGCATATGTTTTTGAAATGTAAGTATAAGATAAATATAGGGTTTGGGGTTTGGGTGTAGGGGTATGTGTTATGGGGGTTCAGGGGTAATTTTAGGGTTATGTGAATGTTTGGGCTTTGGGCGCTGGGGTATTTTTAGGGTTTAGGGTGGGTTTAGGTTTTGGGGTGCTGGGGTAATTTTAGGGGTCAGGGTGGGTTAGGGTTTTGGGGTGTAGGGGGTAATTTTAGGGTTCTGGGTGCGTTTAGGTTTTGGGGTACTGGGGTATTTTTAGGGCTCACGGTGGGTTAGGGTTTTGGGGTATAGGGGGTATTTCTAGGGTTCAGGATGCGTTTAAGATTTTGGGGTGCAGGGGTATTTTTGGGGTTCAGGAAGCGTTTAGGTTTTGGGGTGCTGGGGTAATTTTAGGGATCAGGGTGCGTTAGGGTATTGGGGTGTAGGGGGTATTTTTATGGTTCAGGGTGCATTTAAGGTTTTGGGCTGCCGGGGTATTATTGGGGTTCAGGGTGCGTATAGGTTTTGGGGTAATTTTAGGGGTCAGGTTGGGTTAGGGTTTTGCGGTGTAGGGGAAATTTTTAGGGCTCAGGGTGCATTTAACGATTTGGGGTGCAGGGGTATTTGTGGGGTTCAGGGTACATTTCGGTTTTGGGGTGCTGGGGTATATTTGTGGGTCAGGGTGCTTTAGGGTTTTGGGATGTAGGGGGTATGTTTAGGGTTCAGGGTGTGTTTAGGTCTTGGGTTACTGGGGTATTTTTAGGGGTAAAGGAGGGTTAGGGTTTCGGGGTGTAGGGGGTATTTTTAGGGTTCAGGGTGCATTTAAGGTTTTGGGGTGCTAGGGTATTTTTGGGGTTCATGGTGCATTTAGGTTTTGGGGTGCTGGGGTAATTTAAGGGTTCAGGGTGGGTTAGGGTTTTGGGGTGTAGGGGGTAATTATAGGGTTCTGGGTTTTGGGGTGCAGGGGTAATTTTAGGGATCAGGGTGGGTTTTGTTTTTGGGGTGAATACATAAAAAAATATATATATGAGGAATCACACACACACACGCACACATATATATTATCCACTGGCGGTCGCCAGTAGATAGTTATAGTTAGGACCGTGTTTCCATAGGAAATCTCAAAATTCTATTTTGAATAACTTTGGCGCCGGTTGACGAATCTTTGCCAAATTTTCAAAACTAATGGGGCGCTCCGCTCAGCTCCTACCCTGAAAGTCTCGGGGGGATTCATCAAGCGGGGGCCGAGAAAAAAGGGGGGTCCCAAAACACGTTTTCCCCATGCATTTTCCCATAGGACCTTTAGTCGAAGGTACAGCCCTTACGGCTGAACAGAATTACTTGAAATTTGGCAGAGAGGTAGTCCTCAGGTCAGGGATGTGCCTTTTGCATATATGGAGTCAATCTGTTCAGTAGTTCCTGAGAAAATTGCAGTTAAAAGCATATACTTATCAATAGCCGCGCACCGTGCGCGCCCCGTGCGCGCACCCTAACGTGCGCGAGCATAATTCTGATTGGTTGTTACATGTCAGTCAATGTTCGAATCGGTCGAAATCAGGAAGTGTCGGCCGCCATTTTGTTTGTTTTCAGTGCGAGAGTGGAAAAGGAAGGTGGCGAACGTGAAAAGGGGGCAGGGTAGAGAGTTCCTGACCCCCTAGCCTTTGTCAGGGGGTCCCTGAAGGACCCCGAAGGCAGAAAAAAACATTTACATTTTTCTTTAAAAAAATCGTGGGGGTGCGCGCACGGTGAAAAACCATTAAAAAAAATTTAATACGTAGTTTATTGAAAAATAAATATATCAAAAAAATAATAATACATACATAACTTAGCATTTAAAAAACCGTACAAATTCACTGAAAAAACCATAGGTTTCACACACATTATAGTTAGAAATTAGCATTTAAAAAACCTTGCAAATTCACTTAAAAAACCATAGGTTTCACACATGTTATAGTTAGGTGGATATTTCACTTGTAAAAAACCAATGAAATTCCACCGTTATAGTTAGTTCAGATAACTATAACTCGCGCGACCGCCACTCTATCACAAGGATGATGTAATCAGTGATGTGAAGAGTGATGCCACTGACCATGTCATGAGTGATGTAATATGTGACGTCATGAGCAGAGGATTGCGGGCGCGCGAGTTATAGTTATCTGAACTAACTATAACAGTAGAATTTCATTGGTATTTTATGAGTGAAATATCCACCTAACTATAACATGTGTGAAACCTATGGTTTTTTTTCAAGTGAATATATATATATATATATATATATATTATCTACTGGTGGTCGCCAGTAGATAGTCATAGTTAGGACCGAGTTCCCATAGGAAATCTGAAAACTCTATTTTGAACCTTTAGTCGAAGGTACAGCCCGAACAGCTGAACAGAATTACTTGAAATTTGGCAAAGAGGTAGTCCTCAGGTCAGGCATGTGCCTTTTGCATATATGGTGTCAATCTGTTCAGTAGTTCCTGAGAAAATTGCAGTTAAAAGTACATAAATATCTATATGCGCGCCCCGTAATTCTGATTGGTGGTTAGATGTCAGTCAACATTCCAATCAGTCGAAATCAGGAAATGTCGGACGCCATTTTGTGTGTGACAGTGAAAAAGAAAGGTGGAGAACGTGAAAAGGGGGCAGGGTAGAGAGTTCCTGACCCCCTAGCCTTTGTCAGGGGGTCCCTGAAGGACCCCGAAGGGTGAAAAAAACATTTTTTTTTTTTCAAAAAATCGCGGGGTGCGCGCCCAGCCGCCATTTTGAGTTTTAGAGGTAGAAGAGAGCTAAAAACACAAGTGGAGAACATGAAAAGGGGGCAGGGTAGAGAGTCCCTGACCCCCTAGGCCTTCTCAGGGGGACCATGAAAGACCCCTAAGGTCCCAAAAAAAAAAAAATGTATAAATATTGCTCGGTGCGCGCACGGTGCGCGCACGGTGTACGCACGCATCAGAAATTAATTACTTTTAACCCGATTTCTAAAACATGAAAAGGAGGCAGGGAAGACACTCCCTGACCGCCTAGACCTTCTCAGGGGGTCCCTAAAGGACCTCGTAAATCAAAAAAAAACATTTCGTGTAATAAAAAAAATTACCGGTGCGCGCACGGTGCGCGCACGGTGAAAATCCCTTAAATAAAACAAAAAAAAACATTTTAAACTCTTTATAAGTTTATAGAAGATATTAACTATGCTGTTCAACTTTATCCAAATTCAAAAAAGAAGAGCTGAGCCATTCCATATTACAGGATACAGTCAATCTATAACTATATACATAGGTAGTTTATTGTAAAATAAATATATAAAAAATATAATAATACATACATAAATTAGCATTTAAAAAACCTTACAAATACACTAAAAAAAACATAGGTTTCACACACGTTATAGTTAGAAATTAGCATTTAAAAAACCTTGCAAATTCACTTAAAAAACCATAGGTTTCACACACTTTATAGTTAGGAATTAGCATTTAAAAAACCTTGCAAATTCACTGAAAAAACCATAGGTTTCACACATGTTATAGTTAGGAATTAGCATTTAAAAAAACCTTGCAAATTCACTGTAAAAACCATAGGTTTCACACATGTTATAGTTAGGAATTAGCATTTAAAAACACCTTGCAAATTCACTGAAAAAACCATAGGTTTCACACATGTTATAGTTAGCTGGACATTTCACTCGTACAAAACCATTGAAATTCCCCCGTTATAGTTAGTTCAGCTAACTATAACTCGCGCGACGGCAATCCACTCTACAGTAATGTCACCAGTGATGTCATTTGAGATGTCATCAGTGATGTCATGAGTGATGTCACTGACCATGTCATGAGTGATGTAATATGTGAAGTCATCAGCAGTGCATTGCGGGCGCGCGAGTTATAGTTAGCTGAACTAACTATAACGGGGGAATTTCTATGGTTTTGCACGAGTGAAAAGTCCAGCTAACTATAACGCCCCTGAAACCTATGGTTTTTTCAGTGAATTTCTAAGATTTTTTAAATGCTAATTCCTAGCTATAACGTGCCTGACACCTATGTTTTTTTCAGTGAATTTCAAAGGTTTTTTAAATGCTAATTTCTAGCTATGCCTACAGAGATAGGACATGTGAAGAAAGAAGGAAAAACGCACAGAAAGAAAAAAAAGAAATGCAGAAAGAAGCAACAGAAGTCCTCAAAGACGAAGAAAAGTGCAGGAAGGAGTATAACGTCCAGAAAGAACAAACAGAAGAGCAGAAACAAGCCTTGTTGCAAAATCCTCCTGTACCCTCAACTTTTTCTGACGGATACTGGTGGTAACTGAGTCTGACTAACCAGTCCTAGAGCCAGTGCTATGTTAAAAGACACTCAGAATACAGTGAAAACACCTACATACACTAGGGCACACTATGTGTTGGGGTCCCCCTGTGATTAGCATGACCTCCTCTGTAAGCCCCTAGTATATAATAGGGCAGGGGATTAAAACTACCTCTTAAAACGCACCACAGGGCGTGTTTGAACACGTCACCTCATGCCCTGTCCCCTCCCTTCCCCACTGTGTAAACACGCCCTGTAGCCGTTTTAAGTTGGGAGATTAAGTCCCCTTGAATCCTGAGGGTCCCTAGGGTCCAACTATACCACTAGGTACCTCCAGTGAGCGCCACAGAGCTGCGTTGCAGAGAGGTGTAAAAAGTGGCATGGTCTGCACCACCTCTCTGCAACGCAGAGCAGTGGTGCGCACTGGAACCACCTGGTGGGCTAGTTGGACCCCAGGGTCCCTCAGGATTGAAAGGGAATTATTTCCACAACTTAAAAATGCGCCACAGGGCCTGTGGGCGTTCTGAGTTGAGAGATTAAGTCCCCTTGAATCCTAAGGGTCCCTAGGGTCAAACTAGCCCACTAGGTACCTCCAGTAAGCGCCACAGAACTGCATTGCATGGAGGTGTAAAAAGGGGCGTGGCCTCAGAACACCTGTCTGCAACGCAGCTCCCTGGCGCATACTGGAGATACCTGTTGGGCTAGTTGGCCCTCAGGGACCCTCAGTATTGAAGGGGAATTAATTCCTCAACTTACAACTGGCCAAGGGGCGTGTTTGCAGAGTGCTGCA
The DNA here is from genome assembly GCF_964204655.1 of Triturus cristatus. NCBI lineage: Eukaryota > Metazoa > Chordata > Amphibia > Caudata > Salamandridae > Triturus > Triturus cristatus. The sequence goes on from NC_140581.1 coordinate 836,311,218, forward strand.
AGGAGGGGGCGTGGCCTCCGGCGCAATGCCGGTCTTTTATTTATTTATTTTTAAGAAGGAGGGCTGTGTGGCCCCCTTTCTTTTTCTAATTTATTAGCCCTGGGGACCCCATCCCCCAGGGCCTGCACCCTAATTTTTTTTGTTGAAAAAAATTAATTTGGCCCTCCCAAGGCCTTAATCAGCCCGGGGACCCCAACCCCCAGGTCATTGCCTTTTTTTAATGTTTTTATTCTTTAGGAGGGGGGCTGTGTTGCCCCCCTCTTCAGGCCACTTATGGCCCCGGGAACCCCATCCCCCGGGGCCGGCCTTTGTTTTTTTTTTTTAAATATATATATTTATAGAAACACCTAGGACATGCTGGACAAACCGTATGTACCTATCACCATGACGATTTGTGTGATATTCATTAAAAGGCGACTATGCATACAATGAATCCACGTAGAATGTATTCACACCGCTAGTGAAGCTCTGACATGTCCGACACCCTACCGTGCCTAATCCCGGCGCCCCCGCTAGTGGGTACACTCCAAGTAGACACCCTTGTCGTTTATTTATACAAACATGGGTAGCTATTGACGGGCACATTTAATACACATGCACACCAAGCCATTCAAAGGGGATTCGACCAAAATTCGACCAAACTATGCAAGAAACCCCCTCACGGTTAATAAAACACACATCCACCGCCGGATGTGTAATACGTTTTATTTTACTCTCTGGAAAGGAGACAAACCTCACTTGAGAGTCACAGCGTGCTCCTGGCTGAGCCCAATGCTGTGTTACACCCACCAGTGCCCGCCGAGTGCCACACACCTCTGTGTTGTATTCCACCAGCTAGTGCGTATGCTATGACACTCTCTAGCCCATGTGCACTGTAACACCACCCCGTGAATATGTCATGCCACACTTGCCTTCGCACGGGTTATATTGCCCCATCTAACGTGCCTTCCTCGATGCCTATGTTATAAAGCACAGCGCTATGCCATACATATTACAATCTGGGATCCATATCTTTGTCACAGTGCATATGCAATGTTACACTACCCAGCACATATTTTATATTACAACTTTAGAGACTACTTAGGTTACACAACACTGCCCTGTGCATATTACACTCCAAGGCGCATATCACATAGCAAGCGCTAGTGCCTGTGCTTTCTCGCGCTCTCCAATGAATCTGTCACTGCGCACAATGTATTGCATATTATATTTCACGCCCCGGTTCATCTTATATCACACTTTTTGGTGCATAGTTTATACCATATACTATATCTAGTTTTCATTTTCAATTGTGCTCTCAGGACTATCTTCTATATAACACTGTGTCCACCTACCCTTTTCACGGGCATTACATTTTGCGATGGGGGGTGGAGGGTCAGGGAATGTTTCTGCCAAGTGAGCCCAGAGTCACAGTCCCAAACGTCCTCTTCTTCCTGAATAAAAGTGAGATTATGCTGCATACTTGTTCATATTTTAAGTAGTTCGCACAGACACACATTTTAAAAACAATAACGTTCCTAATACCCACCTTCTATGAACAGTTAGCTTGCTGCCCCATCCACCTCCTCCCTATCCTCTGTTGTCTGAATCCATGGACTAGCCTCCTCCCTCCTGCCATGCATGGTCTGATGTGCTGCCACTGCCCTCCATTTAGCATGATGTACCAGTCCACTCATCCTGCCCTCCATTGCCCAATTCTATGGCCCATCATTGACCTCCTGCTTAGCCTCTGTGCTTTGCTTGCTGCCCCTATTCTCCTCCCCCCTGCCCTCCGATGTCTTTGTGCATGCCCCTGCTCCATCCTTTTGACCACCATGTTCCATGGACCTGCCACTCCTATCTACTCTGAGTGTTCTGTTGAGCTGCCACTCCCCTACCACCTGCCTAGCATTGTCAGATGACTGTAACCTGTCCCTGCCACCTCCACCCTGCCTGTCCACATGCCATGCCCCTATCCCCTTCCTCCTGTCCTCCATGGTCCATTTTACTGCCACACCCTTCTGCCCTCCCTGGTCTGTTGTGCTGCAACTGCTCCTCCTGCATGCCCCGTGCAGTCTGTTGTGAGGCCCCTTCCCCTGAACTCTCTTGTCTGTGCCCAGGTCCTGACCCTCCCTTCTATCCTTTGTGCATGCCCCTTGCCCATCATAGCCATTGTGCTGCCACTAACCCTCCCACTTGCCATGCATGGTCTTCTGTGCTGCCATGGCCCCTCCCACCTTCCCTGTGTGGTCAGCTAGCTGCTCCTGACCCCCTCCCACCTTCCCTCCATGGTCTGTGTGTATGCCATCATAGTCTCACTGTTGCTCTCCATGGTGTGTCTTGTTTCTAGTGCCCATCCTGCCTGACCTCCATGGTCATCTTGATGCTCCTGCCCTGCCCCCTTGCCCCCAGCCCTCTGTTTCCATGTGCAGACCCCTATTCCCTCCCTCCTGGCTTGTCGGTTCCATTGTAAGGCCCCTGATCTGTCCCTCCTGCCCTTTATGGTCTGTTATGCTGCAGCTTTCTCTCCTGTCTGTCCATTATGGTCATCTAGCTACCGTTGCCTCTTTCCCCTCTGTTGTCTGTTGTCCATGTGCATGGTCCTGTCCCCTCCCTATTGCTTTCTATGGATTGTTGTGCTGCACTCCCGTCCCGCATGCCCTGTGTGGTGTATTGTGCTGCTGCAAACCCTGATGTCTGCCCTGTAGGGTCAGTTTGGTGCACCTCTCAATGTCCCTCCTGTCCTCTGTTATCCGAGTCCATGTCCCTACCCCAATTCCTCCTGCCTACCATGATCCAATGTACCATACTTGCGAACATTTTGAACTTGGTAAGAGGGAGATTTTGGAATAAAACTGGGGTATTGATTTTCCCCTTTGAGTTACATTGAAAAAGAGAAGATTGTAGACAGGAAACAGATCAAGTAAAGCCCATTTGAGCTTAAAAACATTGGACGTTTCCAGGCTGAAACGGGTCTGTTGGCATGTATGGTTGTATGACCACTGCCTCTTCCTACTGCCCACAATGGTCTATTATATTGCCACAACCTCTCTTGCCAGTCCTGTATTGTTGGTTTGTTGCCCCTGCCCCCCTTTCCACTGCCCTCCATAGTCTGTTGTGCTGCCACTGCCCTTCCTGCCTGCCTAGTGTGGTCAAATTGTTGCCTCTACACTCTCCTACCTGCCTTCAATTTTCAGAGTCCGTGCCCCTGGCCTCTGCCTCTCAACAGTATCCCAATGAACAACTAGAATGCTAACATTCTATATTTATTACAAAAGTGTGGAATGCCTGACGTCATCTTGATGTAATCAAAACTGTAATGCCTAGAGCATTTCCTTTAGAAATTACATATATGAGAGGGTCTTATTTGCATCAAAATTATGGTTAGTGCTCTAAAAAACTAAAATGAGGACATATTTTCTGAGTTTTCAAATAGCGACAAAGAACTTTTAAATTATTTGTAATCTTTCTGGTTTTTTATCCAGTTGACCACTTGATTAAATGTTGCACCTAGGGGAGAGGATGTGGTGTTACTTCCAGAGCTGCAGACTTTGCAACTGGGGAACCAGGTTGGAGTTTCTACTTCAGCTCAACATGCTGTGATTCTGGTCAAATCCCTTAATCTCCCCATGTCTACAACCAAAATGAATTTGATCTTGTGTGATGTAACCACTGTTCATGTAAAGCACTCCAATACCTGACAAGTCTGCACTATATACAACTGCAAATACACAAAAAATAAGTGTTTTGCACACTTCAGTCATTGGGCTACATTTGGGCTACATCTGGGTGATATTTGGGCTACATTTGTCTCTGGTGGCCATTTTAGGAGATTTATGTGTTATGAAGTTTCCTAATTTCCTCATTTATTGCAGTCTCCTCAGTAGGAAATGCTTTCAGTTTTTTACTTTGATTCCATCAAGAAGGTATTCATATATGTCACACCTTTTCCATAAATTCTGAATGTTAGCACTCTAGTTGCTCATTAGATCACTGTAGTAAATCTACTGCTCACCAGGCAAGTCTGCTGCTGGTATTCAAAGTGCATGTTTCAGTCTGCATGTCAGAATGTTTTTATGAAATAAAAGAGGATTTCAGAAGTCAAAATGTGCCCTAGTTTTTATTTCTGCAGCACTAATCATAATTTATATGGCAAAATGAACCCCCTCATTTTGTTCCTTTGTAAATTAAATATTTAAGTGTTACCACTTTATTCCAATCAAGATGGCTTCAGGTGTGCCATACTTTTGTCATAAGTAAGACTGTTAGCGCTCTAGTGGTTCGTTAGAACACTCTGGGACATTCTGTCATTGGCTATATTTGGGCTACATCTGGGTGATATTTGGGCTACATTTGGGCTCTTTTGTCTCGGGTGGCCATCTTGGGAGACTTATTTGTTATGAAGTTTCCTAATTTCCTCATTTACTACAGTCTCCTCAGTAGGAAATACTTTTACTTTACAGTAATTCTGTTCAGCCGTTCGGGCTGTACCTTGGACTAAAGGTCCCTACGGAAAATTGCATGGGGAAAACGCGTTTTGGGACCCACCTTTTTTCTCAGCCCCCGCGTGACGAATCCCCCCGAGACTTTCAGGGTAGGAGCGGAGCGCCCCACCTATTTTGAAAATTTCACGAGGATTTGACAACCGGCGCCAAAGTTATTCCAAATATAATGTTGCGGATTTCCTATGGAAACACGGTCCTAACTATAACTATCTACTGGTGACCGCCAGTAGATAATATATATATTATATATATATATTCCACAACTCGGCAGCCTTTCCGCAACCAAAAAAAGGAGAGCACACACAGATAAATTCTTCGCTGGTGTTTTATTGTGCAGACCCCCCAGACAGACGCGTTTCACTTTTCGGCTTCCTCAAAAAAAAAAAATATATATATATATATATGGTACCTACTGGCAGTTGCCAGTAGGTAGTTATAGTTAGGACCTATTTTCCATAGGAAATCCGCAACATTCTATTTGGAATAACGTTGACGCCGATAGACGAATCTTCGCAAAAGTTTCCAAACTTTTGGCCAGCTCCGGTCCGCTCCTATCCTGAAAACTTCACGGTGATTCATCAAGCGGGGGCCGAGAAAAAAGGGGGGTCCCAAAACATGTTTTCCCCATGTATTTTCCCATAGGACCTGTTGACACAGCTACAGCCCGAACTGCTGAACGGAATTACACCAAATTTGGCAAAGATGTAGTCCTCAGTTCAGACTCGTGTCTTTTGCTTAAATGGTGTAAATCCGTTCAGTAGTTCCTGAGAAAATTAGAGTTAAAAAGATAGATATATCTGGACGGAGCCTAACCACACATCTCATCGTGAGATCTGATTGGCTGTCAGTACTTCATCCAAGAAGTGTTGGCAGCCATCTTGGGACCAATATACATGATAGCACCTCATTAAAAAGCATTGCAGTTAATAGAAGGTTTTAAGACTTTAGTTACATTATAAATCATTTGTTGATGGTACCATACTCATTTTAGGAATTGTGGTGTGTTCTAAGGTGATTTTACCATGTGAAAAAGCCTTCTGCTGGGATATCATGAATCATGTTTGGAGAGAAAACTATTTTCTCATGCTTTTCCCACAGAGGTTTGGAAGGTGATCTATAAGCTAAACTGAGAGCATATTTTCTGTAAATTCACATTATCTTTCTCAGTCATGTGAGAATGAAGTCTGACATTCTCAGTAAAACATGTACATCCAACAAGGGCAGAGACTGTCAGTTGATTCCTTTGTGTTCTACTGCAGCTTCCCAGAGTGTTCTAAAGAACAACTAGAGCGCTAACAGTCCTACTTATGACAAACGTATTGCACACCTGAAGCCATCTTGATTGGAATAAAGTGGTAACTCTTCAAACATTTAATTTAAAAAGGAACAAAATGAGGGGGTTCATTTTGCCATAGAAAGTATGATTAGTGCTGCAGAAAGAAAAATTAGGGCACATTTTGAGTGATTTCTCAAATCCTCTTCTATTTCATTAAAAAATTCTGACATGCAGACTGAAACATGCATTTCCAATACCAGCAGCAGACTTCCCTGGTGAGCTGTAGCTTTACTACAGTGATCTAATGAGCAACTAAAGTGCTAACATTCTGAATTGATGGCAAATGTGTGACACATCTGAATGCCTTCTTGATGGAATCAAAGTAAAAACCTGAAAGTATTTCCTACTGAGGAGACTGTAGTAAATGAGGAAATTAGGAAACTTCATAACAAATAAGTCTCCCAAGATGGCCACCCGAGACAAAAGAGCCCAAATGTAGCCCAAATATCACCCAGATGTAGCCCAAATATAGCCAATGACAGAATGTCCCAGAGTGTTCTAACGAACCACTAGAGCGCTAACAGTCTTACTTATGACAAAAGTATGGCACACCTGAAGCCATCTTGATTGGAATAAAGTGATAACACTTAAAACATTTAATTTACAAAGGAACAAAATGAGGGGGTTCATTTTACCATAGAAATTATGATTAGTGCTGCAGAAAGAAAAATTAGGGCACATTTTAACTTCTCAAATCCTCTTCTATTTCATAAAAATATTCTGACATGCAGACTGAAACATGCACTTTGAATACCAGCAGCAGACTTCCCTGGTGAGCAGTAGCTTTACTACAGTGATCTAATGAGCAACTAGAGTGCTAACATTCAGAATTTATGGCAAATGTGTGACACATCTGAATGCCTTCTTGATGGAACCAAAGTAAAAAACTGAAAGTATTTCCTACTGAGGAGACTGCAGTAAATGTGGAAATTAGGAAACTTCATAACAAATAAATCTCCCAAGATGGCCACCCGAGACAAAAGAGCCCAAATGTAGCCCAAATATCACCCAGATGTAGCCGAAGTATAGCCCAATGACAGAATGTCCCAGAGTGTTCTAACGAACAACTAGAGCGCTAACAGTCTTACTTATAACAAAAGTATGGCACACCTGAAGCCATCTTGATTGGAATAAAGTGGTAACACTTAAAGCATTTAATTTACAAAGGAACAAAATGAGGGGGTTCATTTTGCCATAGAAATTATGATTAGTGCTGCAGAAAGAAAAATTCGGGCCCATTTTGACTTCTCAAATCCTCTTCTATGTCATAAAATAATTCTGACATGCAATCTGAAACATGCACTTTGAATACCAGCAGCAGACTTCCGTGATGAACAGTAGCTTTACTACAGTGATCTAATGAGCAACTAGAGTGGTAACATTCAGAATTTATGGCAAATGTGTGACATATCTGAATACATTCTTGATGGAATCAAAGTAAAAAACTGAAAGCATTTCCTACTGAGGAGACTGCGTAAATTAGGAAACTTCATAACAAATAAATCTCCCAAGATGGCCACCAGAGACAAAAGAGCCCAAATGCAGCACAAATGTCACCCAGATGTAGCCCACATGTAGCCCAATGACAGAAGTGTGCAAAACACTTATTTTTTGTGTATTCGCAGTTTTATATAGTGCAGACTTGTCAGGTATTGGAGTGCTTTACATGAGCATTGGTTACATCACACAAGATCAAATTAATTTTGGTTGTAGACATGGGGAGATTAAGTGATTTGACCAGAATCACAGAATGTTGAACTGAAGCAGAAACTCCAACCTGGTTCCCCAGTTGCAAAGTCTGCAGCTCTGGAAGTAACACCACATCCTCTCCCCTAGGTGCAACATTTAATCAAGTGGTCAACTGGATAAAAAACCAGAAAGATTACAAATAATTTAAAAGTTCTTTGTCGCTATTTGAAAACTCAGAAAATATGTCCTCATTTTAGTTTTTTAGAGCACTAACCATAATTTTGATGCAAATAAGACCCTCTCATATATGTAATTTCTAAAGGAAATGCTCTGTGTATTACAGTTTTGATTACATCAAGATGACGTCAGGCGTTCCACACTTTTGTAATAAATATAGAATGTTAGCAATCTAGTTGTTTGTTGGGATACTGTTGAGAGGCAGAGGCCAGGGGCACGGACTCTGAAAATTGAAGGCAGGTAGGAGAGTGCAGAGGCAACCATTTGACCACACTGGGCAGGCAGGAAGGGCAGTGGCAGCACAACAGACTATGGAGGGCAGTGGAATGGGGGGCAGGGGCAACAAACCAACAATACAGGACTGGCAAGAGAGGCTGTGGCAATATAATAGACCATTGTGGGCAGAAGGAAGAGGCAGTGGTAGTACAACCATACATGCCAACAGACCCGTTTCAGCCAGCAAACGTCCAATGTTTTTAAGTTCAAATGGGTTTTATTTGATCTGTCTCCTGTCTACAATCTCCTCTTTTTCAATGAAACTCAAAGGGGAAAATCAATACCCTAGTTTTTTTTTCAAAATCTCCCTCTTACCAAGTTCAAAATGTTCGCAAGTATGGTACATTGGATCATGGGGTAGGGACATGGACTCAGATAACAGAGGACAGGAGGGACATGGAGAGGTGCACCAAACTGACCCTACAGGGCAGGCATCAGGGTTTGCAGCAGCACAATACACCACACAGGGCATGCGGGACGGGAGTGCAGCACAACAATCCATAGAAAGCAATAGGGAGGGGACAGGACCATGAACATGGACAACAGAGAACAGAGGGGAAAGAGGCAATGGTAGCTAGCTGACCATAATGGACAGACAGGAGAGAAAGCTGCAGCATAACAGACCATAAAGGGCAGGAGGGACGGATCAGGGGCATTACAATGGAACAGACAAGCCAGGAGGGAGGGAATAGGGGTCTGCACATGGAAACAGAGGGCTGGGGGCAAGGGGGCAGGAGCAGCAGGATGACCATGGAGGTCAGGCAGGATGGGCACTAGAAACAAGACACACCATGGAGAGCGACAGTGAGACTATGATAGCATACACACAGAGCATGGAGGGAAGGTGGGAGGGGGTCAGGGGCAGCTAGCTGACCACACAGGGAAGGTAGGAGGGGCCATGGCAGCACAGAAGACCATGCATGGCAAGCGGGAGGGTTAGTGGCAGCACAATGGCTATGATGGGCAAGAAGGAGGGTGCAGGGGCATGCACAAAGAAACATGGAGGATAGAAGGGAGGGTCAGGACCTGGGCACAGACAAGAGAGTTCAGGGGAAGGGGCCTCACAACAGACCGTGCGGGGCAGGCAGGAGGAGCAGTTGCAGCACAACAGACCAGGGAGGGCAGAAGGGTGTGGCAGTAAAATGGACCATGGAGGACAGGAGGAAGGGGATAGGGGCATGGCATGTGGACAGGCAGGGTGGAGGTGGCAGGGACAGGTTACAGTCATCTGACAATGCTAGGCAGGTGGGAGGGGAGTGGCAGCTCAACAGAACACTCAGAGTAGATAGGAGTGGCAGGTCCATGGAACATGGTGGGCAAAAAGGATGGAGTAGGGGCATGCACAAAGACATCGGAGGGCAGGGGAAGGAGAATAGGGGCAGCAAGCTAAGCACAGAGGCGAAGCAGGAGGTCAATGATGGGCCATATAATTGGGCAATGGAGGGCAGGAGGAGTGGACTGGTAAATCATGCTAAATGGAGGGCAGGGGCAGCACATCAGACCATGCATGGCAGGAGGGAGGAGGCTAGTCCATGGATTCAGACAACAGAGGATAGGGAGGAGGTGGATGGGGCAGCAAGCTAACTGTTCAGAGAAGGTGGGTATAAGGAACTTTATTGTTTTTAAAATGTGTGTCTGTGCGAACTACTTAAAATATGAACAAGTATGCAGCATAATCTCACTTTTATTCAGGAAGAAGAGGACGTTTGTGACTGTGACTCCGGGCTCACTTGGCAGAAACACCCCCTGACCCTCCATCCCCATCGCAAAATGTAATGCCCGTGAAAAGGGTAGGTAGACGCAGTGTTATATAGAACATAGTCCTGAGAGCACGATTGAAAATGAAAACTAGATATAGTATATGGTATAAACTATGCACCACAAAGTGTGATATAAGATGAACCGGGGCGTGAAATATAATATGGAATACATTGTGCGCAATGACACATTCATTGGAGAGCGCGAGATAGCACAGGCACTAGCGCGTGCTATGCGATATGCGCCTTGGAGTGTAATGTGCACAGGGCAGTGTTGTGTAACCTAACTAGTCTCTAAAGTTGTAATATAAAATATGTGCTAGGGAGTGTAACGTTGCATATGCACTGTGACAAAGATATGGATCCCAGATTGTAATATGTATGGCATAGCGCTGTGCGTTATAACATAGGCATCGAGGAAGGCACGTTAGATAGGGCAATATAACCCGTGCGAAGGCAAGTGTGGCATGACATATTCACAGGGTGGTGTTACAGTGCACATGGGCTAGAGAGTGTCATAGCATACGCACTAGCTGGTGGAATACAACACAGAGGTGTGTGTCACTCGGCTGGCACTGGTGGGTGTAACAGAGCATTGGGCTCAGCCAGGAGCACGCTGTGACTCTCAAGTGAGGTTTGTCTCCTTTCCAGAGAGTATAATAAAAAGTATTACACATCTGGCGGTGGATGTGTGTTTTATTAACCGTGAGGGGGGTTTCTTGCATAGTTTGGTCGAATTTTTGTCGAATCCCCTTTGAATGGCTTGGTGTGCGTGTGTATTAAATGTGCCCGTCAATAGCTACCCATGTCTGTATAAATAAACGATAGGGCGTCAGACACGTCAGAGCTTCACTAGCGGTGTAAATACATTCCACGTGGATTAATTGTATGCATAGTCGCCTTTTAATGAATATCACGCAAATCGTCATGGTGATAGGTACATACGGTTTGTCCAACAAGTCCTAGGTATTTCTATAAATATATATTTTTTTAAATAATAAAAAACAAAGGCCGGCCCCGGGGGATGAGGTCCCTGGGGCCATAAGTGACCGGAGGAGGGGGGCAACGCAGCCCCCCTCCTAAAGAATAAAAAAAAAAGGCCATGACCCAGGGGTTGGGGTCCCCGGGGCCGATTAAGGCCTTGGGAGGGCCAAATTTATTTTTTTCAACAAAACAAAATAAGGGTGCAGGCCCTGGGGGATGGGGTCCCCAGGGCCAATAAATTAGAAAAAGAAGGGGAGCCACACAGCCCTCCTTCTTAAAAAAACTTAAATAAATAAAAGACCGGCATCGCACCGGAGGTCACGCCCCCTCCTTGCAGCACTCTGCAAACACGCCCCCTGGCCAGTTGTAAGTTGGGGAATGAATTCCTCTTCAATACTGAGGGTCCCTGAGGGCCAACTAGCCCAACAGGTATCTCCAGTATGCGCCAGGGAGCTGCGTTGCAGACAGGTGTTCCGAGGCCATGCCCCTTTTTACACCTCTATGCAACGCAGCTCTGTGGCGCTTACTGGAGGACCCTGGGGGGCTAGTTTGAACATAGGGACCCTTAGGATTCAAGGGGACTTAATCTCCCAACTTAGAACGGCCACAGGGCGCGTTTACACAGTGGTGAAGGGAGGGGATGGGGCATGAGGTGACATGTGCAAACACGCCATGTGGCGCGTTTTAAGTTGGGGAAATAATTCCCTTTCAATCCTGAGGGACCCTGGGGACCAACTAGCCCACCAGGTGCTTCCAGTAAGCGCCACTGCTCTGCGTTGCAGAGAGGTGGTGCAGGCCGTGCCCCTTTTTACACCTCTCTGCAATGGCGCTTACTGGATGTACCTAGTGGGCTATTTTGCCCATAGGGACCCTCAGGATTCAAGGGGACTTAATCTCCCAACTTAAAAAATGTCCACAGGGCGTGTTTACACAGTGGTGAAGGGAGGGGACGGGGCCTGAGTTAACGTGTGCAAACACGCCCTGTGGTGCGTTTTAAGTTGGGGAAATAATTCCCCTTCAGTCCTGAGGGCCCCTGGGGGCTAACTAGCCCACCAGGTGCTTCCAGTAAGTGCCACTGAGCTGCGTTGCAGAGAGGTGGTCCAGGCCATGCCACTTTTTACGCCTCTCTGCAACACAGCTCTGTGGCGCTTACTGGAGGTACCTAGTGGGCTAGTTGGACCCTAGGGACCCTCAGGATTCAAATGAACTTAATCTCCCAACTAAAAACGGCCACAGGGCGTGTTTACACAGTGGTGAAGGGAGGGGACGGGGCCTGAGTTAACGTGTGCAAACACGCCCTGTAGTGCGTTTTAAGTTGGGGAAATAATTCCCCTTCAATCCTGTGGGCTCCTGGGGGCCAACTAGCCCACCAGGTGCTTTAAGTAAGCGCCACTGCGCTGCGTTGCAGAGAGGTGGTCTAGGCGTGCCCCTTTTTACATCTCTCTGCAACGCAGCTCTGTGGCGCTTACTAGTGGTCTAGTTGGACCCTAGGGATCCTCAGGATTCAAGGAGACTTAATCGCCAAACTTAAAACGGCCACAGGGTGTGTGTACACAGTGGGGAAGGGAGGGGACGGGGCCTGAGGTGACATGTGCAAACATGCCCTGTGGCGCGTTTTAAGAGGTAGTTTTATTCCCCTGCCCTATTATATACTAGGGTCTTACAGAGGAGGTCATGCTAATCACAGGGGGACCCCAACGCATAGTGTTCCCTAGTGTATGTAGGTGTTTTCACTGTATTCTGAGTGTCTTTTAACATAGCACTGGCTCTAGGACTGGTTAGTCAGACTCAGTTACCACCAGTATCTGTCTGAAAAAGTTGAGGGTACAGGATGATTTTGCAACAAGGCTTCTTTCTGCTCTTCTGTTTGTTCTTTCTGCACGTTATCCTTCTTCCTGCACTTTTCCTTGTCTTTGAGGACTTCTGTTGCTTCTTTCTGCATTTCTTTTTTTTCTTTCTGTGCGTTTTTTCTTCTTTCTTCACATGTCCTATCTCTGTAGGCATAGTTAGAAATTAGCATTTAAAAAACCTTTGAAATTCACTGAAAAAACCATAGGTTTCAGGCACGTTATTATAGTTAGGAATTAGCATTCAAAGAACCTTAGAAATTCACTGAAAAAACCATAGGTTTCAGGGGCATTATAGTTAGCTGACTTTTCACTCGTACAAAACCATTGAAATTCCCCTGTTATAGTTAGTGCAGCTAACTATAACTTGCGCGCCCGCAATGCACTGCTGATGACGTCACATATTACATCACTCATGACATGGTCAGTGACATCACTCATGACATCACTGATGACATCTCAAATGACATCACTGATGACATCACTGATGACATCATCATGTGATAGAGTGGCAGACCTCTCCCCCAATATAACCTTTGATACACACATTCAAAAATAGAAACTACAATTTTCAAACAATGGACATACCAATACCAGTTACAACAAGCTATTCAGTAATTCTAAGATCCACATACACATCCACTCATTCACCAACAGTCCTATACAGTCACTCATACATGTACCCACTCATCATATGTACTCATACACCTATACATCCTGTTACACAACGCCACTCATCCATAGAGTTACTCACACACATAGTCACTCATGCTAATAAAGAATCAAACATCCATTTACTTTCATATACAGTTATACACACAACACCACACTTACTTCTACAGAAACTTACACATACTTAGTCTTTTAAACAATCACTTATAGAAACACATACTTATTCATACAGGAACTCTTACAATCTCTCACTCTCACATATACTCGCTTATATACACCAATAGTCACATATACTAGTTTAAAACATATGTAGTTACTCATAAAGACACTATTGAGACAGTCATTCACTCACTAACACACCCATGCATACACTCATCCACCCATACAGTCCTGTACACATGCTGTCTTCAACACATACAAACAGTGAGTCACTCATTCATGCACCTATGCACTATGTAATACCCCCCAAACCATACAGACACTCAGACACTCATACTGATACTCAAAAAACCAACTAATAACCTATATAGACACTCATGTAGCTACTCACCAACCCATGCAGCCACTTATACACAAAGTGAGAGACTGATACAGATAATTACATATTTAAACATTACTCACAAAGCCATGTATTCACTAAGATACACTTAATCAGTCAGTTATACAATCAATTTTTCAAAAACAAATCATCCATTTAGACACTTATATACCCATGTATTCTTCCATCGACCTTGAGATATACATATATAACACATATGTAATTTTCAGAAAAACACACATTCACTGGATGATGTCATCAGTGATGTCATCAGTGATGTCATTTGAGATGTCATCAGTGATGTCATGAGTGATGTCACAGACCATGTCATGAGTGATGTAATATGTGACGTCATCAGCAGTGCATTGCGGGCGCGCGAGTTATAGTTAGCTGAACTAACTATAACAGGGGAATTTCAATGATTTTGTACGAGTGAAAAGTCCAGCTAACTATAACGCCCCTGAAATAAGTGAATATATATAAAGGTAAAGCACTTTTACACAGTTTATGACTTCACCATGCATGTATTTGGGTTGTAAAGGCATGCGTGGTAAAGTCATATTGGGAGTGAAAGTTTGCGGGGTAATGGTATCGCGGAGCAATTGCATTTTTGTTGTGAAAAATGCGGAGTGATGGTTTGCGGGATGAAAGTATGCGGGATAACGTCGTATGTTCCTGCACACCGGTCCAACTCAAATCGAGCCATGAATGTGTTTACAAATGGTGGGACTACAGAAGTCAGACACAAACAAAATGTGTAATGTTCATCTAGCTGTATCCTTTCTTTTTACAAAGCACTTCAACAATAAATAATTAAAAAAAATCTAGGGTGCCCTACTCAGGTGGTTCACCCATTTGAGTCTGACCATTCACCCTCATCCTCCTCCACCTCCTGTAGTTCTTCAGGAACAGTGTAATTCTGTGGTATGAAGTGTTGGCTCATTTTAATCATGGTCAACCTCTCCATATTTTGAGGCGAGAGCCTGGTCCAATCACTGTGACAACTGCACCGAACACATGCTCAGCAGACACACTGGTACCAGACAAACCAGATACTTTATTGCCAGCCTGTTGAGCTCAGCGATTGGTGCACCTTCCCATACCAATAAACTAATGGATTTTGATTCACATAAACCTCTCTTGAGTCATCCAGATGATCCTGGAACATTCTATGAATGGTCATTGGCGCTGCCACTTACTTGACATCTTTGCTTCGCCTCTTCACTGGACTTAAGCCCTGCCACTGAAGCCAAGCCAATGCAGAGGTTGTGAACAATTCTTCTGCTCCTGTTGTTGCCGGTGTTCTTTTTGTTGATGTTGGCTGCTGTGAAATAACTGCACTGCCCTTTCTGGAAGTTGAAGGCGGCACCCCATAACGTCTGCCGGGGAATGGGACTCTAATTTCCAGCCGTTCTTCATCCAGGTCTCTAGCTTGCTCAATAATCCACGTCTTGTAGTGTGAAACATCCCCTACTGAAAAAGGAATGAAAGTCTGAGGTATCTTTTTGTGCCATGGATCAAGTATTGTGGCACAAATGTAGTCTTTGTGCAACAATATCTCTTTGCAGTCTTGAATTAACAACCAAGCAAAGGATTAAGCTCTCAACAAAGCTATGCACGTCCACCTTTTTGTTCACACCTGCAAAGCTTTTTTTTTAATGGCCCTGTAGCAGATGCAACAACAGTATAACTTGGCCCATCAGACTGTCCTGCTTGCTGACTTCCTGTGTTGAAACGTCAAAAAGACATTTGACTAGGCCCCATTTGTCCATCTCTATGGTCATGCTTTTCCCAGCTGTACTGTTCAAACAGATATTGCAACATGTAATAGGTTGAGTTCCAACATGTTGGCACCTCCTTTATGAGGGCTTTAACAAGTGCTCTATTAGCATGCTGAATTATCCTCAACTGTTTCCGGGCTTTAAAAGAATAGCTGAAATGAGTGCAGATTCTTCTGCAGGTTGTCAGTATGTTGTGGTGGGTAGACGGACATAATTTCAAGCTCAGGGATACATGCTACATTCATTGGTATTTATGGTAGTTATTTTCATTTTCTTTATCCCTTTTCCCTGTTTCTTTAGGTGTCCATACTGTACAGTTCTGTATTATTACTTTAGAAATGATTAGAATGGTCAAGGGTGATCCCTGCCCTCCTTGCTACTGCTTTTAGAACAGGCGAAACTGCTTTAACATAATTCTGCATGACTTACTGTATGTTTTGCTTTGTGTATTTGCTTGGAATTATATCATAATGGACAAATGATTGGAATATGAAAATTTCTGTTATCAATTTTTGTTTGTTTCTAATTTTTAGGTATGTTGCAGAAAATCTTTTGATATGTGGCTTTGTTGCCTTATCTAGGAAAGAAAAAAATCTTTTGGAGAACATTGATTCATTCTATTTGAAGTCTACATCTAATTGAGCTTTGATAGTTTAGTTGTAATATTGGGCTGGAATTAATTACTAGGATTTGTGAGGAAAATAATTATTTCAAAAATCATTTGGGGTAAGATTAGTGTTTATTCTTTGTAATGAATTAAAAACATTTCCCTATGGGATAATGGACCTAACATCACATAAGGGGATTGAGTATTTGTGATAAGTCTTGTACTTTTAATGTGGCCCCTTTCTTTCCCTCTACTGTTTAAGTACCTACATACTTTAACCCTGAGAAAAAAAATAACTTGCCCATTGAAACCAATATAAGACACATCAGCCATATTAGTAGTGGTTGGTGATTGTGATTGTCGCTTGAACAATAATAACATTCCTAAAATTGGGCAATTATTATGTTGGATTTGATATATTAAGTATAGTCCTCATATCTCTCTACTTTTTATCTTTAGGAACTTTTTTAATCTAATTTAGGCCAACAGAACCATTTAGGTAACACTTACAAGAGCGTTGTATATTCTTGTATTTACATGATATGTGCAAGTAGCCTACCTGTTATATGAAGTTTATATTTATGGATGGTGTCTTATGTTTATGTTGCTAGTATTCAATGTATGTTTCATGAAGAATTTTTATATTGTATTGTAGTGTTATAGTTATATTGTTTAATGTACAACTATTGTGAAATTCAGTTGAACATAATGTGTTAGTTGTGGCTGTGTCATTTTAACATGATCTTTTGCATTTAATAAAAAACATATAAGAAATACTAATGACGATTGTGAAGCCTACACTTTCAATTCGATGGGTCTTTTTCAGTTGATTGGTTCGTATTTAAGTGCATCCTGAAAAAAGGTTTTATCATTGAAAGTGTTGTTAAAATGGTGTAAACTAATCTCTCATTTCAGGAAAATGTGTAAGGTATTTTTTTCATACTATGGAGGGTAGTTCATAGGGCCTGGTAAAACATATCTCATAATTGGCTAATATATGCAAGTGTTATCATTGACTCAAAATCCTACGTCAGAGGAGATATTTAACAGAGAGATCTCATTAAGGTAAAAAATAACCAAACTATGATTTTGAACCGTTTAATAAGTTGCTGATGTCATTAATGCCTATAGAGTCATTAAATTTGTTATGCACCTAAATGCCAGTTAAAACAAATGCATAATATATAGTTAATGTGGGTAATTTCACAGATACGCTTCATTTTCTGCTTGTTCTGCTTGTGGCAAAAGGATACGCCCATTAGTACTACAGATGTTATGGAAAATTGAGTCTACGTGTACCTTGCTGACTACCATACACTATGAAAAGCTTATAAATTGTAATGTCCATGGGATGAGATCGAAAAACAAAAGGACCCAACCTTTTCTTGGAGAAATTATTGTTCCTTTAAATGGGAAAAACATAAAGATTTACGTAAAACCCTCACCCACCAGGGTTACCCCTTTGTGGCATGCTTCATTAAAAAAGGACCCTGTGATGAAGCATGCCACCAAGGGGTAATCCTGGTGGGTGAGGGTTTTACGAAAAACTATATGTTTTCCCATGTAAAGAAACAATAATTTCTCCAAGAAAAGGTTGGGTCCTTTTGTTTTTCTGTATAATACTGGCCTTGGAGGGTGGCCCCAGCCTGTATCCTCTTACTACCCCCTTTTTTGTATTCATGGGATGATATCAGTGATGTGAATATAGTTAAAATTCATTGTATAAAAACAAAGCATATGTATATTTACTTATAAAATATTTTACTCCGGCTGGATTAACGGTCCAGATATTATCATATTTTGAACCCTAATTTCTCAAAGACTGCTGAACAGATTGAAACCAAGTCACAAAAAGCTCAGCTTCTGACTAAAGATCTAGCTTTCTGTCAAATTTGGTGTAATTCGATTGTTTTTTTTTCTGAATCGTTTCCAAAAATTCCTGTGGGAATCTGCACTGGAAAACGTATTTTAGAACCTCTTCCCCTTTTCTCTCAGCACTTGTGTGGTGGATCACTAAGGATGATCACATCAGAACTCAGAATCTTGTGACCCTTGGAATGCTTTTCTTTCATTCCCCTCTTTAGATCAGACTCTTAGCGAACAACAATTGGAACTAAAAAACACTAATCTTTCTGAGTCTTGATTTCATTATTATCTCTGCTTATTTCTTTGTGTCGATCACATAGATTGCATTAATACCTTTCTACTCTTCTATTGTATAAATGTAGTGGACTCATAATTGTTACCTCCCTTTAACCTTAATATTGAACTCATTCTGTATGTTTGGAGTGCCCCATCGAGTGAACATCGCTTCCTTGTACATATGTGTTGTAGATACAAAACCAATTTGGTTTCACTTTTATTTCACATTCCTTGTATCACGACATAACTATATTCTAATATATATGATGCTGTTACCTATTTCAGCTCTACCCCTGCTCTCCATTATGGGGGAAATATGTGTTGGCTGTACCTTAGGACTAATTGCACATCATGAAACAATGGATGGAATTGAAGAAAACAATGGAAAAAAGAAAGCATCATCCTCTTTCTGCAAACTGAAATTATGCCTGTATACATTGAATTTCTTAACAGACCTCTGTACTTAACCATTGTATGCAAGCATTTCCAATAATATTGTATATGATCATTACCCCTCATGTGGGCAAGTTGGATTTACCCACACATGGAAATGTAATGTAATGGCATAGCACTAATAAGGGTATTGAAGGCCTGTAGCTACAAGTGTCTCCCCTCCTTCCTACACAGAAATTCCACATATGTTGCCATCGAATGATCTCAGCGTATGGGCTATCACGGCTGCCTGGCTCTTCAGTTCCAGAAATTAGTTGTTCAATGGCATGGCAAGACCAGAAACTGAAATCAGCCCTGGCAAGAATACTCAACCCAGCCCCACAGCAGAAGGCCACGACTAGATTGGGCTCCTGGGGTATTTCAGACCACCTGGCAGACAAGTGCTACTGCACCCCAACCGAGGTGTTTGAGGTCAGGTACTATTAGTGTCTTGGGGTCCGTCCTACTATGGCTCTGCAAACTGGGTGAAGTACACCCTTTCAGCACTTGACTCTCGGGTCGCAAGAGTGGGTAGTCAAAGGCTTCTCAGGAAAATTGTATATGGAGCAAAACTAAACAGTCCATCAACAGAGAAAAAGAAAGTACTTTATTCTCAGAACAAAACTAAACACTGTCCAGTTCAAACAGAATATAAGTCCTGCCTTGTAATCTCAGTTCCAATCTTCATCAAGGTGCTACAACCCCCTCCCATCTGTCTGCCGGCTATTGCAGATATCTGATAATAACAGTCCCCGGTTTATTGTTGGTATAGCCATTGTATAGGCACATGTGCAAATTACCTCATATACAGCACTGTTCTAATGTGCAGCTCAGATCAACAGCGTTTTACCCTTGTGTATACTTGGTAAAAAAAAAGTCTTACGCCCATGAGCAGAATTGTCTGCGCATTCTAGTCTCTTATTCTGGTTGCAGAATAAGCCCTGCAATCACCTGACGCTTAACGTTGCAGTTGTAGCAGTGCAGCAGGTTTGTGTAACCAACCTTCAATTCTGATGGAGGGCAACCTCCCCTTGGAACGAGGACTAATGGACAATGTCAGTGTGGCAGGCATGTGCAGTGGCAATCATCTTTACCGACCTCATAGGCTGGGGACAGCTGCAGGCCGAGTCATCTGTGATGACATTGCTTCTGCAGTTGTGGCCTTTGTGCTGAACAGGGCTTTCTGCTTTGGTCGCAAAACAGCTCCTCTCACCAAAGTCAACAGTGGCAGCACCAGTTTATTGTGTAGATTGCCAATTGAAAGAGTGATACTTGTTTTTGAAAAGTCTTGCTGCAGTTCACACAGTAACTGCTCAGAGAGACTGGGGGAACACCTCAAGGCATTAGTCACTCTTGGCTTTGCTCTCTGTGGTAGTCAGCTTTCCCTGGGTCCTGTTCATACTTGGAACATACTGGGCTTCTCCACTTGGACAGTTCTTTTTCTTTCTGCGCCAGGCACTCTCCTTCCCTTTCTCAGCAGACAGGCTGGCAGGCTTTTAAAAAATTTAGGTAGATCCTCATCTCCTCCAGCAGAATGTGCAGACTTTCAGGTGATGTCCTCTAACCTTTGGAAGACAGGCTGTCATGCAAACACCAGCCCTAGTCACACAGGAGCTCTTTGAGTACTCCTTTCCTTTCCTTGTATAAGATGAACATTTTCCAGGCATGGGATGTGGGCCCACTGTCTAAGGCTTCAGATTCCTTTTGGGTGTGTTCTCTTTCAAATATCATTTTCTGGCTGGTCCTCACACACAAACTTTGTGCAAAGTGATGGCCTCACAGAAGGTAGCAACGGGCTGGTTTCAGGCAGGAGTTTCCAAAACATGGGCACAATGAAGTGTAAGATCTCTGTGCCTAGCTGTCATGAAACTTCCTGAAACAGCAAAAAGAAACACACAAAAGGGCCTTTCCTAGAAATGTTCTCATCTTGAACAATAGATATTGCAGTCCCACCCCCACTTCACTAATATACACCAAATGGCAGCCTTCAGGAAGAACTAATGAGCAGCCTGCTGCCAAAAAAGCTCTCATTAAATTTCTAAAGGAAGCTATGTCTCCATCCTCTTTCACTTCAGGGTCTCGGTCTTGAACCTCCAGCGATATGATAACTGCAGGCAATACACTTCCACTGCCTAGTTGACCTCCTCCTCTATCATGTGCCATGCTAAACCAGGGGCATCAAAATGGATCCTACTGGCTGCAGTACTCAGACTCTTACCACACACAGAGTTTCACTTTTATACATGTGCTACTCATTCACTGCACACACGTGCACTGAACATGCACACAGGATGTCATCGCAAGGTTCAGGAGGTTCACATAATAGCAGAACTTTGCATGCAAGGGGTCAGTATACCTCATTCTCTCTGACATTGAGCAAATGTTCTGGTCCCACTGCGTTCACAAAATATGTACGTTATCACCAATGCTTATATGTCTCACCCAAGAAAGGGACAGTACACTCCTTACCGTTGAGGCAAAAATATTAGCTAAACTGTTGGCCAACAGACTTATCCCCTGCATTACAAAAATAGTACACCCTGATCAATTCGGGTTTATGCCAGGGCGGAATACAGCTTTAAACCTAAGGCGATAGCATGGGGTCCTGGGTAGACGGGATACGATCAGGAAGGACGCTGCGTTACTATTAGGGGTGGGCGGAATTTGCGGAATTAACCTTCGCAAATTATCGCGAAAATGTTTAAAATTATCGCAAACAAGCGGAAATATCGCGAAGATGCGGAAGTTTTTTTCCGGCATGTTCGCGAGATTTTCTGCATGGTTGCGGGTCGCCAACTTACCCATGTGGTTGCTTGCGGGCGCGGCCATCTTGTTTTGAGTTGTTCTCGCGGTGCATGATCGCGAGAAGAAAGACGTGATCGCGCGACGCATGACGACACTGCGGGCGCGAACTGTCGCGAGACAGCGCAAATGGCTAAAAACAATACAACATCTCATGGAGAACGCGACCGGATCAAGAAAACTTGTCGGC
The DNA here is from genome assembly GCF_964204655.1 of Triturus cristatus. Classification (NCBI taxonomy): domain Eukaryota; kingdom Metazoa; phylum Chordata; class Amphibia; order Caudata; family Salamandridae; genus Triturus; species Triturus cristatus. The sequence continues at coordinate 836,332,992 of NC_140581.1, forward strand.
GAACGCAGGGATTCAGGTAAGGCGATCGGGCGCGCGCGAGAATGTATTATTTTACAGCGCGAGCAAGAAACAAATTATCGCCAAGCTGCGGAAACCGGAATTTTTGACATTTTCGCGCTCTCCGCGGAACGCGAAAATGTCAAATTATCGCAATTTCCGCGAACGGAACAAAATTTTCGCCCAGGCCTAGTTACTATCACTGGAGGCCTCCATGGTATTCGATACTATTGAGTGGGACTTTCTGTTTGCAGTCTTGGAGAAGATGGGTTTTGGCACAAATTTTATAAGGTGCATCCCTTTGCTCTATGCCCACCCTACCGCGCAGGTGGCAGTCAACAACCATGTCTCGAAACAATTCCTGCTGGGGAGGGGTACTAGGCAGGGGTGCCCCCTGTCACCCTTGTTATTTGCCCTAGTTTTTGAGCCACTGGCAGTCTGGATCAGGGCTGACCCGTGGATTAGGGGAATGAAGTGGACGGAGGACCTCGAAGACCGTATCTCCCTATATGCGGATGATGTTCTCCTGTATTTGGCCTCTCTCTCACGGTCTCTCCGCCGGGTCCTCCATATTTTCCATATCTTTGGCACACACTCGGGGTATACCATCAACTGAACTAAGTCCCAACTCTACGTGTTGTGGGGTGCACCACCCTACAATCGGAGGGGGCATGACATACCGGTGGCAACAGAGGCCTTTAAGTATCTCAGTATCTATATTACAACGGATCCAAATTTATTCTATGAGTCCAACCTGCTCGCACCCCTGACAAGTCTTCGGTCTGATGCCAAACACTGGCGATCCCTCCCCCTTACACTTCTGGGATGTGCAGCCCTCTTTAAGATGCTAGCACAGCCGTGTTTTCTCTGTGCGTTGCAGAACACCCCTGATAAGATTCCTGACAATTACTTTGCTAGCATCAACTGTGTTGTGCGGGGACTACTGTGGGATGGACGGGCCCCATGCATAGCTATAAAAAGTTGATGATGGGGTGGTATGACGGGGGTATTGCACTGCCCGACATGAGACTCTACTACCAGGCATCCCAACTGGCTCCAATCAACAAATGGGTACATAGGGAGTATGATTACCCAAATTTCCACACAGACCGGTGGCTCCTGGGATGGGGGGTTACGCCAGGGCACTCTATGCAAACCCTCACAAGCTCAATCTCACGGGACCCACAGCACGCACAGTGGAGGTTTGGCACGGAGTGAATAGAAAGTGGGGTTGGCACAATAAAATCACAATCACAAAGGCCACACCACTCTGGGAGCCGGATTTCTTGGGGCAGCTCAGCAAATGCCCTGGCTTCGACAAGTGGGATATGATAGGTATCATGACAGTGGGTGACATGTGGGTGGGGGGGAAATTGGCCACATTCTCAGACCTGCAGATCAAATACAAGCTAGCACAGACCGAGGCAATCCGATATCTGCAAATTAGCCATGCAGCTAAGGCAGTCTTACCCAAGGACGCCCCTCTACCTGAGGCCTCTCCATTGGAGGACCGACTGATACTTGACCCCATGCACAAAAAGGACATATCTCTCACATACAAAAAGCTAGTGAACAATCGCCCAGACCCCTTAATGCACTTGTGACAGTACTGGGAAGTGGACCTGGGAGACTTGAAGGATGACGAATGGTGCAATGCCCTGGCCTCCCGCAGAGAGGTGGCTATCCCCATGAGGTTACGCCTGGTCCAATTGAAGATCCTTCATTGCGTGTACCTCGAAGCAGAGCTCTTGGTCAAGATAGGAAGGAGGGCTGACCCCATGTGCCTACGGCAATGCCACCAAACGGAAACCTTCTTTCATATCCTTTGGGATTCCCCCGTTGGTACAACAATATTGGAATAAAGTCACAAAACAATTGGAGAGAGCAGGCAGTAAGACACTGAAGGCCTCCCCCCAATTATGTCTTCTAAATATCTGGGAAGCCACTGACCTAACACAAACAGAGCAAACGTGGGCCTCACTCGGGTGGGCCATTGCCAAACGTAATATTGCCCAAAAATGGGGGGTGGGGGCGGTCCCAAATCTGCGCGATTGGGCAGTTGACATGGATAGGGCAATGATTGCCGAGAAAGATGTCTTCAAACACAGGGGCTGCCCCAGGAAATGGGACTCTAAATGGGGGATCTAGGGGAACCATTTGTTTGTCCCCTAAAATAGAGCTGCAACGTGACCAAAATAGACTACTGGATATCCCTGGTCTCGATGAAGTGTCCTTACATGGCACTGAATGGGGGAACTGCTTGCGCGCCAAGTGCTAAATGCAGTACATTTTTGTTTCATGATCTGGTCCTCCTCTGTGTGAATTATTTGATGTATATGCCGGAAAGTAAGGGTTTGTTCCGTGTCTCCAAGATTCCAACTGTATTGCAAAGTGTACATTCATGCTGTGTACTCCTATGTTGTCTTATTGCTGCTTTATGTTTTTCTTTTATCAATAAAAAATGTTTAAACAAAAAAAAAAGAAAGGGACAGTTGCCCTATGCCCAGTGCGAGGTCATGCATCATGAACCCCTCTAGGTCACAGAACAATTGCTGAACCTTCCATTGCATGAGACAGGCCTCGGCTAGATTAGCATGATGTTAGCTAAAGAAAAAATCAAGACACCAGTTTCACATGCAGTCGGAGAATTAGGACAGTGGTACAAACCTGTTTACCATACAGGGGACACTACCATGGCAGTGTTTATTGTTGTATATTTCATTGGGCAGAGGCTCATCTAAAAAAAAAACCTAGAGTGTCATTGTAGATCAGGTTACTTGGTAGCACATTTTGAAAGCATTACTTCACGCTTTTAGAAGGAAAGCGTTGTTTATGGGACATTTAACATGGCAGACATAGAGGGTGTTTAACGTTGGCTGTTGAAATGACTTTACAGCATACTAATGACAATTCTTTTGATGTTTAACATTTTTAGAAAAGAACCACTGACGAAGGGCTGGTAAAGCCCGAAATGCATTGGGTCAAGCTTTTTCACAATTGTTAAAGGAACTGGGAATTTCGACATGCTGTATTAAAGGCGATTGAGCATAATGTACGCATTTGAAAATTGGAATCACCTCATTTTGCAACCTCAACTTACAAACAATAAAAATCATGGAACATTGATTAAAATGGTTTGCGATGATTCTTTCATCTCATACGGCGTGATGCATCCTGGGACTGATATCACCCATATCAGCGGCTGTTATACTATCAAACTCTACCACATTTGTTTCTGTCCAATTTACCTCAAGATCATGTTTGAGTCCCATAATGATTCTCTACAGCCTCATCATGATGCAGATTGTGCACAAAAAATGAATACCATCAGCTGGCCCTGTAGAGTAAAGTGAAGTCCTTCCTACAGTAAGCAGATTTCAGAAAATTTATTCAGCCTCTGGTTCTCTTTGATCTCAGCAGAGACAAGGCTTTTTGGCTGGCATCTGTGAGATCTACCTGCCTCCTCTAAAGACCATTGTACTTTCAGGAACCTGCCTCATGGAAATTCTATGCATGCATAGCAACTCTATGATGCAGGCATACTACCGTGAGCAGTGTGCTGGAGGTGGAAGTCACCGGACAGCACCATAGTACACTCATTCTGGGATGACCAGCTCTAATCATAAATTGGGGGAGTCGTGGAACTTCATGAAGAAATACCTGGTAGATAAAGGGTGCCTAACGGACAAAGCAGCACTATTAAATGATTACACTGACTACCAAGAGGTTATGCACCACAGAATTAGATGGTATGCCACTGGCTATCAAGGACTGCGCACACACGGGATATAGAGACACGGTTGAAAGAGATGTTTACAATGGCAGCAGGTGATTTACCACATTAATGATCAGACACACAAGTTGGACGCAGTATAGGGTAGGTTTCTCCATGCTCCGAAAGCACAGTAGGTTTTCGGGTTGACACTTTATTACTACCGCTCCCTCTATCCCTCTTGAATGTTTAGCAAATGTACATGTGAACAATTGTCTTATACGCTATTGTAAGTGTTTTAGTAACTAAAGACTAAGATCATACGAACTCCTATGAGGCCATGCAGTGAGCAGGAAGGGATTCAAGCGGGAACTCAGTTGTATCAGCCAGAGCATCCTGCTGCTCCATGATATGGTCTGACCAGTACTGCTATACCTATAAATAGGAAGGAGCATCCATGCAGAACTGAAAGGACGAGATTTGATGTGCTTTGTCTTATGCGATGTCGATTCGGTTTTAGTCTTTACTTTGTCTCATATTGTTTAGAGTAGCTCAGTGCCTAAATATAAATGTTCAATGTCACAATGTTAGCTGTTCAGTCCCCAAGTGGACTGATTATTGATTTTCACAGGCAGTATGTGAGACTTTTTTTTAGCCGGAAGGGAGTGAGATTTGATTGAGTACAGAGGTGGAGATAACCACTGTTTTTCTTTATTATCTTATTGCTTCATATGTGTACGGAAAGAAGCATATCGCTTCAAGCAACACCACAGCACCTCATCACAGCATAGCCACCCAGTTGCTGTTCCATCTTTGATGATTTCCCAATCTCACACCACTCTCACATGGCCCTGCCTACAAATTTGCCACTTTCCTTGCCACCTTCCAGTTTCCATAAGAAATATGTCAACTCCCTTCCCCCTCTTCATAAATACCCCACACTTGCTGCTGAATGCATTTACTCCTCCTATTTCCCCTCCATTCTGATATATCCAATGCAAATTCTCCATTTGTGTACAGTTCTACATTGCATCAATAGGGAGCCAGTCACTGGGGGCAAACAGGCTCAGGGGGACAGTAACCTGTTGGTTTTAGCAGTTTCCAGTCCAGTTTCAAATCCTTAGACAGGACCACTATTAAAATCAATGGAGTGGTCCTGATACATGGGATACTGAATGCTGAAGGATGTAGAAGATGCTAGGGATGCTGATAAAGTGTGATGGGTCTTCCTGTGGCCACCCCTCGGTTCTCAGGCCATGGGGGCAACTTTTGTCTCAGAAGTCGATCTCCCATGGTGTCCAGCTAAAGTCCATCACAGGACCAGTTGCCACTGGTCTCAATTTACTGCAATCCCTGCGGATTCTTTCAGTTGGTAATAACTTTCTTTCAGGGTGACTAAGCTGCACTCTGACAGCCTTCACGGGTCCAGAAAACTCAGGGGCACTTCATGAAAGTCAGGACTTGGTCTCCCAAGCTGCACTTCGGTGTCCAGCAGTGGTCAGGCTGGGCTCTCAAGGTTGCAGGCTTCTCGGTTTTCATGGCCTTGTGGCTGTAATAGGGAGGCAGCCAACTGACTCTTGGAGTCACTCCTTCTATTGTGAGCAACTGTTCAACAAGTGAGGCATCACAGGTACAGTTCTCTTTATTCTAGTCCACAGGCGCAGTCCAGTCTTTGGAGCAGCCTTTCTTTGCTGGGTCCAGGGAGCAGCAGGGAAGTCCATCTTCAGTCCTTCTTCCAAGACAGTAGTGCTGTTAGGTCTTGGTGCAGCTTTTATGCCTGCTACGAGCCTCTGGGGTGATGGCGGCTAACTAGCTCATGGACTACCAGGTCCCCTTCCGCGCGATGACAAATTCCTGTGAAGTGTGGTATCTAGCTATCCCAGAGTGCAATATTCTGTAACTCTCAACAAGGATGGGCTCTTTCTCAATGTGTGGTTCTCCCTGGCCCGTCACATAGATGTGGCTGTCCGGGGACTACACTACCCTTGAAAAACCGGTTTAACAACAGCTTTTCCCTCTCTTTAACCCCTTCGGTGCTCATGACGGAACGGTTCCGTCATGAGCCACGGTTGAGCTGTGCTCATGACGGAACCGTTCCGTCATGACCACGCCCGCGCAAGATTCCGTCAGCACAGCGGCGGAATCTGCGCAGCATGGAAGGGGTTAACTGGGATGCCAGCCTCTGTGTCTAAACAAAAGAGCAGCCTCTTCCCAGTGTGACTACCATGTGCCCTTCAAAGGCGGCTTTTTCATTGAAGCAAGCCTATTGGGCTCACAACCAATCTGGCCATTCTGCTCGGAGGAGGTCACTCCTCTTCTCTCAGCGGGTCTTTTGTTCCGCTTCCTCTGATTTGTTCATATGTCTCCCCAAGAGGGCAGTACGCTGTCTTGAGGAGAGCATCGTTTTGCATTAGAAATGGCTATTGGAAACCTTTGGTCAACAAAGTGGCAACTTTCTGAAGTTGCCATTTAAAAAATATTTACATTGAAATCGACTTGAGCAACAACTCAGGTTATATGCAACAATTCTTTTGCTACCTTGAGGTACCAGATTTAGTAACTCCGTTAGGAAGTTCGCACTGCTAAATTGTCAGCATGTAACTCCATACTCACCAATGGGACTACAAGCCGTATGACTATAAAAACGGAAATGCAGGGTTTTTGCTATCAGGACATCTAAAAGTCATGAAAAATCTGTCCTTCTTTTATAAGCCACCCACAAACCTACCCTATGATTAAATATGTAAGACTATTGATTTTAATAAACACAAACACTTATCTCCAAAACTTCAGGTCTCTGGAAGAAACAGAACTTTAAGAAGTCGAAGATATGTTCAAACTGATCCCCCCAAATTCAAAAAGTCTTTCGCAGTAAAACAACAGTACTCTGGAAATGCTCCAAGGATCTAGAATACTATACTGACACACACAGCAGGCCATGTCAACCTCCGCTTTCAAAAGGAACCTTAAACAGCATTTCCTGAAAGACCTGTCATAGTCAGCACCTGCTTCTTGCACTTGGTCTTTTCAAATCCATGGCTACAACAGTAACTCCAACCTGTAGAAGACCTTGATTTCTGAAATATCCTTTGCCTTTTCTGTCTCACTATTATTCAGTGCTTTGTCTTTTTAAAGTAATTTACCCGCTTGTGTCCAGGGTTTTAATATTCTATTCAAGAACCTAAATTGATTAGTAAAAATCTGCCAAGTTCAGCTGGCCTTAATTACAAGGAGACAACAAAATTGTTCTTTTTACGCCAGGACTTTGGTGGAGAAATTTTACAATGTCGGCTATTCAAATTTCGCCACAGCATTTGCATTCGAGTGCACTGGCCGATCGATCAGTGCAAGTACGACATTTGCACCAAGTAAAACTGTCATTTTTACTCTAGTACGTTGTTTAAAATACTGTAGCAAAATTGCCCGCTGTCCATGGCAGAGTGCGCTGTCTGTGGTACAAATCATACCCCTATTCCACCATGATAACTGCATGTCTTTTTCTTCAAACACCCTCGTCCATCCTTTTAGGTGCCCTGTGTATGCAACATGCTCATCGTTTCAGTCTTCTGAAATGAACACCTCAAATCCACCTCCAGGCGCCCTATTTATCATATTGTTTTTTTGCAACTGGCACAGACCGGTGAAAAGGGCTTCAATAAATCAGTCTAAACCCCTTGAAAAAGAAACCTGCCACAGAAAGCGCATACCTGTGGTCATATAAACACATAAACACTTTCACTCGCAGGAGTGAGCTCATTTATCTGGCCATCTGAGAAGGCTCAGAGACAGGGCCCATTACTGGATGCAGCCCGGGCTCCTGCGCTCCTTGGCAGCCATTATGTGTTCCAGATGTAGCAGACGGCGGAGCGACGTGAAACCTAGTCCCAGCGCATTGAGACTGCGCTTCCTGTGCACGGGCGCTTTGTCGATCTCACTGGTCAATGCCGGCGCAGGACACGCCGCGCAGTAATGCGGCCTGGCGAATTCCTAGATCTCTGGATAATAATAAGTAGCCTCTCCGGGGATGGCTGCCGTGGTATCCTGTTTCCGCTGCATGGAGAAATGTTTCACATAATACAATGCAGAGCATAGAATGTGAGCAGCGCCCAAAAAAAGTTCCAAGACGGGAACAGGCAGCTCTTAATGGCAGCTGCCCAGCATTAAGCCAGCTGTGGCCAGATACCCGTTTCCGTTCGAGTCTTGAAAATTGTACAAAATAATTAGAATTAGATTGTGAGCGGCTGCTGAAGAAAACCATATTAATGCAAAAACAACGTTAAGATGTTTCTTAGAAATGCTGTTTTCTTCGGAGACTAGTCTCTGGAGATTTTGGTATGCTGCTAAACGCTGAGCAAGAAAGTGCCGGGGACAGAAGGAATGCTGAAGAAATCTAGCCGGCTCTTCTTTTGATATTTTGTGATAAGGACCTCAGGCGCCACGAGAAACGCTACACCAGATAGGAAGAAAATGCGGTCGAGCGCGGGAACAAAAAAAACAAGGCATGCAAGCTCTAAAGTTAAATATGTCGCTGTGCGCTTTTCTATTTATTTTTTAAATCTTCAAAGTTGTACACTGTATAAATGTGAACATCCCGGGTTATTTTATCATAAAGTTTATTTATCAATTTGCATACATGCCAACATTTCAACTTCGATAAGAGGGAGAAATATGCGTGCGTGGAAAGACCTGAATAACACGAAACGGATCACAGGCAGTGGTGGCTGGTGACATTTGAAAGTGGTGGCGCGTAAACTTTCTGTCGGAGTGTACAGTGGCAAGCGAGCCCGAACATCTCTAGGGTTTTTTTTTTTAAATAAGAGTGGGTAAATGGTGCATTTTCAAGCAAATTTGAGAAGCAAAAAGGTTAATAAAGCAATTGTGAAAGTCCAGTTTTATTACATTAATAAAGGGATGTATAACAACATGTAGATAGAAATGTTTCTGAATCTAGGCCCCGCCAGTGCCACGCACCTCTGAGCAATATACACGCTGTGTGCCGGCAGGGCTTAGCGTCAGAAACATTTCTATTGTTACGTTTTTAAAGCTAGGCCCAGTGCTGGCACTCAGTGTGTATGCTTCTCAGAGGTGCATCACGCGTGGCAGGGCCTGTAGCTTCAGAGTGAGAAACATTTTCTGCACCAGTCTGCGTTCTCACTCTATAAACACTAACACTCTTTAAAGCTATGCCTGGTCCCCTGCAAGAGTGAAGGTGAACACGGACTGCTCAGGCATTTTATATGATTTTTTAATTTATTTATTTATTTATTTAGAGAGTTTTATATAGCGCTAGCTAGACCCGGAGATGCCAGAGCGCTTTACATAAGGAAACAGCGTGTTACCAGTTACAGAAAAATTCACATTAATTACAGAAAAATTACAAATTCAATACAGGAGTTATTGGCAGGACGAGTGTCAGGATTCAAAAAGAACAGGAGGAGCTGGGAGTCCATTGGAAGGAGACAGCGGCGGAGAGAAAGGCGAGACATATGTCCGAAGTCCGGCTGGGTAGGTGACGGCCAAAGCGGTGTGCCAGGGCCAATCTCCCCTATAGCTGTCGGTGCAGCTCCACCGGGAATCGGTCATGCGGTTCAGGCTCTGCCAGATAAATTTCAAGATTCAAAAAGAACAGGTGGAGCTGGGAGTCCATTGGAAGGAGACATCGGCGGAGAAAAAGGCGAAACAAATGTCCGAAGTCCGGCTGGGTAGGTGATGGCCAAAGCGGTGTGCCAGGGCCAGTCTCCTCTATAGCTGTCGGTGCAGCTCCACCGGGAATCGGCCATGTGGTTCGGGCTCCGCCGGACGAGTTTCAAGATTCAAAAAGAACAGGGGGAGACAGGATAATGTCATGCCCATGACAACTGGTATAAATATAACATTGAGAGTGGTGACTTGCAGCAGGCAGCAGTCCTGATCTGGGTTACTATGCACTTCCTCATATCTAGAAGGAGGACGTAGTACAGGGTGACTGTTCTTCTTGGATCTAGGAAACTGCTTTTGGAACTTGAAGTTAAACTCCCACATTGGTTCTTGACGAATCCCAATAGTCTTTCTGCACCAGAAAAGTAAACATTTAGAATAAGCTAAATTGCTAGGAGTCGATTCCGGGATTGTAGGACTTTTTGCCTGTCGGGAATGTGGTTGCTCTGTAATCCATAATACAATTCTGCAGTGGAACTGGTAAGAGTACGGTAGTTCACAGGGGTGCCAAAATGCTGGGCAGAGACTCTGACCTGGGGGAATAGGAGTAGAGTTATTCCGTCATAGCATCTTAATATTTGTAGAGAGCACACAACTGCACACACACAGACATTCTGAATTGTCTAGTGAAAAGAGGGGTGTTGTAATTCAGCAATCAAATGCACTAGCAGCAGGGTCTGGCGTTTGGTGCTGCAATTTCAAGTCAGGATCTGTGGGCCCCAGAAAAGAAGCTCCGCTGTATTGCAGGTGCATTGCCAAAGCAGAAATGTGTTTGCCTTACTCACTCACAGGAGCCTAAAAGTGAAAACTGCATTAAATACTGAGCTCGGGGACTTGCCAGGAAGTGTTTCAGGACTAAGGGGTGTTGTAGGAGGCTGGCTTAGTATATGGTGCACACTTATTTAAGTGAATCACTCTGCACTAATCCAGACATCCCTCATGGTGATTTTAGTGGTCTTAGACTACCTTATAAAGCTCTCTAAGTGGTAGCTGTCGAGAGCAGACTTCACGATTAGGCCAGAATGAGTGTAAAGCAGCTTGCTTTACCATTACTAATCATATAGTGTAAGTTAAGTGAAAAAGAACCACACAGTGTAGTTATAAAACGATGTATTTATTATAAAAACCCAGTAGCACATTGTAATATCTCCTACCCGGAGATATAATCACAATACTTCAGTAATAGAACACATAAGCAGCACAAATACACAGTGGTCTCCAGGGGGAGGCCAAACCATATAATAAGAAAATGCAATGCGAACCACGACCTAAGTCAAGGCTGGACCCAGAAGACGTAGAGGATCCAGGGACCCAAGGAACCAACCAAGGTAAGTACCCAGGAACCCCTGAAGGCCATGTGCTGAGTGGGAACACATCCGTGTGCTCAATACAAGTCAATGAGTAAGTCGCGGTTGCAGTTTTTAAGAAGAAGGACCCATCCCAGAGGAACCTGAAGAAACCCAGTGGAAGAAGGAAGGTTGGAGAGTGACCCCACCCGTGGACACCCCAGGAACTAGGATACCTGCACCAGACAAGCCGGGTGAATTGGTGCGAAGTGACGTCGGAAACTGCCGTAAACCACAGTGGAGGACTTGAGTGAAGATGCTGCTGGCAAAGAAGATGAAAGAGTCCGGTGGAACCCAAAGGTGGATTCAGGATGAGAGGTACCTACAAGCAGAGGGGACAGAGTCTATGCCACTCAGGAATGCCCAGGAGGCACAGAAGATGAAGGCCCACCGATATCGGAAGATGCAGGAGAGTTGACAGTGACCTTGGGGCTGCAGCTGTGCAGACCAGGCGACGCTGAGGGAGACCAGGAGTCGTTCACGAGCTGTCCCACATCAGATGTCAAGAGCCAGGGGGTTGGTGTCCACCGGGAGCACCAACAAGCTTTGGCAACAGCAACAAACTTAGTAGACGAAGAAGAGAAGCCCACCCACACACACCAAAGAATACGGGCGTCTCAGCTGTAGCGGGGAACGGGTAGCAGATCAAACAAAAGGAAGAGAATAGGAATCAAAATTACTAGAAAAATAGACGGAAGGCTCGCACAGTGTCCTTGGAATGCCTCACGGCAGGGGCACTGAGGGAGCCATCGGGCGGCGGGCCGCCAGAGAAAGAATAGAGGCGACACTCCTGCAGAGCCCTTGGGATGCCACACGGCAGGGGCACAGAGGTAGAAGATGGTAGGGACTCAGCCTCAGGAAAGAAAGAGGGGATGCTCAAGTAAGGTCCTTGGGATGCCAAATGGCAGGGACCGACCCCCCGCCGGGCAAAGGGAGGGCCCACGCAAAGGGACCAGGGCGAGCGGGACGGCACTCGCAACACGGGCAGGTATATTGTGTTACACTAGAGCTAGGCCAACTAGTATAAAAGCCTTTAAGTGTTTCACTTTGACTACCTCTAAGTGGTGCACCCAGAAGTATAGGGGGGACACTAGTGTGAATAATTTCTTTAGTGTTATTGTTTTTTGTCTTATGTCTGTTTTTCACTGTAAGGGTATATATATTGTGATATGTTATTTGTTTCTCCTGGAAAAGGCGCCATTGCCTGTGTGTGTTACAAATTGATTTTGATATCTTCGCTATGAATAATAATTACTGCTGAGAGGGTAATTAAATGTGCTCTACTCGTAAAAATGCCTTTATACCATTTTTCTATTGTATAAAACTACGTCCCATACCCAGGTATTAAAGGGTAATTTGGGTATACCCCTGTTGTTTATGAATGGACTTTGAAATGTCAAGAAAAATTTGATGTGAAAAATTATTTGTTAAAAAATAAAACTGTGACCTTTTCAGGCACCAAAGAAGTTGTCAGTGGTGATTTAAGAGGAAAGCGCGCAGTTGGTGGTAACAAGCGCGGGGGGAGCGGGAAGGGAGGCATCGCCGCCTGGAAGGGGTTTTAGACTAGCACCAAGACAGACTTGCACTCACTGACTAGCCTAGTCAAAGTGCATGTCTATCTTGGTATTGCAGAACAATGTTGTTTTTGTTAGTATCGTACTGCAGCAGTATTGCAGCAAAAGTAATGCCACTAAGGTTGATTTGTATGCCGTTGCTTAGTTTCCGCACATAATAGGATGTGTGAATGGCACTCTCATTCAAATTATGCCCTTCTTCAGAAACAGAATATTTGCATCAAAATTTAAAAAACCCCACTATTCAGTGGATATTCAAATAGATTACAGTGCTACTTGTATTATCACAGATTTATTAGCAAAATACCCAGGAAGTACACATGACTCAGTGTTTTGTCATTCATACCTTTCCAACTGGAGAGTTGGGAAAGGTTATCTTCTTGGTAATTGTCATGAAAATTGAACCCTTTGACAAAGTAAACATTATGTGTCCTTAATGTGTAAGGATCTTTTTCTCTATATGCAATTCGTCCATGGGTTATGCCCCCTTTCCTAAATGTAAGCACTGCAAAGGAAAACAGATACAACAGTGCACATAAGCAAACAAGATGAGTATGGAGCACACATTTGGAGTAATGAAGTGGAGGCCTCCATTGCCTTCATAAAAAGTGGAGGAGCATTAGAGTACACACCTGGAACAAGCTGTAAAATTAAAGCTACCTGCACAATTCTGCACACCATAGCCATCTGAGAAAGACTATCACTTGAACCTGAGGATGACACTTCTGATGAAGCTCCACCCCTCCCCCAAAACAACCAGGACAAGAATAATTATGGTAGCTGAGAGCAAGGTACACCAAACTGACATTACAATTAATTATTTTTAAGGTAGGCATTAAAGAAGGAATACTCAAAACATTGATGCTGATAATTCTACTTCATTAGAGTAACACATACTTGTTTACTACGGATGAAAAACATAATATTTTCCTACAGAAATTAATATATTTGTCATTATATGAAACTTGTGAAACAGAAAAACAAGTAAATTGCTCAAAAACTTTAAACAATTCACAATAAATTAAATATATCTTCTCTTTGCAGTGGTTTGATGTGTTTGCTTTAAGTTGATGTCACTGCTCCTGCCACTTATTGGCCTTACAACATTAGCCGTTGCCACTGCTGTTCCGGGCATGTTGGAGGCATCCTTACTTGGTCAAGGCAACCATTTTTACAAACATACATTTTTTCATAGTTTTAAGTCCAGAGCTTTACAAAACTAAAACAATTTATCACTCCCAAAATATGTCAATCTGTGCATCCTTGGCTGCACACCAATGTATCACGGATCATGTTGTTTCCCTCCTTTATAGAAGTTGAACCATAACAGAGGGCCTGATTTCTATTTTGGTGGATGGGTTACTCTGTCACAATGATATCCCATCCACCAAAATATAAATCCCATAGAATATAATAGAATATACATTTCAGTGGATGACATGTCTGTCACTGTTGTGACAGAGTAACCCTTCCGCCAAATTATAAATCATGGCCATAGTATATTATTGGATTTTTAAAAAAAATGTTTTTTCTCACAAGAAGACACCCCTGCACCAGAAAGTATTGAAAAATAAGATGACAATGGGGAAACTATTGATGATGTAGAGATGGTTGAAACATCTACAGTCCAACATCTCAGCAGCAGTGTACAAATAGAAAATCCATCTGATTTGCAAGATGAAACCCATGAATATTTACGATCTCCAACATGTCTATCTACCCAGATAATTATAAATATCACTCCTTCAGCATTATGCGAAACAGATTGTTGCGAAATCATAGAGCTAATGTAAGGCCAAGGGAAGTGATGTCTCTTAACCTAGAAGCTGCATTACAATCTGCATGAGTTTTGCAAAATAGTGAGAAATCTATGCAGTAACTTCCTAAACAGTAAGTAAGGGAAATGTGTTCTTCTGGAAACAAATTAAGTGCTATTGAGGAAATCATGACATCTGATTTCATACACGTGTGAATCATATGAGGCATTAACAGAAGCCGTACCCACACTATGTGGATCAATGAATGTTGACACAATCATTTACCTAATAAACTGCAGAGCTTTGATAGATCAGTAAATCAACTTACGACTGCTGCTAGCCTTCTATCTCGAAGGTCCCTGAACTGACAAGTAGAACTAGGACATTTTAGTGGAGATGTTGCTAAAGGCCTAGGAAAAAAATTAATATGCTAGATGGAATGAAAAATATACATGCAAGAAGTGCTGAAGGAGCAGTGCTTAATTTTAGCTCGTGGTTTCCGGTGCTCAACACTGACACTTAATCATAGCCCAAAATCGACTCAAAGGTATTGGAGTACTTTTCATGCGCACCAGTTAAGGAAAGATTCAGTTTTGGTAGACATGGGGAGATTGAGCTTTATTTTGTCTATGATATTTCTTAACAACCATAGGATCCCATGGTGTAATACTCAGAGAATCCTTCAATCGCCTGGAGGCACAGGAGCACTCAGAGTCAAACCATATAGGGCCTATATGAGATAAACACTTACCCAGGGCCTGTAATAGATTGGCTATAGCTCCTAACATACTGCCAAAAGCCTCCAGGATATCTGATGGTTTCAACCTCCTGTCTAGGCAAGTGGCAAACTCCTTATGACACTGAGTAAACGGAGACTCATAAAACTTGTCCAGCATGATCGGAGCCCACTTTAATCTCCTCCCCCTTCCACAGCTATGAGGGACCCCTTGACTCCATTCTTAATTGGTTGTACTACCCGGGGCCAGCCAGTCAAAACACACACCAGGTTGTGGTCACTATACACGCTCTCCTGGATAGTAAATAACCTAATGTAAGAAAAAAGGGATGTAGAAACAAAAATGAAATCAATAAAAGACTCACACCCTCTTCCAGTGAAGGTGGGAGCAACATCCTTCCTATCCAGGGGCAATTTGTTCATAGACGAGGTTAAGTCATCTAATTTTTAATAGTGTTAAGTAAGCAACCTTGGTAGGTATGTTCCATGTGCAGGCCAGGATGGCTTGCACAACCCACATCTTTGACCCCCTCAAGCCTAGGGTCCCCACTCAGGTGGACATTAAAATCTCCTGCTATGAGAACATTAGGGCAATACTGTTTGTTCTAGGTCATATTTCTTAAAAAGGAATCCAACCTTGAAATGTTACATACTTCAGGCAGGCAGGCTACGGCGTTATGAACATTTTAAAGCATTAACTTATTAGCCAAGCTAGATAACAGCAATGCCTGTGGAGTGGGAAAGTCTAGAGTCAACATTACAGGACTGCCTTGGACTGCTAAAGAAACAAAGCTACCTAAGCCCCCTTTATCTCTTCCTGCAGTAAAGGAGGTGTCTGGCACAAGGAAGGTTTTATATCCTTCCAAACGATAACAAATTTCTGTAGCCCACTTCTCCTGAAGGCAGATCACGTCAAACACTTTTAGAAAAAGTACCCATTCAGGATTGTTAAACTTACTTGCCAGCCCTGCAAAGTTCTAGTAAAGAAAGTTGCAACCCTTATGGTCTGATAGGGCCAATACCAACAGCGCACAGGGCGCAGTGTTGGAAGAACGTTAGACTCGAAAGGAGCTATGCTTAGTCAATCACAGCACTCTAGTGAATTCAATGGCGCAAATCTGTTAGATGTGACTGTTTCTGGTATTACCTTCTGCTGACTCCCCTGAACCATATCTAGAGGTCGCACCTGAATCCTTCTAGATGAATAAAGTGGGTGAATCTGGGGCTTGTAAAAGTAAGCAAGGAGAAGAGCCACGATAGCCAAGTTAAAACCCACAGGATTAAAATAAGAGTCCATATTTGAAATTCTATTCACTACATGGGGGCTGTTAAAGCTGATGCTGACACAATCCCGACCCAATTCTTTCTAACTTTGCCCACCCAGGATGTCCTACGTAACACTATAATGTGGCTTTCTCCCCGCAAACATATTCAAATGCCAAGTTTGTTCTTAAATTGGACAAAGTCTTCCTTTACTCCCTGAGGTACATTTGCTAAAATCACTACAAAGAGGGTTGACTCAGGTGGCAGATGTAAAGTGCATGGGCTCTTGGTAAAGTTACTGGATGTCCCCGAGCAGGCGTTATCTCTCGCTCCACCCGACATCAGGGTGGACATACTTGCAACAGTTCCTGGGATAGAGGACAAGCTTGCTACAGTGTCTGATGTCAGGAGCAGCCTGGGCTGTGAAGAAGCACCGTCTTTGGACCTTGATGCCAATGACAGTGTCATGTTTGTGTTCATTGTCTGATCTGATAATAACGGGCAAGCCGATCGCATCTCCGGGCAGGTGCGCTGGGTTACACCCTCAGGTATTGACTTGGAAATGGACTGGGGTGCATCACACTTTATGCCAAGATCCTGCACGCCATGCCTCACACTGGCCAGTGGCGCATTTGGGCCAAGAGGAACAGTGGGAAAATCTGTTGGGTTACCTCGTGAGAGCGATGTCAGTTTGTTAAGGGCCTTTTCAATAGCAGATAAGCGATGAAGAATTTAGAAACCAGCGCTACTAGAAACTATGCCTTGAAAGTGTCAAGCAAGGTCACAAGGTCCGGATTGAGCACAGCTGAAGGAACTGAAGGGCTGGGATGCAAACCAATGCCTACGCTTGGAAGAATTACCAATCGAGGGGCACTTTCTCTTTGCTCTTGCCCCCTTCTCCATTCCAGGGCCCACATTGGGAGCTACTGGCTTTATCTGCATGTCCGCTGGGCGCACACTACCCTGATGAGTGATGTTCGGGGAGGATGGACAAATGGCCCGTCCTTTTTCTGGTCCATGATCACAAGCTCCGGAGTGGGAACTTGTTCGGGAGTATCTGGACATGAAAGTATGTGAGCATTGTGGGAGGGATAAAGTACAGGGGACCGAGAGAGACATTGGGTGCCAACTCAATTTCCTTGTCTAGAACACCAATAGACCGCTGCCAGAAGGCGTCGATGGGTGACACAGTGTTCACCAGTTCCTTGGTGATAGGCCTATGTTTCCCAATTGTGACGAATCAGAAGTTTTTCTATGAGATATAACCCCAAATTTTTCCTGCAAACTGTTTGAGCTTTCCAAAAGATGGTGGCCTGGGCAAAAGATGCAGAGCAATAATGCCACTTAAAGGGAGAAGATGTGAACAAACAAGGAGGTTCGTCAGTAGGGAGACACGAACATGTAAACTACTGCTAACACCATTCTTTACAACAGACACAGGCCCATGCTACTACAAACAAGCCCAGAACCTAGGGCCTGGATGTTCGAAACAGGGGCAGATCATGGTTCACAGTTCAGTTGTGGACATAAAGATGTGGGTTCTCCTACCTGCACGAGGATTTCTGTCCGAGTCCGAAATCATCCAGCTGCCGATCCTAGCACACCCACTTCCAGCAGGCTTGGTAAATACTCCTGCCCCTAGTCGATGATAAGGGAGGGGCCAAGGTAAGACCTGACCTCAAAGATCAGAGAACCAAGAGGGGGTCCCAGCCCAGCTTCCTCTGGTCTCTGACGGGCACAGACCGACCAGCGCTTGGCCTGGGTTTTGCTCGGGCCCGCCCACGCATGGCCCACCCAGCTGGAGTCTGGCCCCTCCTCCTTGGACTGCAGGACAGCACAGCTTCCTGGGACAGTGAGTCCTAGACACTCCTCAGCAGCAACAAGATGGGCAACTTGGCAATACGGGCATCTCCCCATTGTCTGTTGCAGTGGCTTGTCTATAACTTGCAGGTTTTATGCTGCACTGGCAGTAAGTTAGTTTGGTTGGTTATTGCACACAATTGTGACTACCATTACATTATTTGATTTTGGGTTAGGTATTTAATTAGTGTAACTCCCAAAAGCAGCAGAACAATTTACAAAGAATATTTTAATGATAGCAAGAGCGTCTCAAACTTAATGTCCTGCACAGAGAAGACATTTTGTGTGTGATATTCGGTTAAAGCCAAATCCCAAACTCAAGAACGAGGTAAAAAGGTGGAGGATAGCAATGGATAATTGGGCACATTTCCAGCAGTGGCCCATCTTTAAGGGCGAGGGGCCACCCCCCACCCCACCTTTTTTCCTGTCAAGCTGAGGAAAGGTCAGTCTGACAGACACACTTTATGGTCAGGTCAGGCAGCCAGGTGCTATAGCTGCGCTAAATGCGCAGGTGCCTGGCTGCCTAAGTGGAACTTGCCTGGCTAATGATATCACTAATCCTGTGGGCATGACCGCCTCAGCTCGGTGAAGTGCCTCAAGGTCCTCCCACTCATGAAGAGAGGGAGAGTCATTGATAGCCTCGGACCTGGGCATTTCGATTTAAAGCCTTGAAGTGCCCCTGGCTGAGTGTCTGTCACTGATGCCTCGTCGCAAAGTGGGCGGGGTCAGCAACTCTCACTGAACACATTCGACTCTGTGACGAGGTAGGAACTGCCTCCTCCTCTCATTGGCTGACTTAAAGTCAACCCTCCTGGAACTTCCGAGGCTTCCTTCCAGAGACGCTGCAGAAGGTAAGTGTTATGTTTTTTAATGTAATGTTTGGTGTGTACATGTTTGAAGGTATGTGTATATGTGAGTGCATGATGTGAATGGGTTTTGTGTGTGTGTGTGTGTGTGAATGTGTGGGTGTGCGTGTGTGTGCATGTGTGTGTATGTGGCCCACGCTGCCCACACCCCTATGCTCCAATTACCAGTCTCCACTGGACATTTCTCTAATTGGGAAGTTGGAGTAGCAGCCAGCTGGCAATGAACATACTAACTACTTCCACCGATCTGCTATCCAGAAATAGAAATAAATACTTTCCAGTAAGAATGGACCAGATTCATTAGTTAAAGGGAAATAAAAACACATGCAGATTTGCAATATATGTCCACAAGTCAGGATTGGCTTGCTAAATAGTCAATGCTGGGAGGTATTGACAGATACATGATATGTGAAATTTTGAACACATCTCCATTTTTCCCCAGAAAAACCTAGACTTGCAGGCAGAGATGTTGTGTATTGTGTTCTGATCTTTTTATATATCAATCTCACTTCTCTTTGATGCAACACAAAACCTGAAAAGATGCCAAATGGTTTTCTTATCAGACTAGAGATATTTTGACATTATGCAGCTGATTAAAAAAAAGTTCAAAATCTTCAACCACAATTTTCAAAAATTTTCGGAATTCATAATTAATGCCAAGAATTCTATGTCAGTTGTGACTTTCTAGGTAAAGTCTTGCAAAACCTTTGTGGGTACTTCTCTTTCATACCAAAATACACATGTGTATATTTTTGCATTTAAATTAAAGGGCAAATGCATGGTCCCTTTTTTCATACATGGGGAAAATACTTTTCCAAATGGAGAAACCCCTTCTTTCACACTCCCACAATTTTTAGGGGTGTTCTCTGACCTTTTCCACTGCTTTGAATGGGGAGCACGGTGTGTCTACAGACCTACCCCAGGCCCTGCTCTGCCGGAGCCAGAACCACTCTGGCTCAGGCAGGGCCTGGGGTAGGTCTGTAGACGCACAGTTCTTCGACACGTATAGACGGTAATCTCATCAGCGTACGCCTTGCCCGGTCCGATTTGGGTCGCATCCTCCTGTCTACCCCCAGGTGTCTATGTAAAGTATACAGGGCATGGTGTATACATACCCACTTTATTTATTTATCCATCCCTGTGAGAGTAGAATATGGTCTTCTTGGTCCTGACGAATTGCCATGATCCGCTAGGGACTGTAATAGGCCTGAAACATGTTGACCTTTTTGATTCACATTTACTGCAGTTAAATAGACCATTATCTCTATTCTATGCTCATTTTTATCTGTGACAAAGGGACCCTACTATTAAAACTAAGTTTTTGTTCGGATATCCCTAGTCATTTTAAAAACACATTATCCTTGCCCATTCCACTTACATTTTGTCACTCGACCATGCAACTCACACCGGCAAAAAAGAAAAGATCTTCAGCAAAGAGCCCCCTCGAGGGGCCCGTTCGACATGGCAGCACTGGCTCAGCGAGGAGCTGCTCGATGATGAAGCATGACACCTCTCGAGGTGTGTGAGAGCCCTTGCTCCTAAAAGGAGTACTCCCCTAAGCTAACTACTCTTGAGACCTAGATACCCACATAGGAACAGTACACTCATTGTTTTCATAGCTGTTGGTGCTTGTGTGCTGGACCTTAAAAAGCCCTAGTCCCTCCACCCTTGTTTTGATTATATTTTGATGTTAACAGATATTCTTCCTGGCCTGTACGTCAGCCTGAATTAGTATGACCATGGTCCTTCTTCAAGGTGCATGTCTACATGTTCTCTCTTCTCATTTATTTAATTCAGTCCTTTTCCAGGAAAAACCATTTGTGCATCTCTGGTAAGTAATACCCTCTCGGTACTCCCAAAGAGGTTGGTTTTACTATTTGGTGAACAGTCTATGTAAGGTACATTTGAGGGTAGGATTTTTCTACAAAGTGGTTGCCTGGTGGCGGTGTCATACTTCTACACTGTATTCTTTTTTTACTTCCTGACTTGTCTGTCCCACATAGGCAAGATTCAGGGGCATGTTGTGACATATATCGCACATGATTTTTGTGTTGCATTTCATAAATGTGTTGTGGATTATTTTAATTCTATGTCAGGACTAGACCGAGGATTATTCTTTTCTGTCTATAAATTTTCCAGCAGCCATGACAAAGACAAACAGATAACAACTACATTTGTACATATCCCCAAAACACTTGGGAAAATGAATAATAACATAACACCCAATCACAGTTTCTGAGTGTCCACAACAGTCCATTGTCTCTCCTCTTGCCCCCGCTTTCTCTGTTGCTTCAGCAACCGCAGGTAAGTAGTCCCACTTTCCCTCTTGATTGGGGCTTGGTTATTTTGCCTTAATCTCGTTATATGCATTGAATGGTGTCGTATTGTGCTGTTGTTTACCTGCCCCCTAGCCAAGGGCTGCTGAAATGCTTTAGCATTTTTTACATGGTCAGGGCTATGCTGACTAACTCAGTGGTGGCTAGGTGAGCCGATCTGTCTTCTGACTGCATGAGGGTGCTGGCGCTCCTTTCAGGTTCACTTTCAGGGTGACGCTCACTGTCCCCAGAGCTGGTGAGTGACCGGCTCTACAGAATTTCCTCCCTGACATCCTAGCAGAGAGCTGACAGCAGAGCCTTGATTTATGGCTCATGCCTTTGCCCCAATTCTGGAGTCCGTATTGTGCTACAAAAAGGCTGACATTCCCCATAATGGAGTACATAAAATTGGTGTGCTTAGCAGACACTGACCCGGGCAAAGTATATTAAATAGACCCACAGTGTGTTGAGTGTCCTTGGACTAGATCCTAAATTTAGTGCCCTTTGAGCCATACAAAACTCACTGATCACTCAGCATACTTGATTGTGTCCTCAGGATTCAAGGCTCGCAGGAATCTTACATTGAAAAGGGTTATCTGCAGTGCCTCCCATAGGATGAGGTCTTTTTTGAGGTGGTTGATGCTTCTATTTACAAAGTGGTGTTTTATGCTGTTTTCCCCCTTGAGAAGACACTGGTGAGGCTAGCAAATGGATGGCAAGAACCCCTCTTTACGAGAGAAGTCCTTTCCCATCTGCTACCCCACCACTTCAAGGGCAAGTTGGGTATGCCCCCGTAATGTTAAGGGCAAGAGGAAGCATGATAAGTTGAAATGTGCCTGCTTCTCATGGGCAACCTCCTGAACCCCAGACTCCCAGGGCCACATTTGTAGCCGAACCCTGCCCAGGTGCCTTCCGCCCTTCTACACCATATCCCTTTGATTGAGAAGATTCCTCAGCAGACTTCAATGGCAACATTGGGCATGATAGACCATGGCGCCCTTATCCATCATTCCCCTGGGGGATAGCGATCCTGGAAATTATACTCAAGCTGCCATGTCTGATATGTTGGACCCGAATGATATACTTCACCCTGCTCTCCAGACTAGGCCCCTGCGGATAAAGTTGCTGCTTATGTGGTGGGTCAGCTATGTAAGGCTCTAGACAAAGAAGCTCGCAATCGCCTCAGGGAGGAATGACCGTCTGTCTCTGGATAGTAATGTGGCACTCATACCGAAAATAGATAAAAAATGGCCAACTTTGTGGCCAAGTTCAACGGCAACCACAAGAAAGCCGTTGACCGTTCATGGTAGTCATGCCAGGATTAACTTCTTGACATCACTGCCCCCCTCACAAAAATTCTGGATATGGCCGAAGAGGCCAAGGAATCCAGCTCCGTGATGATACCTGATGTCCTCTCCGGTTGGGCTTAATGGGCAGTTATCTTTTTAGATAACACTAATTGTGCCCGCTCTATGGCTCAGCACTAATCTCTTCGATTAAGGTTGATCCCAAGTTAGGAGATACTTCCACCTCAGAGGCTGGTCGAGTAGCTCAAGGGGATTTCTATGGGGACCCCTTTATCAAGGAGCTGGGGAAGTTTGTGGCTACCTTTACGTCCCTTGACAAAGCCCAGGCTTTCATTAAAAGAATCTTCGCCCCAAGGTTTTCACGCGGGTCCATTATGGTAGGGAGTGCTCAGAGTGCCGCTTCTTTCATCAAGCCCTGCCAGAGGTCAAGGCTCAAGACAGGGTCAGTGGCAAGATCCATTCAGGTTCAAAGTTTTTTCCCCTCCAGATGATTCCTCAGACACAGGGGCACAAGTTTAGCAAATACTCTCCATAACTGGCATGTCCTTATGACTGAATGCTTGGGTACTCCAAACAGTACATGGGTTCCAGATAGAATTCTTTAGGTCCGGAGTACAAGGTGCAAAGCCTCACCCTCTCTCGTTTCCAGAGCAGGACTCCTGCCTCAGCGATGATGAGATTTTGGCTCTTTTGACAAAAAGCGTGATTGCTACAACTTCAATCCACCCTACAGGGTTCCTGAGCAACCTCTTCCTAGTGGAGAAGAAGGACATAGATCATTGCCTGGTTATAAACCACTGGAAATTTAAAGAGTGGCTGGTGTTTCACCACTTCAAGGTGGAGGGTCTTCGCCTCCTCAGGTACTTCCTGCGGCCTGATGACTGGATGGCCTAGTTGGATTTGAAGGACGCTTACCTCACGATCCCCATGTATCCCTTCTCACAACAGATTCCTGCAGTTCACTTATGGACTCCAAACTTACAAATTCTCAATGCTGCCATTTGGACTTTCCTCTGCCCCATAGTGCTTTACCAAGGTTCTCCTACCACTGAGGTAATAGAGCACCTATGATCACACAGCATGCATCTCATCATTTGCTTGGCCGACATCCTTCTAATTGACCAGTGTCCAAGGAAGCTGGCAGAGCATCTCCAATGGGCAGTATCCCTCCTGATTAACCTGGGATTCATCACAAATGAGAAAAAGTTGCATCTGGTTCCATCCCAGCTCATAAAATTTCTTGGGTTCATAGTGGACTCAGTACAAGTAACTCTCAGTCTCTCATACAGGAAGATCAAAAAGTTTGAGCAGGAACTATGCAAAACCCTGGCCAAGAAAAAAACGTCCCTGCGCCAAATGACCAGAATTGTTGTCATTGTCATTACAGTCCAGATTACCAGGGCTGCTCCACAACAGGGCCCTCCAGTGACTTAAAGATCCCGACCTCAGGAACGGCCTCACATGCTTGCAGAAAGTACTCCTGTCAACAGAAGCCACAGAAGAGGTGAAATGGTGGTTGCCCAGCATGGAAGCTTGAACAGGAGAGCAATATCGGCTCCTGTCCTGACCTCATTATTGAATCTGCTACCAGCAGAGAAGGCTGGGGAGCTCAGTGTGGCAGCTTCTCTATAGAAGGAAAGTGCTCTTCTCTCTTAGGACGACCACACATCAACTGTCTGTAACTTCTCACAGCATTCTTGCAGTTCAGGGTTGGACCAAGAACAGAGATAAATCTAAGGTACTTCTGAAAAAGGACGATATAGTGGCAGTGTGATATATAATCCGCCTGGGGGGACAAGATCCAAAGCCCTTGTGTATCTAGCCAAACATTTCTTGGAATCCTGTTTAGATAAAAAACATTTTGTTGAGGGCAGAGTATCAGGGGTATCCAACAAGTTAACAAGTTATCAGACTGACAGTCCCATCATTTATAGGAAACAAGCATGTGGAGGCGGCACCTGGCAGTGTTCAAACAGCGTGTGATCCAATGGGGCTCAGTCACAATGGATCTTTTCATATTGAGACTGGACCACCAGCATTCCCAAATACTTCAGTTGGAAACTGGGTCCGAATGCAGCTGTGACAGACAACTTCCTGCACGATTGGAACAAGGAGCAAGGCTATGCATTTTGCCCCTTCTCAATGCTGAAGTGCCTATCTGCACAGTTGAGAAGACAGCAGGTGGATCTGGTGGTGGTGACTCTGATCTGAAGAATGTAGTTATGGTATCCAGTTTGGATGGAAATTTCCTGGCATTCTCAAATCTTTCTACCCCCTCTCCCAGACCTTCTATGGGATCCCTCAGGCAATGAACATCGCCTAGTAAGGGAAGACACGTTACATTTTATGGCCTACAGGATTACAGGGAAAGATAGCCTCACTAAATCCTTTCCAAGGCATTGGCATATGGAATAGTCAAGCGTTATAAATCAGCATGGTTATGGTGGCTGCGTTGGTATGTGCAGAGGAACCTGGATCTCGTGGATTCGGATGTTGTCGGTATCTTGTACTTTTGAGCTAGTATTTCTGCTCAAGGTATGGCATACAGATCGGTAAACACCTTTCGCTCAGCCATATTGGTGAGTCACTCCCCTATCGATGGCCAACAGGTGGGCAAACACCCGCTGGGCAGAAAATTGTTAAGAGGTGCCAGCCTCTCTTTACCAACAGAACCTAGATACTCAGCTCTTTGGCATGTGAACAGGGTGCTCAACCTCTTCCTTTCTTGGCAACGTAAATAAGTACCTTTCATGGAAAGAACTGTTAAGTGAGTTGGCCATGCTCCTATGCTTGGTGTACTGCAGAAGGGTCTTGGATATCAGAACCCTGGATATAACAGAATGAATGTTTATCCTGGACAGGGTTACTTGTAATATTTCCAGATAGACGAAATGTAATTCTAAAGTGGTGTCTTATCCTGCCTTCAGGGACTCACCAAAGCTGTGTGTCGTCAGGTGTATTTAGGCATACAAGAGTATGACAGAGGACCTTTGCCCAGCGTGCGAGAGCCATTTGTTTACTTCTATTTGAAAGTCACACAAAGCAGCCTCTTCCTCTGCCATTACTATATGGGTGTGGTATATTATGCAGGAGGCAGGGATTGATACAAAGGTGTTTGGGGCACATTCAGCCAGAGTCTCCAAGGCCTTTCCCAAAGGTCCAGATTAGAGGACATTGTAAATGCAACTGACCGGTCCTCTGATTCTACGTTGAAGAGATTTTATTTTAAACCAGTAGTGGATGTTGCCTCGTTAGTGGTCAGTAAGCTCTGAACTAGCATAATCCTTGCCTCCGGTCCTGACATAGAATGACACATTTTCTAGTTTTTGTAACAGGTTTTAATACCATTAAGGACACTTGGCTGAAGATTACCCCCCACAGTCAAAACTAATCATCCCACTCCCAGCATTTCAGAAGGTATAAGGTTACTTAAAAGTAAGTACAATGTTTTTACTATATAATTCTGAAGATCAAAGTATTATGAATAGAGTTACCAACTCGTCAGTTTTCACACCATGTTTGTTTGTGGTTAAAAAATTATGCTGTTGGTTATAATCAGTTCAATTATGTTATACATGATATCTCTTAAGGTAAACATCAAGGGTAACAGCCTTTGTTTTGGTTCTTCAGAGGCATCAAATCTTCTAAATAGGAGTGGTCTGGGAAAATGGACAGGCACTTGTCACAGGAAGAAGGAGGGAGCATGAGGAGAGACAAAAGACTGTTATGGACATTCAGAGACTGTGATTGGATGTTATGTTGTTATTCATTTTCCCAAGTGCTTCTAGGAAATGTAGTTGTATCTGTTAGTCTTTAAAGTGGCTGCAAAAATTAAAAGGAGAAAATAAAGCATAATCCTCACCTCTGTATCCTTAATCGAACTGAAACTTTCTGTTATGATAGCTAGGAAATCTTTCATTCGCATCTAAACAACCTCAAATCTAATGTTTGGCTACAAAGAATGCACAATACTCAGTGGTGGTGTCCTTTTATAGGTGTCAGGTTAAATATACTTCCTAAGGATCTTTCCTCATCATTACCTTCCTCTGAAAATGGGGGGGGGGCAAACTTTGTTGCCACTTTCTTCCTTTTTTGAGGGCCATCTGCTGTCGTTTTGATAAGGACTCTATTAGGTGCAAATTATTTGAAATTATAAATGTGACCTTTGTGTATTTTATCGCATTAAGTACTAGCACATGTAAGAACACTATTTGTGGATTTTGCCCCACTCTCTAACAAGGTCTCCACTTTTTATCGAATTTTGAAGAAGCTTTGTTGGGTAGCTCATCTCCTTTACTTTGTCCATTAGGTCTGCTGCATTTTAAATGGCCTCCTTTAGAGAAATATGTTTTATGCACCAGAACTGATCAGACAGGAGATTATCCTTCAAAGACTTAGGATGAAAGCTGTCATATTTTATTAGACTACTTTTTCAGTGTACTTTTTGTACAATGAAATTGTTGGCACACAATTGGTACAAATGATATTAAAATCCAAGAAATTTATGCTGATTCTACTATGATTCGTTGCCCATTGGATTTCTCTTAATCCATTATTTAATCAGGTATGGAAGTCCACTAGAGCTTCTTCAGCGTTATTCCAGATCATAAAAATGTCATTGATATATCTGACCCACATTTTAATGGAATCTTTAAATGGACTTTGATTGTAAATCCATTTCTCCTCATATTTGGCCATACAGTGAATCACCTCTTCGGGAGCAAATACACATTCCATAGCAGTTTCCTTTATTTGTATGAAGAAGTCATCAGTTTATGCTAACTTAATGACGAACTCTGTTGATGTAACTTGTAAGGGCTAACTCTCTAGGAAAAATCCATCAATTCCACTACTGTTTTCTGATGAAAATTAATACACAGTAATTGTACATCAAGGTATACCAATATTTGGTGATCCCTTTTCAAATGCTGTTAATCATTTTTTGTGATAATATCATGATGCTAGTGTGTTAACAAAAGGTTTTTGGAAATAACTATTGTATTATGCAATTGGTTCTTGGATGGAATTGGAGCTTGAGACAATCAGTTTTTCTGGTGGGTTCTTGGCATTCTTTTGATTTTCTGGTAACACGTATAGTACCAGTATCCTGGTTTATTTTTACATACAAAAAAAATATTCCTTTATTTTTACCCATCCAAGGTGATCATACAGCTTCCTAAATCGCTCCTGTGTTTTTTTAAGGTGTTGGTCTCGTTCCTTGTTGTTTGATTTCATTTTCGCAGTCCTTGATATCTTCTGCTGCAATTGTTACTCCTTTATCTGCTAGTTTAATTAATATTGTTGTTTTCTTCACTTAGGTTCTTAAGTGTGTTTCATTGTTCTTTGAATAAGTTAGAGAGTGAGTATTTATTTATCATTTAAAAACTGTTGTTTTACTTTCGGATTGTTTTTCCCAAATGTGTTACCTTCATTTGACAATTTTTTGAGGGGATGAAAATGAACCCAAACGACTTCCAACTAGTGTATTTTCTTGGTCAATGAAAAATACCTTCCATCATATTTTTCTGAAAAAATGAACCAGTTCTTTCCTATGTTGGACAAAGTTGGTCCTTGTGGTTGGAAAAAAATCAAAGTCTCTTTGACAAGAATTGGATCTATGGTTGAGTGACTTCATATGTTATGGAAAGGAGAGGGCATTGTCTTTTCTGTATCTTCATTCAGTATTTCCCTGTTCCATTCCCTACTTATATGTGTTCCTCCTGGTGCAGATTTCTCCCATCCACTGGACTCCATATCGTGTTGCCTCTCCCCCTCCAGCAGGATCTTCCTCAAAAAGACAAGGATTGTCTGGCACCATGTTCAAATCCTCTGGTCTCAGGTTGTGTGTCCTCACTTAAGCTCCCAGCTGGAAATGTATGTGTAAGATTAATAAACCTGCTCTTACTGTAAAGTTGCGGTGCTCCTGTATTTTATGGTTGACTGTAGAGGTCCTTGTGGAGGTAAGGAGATACCTGTACTAATTTAAAATTCTCAATAACAGTCTTCAATTTCAGGGTTTCTCTGTTTAGGTCTTAATTTTGAACTTCTAAAACGGTTTGTTGATAATCACAGTCAAGGTTTTGCAGCATGTTTTAAATTGTTTTTATGGTTTTTCCATTTATTTGATATCTTCTTGCTCTTTATTCGCCAATCTCTATGCAGCCTCAATCAACTCCATCATCCAATCACCTTAGCATTTTGTGCCAATGCTGCTGCAGTCTGTATTGTATTTTGATTTTAGAATGAAATTCTTTTCCTTAGGGTTTTCAAACAGGAGAAATAAAAAAGAAGAACATTTGCCATTGCAAAGGAAAACAAGCCGACATACAATGCAGACAGCAATAAATGATGCATCTTATCATAAAGGCTCTCTGCAACAGTCAACCAAGGTTGATGATATGATAGCACAAGTAGTGTCAGTACTCTGAGGCCAGCACCCCAGTTACAAATCAACATTTTGTTATCTCCTAGAGACCACTCCTCTAGGCATGCTGGGCAATGTCTTTCACAGTATGTTCACATATTACAATACATCTCTGGAGCCATGTCGTTAGTCAAGGAGTTTGGGACAGCCTCATTCCTCCCAGTCATGTACTTTCTGAAAGGATTCCAGATATATTTTGGCTAGGATCTCGGGCTTGCAAAGTGGCATATACCTGTCTTGTATTTTTGATAATATGTAAATATTATAGGTACATTACCTACAATTACACCCTGAGTGATGGCATTACTTTCTAGATGTTCTTTTAGTGTCTCACCATGGAGGAATGTCCTTGCATGTTTCTTCTTTAGTTGTCTGACTCATTTACACAACTTACATTGGTCGCAGTTGGGCCCATTTTTAAAAATGATGGCTGAGACAATATTTCATTAATTTGGTCTTCTAGATCACGTATAGGGCTAGTAGGTGAAAAAGTATTTTATATAGCCAATTTCCCGTGTACCAGCAAACCGGGATAGCCCTATACTAGGGCCTTGTGAACGAGGGTACCCACAAATGCACGAGGGACTGGAAAATAGCCCAGTCTTAGAAGGTTCTCGAGTCTTACACCTACCAACGGCCACAGCCCCTTTGGTGATGGTTTTGAAGAATGTCCCAGTATTACAGGAAGGTCAGATAGAAACCACCGATCAATTGATGGCTAAAACCATGCATTGGCTTACATCAAAACTGAAGGAGGTTGGGGTATGGGATTGGGATATCTGTAACCAGATAATCATGGTCAGACGATCTCCATGGATAGGTTACTCTATGAAGGATGGGAGAGGGGATTGTATAGTTGTTAACTTTAATAACGAGAAGGTCGTTAGATTTCTTCTAGACCATCTAGGTAGCATCAAATATAGAGTATCATACAATGAAAATCTCTCTCCTGCCCCTAGGGTTCTTTTATAGACCCCGCCATACCCCTACGATGGGCTGGGCGATTTCGCGTTCAGTAAACCACCCAAGGGCACCCCACAGAATCCCACATAGACCACTTGACTTAAATTTAGCTAATAGATTTGCTCCTCTTTCTGGCTTGGATACATGTGACTGACTACCAATTGCAAACTTGCCCCTGTTAGAGAACACTGCTGTTCGGTCCGCATCTCCCTTTGTGAATGATATGAGTCCTCAGCGAGCTATACCACCATCTCCCGAGAGCAGTTTGATTAGGTCTTTTTCAGATAGGTGTGTTAGCATTGCTCCCTCCTTATTAAATATAATGTCATGGAACATTGCTGGTCTACAAACAAAAACTAACTCTAGCGAGTGGTCGTGTTTTATAGAGAATCAAGACATCATTATGTTCCAGGATACCTGGTCACTGAATAGGATTTTTCGTCCTGGGTATTTGGCTTTTGGTAAATCGGCTATTGCCAGTCATAAAGGAGACCATCTGGGGGTTTGCTTACATGGGTTAGACAGCAGCCATGCTACCAGGTGGAAGAGCTAACAATAGATAACCCTGACATCCTGGTCATTAAAATTCGTTTTGACCACAGGCTAGATCTTATTTTTGCCAACGTCTACGCAAGAGGGCAAGCAGGAGGGAAATCCTCTCCTACAATCTCTAAACTTGATTCATTCATCAAACCATTAAAAGGGGCAAACCATCTAGTAGTAGCGGGTGATTTTAATTGTACATTCGAGCCCATGGGTTTAGAAGATGGAAGCCTGTCCAGGGATGAGGATGTGACCTGGGGCATACCATCGCTGGAGCTTTCCCCAATTAATAAATGG
Organism: Triturus cristatus; assembly: GCF_964204655.1. Lineage (NCBI taxonomy): Eukaryota > Metazoa > Chordata > Amphibia > Caudata > Salamandridae > Triturus > Triturus cristatus. The sequence continues at coordinate 836,363,649 of NC_140581.1, forward strand.
TCAGAAGCGGTCCTCCAGTTAAAAAGTTTATCCCTGGAAATGGGCCTGAGGGCTGTAAATGGAAGGTCAAAATCAGACTTTGAATAATGGGATAAGAAGTAGCAGAATAGACTTCTTTATCAATTTGGAATTGTGGGTAAGGCTAGAGGATATGAAGGTCCAGAATAGACCTGAAAGTGACCATGACCCCCTAATTTTAACACTTAAAACTATTGGGCAAGCTACGGCAAGGGTAGATACTGAAATAGTCACAGCTGAAGTGACTATGTCCAATGACTGCCGTAGATTAAAATGGGCATTGGTCTCAGAGGATGATGGTACTATGGACCTGATAAAGCTAACCCTTGAAGATTCCTTTCACAGCTTGATCTGCATGAGGCCTCTCTTCCTGCCCTCACAAAGGTTCATGAGGAGCTATTCATAAAGTTGAAAGCATTTTTTACAAAAAATAATAGGAGCTCCAAGCAGGCCATACAGAAATCTGAAAAATGGTATGATGGGGCATGCAGGGCTGCTTTTAGTCACCTCTCTCAAGCTGTTAGGTCAGGATTCACGCGAGAAGTTAGGGAAGCTAGGGTTGCATATCAGGAAATTCAGTGAAGGGCAAAGAAGACCTTCGATGAAAAAAGATGCCAGGATTTATTAAATGCAAGTAATGGGAAAAACTGGGTGCGGTTCTGGCAGACAGTGAAATGTGGTGGTGGTGATATAGGGCCATTACCAACTAATAATGTCCCTCCTGAAGCATGGGTCATGCACTATCAGACCCAGTTTGCTTCAATGAATAGTAGTTTAAGCCATTATCCACGGTTAATGTGTGACACTATACTAACTTTTGATATAGGGGAAATTGAGAGAGCCTTGGATAGTGTGGCAGCAGGTAGGGCTCCAGGCCCGGACTGCATCCCAGCGGATATTTTTTAATATGATAAGAAAAACTGGCTCAAATATATCTATATCATATGGCCAATGGACTTGCAAGAGGTGCATCCTTGCCAGAATCCTGGCGCGGGGCAGAGATCATCCCTATTTATAAAAAAGGGGATCGTGCTTGCCCAAGTAACTACAGGCCCATAAGTCTCATAGATACCATGCAAAAGATTGTGGCCAGACTTGTGCTGAGCAGGGTAAATACCTGGATAGATGACCAAGAAATTCTATCCACGTTTCAAGCTGGCTTCCGCCCTCATGTCAGTACTATTGACCAAGTTTTTAGATTCATGATGATTTATTGGAATACTGTGGTTTTAACAGGGGGGTTCTCTATGCTGCATTTATAGATCTAAAGTCAGCATTTGATTTGGTGTCCCGCTCTAAGCTGTGGGACTCACTTAAGGAAGTAGGGATGCCCCCTGCGATTTTAAATGTCATCATTAAACTTCATGAGTCTAACTATGCCCGGGTTTGGTGGGGTCGACAGGGAGAGATAACAGATCGGTTTCCTGTAACTAAGGGGGTACGGCAGGGTTGTGTTTTGGCCCCCACCCTTTTTTCTTTGTTTCTAAATAATGTTATCTCATACTTCTCTGAATATCCAACTGATGCCCCTACTCTTGCTGGTGTGAGGGTTCCACTTTTAATGTTTGCAGACGATACTTTGATTTTATCTAAAACACAAACAGGTCTGCAACGAGCCCTTGATAGATTCACTTTATTTTGCAATGACCATGAACTTATAGTTAATGTTAATAAGACTAAGTTCATGGTGCTGCATAAACATAAAAAATTGAAACGCAGAGTTGTAATGAATGGTGCAACATTGGAACAAACTGACACTTTTACGTACTTGGGCATAACAATGAGTAAGAGGATGAATTGGAAGCCTCAGTTAGATTTGCTAACCCTTAGGCATAATCAGTTAGCAGGGGCCCTTCTAAAAGAGCACCGGCTGTCTTACACCAAACCGGTAGGTCCAGCACTTGTCATATACAATGGGAAAATCAGGGCTTCCACAATTTATGGCGCAGAACTTTGGGGCTTCGATAACCTAGGCCCCTTAGTCCTGGCCCAAAATACGTTTTTGAGATCTTTGACTGGCCTTCCCCAATCACCCCCCCTCAAACCCCTATTTTTAGATTTGGGATGCACTTCCATTGAGGAGGCAGCGGGCTTTAGACCCCTCGCGTATTGGAGACGGCATTGGACAACCCCTGAGTTAGAACCATATGCCAAAGCAGTTAAGTACATCAGAGAAGCTAACATGTCTTCAAAAATCATTTGGCTGAAAAAAATCAAAAGCATGCTGGTCGATATGGGGCTCAGGCACTTGTGGGAGGACCCAGAAGGGAATCAGTTTCAGTCTAAAAATGATTTTAAATCTCTTTATTGGGACATGGTCTGTCTGAAGTCCCTGTCACTGGTGGATAGTGCATCCCTGACAGGCCTCTTTTTAGATCATAAGTATGAACACTGGTTTGATGCCTATTGGGATGTCTTTACGAGACCCGGTGACAGGAAACTGTATCACCAATTTAGAGTGGGTACCCCCCCCCTTAAAACGTTTACGGCAAAGTGGGGAGATGGAGACACAAAATGTACTGTGTGTACATCTCAGGATGAGTCCATACTCCATGTATTGTTTGTGTGCCCTGCGTATAAGGGTCCCCGTAATAAATGGATTAAGCCGATTTGCCGTAATATTGGCACAAGATCATCCCAAATAGCATTGCGTATTTTAAAGACAGATACAAGGGAACCTGTAGTCATAGCTATGGAAACATGTTTGAGCTGGGCATGGGCCCTTAGAAGAAGTAGCTTGGTTGCTAATGCAGGCTCCATTTTGCATTCATGAAGTGAATAATATTATGCTGGATGATTCTCCTCTGATGGACATGTGGGAATATTGTCTTCTCTTTTATGTGGCTCACCTTTTTGATATAATTGTGCTTTGCAATGAATGTAACATTTTTCATTTGTAATCTCTTTTTTTAATACAATTAATTAATCTTTTTTTAAATAATAATCGAATTTATAAAGTGTGGTACACATGGTTTTATATAATGTTTTTATATGTGTCTCTTTTATGATTGAAAAATTATCGAATAAAGAAATTGAATTGACTGGTCCTGTCATCCTATTCCTTTGAAGGTTTATATGTGCTTTCTGCGTGAGTGATGTGGCTGCACCTGAATTCTATTTCTTAGTGAATATCAACTAAGATCCAAGGAAAGATTCTCATCCTTCTTTTCTTTATTTGCCCACATGGGCCTGGTGCCAACCATAATAACCACCTTACACATAAAATGTGCCCTTTAATGGCCTTTGGGGATTGGCCTTTCTTAATATAAAGTTAGCGTTCCCCAACCGACCATGAATTAAAGGACATATTCATATGTAACCTATTGTAATGCGAAACTGTTTCTAACGATAGCGAACAACTTTTTCTATTACTTTGTGTCTAATTTAATGAGACAACATTACAAATCACAGTAATTACGGTTAATAAAATCAAAGAAATTAATTATTTGAATTAAAGCAACAATGTGAACATACCTGAAGTGTCATTCATATTTTAAAGTGATTACCATCACCACAAATTGAGAAAAAACGCAAATGACATGTACCTTGGAGACCTGGCAAAATATCTTTATCACCTTCTCCAAAATTCTGCTGCTAGGTTGATCTTTGGCCTAACCAGATGCAAACATCTGACTTTCCCATCTTTGCACTGGCTGCCATTGAATCAGAGGATAATTTTGAATACGTAAACTAATGGGGTGGGATGCACCTATATGCTGGAGCCTTTTTGTTCTTAATATTTTGTTGCAATTCTAAAATAGCTAAATATCAATCCTGGGATGTTCGCCAAGGAAATGCTGCTCTGGATGTCTGAAATCTGGCAACAACAAATAAGTGTGGGGTTTTCTATGGAATGTAGGCTGCACAATTTATTATGTAATATAACCACAGATGACTACATTTTGGCAGACTCACTGTTTACTGTGCACTGTTAATTTGATGACAGATATCAAATTCAGGGCTACTCCCACCATTCTTCCTCTCACTGGAAGATATCCCTGCTTAGGCATGACCTCAGTTGTGTTCCTTAGGGTCTTATGAGTGTGGGGGTACCTGACATAGATGAGTTTTCTATTGAGGAAAGAAATCTGTTGGCACACATGACATGAAGGATCACAATCAAATCCTCTTGTTTTAATTTGATGAAGGGAAACACCAATAGAGTGAAGAAACATGTCTGCCTCAGGCAGCTTAAATGCCACAGTCTCCATCCAGCCTTAGAGGTATATGAGGCTCTACAGGGGTTGAAACCACAAGAACTTGGCACTCATTTTCATAACAAAATTAAAAAAGAGCTCCCAAAAACATTTACCAAACCCCAGGTATTTTATCAGCTCTCCAGGATAAAGACCAAAAAGCCTGATGATGCATGCCACTCAGGTGGTTGAGGATATTTCACCATTATAATTTTGAAGATTTCAGCAGGTGCTCCGTGTTTTCATATGAATGCGCTGCCCTGGAGGCAGTGCGAGTTCGCGGCTGTCCTGGGGGCAGCGCATACATCATAATTGGGCGCATTGTGGTTGTTTGGGTCTAACGCACCTTTTAAAAGGTGCGCCAGGCACAAACAATCACAATGCATAATATGGCCCCAGATCTTCTCTTAGCAGAGATGCAAAGTTCTGCACATGCACAATCATGAAGGAAACTGGGGTTATTGTTTGGTAACACTATTAAAAAATGTAAGATTTGATGAAGGCAAAACTAAAGCGTGACCCCTGGAATTAGCAATAACCTATGTAACCTTAGCATGGTCATCACATACATTTGGGGGGCAATGTAAAAATAAAATATTTATTCATTTTCAAAGATGAAAAACATTCCAGGACCCAAACTGAAAGATTCAGGTAGAGGAAATGGAACCTCACTTTTCTGTCTTCCACTACATTCCCCCAGAAATTCTTATTTCTCTGACAGTTCATTTTTAAACAGCATCAGTGAAGAAATTGGGTCCAGCAGCACTAATGTCTCATCACTAAGTAAACATTGTCCTCCTTTGCTATTTTCAAATCTATTTGAATGAATTAGTTTCCTTTTCAACCTGCTATATGGTGTTGGACTCCATCAGATTCTTTTCTTTTCTTTTTTAAGTGGCGGTGTGGTGGAGTACACAAACGCGAACGAGTTTCCAGACTCTCCTAGCTGAGGTTTCCACCTTAATTGAGCACACCAATTTGTTATATCCAGTGAACTACACAAAAGTGACTCAGGACAGAACATTTAGCTCACTATCCCTATAATTCCCTATCATCCAGTATCCTCCCCCAGCGCTCAATAACTCCCCAATCAGCCTATGTCTTGTCACAGCCCCCATTAGTCGCTTGCCTACCCAACAGTCCCTATGTCTGCCAGGGCACCTTGTCTCTGAGTGACTTCACCCTTCCTCCCATGGCTTCCACTTCACCATCTAAAAGTAGAGTCGGCCTGGCTCATTTTGTGACTTCTGATTGGCAGTATCCTAAATTACAGACCATCCCAGATTCACGTTCAGAGAGGCTGCCCAGAGAAACTGCTGCTGATGACGTCTTTATGCTCCCATGGCTGACACAAAACAGTGTTGGGCAGAGAAGAGCAATGTCAGAAACTAAAAGGCCTGATTTCTTTTTTTTTTTTTTTAAATCTTCATTGAAAAACAAAGACTTTTGAATGGTAAAAAACTGTGATTGATAACAAGCGCCCAGCCACCATATCTAGGAACAGCTCAAGGCATATTTTGTAGGGGTGGGTGATAAATTTTGCTCCGCTGGCAGAGTTGGATGAGTTTTGGCCACTCAGCATTACGCTTGTAAAACGATGTTCCGGCCAAATTCCGCCAACTACAGCGTGGTCGACTTTTTTCTTGTGTGCGGCTCACCAACACTAAGATGGTGAGCGCAAGCAAGATTTGGCGTACCCCTAGTGCGTTTTTTGGTTGCTAGGAGAGCACTGAGTGAGATTTCTGCAACGTGGGTGGTTGCAGACGATCGCGACCACTCACGGTCAGAAAGCTGCCACTCGAGCAGAAAATCTACTTGAGCAGCAGCAAAATCAACTCAAGAAGCAGCGCCCTCTGGTGCTCTACATGGTGCTGTTCATGCTGATTTTTCAGATCGAAAAGAGCTGCCAGTGCTAAAAATCAGCGTGAGCAGCATGACTTGCTTACTTTGACCCGTTCACAGAATTCAGCAAAATCTCACTGAGTTTTCTTGTAACTCCGCGGAATTCTGTGGTTTGAAACTTCACAAGTTCCACTAACCATAACCTTTAATTCCAAGTAGCGAGAGTACCCCCAGTGATGCCTCTGACCCTCTCATGTGTGAGGGACCACTCCTTAAGATCATCTGCAACACTTTGGGTTCAGCTCTACTCTTCAGTATGAAAGTCCTCCAGATGGGTTCATTTTGTCTAACTCTTGTCTGAAGCCTGGCCCTGCGAGACCTATGGAACCTGAGGGATGGCTCTGTTGTTTGAGGCCTAAATGTGGTAGGTCTGCATAATATGAGAGATAACTCTGATGTTTAAAATTGCACCCTTTAAAGTCGGTTGGCGTTAACTACACACATTTTAAGGGAGGAATTAAATATTTTTAAGAATAAAGAGCAATCCTCTATATGTCTCTTTTGGGGAACAACCTTTACAACGCAACTTTTACAACGCACTACACTTACAACGGATTTTTTACAATGCAACATCCACTACAACGCATTCCATTACATAGCATGACACTACAATGCATTTTTAAAAACTACCTTTACAACGCATTCCATTACATCGCATACTACCTTTACAACGCATACCATTACAACGCATAATATTACACTACACTATCCAACACTTACCCTACTGTTGCACCCCCTGGAGTTAGAATAGTAATTTTTGCCCCTATACTATCCAACACTTACCCTACTGTTGCACCCCCTGGAGTTAGAATAGTAATTTTTACCCCTATACTATCCAACACTTACCCTACTGTTGCACCCCCTGGAGTTAGAATAGTAACTTTTACCCCTATACTATCCAACACTTACCCTACTGTTGCACCCCCTGGAGTTAGAATAGTAATTTTTACCCCTATACTATCCAACACTTACCCTACTGTTGCACCCCCTGGAGTTAGAATAGTAATTTTTACCCCTATACTATCCAACACTTTCCCTACTGTTGCACCCCCTGGAGTTAGAATAGTAATTTTTACCCCTATACTATCCAACACTTACCCTACTGTTGCACCCCCTGGAGTTAGAATAGCAATTTTTACCCCTATACTATCCAACACTTACCCTACTGTTGCACCCCCTGGAGTTAGAATAGTAATGTTTACCCCTATACTATCCAACACTCACCCTACTGTTGCACCCCCTGGAGTTAGAATAGTAATTTTTACCCCTATACTATCCAACACTTACCCTACTGTTGCACCCCCTGGAGTTAGAATAGTAATTTTTATCCCTATACTATCTAATACTTACCTTAAATGCAATTTAATATTATGCGTTGTAATGGTATGCGTTGTAAAGGTAGTATGCGATGTAATGGAATGCGTTGTAAAGGTAGTTTTTAAAAATGCGTTGTAGTGTCATGCTATGTAATGGAATGCGTTGTAGTGGATGTTGCGTTGTAAAAAATGCGTTGTAAGTGCATGCGTTGTAAAAGTGTGCATTGTAACGACATACATCCGTCTCTTTTGCTCATGGAATATGTCAGAGAAATTGGCACAATTACATTTTTTGTTGGGAACTTGAATGCAGTCACTACGATTTCAAGCACAGTGCACCCTCCCCAAAGAATGCTATGAAAAAAATATTTTCAGTGAATTTTAAATGGGGTTCATTAATGTTGCATGTAAGAACGGTTTTGAATGTAACTTTCTGTCAAGACCCTTTCAGTTAGGACAGATGATGTTTTGGAAAGCCATCTGCTGTAATGTCAGATTTTGACTGTGCTAACCAGTTCCCTCTCTTGTTTATTTGTGACTTTATTCCTGTCACATAACGATGAACCAAGGGAATATTATTTTTAGGTTTGTTTGGACTTCATAATATTCAAATTCTATTGAACAGAGAGTCTTGACTTGCATTGGGAAAAATAAATGCCTAATAATAAACTACTGCTGAAACGAAACCAAACTCCATTATTTGTTCCTCCGTGTTTTCCTTAAACAGCCTGTCACTTGTAAATCATTACGGATCCTCAAAGATCTTTCGAACAAAACTAAGGGGCATATTATCAAGACCGGCGATAAAATTATCGCCGCTTTAGCGGCAGAAAACTGCCGCTAAAACGGCGATAATGGGCTTGATAATATGCTCTATGGAATTCCAATTGAAGCTCAGGTTAGAATTCCATAGAGCATATTATCAAGCCCATTATCGCCGTTTTAGCGGCAGTTTTCTGCCGCTAAAGCGGCGATAATTTTATCGCCGGTCTTGATAATATGCCCCTAAATCCTCTTGAAGTCTGTGACACTAAGAGGCATATTTACAAGGAAATGACTGAGCGTAGAACTGCCACACATTCTGCAGCGCCAGGCTCTGCCATTTCCAAAGCGAAGGAATGCGCAGTATTTGCAACAATACGGTGCCCCCTGTAGTTTTACCTAGCGTTGGCGCTAAAAACAGCTGCCCAGTGCCAATGCAGACACCATTGCACCTTAGTGCAAGGGTGCCTGCGTTGCAGGGAGTGATTGTTTATGTGCAGGAAGGTGTCTCTTCCTGCACATAAACAATCAATAATGGTGATTTGCTGCATTCTGCAGCACACATAGAAGTAGCATATCATCATTATTTAATGATTGTTTATGTGCAGGAAGGAACACCTTCCTGCACATAAACAATCATTAATGGCATTTGCTCTTTTAGAATGCAGCGCACACAGAAAAAGCAAAAACGAGGAGAAATAAAATTATTGCTACTGCTTGGCACTAGTTTTTGGCACTGCATCAGATTTACACCTCCTTGTAAATCTGGGGCAGTGTCAAAAAGCAATGGGTGTTGCAGTGAAACACCCACAGCAACACCTATTGCATGCCTCTTTCACGCAGATGCCCACATGAAAGGGTAGTATATTTACAAAGCAGTGTTAAGCCACAAAAAGTGGCTTAATGACAATTTCTAAATATGATTCAGGGCATTGTGCCACCAGAACATCGGTAAAAGTTACGCTCCGGTGGCGCAATCCCCTTGTAAATATGCACCAAAGAGTCTTATTAAAAGTAGTGTGGAGTTGTATTTTCTCGCAAAACCTCTGGAAATATGACTAGCCACGATTGCAAGTTTCACCTCATCAGGCAAACCTGGAAGGTAAATCTTTGCACGCTAAATGTGCAGCCCATATTACCACCTAGTCACATATTCCACCTGCTGAGAGCAAGTAGAATATGTGAGCGGAAAATGGCCCTAATTTGAGAAAAGCATGTGTTAAAAGTCCCTGCAGTCCCGGGACTGCATGTTATTCTCCTTTCCAGGTCCAAGACTTACAACAGCTGAGCAATTAAACAGTAATATTTAGTAAAAGTAAAAAGCGTATAAAGCGGGTAAAACATTTGCACTGTTGGCAATGCACATGGACTCCATGTATAGTAACCCTTGTAATCACAACCACAATCCAAACAGATTAACGTAAAGTGAAAGTCTCCAGTTATTTGGAATTTAATGTATTTCTACTGGTGGTCAGTAGACTACTCTCACAGGGACACAAGGAAAGAGTCATGTGCCCCTGCACAACAAAGCAACCACCATCCAACTCCCCAACATTGGGGTTACACTTTACGTGTAAAATGTAGACTTCTATTGATGGAGTAACCAACACCTGTGGCTCACCATCAGTGGTCTTGTAGACATAACCAGGGAAAAGAAACTAGGAAAGCTAGAAAAGTCAAAAAAGTGTAGGGTATTGGTAGAACTGTTGCCACAGTGAAGGGCTATTTTGTACTTACTGCTGTGGCGAGCCATCATTAATTGGAAAATTGGACGAAATAAATGCCTACATCTCAGCCAAGATGAAAGGGGTACAACCAAGGAAACAATGTCTCGGGTATAGCAGAGTCACTCATAAAATGATTAAAGCAGGTTCAATGCTGGCAGAAATGAATAAACATTCGCATAGCCAATGGGTCTTGCCTCTGGGACCTTATAATTATTTAGCCATGCAGTATATTGTCCTGGGTGCTACAACATCTAGTGTTACTTCACATGCCACTGGTGAACGACCACACACACCCAAAGATGGGCTTCCGTGCTAGGCTCAAACTAAAAACGGAAATGTGTTTAAGGATTGTTTTTGTGCAGGAAGGTGTCCCCTCCTGCACACAAACAATCCTGCTCGTAATGCAGGCACCCTTGAACCACGGTGCCTGCATTGGTGTAAGGCAACACACAGTGTGCCAGCACAAGGAGGCAGCAAAAATGCACCATATCTTTACAAATATGATGAATTTCTAATGTCTCATTTTCATACAATGCAGCACAGCAACTTGTGCTGCTTTGCATGAAATGTTTGTAAATCTGCCCCTTGCCGTTTATCCATTGATAAAAAACATATGCCAAAAAATATTATTGTTGGAAATCCTAAACAACACTAAAAATATAGATACAGCATGCTGAAGCGCTTGAACAGCTTTGAGAAATTTTAAAAATAAAATTGAAATGCAGTAAATAAAATGTATGTGTAAATCACAGTTTTGTATATCATTGTTTTGTATTGTGTTGTGACATTTAGACAGTGCTTCATTCCAGTGTCCAGGTCATCAAGCGCCCATTGGGAGTTCTTACTTTGATTGACGTATGATAGACAGGTGACTATAGGCAGGTTGCATTCTTCAACCATGAGCTACCACAGTGATACATGATTCATTTAGTTTTTGCAGCTTGATTACACTGTGAGACCCTGGGCAGATCAATTCTTCTCCCTTAGCCTCAACTTGTTCAGCTGTGCTTATAAATCAGCTAAATGCAAGCATGACAGTGCTATAGGAGAAACTGTTCCTCTACATAATAATATTGTGAGCGAATATTGAGATCCTGCATCCCCCAACAGAAGTACTGTTCTGTGTGATGTCGTGGTGGGCAGGTGGGCAGTGGCTGTGTGTGTTAGAGTGGGGGTTTATAAGAACCTATTGATCTTCTTGAGGGTGAGCAACATGTGGGCACTTGCAAGCAACAATGTGGCGAGGAACAGGAGGTAGAGACAAACTGCAACAACATTAATTCTTATGGAGAGCTGCAACAAAAAGAAATAATATGGTTACATTATGATTTACACTACCCCACAGTGAGGCTTGGTGCCCCTGTGCTTTCATTCGACAAGCTAGGAGCCACGCGTTGGTCTTTCGTTTGCAGTCACTGAACCAATGATTTGCATCAGAATAGCTCATGACACTACTCTTCTAAGAACTCAAAACTCAGATGAGGGCCACTCGTCAAATCCGATGGGGGTCCCAGATTTCTACAGCACTGTTGTAAAGAAATAAACTACTTTTGCAACCACTTTAGGGCAAATACTGCTCCTGCCTCCCTCTCCACACACCAACACCACAAAAACACAAGGCTAAGAATACATTCTCAGTACGGGATAGGACGCTAGTGTACATCCCGCACTCCCAGCAGGACCCTGAGAACACAAAGCAGATGGGAACAATGTTTCAAGCAGCGTGAGCTACAGGATGGAGAGTCAACATCCTGTACAATACAGGTCCCAGAGACAAGTCACCAAATACTAGCAAACACCAGAAAAAACACAAAGACGGAGAAGCAATATCGTGGCCCTTGCTGAGCAAGAACTCCGGGGCACTGTCTCGGGAAGGAGCAAAGCGAGAAAGTGTACGCCTACTGTAGAATGGGTATGGATTTACAGGAGTCCAAAATAAACTTGCCATTTTGTTGCAGGAATGGATCGAAAAGAAGGAAGTGGTCACTGCACATGTGCAATTTATTACAAGTGCCGCAAAGGTCAACCATAAAGATGGATGGCAGAAAAAGGAAGCATTTATAAAAATACAACTTTGGGCAGCAGCCAAATTTGAGCTGGATAGCATCCAGTTTACCAAACTAGACTGTTAATTTATAGGCCATCTTTGATTGATCTGTGAGCTGCCATACTGGAATGGGTAGTTAGCAGACACATCACAAATAATAGTATTAAGCAGATGATTCACAGGAAATCTATTGCACAATGAGAATATCTTTCCTAACTGCTGAAAGATCAATGCCAGGCATCCGTGGTGCCATGTTGCTTGTACTGTGCCGTCCACTTCCTGCCCTCAATGGCCAGCACTGACTTGTTGGTGGTGAGGGCATGAAGAAACCGACTTGAGAGCGGGGGAGCGAGATGAAACTGAGTGCGGGAGGAGAGCGATAAGAAGCAGCGAGGGGCAGGTGGGGGAGCAAGATGAAGTAAGGCGAGATAAAGCTAGGGATTTCAAAAGCTGCATACAGAATGCTGCTAATGAGCTAGCCGGCAACATTTACCCACAAATTGACATGAATGAGCAGGGTGCGGTAAGGGAGGAGAATAAACTGCCACTGACTGGTTGGGGGATGAGGCAAGAAACAGACATGAATGAGGGAGAGAGCTAGTCAAAACACGAACACTTGTGTGAAATGTTCTTTCAGATTTTGAAAAAAGTCCCTGAGCCAGTAACTATAATGGGAGAAGTGGAATGCTACATGTTTATGGGAGGGAACAAACAATGAAAAAGGAGGAACAAATAGGCAAAATAACCACTTAGAAGCAGGGAGTTTTAAAGGGCACTGAAATGAACAAATGAAAAGCAGTGGATGGGCAGTAAGGCCACAGAGTGAATACAGCTTGGCTCGAAGAGACAGTGCATGCGCTGCCAACGCTCAACCTAAAAACAGCTATTTAATGTATCATATAAGCAAATTATCTATCTTATTTTCCCTTCATTACTGTGATCTTGTATAATAGAGATAATGCTTCTTCTTAAATGAAGCGGCCGGATTAAAAATTCCCTCCCATCCAACTACAAGGATTTGCCCTTTGCAAAGAATTGAAGCGCAGGGGCGAGTGGCATTATCTGGACCCTAGATGTGACTGTGACTAACAGGACCCACGGGCAGCGACAGAAGGGCAGGCAGCCGAAAGGCATGTGAAACACCTGGCTAATGGCCCCCATTTTTCAAAGCACCCATTCAGGGCTGCTGGGGTGGGAGTCATCATGTGGACAAAAAGGGGCTCTGCTAGGGGGGCCCCCTTCAATGTTGTGCGATCGTCAATGTTGCCATGATTGTCGTTGCAATCGTTGAGTGCACTGCCTTCAAAATCTGCAATCCCGCACCAGACCCCCTCAGTTGCCATGATCACCTTATCTGCTGCACACCACGGACTGCAGAGCAGCAGCAAAAGAAGGCTTCGAGCAGGAGCAATGGTAGCAAACCCAGTCACAGAGCGGGCATAGAGACCTGCCAAAAAACAGCCCACTTCAAGGACAGCGGGCAGTGTGGTCAGCTGCAAATACCTTCTGAACTTAGTTGCTGGAAGAACGGGGACACTAGGATCAGGGGCTAAGTGCGGAAAGACTACACTCAGCCAGGGGGAGTTGAACCTGCTGATCGAGCTGGTAAAAGAGATAGCGGTGCAATTTCGGGAGCAGCTCGTTGCTGGAGCAGGTCTTGAGCCCCAACCACGGAGGCAGTAGCAACTGGGAACATGTCGATGTTAGGAGGCCCCGCAAAGGCGGTACAAGGAGCAGCAACATCCGCAACAGCTCTGAGGACAGGCCCCCTTCCAAGGACCTGTGGCAAAATGGGTAAGGTGGTCCAGACACGTGGTCAGCTGGAGCTCGAGCAGCATGTTGAGCTCCAAGGACATACAAGGCAGGACCGCTAGAAACGAAGGAGAACTAGGTGGGGCCAAAGAAGTACCAGCAGCAGTGACGCTTCTTCAGGAAGGTGCACACCTGCAAAGGGTAATGTAGCCACGACGGGCACGGCGGCCCCATGCAGAAGGAGGCACACTATCATCTGCCCACCCACCGACTATAAAGTGCCGACGAGGTGCTTGGCAACACAGGCACCATTGAGGCACTTGGAGCTGCAATGGCGATGCACATCAGGTGAGTGGCATCAGGTGAGTGCGAGCCACAGCCAAAGAAGGGTGAGATTTACACAGCTTGTGGCATGATGGAGTTTGGGTAAGCCAATGCAGAAACAATAGGACATAATAGGTCAGCAGTGCACAGGTAAACTCTACTTTGCACCCCCCTACTTTTATTTGAATGCAGAACTAAGCCTGTAAACGGTTACATAGAGGCGGTGTAACAGGCCACTGTCCAGTGGGCATGAGGTTGATGAAAGCAGCGAGACCATGCCAGTCTTCACAGGCGCACAATGCCTCCCGCCTATGTCCAACGCATAGTGACCGTGGCACGGCACTGGGGCCCCAGGGGAGACCCCCACTGTTTGGGCCGGAGTCTTACTACTGGCCCAAACAAAGGCCAGAATGTGAGCATCCACAGTGGGGCATATCTGAAAGCAACTGATGCACATCCGCAGGCTCAGTGGGGGGTCCAGCACGCAGGGCGAGGTGGTTAACACGGGGCGTGTGCAGCTGGGTCAAGGCGCACGCAACAAGGGCATCCATGCAGTAGCAGACCTGACAGCTGCGTGGGGGTGCAATAGTTCCCAAGGCACCATTAATGGCAAGCTTTCTAGTAATTTCATTAGACGGTCACCATGGGAAAGGCTTAGCGAGCTTTCTTCCACTGGCTGTGAATGAGAGGATTTGGCAAAGAGTTCATAGACATTTTTTCATTGCACAAAGCCAACAATATAAGTTTAGACCTAGTCACGCACTAACCCAGGGAACATATGCCTGTGGCTGCATGACCTGGACTTGAGGGAAAGACATAAACTACTAAACCTTCGGTGGTCATAGACCAACCAGGAAGGAAACGGCAAAGTCACTTGGCTCAATTCCCTCGCTTCTCCTGAACACTGCCCCATATGACTGATGCATAGTGACATGCGGAACAGACCACAGGGTGGCTCCCCACTGCTCATGCACCTCAAGGGTACGTATCTCAGCAAGTTCCAGTTGAAGGGTATTCTATGTATGGCGTTAGCACGGACTGGTCTCATGCCCGGGTCTTTTCGGTCACATTCTTTTCGCATCGGCGCAGCCACGACCACTGCTGCCTGCGGCCTCAGGGAAGAGGGGATCATGCAGCTGGGCAGGTGAAAATAGTGCTCCTTTAAGGTTTACATCAGACCAGACGATAACTAATGCTGGGCTAAATTTGGTTGCTAAAGAGACCAAATGCAGAAGATGAACGGTTTGGATAGTGGGCCACTCCTTCATTACAAGGGCCCAGCAATGGGCTAGTGCACAGAGACTTTACAGAGGTACATGGCTGAGCAACACCATGGTGATTTGGACTGGCAAGCCAGGCATGAGGTGGTCTCACTTCTGCCTAGTGTGCATGAAGTGCTGTGGACACTGGTAAAATCAGCCGTCATTGTGGTGCACCTTGGTGGCAATGACATTACCGAGCTAGGGTGCAAGGAACCATTGGAAGCCATGGAGGCCGGCCTGATAACCATCTCCCGACTGCTCCGTGCCAAAGGGCGGAGTGTGCGGAGTACTACTACGCGAAATTCCGCAGAGTTAACAAAAAACTCTGTGAAATTCCGTGCAGTTCCGCGTGCAGCGGAATCCGGCCTAGCCTATACATTTTTAAATCTGTATGCCTATCCTGACTGTGTTGTTGTAATTTATTTACAACAACACTGTCAGGATAGGAATACAGATTCAAAGAAGCATCGTATTCAAAATCATAACCCAGCCCCACACCCCCTCTGTGCCCGCCCACTGAAATTCACTCACAGAGCCCCCCCACCGCAGCGCAGACATCAGCAACTGCCTTTTAGTGACACTGCAGGGCAGTCACAGACTAGTCAACACGTACTCCGCGCTGTCCCTCCATCATCCCCAGTGCTTTCTTACCTCCTACAGGGTTATGCTGCAGACGTAGGCCTGAGAGCAGCCCTCTCCCTGAAGAACCGGGCTATTTAAGCCTGGCGGCACAGGGTACACCTGAAATCTTCTGAGTTCGCCTTCCAAATTACAAAGACAGAGACACGGAACACTCTGTCTGGCATAGGAACTTCAATTTATTAGCTGCAGCTAGGTACAGTTGTCCTAGAAGTACATCAGTGGTAGGTTCTCAGGAGACTGCCACTTCAATCCGTGGCTCACAGTCTTTTGTAGCGCTTGAATCCCCTAAAGCAACAACCCCCACAATGTGCAGTAAAAATACAAAACATCCACAAGAAAACATTCTTTGTACAAGATACAGGATAATGGGTAATAGAAATTCCTTCCCTAAGGTCGTGTTCTCTACCCGACCCTATAGGTCAGGTGGCATAGCCATTCCTTGGTTAAATTAATTTGCGACAGGACGTGTTTGCGTGTTGAAGATGGTGATTCGTAAAACAACTGGAGAGGCCGAGAACGGTCACCAAGGGTCAATAGATGGTTATCTGGGATATTAGTTGCTTCAAGCCGGGTCTCAGAATGAACTTAGCTCAGGGAAACAGGAAAGGTCGTGTAATATGTGCAACAGTATAGAACGTGAAAGAAACGCTATGAAGGTACAAGGGACCTGAGTGAGGGCAACAGCATAATGGTGTTACAAGGAAAGATGGGGCCGTATTTGAATTTCCTCACACCCTCCTTTTGCCATTACTCAGGCAAAGAAGCCAGAGGCTGTTGTTAATCTGAATCGACTTCAATAGCCATGAAATCTACATGCTGTTGTTGCAGCATTACTTTTGTGTCCGCTGCTTTCTGTGCCACCGGATTTGGAACACACAGGGTGGCGTAGAGCCCGCATATAGCTGAACCACATTGTAGGCAAAGGCAACATGAGAAGAGAATAGCCAAAGTCGCTCCGACAAAGGTAAGAATCTTCCATCCCCATGTAGACAGTAGTCCCCCAAACCATCCCATCAGAGACCAATTCCCTTCATCCTGGTGAACGGACTCAGCGATCTTATGTAGCTTAGAGATGGCTTGGTATACTGTAGGGGCGTTGTCTGGAATAAAAATGCAGCAGCTAGATCCGATCAATCTGCATACGCCCCCAAGGTCAGCAAGGATGATATCTAATACCATCCTGTTCTGAAGCGTGACAAGGCGGTCAGCAGCGAGTTCTCCAGGGGTGTTACTCAAAGTTCCAGCTGTTTCATTGACGGTGGCTTCTACAACTCGAATTAGTTGTCTTATGTCTCTACTATTGGCTATTGAGCCCCAGAATGGAAGGAGTCCTTTCAAGACATCCCCGACTTCTTGTCCTGATGTATCCTGGCCAGACGCCACCCCTCTTTTCTGTAAATGATGCTTGGCATCTGCTATATATGTAGGGGGCAACAACCAAGTGATATAACAAGTGCCTCTCCAATTGCCAGGTAGAGAAGTGTAAGGCTTATTTCCACACACGAAGTATGTATTACGTGAGGGAACCATGCGAGGCCAATCTGTCCCATTCAATGTCACAATATGTTGGCAATTGCTTGTACCTTTATATTTTAACCCTCCTTTCCTAATACAGAATGGTGCTTGTCCAGGTACCACTAGAAAAGTTTGTCCTTTTCGAGAGGTTCTGTTAGAGGGCAGAAAATACAAATCCGTAGATTTGGTTTGGCGAACAGCATATTCTGACTTCTCACTATCCATCCCATATATCCTTTTTCTGTCTCGCCAACATAAATGGTATAGATGTACTCCCAAGCTCCTTACTTCTCGAGTATACCCATCTCCAGAAAATACCCAACTGGCGCTCAATTCCCACCATGCACTACAAGAGCCATTAAATGAAAAAGGAAGGGTAATGTATGGCATTCCAGTATTCACCGAACTTGGCAAAAGACCACAAACCCAACAGTTCGTCGCATTAGTGGCCAATTGATGTTGGTGTAGCATGGAAACAAAGGTGTTGTTGCGGAATTCACTCCTTCTTGACTCAACATGAGGTGGTAGAGTGACATGTGTATGCATTTCAACCGTAACTTTGGGAGTAGGTTGTGTAAAAACTACGTGTAGTCCCCATCCTATACAAGACAATATAATACATATCAAAATCAATATTATTAAAACCACTATAAAACGATTATGCAATAATTTACAATGCTTTGTGCTCATTGTTTGTATTTTGTCCATTCCCTTGTTAACAGTCATTTCCAGCTCTAAATATTGCCCGTGACGGGAGGTTGCTTCACTCAGCTGTGATTGTCTGTAGTTCTTTATACTTTCCTACAAGTCCCACAGGCCTAGAGCCACATCTTGGGTCACAATTCTGAGACTTACGATCACGGCCCTGCAATCATGTGGAAATCGGGATAAAGACTAAGTCAATGAAGCACTATTGAGGTATTTTTGTTCAGTCTGGGCCTCAAATCGTACCTCCGGGAACCAGGTACAGTTTGCTCTTGGAAAAGGAGATGTGGTTTAGTAGTGTCCAATTTCACTGCCGGTGGTATAGCTGTCTGGAGGACCTCGTCGTCGTCTTGTCCTGCTCCGGCAAAGTCTAGGCGTGCATCGCCGAATAGTCCAAATCTTGGTATTCTTCCGGTTTCAGAGTCGCTAATTCGTTTATGAACCCATTGATCATAAGGCAATGGTAGGGGCACTTTTTTGCTATGTACCCAGTTCTTTTTTCCGACCACCTTTACTGCAGCACGCGTCGTCAGTAGTACCTGACGAGGTTCTCTCCAGCGAGGTTCCAAGTTCTTTGACCTCTGGAAGTTTTTGACGCAGACCCAGTCTCCCGGCCGTATGGTGTGACCAGGATACGTTGAAGCCTGGGGCAAAGTATCTTGTACCTGTTGGTGAAGGACACGTAACTTAGTGGTTAGATCATGTAAATAGTCAATCAACAATGGATGCTCTATCTCTGAGTATTTCTTCGGCCTTGGTACTCCCCAAACATTTGCAGGGCGTCCAAAGACAACCTCATAAGGACTAAGCCCCATACGGGAATGGGTGGTTGTTCTGGTGGATAAGAGAGCCAAGGGCAAGGCATCAGGCCAGGCAAGACCCGTGCTGGCTTGTATTTTCGCCAGCTTAAGCTTAAGGGTGCCATTATAGCATTCCACCAAACCTGCTGACTGAGGATGGTTTGCTGCGTGGAATTTTTGCTGAATGCCAAGGCCTGTACATACTTTCTGCATGATCTGACCCACGAACTCACTTCCGTTGTCACTCCAAATAATTCTCGGTAACCCAAATCTTGGCAGAAACTCATTCAAAAGGACTTTTGCCGTGGATAGAGCAGTATTATCTTTCAGGGGATAGGCCTCTACCCTTCGGGAGAAGGCACATACCACAACCAAAACGTACTTCAGATTGTTACATCGTTCCATGTGGATGTAATCTATTTGTAAAACCTCAAAAGGGTAAGTTGGGGAGCAAAGTGTCCTGCTGGTGTTGGTGTTCCCTTCCCCGGGTTATGCATCAAGCATACAATACAATGCTTAACCAGATTGTCTGCACATTTAGGGATCCCCACATTCTTCCATACCGGAGCCAGAAGCTTGCATATACCTTTAGCGCTAATATGGACTGGACCATGTGCCATGGTAACTACTGGGAGTACATAAGCATCTGGTAACAACCAGCGTTGATGTTCTGACAGTCTGTCCAGCACCCTGTCACATCCAATCTTCCTATACTTTCTTTCCACGTACTCAATTCTTTCTCTGTGGCCTCTGCCTGGATCGTTTTCACACTGTCCACAGTATTCTCACACATCCCTCCTTGTGCAACCCATCTAGCAGAGCCCGCAACATACATGCGGCTTGTAGTGTCTCTAGCTGTCTCTTTCGCTATGTGGTCTGTGAAAGCATTTCCTTGACCTACATAATCAGTGATCTTCTTATGTGCACTACACTTCACAATCGCTATCTGAGTGGGCAATGTGAGTGATTCAAGGAGGTCATTTACCAATTGGCCATGCTGTATCTTAGTGCCATGGGATGTGAGAAACCCTCTTTCCTTCCACAGGCGGCCAAAACTATGGGCCACTCCAAACGCATACTGACTATCAGTATACACATTCACCCTTTTTCCTTCAGCCAACACACAAGCTCTAGTCAGTGCTATCAATTCAGCTGCCTGGGCTGAGTTATGTATAATACGCGCTGTTTCTACAACAGTGTATAAGGTAGTGACTGCAAAGGCTGAGGTCGTTTCACCATTGGGAAGCTTAAAACAAGAACCGTCCACCCATAAGGTCCCATCCGGGTCCGGGTCCGGGAGTGGAGTATCCTTTAAATCAACTCTGCCTTTTGTCTCTTCCTCCGTGCGGAGGAAGCAGTCGTGTTGCTCCTGAGTGTCATTTTCTACTGGAATTGGCAGCAATGTTGCCGGGTTCAAGGTATTACATCGTTTAATGTGTATGTGGCTAGCCAAGAGGGTCAATTCGTACCCCGAAAGGCGGGCGCTCGTGAGGTGTTGAGTCTTCGTTCTGTTTAGGAGGGTGTCTACTGCATGCGGTACCATGACCATAAGGGTATTATCTAATACCAATCCAGCGGACTGGTGAATGGAAACTGCCGCTGCTGCTGTAGCCCTCAAACAGCTAGGTAATGCCTTGGCCACTGGATCTAACGTGGCCAAAAAATAGGCACAGGGGCGTTGCTTGTCCCCAAATCGTTGCGTTAAAACTGATAACGCGCAACCTTCTTTCTCATGAACATAGAGTGTGAAAGGCTTACTGTAATCAGGAGTACCTAACACAGGGGCAGAGCACAAGGCAGTGCGTAAATCAGTGAAACTTTTCTGACATTCCGCAGTCCATGGAAGCGGGTGTGGTGTCTCTTTAAGAGTGAGTGCCAACAAGGGTTTTGCCAGGAGGGAAAAATTGGGGATCCATTGTCTACAATAAGAGGTAATACCTAAGAAGGCACGCACCTCTTTTTGCGTACATGGAATAGGCATTTGGGCAATTGCTTGGATACGTTCTGGGGTCAATCGCCGTCCCTCCTTTGACAAGAGATGACCTAGGTAGGTAACCTCTTGGCAGCAATATTGCAATTTTCATGGTGAAACCTTGTGGTTGTGGTCAGATAAGTGGCGTACCAGTGAAATGGTAGCCTTTTTACAAGTGTCTTCAGAATCTGCTGCAACCAACAGGTCATCCACATATTGAATGAGAGTGGCCCCTTGTAGTAAACACAAAGTATCGAGCTGTGATTTCAATGCTTGACTGTAAATGGAGGGGCTCTCGCAATAGCCTTGAGGAGCTCGCTTGAACCCGAAGCTTCGGCCTGCTAAGGAGAAGCCAAAAATATCCCTACTTTCCTCAGCAATGGGAATGCTGAAGAAAGCATTTTTGCGGTCAATGACGGAAAACCAGGAAGCTGAGGCTGGTATCATTGTCAGCAGGGCATTAATATCCGGGACAACAGGGAATTGAGGTATCACAATCTTGTTGTCCTCTCTGAGATCAATCACAAAACGATAGACAGGTGGCTGAGAAGGGTTGGTTCGTTTAAAAACAGTCAGAACAGGGCTATTGCATACATTTCCCCTAGTCTCTTCGACCACATCGTTTTGTATCAAATCATGAACTATAGTCAAAAGAGCTTTTTCGCCGTCACTGGAAATTTTATACTGTGGAATGCGAGGAACTTTAGTATTAGGCTTGAGCGTTACAATGGTAGGGAGGAATCCGCAGGAGGCCCACCTCATTGGGGCCAGTGGCCCAGAGGGTGGCTGGAAGAGATTGTAATTCAGGGGGAAGCTGATCTTTAGACAAGTACATCGGTGAGGTCAATTTCTTACCTAAGGTAAGACGTACACCAGAAGGGGAACAGTGTAATGTTGCATACAGTCTCTTCAATAAATCCAAGCCCAACACATTTTCACCACAACCAGTTGTTAAAAGGAGCGGGGCCTCCAATTTGTAAGGACCTATTGAAATGGGCAAAGGGCATGAAACGGGGTTCTGAACTGGGGCGCCAGAAAAACCTACAGAAACATCTGTACAGCCAGACAAAGGTGCCCCAAGGAGTTTAGAGTGAATGATAGAGCTCTTTGTTGCACCAGTGTCTAATAGGAATGGCTCTGTAACACCTAGTGCTTCCACATCAACATAAGGCCCACTTTGGTCCACTGGAACTGATACTACTCCCGTACTTTGTCCATGGCTGTCCTAGCTAGATTGGGAATTCTGGCTCTCATCCTCAGTATAGTAATCACTGTTGTAATAGTTGGTAGACTGAACATTTTGCTGATCAAAATAATTTGTGGAGTTTCCAGGGGGCATGGAACGTTGGTTATTAGGCGGCATACCTCGTCCTCTACCTCTTGGTGCTGACTGATAACCACCCTGGCCTCGTGACGCGGGAATACCGCTCGTGCGCTGTAACAAAACCGGGCAATTATACTTTAAATGGCCTTCTTCTTTACAGTAAGCGCATTGATTTTGGCCCAGTGGGGGTCGGGGAACGAAAGGCCCAGACCTCTGCGACTGTCTCTGGAATGGTGGAGACGGCTGATATTCACGTTGGGCAGGGCGAGGAGGATAAGCCTGTTGCAAAAGAACTTTTGTTTTCAACTCTTTGGTCTTTTTATCAAGTTTCTCTCTCTCCTCTTTATCCCTATTTTCATAATACTGGGCGGTAGCCAATATCTGGGCCGAAGACGAGACCGCCCACGCGCTTTTGGAATTCTTCAACTTATTAGATATTTCCGGAACCAAATTTGACACAAATTTGTCTACAAACAATCGTTGGCCACCTTCCGTGCTCATATCCTGACCACTATGATCGATGAACGTCTCCTCGAAACGAGTGAAGAAATCAGAGACGTTTTCATCCGCTTTCTGCTTACAAGCTGCTAACTTATCCCAATTAACTCGCAGAGGGGGCATCATAGTTTTCAGTAAGGTAATGATCCTAGCTGGGAGTTCTGTAATTAGAGCCTCAGGTTTGGCACCACCCACTTGGAGTCTGTCCACAGCGAGTATGGCAGCCCAATCACCCCCCAGTTCCCCCACATGGTCCTCCTTCCGAATCCTAGCCCATAACGGTTGTGGGACCACATTACCTATTAGCATGTCTATATCGGCCAAATTCATAATACATGCATCGACAGTTTGGGACAACTCTTTGTAGTACCCAGCAGGATTTTTACGGGAGTCCAGTAACGACTGTTTAAGGGCCAATACCTCAGATCGTTTCCACGGAACGTATACCCACACGCGTTGAAAGTGAGCAGGTATAATAGGATTAGCACCCTGAGCTGCAACCTCCTCTCTCCACACTGGGGGAACCTCTCGCATGGGATAGTGTTTTAATTTTCGCCTGACGGAGGAATCGCGTTTTGGCAAGGACCGGCAGGCAAGCATCATTCTAAAAGTGACAAGCGTTCCTACCGCGTCCTTCACTTCTGCGCCCACAATCAGCCCTTTATCAAACTCGGCCTGTACATCGAGCAGGCCCTGAGGGGCTCGTCCCAATCCATATCCTCCCACTCTTGACTTCAAATTTTACACATAGTATCAAAAACATATCTCTGCGTTGGTGCCTCCCACTGCTGAAAGGTGACCATAATATCTTGCACACTATACTGGGGGCCATTCGTGATCCACTTTTGGGCTTGAAGATCTAGCACTTCCTGTTCCTCCGGACCTGGTAGCTGACTACGAGTTTGTCTACGAGGAGGAACAGGGGTCATTTGAAATGTCCCAAAGAGAGGGGACAAAAGGCCAGAAATGGTATCGATCATTCGCCTCCGAGCGGAGGGAGAATTCGTCATTAGGACAGGAGACCGAATATTAGGCGGGGCAGAAGAGGAAGTAACATTTACGGAGGGAGCCGAAGGTAAGGGAGAGCTCGGCAATGCCGGAGAAAGCTGTGGTGGGGGTGCAGGAACCGGTTGGGGAGCGACAGGTGGGACAACAGGCGGAACAGGCGGGGCAGGTGCTAACAATAAAGGTGAATTCGCTCCGGGGGCAGGCGGTAATCCAAAAGGTACATTAGCTCCCTGCGCATAGGGCGAGGGTAATCTCAACAGATGGGACATTAAGGGATCCTTCTCAGGGTCCACATTTTTCTCCGCAGGGGAAGTTGGTATTACTGGATAACATTTATCTACCGCCATACGATGTTGCCTATCTGAGACCTCAATCGCATGATCGGTTTCATTATTTTTAAACTGTTGCGCAGCTTGCAAAATAGACATATCCCTCCTATCCCTTTTAGCTTGTTTTATTTTTTTCTGTTTGGTCTCCTTACGCCATAGGCGAAAAGAGTCAAACATAGCCGGCCGGGCTTTTCGTTTAAACAAAGTGTTCTCCAAATTATCTAAAATATTGAGCTCAAAACTGCCGTTCTGTGGCCATCGTAAAACACCATCTTTTCTAGTATAGCGAACCCATGCCTCATTAAAAGCTATGGGGCCAATACCATGTTTAGAATATACTTCATAAGTGGGAGTTCCGGCCGGAGGAATTGGACAAGAGTCCTCCAGTCGGGAAGCCCTATCGCGATTATAACAAAACCATTTTCCAAACTTACTGAAACTAGGCATCGCTACCACAATAGTTTCTTTACAAACTTCAAGGGGTTAATTAGTCACTTTATAGTACAAAAAAACTGCACTCACCCCTCGGTTTCGGCTTTTGCAAAAGTCGAACAAAGACAAAACAAAGACAAAGGAGTGGCCACTATACTTAACTTAACCAGATGTTTCCGTACGCCAACAGAGGTCCGTCTGATGTCTCGCGATACAAATTACCAAAGGGAGCCAAAGCGTGGCCGCAATCAGGGCGGCAGGTTTTTGCAGCCATTGGAAGGGAGAAGCCACACGGTAAAAAACCTTTGGTCCACTTACGACATGCAGGGGTCGATCACGTGGTGCGCGTCCTCCGGAATTTCCTTGCGGGGCTCCTCACGATCCTCGGGCTGGACCCACGACCTCTGAAGCGGCCTCACAGAGGGCACCAAATTCAAGAACCGGGCTATTTAGGCCTGGCGACGCAGGGTACGCCTGAAATCTTCTGAGTTCGCCTTCCAAATTACAGAGACAGAGACACGGAACACTCTGTCTGGCATAGGAACTTCAATTTATTAGCTGCAGCTAGCTACAGTTGTCCTAGAAGTACATCAGTGGTAGGTTCTCAGGAGACTGCCACTTCAATCCGTGGCTCACAGTCTTTTGTAGCGCTTGAATCCCCTAAAGCAACAACCCCCACAATGTGCAGTAAAAATACAAATCATCCACAAGAAAACATTCTTTGTACAAGATACAGGATAATGGGTAATAGAAATTCCTTCCCTAAGGTCATGCTCTCTACCCGACCCTATAGGTCAGGTGGCATAGCCATTCCTTGATTAAATTAATTTACGACAGGACGTGTTTGCGTGTTGAAGATGGTGATTCGTAAAACAACTGGAGAGGCCGAGAAGGGTCACCAAGGGTCAATAGATGGTTATCTGGGGAATTAGTTGCTTCGAGCCGGGTCTCAGAATGGACTTAGCTCAGGGAAACAGGAAAGGTCGTGTAATATGTGCAACAGTATAGAACGTGAAAGAAACGCTATGAAGGTACAAGTGGCCTGAGTGAGGGCAACAGCATGATGGTGTTACAAGGAAAGATGGGGCCGTATTTGAATTTCCTCATCCCTTACAGTCAATGCCCAGAGGCCATGCCATGCCACTGGCGCCCTTGCTCTTCCTATGGGGCAGCTGCCATATATCCTCCGCAGTCCACTCCACACAACAATATCAGTGATGCCTCTGGAATCCAGACTGGAATCGGCGGCGGCGCTCCACAGGCAGCGGGTCCTCCTCAGTCCACAGCCCTCCATCTGTGCTAGGCTCAGACCCCACTGGCAATGGCAAAATAAAATTGTAGCCGAGCCAGAGCTGTGTTAGACTAGCTTCCGGTCAGGCAGCCATCCATGGGGGGGGGAGGTGCGAACAAAATGGTGGGCGCGCATGCTCTCTACTGGCAGTGAGGCTGACCTGAAGGGCTCAGAGCGGACTAGCGGGAATCATGATTCATGTCAGAACGACTGGTGAGAGCGAGCGCTGCAATAAATTAAAAACAAGCATTGGCATAGCCAATAGGTCTCGCCTTTGGAACCTTATAAGTGTTTAGCCGTGCAACAGTTAATGTTGTTGCACCAAGGATATTGTGCTGCATTAAAAAATACTTATAAGGTCCCAAAGGCGAGACCTATTGGCTATGCCAATGCTTGTTCACCAAGTCAATGAATAGGGCGCAAGGACACAGTTCTTGTCATGCTCCAGAGCACCCACAGAATAAAAAGAGACCTCTGTGCACCTCCTTGGCGAACAGAAGGCTCCTTATTCTGTGCGTGTCATGAACTCTGGGCGTGACAGGAAAAGTTTCCTTGAGCACCATAGTACCCTATTCTAGTTCCATAAAAGCTCATGGGGCTTGCAACTTCCCCCAGCCACCAAGCGCACCCCAACCCAGCGCCTCCCCTCCTCGATTCAACAATATTTACAAAATCCTTTCTTTTTGGTTTCCTTCGCTCATGCAGTGTACCGACATGTGAGGCGTATTTTTATATAGGTTGATGCCGCTTATCTAGGTATGTTGGTGATGCCTAACACCCACATTGCTTTGATATTCCGGGAGGGGGTTTTGTTGCGCTCTCTTCATTCAAGACCGAAGATTCCAGAATTTTACCCAATAAGTGTAACTTCCGCAATGAGGTTGAAAGCTTACTTATGCCTTTGAAAACAGATGGCGTATCACCACCCCCCTACTCTCTTACACCCAAGCACACTCCTACGGTGTAGCGTCCGTTAATGCGCTTCGGCGCCTCCGTCAGGGGTATGAAGCGCTAAGGCAAGTACAAAACAATAAACACAGCGTGTAGATTTGAAATTCTGTGGTTGCATCCATGACAAAGCACCCAGCCAACTGTGACCAGTGATTAAGGATCACTTTAATCTGTGCTGGTCAAAGGTCAGGTTTCACCGAGATGGGCCTCTGATCTGCTGGCGTTAGTGCTATTGGCCTACACCAGCCTCCGAATCCAAGCTCTGTGCCCCGGAGATGGCATTGGGGATATCCGAGGATATGGGGCCCTCGAAGAACCAGGGTTAGGCACCAGCTCACACTGTGTGGGCTGAGGTGGCCTGCAACTCATGACCCACACACACACACACACGTGCACGCGGTATTGGGCCTGCGCCTACTGTGCTGCAGGGCACGGTGGGGCCTGGTGCATTCAGTGGCTCAACAATAACTGATTGAATAGGACATATTCAGGGCATTTTCCGCGTGCCAGGCCCCAGAATCTCTCTACACATAGACTGAGACTGTGATAACTACACAAGCTTGGCTCTAATTGGCTTCCAACGCTTCGCTCCAGGAAGTGTTGGCAGCCATCTTGGTGCAATGCTTTTTAGGACTCGCCTAGCGACGCAGCGCATGCGCTGTCACTACACAAACACCCATGCACTGCCCTAAACGCTAAAACAGTAGCACAGCACGACCCCCTACACTGCACGAAAACCGCTGCACTGCCCTAAACCCTAAAACACAACCCCAGCACGACCCCCTACAATGCCCGAACACCGCTGCACTGCCCTAAACCCTAAGACACTAACCCAGCAAGACACCCTATACTGCCCAAACACCGCTGCACTGCCCTAAACCCTAAAACACTACACCCAGCATGACTCCCTACACTGCCCGAACACCGCTGCACTGCCCTAAAACACTACCCCCAGCGCGACCCCCTACACTGCCCGAACACCGCTGCACTGCCCTAAACCCTAAAACACTACCCCCAGCACGACCCCCTACACTGCCCAAACACCGCTGCTCTGCCCTAAACCCTGAAACACTACCCTAAGCACGACCCCCTACACTGCCCGAACACAGCTGCTCTGCCCTAAACCCTGAAACACTACCCCCAGCACGACCCCCTACACTGCCCGAAAACCGCTGCTCTGCCCTAAACCCTGAAACACTACCCCCAGCATGACCCCTACACTGCCCGAACACCGCTCCTCTGCCCTAAACCCTGAAGCACTACCCCCAGCATGACCCACTACACTGCCTGAACACCGCTGCTCTGCCCTAAACCCTGAAACACCACCCCCAGCACGACCCCCTACACTGCCCGAACACAGCTGCACTGCCCTAAAACCCTACCCCCAGCACGACCCCCTACACTGCCCAAACACCACTGCACTGCCCTAAACCCTGAAACACTACCCCAGCACAACCCCCTACACTGCTCGAACACCGCTGCTCTGCCCTAAACCCTGAAACACTACCCCCAAGCACGACCCCCTACACTGCCTGAAAACCGCTGCTCTGCCCTAACCCTGAAACACTACCCCCAGCACGACCCCTACACTGCCCGAACACCGCTGATCTGCCCGAAACCCTGAAGCACTACCCCCAGTACGACCCACTACACTGCCCGAACACCGCTGCTCTGCCCTAAACCCTAAAACACCTCCCCCAGCACGACTCCCTACACTGCCCAAATACTGCTGCACTGCCCTAAAACACTACCCCCAGCACGACCCCCTACACTGCCCGAACACCGCTGCACTGCCCTAAACTCTAAAACACTACCCCCAGCACGACCCCCTACACTGCCCGAACACCGCTGCACTGCCCTAAACCCTAAAACACCACCCCCAGCACGACCCCCTACACTGCCCGAACACCGCTGCTCTGCCCTAAACCCTAAAACACCACCCCCAGCATGACCCCCTACACTGCCCGAACACCGCTACACTGCAAAAAAACCTGAAACCCCACCCCCAGCACGACCCCCTACACTGCCCGAACACCGCTGCACTGTCCTAAACCCTGAAACACCACGCCCAGCACAACCCCCTACACTGCCCGAACACCGCTGCATTGCCCTAAATCCTGAAACACCACCACCAGCACGACCGCCTACACTGCCCGAACACCACTGCCCTGCCCTAAACCCTGAAACACCACTCCCAGCACTACCCCCTACACTGACCGAACACCGCTGCACTGCCCTAAACCCTGGTACACCACCCCCAGCATGACCCCCTACACTGCCCGAACACCACTGCACTGCCCTAAACCCTGAAACACCACCCCAACATGACCCCCTACACTGCCCAAACACCGCTGCTCTGCCCTAAACCCTGAAACACTACCCCCAGAATGACCCCCTACACTGCCCGAACACCGCTGCTCTGCCCTAAACCCTGAAAGACTACCCCCAGTACGACCCCCTACACTGCCCGAAAACCGCTGCTCTGCCCTAAACCCTGAAACACTACCCCCAGCACGACCCACTACACTGCCCGAACACCGCTGCTCTGCCCTAAGCCCTGAAACACCACCCCCAGCACGACCCCCTACACTGCCCGAACACTGCTGCACTGCCCTAAACCCTGAAACACCACCCCCAGCATGACCCCCTACACTGCCAGAACACCACTGCACTACCCTAAACCCTGACCCACCACCCCCAGCACGACCCCATACACTGCCCAAACACCGCTGCACTGTCCTAAACAATGAACCACCACCCCCAGCACGACCCACTACACTGCCCGAACACCGCTGCTCTGCCCTAAACCCTAAAACACCTCCCCCAGCACGACTCCCTACACTGCCCAAATACTGCTGCACTGCCTTAAAACACTACCCCCAGCACGACCCCCTACACTGCCCGAACACCGCTGCACTGCCCTAAACTCTAAAACACTACCCCCAGCACGACCCCCTACACTGCCCGAACACCGCTGCACTGCCCTAAACCCTAAAACACCACCCCCAGCACGACCCCCTACACTGCCCGAACACCGCTGCTCTGCCCTAAACCCTAAAACACCACCCCCAGCATGACCCCCTACACTGCCCGAACACCGCTACACTGCAAAAAAACCTGAAACACCACCCCCAGCATGACCCCCTACACTGCCCGAACACCGCTGCACTGTCCTAAACCCTGAAACACCACGCCCAGCACAACCCCCTACACTGCCCATACACCGCTGCATTGCCCTAAATCCTGAAACACCACCACCAGCACAACCCCCTACACTGCCCGAACACCACTGCCCTGCCCTAAACCCTGAAACACCACTCCCAGCACTACCCCCTACACTGACCGAACACCGCTGCACTGCCCTAAACCCTGGTACACCACCCCCAGCATGACCCCCTACACTGCCCGAACACCGCTGCACTGCCCTAAACCCTGAAACACCACCCCAACACGACCCCCTACACTGCCCAAACACCGCTGCTCTGCCCTAAACCCTGAAACACTACCCCCAGAATGACCCCCTACATTGCCCGAACACCGCTGCTCTGCCCTAAACCCTGAAAGACTACCCCCAGTACGACCCCCTACACTGCCCGAAAACCGCTGCTCTGCCCTAAACCCTGAAACACTACCCCCAGCACGACCCACTACACTGCCCGAACACCGCTGCTCTGCCCTAAGCCCTGAAACACCACCCCCAGCACGACCCCCTACACTGCCCGAACACTGCTGCACTGCCCTAAACCCTGAAACACCACCCCCAGCATGACCCCCTACACTGCCAGAACACCACTGCACTACCCTAAACCCTGACCCACCACCCCCAGCACGACCCCATACACTGCCCAAACACCGCTGCACTTTCCTAAACAATGAATCACCACCCCCAGCACGACCCCATACACTGCCCAAACACCGCTGCACTGTCCTAAACCCTGAACCACCACTCCCAGCACGACCCCCTACACTGCCTGAACACCACTGCACTGCCCTAAACCCTGAACCACCACCCTCAGCAGGACCCCCTCACTGCCCGAACACCACAGCACTACCCAAGACCCTAAAACAGTACCCCAGCACGGCCCTCTACACTACCCAAAGACCACTGCACTACCCTAAACCCTAAAACACTACCCCCTGCAAGAACCCCTACACCACCCAAAGACAACTGCACTGCCCTAAACCCTAAAACACGACCCCCTACACTACACAAACACCGTTGCACTACCCTAAACCCTAAAACACTAACCCCAGCACGATCCCCTACACTAAACAAACACCACTGAAGTACCCTAAACCCTTAAACACTACCCCAACACTACACAAACACCACTGCACTACCCTAAACCCTAAAACACTACCCCCAGCATGACCCCCTACACTACCCAAACACCACTGCACTACCCTAAACCCTAAACCACTACCCCCAGCAGTACCCCCTACAATACCCAAACACCACTGCACTACCCTTAACCTTAAACCACTACCCCCAGCACGACTCCCTACACTACCCAAACACCACTGCACTAACCTAAACCCTAAAACACTACTCCCAACCCGACACCCTACACTACACACACACCACTGCACTACCTTAAACCCTAAATCTACCCTCAGCACGACCCCCTTCACTACCTGAACACCACTGCACAACCCTAAACCCTAAAACACTACCCCAGCATGACCCCCTACAATACACAAACACCACTGCACTGCCCTAAACCCTAAAACACTACCCCAACACGACCCCCTACACTATCCGAACACCACTGCACTGCCCTAAACCCCAAAACACTACCCCCAGCATGACCCCCTACACTGCCCGAACACCGCTGCACTGCCCTAAACCCTAAAACACCACCCCCAGCACGACCCTCTACACTGCCCGAACACCGCTGCTCTGCCCTAAACCCTAAAACACCACCCCCAGCATGACCCCCTACACTGCCCGAACACCGCTACACTGCAAAAACACCTGAAACACCACCCCCAGCACGACCCCCTTCACTGCCCAAACACCGCTGCACTGTTCTAAACCCTGAAACACCACGCCCAGCACGACCCCCTACACTGTCCGAACACCGCTGCATTGCCCTAAATCATGAAACACCACCACCAGCACGACCCCCTACACTGCCCGAACACCACTGCCCTGCCCTAAACCCTGAAACACCACTCCCAGCACTACCCCCTACACTGCCCGAACACCGCTGCACTGCCCTAAACCCTGAAACACCACCCCCAGTACGACCCCCTACACTGCCCGAATACCGCTGCACTGCCCTAAACCCTGAAACACCACCCCAACACGACCCCCTACACTGCCTGAACACCACTGCACTGCCCAAAACCCTGAAACTTCACCCCCAGCACTACCCCTACACTACCCAAACACCATTGCACTACCCTAAACCCTAAAACACTACCAGAGCACAACCACTACACTGCTCGAACACCACTGCACTACCCTAAACCCTAAAACACTACCCCAGCACGACCCCCTACACTACCTAAAGACAACTGCACTACCCTAAAACACTACCCCTGTATGACCCCTACACTACCCAAAGATCACTGCACTACCCGAAACCCTAAAACACTACACCCAGCACGACCCCCTACACTACGCAAAGACCACTGCACTACCCTAAACCCTAAAACACTTCCCCTGCACGACCACCTACACTACCCAAAGACCACTGCACTACCGTAAACCCTAAAACACTACACCCCACACAACCACGTACACCACCCAAAGACCACTGCACTACCCTAAACACTAAAACATGACCCCCAACACTACACAAACACCGCTGCACTACCCTTAACCCTAAAACACTACCCCCAGTACGACCCACTACACTACACAAACACCACTGCACAACCCTAAACCCTAAAACAATACCCCCTAGACTACACAAACACCACTGCACTACCCTAAACCCTAAAACACCACCCCCAGCAGTTCCCCCTACACTACCCAGACACCACTGCACTACCCTAAACCCTAAAACACTACCCCCAGCAGTACCTACTACACTACCCAAACACCACTGCACTACCCTAAACCCTAAAACACTACCCCCAGAAGTACCCCCTACTCTACCCAAACACCACTGCACTACCCTAAACCCTAAAACACTACCCCAGCACGATCCCCTACACTACCCCAACATCACTGCACTACCCTAAACCCTAAAACACTACTCCCTGCACGACCCCTTCACTACCCAAACACCACTGCACTACCCTAAACCATAAATCTACCCCCAGCACGACCCCCTACACTATCCAAAGACCACTGCACTACCCTAAAATACTACACCCCACACAACCCCCTACACTACCCAAAGACCACTGAACTACCCTAAACCGTAAAACACAACCCCCTAGACTACACAAACACCACTGCACTACCCTAAACCCTAAAACACTACCGCCAGCACAACCTCCTACACTACCCAAACACCACTGCACTACCCTAAACCCTAAAACACTACCCCAGCACGATCCCCTACACTACCCCAACATCACTGCACTACCCTAAACCCTAAAACACTACTCCCTGCATGACCCCCTTCACTACCCAAACACCACTGCACTACCCTAAACCATAAATCTACCCCCAGCACGACCCCCTACACTATCCAAAGACCACTGCACTACCCTAAAATACTACACCCCACACAACCCCCTACACTACCCAAAGACCACTGAACTACCCTAAACCGTAAAACACAACCCCCTAGACTACACAAACACCACTGCACTACCCTAAACCCTAAAACACTACCGCCAGCACAACCTCCTACACTACCCAAACACCACTGCACTACCCTAACCCCTAAAACACTACCCCCAACAGTACCCCCTACACTACCCAAACACCACTGCATTACCCTAAACCCTAAAACACTACCCCCAGCAGTACCCCCTACACTTCCCAAGCACCACAGCACTAACCTAAACCCTAAAACAACACCCCACCAAATACCCCCTACACTACCCACACACCACTGCACTGCCCTAAACCCTAAAACACTACTCACAGCACAACCCCCTACACTACCCAAACAGCACTGCACTACCCTAAATCTAACCCCTACACAACTTAACACCACTGCACTACCCTAAACCCACCCCCAGCACGACCCCTACACTGTCCGAATACCACTGCACTACCCTAAACCCTAAATCTACCCCCAGCATGACCCCTACATTGCCCGAACACCACTGCACTACCCTAAACCCTAAATATATCCCCAGCACGACCCCTACACTACCCGAACACCACTGCACTGTCCTAAGCCCTAAAACCCTACCCTCAGCATGACCCCCTACACTACACAAGCACCACTGCATTGCCCTAAACCCTAAAACACTACCCCAGGATGACCCCCTACACTGCCAGAACACCACTGCACTGCCCTAAACCCTAAAACACTACCCCTAGTACGACCCCCTACACTTGCCGAACACCACTGCACTGCCCTAAACCACCACCCAAAGCACGACCCCCTACACTGCCCGAAGACCACTGCACTGCCCTAAACCCTAAAACTCCATACCCCTGCACAACCCCCTACACTGCCCGAACACGACGGCACTGCCCTAAACCCTAAAACACCACCCCCCTGCATGACCCCCTACACTGCCTGAACACCACTGCACTGCCCTAAACCCTAAAATACCACCCCCCTGTACGACACCCTACACTGCCCGAACACCACTGCACTGCCCTAAACTAGGCCTGGGCGGAAAATTCCGTTCCGCTCGCGGAATTTG
The DNA here is from genome assembly GCF_964204655.1 of Triturus cristatus. NCBI lineage: Eukaryota > Metazoa > Chordata > Amphibia > Caudata > Salamandridae > Triturus > Triturus cristatus. The sequence continues at coordinate 836,398,207 of NC_140581.1, forward strand.
CGTAATTTGCGTAATTTCGCGTTCCGCGGAGAACGCGAAATTGCTCAAAAGTCTGCTTTCCGCGATTTCGCGAAATTTTTGCTTGTTCGCGTTCTCAAAATGCGTGTTCGCGAGATATTTCTCCCCGAGCACGCAAACAGCAATTGTGAACAGGAAAAAAGCATCGCGAACAAGCAATTCCGCGTGTTCGCGGAATTTCTGCGTGTTCGCGGAGATTTTTTACCGTTTCGCGGAGATTTGCATAACGCAACTACGCAAATTCCGCCCACCCCTACCCTAAACCCTAAAACACCACCCCCAGCATGACCTCCTACACTGTCCGAACACCACTGCACTGCCCTAAACCATGAAACAGCACCCCCAGCACGACCCCCCTACACCGCCCGAACACCACTGCACTGCCCTAAACCCTGAAATACCACACCAGCATGACCCCCTACACTGCCTGAACACCACTGCACTGCCCTAAACCCTGAAACACCACTCCCAGCACAACCCCCTACACTGCCTGAACACCACTGCACTGCCCTAAACCCTGAAACACCACCACCGCATGACCCCCTACACTGTCCGAACACCACTGCAGTACACCTTGAAACACCACCCCCAGCACGACCCCCTACACTGCCCGACCACCACTGCATTGCCCTAAACCCTGAAACACCACCCCCAGCATGACCCCCTACACTGCCTGAACACCACTGCACTGCTCTAAACCCTGAAACACCACCCACAGCACGACCCCCTACACTGCCCGAACACCACTGTACTGCCCTAAACCGTGAAACACCACCCCCAGCACAACCCCCTACACTGCCCGAACACCACTGCACTGCCCTAAACCCTAAAACACCACCCCCAGCACGACCCCCTACACTGCCCAAACACAACTGCACTGCGCTAAACCCTAAAACACCACCCCCAGCACAAACCCCTACACTGCCCGAACACCACTGCCTTAAACCCTAAAACACCACCCCAGCACGACCCTCTACACTGCCCAAACACCACTGTCCTAATCCCTAAAACACCACCCCAGCACAAACCCTACACTGCCCGAACACCACTGCATTAAACCTTAAAACACCTCCCCAGCATGACCCCCTACACTGCCCGAACACCACTGCACTGCCCTAAACCCTAAAATACCACCCCCAGCACAACCCCTACACTGCCCGAACACCACTGCACTGCCCTAAACCCTAAAACACTACCCCTAGCATGACCCCCTACACTGCCCGAACACCACTGCACTGCCCTAAATCCTAAAACACTGCCCCCAGCACGACCCCCTACACTGCCCGAACACCGCTGCACTCCCCTAAACCCTAAAACACTACCCGAGCATGATCCCCTACACTACCCAAAGACCACTGCACTACCCTAAACCCTAAAACACTACCCCCAGCATGACCCCTACACTACCCAAAGACCACTGCACTACCCTAAACCCTAAAACACTGCCCCCAGCACAACCCCCTATACTATACAAACATCACTGCACTACCCTAAACCCTAAAACACTCCCCCCAGCACTACTCCCTATACTACCCAAACACCAGTGCACTGCCCTAAACTCTAAAACACTACCCCCAGCATGACCCCCTACACTACCCAAACACCACTGCACTACCCTAAACCCTAAATCTACCCCAGCATGACCCCCTACACTACCCAAACTCCACTGTACTGCCCTCAACCCTAAAACACTACCCCCAGCACGACCCCCTACATGCCTTTTACATATGTAGTTACTTGCACATGTACCACTGAGACATCCATTCGCTCACCAACACACCCATACACACACTCACCCACCCATACAGCTGTTTCCACATGCACTCTTGAACCCATATACCCAGTGAATCAACCACTCACACATCTATGCACAGAGTCACGCACCTCCCACCAACCCACACACACACTCAGGCAGCCATACAAATACTCAGGCAAGCATTCAATAACCCATATAAACTCTCATGCATCTACTCAACAACCAATGCAGCACCTTACACAGCAATAGACAGACTGCTACAGACATTCACACAGCTTAGTCACTAACCCATGCATTTAGTAAGATACATTTAATCACTCACTTATACAGTCAGTCACATACCTACTAAATCCTCCATACAGACACTAATACACCCACTCATTCCTCAATACAGCTTGGCATATATATAAAACAAATTTAAACTTTACAGAAACACACAGTCACTGGATGATGTAGTCAGTGATGTCATCAGTGATGTCAGTTGAGATGTCATCAGTGATGTCATCAGTGATGTCACTGACCATGTCATGAATGATGCAATATGTGACGTCATCAGCAGTGCATTGCGGGGGTGCGAGTTATAGTTAGCTGAACTAACTATAACGCCAGAATTTCTATGGCTTTGTACGAGTGAAATGTCCAACTAACTATAAGGTTCCTGAAACCTACGGTTTTTTCAGTTAATTTCTATGGCTTTTTAAATGCTAATTTCTAACTATAACGTGCCTGAAACCTATGTTTTTTTCAGTGAATACCTACCGTGCTGCTGATTGATGCCGCCTTGCAGAATAAAGATTTTGAACATGCTGTGAGTCGGCCTCCAAGTGTTCTTGCATATGGAATACATATATATATATATATATATATATACAACCTTGTGTTTTTGGAATGAATTGCGGCGATGTCCTCGTCGCGGAAATGCCCTGCCGCTGAACCTGCGGACCACGGCTCTCAAACCTGGGGGCCATGTGGAGTTGGAGTTCCGATTTTGTGGGTATGAACACTTGCAGGACATTGTGCTTTCCTCCGTGTAACCCACTTGGGGATCATTTTTAATGTACACAGCACCAACGGCTACTATTTTGATTTGCACGAACTACCTAACCCAGAATGCATTTGCATAAAAAAATCCCATTAGGGTGGGGAACTCAGGTACAAGTTCAGCGCAGCTGTGACGGCGTGTGTGCAAAGCCAGTGAACAAGGGCAAGTCGCCCGAAACGAGTATGGCACCTTTCATGGAGGAATAAGTGCACTGTGTCTTCGCCTGCAAATAAAGGAGGATTTACTCTACCTGTGTTGGCGTTTCCATTAAGGGCAACCTTGTGTTATATATATATATATATATATATATAAATATATATATATCCACCATCTCGAGTTTTTCATTTAGGAGAGCCACACGCAGGTAGGTAATCTTCCGTTTAATTATAAAAGTTGCAGCGCAATGGAGGGAAAACATCCAAAATGTCCAAAAAGCCTAACGCGTTTCATGCTCACACGCATTTCATCAGAGGCTTAAGTTCAACAAAGCATGAAGCAAATGGCATCACTTTATAAATCTCACCACCTGCCACAGTGGGCGTTGGCTCTCCCAGAGCCTGATGGTAATCGTAGTGCCTTTAGTGTTACTTCCGTGAGTTGCTTTCATGCGATGCACAATCAAGAAAAATAAAACCCCAATATGGCGGCTAGGATTCGCGTGCTGATGGAGCTTGGTACACTACCGGTACGGGACTCCAGTTTTCTAAAAAAAAGATATACATCTTTTTTTTTTGAAGATATAAAACATTACATAATTTTTAAAGTTAAAAAAAAGGATAAGAGTTCAAAAATATTACAAAAAAAATTGAAAAAATATAGGTTTTATAAATTTTAAAATATGAAATTTACATTTAAAAAACATTCGAAATTAACTGAAAAAACCATAGGTTTTACAGACGTTATAGTTAGGAAATAGCATTTAAAAAACCTTTGAAATTCACTAAAAAAACCATAGGTTTCATGGACGTTATAGTTAGTTGGACATTTGACTCATATGAAACCATAGAAATTCCCCACTTATAGTTAGTTGAGCTAACTATAACTCGCGCGCCCACAATGCACTGCTGATGACATCACATATTACATCACTCATGACATGGTCAGTAACATTACTGATGACATCACTGATGACATCTCAAATGACATCATTGATGACATCATCCATGTGATAATCTGATGCACATACTGGTGCCCTAATATAAACTTTAATACACCCACTCTAAAATACCGACTACTATTTTTGAAACCATACACACAACAATGCCAGACACTACATACCACCAACTATTTCCTAGGTCTACACACACATCCAGTCATTTATACATGCAGTTACTCATCAATACAGTACTATAATATGCCCTAATACACCTATACATACAGTCACACTCCGCCACTCATCCATAGAGTTACTCACACACCTAGTCAGTCATGCAAAGAATCAATCACATACCCCTTTACTCATGTATACAGTTATACACACCAACTCCGTTATTTATACACACACCACGTCACTTATTTATGCAGATACTAACACATACTTACTGTCTTATACAATCACTGATACAAGCAGACACTCATTTATACACCCACTTTTCAAATAACTTACACTCAAGTATAGTCATTTATATACTCCAAACACTAACATATACTGCCTTAAAACATATGTAGTTAGTCACACATATACCACTGAGACCTTCATTCACTCACCAACACACCTATACACACACTAACTCACCCATACAGCCCTTCCCAGATGCACTTTTGAATCCATACAATCAGTGAATCACCCACTCAGATATATATGCACAGAGTCACACACACCCCCACCCGCCCACACAGACACTCAAGCACCCATACAGAAACTCAGACAACAAATCAATAACCCATATATATACTCATGTAACTACTCACCAACCCATGCAGTTGCTTACACACTAACTGAGAGACTAATACAGACTTTCACACAGTTTAGTCACTAACCCATGCCTCCAGTAAGACACATTCAATCACTCACTTATAGAGTCAGTCACGCACCTACTAAATAATCCCTTCAGGCACTTGTAAATCCACTCATTCTTCAATACACCTTGGCATAGCTATATATGAAAAATATTTAAACTTTACAGAAACACACATTCACTGGATGATGTCATCAGTGATGTCATCAGTGATATAATTTGAGATGTCATCAGTGATGTCATCAGTGATGTCATTGACCATGTCATGAGTGATGTAATATGTGACGTCATCAGCAGTGTATTGCGGGCGCGCGAGTTATAGTTAGCTCAACTAACTATAACGGGGGAATTTCTATGGTTTCATATGAGTCAAATGTCCAACTAACTAAAACGTCCCTGAAACCTATGGTTTTTTAGTGAATTTCAAAGGTTTTTAAAAATCCAAATTCCTAACTATAACGTCTGTAAAACCAATGTTTTTTAGTGAGTATATATATATATATATATATATTCCTTGGATTCCCTCACTTCCTCCATTTTTCCAGCGAAAGTCACGGCACCACAGCAGGGTAAGTTTCAAAATTAATTTATTTCGACACCATTGTGCAAACTGTGCATAAATTAGGACGGCCTACGCGTTTCGGCTACCATTAGCCTTCTACTGGGCCATAGAGTCCCCAGCGTCTAGACAGTTTTTAAAGTGCTTGTGCTCATTCCCTTGTTTGTTTTTACCATCATTTAAAAGCTAGACTGGTAGCCTCAACACACAACAACATGGTACAGTTTGATCACCATTTTTCTCATCATTGTAAAGTACATTTGACTATCAAATAAAGTGCTAGTGCAATACAACAACATGGTGCAGTTAAATCGCCATTATTTCATCATTGTCAAGTACATTCGACTATCGAATAAAGTGCTAGTGCAAAAATAACAGTTTTTTTTTAAATGGCGAAGATTAGTACATATGCAGTCTCTTCAAGATATTTCATTATTTTTATATCCCAGCATATGCTCATCATTCACTAATTGTCTTCCTTTGTCCACACATTATAGTGTGTGCACCATGTTAAACTCTATCTCAACATTCCTTTAGTCTATCAGTTTTTTAATTTTAAAAATCTTTAATTTTTTTATTTTTTCATTTCTTCACAGATGTAGTTCTGTTGGGCACAATTGTTGTGAAGTACATTCAATTATTCAATAAAGTGCACTTTGACACCTCCATCTCTTTCATAGAGTGATTATGTGATAGAGTACATTCTATTTCTTGCTAGTCACGATATTCTCAGCCAAATTTTGGTTACAACAGCCTTCAGTGGTTATTTACCTTCTGATGACTCAAAGTTCATTTCCTAACATACACCCTGGATATACTCGCCTTCCTACAACCCATTGTTTCCCTAGTTGTTTGTACAGGAATTTACAACGTTCATTTAGATTTAATTAAGTTTCTTGATGTTACTGGGTTATCCTGATGAAAAGGTTCGACAAGATCAATGTAAGTACATATACAAAACCCATCTCAGAAGAAACACAAAACTTAACTTTATTTACACGTTGATAAATCCACAAATTCTTTTGCAATTGCTGGGAACACATATTTGAAGTTTATTTACACATAAATGAAGCTTGTTAATTTTTCTTTTATTTCCCAAGCTTTACCTCACTCCTAGGGATGTTCCTATCTCATTTTGACTTATATCCTTATTTGCTTGTTTTTTAAAAAAATTGTGCAGTGTGTATGTACAGTGTTCAGGTAATAAGTGAAAGATGATTTTTGTATATATATATATACATATATATATATATATATATATATATATATACATAGACTCAATTCAGCAGAAGGGAAATTGTGCTTTAGACATCAAGTTCTTACTCAGTTTTAAATCAGTTCAGATAGAGTTACTATTGGTTCTCTACTATTTACAAATGTACAAATAATTCTGTATCTTGATTGTGTCCATGCGGATATTCCGTACCAATTGCTAGTAGTAGTCGAGATTCCATTTTCCGCAACTTTAGAGTTCGGTCACCACCTCTTTCTGCAGGTTTCATGATTTTAATCCCTGAGTATTTCAATTGACTACAATCACTTTGATGATATTCGTGAAAGTGTTTTGGTATGAGATAGCTAGGATCTTTATTTTTTGTAGCACGCAGATGTTGCAGGATCCGTAGCTTAAGTTTGTTGATTGTGCTACCTACGTAGTGTTTTTTACATGGACACGTTAATCTGTAGACCACGTACTTGGATTCACATGTAATGTGGTCAAGAATTTTCTCTGATTTCCCATTCTGTAGTCCATAATTTATTATATTGGAGCCAGTGTCACATGCTCGGCATTTTGCACATTTCCAGAATCCTGGTGTGTTTAGCCATGAGTTTGTCTTTGGTTCTTTTTTCTGTGGATGACTTTGTGTCAAGATGTCTCTTAAAGAAGCTGTTTTCCGATAGGTTATACTGGGATGGGTGTTAGATTTTCTCTTAACGTCGCATCAAGTTGTAGAATTTCCCAATTCCTACTTATTACTCATTTTAACTCTCCACTTTGATTATTGAAATCCATGATTAGTCATGTTGTGATGTTTGTTGCACCCTCTTCCTCATCAGGTTTCCTTTTTGACGATGTTAGGAGGTCGGTTCGTTCTTTCAGTTTGACCCTGGATTTGGCGTTGCTGATGACTTCTACAAGATAACCTCTATCAATGAAACAACAACTCATCTCCTCGATTTCATGCTCTAAGTCATCAGTTTCAGAGCAGTTTCTTTTTGCCCTTAGCATATCTCCATAGGGTATGCTCCATTCAAATTTGATGGATGTCCACTATTAGCATGCAGTATGCTATTGCATGATGTTGGTTTTCGATGCATTTTGGTGCATACCCTATTGTTTCTGATGAAGATTTCCACGTCCAGGATTGATGATGCTAGTATCACTTATTGCCGGTGTGAAGCTTAAGTTGTAGTCATTATCATCGAGAGAGTCAATAAAGGCCTGTAGGTCTGCACCATCCCCATCCCATATGACAAAGAGGTCGTCAATAAATCAACACCAAGTTTTTATTTTGGAATGTGTTTTTCTTTCTTTTTCCAGAGTCTCTGTTTCCCATACGGCCATGAGCAGGTTGGCGTATGTTGGGGCAAAAGATGTCCCCATTGCCGTACCTTGTTTCTGCATATAAAGGTCACCTAGGAAGAGGAAAACATTATGTTCCAAACAATAAGTCAGCATCTCTACTAACATGGTAGTGTGTTCTAGATAATTCACTGATCTCAATTGTAGGAATTGTTTTGCGGCTTTTATTCCATCCTCATGCCGTATCGATGTATAAAGTGAGGAGATATCTATTGTTGCCATTAATAGTCCTGTCTTCCACTCGATTTTACTGATCTTGTTTAAAAAGTCCATAGTATCACTTAAATAAGAGGGTAGTGTAGTCACATAATTCATTAAGAAGATGTTCACAAATCTAGAAGTGGTTTCCAATAGTGATCCAATTGAGCTGACTATTGGCCTTCCAGGTGGGTTGTGGATCACCTTATGCACTTTTGGCAGAAAGTAGATGGTTGCTTTGATAGGGTGGTCTGTTTTCAAATAGAGGTATTCATCAAATTCAATTAAGCCCCTTCCCTTCCATTCAAGTGACATTGAGTGATATTCATTCATCCAGGCTTCGGTTGGATCTTGTTTGAGTTTCTCATAGTGGTCTTTGTTTTCAAGTTGCCTTTTAGCTTCTTTTATGTTGTAGTCATATTTTGAACCACGATGTTTCCACCTTTGTCGGAGGCTTTTAAGTTAATCGTTGGATAATTTTTTAGCTCTGTCAATGCGTTGTATTCTCCTGGTGTCAAATTCCAATTCTTTTTCTTTTTAGATTTTGATGTTGGTTTAATAGAGATTTTATTGATTTCTTCCACCATAATTTGGTTGAACAGATCAATCTTCTTTCCTGGTGGAAGTTGCGGACAGAACCTGGACTGTTTTTTCAGTCTACTTTCGCCTCCTTTGTTAGTGGCTATCCCCATGCTGTTACAAAGATCCTTATCCAACTCGAGGCAATGTTGATGATCCCCTATTATAGATTTCTCCCCCTCTTCCAGTGATGTTAATATTCCTAATGCTGGTAAATCCTTTTGAGCAATTAGTGATAAGTCGTTGTTGTCAATATTTGGACAATTTGGTTGAGATGTTTTTTCCGCGAAATATTTTTTTAAGTTTAATTTTTCGGCAGAACTTATAGAGGTCAATCCGTGCATTTGCTACATCCATGTCCTTGTTGGGACAATAAGACAATCCTCTATTGAGTAGTTTAAGATGAGTCTCACTTAGAATTTTAGCTGAGATGTTTATTACTAGATTATTTTTGAAGAGGGTTTTTCTTTTCCTTAGATTTACTTCTGCTTTCCTCTTCCTCTTTTTGGTTTTGCTACTTCTTCTACTCCTTCTGATGGTATTTTGGGTTGTCCTCTTCCCCACGCAGTGCCTCTCCCTCTTCCTCTTTGTTGCGTTATCATTTGTGCAAGCCGCATGTCCCCGTGAAAATCCAATGGGGTTGTAGTTACTTCTTCATCGGCCGAGCTGAGATCCGAACTATCCACCATATTTGGTGTCTCCCTTTCTGCACATTTATCCATGACGACTCTATTTCTCAGCATGTCATACTTCCTGGCGAATGTGTAAATACGACTGTTCGCATAGTCAATCCTATCTCTGGTAAATGTATTTGCTTTTCTTTTTTCCACCTCTGCTTTGTGTTTATTTATTTTTTTCTCCATGTTATCGATCATCTCCTTATTCTCTTCCGATGTTGGAAATGTGGCTAATTCTTGTTCCAATTCCTGGATTATATTAGTGATTTTATCTAATTTCTTTTCTGCATGTGTACTCAGTGTCCTCATAAATTTAAATGAACATTCATTAGTATCTTGCTGCCACTGTTTTATTAAATCCGGGTCCAGATCATTCAGCGTGGGCATGATTAATATCCAAAGTCCTCTTGGTACCCTCTTATATTCAATATATTTTTCTAATATTGTTTTCTCCCACCAATTGTTAATTTCAAGAATGCGGCTCTGTTGAAGTTCGCTTAGAACACTGATTATAGTTTTATTGTCTCTTTCTCCTATTGTTTCCCTGGCAATTGCACTTGTTGAGGGTATAGCATCATCATTTAATAACTCACTCGCTCTCTGTAAGCGATTCCTGCACTTTTGTGCCATGTTTTGGTTGAGGTTAAACTTTTCTTATTTCTGCTTACAATTGTTATGGTGTCAGTACTTTTTATATTCCGGAAACCTGTTGTCTGGTTCCAGACTTAACAGGATGCCTTAACTCTGCTGCTCTTGCTATAATCACCTTCTCCACAAATTATAGCTGATTTGCGATATGTCTGTTTGAGTCTCCGTTTGTTTCAAGTAACTACAGTTTTATTTTTTCATTTCATTTCCTCCCGAAGTACACTATCGCAAGAAGTCAGAATGCGGAGCGAGGAGTATTTGTGGGCATTAAATTACACGTTCTATGCCTTTTTGCTTGTCCCTCCTCTCGGCTACTAACTCCAAATGGTTTACACGGTAGCAGGTTAAGGCGTGCCCCTGCTTCTCTCACGCCACCTCCGCCGCGCTCCGAGCCGCACTGACAACGCCCACCCCCCACCTCCGTACTCACCACAGGAACTTCGCCGTCCGACGCGTTCTTCTTTCCCGATTTTCTCAATGCGTTGACTTCAAAGCTGCAGACAGAGGCGTCGGCTTCTTTTCTCCACTTTTTGGTAATGTCAACTGGATTTGTTCAAAGCCGCCTCACCTCACTCGCGAGTGCCCGTGATGTGCGTTCCAGTCTCTGCACCATACATTCCTTGGATTCCCTCGCTTCCTCCGTTTTTTCAGCGAAAGTTTCAGCGAAAGTCACGGCACCACAGCAGGGTAAGTTTCAAAATTAATTTATTTCGACACCATTGTGCAACTTGTGCATAAATTAGGACGGACTACGCGTTTCGGCTACCATTAGCCTTCTACTGGACCATAGAGTCCCCAGCGTCTAGACAGTTTTAAAGTGCTTGTGCTCATACCCTTGTTTGTTTTTACCATCATTTAAAAGCTAGACTGTTAGCCTCAACACAACAACATGGTACAGTTTGATCACCATTTTTCTCATCATTGTAAAGTACATTTGACTATCAAATAAAGTGCTAGTGCAATACAACAACATGGTGCAGTTAAATCGCCATTATTTCATCATTGTCAAGTACATTTGACTATCGAATAAAGTGCTAGTGCAAAAATAACAGTTTTTTAAATGGCAAAGATTAGTACATATGCAGTCTCTTCAAGACATTTCATTATTTTTATATCCCAGCATATGCCCATCATTCACTAATTGTCCTCCTTTGTCCACACATTATAGGGTGTGCACCATGTTAAACTCTATCTCAACATTCCTTTAGTTTATATATATATATATATATAAAGCAAAAAACAAGCAGTCTCCGCACTTCCAGGTTGGCGAACAGAGACAACACGAATCCCTGGAATCAGGCACAGGTACGTTTATTTGTTACAGAGCTGCAAATCTGATGCGTTTCTGGCAGTTGCCCTTGCTCACAAATAGCCAGATCTTGGCCCGCCATTTTTTAAAATATGCTTTGGTAAACACCACGTGTTATAATAGACAAAAACAAAATACTGTGCACGAGCTGTTTGTGTTGCTTGTCAGTTAGTCTGTTTTCCAACTAGTCAATGGTCATGTTTAAATCTTGCCGATTTTGCAAGAAGAAACATATTAAAATCCAAAAACATCAATAATTTGTAAGCACAAATGCAAATTATCCTATGAGAAATAGTTTCGTAAATAGGGATAAAACAAAAGACAAGCAATATATTTGATCAGCTTACAATTCCTGTATAAATACTAGAACTTATGGGCAATATATATATATATATATATATATATATATATATATATATATATATATATATATATATATTCAGTGAAAAAACCATAGGTTTCACACATGTTATAGTTAGCTGGACATTTTACTGATAAAAAACCATTGAAATTCCCCCGTTATAGTTAGTGCAGGCAACTATAACTCACGCGACCGCAATCCTCTGCTGATGCTAATACTGTATTTAGACACTTATTTGCCCATGTCTTCTTCCATTAAATTTTAGCTATACATATATTACAATTATTTTTTTTTCATAAAGACACATATGTCATCAGCAGAGGATTGCGGTCGCGTGAGTTATAGTTGCCTGCACTAACTATAACGGGGGAATTTCAATGGTTTTTTATCAGTATAATGTCCAGCTAACTATAACATGTGTGAAACCTATGGTTTTTTCACTGAATTTGCAAGGTTTTTTAAATGCTAATTCCTAACTATAACATGTGTGAAACCTATGGTTTTTTCAGTGAATTTGTACGGTTTTTTAAATGCTAAGTTACTTTATGCCGTTCGTGGCGTGCGCGCCCACTTAACGCAGTTCGTTCCGTGCGCGCACAGTGCGCTTCGCGCACCGCGCGCCCACTTTACGCAGTTAGTGCCGTGCACGCACGGTGGGCACGCAGTGCGCTACGCGCACCGCGTGCCCACGTTACGCTAGATGGGCCATGAACGCACGATGCGCTTCGCGCACCGTGCGCACATGGAGGACATATGATGCGCATCGTTGTGACAGGTAATATTTTCGTTTTTCAGTTGTGTGATATGCCATGCACAAATGGTGCCCTTCCGGCACCTTTTGCACATGGGGTGGGGAGAGTGTGGATAATTTTTTTTTTTTTTAATATTTTTTACCGTACGCGTACGGTAAGCGTAATCGGCGAAATTTTTGAAAAAATTAAAATTCCCTTTTTGACCTTGGGGATCTTTGGGGACTCCCTCAACATGGCTAGGTGCTTGGGAGCTGTCTAAACAGCCCCTTTACATGTTTTTGCCCTTTGTTTTTCAACCCCCTCTCAGAGTGCGAGAGAGAAAATGGCGGCCGCAACTTCCTGGTTTCGACCGATTCGAATGTTTACTAAGATCTAACAGCCAATCAGATTCGCGCTCGCGCACGGCACCGTACGCGTACGGTAAGCTTACCGTAAGCGCACCGTAAGCTGCCACAGATATATATATTGATTTAAATGCTATTTTCTCAGTAACTACTGAACAGATTTACACCAGACCTACAAAAGGCACTTCCTTGACCTGAGGACTACCTCTCTGCCAAATTTCAAGTAACTCTGTTCAGCCGTTCGGGCTGTAGCTGTGTCTAAAGGTCCTATGGAAAAATGCATGGGAAAAACGCGTTTTGGGACCCCCCTTTTTTCTCAGCCCCCGCTTGACGAATCCCCCCGAGACTTTCAGGGTAGGAGCGGAGCGTAGCGCCCCATTAGTTTTGAAAATTTCGCGAGGATTCGTCGACCGGCGCCAAAGTTATTCCAAATAGAATGTTGCGGTTTTCCTATGGAAACAGGGTCCTAAGTATAACTACCTACTGGCGACCGCCAGTAGGTAATATATATATATATATATAAAAGCCACAGGTTGCCCCAAGTGAGGATATCACACATGAAGAGGTAGCGCACACAGCTACCGGCAGCAGGGTTCTCACCCAGCCCTCCAGTTCTTAAAAAGTGACTGCCATACGCGCTTCGAAGATACTCTCCTCTTGATCACTGGCTCACTCCAATTAGACAAGGAAAAACGGTTTTGAGAGGAAACACCTTTTATTTGAATGCGTAGACCCGCCCATGTGGGCGTAAGCAAAACAGGGCATCATGGTCTTTGTAGTACAACCCATCGTCGCTGAGTCAAGATCCCATATAAAACCCGGTTGGGTACCGTTCTCCCACAAGGAATGTTCACTGAATTAATGTCTACCCCAGTGGGCTCGAGGACCGAAAAGGCTGCTTCCAACTCTGCCAATGTCAAACCAGCAGCTAGGCCCCCTTCATTCCCAAACAGCGCTCGTCAAATCCGAGCGTCAAGGAACCGCAGCAGCGGCAGGACATCCTCGCGGCCGGACCAGCCGCTAAATACAAAAGCCACAGGTTGCCCCAAGTGAGGATATCTCCCTTCTTGGAGTAACAGAGAGTTTAAGACACAGTGTCGACCGCGGTGAAACATCGGCGCTTATCCTTCTGGATTTAAGTGCGGCGTTCGACACTGTGTCTCATTCCATTCTTCTTAGCTCTCTCTGTTCCCTGGGACTGGACGGTCCAGCTTTAGCATGGATTGCCTCCTTTTTAAGTGAGCGCACCTTCCAGGTCTTTTCTACGAAAGCCTCCTCTTCCACTTATACATCAGCATATGGCGTTCCTCAGGGGTCTATACTCAGCCCTCTGCTGTTTAATATCTATATAAGACCCCTTGCCTCCATAGCAGAAGACGCTGGGCTGACCATCTTTTCATATGCTGATGATACCCAGATTGTGTTTTCCCTCTCCAGCTGTGAAAGCAACGACATATCGGTTTTGAAATTAGGGTTGTCCCGTATAGCTGGGTGGATGCAAAGGCATCTCCTTAAGCTAAACGGTGACAAAACCGAAATTCTTATTTTCGGGAAAAAGAAAGATCTATGGGGCCCCCAACATTGGCCTACCGAGATGGGACCTCTCCCACAGCCTTCTTCAGTGGCCCGCAATCTTGGCTTCCTTGTAGACGATAAACTCTCTATGCGACAGCAGGCCACTCAGGTGGCCGCCATCTGTTTTACTACTCTACGATGGCTCCAGAAAATTCTATGGATGCTGCCTCCATCTACTAGGAGAACCGTCGTACAGGCGCTGGTAACTTCCCGCCTGGACTACGGAAATGTCCTCTACCTTGGTGCCGATGCGGCCACTGTCAACAAACTTCAGGTTGTCCAGAACTCTGCTGCCCGTCTTCTCTGTAACATCCCGAGAAGACAATCAGCTAGGCAGGCTCTACGCGAATTACATTGGCTTAGGATCCCCAGCCGCATTAACTTTAAAGCCTTATGCTATCTTTTTAAAATCAAGCAAGGCTCGGCTCCAATGTATCTGCGCAACCTCGTTCAACCTTACACACCAATTCGAACACTAAGATCGTCTGCTAATTGTGATTTTGTCATTCCTCGATTCAAACTTGTTAAAATGGGAGGGCGGGCTTTCGCCCATCGCGCCCCCAAATATTGGAATACGCTACCTTCCTCCTTGAAAAATGAGACTAATTTTCTTGCATTCAGGAAACGTCTAAAAACGCTCTTATTCTGCTGATTTGCATGGGTATTTAATTGCCTCAGGGAGCTGCTAACAATGGTCCGTTCTCTTCTTTAGTCTATCCCTCTGCGTCGGGAAACCCACTGTGGGTAGCTGTTGCGCGTTATAAGTTTAAATAAATAAATAAATAAATAAATAAATATCACACATGAAGAGGTAGCGCACACAGCTACCGGCAGCAGGGTTCTCAGCCAGCCCTCCAGTTCTTAAAAAGTGACTGCCATACGCGTTTCGAGGATACTCTCCTCTTGATCACTGGCTCACTCCAATTAGGCAAGGAAAAACGGTTTTGAGAGGAAACACCTTTTATTTGAATGCATAGACCCGCCCATGTGGGCGTAAGCAAAACAGGGCATCATGGTCTTTGTAGTACAGCCCATCGTCGCTGAGTCAAGATCCCATATAAAACCCGGTTGGGTACCGTTCTCCCACAAGGAATGTTCACTGAATTAATGTCTACCCCAGTGGGCTCGAGGACCGAAAAGGCTGCTTCCAACTCTGCCAATGTCAAACCAGCAGCTAGGCCCCCTTCATTCCCAAACAGCGCTCGTCAAATCCGAGCGTCAAGGAACCGCAGCAGCGGCAGGACATCCTCGCGGCCGGACCAGCCGCTAAATACAAAAGCCACAGGTTGCCCCAAGTGAGGATATCACACATGAAGAGGTAGCGCACACAGCTACCGGCAGCCAGCCCTCCAGTTCTTAAAAAGTGACTGCCATACGCGTTTCGAGGATACTCTCCTCTTGATCACTGGCTCACTCCAATTGGGCAAGGAAAAACGGTTTTGAGAGGAAACACCTTTTATTTGAATGAGTAGACCCGCCCATGTGGGCGTAAGCAAAACAGGGCATCATGGTCTTTGTAGTACAGCCCATCGTCGCTGAGTCAAGATCCCATATAAAAGGAAAGGCCCCGTCGCAGATACAGCGGATCCTAGGGTTGTCTTACTCGGTGACCCGGCAGGACCGGGTAGTACCCAACTGTGATTGACTCTGCTATTGGCGGATGTGCCAGTTTTTCAACCTTCATCAAACCCACTGGGGTGAACATTTATCTAACTGATGGCATACAGCAGCACCCACTTGGATTTATATGTGCGGGACTTCGTAAACCAGCATGCAATTTTGCATACGCCGATCTGGCGAGACCTCAACGCCCACTGGGGCGTATCTAAATAAATTGAGGCGTTTATCCCACCTGCTGCTGTCCGTCTTCTGTTGCCAGTGATCAAGGACGTTACTGTCCGAAACATGTTTGGCGCTTGTTTGGAGGGGGAGGCTGGCCCATCTGCTGTCTTCACGAAGGAGGTGTTAACTCCCCGGGTGCG